>NC_138579.1:49911314-51111314 GCF_964289735.1 Phaethon aethereus | reverse complement strand
TGAGAAAAAGCAGAGTGCCCCTTTGCAAGGCTAGGAAAGAGCAGAGCCCCAGTCTTGCTGTTTATCTGCAATGACTGCAAGGGATAGTGAGCACCACCATGACAATTCCTTCCTAGCACATTCCCTCGAAGAGAGAGAGTGCAACGTGCCAACCTTGTTGTTGGTAGTACGAGAATGAGGAAAAGCAGAGTGCCTGTTTGCAAGGCTAGGAAAGAGCAGAGCCTCAGTCTTTCTGTTTATCTGCAATGACTGCAAGGGATAGTAAGGACCAGCAAGACAATTCCTTCCTAGCACCTTCCTTGGAATAGAGAGAGTGCAACGTGTCAATATCGCATTATGGAGAGCCAGAGTGAGAAAAAGCATATTACTTGTTTGCAAGGCTTGGAGAGAGCAAAGTCCCAGTCTTGCTGTTTATCTACAATCACTGCAAGGGATAGTGAGCAGCAGCAAGACAATTCCTTCCTAGCACCTTTCTTGGAAGAGAGAGTGTGCAACGTGCCAACCTCGTTGTTGGTAGTATGAGAATCAGGAAAAGCAGAGTGACTCTATGCAAGGCTAGGAAAAATCAGAGCCTCATTCTTGCTGTTTATCTGCAATGACTGCAACGGATAGTGAGCACCAGCATGACAATTCCTTCCTAGCACATTCTCTCGAAGAGAGAGAGTGCAACGTGCCAACCTTGTTGTTGGTAGTACGAGAATGAGGAAAAGCAGAGTGCCTGTTTGCAAGGCTAGGAAAAGAGCCTCAGTCTTGCTGTTTGTCTGCAATGACTGCAAGGGATAGTGAGCACCAGCATGACAATTCCTTCCTAGCACATTCCCTCGAAGAGAGAGAGTGCAACGTGCCAAACTCGTTGTTGGTAGAACGAGAATGAGGAAAAGCAGAGTGCCTGTTTGCAAGGCTAGGAAAGAGCAGAGCCCAAGTCTTGCTGTTTATCTGCAATGACTGGAAGGGATAGTGAGCACCAGCACGACAATTCCTTCCTAGCACCTTCCTTGGAAGAGAGAGAGTGCAACGTGCCAACCTCGTTGTTGGTAGTACCAGAATGAGGAAAAGCAGAGTGCCTGTTTGCAAGGGTAGGAAAGAGCAGAGCCTCATTCTTGCTGTTTATCTGCAATGACTGTAAGGGATAGTAAGGACCAGCAAGACAATTCCTTCCTAGCACCTTCCTTGGAAGTGAGAGAGTGCAAAGTGTCAATCTCGCAGTTCGGAGAGCCAGAGTGAGAAAAAGCAGAGTGCCTGTGTGGAAGGCTAGGAAAGAGCAGAGCCCTGTCTTCCTGTTTATCTGGAATGACTGCAAGGGATACTGAGCACCAGCAAGTCAATTCCTTCCTAGCACATTCCTTCAAAGAGAGAGAGTGCAACGTGCCAACCTCGTTGTTGGTAGTACGAGAATGAGGAAAAGCAGAGTGCCTGTTTGCAAGGCTAGGAAAGAGCAGAGCCCCAGTGTTCCTGTTTATCTGCAATGACTGCAAGGGATAGTGAGCTCCAGTAACACAATTCCTTCCTCGCAATTTCCTTCGAAGAGAGTTCAACGTTTCAATCTCGCAGTATGGAAAGCCACAGTGAGAAAAAGCAGACTACGTGTTTTTACGTCTAGGAAAGAGCAAAGCCCCAGTCTTGCTGTTTATCTGCAGTGACTGCAAGGGATAGTTAGGACAAGAAAGAGAATTCCTTCCTAGCACTTTTCTTGGAGTAGAGAGATTGCAACGATTCAATCATACAGTACGGAGCGTGAGAGTGAGAAAAAGCAGAGTGCCTCTTTGCAAGGCTAGGAAAGAGCAGAGCCCCAGTCTTGCTGTTTATCTGCAATGACTGCAAGGGATAGTGAGCACCAGCATGACAATTCCTTCCTAGCACCTTCCTTGGAAGAGAGAGAGTGCAACGTGCCAACCTCGTTGTTGGTAGTACGAGAATGAGGAAAAGCAGAGTGCCTGTTTGCAAGGCTAGGAAAGAGCAGAGCCTCAGTCTTGCTGTTTATCTGCAATGACTGCAAGGGATAGTGAGCACCAGCAAGACAATTCCTTCTTAGCACCTTCCTTCAAAGAGAGAGAGTGCAACGTGTCAATCTCACAGTTCAGAGAGCCAGAGTGAGAAAAAGCAGAGTGCCTGTTTGCAAGGATAGGAAAGAGCACAGCCCCTGTGTTCCTGTTTATCTGCAATGACTGCAAGGGATAGTGAGCTCCAGTAACACAATTCCTTCCTAGCAATTTCCTTCGAAGAGAGTTCAACGTTTCAATCTCGTAGTATGGAAAGTCAGAGTGAGAAAAAGCAGACTACGTGTTTGCAAGTCTAGGAAAGAGCAAAGCCCCAGTCTTGCTGTTTATCTGCAGTGACTGCAAGGGACAGTGAGGACAAGAAAGAGAATTCCTTCCTAGCACCTTTCTTGAAGTAGAGAGATTGCTACGATTCAATCATACAGTATAGAGCGTGAGAGTGAGAAAAAGCAGAGTGCCTCTTTGCAAGGCTAGGAAAGAGGAGAGCCCCAGTCTTGCTGTTTATCTGCAATGACTGCAAGGGATAGTGAGCACCAGCATGACAATTCCTTCCTAGCACATTCCCTCGAAGAGAGAGAGTGCAACGTGCCAACCTTGTTGTTGGTAGTACGAGAATGAGGAAAAGCAGAGTGCCTGTTTGCAAGGCTAGGAAAGAGCAGAGCCTCAGTCTTGCTGTTTATCTGCAATGACTGCAAGGGATAGTAAGGACCAGCAAGACAATTCCTTCCTAGCACCTTCCTTGGAATAGAGAGAGTGCAACGTGTCAATATCGCATTATGGAGAGCCAGAGTGAGAAAAAGCATATTACTTGTTTGCAAGGCTTGGAGAGACCAAAGTCCCAGTCTTGCTGTTTATCTACAATCACTGGAAGGGATAGTGAGCAGCAGCAAGACAATTCCTTCCTAGCACATTTCTTGGAAGTGAGAGTGTGCAACGTGCCAACCTCGTTGTTGGTAGTATGAGAATCAGGAAAAGCAGAGTGACTCTATGCAAGGCTAGGAAAAATCAGAGCCTCATTCTTGCTGTTTATCTGCAATGACTGCAAGGGATAGTGAGCACCAGCATGACAATTCCTTCCTAGCACATTCCCTCGAAGAGAGAGAGTGCAACGTGCCAACCTCGTTGTTGGTAGTACGAGAATGAGGAAAAGCAGAGCGCCTGTTTGCAAGGGTAGGAAAGAGCAGAGCCTCATTCTTCGTGTTTATCTGCAATGACTGGAAGGGATAGTTAGGACCAGCAAGACAATTCCTTCCTAGCACCTTCCTTGGAAGTGAGAGAGTGCAACGTGTCAATCTCGCAGTTCGGAGAGCCAGAGTGAGAAAAAGCACAGTGCCTGTTTGGAAGGCTAGGAAAGAGCAGAGCCCTGTCTTCCTGTTTATCTGGAATGACTGCAAGGGATACTGAGCACCAGCAAGTCAATTCCTTCCTAGCACATTCCTTCAAAGAGAGTGCAACGTGCCAACCTCGTTGTTGGTAGTACGAGAATGAGGAAAAGCAGAGTGCCTGTTTGCAAGGCTAGGAAAGAGCAGAGCCCTAGTCTTGCTGTTTATCTGCAATGACTGCAAGGGATAGTAAGGACCAGCAAGACAATTCCTTCTTAGCACCTTCCTTCAAAGAGGGAGAGTGCAACGTGTCAATCTCACAGTTCAGAGAGCCAGAGTGAGAAAAAGCAGAGTGCCAGTTTGCAAGGCTAGGAAAGAGCACAGCCCCTGTGTTCCTGTTTATCTGCAATGACTGCAAGGGATAGTGAGCTCCAGTAACACAATTCCTTCCTAGCAATTTCCTTCGAAGAGAGTTCAACGTTTCAATCTCGCAGTATGGAAAGTCAGAGTGAGAAAAAGCAGACTACGTGTTTTTAAGTCTAGGAAAGAGCAAAGCCCCAGTCTTGCTGTTTATCTGCAGTGACTGCAAGGGATAGTTAGGACAAGAAAGAGAATTCCTTCCGAGCACTTTTCTTGGAGTAGATAGATTGCAACGATTCAATCGTACAGTATAGAGCGTGAGAGTGAGAAAAAGCAGAGTGCCTCTTTGCAAGGCTAGGAAAGAGCAGAGCCCCAGTCTTGCTGTTTATCTACAATCACTGCAAGGGATAGTGAGCAGCAGCAAGACAATTCCTTCCTAGCACCTTTCTTGGAAGAGAGAGTGTGCAACGTGCCAACCTCGTTGTTGGTAGTATGAGATTCAGGAAAAGCAGAGTGACTCTATGCAAGGCTAGGAAAAATCAGAGCCTCATTCTTGCTGTTTATCTGCAATGACTGCAAGGGATAGTGAGCACCAGCATGACAATTCCTACCTAGCACATTCTCTCGAAGAGAGAGAGTGCAACGTGCCAACCTTGTTGTTGGTAGTACGAGAATGAGGAAAAGCAGAGTGCCTGTTTGCAAGGCTAGGAAAAGAGCCTCAGTCTTGCTGTTTGTCTGCAATGACTGCAAGGGATAGTGAGCACCAGCATGACAATTCCTTCCTAGCACATTCCCTCGAAGAGAGAGAGTGCAACGTGCCAAACTCGTTGTTGGTAGAACGAGAATGAGGAAAAGCAGAGTGCCTGTTTGCAAGGCTAGGAAAGAGCAGAGCCCAAGTCTTGCTGTTTATCTGCAATGACTGGAAGGGATAGTGAGCACCAGCACGACAATTCCTTCCTAGCACCTTCCTTGGAAGAGAGAGAGTGCAACGTGCCAACCTCGTTGTTGGTAGTACCAGAATGAGGAAAAGCAGAGTGCCTGTTTGCAAGGGTAGGAAAGAGCAGAGCCTCATTCTTGCTGTTTATCTGCAATGACTGCAAGGGATAGTTAGGACAAGAAAGAGAATTCCTTCCTAGCACCTTCCTTGGAAGTGAGAGAGTGCAACGTGTCAATCTCGCAGTTCGGAGAGCCAGAGTGAGAAAAAGCAGAGTGCCTGTTTGGAAGGCTAGGAAAGAGCAGAGCCCTGTCTTCCTGTTTATCTGCAATGACTGCAAGGGATACTGAGCACCAGCAAGTCAATTCCTTCTTAGCACCTTCCTTCAAAGAGAGAGAGTGCAACGTGCCAACCTCGTTGTTGGTAGTACGAGAATGAGGAAAAGCAGAGTGCCTGTTTGCAAGGCTAGGAAACAGCAGAGCCCTAGTCTTGCTGTTTATCTGCAATGACTGCAAGGGATAGTAAGGACCAGCAAGACAATTCCTTCTTAGGAACTGTATTGGAAGAGAGAGAGTGCAACGTGTCAATCTCGCAGTTCGGAGAGCCAGAGTGAGAAAAAGCAGAGTACCTGTTTGGAAGGCTAGGAAAGAGCAGAGCCCTGTCTTCCTGTTTATCTGGAATGACTGCAAGGGATACTGAGCACCAGCAAGTCAATTCCTTCCTAGCACATTCCTTCAAAGAGAGAGAGTACAACGTGCCAACCTCGTTGTTGGTAGTACGAGAATGAGGAAAAGCAGAGTGCCTGTTTGCAAGGCTAAGAAAGAGCAGAGCCCTAGTCTTGCTGTTTATCTGCAATGACTGCAAGGGATAGTAAGGACCAGCAAGACAATTCCTTCCTAGCAACTGTATTGGAAGAGAGAGAGTGCAACGTGTCAATCTCGGAGTTCGGGGAGCCAGACTGAGGAAAAGCAGAGTGCCTCTTTGCAAGGCTAGGAAAGAGCAGAGCCCCAGTCTTGCTGTTTCTCTGCAATGACTGCAAAGGATAGTGAGCACCAGCAAGACAATTCCTTCTTAGCACCTTCCTTCAAAGAGAGAGAGTGCAACGTGTCAATCTCACAGTTCAGAGAGCCAGAGTGAGAAAAAGCAGAGTGCCTGTTTGCAAGGCTAGAAAAGAGCACAGCCCCAGTGTTCCTGTTTACCTGCAATGACTGCAAGGGATAGTGAGCTCCAGTAACACAATTCCTTCCTAGCAATTTCCTTCGAAGAGAGTTCAACGTTTCAATCTCGCAGTATGGAAAGCCACAGTGAGAAAAAGCAGACTACGTGTTTTTAAATCTAGGAAAGAGCAAAGCCCCAGTCTTGCTGTTTATCTGCAGTGACTGCAAGGGATAGTTAGGACAAGAAAGAGAATTCCTTCCTAGCACTTTTCTTGGAGTAGAGACATTGCAACGATTCAATCATACAGTACGGAGCGTGAGAGTGAGAAAAAGCAGAGTGCCTCTTTGCAAGGCTAGGAAAGAGCAGAGCCCCAGTCTTGCTGTTTATCTGCAATGACTGCAAGGGATAGTGAGCACCAGCATGACAATTCCTTCCTGGCACCTTCCTTGGAAGAGAGAGAGTGCAACGTGCCATCCTCGTTGTTGGTAGTATGAGTATGTGGAAAAGCAGAGTGCCTGTTTGCAAGGCTAGGAAAGAGCAGAGCCTCAGTATTGCTGTTTATCTGCAATGACGGGAAGGGATAGTGAGCACCAGCACGACAATTCCTTCCTAGCACATTCCCTCGAAGAGAGAGAGTGCAACGTGCCAACCTCGTTGTTGGTAGTACGAGAATGAGGAAAAGCAGAGTCCCTGTTTGCAAGGGTAGGAAAGATCAGAGCCTCATTCTTGCTGTTTATCTGCAATGACTGCAAGGGATAGTAAGGACCAGCAAGACAATTCCTTCCTAGGACCTTCCTTGGAATAGAGAGAGTGCAACGTGTCAATATCGCATTATGGAGAGCCAGAGTGAGAAAAAGCATATTACTTGTTTGCAAGGCTTGGAAAGAGCAAAGTCCCAGTCTTGCTGTTTATCTGCAATGACTGCAAGGGATAGTTAGGACAAGAAAGAGAATTCCTTCCTAGCACCTTCCTTGGAAGTGAGAGAGTGCAACGTGTCAATCTCGCAGTTTGGAGAGCCAGAGTGAGAAAAAGCAGAGTGCCTGTTTGGAAGGCTACGAAAGAGCAGAGCCCTGTCTTCCTGTTTATCTGCAATGACTGCAAGGGATACTGAGCACCAGCAAGTCAATTCCTTCTTAGCACCTTCCTTCAAAGAGAGAGAGTGCAACGTGCCAACCTCGTTGTTGGTAGTACGAGAATGAGGAAAAGCCGAGTGCCTGTTTGCAAGGCTAGGAAACAGCAGAGCCCTAGTCTTGCTGTTTATCTCCAATGACTGCAAGGGATAGTAAGGACCAGCAAGACAATTCCTTCTTAGGAACTGTATTGGAAGAGAGAGAGTGCAACGTGTCAATCTCGCAGTTCGGAGAGCCAGAGTGAGAAAAAGCAGAGTGCCTGTTTGGAAGGCTAGGAAAGAGCAGAGCCCTGTCTTCCTGTTTATCTGGAATGACTGCAAGGGATACTGAGCACCAGCAAGTCAATTCCTTCCTACCACATTCCTTCAAAGAGAGAGAGTGCAACGTGCCAACCTCGTTGTTGGTAGTACGAGAATGAGGAAAAGCAGAGTGCCTGTTTGCAAGGCTAGGAAAGAGCAGAGCCCTAGTCTTGCTGTTTATCTGCAATGACTGCAAGGGATAGTAAGGACCAGCAAGACAATTCCTTCCTAGCAACTGTATTGGAAGAGAGAGAGTGCAACGTGTCAATCTCGGAGTTCGGGGAGCCAGACTGAGGAAAAGCAGAGTGCCTCTTTGCAAGGCTAGGAAAGAGCAGAGCCCCAGTCTTGCTGTTTCTCTGCAATGACTGCAAAGGATAGTGAGCACCAGCAAGACAATTCCTTCTTAGCACCTTCCTTCAAAGAGAGAGAGTGCAACGTGTCAATCACACAGTTCAGAGAGCCAGAGTGAGAAAAAGCAGAGTGCCTGTTTGCAAGGCTAGGAAAGAGCAGAGACCCAGTGTTCCTGTTTACCTGCAATGACTGCAAGGGATAGTGAGCTCCAGTAACACAATTCCTTCCTAGCAATTTCCTTCGAAGAGAGTTCAACGTTTCAATCTCGCAGTATGGAAAGCCAGAGTGAGAAAAAGCAGACTACGTGTTTGCAAGTCTAGGAAAGAGCAAAGCCCCAGTCTTGCTGTTTATCTGCAGTGACTGCAAGGGATAGTTAGGACAAGAAAGAGAATTCCTTCCTAGCACTTTTCTTGGAGTAGAGAGATTGCAACGATTCAATCATACAGTACGGAGCGTGAGAGTGAGAAAAAGCAGAGTGCCTGTTTGCAAGGCTAGGAAAGAGCAGAGCCTCAGTCTTGCTGTTTATCTGCAATCACTGCAAGGGATAGTGAGCACCAGCAAGACAATTCCTTCCTAGCACCTTCCTTGGAAGTGAGAGTGTGCAACGTGCCAACCTCGTTGTTGGTTGTAGGAGAATCAGGAAAAGCAGAGTGACTCTTTGCAAGGCTAGGAAAGAGCAGAGCCTCAGTCTTGCTGTTTATCTGCAATGACGGTAAGGGATAGTGAGCACCAGCACGACAATTCCTTCCTAGCACATTCCCTCGAAGAGAGAGAGTGCAACATGCCAACCTCGTTGTTGGTAGTACGAGAATGAGGAAAAGCAGAGTGCCTGTTTGCAAGGCTAGGAAAAGAGCCTCAGTCTTGCTGTTTGTCTGCAATGACTGCAAGGGATAGTGAGCACCAGCATGACAATTCCTTCCTAGCACATTCCCTCGAAGAGAGAGAGTGCAACGTGCCAAACTCGTTGTTGGTAGAACGAGAATGAGGAAAAGCAGAGTGCCTGTTTGCAAGGCTAGGAAAGAGCAGAGCCCAAGTCTTGCTGTTTATCTGCAATGACTGGAAGGGATAGTGAGCACCAGCACGACAATTCCTTCCTAGCACCTTCCTTGGAAGAGAGAGAGTGCAACGTGCCAACCTCGTTGTTGGTAGTACCAGAATGAGGAAAAGCAGAGTGCCTGTTTGCAAGGGTAGGAAAGAGCAGAGCCTCATTCTTGCTGTTTATCTGCAATGACTGCAAGGGATAGTTAGGACAAGAAAGAGAATTCCTTCCTAGCACCTTCCTTGGAAGTGAGAGAGTGCAACGTGTCAATCTCGCAGTTCGGAGAGCCAGAGTGAGAAAAAGCAGAGTGCCTGTTTGGAAGGCTAGGAAAGAGCAGAGCCCTGTCTTCCTGTTTATCTGCAATGACTGCAAGGGATACTGAGCACCAGCAAGTCAATTCCTTCTTAGCACCTTCCTTCAAAGAGAGAGAGTGCAACGTGCCAACCTCGTTGTTGGTAGTACGAGAATGAGGAAAAGCAGAGTGCCTGTTTGCAAGGCTAGGAAACAGCAGAGCCCTAGTCTTGCTGTTTATCTGCAATGACTGCAAGGGATAGTAAGGACCAGCAAGACAATTCCTTCTTAGGAACTGTATTGGAAGAGAGAGAGTGCAACGTGTCAATCTCGCAGTTCGGAGAGCCAGAGTGAGAAAAAGCAGAGTACCTGTTTGGAAGGCTAGGAAAGAGCAGAGCCCTGTCTTCCTGTTTATCTGGAATGACTGCAAGGGATACTGAGCACCAGCAAGTCAATTCCTTCCTAGCACATTCCTTCAAAGAGAGAGAGTACAACGTGCCAACCTCGTTGTTGGTAGTACGAGAATGAGGAAAAGCAGAGTGCCTGTTTGCAAGGCTAAGAAAGAGCAGAGCCCTAGTCTTGCTGTTTATCTGCAATGACTGCAAGGGATAGTAAGGACCAGCAAGACAATTCCTTCCTAGCAACTGTATTGGAAGAGAGAGAGTGCAACGTGTCAATCTCGGAGTTCGGGGAGCCAGACTGAGGAAAAGCAGAGTGCCTCTTTGCAAGGCTAGGAAAGAGCAGAGCCCCAGTCTTGCTGTTTCTCTGCAATGACTGCAAAGGATAGTGAGCACCAGCAAGACAATTCCTTCTTAGCACCTTCCTTCAAAGAGAGAGAGTGCAACGTGTCAATCTCACAGTTCAGAGAGCCAGAGTGAGAAAAAGCAGAGTGCCTGTTTGCAAGGCTAGAAAAGAGCACAGCCCCAGTGTTCCTGTTTACCTGCAATGACTGCAAGGGATAGTGAGCTCCAGTAACACAATTCCTTCCTAGCAATTTCCTTCGAAGAGAGTTCAACGTTTCAATCTCGCAGTATGGAAAGCCACAGTGAGAAAAAGCAGACTACGTGTTTTTAAATCTAGGAAAGAGCAAAGCCCCAGTCTTGCTGTTTATCTGCAGTGACTGCAAGGGATAGTTAGGACAAGAAAGAGAATTCCTTCCTAGCACTTTTCTTGGAGTAGAGACATTGCAACGATTCAATCATACAGTACGGAGCGTGAGAGTGAGAAAAAGCAGAGTGCCTCTTTGCAAGGCTAGGAAAGAGCAGAGCCCCAGTCTTGCTGTTTATCTGCAATGACTGCAAGGGATAGTGAGCACCAGCATGACAATTCCTTCCTGGCACCTTCCTTGGAAGAGAGAGAGTGCAACGTGCCATCCTCGTTGTTGGTAGTATGAGTATGTGGAAAAGCAGAGTGCCTGTTTGCAAGGCTAGGAAAGAGCAGAGCCTCAGTATTGCTGTTTATCTGCAATGACGGGAAGGGATAGTGAGCACCAGCACGACAATTCCTTCCTAGCACATTCCCTCGAAGAGAGAGAGTGCAACGTGCCAACCTCGTTGTTGGTAGTACGAGAATGAGGAAAAGCAGAGTCCCTGTTTGCAAGGGTAGGAAAGATCAGAGCCTCATTCTTGCTGTTTATCTGCAATGACTGCAAGGGATAGTAAGGACCAGCAAGACAATTCCTTCCTAGGACCTTCCTTGGAATAGAGAGAGTGCAACGTGTCAATATCGCATTATGGAGAGCCAGAGTGAGAAAAAGCATATTACTTGTTTGCAAGGCTTGGAAAGAGCAAAGTCCCAGTCTTGCTGTTTATCTGCAATGACTGCAAGGGATAGTTAGGACAAGAAAGAGAATTCCTTCCTAGCACCTTCCTTGGAAGTGAGAGAGTGCAACGTGTCAATCTCGCAGTTTGGAGAGCCAGAGTGAGAAAAAGCAGAGTGCCTGTTTGGAAGGCTACGAAAGAGCAGAGCCCTGTCTTCCTGTTTATCTGCAATGACTGCAAGGGATACTGAGCACCAGCAAGTCAATTCCTTCTTAGCACCTTCCTTCAAAGAGAGAGAGTGCAACGTGCCAACCTCGTTGTTGGTAGTACGAGAATGAGGAAAAGCCGAGTGCCTGTTTGCAAGGCTAGGAAACAGCAGAGCCCTAGTCTTGCTGTTTATCTCCAATGACTGCAAGGGATAGTAAGGACCAGCAAGACAATTCCTTCTTAGGAACTGTATTGGAAGAGAGAGAGTGCAACGTGTCAATCTCGCAGTTCGGAGAGCCAGAGTGAGAAAAAGCAGAGTGCCTGTTTGGAAGGCTAGGAAAGAGCAGAGCCCTGTCTTCCTGTTTATCTGGAATGACTGCAAGGGATACTGAGCACCAGCAAGTCAATTCCTTCCTACCACATTCCTTCAAAGAGAGAGAGTGCAACGTGCCAACCTCGTTGTTGGTAGTACGAGAATGAGGAAAAGCAGAGTGCCTGTTTGCAAGGCTAGGAAAGAGCAGAGCCCTAGTCTTGCTGTTTATCTGCAATGACTGCAAGGGATAGTAAGGACCAGCAAGACAATTCCTTCCTAGCAACTGTATTGGAAGAGAGAGAGTGCAACGTGTCAATCTCGGAGTTCGGGGAGCCAGACTGAGGAAAAGCAGAGTGCCTCTTTGCAAGGCTAGGAAAGAGCAGAGCCCCAGTCTTGCTGTTTCTCTGCAATGACTGCAAAGGATAGTGAGCACCAGCAAGACAATTCCTTCTTAGCACCTTCCTTCAAAGAGAGAGAGTGCAACGTGTCAATCACACAGTTCAGAGAGCCAGAGTGAGAAAAAGCAGAGTGCCTGTTTGCAAGGCTAGGAAAGAGCAGAGACCCAGTGTTCCTGTTTACCTGCAATGACTGCAAGGGATAGTGAGCTCCAGTAACACAATTCCTTCCTAGCAATTTCCTTCGAAGAGAGTTCAACGTTTCAATCTCGCAGTATGGAAAGCCAGAGTGAGAAAAAGCAGACTACGTGTTTGCAAGTCTAGGAAAGAGCAAAGCCCCAGTCTTGCTGTTTATCTGCAGTGACTGCAAGGGATAGTTAGGACAAGAAAGAGAATTCCTTCCTAGCACTTTTCTTGGAGTAGAGAGATTGCAACGATTCAATCATACAGTACGGAGCGTGAGAGTGAGAAAAAGCAGAGTGCCTGTTTGCAAGGCTAGGAAAGAGCAGAGCCTCAGTCTTGCTGTTTATCTGCAATCACTGCAAGGGATAGTGAGCACCAGCAAGACAATTCCTTCCTAGCACCTTCCTTGGAAGTGAGAGTGTGCAACGTGCCAACCTCGTTGTTGGTTGTAGGAGAATCAGGAAAAGCAGAGTGACTCTTTGCAAGGCTAGGAAAGAGCAGAGCCTCAGTCTTGCTGTTTATCTGCAATGACGGTAAGGGATAGTGAGCACCAGCACGACAATTCCTTCCTAGCACATTCCCTCGAAGAGAGAGAGTGCAACATGCCAACCTCGTTGTTGGTAGTACGAGAATGAGGAAAAGCAGAGTGCCTGTTTGCAAGGCTAGGAAAGAGCAGAGCCTCAGTCTTGCTGTTTATCTGCAATGACTGCAAGGGATAGTAAGGACCAGCAAGACAATTCCTTCCTAGCACCTTCCTTGGAATAGAGAGAGTGCAACGTTTCAATATCGCATTATGGAGAGCCAGAGTGAGAAAAAGCATATTACTTGTTTGCAAGGCTTGGAAAGACCAAAGTCCCAGTCTTGCTGTTTATCTGCACTGACTGCAAGGGACAGTTAGGACAAGAAAGAGAATTCCTTCCTAGCACCTTCCTTGGAAGTGAGAGAGTGCAACGTGTCAATCTCGCAGTTCGGAGAGCCAGAGTGAGAAAAAGCAGAGTGCCTGTTTGGAAGGCTAGGAAAGAGCAGAGCCCTGTCTTCCTGTTTATCTGGAATGACTGCAAGGGATACTGAGCACCAGCAAGACAATTCCTTCCTACCACATTTCTTCAAAGAGAGAGAGTGCAACGTGCCAACCTCGTTGTTGGTAGTACGAGAATGAGGAAAAGCAGAGTGCCTGTTTGGAAGGCTAGGAAAGAGCAGAGCCCTGTCTTCCTGTTTATCTGGAATGACTGCAAGGGATAGTGAGCACCAGCATGACAATTCCTTCCTAGCACCTTCCCTCGAAGAGAGAGAGTGCAACGTGCCAACCTCGTTGTTGGTAGTACGAGAATGAGGAAAAGCAGAGTGCCTGTATTCAAGGCTAGGAAAGAGCAGAGCCCCAGTCTTGCTGTTTGTCTGCAATGACTGGAAGGGATAGTGAGCACCAGCACGACAATTCCTTCCTAGCACATTCCCTCGAAGAGAGTGCAACGTGCCAACCTCGTTGTTGGTAGAACGAGAATGAGGAAAAGCAGAGTGCCTGTTTTCAAGGGTAGGAAAGAGCAGAGCCTCATTCTTGCTGTTTATCTACAATCACTGCAAAGGATAGTGAGCACCAGCAAGACAATTCCTTCCTAGCACCTTCCTTGGAAGAGAGAGTGTGCAACGTGCCAACCTCGTTGTTGGTAGTATGAGAATCAGGAAAAGCAGAGTGACTCTTTGCAAGGCTAGGAAAGAGCAGAGCCTCAGTCTTGCTGTTTATCTGCAATGACGGGAAGGGATAGTGAGCACCAGCACGACAATTCCTTTCTAGCACATTCCCTCGAAGAGAGAGAGTGCAACGTGCCAACCTCGTTGTTGGTAGTATGAGAATCAGGAAAAGCAGAGTCCCTGTTTGCAAGGGTAGGAAAGATCAGAGCCTCCTCTTGCTGTTTATCTGCAATGACTGCAAGGGATAGGAAGGACCAGCAAGACAATTCCTTCCTAGCACCTTCCTTGGAATAGAGAGAGTGCAACGTGTCAATATCTCATTATGGAGAGCCAGAATGAGAAAAAGCATATTACTTGTTGGCAAGGCTTGGAGAGAGCAAAGTTCCAGTCTTGCTGTTTATCTGCAGTGACTGCAAGGGATAGTTAGGACAAGAAAGAGAATTCCTTCCTAGCACCTTCCTTGGAAGTGAGAGAGTGCAACGTGTCAATCTCGCAGTTCGGAGAGCCAGAGTGAGAAAAAGCAGAGTGCCTGTTTGGAAGGCTAGGAAAGAGCAGAGCCCTGTCTTCCTGTTTATCTGGAATGACTGCAAGGGATACTGAGCACCAGCAAGTCAATTCCTTCCTAGCACATTCCTTCAAAGAGAGAGAGTGCAACGTGCCAACCTCGTTGTTGGTAGTACGAGAATGAGGAAAAGCAGAGTGCCTGTTTGCAAGGCTAGGAAAGAGCAGAGCCCTAGTCTTGCTGTTTATCTGCAATGACTGCAAGGGATAGTAAGGACCAGCAAGACAATTCCTTCTTAGGAACTGTATTGGAAGAGAGAGAGTGCAACGTGTCAATCTCGCAGTTCGGAGAGCCAGAGTGAGAAAAAGCAGAGTGCCTGTTTGGAAGGCTAGGAAAGAGCAGAGCCCTGTCTTCCTGTTTATCTGGAATGACTGCAAGGGATACTGAGCACCAGCAAGTCAATTCCTTCCTAGCACATTCCTTCAAAGAGAGAGAGTGCAACGTGCCAACCTCGTTGTTGGTAGTACGAGAATGAGGAAAAGCAGAGTGCCTGTTTGCAAGGCTAGGAAAGAGCAGAGCCCCAGTCTTGCTGTTTCTCTGCAATGACTGCAAAGGATAGTGAGCACCAGCAAGACAATTCCTTCTTAGCACCTTCCTTCAAAGAGAGAGAGTGCAACTTGTCAATCTCACAGTTCAGAGAGCCAGAGTGAGAAAAAGCAGAGTGCCTGTTTGCAAGGCTAGGAAAGAGCAGAGCCCCAGTCTTGCTGTTTCTCTGTAATGACTGCAAGGGATAGTGAGCACCAGCAAGACAATTCCTTCTTAGCACCTTCCTTCAAAGAGAGAGAGTTCAACGTTTCAATCTCGCAGTATGGAAAGCCAGAGTGAGAAAAAGCAGACTACGTGTTTTTAAGTCTAGGAAAGAGCAAAGCCCCAGTCTTGCTGTTTATCTGCAGTGACTGCAAGGGATAGTTAGGACAAGAAAGAGAATTCCTTCCTAGCACTTTTCTTGGAGTAGAGAGATTGCAACGATTCAATCATACAGTAAGGAGCGTGAGAGTGAGAAAAAGCAGAGTGCCTCTTTGCAAGGCTAGGAAAGAGCAGAGCCTCAGTCTTGCTGTTATCTGCAATCACTGCAAGGGATAGTGAGCACCAGCAAGACAATTCCTTCCTAGCACCTTCCTTGGAAGTGAGAGTGTGCAACGTGCCAACCTCGTTGTTGGTAGTATGAGAATCAGGAAAAGCAGAGTGACTCTTTGCAAGGCTAGGAAAAATCAGAGCCTCATTATTGCTGTTTATCTGCAATGACGGGAAGGGATAGTGAGCACCAGCACGACAATTCCTTCCTAGCACATTCCCTCGAAGAGAGAGAGTGCAACGTGCCAACCTCGTTGTTGGTAGTACGAGAATGAGGAAAAGCAGAGTCCCTGTTTGCAAGGGTAGGAAAGATCAGAGCCTCATTCTTGCTGTTTATCTGCAATGACTGCAAGGGATAGTAAGGACCAGCAAGACAATTCCTTCCTAGGACCTTCCTTGGAATAGAGAGAGTGCAACGTGTCAATATCGCATTATGGAGAGCCAGAGTGAGAAAAAGCATATTACTTGTTTGCAAGGCTTGGAAAGAGCAAAGTCCCAGTCTTGCTGTTTATCTGCAATGACTGCAAGGGATAGTTAGGACAAGAAAGAGAATTCCTTCCTAGCACCTTCCTTGGAAGTGAGAGAGTGCAACGTGTCAATCTCGCAGTTTGGAGAGCCAGAGTGAGAAAAAGCAGAGTGCCTGTTTGGAAGGCTACGAAAGAGCAGAGCCCTGTCTTCCTGTTTATCTGCAATGACTGCAAGGGATACTGAGCACCAGCAAGTCAATTCCTTCTTAGCACCTTCCTTCAAAGAGAGAGAGTGCAACGTGCCAACCTCGTTGTTGGTAGTACGAGAATGAGGAAAAGCCGAGTGCCTGTTTGCAAGGCTAGGAAACAGCAGAGCCCTAGTCTTGCTGTTTATCTCCAATGACTGCAAGGGATAGTAAGGACCAGCAAGACAATTCCTTCTTAGGAACTGTATTGGAAGAGAGAGAGTGCAACGTGTCAATCTCGCAGTTCGGAGAGCCAGAGTGAGAAAAAGCAGAGTGCCTGTTTGGAAGGCTAGGAAAGAGCAGAGCCCTGTCTTCCTGTTTATCTGGAATGACTGCAAGGGATACTGAGCACCAGCAAGTCAATTCCTTCCTACCACATTCCTTCAAAGAGAGAGAGTGCAACGTGCCAACCTCGTTGTTGGTAGTACGAGAATGAGGAAAAGCAGAGTGCCTGTTTGCAAGGCTAGGAAAGAGCAGAGCCCTAGTCTTGCTGTTTATCTGCAATGACTGCAAGGGATAGTAAGGACCAGCAAGACAATTCCTTCCTAGCAACTGTATTGGAAGAGAGAGAGTGCAACGTGTCAATCTCGGAGTTCGGGGAGCCAGACTGAGGAAAAGCAGAGTGCCTCTTTGCAAGGCTAGGAAAGAGCAGAGCCCCAGTCTTGCTGTTTCTCTGCAATGACTGCAAAGGATAGTGAGCACCAGCAAGACAATTCCTTCTTAGCACCTTCCTTCAAAGAGAGAGAGTGCAACGTGTCAATCACACAGTTCAGAGAGCCAGAGTGAGAAAAAGCAGAGTGCCTGTTTGCAAGGCTAGGAAAGAGCAGAGACCCAGTGTTCCTGTTTACCTGCAATGACTGCAAGGGATAGTGAGCTCCAGTAACACAATTCCTTCCTAGCAATTTCCTTCGAAGAGAGTTCAACGTTTCAATCTCGCAGTATGGAAAGCCAGAGTGAGAAAAAGCAGACTACGTGTTTGCAAGTCTAGGAAAGAGCAAAGCCCCAGTCTTGCTGTTTATCTGCAGTGACTGCAAGGGATAGTTAGGACAAGAAAGAGAATTCCTTCCTAGCACTTTTCTTGGAGTAGAGAGATTGCAACGATTCAATCATACAGTACGGAGCGTGAGAGTGAGAAAAAGCAGAGTGCCTGTTTGCAAGGCTAGGAAAGAGCAGAGCCTCAGTCTTGCTGTTTATCTGCAATCACTGCAAGGGATAGTGAGCACCAGCAAGACAATTCCTTCCTAGCACCTTCCTTGGAAGTGAGAGTGTGCAACGTGCCAACCTCGTTGTTGGTTGTAGGAGAATCAGGAAAAGCAGAGTGACTCTTTGCAAGGCTAGGAAAGAGCAGAGCCTCAGTCTTGCTGTTTATCTGCAATGACGGTAAGGGATAGTGAGCACCAGCACGACAATTCCTTCCTAGCACATTCCCTCGAAGAGAGAGAGTGCAACATGCCAACCTCGTTGTTGGTAGTACGAGAATGAGGAAAAGCAGAGTGCCTGTTTGCAAGGCTAGGAAAGAGCAGAGCCTCAGTCTTGCTGTTTATCTGCAATGACTGCAAGGGATAGTAAGGACCAGCAAGACAATTCCTTCCTAGCACCTTCCTTGGAATAGAGAGAGTGCAACGTTTCAATATCGCATTATGGAGAGCCAGAGTGAGAAAAAGCATATTACTTGTTTGCAAGGCTTGGAAAGACCAAAGTCCCAGTCTTGCTGTTTATCTGCACTGACTGCAAGGGACAGTTAGGACAAGAAAGAGAATTCCTTCCTAGTACCTTCCTTGGAAGTGAGAGAGTGCAACGTGTCAATCTCGCAGTTCGGAGAGCCAGAGTGAGAAAAAGCAGAGTGCCTGTTTGGAAGGCTAGGAAAGAGCAGAGCCCTGTCTTCCTGTTTATCTGGAATGACTGCAAGGGATACTGAGCACCAGCAAGACAATTCCTTCCTACCACATTTCTTCAAAGAGAGAGAGTGCAACGTGCCAACCTCGTTGTTGGTAGTACGAGAATGAGGAAAAGCAGAGTGCCTGTTTGGAAGGCTAGGAAAGAGCAGAGCCCTGTCTTCCTGTTTATCTGGAATGACTGCAAGGGATAGTGAGCACCAGCATGACAATTCCTTCCTAGCACATTCCCTCGAAGAGAGAGAGTGCAACGTGCCAACCTCGTTGTTGGTAGTACGAGAATGAGGAAAAGCAGAGTGCCTGTATTCAAGGCTAGGAAAGAGCAGAGCCCCAGTCTTGCTGTTTGTCTGCAATGACTGGAAGGGATAGTGAGCACCAGCACGACAATTCCTTCCTAGCACATTCCCTCGAAGAGAGTGCAACGTGCCAACCTCGTTGTTGGTAGAACGAGAATGAGGAAAAGCAGAGTGCCTGTTTTCAAGGGTAGGAAAGAGCAGAGCCTCATTCTTGCTGTTTATCTACAATCACTGCAAAGGATAGTGAGCACCAGCAAGACAATTCCTTCCTAGCACCTTCCTTGGAAGAGAGAGTGTGCAACGTGCCAACCTCGTTGTTGGTAGTATGAGAATCAGGAAAAGCAGAGTGACTCTTTGCAAGGCTAGGAAAGAGCAGAGCCTCAGTCTTGCTGTTTATCTGCAATGACGGGAAGGGATAGTGAGCACCAGCACGACAATTCCTTTCTAGCACATTCCCTCGAAGAGAGAGAGTGCAACGTGCCAACCTCGTTGTTGGTAGTATGAGAATCAGGAAAAGCAGAGTCCCTGTTTGCAAGGGTAGGAAAGATCAGAGCCTCCTCTTGCTGTTTATCTGCAATGACTGCAAGGGATAGGAAGGACCAGCAAGACAATTCCTTCCTAGCACCTTCCTTGGAATAGAGAGAGTGCAACGTGTCAATATCTCATTATGGAGAGCCAGAATGAGAAAAAGCATATTACTTGTTGGCAAGGCTTGGAGAGAGCAAAGTTCCAGTCTTGCTGTTTATCTGCAGTGACTGCAAGGGATAGTTAGGACAAGAAAGAGAATTCCTTCCTAGCACCTTCCTTGGAAGTGAGAGAGTGCAACGTGTCAATCTCGCAGTTCGGAGAGCCAGAGTGAGAAAAAGCAGAGTGCCTGTTTGGAAGGCTAGGAAAGAGCAGAGCCCTGTCTTCCTGTTTATCTGGAATGACTGCAAGGGATACTGAGCACCAGCAAGTCAATTCCTTCCTAGCACATTCCTTCAAAGAGAGAGAGTGCAACGTGCCAACCTCGTTGTTGGTAGTACGAGAATGAGGAAAAGCAGAGTGCCTGTTTGCAAGGCTAGGAAAGAGCAGAGCCCTAGTCTTGCTGTTTATCTGCAATGACTGCAAGGGATAGTAAGGACCAGCAAGACAATTCCTTCTTAGGAACTGTATTGGAAGAGAGAGAGTGCAACGTGTCAATCTCGCAGTTCGGAGAGCCAGAGTGAGAAAAAGCAGAGTGCCTGTTTGGAAGGCTAGGAAAGAGCAGAGCCCTGTCTTCCTGTTTATCTGGAATGACTGCAAGGGATACTGAGCACCAGCAAGTCAATTCCTTCCTAGCACATTCCTTCAAAGAGAGAGAGTGCAACGTGCCAACCTCGTTGTTGGTAGTACGAGAATGAGGAAAAGCAGAGTGCCTGTTTGCAAGGCTAGGAAAGAGCAGAGCCCCAGTCTTGCTGTTTCTCTGCAATGACTGCAAAGGATAGTGAGCACCAGCAAGACAATTCCTTCTTAGCACCTTCCTTCAAAGAGAGAGAGTGCAACTTGTCAATCTCACAGTTCAGAGAGCCAGAGTGAGAAAAAGCAGAGTGCCTGTTTGCAAGGCTAGGAAAGAGCAGAGCCCCAGTCTTGCTGTTTCTCTGTAATGACTGCAAGGGATAGTGAGCACCAGCAAGACAATTCCTTCTTAGCACCTTCCTTCAAAGAGAGAGAGTTCAACGTTTCAATCTCGCAGTATGGAAAGCCAGAGTGAGAAAAAGCAGACTACGTGTTTTTAAGTCTAGGAAAGAGCAAAGCCCCAGTCTTGCTGTTTATCTGCAGTGACTGCAAGGGATAGTTAGGACAAGAAAGAGAATTCCTTCCTAGCACTTTTCTTGGAGTAGAGAGATTGCAACGATTCAATCATACAGTAAGGAGCGTGAGAGTGAGAAAAAGCAGAGTGCCTCTTTGCAAGGCTAGGAAAGAGCAGAGCCTCAGTCTTGCTGTTATCTGCAATCACTGCAAGGGATAGTGAGCACCAGCAAGACAATTCCTTCCTAGCACCTTCCTTGGAAGTGAGAGTGTGCAACGTGCCAACCTCGTTGTTGGTAGTATGAGAATCAGGAAAAGCAGAGTGACTCTTTGCAAGGCTAGGAAAGAGCAGAGCCTCAGTCTTGCTGTTTATCTGCAATGACTGCAAGGGATAGTGAGCACCAGCATGACAATTCCTTCCTAGCACATTCCCTCGAAGAGAGAGAGTGCAACGTGCCAACCTCGTTGTTGGTAGTACGAGAATGAGGAAAAGCAGAGTGCCTGTTTTCAAGGCTAGGAAAGAGCAGAGCCTCAGTCTTGCTGTTTGTCTGCAATGACTGGAAAGGATAGTGAGCACCAGCACGACAATTCCTTCCTAGCACATTCCCTCGAAGAGAGAGAGTGCGACGTGCCAACCTCGTTGTTGGTAGTACGAGAATGAGGAAAAGCAGAGTGCCTGTTTTCAAGGGTAGGAAAGAGCAGAGCCTCATTCTTGCTGTTTATCTGCAATGACTGCAAGGGATAGTAAGGACCAGCAAGACAATTCCTTCCTAGCACCTTCCTTGGAATAGAGAGAGTGCAACGTGTCAATATCGCATTATGGAGAGCCAGAGTGAGAAAAAGCATATTACTTGTTTGCAAGGCTTGGAGAGAGCAAAGTCCCAGTCTTGCTGTTTATCTGCAGTGACTGCAAGGGATAGTTAGGACAAGAAAGAGAATTCCTTCCTAGCACCTTCCTTGGAAGTGAGAGAGTGCAATGTGTCAATCTCGCAGTTCGGAGAGCCAGAGTGAGAAAAAGCAGAGTGCCTGTTTGGAAGGCTAGGAAAGAGCAGAGCCCTGTCTTCCTGTTTATCTGGAATGACTGCAAGGGATACTGAGCACCAGCAAGTCAATTCCTTCCTAGCACATTCCTTCAAAGAGAGAGAGTGCAACGTGCCAACCTCCTTGTTGGTACTACGAGAATGAGGAAAAGCAGAGTGCCTGTTTGCAAGGCTAGGAAAGAGCAGAGCCCTAGTCTTGCTGTTTATCTGCAATGACTGCAAGGGATAGTAAGGACCAGCAAGACAATTCCTTCCTAGCAACTGTATTGGAAGAGAGAGTGCAACGTGTCAATCTCGGAGTTCGGGGAGCCAGACTGAGGAAAAGCAGAGTGCCTCTTTGCAAGGCTAGGAAAGAGCAGAGCCCCAGTCTTGCTGTTTCTCTGCAATGACTGCAAGGGATAGTGAGCACCAGCAAGACAATTCCTTCTTAGCACCTTCCTTCAAAGAGAGAGAGTGCAACGTGTCAATCTCACAGTTCAGAGAGCCAGAGTGAGAAAAAGCAGAGTGCCTGTTTGCAAGGCTAGGAAAGAGCAGAGCACCAGTGTTCCTGTTTATCTGCAATGACTGCAAGGGATAGTGAGCTCCAGTAACACAATTCCTTCCTAGCAATTTCCTTCGAAGAGAGTTCAACGTTTCAATCTCGTAGTATGGAAAGTCAGAGTGAAAAAAAGCAGACTACGTGTTTGCAAGTCTAGGAAAGAGCAAAGCCCCAGTCTTGCTGTTTATCTGCAGTGACTGCAAGGGGCAGTGAGGACAAGAAAGAGAATTCCTTCCTAGCACCTTTCTTGAAGTGGAGAGATTGCTACGATTCAATCATACAGTATAGAGCGTGAGAGTGAGAAAAAGCAGAGTGCCTCTTTGCAAGGCTAGGAAAGAGCAGAGCCCCAGTCTTGCTGTTTATCTGCAATGACTGCAAGGGATAGTGAGCACCAGCATGACAATTCCTTCCTAGCACATTCCCTCGAAGAGAGAGAGTGCAACGTGCCAACCTTGTTGTTGGTAGTACGAGAATGAGGAAAAGCAGAGTGCCTGTTTGCAAGGCTAGGAAAAATCAGAGCCTCTTTATTGCTGTTTATCTGCAATGACTGCAAGGGATAGTAAGGACCAGCAAGACAATTCCTTCCTAGCACCTTCCTTGGAATAGAGAGAGTGCAACGTGTCAATCTCGCAGTTCGGAGACCAGAGTGAGAAAAAGCAGAGTGACTCTATGCAAGGCTAGGAAAAATCAGAGCCTCATTCTTGCTGTTTATCTGCAATGACTGCAAGGGATAGTGAGCACCAGCATGACAATTCCTTCCTAGCACATTCCCTCGAAGAGAGAGAGTGCAACGTGCCAACCTCGTTGTTGGTAGTACGAGAATGAGGAAAAGCAGAGTGCCTGTTTGCAAGGCTAGGAAAGAGCAGAGCCTCAGTCTTGCTGTTTGTCTGCAATGACTGGAAGGGATAGTGAGCACCAGCACGACAATTCCTTCCTAGCACATTCCCTCGAAGAGAGAGAGTGCAACGTGCCAACCTCGTTGTTGGTAGTACGAGAATGAGGAAAAGCAGAGTGCCTGTTTTCAAGGGTAGGAAAGAGCAGAGCCTCATTCTTGCTGTTTATCTGCAATGACTGCAAGGGATAGTAAGGACCAGCAAGACAATTCCTTCCTAGCACCTTCCTTGGAATAGAGAGAGTGCAACGTGTCAATATCGCATTATGGAGAGCCAGAGTGAGAAAAAGCATATTACTTATTTGCAAGGCTTGGAGAGAGCAAAGTCCCAGTCTTGCTGTTTATCTGCAGTGACTGCAAGGGATAGTGAGCACCAGCAAGACAATTCCTTCTTAGCACCTTCCTTCAAAGAGAGAGAGTGCAACGTGTCAATCTCACAGTTCAGAGAGCTAGAGTGAGAAAAAGCAGAGTGCCTGTTTGCAAGGCTAGGAAAGTGCACAGCCCCTGTGTTCCTGTTTATCTGCAATGACTGCAAGGGATAGTTAGGACAAGAAAGAGAATTCCTTCCTAGCACCTTCCTTGGAAGTGAGAGAGTGCAACGTGTCAATCACGCAGTTCGGAGAGCCAGAGTGAGAAAAAGCAGAGTGCCTGTTTGGAAGGCTAGGAAAGAGCAGAGCCCTGTCTTCCTGTTTATCTGGAATGACTGCAAGGGATACTGAGCACCAGCAAGTCAATTCCTTCCTAGCACATTCCTTCAAAGAGAGAGAGTGCAACGTGCCAACCTCGTTCTTGGTAGTACGAGAATGAGGAAAAGCAGAGTGCCTGTTTGCAAGGCTAGGAAAGAGCAGAGCCCTAGTCTTGCTGTTTATCTGCAATGACTGCAAGGGATAGTAAGGACCAGCAAGACAATTCCTTCTTAGGAACTGTATTGGAAGAGAGAGAGTGCAACGTGTCAATCTCGCAGTTCGGAGAGCCAGAGTGAGAAAAAGCAGAGTGCCTGTTTGGAAGGCTAGGAAAGAGCAGAGCCCTAGTCTTGCTGTTTATCTGGAATGACTGCAAGGGATAGTAAGGACCAGCAAGACAATTCCTTCCTAGCAACTGTATTGGAAGAGAGAGAGTGCAACGTGTCAATCTCGGAGTTCGGGGAGCCAGACTGAGGAAAAGCAGAGTGCCTCTTTGCAAGGCTAGGAAAGAGCAGAGCCCCAGTCTTGCTCTTTATCTGCAATGACTGCAAGGGATAGTGAGCACCAGCAAGACAATTCCTTCTTAGCACCTTCCTTCAAAGAGAGAGAGTGCAACGTGTCTATCTCACAGTTCAGAGAGCCAGAGTGAGAAAAAGCAGAGTGCCTGTTTGCAAGGCTAGGAAAGAGCACAGCCCCAGTGTTCCTGTTTACCTGCAATGACTGCAAGGGATAGTGAGCTCCAGTAACACAATTCCTTCCTAGCAATTTCCTTCGAAGAGAGTTCAACGTTTCAATCTCGCAGTATGGAAAGCCAGAGTGAGAAAAAGCAGACTACGTGTTTTTAAGTCTAGGAAAGAGCAAAGCCCCAGTCTTGCTGTTTATCTGCAGTGACTGCAAGGGATAGTTAGGACAAGAAAGAGAATTCCTTCCTAGCACTTTTCTTGGAGTAGAGAGATTGCAACGATTCAATCATACAGTACGGAGCGTGAGAGTGAGAAAAAGCAGAGTGCCCCTTTGCAAGGCTAGGAAAGAGCAGAGCTCCAGTCTTGCTGTTTATCTGCAATGACTGCAAGGGATAGTGAGCACCAGCATGACAATTCCTTCCTAGCACATTCCCTCGAAGAGAGAGAGTGCAACGTGCCATTCTCGTTGTTGGTAGTATGAGTATGTGGAAAAGCAGAGTGCCTGTTTGCAAGGCTAGGAAAGAGCAGAGCCTCAGTCTTGCTGTTTGTCTGCAATGACTGGAAGGGATAGTGAGCACCAGCACGACAATTCCTTCCTAGCACATTCCCTCGAAGAGAGAGAGTGCAACGTGCCAACCTCGTTGTTGGTAGTACGAGAATGAGGAAAAGCAGAGTGCCTGTTTGCAAGGCTAGGAAAGAGCAGAGCCTCAGTCTTGCTGTTTATCTGCAATGAGTGGAAGGGATAGTGAGCACCAGCACGACAATTCCTTCCTAGCATATTCCCTCGAAGAGAAAGAGTGCAACGTGCCAACCTCGTTGTTGGTAGTACGAGAATGAGGAAAAGCGGAGTGCCTGTTTTCAAGGGTAGGAAAGAGAAGAGCCTCATTCTTGCTGTTTATCTACAATCACTGCAAGGGATAGTGAGCACCAGCAAGACAATTCCTTCCTAGCACCTTCCTTGGAAGAGAGAGTGTGCAACGTGCCAACCTCGTTGTTGGTAGTATGAGAATCAGGAAAAGCAGAGTGACTCTTTGCAAGGCTAGGAAAGAGCAGAGCCTCAGTCTTGCTGTTTATCTGCAATGACGGGAAGGGATAGTGAGCACCAGCAAGACAATTCCTTTCTAGCACATTCCCTCGAAGAGAGAGAGTGCAACGTGCCAACCTCGTTGTTGGTAGTACGAGAATGAGGAAAAGCAGAGTCCCTGTTTGCAAGGGTAGGAAAGATCAGATCCTCATTCTTGCTGTTTATCTGCAATGACTGCAAGGGATAGTAAGGACCAGCAAGACAATTCCTTCCTAGCACCTTCCTTGGAATAGAGAGAGTGCAACGTGTCAATATCGCATTATGGAGAGCCAGAGTGAGAAAAAGCATATTACTTGTTTGCAAGGCTTGGAGAGAGCAAAGTCCCAGTCTTGCTGTTTATCTGCAGTGACTGCAAGGGATAGTTAGGACAAGAAAGAGAATTCCTTCCTAGCACCTTCCTTGGAAGTGAGAGAGTGCAACGTGTCAATCTGGCAGTTCGGAGAGCCAGAGTGAGAAAAAGCAGAGTGCCTGTTTGGAAGGCTAGGAAAGAGCAGAGCCCTGTCTTCCTGTTTATCTGGAATGACTGCAAGGGATACTGAGCACCAGCAAGTCAATTCCTTCCTAGCACATTCCTTCAAAGAGAGAGAGTGCAACGTGCCAACCTCCTTGTTGGTAGTACGAGAATGAGGAAAAGCAGAGTGCCTGTTTGCAAGGCTGGGAAAGAGCAGAGCCCTAGTCTTGCTGTTTATCTGCAATGACTGCAAGGGGTAGTAAGGACCAGCAAGACAATTCCTTCCTAGCAACTGTATTGGAAGAGTGAGAGTGCAACGTGTCAATCTCGGAGTTCGGGGAGCCAGACTGAGGAAAAGCAGAGTACCTCTTTGCAAGGCTAGGAAAGAGCAGAGCCCCAGTCTTCCTGTTTCTCTGCAATGACTGCAAGGGATAGTGAGCACCAGGAAGACAATTCCTTCTTAGCACCTTCCTTCAAAGAGAGAGAGTGCAACGTGTCAATCTCACAGTTCAGAGAGCCAGAGTGAGAAAAAGCAGAGTGCCTGTTTGCAAGGCTAGGAAAGAGCAGAGCCCCAGTGTTCCTGTTTATCTGCAATGACTGCAAGGGATAGTGAGCTCCAGTAACACAATTCCTTCCTAGCAATTTCCTTCGAAGAGAGTTCAACGTTTCAATCTCGCAGTATGGAAAGCCAGAGTGAGAAAAAGCAGACTTCGTGTTTGTAAGTCTAGGAAAGAGCAAAGCCCCAGTCTTGTGTTTATCTGCAGTGACTGCAAGTGATAGTTAGGACAAGAAAGAGAATTCCTTCCTAGCACTTTTCTTGGAGTAGAGAGATTGCAACGATTCAATCATACAGTACGGAGCGTGAGAGTGAGAAAAAGCAGAGTGCCTCTTTGCAAGGCTAGGAAAGAGCAGAGCCCCAGTCTTGCTGTTTATCTACAATCACTGCAAGGGATAGTGAGCAGCAGCAAGACAATTCCTTCCTAGCAACTTTATTGGAAGAGAGAGTGTGCAACGTGCCAACCTCGTTGTTGGTAGTATGAGAATCAGGAAAAGCAGAGTGACTCTTTGCAAGGCTAGGAAAAATCAGAGCCTCATTCTTGCTGTTTGTCTGCAATGACTGGAAGGGATAGTGAGCACCAGCAGGACAATTCCTTCCTAGCACATTCCCTCGAAGAGAGAGAGTGCAACGTTCCAACCTTTTTGTTGGTAGTATGAGAATCAGGAAAAGCAGAGTGCCTGTTTGCAAGGCTAGGAAAGAGCAGAGCCTCAGTCTTGCTGTTTGTCTGCAATGACTGTAAGGGATAGTGAGCACCAGCACGACAATTCCTTCCTAGCACATTCCCTCGGAGAGAGAGAGTGCAACGTGCCAACCTCGTTGTTGGTAGAACGAGAATGAGGAAAAGCAGAGTGCCTGTTTGCAAGGCCAGGAAAGAGCAGAGCCTCAGTCTTGCTGTTTATCTGCAATGACTGCAAGGGATAGTAAGGACCAGCAAGACAATTCCTTCCTAGCACCTTCCTTGGAATAGAGAGAGTGCAACGTGTCAATATCGCATTATGGAGAGCCAGAGTGAGAAAAAGCATATTACTTGTTTGCAAGGCTTGGAAAGAGCAAAGTCCCAGTCTTGCTGTTTATCTGCAGTGACTGCAAGGGATAGTTAGGACAAGAAAGAGAATTCCTTCCTAGCACCTTCCTTGGAAGTGAGAGAGTGCAACGTGTCAATCTCGCAGTTCGGAGAGCCAGAGTGAGAAAAAGCAGAGTGCCTGTTTGGAAGGCTAGGAAAGAGCAGAGCCCTGTCTTCCTGTTTATCTGGAATGACTGCAAGGGATACTGAGCACCAGCAAGTCAATTCCTTCCTAGAACATTCCTTCAAAGAGAGAGAGTGCAACGTGCCAACCTCGTTGTTGGTAGTACGAGAATGAGGAAAAGCAGAGTGCCTGTTTGCAAGGCTCGGAAAGAGCAGAGCCCTAGTCTTGCTGTTTATCTGCAATGACTGCAAGGGATAGTAAGGACCAGCAAGACAATTCCTTCCTAGCAACTGTATTGGAAGAGAGAGAGTGCAACGTGTCAATCTCGGAGTTCGGGGAGCCAGACTGAGGAAAAGCAGAGTGCCTCTTTGCAAGGCTAGGAAAGAGCAGAGCCCCAGTCTTGCTGTTTCTCTGCAATGACTGCAAGGGATAGTGAGCACCAGCAAGACAATTCCTTCTTAGCACCTTCCTTCAAAGAGAGAGAGTGCAACGTGTCAATCTCACAGTTCAGAGAGCTAGAGTGAGAAAAAGCAGAGTGCCTGTTTGCAAGGCTAGGAAAGAGCACAGCCCCTGTGTTCCTGTTTATCTGCAATGACTGCAAGGGATAGTGAGCTCCAGTAACACAATTCCTTCCTAGCAATTTCCTTCGAAGAGAGTTCAACGTTTCAATCTCGCAGTATGGAAAGCCAGAGTGAGAAAAAGCAGACTACGTGTTTGCAAGTCTAGGAAAGAGCAAAGGCCCAGTCTTGCTGTTTATCTGCAGTGACTGCAAGGGATAGTTAGGACAAGAAAGAGAATTCCTTCCTAGCACTTTTCTTGGAGTAGAGAGATTGCAACGATTCAATCATACAGTATAGAGCGTGAGAGTGAGAAAAAGCAGAGTGCCTCTTTGCAAGGCTAGGAAAGAGGAGAGCCCCAGTCTTGCTGTTTATCTGCAATGACTGCAAGGGATAGTGAGCACCAGCATGACAATTCCTTCCTAGCACATTCCCTCGAAGAGAGAGAGTGCAACGTGCCAACCTTGTTGTTGGTAGTACGAGAATGAGGAAAAGCAGAGTGCCTGTTTGCAAGGCTAGGAAAGAGCAGAGCCTCAGTCTTGCTGTTTATCTGCAATGACTGCAAGGGATAGTAAGGACCAGCAAGACAATTCCTTCCTAGCACCTTCCTTGGAATAGAGAGAGTGCAACGTGTCAATATCGCATTATGGAGAGCCAGAGTGAGAAAAAGCATATTACTTGTTTGCAAGGCTTGGAGAGAGCAAAGTCCCAGTCTTGCTGTTTATCTACAATCACTGCAAGGGATAGTGAGCAGCAGCAAGACAATTCCTTCCTAGCACCTTTCTTGGAAGAGAGAGTGTGCAACGTGCCAACCTCGTTGTTGGTAGTATGAGAATCAGGAAAAGCAGAGTGACTCTATGCAAGGCTAGGAAAAATCAGAGCCTCATTCTTGCTGTTTATCTGCAATGACTGCAAGGGATAGTGAGCACCAGCATGACAATTCCTTCCTAGCACATTCCCTCGAAGAGAGAGAGTGCAACGTGCCAACCTTGTTGTTGGTAGTACGAGAATGAGGAAAAGCAGAGTGCCTGTTTGCAAGGCTAGGAAAAGAGCCTCAGTCTTGCTGTTTGTCTGCAATGACTGCAAGGGATAGTGAGCACCAGCATGACAATTCCTTCGTAGCACATTCCCTCGAAGAGAGAGAGTGCAACGTGCCAAACTCGTTGTTGGTAGAACGAGAATGAGGAAAAGCAGAGTGCCTGTTTGCAAGGCTAGGAAAGAGCAGAGCCCAAGTCTTGCTGTTTATCTGCAATGACTGGAAGGGATAGTGAGCACCAGCACGACAATTCCTTCCTAGCACCTTCCTTGGAGGAGAGAGAGTACAACGTGCCAACCTCGTTGTTGGTAGTACCAGAATGAGGAAAAGCAGAGTGCCTGTTTGCAAGGGTAGGAAAGAGCAGAGCCTCATTCTTGCTGTTTATCTGCAATGACTGCAAGGGATAGTAAGGACCAGCAAGACAATTCCTTCCTAGCACCTTCCTTGGAAGTGAGAGAGTGCAACGTGTCAATCTCGCAGTTCGGAGAGCCAGAGTGAGAAAAAGCAGAGTGCCTGTTTGGAAGGCTAGGAAAGAGCAGAGCCCTGTCTTCCTGTTTATCTGGAATGACTGCAAGGGATACTGAGCACCAGCAAGTCAATTCCTTCCTAGCACATTCCTTCAAAGAGAGAGAGTGCAACGTGCCAACCTCGTTGTTGGTAGTACGAGAATGAGGAAAAGCAGAGTGCCTGTTTGCAAGGCTAGGAAAGAGCAGAGCCCCAGTGTTCCTGTTTATCTGCAATGACTGCAAGGGATAGTGAGCTCCAGTAACACAATTCCTTCCTCGCAATTTCCTTCGAAGAGAGTTCAACGTTTCAATCTCGCAGTATGGAAAGCCACAGTGAGAAAAAGCAGACTACGTGTTTTTACGTCTAGGAAAGAGCAAAGCCCCAGTCTTGCTGTTTATCTGCAGTGACTGCAAGGGATAGTTAGGACAAGAAAGAGAATTCCTTCCTAGCACTTTTCTTGGAGTAGAGAGATTGCAACGATTCAATCATACAGTACGGAGCGTGAGAGTGAGAAAAAGCAGAGTGCCTCTTTGCAAGGCTAGGAAAGAGCAGAGCCCCAGTCTTGCTGTTTATCTGCAATGACTGCAAGGGATAGTGAGCACCAGCATGACAATTCCTTCCTAGCACATTCCCTCGAAGAGAGAGAGTGCAACGTGCCAACCTCGTTGTTGGTAGTACGAGAATGAGGAAAAGCAGAGTGCCTGTTTGCAAGGCTAGGAAAGAGCAGAGCCTCAGTCTTGCTGTTTATCTGCAATGACTGCAAGGGATAGTGAGCACCAGCAAGACAATTCCTTCTTAGCACCTTCCTTCAAAGAGAGAGAGTGCAACGTGTCAATCTCACAGTTCAGAGAGCCAGAGTGAGAAAAAGCAGAGTGCCTGTTTGCAAGGATAGGAAAGAGCAGAGCCCCTGTGTTCCTGTTTATCTGCAATGACTGCAAGGGATAGTGAGCTCCAGTAACACAATTCCTTCCCAGCAATTTCCTTCGAAGAGAGTTCAACGTTTCAATCTCGTAGTATGGAAAGTCAGAGTGAGAAAAAGCAGACTACGTGTTTGCAAGTCTAGGAAAGAGCAGAGCCCCAGTCTTGCTGTTTATCTGCAGTGACTGCAAGGGACAGTGAGGACAAGAAAGAGAATTCCTTCCTAGCACCTTTCTTGAAGTAGAGAGATTGCTACGATTCAATCATACAGTATAGAGCGTGAGAGTGAGAAAAAGCAGAGTGCCTCTTTGCAAGGCTAGGAAAGAGGAGAGCCCCAGTCTTGCTGTTTATCTGCAATGACTGCAAGGGATAGTGAGCACCAGGATGACAATTCCTTCCTAGCACATTCCCTCGAAGAGAGAGAGTGCAACGTGCCAACCTTGTTGTTGGTAGTACGAGAATGAGGAAAAGCAGAGTGCCTGTTTGCAAGGCTAGGAAAGAGCAGAGCCTCAGTCTTGCTGTTTATCTGCAATGACTGCAAGGGATAGTAAGGACCAGCAAGACAATTCCTTCCTAGCACCTTCCTTGGAATAGAGAGAGTGCAACGTGTCAATATCGCATTATGGAGAGCCAGAGTGAGAAAAAGCATATTACTTGTTTGCAAGGCTTGGAGAGACCAAAGTCCCAGTCTTGCTGTTTATCTACAATCACTGCAAGGGATAGTGAGCAGCAGCAAGACAATTCCTTCCTAGCACATTTCTTGGAAGAGAGAGTGTGCAACGTGCCAAACTCGTTGTTGGTAGTATGAGAATCAGGAAAAGCAGAGTGACTCTATGCAAGGCTAGGAAAAATCAGAGCCTCATTCTTGCTGTTTATCTGCAATGACTGCAAGGGATAGTGAGCACCAGCATGACAATTCCTTCCTAGCACATTCCCTCGAAGAGAGAGAGTGCAACGTGCCAACCTCGTTGTTGGTAGTACGAGAATGAGGAAAAGCAGAGCGCCTGTTTGCAAGGGTAGGAAAGAGCAGAGCCTCATTCTTCGTGTTTATCTGCAATGACTGGAAGGGATAGTTAGGACCAGCAAGACAATTCCTTCCTAGCACCTTCCTTGGAAGTGAGAGAGTGCAACGTGTCAATCTCGCAGTTCGGAGAGCCAGAGTGAGAAAAAGCACAGTGCCTGTTTGGAAGGCTAGGAAAGAGCAGAGCCCCTGTGTTCCTGTTTATCTGCAATGACTGCAAGGGATAGTGAGCTCCAGTAACACAATTCCTTCCTAGCAATTTCCTTCGAAGAGAGTTCAACGTTTCAATCTCGCAGTATGGAAAGTCAGAGTGAGAAAAAGCAGACTACGTGTTTTTAAGTCTAGGAAAGAGCAAAGGCCCAGTCTTGCTGTTTATCTGCAGTGACTGCAAGGGATAGTTAGGACAAGAAAGAGAATTCCTTCCTAGCACTTTTCTTGGAGTAGAGAGATTGCAACGATTCAATCGTACAGTATAGAGCGTGAGAGTGAGAAAAAGCAGAGTGCCTCTTTGCAAGGCTAGGAAAGAGCAGAGCCCCAGTCTTGCTGTTTATCTACAATCACTGCAAGGGATAGTGAGCAGCAGCAAGACAATTCCTTCCTAGCACCTTTCTTGGAAGAGAGAGTGTGCAACGTGCCAACCTCGTTGTTGGTAGTATGAGAATCAGGAAAAGCAGAGTGACTCTATGCAAGGCTAGGAAAAATCAGAGCCTCATTCTTGCTGTTTATCTGCAATGACTGCAAGGGATAGTGAGCACCAGCATGACAATTCCTTCCTAGCACATTCTCTCGAAGAGAGAGAGTGCAACGTGCCAACCTTGTTGTTGGTAGTACGAGAATGAGGAAAAGCAGAGTGCCTGTTTGCAAGGCTAGGAAAAGAGCCTCAGTCTTGCTGTTTGTCTGCAATGACTGCAAGGGATAGTGAGCACCAGCATGACAATTCCTTCCTAGCACATTCCCTCGAAGAGAGAGAGTGCAACGTGCCAAACTCGTTGTTGGTAGAACGAGAATGAGGAAAAGCAGAGTGCCTGTTTGCAAGGCTAGGAAAGAGCAGAGCCCCAGTCTTGCTGTTTATCTGCAATGACTGCAAGGGATAGTGAGCACCAGCATGACCATTCCTTCCTAGCACCTTCCTTGGAAGAGAGAGAGTGCAACGTGCCAACCTCGTTGTTGGTAGTACGAGAATGAGGAAAAGCAGAGTGCCTGTTTGCAAGGCTAGGAAAGAGCAGAGCCTCAGTCTTGCTGTTTATCTGCAATGACTGCAAGGGATAGTGAGCACCAGCAAGACAATTCCTTCTTAGCACCTTCCTTCAAAGAGAGAGAGTGCAACGTGTCAATCTCACAGTTCAGAGAGCCAGAGTGAGAAAAAGCAGAGTGCCTGTTTGCAAGGCTAGGAAAGAGCACAGCCCCTGTGTTCCTGTTTATCTGCAATGACTGCAAGGGATAGTGAGCTCCAGTAACACAATTCCTTCCTAGCAATTTCCTTCGAAGAGAGTTCAACGTTTCAATCTCGTAGTATGGAAAGTCAGAGTGAGAAAAAGCAGACTACGTGTTTTTAAGTCTAGGAAAGAGCAAAGCCCCAGTCTTGCTGTTTATCTGCAGTGACTGCAAGGGACAGTGAGGACAAGAAAGAGAATTCCTTCCTAGCACCTTTCTTGAAGTAGAGAGATTGCTACGATTCAATCATACAGTATAGAGCGTGAGAGTGAGAAAAAGCAGAGTGCCTCTTTGCAAGGCTAGGAAAGAGGAGAGCCCCAGTCTTGCTGTTTATCTGCAATGACTGCAAGGGATAGTGAGCACCAGCATGACAATTCCTTCCTAGCACATTCCCTCGAAGAGAGAGAGTGCAACGTGCCAACCTTGTTGTTGGTAGTACGAGAATGAGGAAAAGCAGAGTGCCTGTTTGCAAGGCTAGGAAAGAGCAGAGCCTCAGTCTTGCTGTTTATCTGCAATGACTGCAAGGGATAGTAAGGACCAGCAAGACAATTCCTTCCTAGCACCTTCCTTGGAATAGAGAGAGTGCAACGTGTCAATATCGCATTATGGAGAGCCAGAGTGAGAAAAAGCATATTACTTGTTTGCAAGGCTTGGAGAGACCAAAGTCCCAGTCTTGCTGTTTATCTACAATCACTGCAAGGGATAGTGAGCAGCAGCAAGACAATTCCTTCCTAGCACATTTCTTGGAAGAGAGAGTGTGCAACGTGCCAACCTCGTTGTTGGTAGTATGAGAATCAGGAAAAGCAGAGTGACTCTATGCAAGGCTAGGAAAAATCAGAGCCTCATTCTTGCTGTTTATCTGCAATGACTGCAAGGGATAGTGAGCACCAGCATGACAATTCCTTCCTAGCACATTCCCTCGAAGAGAGAGAGTGCAACGTGCCAACCTTGTTGTTGGTAGTACGAGAATGAGGAAAAGCAGAGCGCCTGTTTGCAAGGGTAGGAAAGAGCAGAGCCTCATTCTTCGTGTTTATCTGCAATGACTGGAAGGGATAGTTAGGACCAGCAAGACAATTCCTTCCTAGCACCTTCCTTGGAAGTGAGAGAGTGCAACGTGTCAATCTCGCAGTTCGGAGAGCCAGAGTGAGAAAAAGCACAGTGCCTGTTTGGAAGGCTAGGAAAGAGCAGAGCCCTGTCTTCCTGTTTATCTGGAATGACTGCAAGGGATACTGAGCACCAGCAAGTCAATTCCTTCCTAGCACATTCCTTCAAAGAGAGAGAGTGCAACGTGCCAACCTCGTTGTTGGTAGTACGAGAATGAGGAAAAGCAGAGTGCCTGTTTGCAAGGCTAGGAAAGAGCAGAGCCCTAGTCTTGCTGTTTATCTGCAATGACTGCAAGGGATAGTAAGGACCAGCAAGACAATTCCTTCTTAGCACCTTCCTTCAAAGAGAGAGAGTGCAACGTGTCAATCTCACAGTTCAGAGAGACAGAGTGAGAAAAAGCAGAGTGCCTGTTTGCAAGGCTAGGAAAGAGCACAGCCCCTGTGTTCCTGTTTATCTGCAATGACTGCAAGGGATAGTGAGCTCCAGTAACACAATTCCTTCCTAGCAATTTCCTTCGAAGAGAGTTCAACGTTTCAATCTCGCAGTATGGAAAGTCAGAGTGAGAAAAAGCAGACTACGTGTTTTTAAGTCTAGGAAAGAGCAAAGCCCCAGTCTTGCTGTTTATCTGCAGTGACTGCAAGGGATAGTTAGGACAAGAAAGAGAATTCCTTCCTAGCACTTTTCTTGGAGTAGAGAGATTGCAACGATTCAATCGTACAGTATAGAGCGTGAGAGTGAGAAAAAGCAGAGTGCCTCTTTGCAAGGCTAGGAAAGAGCAGAGCCCCAGTCTTGCTGTTTATCTACAATCACTGCAAGGGATAGTGAGCAGCAGCAAGACAATTCCTTCCTAGCACCTTCCTTGGAAGAGAGAGAGTGCAACGTGCCAACCTCGTTGTTGGTAGTACCAGAATGAGGAAAAGCAGAGTGCCTGTTTGCAAGGGTAGGAAAGAGCAGAGCCTCATTCTTGCTGTTTATCTGCAATGACTGCAAGGGATAGTAAGGACCAGCAAGACAATTCCTTCCTAGCACCTTCCTTGGAAGTGAGAGAGTGCAACGTGTCAATCTCGCAGTTCGGAGAGCCAGAGTGAGAAAAAGCAGAGTGCCTGTTTGGAAGGCTAGGAAAGAGCAGAGCCCTGTCTTCCTGTTTATCTGGAATGACTGCAAGGGATACTGAGAACCAGCAAGTCAATTCCTTCCTAGCACATTCCTTCAAAGAGAGAGAGTGCAACGTGCCAACCTCGTTGTTGGTAGTACGAGAATGAGGAAAAGCAGAGTGCCTGTTTGCAAGGCTAGGAAAGAGCAGAGCCTCAGTCTTGCTCTTTACCTGCAATGACTGGAATGGATAGTGAGCACCAGCACGACAATTCATTCCTAGCATATTCCCTCGAAGAGAGAGAGTGCAACGTGCCAACCTCGTTGTTGGTAGTACGAGAATGAGGAAAAGCAGAGTGCCTGTTTGCAAGGCTAGGAAAGAGCAGAGCCTCAGTCTTGCTGTTTGTCTGCAATGACTGGAAGGGATAGTGAGCACCAGCACGACAATTCCTTCCTAGCACATTCCCTCGAAGAGAGAGAGTGCAACATGCCAAACTCGTTGTTGGTAGAACGAGAATGAGGAAAGCAGAGTGCCTGTTTGCAAGGCTAGGAAAGAGCAGAGCCTCAGTCTTGCTGTTTATCTGCAATGACTGGAAGGGATAGTGAGCACCAGCATGACAATTCCTTCCTAGCACATTCCCTCGAAGAGAGAGAGTGCAACGTGCCAACCTCGTTGTTGGTAGTACGAGAATGAGGAAAAGCAGAGTGCCTGTTTGCAAGGCTAGGAAAGAGCAGAGCCTCAGTCTTGCTGTTTGTCTGCAATGACTGGAAGGGATAGTGAGCACCAGCACGACAATTCCTTCCTAGCACATACCCTCGAAGAGAGAGAGTGCAACATGCCAAACTCGTTGTTGGTAGAACGAGAATCAGGAAAAGCAGAGTGCCTGTTTGCAAGGCTAGGAAAGAGCAGAGCCCTAGTCTTGCTGTTTATCTGCAATGACTGCAAGGGATAGTAAGGACCAGCAAGACAATTCCTTCTTAGCACCTTCCTTCAAAGAGAGAGAGTGCAACGTGTCAATCTCACAGTTCAGAGAGCCAGAGTGAGAAAAAGCAGACTGCCTGTTTGCAAGGCTAGGAAAGAGCACAGCCCCTGTGTTCCTGTTTATCTGCAATGACTGCAAGGGATAGTGAGCTCCAGTAACACAATTCCTTCCTAGCAATTTCCTTCGAAGAGAGTTCAACGTTTCAATCTCGCAGTATGGAAAGTCAGAGTGAGAAAAAGAAGACTACGTGTTTTTAAGTCTAGGAAAGAGCAAAGCCCCAGTCTTGCTGTTTATCTGCAGTGACTGCAAGGGACAGTGAGGACAAGAAAGAGAATTCCTTCCTAGCACTTTTCTTGGAGTAGAGAGATTGCAACGATTCAATCATACAGTACGGAGCGTGAGAGTGAGAAAAAGCAGAGTGCCTCTTTGCAAGGCTAGGAAAGAGCAGCGCCCCAGTCTTGCTGTTTCTCTGCAATGATTGCAAGGGATAGTGAGGACCAGGAAGACAATTCCTTCCTAGGAACTGTATTGGAAGAGAGAGAGTGCAACGTGTCAATCTCGCAGTTCGGAGAGCCAGACTGAGAAAAAGCAGAGTGCCTGTTTGCAAGGCTAGGAAAGAGTAGAGCCCTGTCTTCCTGTTTATCTGGAATGACTGCAAGGGATACTGAGCACCAGCAAGACAATTCCTTCCTAGCACATTCCTTCAAAGAGAGAGAGTGCAACGTGCCAACCTCGTTGTTGGTAGTACGAGAATGAGGAAAAGCAGAGTGCCTCTTTGCAAGGCTAGGAAAGAGCAGAGCCCCAGTCTTGCTGTTTATCTACAATCACTGCAAGGGATAGTGAGCAGCAGCAAGACAATTCCTTCCTAGCACCTTCCTTGGAAGAGAGAGAGTGCAACGTGCCAACCTCGTTGTTGGTAGTACCAGAATGAGGAAAAGCAGAGTGCCTGTTTGCTAGGGTAGGAAAGAGCAGAGCCTCATTCTTGCTGTTTATCTGCAATGACTGCAAGGGATAGTAAGGACCAGCAAGACAATTCCTTCCTAGCACCTTCCTTGGAAGTGAGAGAGTGCAACGTGTCAATCTCGCAGTTCGGAGAGCCAGAGTGAGAAAAAGCAGAGTGCCTGTTTGGAAGGCTAGGAAAGAGCAGAGCCCTGTCTTCCTGTTTATCTGGAATGACTGCAAGGCATACTGAGAACCAGCAAGTCAATTCCTTCCTAGCACATTCCTTCAAAGAGAGAGAGTGCAACGTGCCAACCTCGTTGTTGGTAGTACGAGAATGAGGAAAAGCAGAGTGCCTGTTTGCAAGGCTAGGAAAGAGCAGAGCCTCAGTCTTGCTGTTTGTCTGCAATGACTGGAAGGGATAGTGAGCACCAGCACGACAATTCCTTCCTAGCACATTCCCTCGAAGAGAGAGAGTGCAACATGCCAAACTCGTTGTTGGTAGAACGAGAATGAGGAAAGCAGAGTGCCTGTTTGCAAGGCTAGGAAAGAGCAGAGCCTCAGTCTTGCTGTTTATCTGCAATGACTGGAAGGGATAGTGAGCACCAGCACGACAATTCATTCCTAGCATATTCCCTCGAAGAGAGAGAGTGCAACGTGCCAACCTCGTTGTTGGTAGTATGAGAATGAGGAAAAGCAGAGTGCCTGTTTGCAAGGCTAGGAAAGAGCAGAGCCTCAGTCTTGCTGTTTGTCTGCAATGACTGGAAGGGATAGTGAGCACCAGCACGACAATTCCTTCCTAGCACATTCCCTCGAAGAGAGAGAGTGCAACATGCCAAACTCGTTGTTGGTAGAACGAGAATGAGGAAAGCAGAGTGCCTGTTTGCAAGGCTAGGAAAGAGCAGAGCCTCAGTCTTGCTGTTTATCTGCAATGACTGGAAGGGATAGTGAGCACCAGCACGACAATTCATTCCTAGCATATTCCCTCGAAGAGAGAGAGTGCAACGTGCCAACCTCGTTGTTGGTGGTACGAGAATGAGGAAAAGCAGAGTGCCTGTTTGCAAGGCTAGGAAAGAGCAGAGACTCAGTCTTGCTGTTTGTCTGCAATGACTGCAAGGGATACTGAGCACCAGCAAGTCAATTCCTTCCTAGCACATTCCTTCAAAGAGAGAGAGTGCAACGTGCCAACCTCGTTGTTGGTAGTACGAGAATGAGGAAAAGCAGAGTGCCTGTTTGCAAGGCTAGGAAAGAGCAGAGCCCTAGTCTTGCTGTTTATCTGCAATGACTGCAAGGGATAGTTAGGACCAGCAAGACAATTCCTTCTTAGCACCTTCCTTCAAAGAGAGAGAGTGCAACGTGTCAATCTCACAGTTCAGAGAGCCAGAGTGAGAAAAAGCAGAGTGCCTGTTTGCAAGGCTAGGAAAGAGCAGAGCCCCAGTGTTCCTGTTTATCTGCAATGACTGCAAGGGATAGTGAGCTCCAGTAACACAATTCCTTCCTCGCAATTTCCTTCGAAGAGAGTTCAACGTTTCAATCTCGCAGTATGGAAAGCCACAGTGAGAAAAAGCCGACTACGTGTTTTTAAGTCTAGGAAAGAGCAAAGCCCCAGTCTTGCTGTTTATCTGCAGTGACTGCAAGGGATAGTTAGGACAAGAAAGAGAATTCCTTCCTAGCACTTTTCTTGGAGTAGAGAGATTGCAAGGATTCAATCATACAGTACGGAGCGTGAGAGTGAGAAAAAGCAGAGTGCCTCTTTGCAAGGCTAGGAAAGAGCAGAGCCCCAGTCTTGCTGTTTATCTGCAATGACTGCAAGGGATAGTGAGCACCAGCATGACAATTCCTTCCTAGCACATTCCCTCGAAGAGAGAGAGTGCAACGTGCCAACCTCGTTGTTGGTAGTACGAGAATGAGGAAAAGCAGAGTGCCTGTTTGCAAGGCTAGGAAAGAGCAGAGCCTCAGTCTTGCTGTTTATCTGCAATGACTGCAAGGGATAGTGAGCACCAGCAAGACAATTCCTTCTTAGCACCTTCCTTCAAAGAGAGAGAGTGCAACGTGTCAATCTCAAAGTTCAGAGAGCTAGAGTGAGAAAAAGCAGAGTGCCTGTTTGCAAGGATAGGAAAGAGCACAGCCCCTGTGTTCCTGTTTATCTGCAATGACTGCAAGGGATAGTGAGCTCCAGTAACACAATTCCTTCCTAGCAATTTCCTTCGAAGAGAGTTCAACGTTTCAATCTCGTAGTATGGAAAGTCAGAGTGAGAAAAAGCAGACTACGTGTTTGCAAGTCTAGGAAAGAGCAAAGCCCCAGTCTTGCTGTTTATCTGCAGTGATTGCAAGGGACAGTGAGGACAAGAAAGAGAATTCCTTCCTAGCACCTTTCTTGAAGTAGAGAGATTGCTACGATTCAATCATACAGTATAGAGCGTGAGAGTGAGAAAAAGCAGAGTGCCTCTTTGCAAGGCTAGGAAAGAGCAGAGCCCCAGTCTTGCTGTTTATCTGCAATGACTGCAAGGGATAGTGAGCACCAGCATGACAATTCCTTCCTAGCACATTCCCTCGAAGAGAGAGGGTGCAACGTGCCAACCTTGTTGTTGGTAGTACGAGAATGAGGAAAAGCAGAGTGCCTGTTTGCAAGGCTAGGAAAGAGCAGAGCCTCAGTCTTGCTGTTTATCTGCAATGACTGCAAGGGATAGTAAGGACCAGCAAGACAATTCATTCCTAGCACCTCACTTGGAATAGAGAGAGTGCAACGTGTCAATATCGCATTATGGAGAGCCAGAGTGAGAAAAAGCATATTACTTGTTTGCAAGGCTTGGAGAGAGCAAAGTCCCAGTCTTGCTGTTTATCTACAATCACTGCAAGGGATAGTGAGCAGCAGCAAGACAATTCCTTCCTAGCACATTTCTTGGAAGAGAGAGTGTGCAACGTGCCAACCTCGTTGTTGGTAGTATGAGAATCAGGAAAAGCAGTGTGACTCTATGCAAGGCTAGTAAAAATCAGAGCCTCATTCTTGCTGTTTATCTGCAATGACTGCAAGGGATAGTGAGCACCAGCATGCAATTCCTTCCTAGCACATTCCCTCGAAGAGAGAGAGTGCAACGTGCCAACCTCGTTGTTGGTAGTACGAGAATGAGGAAAAGCGGAGCGCCTGTTTGCAAGGGTAGGAAAGAGCAGAGCCTCATTCTTCGTGTTTATCTGCAATGACTGGAAGGTATAGTGAGCACCAGCACGACAATTCCTTCCTAGCACCTTCCTTGGAAGAGAGAGAGTGCAACGTGCCAGCCTCGTTGTTGGTAGTACGAGAATGAGGAAAAGCAGAGTGCCTGTTTGCAAGGGTAGGAAAGAGCAGAGCCTCATTCTTGCTGTTTATCTGCAATGACTGCAAGGGATAGTTAGGACCAGCAAGACAATTCATTCCTAGCACCTTCCTTGGAAGTGAGAGAGTGCAACGTGTCAATCTCGCAGTTCGGAGAGCCAGAGTGAGAAAAAGCAGAGTGCCTGTTTGGAAGGCTAGGAAAGAGCAGAGCCCTGTCTTCCTGTTTATCTGGAATGACTGCAAGGGATACTGAGCACCAGCAAGTCAATTCCTTCCTAGCACATTCCTTCAAAGAGAGAGAGTGCAACGTGCCAACCTCGTTGTTGGTAGTACGAGAATGAGGAAAAGCAGAGTGCCTGTTTGCAAGGCTAGGAAAGAGAAGAGCCCTAGTCTTGCTGTTTATCTGCAATGACTGCTAGGGATAGTAAGGACGAGCAAGACAATTCCTTCTTAGCACCTTCCTTCAAAGAGAGAGAGTGCAACGTGTCAATCTCACAGTTCAGAGAGCCAGAGTGAGAAAAAGCAGAGTGCCTGTTTGCAAGGCTAGGAAAGAGCAGAGCCCCAGTGTTCCTGTTTATCTGCAATGACTGCAAGGGATAGTGAGCTCCAGTAACACAATTCCTTCCTAGCAATTTCCTTCGAAGAGAGTTCAACGTTTCAATATCGCAGTATGGAAAGCCAGAGTGAGAAAAAGCAGACTACGTGTTTGCAAGTCTAGGAAAGTGCAAAGCCCCAGTCTTGCTGTTTATCTGCAGTGACTGCAAGGGATAGTTAGGACAAGAAAGAGAATTCCTTCCTAGCACTTTTCTTGGAGTAGAGAGATTGCAAGGATTCAATCATACAGTACGGAGCGTGAGAGTGAGAAAAAGCAGAGTGCCTCTTTGCAAGGCTAGGAAAGAGCAGCGCCCCAGTCTTGCTGTTTCTCTGCAATGACTGCAAGGGATAGTGAGGACCAGGAAGAAAATTCCTTCTTAGGAACTGTATTGGAAGAGAGAGAGTGCAACGTGTCAATCTCGGAGTTCGGGGAGCCAGACTGAGGAAAAGCAGAGTGCCTCTTTGCAAGGCTAGGAATGAGCAGAGCCTCATTCTTGCTGTTTATCTGCAATGACTGCAAGGGATAGTAAGGACCAGCAAGACAATTCCTTCCTGGCACCTTCCTTGGAAGAGAGAGAGTGCAACGTGCCATCCTCGTTGTTGGTAGTATGAGTATGTGGAAAAGCAGAGTGCCTGTTTGCAAGGCTAGGAAAGAGCAGAGCCTCAGTCTTGCTGTTTATCTGCAATGACTGCAAGGGATAGTGAGCACCAGCACGACAATTCCTTCCTAGCACATTCCCTCGAAGAGAGAGAGTGCAACGTGCCAACCTCGTTGTTGGTAGTACGAGAATGAGGAAAAGCAGAGCGCCTGTTTGCAACGGTAGGAAAGAGCAGAGCCTCATTCTTCGTGTTTATCTGCAATGACTGGAAGGGATAGTTAGGACCAGCAAGACAATTCCTTCCTAGCACCTTCCTTGGAAGTGAGAGAGTGCAACGTGTCAATCTCGCAGTTCGGAGAGCCAGAGTGAGAAAAAGCACAGTGCCTGTTTGGAAGGCTAGGAAAGAGCAGAGCCCTGTCTTCCTGTTTATCTGGAATGACTGCAAGGGATACTGAGCACCAGCAAGTCAATTCCTTCCTAGCACATTCCTTCAAAGAGAGAGAGTGCAACGTGCCAACCTCGTTGTTGGTAGTACGAGAATGAGGAAAAGCAGAGTGCCTGTTTGCAAGGCTAGGAAAGAGCAGAGCCCTAGTCTTGCTGTTTATCTGCAATGACTGCAAGGGATAGTAAGGACCAGCAAGACAATTCCTTCTTAGCACCTTCCTTCAAAGAGAGAGAGTGCAACGTGTCAATCTCACAGTTCAGAGAGCCAGAGTGAGAAAAAGCAGAGTGCCTGTTTGCAAGGCTAGGAAAGAGCACAGCCCCTGTGTTCCTGTTTATCTGCAATGACTGCAAGGGATAGTGAGCTCCAGTAACACAATTCCTTCCTAGCAATTTCCTTCGAAGAGAGTTCAACGTTTCAATCTCGCAGTATGGAAAGTCAGAGTGAGAAAAAGCAGACTACGTGTTTTTAAGTCTAGGAAAGAGCAAAGCACCAGTCTTGCTGTTTATCTGCAGTGACTGCAAGGGATAGTTAGGACAAGAAAGAGAATTCCTTCCTAGCACTTTTCTTGGAGTAGAGAGATTGCACCGATTCAATCGTACAGTATAGAGCGTGAGAGTGAGAAAAAGCAGAGTGCCTCTTTGCAAGGCTAGGAAAGAGCAGAGCCCCAGTCTTGCTGTTTATCTGCAATGACTGGAAGGGATAGTGAGCACGAGCACGACAATTCATTCCTAGCACATTCCCTCGAAGAGAGAGAGTGCAACGTGCCAACCTCGTTGTTGGTAGTACGAGAATGAGGAAAAGCAGAGTGCCTGTTTGCAAGGCTAGGAAAGAGCAGAGCCTCAGTCTTGCTGTTTGTCTGCAATGACTGGAAGGGATAGTGAGCACCAGCACGACAATTCCTTCCTAGCACATTCCCTCGAAGAGAGAGAGTGCAACATGCCAACCTCGTTGTTGGTAGAACGAGAATGAGGAAAGCAGAGTGCCTGTTTGCAAGGCTAGGAAAGAGCAGAGCCTCAGTCTTGCTGTTTATCTGCAATGACTGGAAGGGATAGTGAGCACCAGCACGACAATTCATTCCTAGCATATTCCCTCGAAGAGAGAGAGTGCAACGTGCCAACCTCGTTGTTGGTGGTACGAGAATGAGGAAAAGCAGAGTGCCTGTTTGCAAGGCTAGGAAAGAGCAGAGCCCCAGTGTTCCTGTTTATCTGCAATGACTGCAAGGGATAGTGAGCTCCAGTAACACAATTCCTTCCTAGCAATTTCCTACGAAGAGAGTTCAACGTTTCAATCTCGCAGTATGGAAAGCCACAGTGAGAAAAAGCAGACTACGTCTTTTTACGTCTAGGAAAGAGCAAAGCCCAAGTCTTGCTGTTTATCTGCAGTGACTGCAAGGGATAGTTAGGACAAGAAAGAGAATTCCTTCCTAGCACTTTTCTTGGAGTAGAGAGATTGCAACGATTCAATCATACAGTAAGGAGCGTGAGAGTGAGAAAAAGCAGAGTGCCTCTTTGCAAGGCTAGGAAAGAGCAGAGCCCCAGTCTTGCTGTTTATCTGCAATGACTGCAAGGGATAGTGAGCACCAGCATGACAATTCCTTCCTAGCACATTCCCTCGAAGAGAGAGAGTGCAACGTGCCAACCTTGTTGTTGGTAGTACGAGAATGAGGAAAAGCAGAGTGCCTGTTTGCAAGGCTAGGAAAGAGCAGAGCCTCAGTCTTGCTGTTTATCTGCAATGACTGCAAGGGATAGTAAGGACCAGCAAGACAATTCCTTCCTAGCACCTTCCTTGGAATAGAGAGAGTGCAACGTGTCAATATCGCATTATGGAGAGCCAGAGTGAGAAAAAGCATATTACTTGTTTGCAAGGCTTGGAGAGACCAAAGTCCCAGTCTTGCTGTTTATCTACAATCACTGCAAGGGATAGTGAGCAGCAGCAAGACAATTCCTTCCTAGCACCTTTCTTGGAAGAGAGAGTGTGCAACGTGCCAACCTCGTTGTTGGTAGTATGAGAATCAGGAAAAGCAGAGTGACTCTATGCAAGGCTAGGAAAAATGAGAGCCTCATTCTTGCTGTTTATCTGCAATGACTGCAAGGGATAGTGAGCACCAGCATGACAATTCCTTCCTAGCACATTCCCTCGAAGAGAGAGAGTGCAAAGTGCCAACCTCGTCGTTGGTAGTACGAGAATGAGGAAAAGCAGAGCGCCTGTTTGCAAGGGTAGGAAAGAGCAGAGCCTCATTCTTCGTGTTTATCTGCAATGACTGGAAGGGATAGTTAGGACCAGCAAGACAATTCCTTCCTAGAACCTTCCTTGGAAGTGAGAGAGTGCAACGTGTCAATCTCGCAGTTCGGAGAGCCAGAGTGAGAAAAAGCACAGTGCCTGTTTGGAAGGCTAGGAAAGAGCAGAGCCCTGTCTTCCTGTTTATCTGGAATGACTGCAAGGGATACTGAGCACTAGCAAGTCAATTCCTTCCTAGCACATTCCTTCAAAGAGAGAGAGTGCAACGTGCCAACCTCGTTGTTGGTAGTACGAGAATGAGGAAAAGCAGAGTGCCTGTTTGCAAGGCTAGGAAAGAGCAGAGCCTCAGTCTTGCTGTTTGTCTGCAATGACTGGAAGGGATAGTGAGCACCAGCAAGACAATTCCTTCCTAGCACATTCCCTCGAAGAGAGAGAGTGCAACATGCAAAACTCGTTGTTGGTAGTACGAGAATGAGGAAAAGCAGAGTGCCTGTTTGCAAGGCTAGGAAAGAGCAGAGCCTCAGTCTTGCTGTTTATCTGCAATGACTGCAAGGGATAGTAAGGACCAGCAAGACAATTCATTCCTAGCACCTTCCTTGGAATAGAGAGAGTGCAACGTGTCAATATCGCATTATGGAGAGCCAGAGTGAGAAAAAGCATATTACTTGTTTGCAAGGCTTGGAGAGAGCAAAGTCCCAGTCTTGCTGTTTATCTACAATCACTGCAAGGGATAGTGAGCAGCAGCAAGACAATTCCTTCCTAGCACATTTCTTGGAAGAGAGAGTGTGCAACGTGCCAACCTCGTTGTTGGTAGTATGAGAATCAGGAAAAGCAGTGTGACTCTATGCAAGGCTAGTAAAAATCAGAGCCTCATTCTTGCTGTTTATCTGCAATGACTGCAAGGGATAGTGAGCACCAGCATGCAATTCCTTCCTAGCACATTCCCTCGAAGAGAGAGAGTGCAACGTGCCAACCTCGTTGTTGGTAGTACGAGAATGAGGAAAAGCGGAGCGCCTGTTTGCAAGGGTAGGAAAGAGCAGAGCCTCATTCTTCGTGTTTATCTGCAATGACTGGAAGGTATAGTGAGCACCAGCACGACAATTCCTTCCTAGCACCTTCCTTGGAAGAGAGAGAGTGCAACGTGCCAGCCTCGTTGTTGGTAGTACGAGAATGAGGAAAAGCAGAGTGCCTGTTTGCAAGGGTAGGAAAGAGCAGAGCCTCATTCTTGCTGTTTATCTGCAATGACTGCAAGGGATAGTTAGGACCAGCAAGACAATTCATTCCTAGCACCTTCCTTGGAAGTGAGAGAGTGCAACGTGTCAATCTCGCAGTTCGGAGAGCCAGAGTGAGAAAAAGCAGAGTGCCTGTTTGGAAGGCTAGGAAAGAGCAGAGCCCTGTCTTCCTGTTTATCTGGAATGACTGCAAGGGATACTGAGCACCAGCAAGTCAATTCCTTCCTAGCACATTCCTTCAAAGAGAGAGAGTGCAACGTGCCAACCTCGTTGTTGGTAGTACGAGAATGAGGAAAAGCAGAGTGCCTGTTTGCAAGGCTAGGAAAGAGAAGAGCCCTAGTCTTGCTGTTTATCTGCAATGACTGCTAGGGATAGTAAGGACGAGCAAGACAATTCCTTCTTAGCACCTTCCTTCAAAGAGAGAGAGTGCAACGTGTCAATCTCACAGTTCAGAGAGCCAGAGTGAGAAAAAGCAGAGTGCCTGTTTGCAAGGCTAGGAAAGAGCAGAGCCCCAGTGTTCCTGTTTATCTGCAATGACTGCAAGGGATAGTGAGCTCCAGTAACACAATTCCTTCCTAGCAATTTCCTTCGAAGAGAGTTCAACGTTTCAATATCGCAGTATGGAAAGCCAGAGTGAGAAAAAGCAGACTACGTGTTTGCAAGTCTAGGAAAGAGCAAAGCCCCAGTCTTGCTGTTTATCTGCAGTGACTGCAAGGGATAGTTAGGACAAGAAAGAGAATTCCTTCCTAGCACTTTTCTTGGAGTAGAGAGATTGCAAGGATTCAATCATACAGTACGGAGCGTGAGAGTGAGAAAAAGCAGAGTGCCTCTTTGCAAGGCTAGGAAAGAGCAGCGCCCCAGTCTTGCTGTTTCTCTGCAATGACTGCAAGGGATAGTGAGGACCAGGAAGAAAATTCCTTCTTAGGAACTGTATTGGAAGAGAGAGAGTGCAACGTGTCAATCTCGGAGTTCGGGGAGCCAGACTGAGGAAAAGCAGAGTGCCTCTTTGCAAGGCTAGGAATGAGCAGAGCCTCATTCTTGCTGTTTATCTGCAATGACTGCAAGGGATAGTAAGGACCAGCAAGACAATTCCTTCCTGGCACCTTCCTTGGAAGAGAGAGAGTGCAACGTGCCATCCTCGTTGTTGGTAGTATGAGTATGTGGAAAAGCAGAGTGCCTGTTTGCAAGGCTAGGAAAGAGCAGAGCCTCAGTCTTGCTGTTTATCTGCAATGACTGCAAGGGATAGTGAGCACCAGCACGACAATTCCTTCCTAGCACATTCCCTCGAAGAGAGAGAGTGCAACGTGCCAACCTCGTTGTTGGTAGTACGAGAATGAGGAAAAGCAGAGCGCCTGTTTGCAACGGTAGGAAAGAGCAGAGCCTCATTCTTCGTGTTTATCTGCAATGACTGGAAGGGATAGTTAGGACCAGCAAGACAATTCCTTCCTAGCACCTTCCTTGGAAGTGAGAGAGTGCAACGTGTCAATCTCGCAGTTCGGAGAGCCAGAGTGAGAAAAAGCACAGTGCCTGTTTGGAAGGCTAGGAAAGAGCAGAGCCCTGTCTTCCTGTTTATCTGGAATGACTGCAAGGGATACTGAGCACCAGCAAGTCAATTCCTTCCTAGCACATTCCTTCAAAGAGAGAGAGTGCAACGTGCCAACCTCGTTGTTGGTAGTACGAGAATGAGGAAAAGCAGAGTGCCTGTTTGCAAGGCTAGGAAAGAGCAGAGCCCTAGTCTTGCTGTTTATCTGCAATGACTGCAAGGGATAGTAAGGACCAGCAAGACAATTCCTTCTTAGCACCTTCCTTCAAAGAGAGAGAGTGCAACGTGTCAATCTCACAGTTCAGAGAGCCAGAGTGAGAAAAAGCAGAGTGCCTGTTTGCAAGGCTAGGAAAGAGCACAGCCCCTGTGTTCCTGTTTATCTGCAATGACTGCAAGGGATAGTGAGCTCCAGTAACACAATTCCTTCCTAGCAATTTCCTACGAAGAGAGTTCAACGTTTCAATCTCGCAGTATGGAAAGCCACAGTGAGAAAAAGCAGACTACGTCTTTTTACGTCTAGGAAAGAGCAAAGCCCAAGTCTTGCTGTTTATCTGCAGTGACTGCAAGGGATAGTTAGGACAAGAAAGAGAATTCCTTCCTAGCACTTTTCTTGGAGTAGAGAGATTGCAACGATTCAATCATACAGTAAGGAGCGTGAGAGTGAGAAAAAGCAGAGTGCCTCTTTGCAAGGCTAGGAAAGAGCAGAGCCCCAGTCTTGCTGTTTATCTGCAATGACTGCAAGGGATAGTGAGCACCAGCATGACAATTCCTTCCTAGCACATTCCCTCGAAGAGAGAGAGTGCAACGTGCCAACCTTGTTGTTGGTAGTACGAGAATGAGGAAAAGCAGAGTGCCTGTTTGCAAGGCTAGGAAAGAGCAGAGCCTCAGTCTTGCTGTTTATCTGCAATGACTGCAAGGGATAGTAAGGACCAGCAAGACAATTCCTTCCTAGCACCTTCCTTGGAATAGAGAGAGTGCAACGTGTCAATATCGCATTATGGAGAGCCAGAGTGAGAAAAAGCATATTACTTGTTTGCAAGGCTTGGAGAGACCAAAGTCCCAGTCTTGCTGTTTATCTACAATCACTGCAAGGGATAGTGAGCAGCAGCAAGACAATTCCTTCCTAGCACCTTTCTTGGAAGAGAGAGTGTGCAACGTGCCAACCTCGTTGTTGGTAGTATGAGAATCAGGAAAAGCAGAGTGACTCTATGCAAGGCTAGGAAAAATGAGAGCCTCATTCTTGCTGTTTATCTGCAATGACTGCAAGGGATAGTGAGCACCAGCATGACAATTCCTTCCTAGCACATTCCCTCGAAGAGAGAGAGTGCAAAGTGCCAACCTCGTCGTTGGTAGTACGAGAATGAGGAAAAGCAGAGCGCCTGTTTGCAAGGGTAGGAAAGAGCAGAGCCTCATTCTTCGTGTTTATCTGCAATGACTGGAAGGGATAGTTAGGACCAGCAAGACAATTCCTTCCTAGAACCTTCCTTGGAAGTGAGAGAGTGCAACGTGTCAATCTCGCAGTTCGGAGAGCCAGAGTGAGAAAAAGCACAGTGCCTGTTTGGAAGGCTAGGAAAGAGCAGAGCCCTGTCTTCCTGTTTATCTGGAATGACTGCAAGGGATACTGAGCACTAGCAAGTCAATTCCTTCCTAGCACATTCCTTCAAAGAGAGAGAGTGCAACGTGCCAACCTCGTTGTTGGTAGTACGAGAATGAGGAAAAGCAGAGTGCCTGTTTGCAAGGCTAGGAAAGAGCAGAGCCTCAGTCTTGCTGTTTGTCTGCAATGACTGGAAGGGATAGTGAGCACCAGCAAGACAATTCCTTCCTAGCACATTCCCTCGAAGAGAGAGAGTGCAACATGCCAAACTCGTTGTTGGTAGAACGAGAATGAGGAAAAGCAGAGTGCCTGTTTGCAAGGATAGGAAAGAGCAAAGCCTCAGTCTTGCTGTTTATCTGCAATGACTGGAAGGGATAGTGAGCACCAGCACGACAATTCATTCCTAGCATATTCCCTCGAAGAGAGAGAGTGCAACGTGCCAACCTCGTTGTTGGTAGTACGAGAATGAGGAAAAGCAGAGTGCCTGTTTGCAAGGCTAGGAAAGAGCAGAGCCTCAGTCTTGCTGTTTGTCTGCAATGACTGGAAGGGATAGTGAGCACCAGCACGACCATTCCTTCCTAGCACATTCCCTCGAAGAGAGAGAGTGCAACATGCCAAACTCGTTGTTGGTAGAACGAGAATGAGGAAAAGCAGAGTGCCTGTTTGCAAGGCTAGGAAAGAGCAGAGCCTCAGTCTTGCTGTTTATCTGCAATGACTGGAAGGGATAGTGAGCACCAGCACGACAATTCATTCCTAGCATATTCCCTCGAAGAGAGAGAGTGCAACGTGCCAACCTCGTTGTTGGTAGTACGAGAATGAGGAAAAGCAGAGTGCCTGTTTGCAAGGCTAGGAAAGAGCAGAGCCTCAGTCTTGCTGTTTATCTACAATCACTGCAAGGGATAGTGAGCAGCAGCAAGACAATTCCTTCCTAGCACCTTTCTTGGAAGAGAGAGTGTGCAACGTGCCAACCTCGTTGTTGGTAGTACGAGAATGAGGAAAAGCAGAGTGCCTGTTTGCAAGGCTAGGAAAGAGCAGAGCCCTAGTCTTGCTGTTTATCTGCAATGACTGCAAGGGATAGTAAGGACCAGCAAGACAATTCCTTCTTAGCACCTTCCTTCAAAGAGAGAGAGTGCAACGTGTCAATCTCACAGTTCAGAGAGCCAGAGTGAGAAAAAGCAGAGTGCCTGTTTGCAAGGCTAGGAAAGAGCAGAGCCCCAGTGTTCCTGTTTATCTACAATGACTGCAAGGGATAGTGAGCTCCAGTAACACAATTCCTTCCTAGCAATTTCCTACGAAGAGAGTTCAACGTTTCAATCTCGCAGTATGGAAAGCCACAGTGAGAAAAAGCAGACTACGTCTTTTTACGTCTAGGAAAGAGCAAAGCCCAAGTCTTGCTGTTTATCTGCAGTGACTGCAAGGGATAGTTAGGACAAGAAAGAGAATTCCGTCCTAGCACTTTTCTTGGAGTAGAGAGATTGCAACGATTCAATCATACAGTATAGAGCGTGAGAGTGAGAAAAAGCAGAGTGCCTCTTTGCAAGGCTAGGAAAGAGCAGAGCCCCAGTCTTGCTGTTTATCTGCAATGACTGCAAGGGATAGTGAGCACCAGCATGACAATTCCTTCCTAGCACATTCCCTCGAAGAGAGAGAGTGCAACGTGCCAACCTTGTTGTTGGTAGTACGAGAATGAGGAAAAGCAGAGTGCCTGTTTGCAAGGCTAGGAAAGAGCAGAGCCTCAGTCTTGCTGTTTATCTGCAATGACTGCAAGGGATAGTAAGGACCAGCAAGACAATTCCTTCCTAGCACCTTCCTTGGAATAGAGAGAGTGCAACGTGTCAATATCGCATTATGGAGAGCCAGAGTGAGAAAAAGCATATTACTTGTTTGCAAGGCTTGGAGAGACCAAAGTCCCAGTCTTGCTGTTTATCTACAATCACTGCAAGGGATAGTGAGCAGCAGCAAGACAATTCCTTCCTAGCACCTTTCTTGGAAGAGAGAGTGTGCAACGTGCCAACCTCGTTGTTGGTAGTATGAGAATCAGGAAAAGCAGAGTGACTCTATGCAAGGCTAGGAAAAATGAGAGCCTCATTCTTGCTGTTTATCTGCAATGACTGCAAGGGATAGTGAGCACCAGCATGACAATTCCTTCCTAGCACATTCCCTCGAAGATAGAGAGTGCAAAGTGCCAACCTCGTTGTTGGTAGTACGAGAATGAGGAAAAGCAGGGCGCCTGTTTGCAAGGGTAGGAAAGAGCAGAGCCTCATTCTTCGTGTTTATCTGCAATGACTGGAAGGGATAGTTAGGACCAGCAAGACAATTCCTTCCTAGAACCTTCCTTGGAAGTGAGAGAGTGCAACGTGTCAATCTCGCAGTTCGGAGAGCCAGAGTGAGAAAAAGCACAGTGCCTGTTTGGAAGGCTAGGAAAGAGCAGAGCCCTGTCTTCCTGTTTATCTGGAATGACTGCAAGGGATACTGAGCACCAGCAAGTCAATTCCTTCCTAGCACATTCCTTCAAAGAGAGAGAGTGCAACGTGCCAACCTCGTTGTTGGTAGTACGAGAATGAGGAAAAGCAGAGTACCTGTTTGCAAGGCTAGGAAAGAGCAGAGCCCTAGTCTTGCTTTTTATCTGCAATGACTGCAAGGGATAGTAAGGACCAGCAAGACAATTCCTTCTTAGCACCTTCCTTCAAAGAGAGAGAGTGCAACGTGTCAATCTCACACTTCAGAGAGCCAGAGTGAGAAAAAGCAGAGTGCCTGTTTGCAAGGCTAGGAAAGAGCACAGCCCTTGTGTTCCTGTTTATCTGCAATGACTGCAAGGGATAGTGAGCTCCAGTAACACAATTCCTTCCTAGCAATTTCCTTCGAAGAGAGTTCAACGTTTCAATCTCGCAGTATGGAAAGTCAGAGTGAGAAAAAGCAGACTACGTGTTTTTAAGTCTAGGAAAGAGCAAAGCCCCAGTCTTGCTGTTTATCTGCGGTGACTGCAAGGGATAGTTAGGAAAAGAAAGAGAATTCCTTCCTAGCACTTTTCTTGGAGTAGAGAGATTGCAACGATTCAATCGTACAGTATAGAGCGTGAGAGTGAGAAAAAGCAGAGTGCCTCTTTGCAAGGCTAGGAAAAAGCAGAGCCCCAGTCTTGCTGTTTATCTACAATCACTGCAAGGGATAGTGAGCAGCAGCAAGACAATTCCTTCCTAGCACCTTTCTTGGAAGAGAGAGTGTGCAACGTGCCAACCTCGTTGTTGGTAGTATGAGATTCAGGAAAAGCAGAGTGACTCTATGCAAGGCTAGGAAAAATCAGAGCCTCATTCTTGCTGTTTATCTGCAATGACTGCAAGGGATAGTGAGCACCAGCATGACAATTCCTTCCTAGCACATTCCCTCGAAGAGAGAGAGTGCAACGTGCCAAACTCGTTGTTGGTAGAACGAGAATGAGGAAAAGCAGAGTGCCTGTTTGCAAGGCTAGGAAAGAGCAGAGCCCAAGTCTTGCTGTTTTTCTGCAATGACTGGAAGGGATAGTGAGCACCAGCACGACAATTCCTTCCTAGCACCTTCCTTGGAAGAGAGAGAGTGCAACGTGCCAACCTCGTTGTTGGTAGTACGAGAATGAGGAAAAGCAGAGTGCCTGTTTGCAAGGCTAGGAAAGAGCAGAGCCCCAGTGTTCCTGTTTATCTGCAGTGACTGCAAGGGATAGTTAGGACAAGAAAGAGAATTCCTTCCTAGCACTTTTCTTGGAGTAGAGAGATTGCAACGATTCAATCATACAGTACGGAGCGTGAGAGTGAGAAAAAGCAGAGTGACTCTTTGCAAGGCTAGGAAAGAGCAGAGCCCCAGTCTTGCTGTTTATCTGCAATGACTGCAAGGGATAGTGAGCACCAGCATGACAATTCCTTCCTAGCACCTTCCTTGGAAGAGAGAGTGTGCAACGTGCCAACCTCGTTGTTGGTAGTATGAGAATCAGGAAAAGCAGAGTGACTCTTTGCAAGGCTAGGAAAGAGCAGAGCCTCAGTCTTGCTGTTTATCTGCAATGACGGGAAGGGATAGTGAGCACCAGCATGACAATTCCTTCCTAGCACATTCCCTCGAAGAGAGAGAGTGCAACGTGCCAACCTCGTTGTTGGTAGTACGAGAATGAGGAAAAGCAGAGTCCCTGTTTGCAAGGGTAGGAAAGATCAGAGCCTCATTCTTGCTGTTTATCTGCAATGACTGCAAGGGATAGTAAGGACCAGCAAGACAATTCCTTCCTAGCACCTTCCTTGGAATAGAGAGAGTGCAACGTGTCAATATCGCATTATGGAGAGCCAGAGTGAGAAAAAACATATTACTTGTTTGCAAGGCTTGGAAAGAGCAAAGTCCCAGTCTTGCTGTTTATCTGCAATGACTGCAAGGGGTAGTTAGGACAAGAAAGAGAATTCCTTCCTAGCACCTTCCTTGGAATTGAGAGAGTGCAACGTGCCAACCTCGTTGTTGGTAGTACGAGAATGAGGAAAAGCAGAGTGCCTGTTTGCAAGGCTAGGAAAGAGCAGAGCCTCAGTCTTGCTGTTTACCTGCAATGACTGGAAGGGATAGTGAGCACCAGCACGACAATTCATTCCTAGCATATTCCCTCGAAGAGAGAGAGTGCAACGTGCCAACCTCGTTGTTGGTAGTACGAGAATGAGGAAAAGCAGAGTGCCTGTTTGCAAGGCTAGGAAAGAGCAGAGCCTCAGTCTTGCTGTTTGTCTGCAATGACTGGAAGGGATAGTGAGCACCAGCACGACAATTCCTTCCTAGCACATTCCCTCGAAGAGAGAGAGTGCAACATGCCAAACTCGTTGTTGGTAGAACGAGAATGAGGAAAGCAGAGTGCCTGTTTGCAAGGCTAGGAAAGAGCAGAGCCTCAGTCTTGCTGTTTATCTGCAATGACTGGAAGGGATAGTGAGCACCAGCACGACAATTCATTCTTAGCATATTCCCTCGAAGAGAGAGAGTGCAACGTGCCAACCTCGTTGTTGGTAGTACGAGAATGAGGAAAAGCAGAGTGCCTGTTTGCAAGGCTAGGAAAGAGCAGAGACTCAGTCTTGCTGTTTGTCTGCAATGACTGCAAGGGATACTGAGCACCAGCAAGTCAATTCCTTCCTAGCACATTCCTTCAAAGAGAGAGAGTGCAACGTGCCAACCTCGTTGTTGGTAGTACGAGAATGAGGAAAAGCAGAGTGCCTGTTTGCAAGGCTAGGAAAGAGCAGAGCCCCAGTGTTCCTGTTTATCTGCAGTGACTGCAAGGGATAGTTAGGACAAGAAAGAGAATTCCTTCCTAGCACTTTTCTTGGAGTAGAGAGATTGCAACGATTCAATCATACAGTACGGAGCGTGAGAGTGAGAAAAAGCAGAGTGACTCTTTGCAAGGCTAGGAAAGAGCAGAGCCCCAGTCTTGCTGTTTATCTGCAATGACTGCAAGGGATAGTGAGCACCAGCATGACAATTCCTTCCTAGCACCTTCCTTGGAAGAGAGAGTGTGCAACGTGCCAACCTCGTTGTTGGTAGTATGAGAATCAGGAAAAGCAGAGTGACTCTTTGCAAGGCTAGGAAAGAGCAGAGCCTCAGTCTTGCTGTTTATCTGCAATGACGGGAAGGGATAGTGAGCACCAGCATGACAATTCCTTCCTAGCACATTCCCTCGAAGAGAGAGAGTGCAACGTGCCAACCTCGTTGTTGGTAGTACGAGAATGAGGAAAAGCAGAGTCCCTGTTTGCAAGGGTAGGAAAGATCAGAGCCTCATTCTTGCTGTTTATCTGCAATGACTGCAAGGGATAGTAAGGACCAGCAAGACAATTCCTTCCTAGCACCTTCCTTGGAATAGAGAGAGTGCAACGTGTCAATATCGCATTATGGAGAGCCAGAGTGAGAAAAAACATATTACTTGTTTGCAAGGCTTGGAAAGAGCAAAGTCCCAGTCTTGCTGTTTATCTGCAATGACTGCAAGGGGTAGTTAGGACAAGAAAGAGAATTCCTTCCTAGCACCTTCCTTGGAATTGAGAGAGTGCAACGTGCCAACCTCGTTGTTGGTAGTACGAGAATGAGGAAAAGCAGAGTGCCTGTTTGCAAGGCTAGGAAAGAGCAGAGCCTCAGTCTTGCTGTTTACCTGCAATGACTGGAAGGGATAGTGAGCACCAGCACGACAATTCATTCCTAGCATATTCCCTCGAAGAGAGAGAGTGCAACGTGCCAACCTCGTTGTTGGTAGTACGAGAATGAGGAAAAGCAGAGTGCCTGTTTGCAAGGCTAGGAAAGAGCAGAGCCTCAGTCTTGCTGTTTGTCTGCAATGACTGGAAGGGATAGTGAGCACCAGCACGACAATTCCTTCCTAGCACATTCCCTCGAAGAGAGAGAGTGCAACATGCCAAACTCGTTGTTGGTAGAACGAGAATGAGGAAAGCAGAGTGCCTGTTTGCAAGGCTAGGAAAGAGCAGAGCCTCAGTCTTGCTGTTTATCTGCAATGACTGGAAGGGATAGTGAGCACCAGCACGACAATTCATTCCTAGCATATTCCCTCGAAGAGAGAGAGTGCAACGTGCCAACCTCGTTGTTGGTAGTACGAGAATGAGGAAAAGCAGAGTGCCTGTTTGCAAGGCTAGGAAAGAGCAGAGCCTCAGTCTTGCTGTTTGTCTGCAATGACTGGAAGGGATAGTGAGCACCAGCACGACAATTCCATCCTAGCACATTCCCTCGAAGAGAGAGAGTGCAACATGCCAAACTCGTTGTTGGTAGAACGAGAATGAGGAAAGCAGAGTGCCTGTTTGCAAGGCTAGGAAAGAGCAGAGCCTCAGTCTTGCTGTTTATCTGCAATGACTGGAAGGGATAGTGAGCACCAGCACGACAATTCATTCCTAGCATATTCCCTCGAAGAGAGAGAGTGCAACGTGCCAACCTCATTGTTGGTGGTACGAGAATGAGGAAAAGCAGAGTGCCTGTTTGCAAGGCTAGGAAAGAGCAGAGACTCAGTCTTGCTGTTTGTCTGCAATGACTGCAAGGGATACTGAGCACCAGCAAGTCAATTCCTTCCTAGCACATTCCTTCAAAGAGAGAGAGTGCAACGTGCCAACCTCGTTGTTGGTAGTACGAGAATGAGGAAAAGCAGAGTGCCTGTTTGCAAGGCTAGGAAAGAGCAGAGCCCTAGTCTTGCTGTTTATCTGCAATGACTGCAAGGGATAGTAAGGACCAGCAAGACAATTCCTTCCTAGCACCTTCCTTGGAAGAGAGAGAGTGCAACGTGCCATCCTCGTTGTTGGTAGTATGAGTATGTGGAAAAGCAGAGTGCCTGTTTGCAAGGCTAGGAAAGAGCAGAGCCTCAGTCTTGCTGTTTATCTGCAATGACTGCAAGGGATAGTGAGCACCAGCACGACAATTCCTTCCTAGCACATTCCCTCGAAGAGAGAGAGTGCAACGTGCCAACCTCGTTGTTGGTAGTACGAGAATGAGGAAAAGCAGAGCGCCTGTTTGCAACGGTAGGAAAGAGCAGAGCCTCATTCTTCGTGTTTATCTGCAATGACTGGAAGGGATAGTTAGGACCAGCAAGACAATTCCTTCCTAGCACCTTCCTTGGAAGTGAGAGAGTGCAACGTGTCAATCTCGCAGTTCGGAGAGCCAGAGTGAGAAAAAGCACAGTGCCTGTTTGGAAGGCTAGGAAAGAGCAGAGCCCTGTCTTCCTGTTTATCTGGAATGACTGCAAGGGATACTGAGCACCAGCAAGTCAATTCCTTCCTAGCACATTCCTTCAAAGAGAGAGAGTGCAACGTGCCAACCTCGTTGTTGGTAGTACGAGAATGAGGAAAAGCAGAGTGCCTGTTTGCAAGGCTAGGAAAGAGCAGAGCCCTAGTCTTGCTGTTTATCTGCAATGACTGCAAGGGATAGTAAGGACCAGCAAGACAATTCCTTCTTAGCACCTTCCTTCAAAGAGAGAGAGTGCAACGTGTCAATCTCACAGTTCAGAGAGCCAGAGTGAGAAAAAGCAGAGTGCCTGTTTGCAAGGCTAGGAAAGAGCAGAGCCCCAGTGTTCCTGTTTATCTGCAATGACTGCAAGGGATAGTGAGCTCCAGTAACACAATTCCTTCCTCGCAATTTCCTTCGAAGAGAGTTCAACGTTTCAATCTCGCAGTATGGAAAGCCACAGTGAGAAAAAGCAGACTACGTGTTTTTAAGTCTAGGAAAGAGCAAAGCCCCAGTCTTGCTGTTTATCTGCAGTGACTGCAAGGGATAGTTAGGACAAGAAAGAGAATTCCTTCCTAGCACTTTTCTTGGAGTAGAGAGATTGCAACGATTCAATCGTACAGTATAGAGCGTGAGAGTGAGAAAAAGCAGAGTGCCTCTTTGCAAGGCTAGGAAAGAGCAGAGCCCCAGTCTTGCTGTTTATCTGCAATGACTGCAAGGGATAGTGAGCACCAGCATGACAATTCCTTCCTAGCACATTCCCTCGAAGAGAGAGAGTGCAACATGCCAAACTCGTTGTTGGTAGAACGAGAATGAGGAAAAGCAGAGTGCCTGTTTGCAAGGCTAGGAAAGAGCAGAGCCTCAGTCTTGCTGTTTACCTGCAATGACTGGAAGGCATAGTGAGCACCAGCACGACAATTCCTTCCTAGCACATTCCCTCGAAGAGAGAGAGTGCAACGTGCCAACCTCGTTGTTGGTAGTACGAGAATGAGGAAAAGCAGAGTGCCTGTTTGCAAGGCTAGGAAAGAGCAGAGCCTCAGTCTTGCTGTTTGTCTGCAATGACTGGAAGGGATAGTGAGCACCAGCACGACAATTCCTTCCTAGCACATTCCCTCGAAGAGAGAGAGTGCAACGTGCCAACCTCGTTGTTGGTAGTACGAGAATGAGGAAAAGCAGAGTCCCTGTTTGCAAGGGTAGGAAAGATCAGAGCCTCATTCTTGCTGTTTATCTGCAATGACTGCAAGGGATAGTAAGGACCAGCAAGACAATTCCTTCCTAGCACCTTCCTTGGAATAGAGAGAGTGCAACGTGTCAATATCGCATTATGGAGAGCCAGAGTGAGAAAAAACATATTACTTGTTTGCAAGGCTTGGAAAGAGCAAAGTCCCAGTCTTGCTGTTTATCTGCAATGACTGCAAGGGGTAGTTAGGACAAGAAAGAGAATTCCTTCCTAGCACCTTCCTTGGAATTGAGAGAGTGCAACGTGCCAACCTCGTTGTTGGTAGTACGAGAATGAGGAAAAGCAGAGTGCCTGTTTGCAAGGCTAGGAAAGAGCAGAGCCTCAGTCTTGCTGTTTACCTGCAATGACTGGAAGGGATAGTGAGCACCAGCACGACAATTCATTCCTAGCATATTCCCTCGAAGAGAGAGAGTGCAACGTGCCAACCTCGTTGTTGGTAGTACGAGAATGAGGAAAAGCAGAGTGCCTGTTTGCAAGGCTAGGAAAGAGCAGAGCCTCAGTCTTGCTGTTTGTCTGCAATGACTGGAAGGGATAGTGAGCACCAGCACGACAATTCCTTCCTAGCACATTCCCTCGAAGAGAGAGAGTGCAACATGCCAAACTCGTTGTTGGTAGAACGAGAATGAGGAAAGCAGAGTGCCTGTTTGCAAGGCTAGGAAAGAGCAGAGCCTCAGTCTTGCTGTTTATCTGCAATGACTGGAAGGGATAGTGAGCACCAGCACGACAATTCATTCCTAGCATATTCCCTCGAAGAGAGAGAGTGCAACGTGCCAACCTCGTTGTTGGTAGTACGAGAATGAGGAAAAGCAGAGTGCCTGTTTGCAAGGCTAGGAAAGAGCAGAGCCTCAGTCTTGCTGTTTGTCTGCAATGACTGGAAGGGATAGTGAGCACCAGCACGACAATTCCATCCTAGCACATTCCCTCGAAGAGAGAGAGTGCAACATGCCAAACTCGTTGTTGGTAGAACGAGAATGAGGAAAGCAGAGTGCCTGTTTGCAAGGCTAGGAAAGAGCAGAGCCTCAGTCTTGCTGTTTATCTGCAATGACTGGAAGGGATAGTGAGCACCAGCACGACAATTCATTCCTAGCATATTCCCTCGAAGAGAGAGAGTGCAACGTGCCAACCTCATTGTTGGTGGTACGAGAATGAGGAAAAGCAGAGTGCCTGTTTGCAAGGCTAGGAAAGAGCAGAGACTCAGTCTTGCTGTTTGTCTGCAATGACTGCAAGGGATACTGAGCACCAGCAAGTCAATTCCTTCCTAGCACATTCCTTCAAAGAGAGAGAGTGCAACGTGCCAACCTCGTTGTTGGTAGTACGAGAATGAGGAAAAGCAGAGTGCCTGTTTGCAAGGCTAGGAAAGAGCAGAGCCCCAGTGTTCCTGTTTATCTGCAGTGACTGCAAGGGATAGTTAGGACAAGAAAGAGAATTCCTTCCTAGCACTTTTCTTGGAGTAGAGAGATTGCAACGATTCAATCATACAGTACGGAGCGTGAGAGTGAGAAAAAGCAGAGTGACTCTTTGCAAGGCTAGGAAAGAGCAGAGCCCCAGTCTTGCTGTTTATCTGCAATGACTGCAAGGGATAGTGAGCACCAGCATGACAATTCCTTCCTAGCACCTTCCTTGGAAGAGAGAGTGTGCAACGTGCCAACCTCGTTGTTGGTAGTATGAGAATCAGGAAAAGCAGAGTGACTCTTTGCAAGGCTAGGAAAGAGCAGAGCCTCAGTCTTGCTGTTTATCTGCAATGACGGGAAGGGATAGTGAGCACCAGCATGACAATTCCTTCCTAGCACATTCCCTCGAAGAGAGAGAGTGCAACGTGCCAACCTCGTTGTTGGTAGTACGAGAATGAGGAAAAGCAGAGTCCCTGTTTGCAAGGGTAGGAAAGATCAGAGCCTCATTCTTGCTGTTTATCTGCAATGACTGCAAGGGATAGTAAGGACCAGCAAGACAATTCCTTCCTAGCACCTTCCTTGGAATAGAGAGAGTGCAACGTGTCAATATCGCATTATGGAGAGCCAGAGTGAGAAAAAACATATTACTTGTTTGCAAGGCTTGGAAAGAGCAAAGTCCCAGTCTTGCTGTTTATCTGCAATGACTGCAAGGGGTAGTTAGGACAAGAAAGAGAATTCCTTCCTAGCACCTTCCTTGGAATTGAGAGAGTGCAACGTGCCAACCTCGTTGTTGGTAGTACGAGAATGAGGAAAAGCAGAGTGCCTGTTTGCAAGGCTAGGAAAGAGCAGAGCCTCAGTCTTGCTGTTTACCTGCAATGACTGGAAGGGATAGTGAGCACCAGCACGACAATTCATTCCTAGCATATTCCCTCGAAGAGAGAGAGTGCAACGTGCCAACCTCGTTGTTGGTAGTACGAGAATGAGGAAAAGCAGAGTGCCTGTTTGCAAGGCTAGGAAAGAGCAGAGCCTCAGTCTTGCTGTTTGTCTGCAATGACTGGAAGGGATAGTGAGCACCAGCACGACAATTCCTTCCTAGCACATTCCCTCGAAGAGAGAGAGTGCAACATGCCAAACTCGTTGTTGGTAGAACGAGAATGAGGAAAGCAGAGTGCCTGTTTGCAAGGCTAGGAAAGAGCAGAGCCTCAGTCTTGCTGTTTATCTGCAATGACTGGAAGGGATAGTGAGCACCAGCATGACAATTCATTCCTAGCATATTCCCTCGAAGAGAGAGAGTGCAACGTGCCAACCTCGTTGTTGGTAGTACGAGAATGAGGAAAAGCAGAGTGCCTGTTTGCAAGGCTAGGAAAGAGCAGAGCCTCAGTCTTGCTGTTTGTCTGCAATGACTGGAAGGGATAGTGAGCACCAGCACGACAATTCCATCCTAGCACATTCCCTCGAAGAGAGAGAGTGCAACATGCCAAACTCGTTGTTGGTAGAACGAGAATGAGGAAAGCAGAGTGCCTGTTTGCAAGGCTAGGAAAGAGCAGAGCCTCAGTCTTGCTGTTTATCTGCAATGACTGGAAGGGATAGTGAGCACCAGCACGACAATTCATTCCTAGCATATTCCCTCGAAGAGAGAGAGTGCAACGTGCCAACCTCATTGTTGGTGGTACGAGAATGAGGAAAAGCAGAGTGCCTGTTTGCAAGGCTAGGAAAGAGCAGAGACTCAGTCTTGCTGTTTGTCTGCAATGACTGCAAGGGATACTGAGCACCAGCAAGTCAATTCCTTCCTAGCACATTCCTTCAAAGAGAGAGAGTGCAACGTGCCAACCTCGTTGTTGGTAGTACGAGAATGAGGAAAAGCAGAGTGCCTGTTTGCAAGGCTAGGAAAGAGCAGAGCCCTAGTCTTGCTGTTTATCTGCAATGACTGCAAGGGATAGTAAGGACCAGCAAGACAATTCCTTCCTAGCACCTTCCTTGGAAGAGAGAGAGTGCAACGTGCCATCCTCGTTGTTGGTAGTATGAGTATGTGGAAAAGCAGAGTGCCTGTTTGCAAGGCTAGGAAAGAGCAGAGCCTCAGTCTTGCTGTTTATCTGCAATGACTGCAAGGGATAGTGAGCACCAGCACGACAATTCCTTCCTAGCACATTCCCTCGAAGAGAGAGAGTGCAACGTGCCAACCTCGTTGTTGGTAGTACGAGAATGAGGAAAAGCAGAGCGCCTGTTTGCAACGGTAGGAAAGAGCAGAGCCTCATTCTTCGTGTTTATCTGCAATGACTGGAAGGGATAGTTAGGACCAGCAAGACAATTCCTTCCTAGCACCTTCCTTGGAAGTGAGAGAGTGCAACGTGTCAATCTCGCAGTTCGGAGAGCCAGAGTGAGAAAAAGCACAGTGCCTGTTTGGAAGGCTAGGAAAGAGCAGAGCCCTGTCTTCCTGTTTATCTGGAATGACTGCAAGGGATACTGAGCACCAGCAAGTCAATTCCTTCCTAGCACATTCCTTCAAAGAGAGAGAGTGCAACGTGCCAACCTCGTTGTTGGTAGTACGAGAATGAGGAAAAGCAGAGTGCCTGTTTGCAAGGCTAGGAAAGAGCAGAGCCCTAGTCTTGCTGTTTATCTGCAATGACTGCAAGGGATAGTAAGGACCAGCAAGACAATTCCTTCTTAGCACCTTCCTTCAAAGAGAGAGAGTGCAACGTGTCAATCTCACAGTTCAGAGAGCCAGAGTGAGAAAAAGCAGAGTGCCTGTTTGCAAGGCTAGGAAAGAGCAGAGCCCCAGTGTTCCTGTTTATCTGCAATGACTGCAAGGGATAGTGAGCTCCAGTAACACAATTCCTTCCTAGCAATTTCCTTCGAAGAGAGTTCAACGTTTCAATCTCGCAGTATGGAAAGTCAGAGTGAGAAAAAGCAGACTACGTGTTTTTAAGTCTAGGAAAGAGCAAAGCCCCAGTCTTGCTGTTTATCTGCAGTGACTGCAAGGGATAGTTAGGACAAGAAAGAGAATTCCTTCCTAGCACTTTTCTTGGAGTAGAGAGATTGCAACGATTCAATCGTACAGTATAGAGCGTGAGAGTGAGAAAAAGCAGAGTGCCTCTTTGCAAGGCTAGGAAAGAGCAGAGCCCCAGTCTTGCTGTTTATCTGCAATGACTGCAAGGGATAGTGAGCACCAGCATGACAATTCCTTCCTAGCACATTCCCTCGAAGAGAGAGAGTGCAACATGCCAAACTCGTTGTTGGTAGAACGAGAATGAGGAAAAGCAGAGTGCCTGTTTGCAAGGCTAGGAAAGAGCAGAGCCTCAGTCTTGCTGTTTACCTGCAATGACTGGAAGGCATAGTGAGCACCAGCACGACAATTCCTTCCTAGCACATTCCCTCGAAGAGAGAGAGTGCAACGTGCCAACCTCGTTGTTGGTAGTACGAGAATGAGGAAAAGCAGAGTGCCTGTTTGCAAGGCTAGGAAAGAGCAGAGCCTCAGTCTTGCTGTTTGTCTGCAATGACTGGAAGGGATAGTGAGCACCAGCACGACAATTCCTTCCTAGCACATTCCCTCGAAGAGAGAGAGTGCAACATGCCAAACTCGTTGTTGGTAGAACGAGAATGAGGAAAGCAGAGTGCCTGTTTGCAAGGCTAGGAAAGAGCAGAGCCTCAGTCTTGCTGTTTATCTGCAATGACTGGAAGGGATAGTGAGCACCAGCACGACAATTCATTCCTAGCATATTCCCTCGAAGAGAGAGAGTGCAACGTGCCAACCTCATTGTTGGTAGTACGAGAATGAGGAAAAGCAGAGTGCCTGTTTGCAAGGCTAGGAAAGAGCAGAGCCTCAGTCTTGCTGTTTGTCTGCAATGACTGGAAGGGATAGTGAGCACCAGCACGACAATTCCTTCCTAGCACATTCCCTCGAAGAGAGAGTGCAACATGCCAAACTCGTTGTTGGTAGAACGAGAATGAGGAAAGGAGAGTGCCTGTTTGCAAGGCTAGGAAAGAGCAGAGCCTCAGTCTTGCTGTTTATCTGCAATGACTGGAAGGGATAGTGAGCACCAGCACGACAATTCATTCCTAGCATATTCCCTCGAAGAGAGAGAGTGCAACGTGCCAACCTCGTTGTTGGTGGTACGAGAATGAGGAAAAGCAGAGTGCCTGTTTGCAAGGCTAGGAAAGAGCAGAGCCTCAGTCTTGCTGTTTGTCTGCAATGACTGCAAGGGATACTGAGCACCAGCAAGTCAATTCCTTCCTAGCACATTCCTTCAAAGAGAGAGAGTGCAACGTGCCAACCTCGTTGTTGGTAGTACGAGAATGAGGAAAAGCAGAGTGCCTGTTTGCAAGGCTAGGAAAGAGCAGAGCCCTAGTCTTGCTGTTTATCTGCAATGACTGCAAGGGATAGTAAGGACCAGCAAGACAATTCCTTCTTAGCACCTTCCTTCAAAGAGAGAGAGTGCAACGTGTCAATCTCACAGTTCAGAGAGCCAGAGTGAGAAAAAGCAGAGTGCCTGTTTGCAAGGCTAGGAAAGAGCAGAGCCCCAGTGTTCCTGTTTATCTGCAATGACTGCAAGGGATAGTGAGCTCCAGTAACACAATTCCTTCCTCGCAATTTCCTTCGAAGAGAGTTCAACGTTTCAATCTCGCAGTATGGAAAGCCACAGTGAGAAAAAGCCGACTACGTGTTTTTAAGTCTAGGAAAGAGCAAAGCCCCAGTCTTGCTGTTTATCTGCAGTGACTGCAAGGGATAGTTAGGACAAGAAAGAGAATTCCTTCCTAGCACTTTTCTTGGAGTAGAGAGATTGCAACGATTCAATCATACAGTACGGAGTGTGAGAGTGAGAAAAAGCAGAGTGCCTCTTTGCAAGGCTAGGAAAGAGCAGAGCCCCAGTCTTGCTGTTTATCTGCAATGACTGCAAGGGATAGTGAGCACCAGCATGACAATTCCTTCCTAGCACATTCCCTCGAAGAGAGAGAGTGCAACGTGCCAACCTCGTTGTTGGTAGTACGAGAATGAGGAAAAGCAGAGTGCCTGTTTGCAAGGCTAGGAAAGAGCAGAGCCTCAGTCTTGCTGTTTATCTGCAATGACTGCAAGGGATAGTGAGCTCCAGTAACACAATTCCTTCCTAGCAATTTCCTTCGAAGAGAGTTCAACGTTTCAATCTCATAGTATGGAAAGTCAGAGTGAGAAAAAGCAGACTACGTGTTTGCAAGTCTAGGAAAGAGCAAAGCCCCAGTCTTGCTGTTTATCTGCAGTGATTGCAAGGGACAGTGAGGACAAGAAAGAGAATTCCTTCCTAGCACCTTTCTTGAAGTAGAGAGATTGCTACGATTCAATCATACAGTATAGAGCGTGAGAGTGAGAAAAAGCAGAGTGCCTCTTTGAAGGCTAGGAAAGAGCAGAGCCCCAGTCTTGCTGTTTATCTGCAATGACTGCAAGGGATAGTGAGCACCAGCATGACAATTCCTTCCTAGCACATTCCCTCGAAGAGAGAGAGTGCAACGTGCCAACCTTCTTGTTGGTAGTACGAGAATGAGGAAAAGCAGAGTGCCTGTTTGCAAGGCTAGGAAAGAGCAGAGCCTCAGTCTTGCTGTTTATCTGCAATGACTGCAAGGGATAGTAAGGACCAGCAAGACAATTCCTTCCTAGCACCTTCCTTGGAATAGAGAGAGTGCAACGTGTCAATATCGCATTATGGAGAGCCAGAGTGAGAAAAAGCATATTACTTGTTTGCAAGGCTTGGAGAGAGCAAAGTCCCAGTCTTGCTGTTTATCTACAATCACTGCAAGGGATAGTGAGCAGCAGCAAGACAATTCCTTCCTAGCACATTTCTTGGAAGAGAGAGTGTGCAACGTGCCAACCTCGTTGTTGGTAGTATGAGAATCAGGAAAAGCAGAGTGACTCTATGCAAGGCTAGGAAAAATCAGAGCCTCATTCTTGCTGTTTATCTGCAATGACTGCAAGGGATAGTGAGCACCAGCATGACAATTCCTTCCTAGCACATTCCCTCGAAGAGAGAGAGTGCAACGTGCCAACCTCGTTGTTGGTAGTACGAGAATGAGGAAAAGCGGAGCGCCTGTTTGCAAGGGTAGGAAAGAGCAGAGCCTCATTCTTCGTGTTTATCTGCAATGACTGGAAGGGATAGTGAGCACCAGCACGACAATTCCTTCCTAGCACCTTCCTTGGAAGAGAGAGAGTGCAACGTGCCAGCCTCGTTGTTGGTAGTACGAGAATGAGGAAAAGCAGAGTGCCTGTTTGCAAGGGTAGGGAAGAGCAGAGCCTCATTCTTGCTGTTTATCTGCAATGACTGCAAGGGATAGTTAGGACCAGCAAGACAATTCATTCCTAGCACCTTCCTTGGAAGTGAGAGAGTGCAACGTGTCAATCTCGCAGTTCGGAGAGCCAGAGTGAGAAAAAGCAGAGTGCCTGTTTGGAAGGCTAGGAAAGAGCAGAGCCCTGTCTTCCTGTTTATCTGGAATGACTGCAAGGGATACTGAGCACCAGCAAGTCAATTCCTTCCTAGCACATTCCTTCAAAGAGAGAGAGTGCAACGTGCCAACCTCGTTGTTGGTAGTACGAGAATGAGGAAAAGCAGAGTGCCTGTTTGCAAGGCTAGGAAAGAGAAGAGCCCTAGTCTTGCTGTTTATCTGCAATGACTGCTAGGGATAGTAAGGACGAGCAAGACAATTCCTTCTTAGCACCTTCCTTCAAAGAGAGAGAGTGCAACGTGTCAATCTCACAGTTCAGAGAGCCAGAGTGAGAAAAAGCAGAGTGCCTGTTTGCAAGGCTAGGAAAGAGCAGAGCCCCAGTGTTCCTGTTTATCTGCAATGACTGCAAGGGATAGTGAGCTCCAGTAACACAATTCCTTCCTAGCAATTTCCTTCGAAGAGAGTTCAACGTTTCAATATCGCAGTATGGAAAGCCAGAGTGAGAAAAAGCAGACTACGTGTTTGCAAGTCTAGGAAAGTGCAAAGCCCCAGTCTTGCTGTTTATCTGCAGTGACTGCAAGGGATAGTTAGGACAAGAAAGAGAATTCCTTCCTAGCACTTTTCTTGGAGTAGAGAGATTGCAAGGATTCAATCATACAGTACGGAGCGTGAGAGTGAGAAAAAGCAGAGTGCCTCTTTGCAAGGCTAGGAAAGAGCAGCGCCCCAGTCTTGCTGTTTCTCTGCAATGACTGCAAGGGATAGTGAGGACCAGGAAGACAATTCCTTCTTAGGAACTGTATTGGAAGAGAGAGAGTGCAACGTGTCAATCTCGGAGTTCGGGGAGCCAGACTGAGGAAAAGCAGAGTGCCTCTTTGCAAGGCTAGGAATGAGCAGAGCCTCAGTCTTTCTGTTTATCTGCAATGACTGCAAGGGATAGTAAGGACCAGCAAGACAATTCCTTCCTAGCACCTTCCTTGGAAGAGAGAGAGTGCAACGTGCCATCCTCGTTGTTGGTAGTATGAGTATGTGGAAAAGCAGAGTGCCTGTTTGCAAGGCTAGGAAAGAGCAGAGCCTCAGTCTTGCTGTTTATCTGCAATGACTGCAAGGGATAGTGAGCACCAGCACGACAATTCCTTCCTAGCACATTCCCTCGAAGAGAGAGAGTGCAACGTGCCAACCTCGTTGTTGGTAGTACGAGAATGAGGAAAAGCAGAGCGCCTGTTTGCAACGGTAGGAAAGAGCAGAGCCTCATTCTTCGTGTTTATCTGCAATGACTGGAAGGGATAGTTAGGACCAGCAAGACAATTCCTTCCTAGAACCTTCCTTGGAAGTGAGAGAGTGCAACGTGTCAATCTCGCAGTTCGGAGAGCCAGAGTGAGAAAAAGCACAGTGCCTGTTTGGAAGGCTAGGAAAGAGCAGAGCCCTGTCTTCCTGTTTATCTGGAATGACTGCAAGGGATACTGAGCACCAGCAAGTCAATTCCTTCCTAGCACATTCCTTCAAAGAGAGAGAGTGCAACGTGCCAACCTCGTTGTTGGTAGTACGAGAATGAGGAAAAGCAGAGTGCCTGTTTGCAAGGCTAGGAAAGAGCAGAGCCCTAGTCTTGCTGTTTATCTGCAATGACTGCAAGGGATAGTAAGGACCAGCAAGACAATTCCTTCTTAGCACCTTCCTTCAAAGAGAGAGAGTGCAACGTGTCAATCTCACAGTTCAGAGAGCCAGAGTGAGAAAAAGCAGAGTGCCTGTTTGCAAGGCTAGGAAAGAGCAGAGCCCCAGTGTTCCTGTTTATCTGCAATGACTGCAAGGGATAGTGAGCTCCAGTAACACAATTCCTTCCTCGCAATTTCCTTCGAAGAGAGTTCAACGTTTCAATCTCGCAGTATGGAAAGCCACAGTGAGAAAAAGCCGACTACGTGTTTTTAAGTCTAGGAAAGAGCAAAGCCCCAGTCTTGCTGTTTATCTGCAGTGACTGCAAGGGATAGTTAGGACAAGAAAGAGAATTCCTTCCTAGCACTTTTCTTGGAGTAGAGAGATTGCAACGATTCAATCATACAGTACGGAGTGTGAGAGTGAGAAAAAGCAGAGTGCCTCTTTGCAAGGCTAGGAAAGAGCAGAGCCCCAGTCTTGCTGTTTATCTGCAATGACTGCAAGGGATAGTGAGCACCAGCATGACAATTCCTTCCTAGCACATTCCCTCGAAGAGAGAGAGTGCAACGTGCCAACCTCGTTGTTGGTAGTACGAGAATGAGGAAAAGCAGAGTGCCTGTTTGCAAGGCTAGGAAAGAGCAGAGCCTCAGTCTTGCTGTTTATCTGCAATGACTGCAAGGGATAGTGAGCTCCAGTAACACAATTCCTTCCTAGCAATTTCCTTCGAAGAGAGTTCAACGTTTCAATCTCGTAGTATGGAAAGTCAGAGTGAGAAAAAGCAGACTACGTGTTTGCAAGTCTAGGAAAGAGCAAAGCCCCAGTCTTGCTGTTTATCTGCAGTGATTGCAAGGGACAGTGAGGACAAGAAAGAGAATTCCTTCCTAGCACCTTTCTTGAAGTAGTGAGATTGCTACGATTCAATCATACAGTATAGAGCGTGAGAGTGAGAAAAAGCAGAGTGCCTCTTTGCAAGGCTAGGAAAGAGCAGAGCCCCAGTCTTGCTGTTTATCTGCAATGACTGCAAGGGATAGTGAGCACCAGCATGACAATTCCTTCCTAGCACATTCCCTCGAAGAGAGAGAGTGCAACGTGCCAACCTTGTTGTTGGTAGTACGAGAATGAGGAAAAGCAGAGTGCCTGTTTGCAAGGCTAGGAAAGAGCAGAGCCTCAGTCTTGCTGTTTATCTGCAATGACTGCAAGGGATAGTAAGGACCAGCAAGACAATTCCTTCCTAGCACCTTCCTTGGAATAGAGAGAGTGCAACGTGTCAATATCGCATTATGGAGAGCCAGAGTGAGAAAAAGCATATTACTTGTTTGCAAGGCTTGGAGAGAGCAAAGTCCCAGTCTTGCTGTTTATCTACAATCACTGCAAGGGATAGTGAGCAGCAGCAAGACAATTCCTTCCTAGCACATTTCTTGGAAGAGAGAGTGTGCAACGTGCCAACCTCGTTGTTGGTAGTATGAGAATCAGGAAAAGCAGAGTGACTCTATGCAAGGCTAGGAAAAATCAGAGCCTCATTCTTGCTGTTTATCTGCAATGACTGCAAGGGATAGTGAGCACCAGCATGACAATTCCTTCCTAGCACATTCCCTCGAAGAGAGAGAGTGCAACGTGCCAACCTCGTTGTTGGTAGTACGAGAATGAGGAAAAGCGGAGCGCCTGTTTGCAAGGGTAGGAAAGAGCAGAGCCTCATTCTTCGTGTTTATCTGCAATGACTGGAAGGGATAGTGAGCACCAGCACGACAATTCCTTCCTAGCACCTTCCTTGGAAGAGAGAGAGTGCAACGTGCCAGCCTCGTTGTTGGTAGTACGAGAATGAGGAAAAGCAGAGTGCCTGTTTGCAAGGGTAGGGAAGAGCAGAGCCTCATTCTTGCTGTTTATCTGCAATGACTGCAAGGGATAGTTAGGACCAGCAAGACAATTCATTCCTAGCACCTTCCTTGGAAGTGAGAGAGTGCAACGTGTCAATCTCGCAGTTCGGAGAGCCAGAGTGAGAAAAAGCAGAGTGCCTGTTTGGAAGGCTAGGAAAGAGCAGAGCCCTGTCTTCCTGTTTATCTGGAATGACTGCAAGGGATACTGAGCACCAGCAAGTCAATTCCTTCCTAGCACATTCCTTCAAAGAGAGAGAGTGCAACGTGCCAACCTCGTTGTTGGTAGTACGAGAATGAGGAAAAGCAGAGTGCCTGTTTGCAAGGCTAGGAAAGAGAAGAGCCCTAGTCTTGCTGTTTATCTGCAATGACTGCTAGGGATAGTAAGGACGAGCAAGACAATTCCTTCTTAGCACCTTCCTTCAAAGAGAGAGAGTGCAACGTGTCAATCTCACAGTTCAGAGAGCCAGAGTGAGAAAAAGCAGAGTGCCTGTTTGCAAGGCTAGGAAAGAGCAGAGCCCCAGTGTTCCTGTTTATCTGCAATGACTGCAAGGGATAGTGAGCTCCAGTAACACAATTCCTTCCTAGCAATTTCCTTCGAAGAGAGTTCAACGTTTCAATCTCGTAGTATGGAAAGTCAGAGTGAGAAAAAGCAGACTACGTGTTTGCAAGTCTAGGAAAGTGCAAAGCCCCAGTCTTGCTGTTTATCTGCAGTGACTGCAAGGGATAGTTAGGACAAGAAAGAGAATTCCTTCCTAGCACTTTTCTTGGAGTAGAGAGATTGCAAGGATTCAATCATACAGTACGGAGCGTGAGAGTGAGAAAAAGCAGAGTGCCTCTTTGCAAGGCTAGGAAAGAGCAGCGCCCCAGTCTTGCTGTTTCTCTGCAAAGACTGCAAGGGATAGTGAGGACCAGGAAGACAATTCCTTCTTAGGAACTGTATTGGAAGAGAGAGAGTGCAACGTGTCAATCTCGGAGTTCGGGGAGCCAGACTGAGGAAAAGCAGAGTGCCTCTTTGCAAGGCTAGGAATGAGCAGAGCCTCAGTCTTTCTGTTTATCTGCAATGACTGCAAGGGATAGTAAGGACCAGCAAGACAATTCCTTCCTAGCACCTTCCTTGGAAGAGAGAGAGTGCAACGTGCCATCCTCGTTGTTGGTAGTATGAGTATGTGGAAAAGCAGAGTGCCTGTTTGCAAGGCTAGGAAAGAGCAGAGCCTCAGTCTTGCTGTTTATCTGCAATGACTGCAAGGGATAGTGAGCACCAGCACGACAATTCCTTCCTAGCACATTCCCTCGAAGAGAGAGAGTGCAACGTGCCAAGCTCGTTGTTGGTAGTACGAGAATGAGGAAAAGCAGAGCGCCTGTTTGCAACGGTAGGAAAGAGCAGAGCCTCATTCTTCGTGTTTATCTGCAATGACTGGAAGGGATAGTTAGGACCAGCAAGACAATTCCTTCCTAGCACCTTCCTTGGAAGTGAGAGAGTGCAACGTGTCAATCTCGCAGTTCGGAGAGCCAGAGTGAGAAAAAGCACAGTGCCTGTTTGGAAGGCTAGGAAAGAGCAGAGCCCTGTCTTCCTGTTTATCTGGAATGACTGCTAGGGATACTGAGCACCAGCAAGTCAATTCCTTCCTAGCACATTCCTTCAAAGAGAGAGAGTGCAACGTGCCAACCTCGTTGTTGGTAGTACGAGAATGAGGAAAAGCAGAGTGCCTGTTTGCAAGGCTAGGAAAGAGCAGAGCCCTAGTCTTGCTGTTTATCTGCAATGACTGCAAGGGATAGTAAGGACCAGCAAGACAATTCCTTCTTAGCACCTTCCTTCAAAGAGAGAGAGTGTAACGTGTCAATCTCACAGTTCAGAGAGCCAGAGTGAGAAAAAGCAGAGTGCCTGTTTGCAAGGCTAGGAAAGAGCACAGCCCCTGTGTTCCTGTTTATCTGCAATGACTGCAAGGGATAGTGAGCTCCAGTAACACAATTCCTTCCTAGCAATTTCCTTCGAAGAGAGTTCAACGTTTCAATCTCGCAGTATGGAAAGTCAGAGTGAGAAAAAGCAGACTACGTGTTTTTAAGTCTAGGAAAGAGCAAAGCACCAGTCTTGCTGTTTATCTGCAGTGACTGCAAGGGATAGTTAGGACAAGAAAGAGAATTCCTTCCTAGCACTTTTCTTGGAGTAGAGAGATTGCAACGATTCAATCGTACAGTATAGAGCGTGAGAGTGAGAAAAAGCAGAGTGCCTCTTTGCAAGGCTAGGAAAGAGCAGAGCCCCAGTCTTGCTGTTTATCTGCAATGACTGGAAGGGATAGTGAGCACCAGCACGACAATTCATTCCTAGCACATTCCCTCGAAGAGAGAGAGTGCAACGTGCCAACCTCGTTGTTGGTAGTACGAGAATGAGGAAAAGCAGATTGCCTGTTTGCAAGGCTAGGAAAGAGCAGAGCCTCAGTCTTGCTGTTTGTCTGCAATGACTGGAAGGGATAGTGAGCACCAGCACGACAATTCCTTCCTAGCACATTCCCTCGAAGAGAGAGAGTGCAACATGCCAAACTCGTTGTTGGTAGAACGAGAATGAGGAAAGCAGAGTGCCTGTTTGCAAGGCTAGGAAAGAGCAGAGCCTCAGTCTTGCTGTTTATCTGCAATGACTGGAAGGGATAGTGAGCACCAGCACGACAATTCATTCCTAGCATATTCCCTCGAAGAGAGAGAGTGCAACGTACCAACCTCGTTGTTGGTGGTACGAGAATGAGGAAAAGCAGAGTGCCTCTTTGCAAGGCTAGGAAAGAGCAGAGCCTCAGTCTTGCTGTTTGTCTGCAATGACTGCAAGGGATACTGAGCACCAGCAAGTCAATTCCTTCCTAGCACATTCCTTCAAAGAGAGAGAGTGCAACGTGCCAACCTCGTTGTTGGTAGTACGAGAATGAGGAAAAGCAGAGTGCCTGTTTGCAAGTCTAGGAAAGAGCAGAGCCCTAGTCTTGCTGTTTATCTGCAATGACTGCAAGGGATAGTAAGGACCAGCAAGACAATTCCTTCTTAGCACCTTCCTTCAAAGAGAGAGAGTGCAACGTGTCAATCTCACAGTTCAGAGAGCCAGAGTGAGAAAAAGCAGAGTGCCTGTTTGCAAGGCTAGGAAAGAGCAGAGCCCCAGTGTTCCTGTTTATCTGCAATGACTGCAAGGGATAGTGAGCTCCAGTAACACAATTCCTTCCTCGCAATTTCCTTCGAAGAGAGTTCAACGTTTCAATCTCGCAGTATGGAAAGCCACAGTGAGAAAAAGCCGACTACGTGTTTTTACGTCTAGGAAAGAGCAAAGCCCCAGTCTTGCTGTTTATCTGCAGTGACTGCAAGGGATAGTTAGGACAAGAAAGAGAATTCCTTCCTAGCACTTTTCTTGGAGTAGAGAGATTGCAACGATTCAATCATACAGTACGGAGCGTGAGAGTGAGAAAAAGCAGAGTGCCTCTTTGCAAGGCTAGGAAAGAGCAGAGCCCCAGTCTTGCTGTTTATCTGCAATGACTGCAAGGGATAGTGAGCACCAGCATGACAATTCCTTCCTAGCACATTCCCTCGAAGAGAGAGAGTGCAACGTGCCAACCTCGTTGTTGGTAGTACGAGAATGAGGAAAAGCAGAGTGCCTGTTTGCAAGGCTAGGAAAGAGCAGAGCCTCAGTCTTGCTGTTTATCTGCAATGACTGCAAGGGATAGTGAGCACCAGCAAGACAATTCCTTCTTAGCACCTTCCTTCAAAGAGAGAGAGTGCAACGTGTCAATCTCACAGTTCAGAGAGCTAGAGTGAGAAAAAGCAGAGTGCCTGTTTGCAAGGATAGGAAAGAGCACAGCCCCTGTGTTCCTGTTTATCTGCAATGACTGCAAGGGATAGTGAGCTCCAGTAACGCAATTCCTTCCTAGCAATTTCCTTCGAAGAGAGTTCAACGTTTCAATCTCGTAGTATGGAAAGTCAGAGTGAGAAAAAGCAGACTACGTGTTTGCAAGTCTAGGAAAGAGCAAAGCCCCAGTCTTGCTGTTTATCTGCAGTGATTGCAAGGGACAGTGAGGACAAGAAAGAGAATTCCTTCCTAGCACCTTTCTTGAAGTAGAGAGATTGCTACGATTCAATCATACAGTATAGAGCGTGAGCGTGAGAAAAAGCAGAGTGCCTCTTTGCAAGGCTAGGAAAGAGCAGAGCCCCAGTCTTGCTGTTTATCTGCAATGACTGCAAGGGATAGTGAGCACCAGCATGACAATTCCTTCCTAGAACATTCCCTCGAAGAGAGAGAGTGCAACGTGCCAACCTTGTTGTTGGTAGTACGAGAATGAGGAAAAGCAGAGTGCCTGTTTGCAAGGCTAGGAAAGAGCAGAGCCTCAGTCTTGCTGTTTATCTGCAATGACTGCAAGGGATAGTTAGGACCAGCAAGACAATTCATTCCTAGCACCTTCCTTGGAAGTGAGAGAGTGCAACGTGTCAATCTCGCAGTTCAGAGAGCCAGAGTGAGAAAAAGCAGAGTGCCTGTTTGGAAGGCTAGGAAAGAGCAGAGCCCTGTCTTCCTGTTTATCTGGAATGACTTCAAGGGATACTGAGCACCAGCAAGTCAATTCCTTCCTAGCACATTCCTTCAAAGAGAGAGAGTGCAACGTGCCAACCTCGTTGTTGGTAGTACGAGAATGAGGAAAAGCAGAGTGCCTGTTTGCAAGGCTAGGAAAGAGAAGAGCCCTAGTCTTGCTGTTTATCTGCAATGACTGCAAGGGATAGTAAGGACGAGCAAGACAATTCCTTCTTATCACCTTCCTTCAAAGAGAGAGAGTGCAACGTGTCAATCTCACAGTTCAGAGAGCCAGAGTGAGAAAAAGCAGAGTGCCTGTTTGCAAGGCTAGGAAAGAGCAGAGCCCCAGTGTTCCTGTTTATCTGCAATGACTGCAAGGGAGAGTGAGCTCCAGTAACACAATTCCTTCCTAGCAATTTCCTTCGAAGAGAGTTCAACGTTTCAATCTCGCAGTATGGAAAGCCAGAGTGAGAAAAAGCAGACTACGTGTTTGCAAGTCTAGGAAAGAGCAAAGCCCCAGTCTTGCTGTTTATCTGCAGTGACTCTAAGGGATAGTGAGCACCAGCATGACAATTCCTTCCTAGCACATTCCCTCGAAGAGAGAGAGTGCAACGTGCCAAGCTCGTTGTTGGTAGTACGAGAATGAGGAAAAGCAGAGCGCCTGTTTGCAACGGTAGGAAAGAGCAGAGCCTCATTCTTCGTGTTTATCTGCAATGACTGGAAGGGATAGTTAGGACCAGCAAGACAATTCCTTCCTAGCACCTTCCTTGGAAGTGAGAGAGTGCAACGTGTCAATCTCGCAGTTCGGAGAGCCAGAGTGAGAAAAAGCACAGTGCCTGTTTGGAAGGCTAGGAAAGAGCAGAGCCCTGTCTTCCTGTTTATCTGGAATGACTGCAAGGGATACTGAGCACCAGCAAGTCAATTCCTTCCTAGCACATTCCTTCAAAGAGAGAGAGTGCAACGTGCCAAACTCGTTGTTGGTAGTACGAGAATGAGGAAAAGCAGAGTGCCTGTTTGCAAGGCTAGGAAAGAGCAGAGCCCTAGTCTTGCTGTTTATCTGCAATGACTGCAAGGGATAGTAAGGACCAGCAAGACAATTCCTTCTTAGCACCTTCCTTCAAAGAGAGAGAGTGCAACGTGTCAATCTCACAGTTCAGAGAGCCAGAGTGAGAAAAAGCAGAGTGCCTGTTTGCAAGGCTAGGAAAGAGCACAGCCCCTGTGTTCCTGTTTATCTGCAATGACTGCAAGGGATAGTGAGCTCCAGTAACACAATTCCTTCCTAGCAATTTCCTTCGAAGAGAGTTCAACGTTTCAATCTCGCAGTATGGAAAGTCAGAGTGAGAAAAAGCAGACTACGTGTTTTTAAGTCTAGGAAAGAGCAAAGCACCAGTCTTGCTGTTTATCTGCAGTGACTGCAAGGGATAGTTAGGACAAGAAAGAGAATTCCTTCCTAGCACTTTTCTTGGAGTAGAGAGATTGCAACGATTCAATCGTACAGTATAGAGCGTGAGAGTGAGAAAAAGCAGAGTGCCTCTTTGCAAGGCTAGGAAAGAGCAGAGCCCTAGTCTTGCTGTTTATCTGCAATGACTGCAAGGGATAGTAAGGACCAGCAAGACAATTCCTTCTTAGCACCTTCCTTCAAAGAGAGAGAGTGCAACGTGTCAATCTCACAGTTCAGAGAGCCAGAGTGAGAAAAAGCAGAGTGCCTGTTTGCAAGGCTAGGAAAGAGCAGAGCCCCAGTGTTCCTGTTTATCTGCAATGACTGCAAGGGATAGTGAGCTCCAGTAACACAATTCCTTCCTAGCAATTTCCTACGAAGAGAGTTCAACGTTTCAATCTCGCAGTATGGAAAGCCACAGTGAGAAAAAGCAGACTACGTCTTTTTACGTCTAGGAAAGAGCAAAGCCCAAGTCTTGCTGTTTATCTGCAGTGACTGCAAGGGATAGTTAGGACAAGAAAGAGAATTCCTTCCTAGCACTTTTCTTGGAGTAGAGAGATTGCAACGATTCAATCATACAGTAAGGAGCGTGAGAGTGAGAAAAAGCAGAGTGCCTCTTTGCAAGGCTAGGAAAGAGCAGAGCCCCAGTCTTGCTGTTTATCTGCAATGACTGCAAGGGATAGTGAGCACCAGCATGACAATTCCTTCCTAGCACATTCCCTCGAAGAGAGAGAGTGCAACGTGCCAACCTTGTTGTTGGTAGTACGAGAATGAGGAAAAGCAGAGTGCCTGTTTGCAAGGCTAGGAAAGAGCAGAGCCTCAGTCTTGCTGTTTATCTGCAATGACTGCAAGGGATAGTAAGGACCAGCAAGACAATTCCTTCCTAGCACCTTCCTTGGAATAGAGAGAGTGCAACGTGTCAATATCGCATTATGGAGAGCCAGAGTGAGAAAAAGCATATTACTTGTTTGCAAGGCTTGGAGAGACCAAAGTCCCAGTCTTGCTGTTTATCTACAATCACTGCAAGGGATAGTGAGCAGCAGCAAGACAATTCCTTCCTAGCACCTTTCTTGGAAGAGAGAGTGTGCAACGTGCCAACCTCGTTGTTGGTAGTATGAGAATCAGGAAAAGCAGAGTGACTCTATGCAAGGCTAGGAAAAATGAGACCCTCATTCTTGCTGTTTATCTGCAATGACTGCAAGGGATAGTGAGCACCAGCATGACAATTCCTTCCTAGCACATTCCCTCGAAGAGAGAGAGTGCAAAGTGCCAACCTCGTTGTTGGTAGTACGAGAATGTGGAAAAGCAGAGCGCCTGTTTGCAAGGGTAGGAAAGAGCAGAGCCTCATTCTTCGTGTTTATCTGCAATGACTGGAAGGGATAGTTAGGACCAGCAAGACAATTCCTTCCTAGAACCTTCCTTGGAAGTGAGAGAGTGCAACGTGTCAATCTCGCAGTTCGGAGAGCCAGAGTGAGAAAAAGCACAGTGCCTGTTTGGAAGGCTAGGAAAGAGCAGAGCCCTGTCTTCCTGTTTATCTGGAATGACTGCAAGGGATACTGAGCACCAGCAAGTCAATTCCTTCCTAGCACATTCCTTCAAAGAGAGAGAGTGCAACGTGCCAACCTCGTTGTTGGTAGTACGAGAATGAGGAAAAGCAGAGTACCTGTTTGCAAGGCTAGGAAAGAGCAGAGCCCTAGTCTTGCTTTTTATCTGCAATGACTGCAAGGGATAGTAAGGACCAGCAAGACAATTCCTTCTTAGCACCTTCCTTCAAAGAGAGAGAGTGCAACGTGTCAATCTCACAGTTCAGAGAGCCAGAGTGAGAAAAAGCAGAGTGCCTGTTTGCAAGGCTAGGAAAGAGCACAGCCCTTGTGTTCCTGTTTATCTGCAATGACTGCAAGGGATAGTGAGCTCCAGTAACACAATTCCTTCCTAGCAATTTCCTTCGAAGAGAGTTCAACGTTTCAATCTCGCAGTATGGAAAGTCAGAGTGAGAAAAAGCAGACTACGTGTTTTTAAGTCTAGCAAAGAGCAAAGCCCCAGTCTTGCTGTTTATCTGCGGTGACTGCAAGGGATAGTTAGGAAAAGAAAGAGAATTCCTTCCTAGCACTTTTCTTGGAGTAGAGAGATTGCAACGATTCAATCGTACAGTATAGAGCGTGAGAGTGAGAAAAAGCAGAGTGCCTCTTTGCAAGGCTAGGAAAGAGCAGAGCCCCAGTCTTGCTGTTTATCTACAATCACTGCAAGGGATAGTGAGCAGCAGCAAGACAATTCCTTCCTAGCACCTTTCTTGGAAGAGAGAGTGTGCAACGTGCCAACCTCGTTGTTGGTAGTATGAGATTCAGGAAAAGCAGAGTGACTCTATGCAAGGCTAGGAAAAATCAGAGCCTCATTCTTGCTGTTTATCTGCAATGACTGCAAGGGATAGTGAGCACCAGCATGACAATTCCTTCCTAGCACATTCTCTCGAAGAGAGAGAGTGCAACGTGCCAACCTTGCTGTTGGTAGTACGAGAATGAGGAAAAGCAGAGTGCCTGTTTGCAAGGCTAGGAAAAGAGCCTCAGTCTTGCTGTTTGTCTGCAATGACTGCAAGGGATAGTGAGCACCAGCATGACAATTCCTTCCTAGCACATTCCCTCGAAGAGAGAGAGTGCAACGTGCCAAACTCGTTGTTGGTAGAACGAGAATGAGGAAAAGCAGAGTGCCTGTTTGCAAGGCTAGGAAAGAGCAGAGCCCAAGTCTTGCTGTTTATCTGCAATGACTGGAAGGGATAGTGAGCACCAGCACGACAATTCCTTCCTAGCACCTTCCTTGGAAGAGAGAGAGTGCAACGTGCCAACCTCGTTGTTGGTAGTACCAGAATGAGGAAAAGCAGAGTGCCTGTTTGCAAGGGTAGGAAAGAGCAGAGCCTCAGTCTTGCTGTTTATCTGCAATGACTGCAAGGGATAGTAAGGACCAGCAAGACAATTCCTTCCTAGCACCTTCCTTGGAAGTGAGAGAGTGCAACGTGTCAATCTCGCAGTTCGGAGAGCCAGAGTGAGAAAAAGCAGAGTGCCTGTTTGGAAGGCTAGGAAAGAGCAGAGCCCTGTCTTCCTGTTTATCTGGAATGACTGCAAGGGATACTGAGCACCAGCAAGTCAATTCCTTCCTAGCACATTCCTTCAAAGAGAGAGAGTGCAACGTGCCAACCTCGTTGTTGGTAGTACGAGAATGAGGAAAAGCAGAGTGCCTGTTTGCAAGGCTAGGAAAGAGCAGAGCCCCAGTGTTCCTGTTTATCTGCAGTGACTGCAAGGGATAGTTAGGACAAGAAAGAGAATTCCTTCCTAGCACTTTTCTTGGAGTAGAGAGATTGCAACGATTCAATCATACAGTACGGAGCGTGAGAGTGAGAAAAAGCAGAGTGACTCTTTGCAAGGCTAGGAAAGAGCAGAGCCCCAGTCTTGCTGTTTATCTGCAATGACTGCAAGGGATAGTGAGCACCAGCATGACAATTCCTTCCTAGCACCTTCCTTGGAAGAGAGAGTGTGCAACGTGCCAACCTCGTTGTTGGTAGTATGAGAATCAGGAAAAGCAGAGTGACTCTTTGCAAGGCTAGGAAAGAGCAGAGCCTCAGTCTTGCTGTTTATCTGCAATGACGGGAAGGGATAGTGAGCACCAGCATGACAATTCCTTCCTAGCACATTCCCTCGAAGAGAGAGAGTGCAACGTGCCAACCTCGTTGTTGGTAGTACGAGAATGAGGAAAAGCAGAGTCCCTGTTTGCAAGGGTAGGAAAGATCAGAGCCTCATTCTTGCTGTTTATCTGCAATGACTGCAAGGGATAGTAAGGACCAGCAAGACAATTCCTTCCTAGCACCTTCCTTGGAATAGAGAGAGTGCAACGTGTCAATATCGCATTATGGAGAGCCAGAGTGAGAAAAAGCATATTACTTGTTTGCAAGGCTTGGAAAGAGCAAAGTCCCAGTCTTGCTGTTTATCTGCAATGACTGCAAGGGGTAGTTAGGACAAGAAAGAGAATTCCTTCCTAGCACCTTCCTTGGAAGTGAGAGAGTGCAACGTGTCAATCTCGCAGTTCAGAGAGCCAGAGTGAGAAAAAGCAGAGTGCCTGTTTGGAAGGCTAGGAAAGAGCAGAGCCCTGTCTTCCTGTTTATCTGCAATGACTGCAAGGGATACTGAGCACCAGCAAGTCAATTCCTTCTTAGCACCTTCCTTCAAAGAGAGAGAGTGCAACGTGCCAACCTCGTTGTTGCTAGTACGAGAATGAGGAAAAGCAGAGTGCCTGTTTGCAAGGCTAGGAAACAGCAGAGCCCTAGTCTTGCTGTTTATCTGCAATGACTGCAAGGGATAGTAAGGACCAGCGAGACAATTCCTTCTTAGGAACTGTATTGGAAGAGAGAGAGTGCAACGTGTCAATCTCGCAGTTCGGAGAGCCAGAGTGAGAAAAAGCAGAGTACCTGTTTGGAAGGCTAGGAAAGAGCAGAGCCCTGTCTTCCTGTTTATCTGGAATGACTGCAAGGGATACTGAGCACCAGCAAGTCAATTCCTTCCTAGCACATTCCTTCAAAGAGAGAGAGTACAACGTGCCAACCTCCTTGTTGGTAGTACGAGAATGAGGAAAAGCAGAGTGCCTGTTTGCAAGGCTAAGAAAGAGCAGAGCCCTAGTCTTGCTGTTTATCTGCAATGACTGCAAGGGATAGTAAGGACCAGCAAGACAATTCCTTCCTAGCAACTGTATTGGAAGAGAGAGAGTGCAACGTGTCAATCTCGGAGTTCGGGGAGCCAGACTGAGGAAAAGCAGAGTGCCTGTTTGCAAGGCTAGGAAAGAGCAGAGCCCCAGTCTTGCTGTTTCTCTGCAATGACTGCAAAGGATAGTGAGCACCAGCAAGACAATTCCTTCTTAGCACCTTCCTTCAAAGAGAGAGAGTGCAACGTGTCAATCTCACAGTTCAGAGAGCCAGAGTGAGAAAAAGCAGAGTGCCTGTTTGCAAGGCTAGAAAAGAGCAGAGCCCCAGTGTTCCTGTTTACCTGCAATGACTGCAAGGGATAGTGAGCTCCAGGAACACAATTCCTTCCTAGCAATTTCCTTCGAAGAGAGTTCAACGTTTCAATCTCGCAGTATGGAAAGCCAGAGTGAGAAAAAGCAGACTACGTGTTTTTAAGTCTAGGAAAGAGCAAAGCCCCAGTCTTGCTGTTTATCTGCAGTGACTGCAAGGGATAGTTAGGACAAGAAAGAGAATTCCTTCCTAGCACTTTTCTTGGAGTAGAGACATTGCAACGATTCAATCATACAGTACGGAGCGTGAGAGTGAGAAAAAGCAGAGTGCCTCTTTGCAAGGCTAGGAAAGAGCAGAGCCCCAGTCTTGCTGTTTATCTGCAATGACTGCAAGGGATAGTGAGCACCAGCATGACAATTCCTTCCTGGCACCTTCCTTGGAAGAGAGAGAGTGCAACGTGCCATCCTCGTTGTTGGTAGTATGAGTATGTGGAAAAGCAGAGTGCCTGTTTGCAAGGATAGGAAAGAGCAGAGCCTCAGTCTTGCTGTTTATCTGCAATGACGGGAAGGGATAGTGAGCACGAGCACGACAATTCCTTCCTAGCACATTCCCTCGAAGAGAGAGAGTGCAACGTGCCAACCTCGTTGTTGGTAGTACGAGAATGAGGAAAAGCAGAGTGCCTGTTTGCAAGGGTAGGAAAGATCAGAGCCTCATTCTTGCTGTTTATCTGCAATGACTGCAAGGGATAGTAAGGACCAGCAAGACAATTCCTTCCTAGGACCTTCCTTGGAATAGAGAGAGTGCAACGTGTCAATATCGCATTATGGAGAGCCAGAGTGAGAAAAAGCATATTACTTGTTTGCAAGGCTTGGAAAGAGCAAAGTGCCAGTCTTGCTGTTTATCTGCAGTGACTGCAAGGGATAGTTAGGACAAGAAAGAGAATTCCTTCCTAGCACCTTCCTTGGAAGTGAGAGAGTGCAACGTGTCAATCTCGCAGTTCGGAGAGCCAGAGTGAGAAAAAGCAGAGTGCCTGTTTGGAAGGCTAGGAAAGAGCAGAGCCCTGTCTTCCTGTTTATCTGGAATGACTGCAAGGGATACTGAGCACCAGCAAGTCAATTCCTTCCTAGCACATTCCTTCAAAGAGAGAGAGTGCAACGTGCCAACCTCCTTGTTGGTAGTACGAGAATGAGGAAAAGCAGAGTGCCTGTTTGCAAGGCTAGGAAAGAGCAGAGCCCTAGTCTTGCTGTTTATCTGCAATGACTGCAAGGGATAGTAAGGACCAGCAAGACAATTCCTTCCTAGCAACTGTATTGGAAGAGAGAGTGCAACGTGTCAATCTCGGAGTTCGGGGAGCCAGACTGAGGAAAAGCAGAGTGCCTCTTTGCAAGGCTAGGAAAGAGCAGAGCCCCAGTCTTGCTGTTTCTCTGCAATGACTGCAAGGGATAGTGAGCACCAGCAAGACAATTCCTTCTTAGCACCTTCCTTCAAAGAGAGAGAGTGCAACGTGTCAATCTCACAGTTCAGAGAGCCAGAGTGAGAAAAAGCAGAGTGCCTGTTTGCAAGGCTAGGAAAGAGCAGAGCACCAGTGTTCCTGTTTATCTGCAATGACTGCAAGGGATAGTGAGCTCCAGTAACACAATTCCTTCCTAGCAATTTCCTTCGAAGAGAGTTCAACGTTTCAATCTCGTAGTATGGAAAGTCAGAGTGAAAAAAAGCAGACTACGTGTTTGCAAGTCTAGGAAAGAGCAAAGCCCCAGTCTTGCTGTTTATCTGCAGTGACTGCAAGGGACAGTGAGGACAAGAAAGAGAATTCCTTCCTAGCACCTTTCTTGAAGTGGAGAGATTGCTACGATTCAATCATACAGTATAGAGCGTGAGAGTGAGAAAAAGCAGAGTGCCTCTTTGCAAGGCTAGGAAAGAGCAGAGCCCCAGTCTTGCTGTTTATCTGTAATGACTGCAAGGGATAGTGAGCACCAGCATGACAATTCCTTCCTAGCACATTCCCTCGAAGAGAGAGAGTGCAACGTGCCAACCTCGTTGTTGGTAGTACGAGAATGAGGAAAAGCAGAGTGCCTGTTTGCAAGTCTAGGAAAGAGCAGAGCCCTAGTCTTGCTGTTTATCTGCAATGACTGCAAGGGATAGTAAGGACCAGCAAGACAATTCCTTCTTAGCACCTTCCTTCAAAGAGAGAGAGTGCAACGTGTCAATCTCACAGTTCAGAGAGCCAGAGTGAGAAAAAGCAGAGTGCCTGTTTGCAAGGCTAGGAAAGAGCAGAGCCCCAGTGTTCCTGTTTATCTGCAATGACTGCAAGGGATAGTGAGCTCCAGTAACACAATTCCTTCCTCGCAATTTCCTTCGAAGAGAGTTCAACGTTTCAATCTCGCAGTATGGAAAGCCACAGTGAGAAAAAGCCGACTACGTGTTTTTACGTCTAGGAAAGAGCAAAGCCCCAGTCTTGCTGTTTATCTGCAGTGACTGCAAGGGATAGTTAGGACAAGAAAGAGAATTCCTTCCTAGCACTTTTCTTGGAGTAGAGAGATTGCAACGATTCAATCATACAGTACGGAGCGTGAGAGTGAGAAAAAGCAGAGTGCCTCTTTGCAAGGCTAGGAAAGAGCAGAGCCCCAGTCTTGCTGTTTATCTGCAATGACTGCAAGGGATAGTGAGCACCAGCATGACAATTCCTTCCTAGCACATTCCCTCGAAGAGAGAGAGTGCAACGTGCCAACCTCGTTGTTGGTAGTACGAGAATGAGGAAAAGCAGAGTGCCTGTTTGCAAGGCTAGGAAAGAGCAGAGCCTCAGTCTTGCTGTTTATCTGCAATGACTGCAAGGGATAGTGAGCACCAGCAAGACAATTCCTTCTTAGCACCTTCCTTCAAAGAGAGAGAGTGCAACGTGTCAATCTCACAGTTCAGAGAGCTAGAGTGAGAAAAAGCAGAGTGCCTGTTTGCAAGGATAGGAAAGAGCACAGCCCCTGTGTTCCTGTTTATCTGCAATGACTGCAAGGGATAGTGAGCTCCAGTAACGCAATTCCTTCCTAGCAATTTCCTTCGAAGAGAGTTCAACGTTTCAATCTCGTAGTATGGAAAGTCAGAGTGAGAAAAAGCAGACTACGTGTTTGCAAGTCTAGGAAAGAGCAAAGCCCCAGTCTTGCTGTTTATCTGCAGTGATTGCAAGGGACAGTGAGGACAAGAAAGAGAATTCCTTCCTAGCACCTTTCTTGAAGTAGAGAGATTGCTACGATTCAATCATACAGTATAGAGCGTGAGCGTGAGAAAAAGCTGAGTGCCTCTTTGCAAGGCTAGGAAAGAGCAGAGCCCCAGTCTTGCTGTTTATCTGCAATGACTGCAAGGGATAGTGAGCACCAGCATGACAATTCCTTCCTAGAACATTCCCTCGAAGAGAGAGAGTGCAACGTGCCAACCTTGTTGTTGGTAGTACGAGAATGAGGAAAAGCAGAGTGCCTGTTTGCAAGGCTAGGAAAGAGCAGAGCCTCAGTCTTGCTGTTTATCTGCAATGACTGCAAGGGATAGTAAGGACCAGCAAGACAATTCCTTCCTAGCACCTTCCTTGGAATAGAGAGAGTGCAACGTGTCAATATCGCATTATGGAGAGCCAGAGTGAGAAAAAGCATATTACTTGTTTGCAAGGCTTGGAGAGAGCAAAGTCCCAGTCTTGCTGTTTATCTACAATCACTGCAAGGGATAGTGAGCAGCAGCAAGACAATTCCTTCCTAGCACATTTCTTGGAAGAGAGAGTGTGCAACGTGCCAACCTCGTTGTTGGTAGTATGAGAATCAGGAAAAGCAGAGTGACTCTATGCAAGGCTAGGAAAAATCAGAGCCTCATTCTTGCTGTTTATCTGCAATGACTGCAAGGGATAGTGAGCACCAGCATGACAATTCCTTCCTAGCACATTCCCTCGAAGAGAGAGAGTGCAACGTGCCAACCTCGTTGTTGGTAGTACGAGAATGAGGAAAAGCAGAGCGCCTGTTTGCAAGGGTAGGAAAGAGCAGAGCCTCATTCTTCGTGTTTATCTGCAATGACTGGAAGGGATAGTGAGCACCAGCACGACAATTCCTTCCTAGCACCTTCCTTGGAAGAGAGAGAGTGCAACGTGCCAGCCTCGTTGTTGGTAGTACGAGAATGAGGAAAAGCAGAGTGCCTGTTTGCAAGGCTAGGAAAGAGCAGAGCCTCAGTCTTGCTGTTTATCTGCAATGACTGCAAGGGATAGTTAGGACCAGCAAGACAATTCATTCCTAGCACCTTCCTTGGAAGTGAGAGAGTGCAACGTGTCAATCTCGCAGTTCAGAGAGCCAGAGTGAGAAAAAGCAGAGTGCCTGTTTGGAAGGCTAGGAAAGAGCAGAGCCCTGTCTTCCTGTTTATCTGGAATGACTGCAAGGGATACTGAGCACCAGCAAGTCAATTCCTTCCTAGCACATTCCTTCAAAGAGAGAGAGTGCAACGTGCCAACCTCGTTGTTGGTAGTACGAGAATGAGGAAAAGCAGAGTGCCTGTTTGCAAGGCTAGGAAAGAGCAGAGCCCTAGTCTTGCTTTTTATCTGCAATGACTGCAAGGGATAGTAAGGACCAGCAAGACAATTCCTTCTTAGCACCTTCCTTCAAAGAGAGAGAGTGCAACGTGTCAATCTCACAGTTCAGAGAGCCAGAGTGAGAAAAAGCAGAGTGCCTGTTTGCAAGGCTAGGAAAGAGCACAGCCCTTGTGTTCCTGTTTATCTGCAATGACTGCAAGGGATAGTGAGCTCCAGTAACACAATTCCTTCCTAGCAATTTCCTTCGAAGAGAGTTCAACGTTTCAATCTCGCAGTATGGAAAGTCAGAGTGAGAAAAAGCAGACTACGTGTTTTTAAGTCTAGCAAAGAGCAAAGCCCCAGTCTTGCTGTTTATCTGCGGTGACTGCAAGGGATAGTTAGGAAAAGAAAGAGAATTCCTTCCTAGCACTTTTCTTGGAGTAGAGAGATTGCAACGATTCAATCGTACAGTATAGAGCGTGAGAGTGAGAAAAAGCAGAGTGCCTCTTTGCAAGGCTAGGAAAGAGCAGAGCCCCAGTCTTGCTGTTTATCTACAATCACTGCAAGGGATAGTGAGCAGCAGCAAGACAATTCCTTCCTAGCACCTTTCTTGGAAGAGAGAGTGTGCAACGTGCCAACCTCGTTGTTGGTAGTATGAGATTCAGGAAAAGCAGAGTGACTCTATGCAAGGCTAGGAAAAATCAGAGCCTCATTCTTGCTGTTTATCTGCAATGACTGCAAGGGATAGTGAGCACCAGCATGACAATTCCTTCCTAGCACATTCTCTCGAAGAGAGAGAGTGCAACGTGCCAACCTTGCTGTTGGTAGTACGAGAATGAGGAAAAGCAGAGTGCCTGTTTGCAAGGCTAGGAAAAGAGCCTCAGTCTTGCTGTTTGTCTGCAATGACTGCAAGGGATAGTGAGCACCAGCATGACAATTCCTTCCTAGCACATTCCCTCGAAGAGAGAGAGTGCAACGTGCCAAACTCGTTGTTGGTAGAACGAGAATGAGGAAAAGCAGAGTGCCTGTTTGCAAGGCTAGGAAAGAGCAGAGCCCAAGTCTTGCTGTTTATCTGCAATGACTGGAAGGGATAGTGAGCACCAGCACGACAATTCCTTCCTAGCACCTTCCTTGGAAGAGAGAGAGTGCAACGTGCCAACCTCGTTGTTGGTAGTACCAGAATGAGGAAAAGCAGAGTGCCTGTTTGCAAGGGTAGGAAAGAGCAGAGCCTCAGTCTTGCTGTTTATCTGCAATGACTGCAAGGGATAGTAAGGACCAGCAAGACAATTCCTTCCTAGCACCTTCCTTGGAAGTGAGAGAGTGCAACGTGTCAATCTCGCAGTTCGGAGAGCCAGAGTGAGAAAAAGCAGAGTGCCTGTTTGGAAGGCTAGGAAAGAGCAGAGCCCTGTCTTCCTGTTTATCTGGAATGACTGCAAGGGATACTGAGCACCAGCAAGTCAATTCCTTCCTAGCACATTCCTTCAAAGAGAGAGAGTGCAACGTGCCAACCTCGTTGTTGGTAGTACGAGAATGAGGAAAAGCAGAGTGCCTGTTTGCAAGGCTAGGAAAGAGCAGAGCCCCAGTGTTCCTGTTTATCTGCAGTGACTGCAAGGGATAGTTAGGACAAGAAAGAGAATTCCTTCCTAGCACTTTTCTTGGAGTAGAGAGATTGCAACGATTCAATCATACAGTACGGAGCGTGAGAGTGAGAAAAAGCAGAGTGACTCTTTGCAAGGCTAGGAAAGAGCAGAGCCCCAGTCTTGCTGTTTATCTGCAATGACTGCAAGGGATAGTGAGCACCAGCATGACAATTCCTTCCTAGCACCTTCCTTGGAAGAGAGAGTGTGCAACGTGCCAACCTCGTTGTTGGTAGTATGAGAATCAGGAAAAGCAGAGTGACTCTTTGCAAGGCTAGGAAAGAGCAGAGCCTCAGTCTTGCTGTTTATCTGCAATGACGGGAAGGGATAGTGAGCACCAGCATGACAATTCCTTCCTAGCACATTCCCTCGAAGAGAGAGAGTGCAACGTGCCAACCTCGTTGTTGGTAGTACGAGAATGAGGAAAAGCAGAGTCCCTGTTTGCAAGGGTAGGAAAGATCAGAGCCTCATTCTTGCTGTTTATCTGCAATGACTGCAAGGGATAGTAAGGACCAGCAAGACAATTCCTTCCTAGCACCTTCCTTGGAATAGAGAGAGTGCAACGTGTCAATATCGCATTATGGAGAGCCAGAGTGAGAAAAAGCATATTACTTGTTTGCAAGGCTTGGAAAGAGCAAAGTCCCAGTCTTGCTGTTTATCTGCAATGACTGCAAGGGGTAGTTAGGACAAGAAAGAGAATTCCTTCCTAGCACCTTCCTTGGAAGTGAGAGAGTGCAACGTGTCAATCTCGCAGTTCAGAGAGCCAGAGTGAGAAAAAGCAGAGTGCCTGTTTGGAAGGCTAGGAAAGAGCAGAGCCCTGTCTTCCTGTTTATCTGCAATGACTGCAAGGGATACTGAGCACCAGCAAGTCAATTCCTTCTTAGCACCTTCCTTCAAAGAGAGAGAGTGCAACGTGCCAACCTCGTTGTTGCTAGTACGAGAATGAGGAAAAGCAGAGTGCCTGTTTGCAAGGCTAGGAAACAGCAGAGCCCTAGTCTTGCTGTTTATCTGCAATGACTGCAAGGGATAGTAAGGACCAGCGAGACAATTCCTTCTTAGGAACTGTATTGGAAGAGAGAGAGTGCAACGTGTCAATCTCGCAGTTCGGAGAGCCAGAGTGAGAAAAAGCAGAGTACCTGTTTGGAAGGCTAGGAAAGAGCAGAGCCCTGTCTTCCTGTTTATCTGGAATGACTGCAAGGGATACTGAGCACCAGCAAGTCAATTCCTTCCTAGCACATTCCTTCAAAGAGAGAGAGTACAACGTGCCAACCTCCTTGTTGGTAGTACGAGAATGAGGAAAAGCAGAGTGCCTGTTTGCAAGGCTAAGAAAGAGCAGAGCCCTAGTCTTGCTGTTTATCTGCAATGACTGCAAGGGATAGTAAGGACCAGCAAGACAATTCCTTCCTAGCAACTGTATTGGAAGAGAGAGAGTGCAACGTGTCAATCTCGGAGTTCGGGGAGCCAGACTGAGGAAAAGCAGAGTGCCTGTTTGCAAGGCTAGGAAAGAGCAGAGCCCCAGTCTTGCTGTTTCTCTGCAATGACTGCAAAGGATAGTGAGCACCAGCAAGACAATTCCTTCTTAGCACCTTCCTTCAAAGAGAGAGAGTGCAACGTGTCAATCTCACAGTTCAGAGAGCCAGAGTGAGAAAAAGCAGAGTGCCTGTTTGCAAGGCTAGAAAAGAGCAGAGCCCCAGTGTTCCTGTTTACCTGCAATGACTGCAAGGGATAGTGAGCTCCAGGAACACAATTCCTTCCTAGCAATTTCCTTCGAAGAGAGTTCAACGTTTCAATCTCGCAGTATGGAAAGCCAGAGTGAGAAAAAGCAGACTACGTGTTTTTAAGTCTAGGAAAGAGCAAAGCCCCAGTCTTGCTGTTTATCTGCAGTGACTGCAAGGGATAGTTAGGACAAGAAAGAGAATTCCTTCCTAGCACTTTTCTTGGAGTAGAGACATTGCAACGATTCAATCATACAGTACGGAGCGTGAGAGTGAGAAAAAGCAGAGTGCCTCTTTGCAAGGCTAGGAAAGAGCAGAGCCCCAGTCTTGCTGTTTATCTGCAATGACTGCAAGGGATAGTGAGCACCAGCATGACAATTCCTTCCTGGCACCTTCCTTGGAAGAGAGAGAGTGCAACGTGCCATCCTCGTTGTTGGTAGTATGAGTATGTGGAAAAGCAGAGTGCCTGTTTGCAAGGATAGGAAAGAGCAGAGCCTCAGTCTTGCTGTTTATCTGCAATGACGGGAAGGGATAGTGAGCACGAGCACGACAATTCCTTCCTAGCACATTCCCTCGAAGAGAGAGAGTGCAACGTGCCAACCTCGTTGTTGGTAGTACGAGAATGAGGAAAAGCAGAGTCCCTGTTTGCAAGGGTAGGAAAGATCAGAGCCTCATTCTTGCTGTTTATCTGCAATGACTGCAAGGGATAGTAAGGACCAGCAAGACAATTCCTTCCTAGGACCTTCCTTGGAATAGAGAGAGTGCAACGTGTCAATATCGCATTATGGAGAGCCAGAGTGAGAAAAAGCATATTACTTGTTTGCAAGGCTTGGAAAGAGCAAAGTGCCAGTCTTGCTGTTTATCTGCAGTGACTGCAAGGGATAGTTAGGACAAGAAAGAGAATTCCTTCCTAGCACCTTCCTTGGAAGTGAGAGAGTGCAACGTGTCAATCTCGCAGTTCGGAGAGCCAGAGTGAGAAAAAGCAGAGTGCCTGTTTGGAAGGCTAGGAAAGAGCAGAGCCCTGTCTTCCTGTTTATCTGGAATGACTGCAAGGGATACTGAGCACCAGCAAGTCAATTCCTTCCTAGCACATTCCTTCAAAGAGAGAGAGTGCAACGTGCCAACCTCCTTGTTGGTAGTACGAGAATGAGGAAAAGCAGAGTGCCTGTTTGCAAGGCTAGGAAAGAGCAGAGCCCTAGTCTTGCTGTTTATCTGCAATGACTGCAAGGGATAGTAAGGACCAGCAAGACAATTCCTTCCTAGCAACTGTATTGGAAGAGAGAGTGCAACGTGTCAATCTCGGAGTTCGGGGAGCCAGACTGAGGAAAAGCAGAGTGCCTCTTTGCAAGGCTAGGAAAGAGCAGAGCCCCAGTCTTGCTGTTTCTCTGCAATGACTGCAAGGGATAGTGAGCACCAGCAAGACAATTCCTTCTTAGCACCTTCCTTCAAAGAGAGAGAGTGCAACGTGTCAATCTCACAGTTCAGAGAGCCAGAGTGAGAAAAAGCAGAGTGCCTGTTTGCAAGGCTAGGAAAGAGCAGAGCACCAGTGTTCCTGTTTATCTGCAATGACTGCAAGGGATAGTGAGCTCCAGTAACACAATTCCTTCCTAGCAATTTCCTTCGAAGAGAGTTCAACGTTTCAATCTCGTAGTATGGAAAGTCAGAGTGAAAAAAAGCAGACTACGTGTTTGCAAGTCTAGGAAAGAGCAAAGCCCCAGTCTTGCTGTTTATCTGCAGTGACTGCAAGGGACAGTGAGGACAAGAAAGAGAATTCCTTCCTAGCACCTTTCTTGAAGTGGAGAGATTGCTACGATTCAATCATACAGTATAGAGCGTGAGAGTGAGAAAAAGCAGAGTGCCTCTTTGCAAGGCTAGGAAAGAGCAGAGCCCCAGTCTTGCTGTTTATCTGTAATGACTGCAAGGGATAGTGAGCACCAGCATGACAATTCCTTCCTAGCACATTCCCTCGAAGAGAGAGAGTGCAACGTGCCAACCTCGTTGTTGGTAGTACGAGAATGAGGAAAAGCAGAGTGCCTGTTTGCAAGTCTAGGAAAGAGCAGAGCCCTAGTCTTGCTGTTTATCTGCAATGACTGCAAGGGATAGTAAGGACCAGCAAGACAATTCCTTCTTAGCACCTTCCTTCAAAGAGAGAGAGTGCAACGTGTCAATCTCACAGTTCAGAGAGCCAGAGTGAGAAAAAGCAGAGTGCCTGTTTGCAAGGCTAGGAAAGAGCAGAGCCCCAGTGTTCCTGTTTATCTGCAATGACTGCAAGGGATAGTGAGCTCCAGTAACACAATTCCTTCCTCGCAATTTCCTTCGAAGAGAGTTCAACGTTTCAATCTCGCAGTATGGAAAGCCACAGTGAGAAAAAGCCGACTACGTGTTTTTACGTCTAGGAAAGAGCAAAGCCCCAGTCTTGCTGTTTATCTGCAGTGACTGCAAGGGATAGTTAGGACAAGAAAGAGAATTCCTTCCTAGCACTTTTCTTGGAGTAGAGAGATTGCAACGATTCAATCATACAGTACGGAGCGTGAGAGTGAGAAAAAGCAGAGTGCCTCTTTGCAAGGCTAGGAAAGAGCAGAGCCCCAGTCTTGCTGTTTATCTGCAATGACTGCAAGGGATAGTGAGCACCAGCATGACAATTCCTTCCTAGCACATTCCCTCGAAGAGAGAGAGTGCAACGTGCCAACCTCGTTGTTGGTAGTACGAGAATGAGGAAAAGCAGAGTGCCTGTTTGCAAGGCTAGGAAAGAGCAGAGCCTCAGTCTTGCTGTTTATCTGCAATGACTGCAAGGGATAGTGAGCACCAGCAAGACAATTCCTTCTTAGCACCTTCCTTCAAAGAGAGAGAGTGCAACGTGTCAATCTCACAGTTCAGAGAGCTAGAGTGAGAAAAAGCAGAGTGCCTGTTTGCAAGGATAGGAAAGAGCACAGCCCCTGTGTTCCTGTTTATCTGCAATGACTGCAAGGGATAGTGAGCTCCAGTAACGCAATTCCTTCCTAGCAATTTCCTTCGAAGAGAGTTCAACGTTTCAATCTCGTAGTATGGAAAGTCAGAGTGAGAAAAAGCAGACTACGTGTTTGCAAGTCTAGGAAAGAGCAAAGCCCCAGTCTTGCTGTTTATCTGCAGTGATTGCAAGGGACAGTGAGGACAAGAAAGAGAATTCCTTCCTAGCACCTTTCTTGAAGTAGAGAGATTGCTACGATTCAATCATACAGTATAGAGCGTGAGCGTGAGAAAAAGCTGAGTGCCTCTTTGCAAGGCTAGGAAAGAGCAGAGCCCCAGTCTTGCTGTTTATCTGCAATGACTGCAAGGGATAGTGAGCACCAGCATGACAATTCCTTCCTAGAACATTCCCTCGAAGAGAGAGAGTGCAACGTGCCAACCTTGTTGTTGGTAGTACGAGAATGAGGAAAAGCAGAGTGCCTGTTTGCAAGGCTAGGAAAGAGCAGAGCCTCAGTCTTGCTGTTTATCTGCAATGACTGCAAGGGATAGTAAGGACCAGCAAGACAATTCCTTCCTAGCACCTTCCTTGGAATAGAGAGAGTGCAACGTGTCAATATCGCATTATGGAGAGCCAGAGTGAGAAAAAGCATATTACTTGTTTGCAAGGCTTGGAGAGAGCAAAGTCCCAGTCTTGCTGTTTATCTACAATCACTGCAAGGGATAGTGAGCAGCAGCAAGACAATTCCTTCCTAGCACATTTCTTGGAAGAGAGAGTGTGCAACGTGCCAACCTCGTTGTTGGTAGTATGAGAATCAGGAAAAGCAGAGTGACTCTATGCAAGGCTAGGAAAAATCAGAGCCTCATTCTTGCTGTTTATCTGCAATGACTGCAAGGGATAGTGAGCACCAGCATGACAATTCCTTCCTAGCACATTCCCTCGAAGAGAGAGAGTGCAACGTGCCAACCTCGTTGTTGGTAGTACGAGAATGAGGAAAAGCAGAGCGCCTGTTTGCAAGGGTAGGAAAGAGCAGAGCCTCATTCTTCGTGTTTATCTGCAATGACTGGAAGGGATAGTGAGCACCAGCACGACAATTCCTTCCTAGCACCTTCCTTGGAAGAGAGAGAGTGCAACGTGCCAGCCTCGTTGTTGGTAGTACGAGAATGAGGAAAAGCAGAGTGCCTGTTTGCAAGGCTAGGAAAGAGCAGAGCCTCAGTCTTGCTGTTTATCTGCAATGACTGCAAGGGATAGTTAGGACCAGCAAGACAATTCATTCCTAGCACCTTCCTTGGAAGTGAGAGAGTGCAACGTGTCAATCTCGCAGTTCAGAGAGCCAGAGTGAGAAAAAGCAGAGTGCCTGTTTGGAAGGCTAGGAAAGAGCAGAGCCCTGTCTTCCTGTTTATCTGGAATGACTGCAAGGGATACTGAGCACCAGCAAGTCAATTCCTTCCTAGCACATTCCTTCAAAGAGAGAGAGTGCAACGTGCCAACCTCGTTGTTGGTAGTACGAGAATGAGGAAAAGCAGAGTGCCTGTTTGCAAGGCTAGGAAAGAGAAGAGCCCTAGTCTTGCTGTTTATCTGCAATGACTGCTAGGGATAGTAAGGACGAGCAAGACAATTCCTTCTTATCACCTTCCTTCAAAGAGAGAGAGTGCAACGTGTCAATCTCACAGTTCAGAGAGCCAGAGTGAGAAAAAGCAGAGTGCCTGTTTGCAAGGCTAGGAAAGAGCAGAGCCCCAGTGTTCCTGTTTATCTGCAATGACTGCAAGGGATAGTGAGCTCCAGTAACACAATTCCTTCCTAGCAATTTCCTTCGAAGAGAGTTCAACGTTTCAATCTCGCAGTATGGAAAGCCAGAGTGAGAAAAAGCAGACTACGTGTTTGCAAGTCTAGGAAAGAGCAAAGCCCCAGTCTTGCTGCTTATCTGCAGTGACTGCAAGGGATAGTGAGCACCAGCATGACAATTCCTTCCTAGCACATTCCCTCGAAGAGAGAGAGTGCAACGTGCCAACCTCGTTGTTGGTAGTACGAGAATGAGGAAAAGCAGAGTGCCTGTTTGCAAGGCTAGGAAAGAGCAGAGCCTCAGTCTTGCTGTTTTTCTGCAATGACTGGAAGGGATAGTGAGCACCAGCACGACAATTCCTTCCTAGCACATTCCCTCGAAGAGAGAGAGTGCAACATGCCAAACTCGTTGTTGGTAGAACGAGAATGAGGAAAAGCAGAGTGCCTGTTTGCAAGGCTAGGAAAGAGCAGAGCCTCAGTCTTGCTGTTTATCTGCAATGACTGGAAGGGATAGTGAGCACCAGCACGACAATTCATTCCTAGCATATTCCCTCGAAGAGAGAGAGTGCAACGTGCCAACCTCGTTGTTGGTAGTACGAGAATGAGGAAAAGCAGAGTGCCTGTTTGCAAGGCTAGGAAAGAGCAGAGCCTCAGTCTTGCTGTTTATCTACAATCACTGCAAGGGACAGTGAGCAGCAGCAAGACAATTCCTTCCTAGCACCTTTCTTGGAAGAGAGAGTGTGCAACGTGCCAACCTCGTTGTTGGTAGTACGAGAATGAGGAAAAGCAGAGTGCCTGTTTGCAAGGCTAGGAAAGAGCAGAGCCCCAGTGTTCCTGTTTATCTGCAATGACTGCAAGGGATAGTGAGCTCCAGTAACACAATTCCTTCCTAGCAATTTCCTACGAAGAGAGTTCAACGTTTCAATCTCGCAGTATGGAAAGCCACAGTGAGAAAAAGCAGACTACGTCTTTTTACGTCTAGGAAAGAGCAAAGCCCAAGTCTTGCTGTTTATCTGCAGTGACTGCAAGGGATAGTTAGGACAAGAAAGAGAATTCCTTCCTAGCACTTTTCTTGGAGTAGAGAGATTGCAACGATTCAATCATACAGTAAGGAGCGTGAGAGTGAGAAAAAGCAGAGTGCCTCTTTGCAAGGCTAGGAAAGAGCAGAGCCCCAGTCTTGCTGTTTATCTGCAATGACTGCAAGGGATAGTGAGCACCAGCATGACAATTCCTTCCTAGCACATTCCCTCGAAGAGAGAGAGTGCAACGTGCCAACCTTGTTGTTGGTAGTACGAGAATGAGGAAAAGCAGAGTGCCTGTTTGCAAGGCTAGGAAAGAGCAGAGCCTCAGTCTTGCTGTTTATCTGCAATGACTGCAAGGGATAGTAAGGACCAGCAAGACAATTCCTTCCTAGCACCTTCCTTGGAATAGAGAGAGTGCAACGTGTCAATATCGCATTATGGAGAGCCAGAGTGAGAAAAAGCATATTACTTGTTTGCAAGGCTTGGAGAGACCAAAGTCCCAGTCTTGCTGTTTATCTACAATCACTGCAAGGGATAGTGAGCAGCAGCAAGACAATTCCTTCCTAGCACCTTTCTTGGAAGAGAGAGTGTGCAACGTGCCAACCTCGTTGTTGGTAGTATGAGAATCAGGAAAAGCAGAGTGACTCTATGCAAGGCTAGGAAAAATGAGAGCCTCATTCTTGCTGTTTATCTGCAATGACTGCAAGGGATAGTGAGCACCAGCATGACAATTCCTTCCTAGCACATTCCCTCGAAGAGAGAGAGTGCAAAGTGCCAACCTCGTTGTTGGTAGTACGAGAATGAGGAAAAGCAGAGCGCCTGTTTGCAAGGGTAGGAAAGAGCAGAGCCTCATTCTTCGTGTTTATCTGCAATGACTGGAAGGGATAGTTAGGACCAGCAAGACAATTCCTTCCTAGAACCTTCCTTGGAAGTGAGAGAGTGCAACGTGTCAATCTCGCAGTTCGGAGAGCCAGAGTGAGAAAAAGCACAGTGCCTGTTTGGAAGGCTAGGAAAGAGCAGAGCCCTGTCTTCCTGTTTATCTGGAATGACTGCAAGGGATACTGAGCACCAGCAAGTCAATTCCTTCCTAGCACATTCCTTCAAAGAGAGAGAGTGCAACGTGCCAACATCGTTGTTGGTAGTACGAGAATGAGGAAAAGCAGAGTACCTGTTTGCATGGCTAGGAAAGAGCAGAGCCCTAGTCTTGCTTTTTATCTGCAATGACTGCAAGGGATAGTAAGGACCAGCAAGACAATTCCTTCTTAGCACCTTCCTTCAAAGAGAGAGAGTGCAACGTGTCAATCTCACAGTTCAGAGAGCCAGAGTGAGAAAAAGCAGAGTGCCTGTTTGCAAGGCTAGGAAAGAGCACAGCCCTTCTGTTCCTGTTTATCTGCAATGACTGCAAGGGATAGTGAGCACCAGCACGACAATTCCTTCCTAGCACCTTCCTTGGAAGAGAGAGAGTGCAACGTGCCAGCCTCGTTGTTGGTAGTACGAGAATGAGGAAAAGCAGAGTGCCTGTTTGCAAGGCTAGGAAAGAGCAGAGCCTCAGTCTTGCTGTTTATCTGCAATGACTGCAAGGGATAGTTAGGACCAGCAAGACAATTCATTCCTAGCACCTTCCTTGGAAGTGAGAGAGTGCAACGTGTCAATCTCGCAGTTCAGAGAGCCAGAGTGAGAAAAAGCAGAGTGCCTGTTTGGAAGGCTAGGAAAGAGCAGAGCCCTGTCTTCCTGTTTATCTGGAATGACTGCAAGGGATACTGAGCACCAGCAAGTCAATTCCTTCCTAGCACATTCCTTCAAAGAGAGAGAGTGCAACGTGCCAACCTCGTTGTTGGTAGTACGAGAATGAGGAAAAGCAGAGTGCCTGTTTGCAAGGCTAGGAAAGAGAAGAGCCCTAGTCTTGCTGTTTATCTGCAATGACTGCTAGGGATAGTAAGGACGAGCAAGACAATTCCTTCTTATCACCTTCCTTCAAAGAGAGAGAGTGCAACGTGTCAATCTCACAGTTCAGAGAGCCAGAGTGAGAAAAAGCAGAGTGCCTGTTTGCAAGGCTAGGAAAGAGCAGAGCCCCAGTGTTCCTGTTTATCTGCAATGACTGCAAGGGATAGTGAGCTCCAGTAACACAATTCCTTCCTAGCAATTTCCTTCGAAGAGAGTTCAACGTTTCAATCTCGCAGTATGGAAAGCCAGAGTGAGAAAAAGCAGACTACGTGTTTGCAAGTCTAGGAAAGAGCAAAGCCCCAGTCTTGCTGTTTATCTGCAATGACTGGAAGGGATAGTGAGCACCAGCACGACAATTCATTCCTAGCATATTCCCTCGAAGAGAGAGAGTGCAACGTGCCAACCTCGTTGCTGGTAGTACGAGAATGAGGAAAAGCAGAGTACCTGTTTGCAAGGCTAGGAAAGAGCAGAGCCTCAGTCTTGCTGTTTGTCTGCAATGACTGGAAGGGATAGTGAGCACCAGCACGACAATTCCTTCCTAGCACATTCCCTCGAAGAGAGAGAGTGCAACATGCCAAACTCGTTGTTGGTAGAACGAGAATGAGGAAAAGCAGAGTGCCTGTTTGCAAGGCTAGGAAAGAGCAGAGCCTCAGTCTTGCTGTTTATCTGCAATGACTGGAAGGGATAGTGAGCACCAGCACGACAATTCATTCCTAGCATATTCCCTCGAAGAGAGAGAGTGCAACGTGCCAACCTCGTTGTTGGTAGTACGAGAATGAGGAAAAGCAGAGTGCCTGTTTGCAAGGCTAGGAAAGAGCAGAGCCTCAGTCTTGCTGTTTATCTACAATCACTGCAAGGGACAGTGAGCAGCAGCAAGACAATTCCTTCCTAGCACCTTTCTTGGAAGAGAGAGTGTGCAACGTGCCAACCTCGTTGTTGGTAGTACGAGAATGAGGAAAAGCAGAGTGCCTGTTTGCAAGGCTAGGAAAGAGCAGAGCCCTAGTCTTGCTGTTTATCTGCAATGACTGCAAGGGATAGTAAGGACCAGCAAGACAATTCCTTCTTAGCACCTTCCTTCAAAGAGAGAGAGTGCAACGTGTCAATCTCACAGTTCAGAGAGCCAGAGTGAGAAAAAGCAGAGTGCCTGTTTGCAAGGCTAAGAAAGAGCAGAGCCCCAGTGTTCCTGTTTATCTGCAATGACTGCAAGGGATAGTGAGCTCCAGTAACACAATTCCTTCCTAGCAATTTCCTACGAAGAGAGTTCAACGTTTCAATCTCGCAGTATGGAAAGCCACAGTGAGAAAAAGCAGACTACGTCTTTTTACGTCTAGGAAAGAGCAAAGCCCAAGTCTTGCTGTTTATCTGCAGTGACTGCAAGGGATAGTTAGGACAAGAAAGAGAATTCCTTCCTAGCACTTTTCTTGGAGTAGAGAGATTGCAACGATTCAATCATACAGTAAGGAGCGTGAGAGTGAGAAAAAGCAGAGTGCCTCTTTGCAAGGCTAGGAAAGAGCAGAGCCCCAGTCTTGCTGTTTATCTGCAATGACTGCAAGGGATAGTGAGCACCAGCATGACAATTCCTTCCTAGCACATTCCCTCGAAGAGAGAGAGTGCAAAGTGCCAACCTCGTTGTTGGTAGTACGAGAATGAGGAAAAGCAGAGCGCCTGTTTGCAAGGGTAGGAAAGAGCAGAGCCTCATTCTTCGTGTTTATCTGCAATGACTGGAAGGGATAGTTAGGACCAGCAAGACAATTCCTTCCTAGAACCTTCCTTGGAAGTGAGAGAGTGCAACGTGTCAATCTCGCAGTTCGGAGAGCCAGAGTGAGAAAAAGCACAGTGCCTGTTTGGAAGGCTAGGAAAGAGCAGAGCCCTGTCTTCCTGTTTATCTGGAATGACTGCAAGGGATACTGAGCACCAGCAAGTCAATTCCTTCCTAGCACATTCCTTCAAAGAGAGAGAGTGCAACGTGCCAACCTCGTTGTTGGTAGTACGAGAATGAGGAAAAGCAGAGTACCTGTTTGCAAGGCTAGGAAAGAGCAGAGCCCTAGTCTTGCTTTTTATCTGCAATGACTGCAAGGGATAGTAAGGACCAGCAAGACAATTCCTTCTTAGCACCTTCCTTCAAAGAGAGAGAGTGCAACGTGTCAATCTCACAGTTCAGAGAGCCAGAGTGAGAAAAAGCAGAGTGCCTGTTTGCAAGGCTAGGAAAGAGCACAGCCCTTGTGTTCCTGTTTATCTGCAATGACTGCAAGGGATAGTGAGCTCCAGTAACACAATTCCTTCCTAGCAATTTCCTTCGAAGAGAGTTCAACGTTTCAATCTCGCAGTATGGAAAGTCAGAGTGAGAAAAAGCAGACTACGTGTTTTTAAGTCTAGCAAAGAGCAAAGCCCCAGTCTTGCTGTTTATCTGCGGTGACTGCAAGGGATAGTTAGGAAAAGAAAGAGAATTCCTTCCTAGCACTTTTCTTGGAGTAGAGAGATTGCAACGATTCAATCGTACAGTATAGAGCGTGAGAGTGAGAAAAAGCAGAGTGCCTCTTTGCAAGGCTAGGAAAGAGCAGAGCCCCAGTCTTGCTGTTTATCTACAATCACTGCAAGGGATAGTGAGCACCAGCATGACAATTCCTTCCTAGCACCTTTCTTGGAAGAGAGAGTGTGCAACGTGCCAACCTCGTTGTTGGTAGTATGAGATTCAGGAAAAGCAGAGTGACTCTATGCAAGGCTAGGAAAAATCAGAGCCTCATTCTTGCTGTTTATCTGCAATGACTGCAAGGGATAGTGAGCACCAGCATGACAATTCCTTCCTAGCACATTCTCTCGAAGAGAGAGAGTGCAACGTGCCAACCTTGCTGTTGGTAGTACGAGAATGAGGAAAAGCAGAGTGCCTGTTTGCAAGGCTAGGAAAAGAGCCTCAGTCTTGCTGTTTGTCTGCAATGACTGCAAGGGATAGTGAGCACCAGCATGACAATTCCTTCCTAGCACATTCCCTCGAAGAGAGAGAGTGCAACGTGCCAAACTCGTTGTTGGTAGAACGAGAATGAGGAAAAGCAGAGTGCCTGTTTGCAAGGCTAGGAAAGAGCAGAGCCCAAGTCTTGCTGTTTATCTGCAATGACTGGAAGGGATAGTGAGCACCAGCACGACAATTCCTTCCTAGCACCTTCCTTGGAAGAGAGAGAGTGCAACGTGCCAACCTCGTTGTTGGTAGTACGAGAATGAGGAAAAGCAGAGTGCCTGTTTGCAAGGCTAGGAAACAGCAGAGCCCTAGTCTTGCTGTTTATCTGCAATGACTGCAAGGGATAGTAAGGACCAGCAAGACAATTCCTTCTTAGGAACTGTATTGGAAGAGAGAGAGTGCAACGTGTCAATCTCGCAGTTCGGAGAGCCAGAGTGAGAAAAAGCAGAGTACCTGTTTGGAAGGCTAGGAAAGAGCAGAGCCCTGTCTTCCTGTTTATCTGGAATGACTGCAAGGGATACTGAGCACCAGCAAGTCAATTCCTTCCTAGCACATTCCTTCAAAGAGAGAGAGTACAACGTGCCAACCTCCTTGTTGGTAGTACGAGAATGAGGAAAAGCAGAGTGCCTGTTTGCAAGGCTAAGAAAGAGCAGAGCCCTAGTCTTGCTGTTTATCTGCAATGACTGCAAGGGATAGTAAGGACCAGCAAGACAATTCCTTCCTAGCAACTGTATTGGAAGAGAGAGAGTGCAACGTGTCAATCTCGGAGGTCGGGGAGCCAGACTGAGGAAAAGCAGAGTGCCTGTTTGCAAGGCTATGAAAGAGCAGAGCCCCAGTCTTGCTGTTTCTCTGCAATGACTGCAAAGGATAGTGAGCACCAGCAAGACAATTCCTTCTTAGCACCTTCCTTCAAAGAGAGAGAGTGCAACGTGTCAATCTCACAGTTCAGAGAGCCAGAGTGAGAAAAAGCAGAGTGCCTGTTTGCAAGGCTAGAAAAGAGCAGAGCCCCAGTGTTCCTGTTTACCTGCAATGACTGCAAGGGATAGTGAGCTCCAGTAACACAACTCCTTCCTAGCAATTTCCTTCGAAGAGAGTTCAACGTTTCAATCTCGCAGTATGGAAAGCCAGAGTGAGAAAAAGCAGACTACGTGTTTTTAAGTCTAGGAAAGAGCAAAGCCCCAGTCTTGCTGTTTATCTGCAGTGACTGCAAGGGATAGTTAGGACAAGAAAGAGAATTCCTTCCTAGCACTTTTCTTGGAGTAGAGACATTGCAACGATTCAATCATACAGTACGGAGCGTGAGAGTGAGAAAAAGCAGAGTGCCTCTTTGCAAGGCTAGGAAAGAGCAGAGCCCCAGTCTTGCTGTTTATCTGCAATGACTGCAAGGGATAGTGAGCACCAGCATGACAATTCCTTCCTGGCACCTTCCTTGGAAGAGAGAGAGTGCAACGTGCCATCCTCGTTGTTGGTAGTATGAGTATGTGGAAAAGCAGAGTGCCTGTTTGCAAGGCTAGGAAAGAGCAGAGCCTCAGTCTTGCTGTTTATCTGCAATGACGGGAAGGGATAGTGAGCACGAGCACGACAATTCCTTCCTAGCACATTCCCTCGAAGAGAGAGAGTGCAACGTGCCAACCTCGTTGTTGGTAGTACGAGAATGAGGAAAAGCAGAGTCCCTGTTTGCAAGGGTAGGAAAGATCAGAGCCTCATTCTTGCTGTTTATCTGCAATGACTGCAAGGGATAGTAAGGACCAGCAAGACAATTCCTTCCTAGGACCTTCCTTGGAATAGAGAGAGTGCAACGTGTCAATATCGCATTATGGAGAGCCAGAGTGAGAAAAAGCATATTACTTGTTTGCAAGGCTTGGAAAGAGCAAAGCCCCAGTCTTGCTGTTTATCTGCAGTGACTGCAAGGGATAGTTAGGACAAGAAAGAGAATTCCTTCCTAGCACTTTTCTTGGAGTAGAGAGATTGCAACGATTCAATCATACAGTACGGAGCGTGAGAGTGAGAAAAAGCAGAGTGCCTGTTTGCAAGGCTAGGAAAGAGCAGAGCCTCAGTCTTGCTGTTTATCTGCAATGACTGCAAGGGATAGTGAGCACCAGCAAGACAATTCCTTCCTAGCACCTTTCTTGGAAGTGAGAGTGTGCAACGTGCCAACCTCGTTGTTGGTAGTAGGAGAATCAGGAAAAGCAGAGTGACTCTTTGCAAGGCTAGGAAAGAGCAGAGCCTCAGTCTTGCTGTTTATCTGCAATGACGGTAAGGGATAGTGAGCACCAGCACGACAATTCCTTCCTAGCACATTCCCTCGAAGAGAGAGAGTGCAACATGCCAACCTCGTTGTTGGTAGTACGAAAATGAGGAAAAGCAGAGTGCCTGTTTGCAAGGCTAGGAAAGAGCAGAGCCTCAGTCTTGCTGTTTATCTGCAATGACTGCAAGGTATAGTAAGGACCAGCAAGACAATTCCTTCCTAGCACCTTCCTTGGAATAGAGAGAGTGCAACGTTTCAATATCGCATTATGGAGAGCCAGAGTGAGAAAAAGCATATTACTTGTTTGCAAGGTTTGGGAAGAGCAGAGCCTCAGTCTTGCTGTTTATCTGCAATGACTGCAAGGGATAGTAAGGACCAGCAAGACAATTCCTTCCTAGCACCTTCCTTGGAATAGAGAGAGTGCAACGTGTCAATATCGCATTATGGAGAGCCAGAGTGAGAAAAAGCATATTACTTGTTTGCAAGGCTTGGAGAGAGCAAAGTCCCAGTCTTGCTGTTTATCTGCAGTGACTGCAAGGGATAGTTAGGACAAGAAAGAGAATTCCTTCCTAGCACCTTCCTTGGAAGTGAGAGAGTGCAACGTGTCAATCTCGCAGTTCGGAGAGCCAGAGTGAGAAAAAGCAGAGTGCCTGTTTGGAAGGCTAGGAAAGAGCAGAGCCCTGTCTTCCTGTTTATCTGGAATGACTGCAAGGGATACTGAGCACCAGCAAGTCAATTCCTTCCTAGCACATTCCTTCAAAGAGAGAGAGTGCAACGTGCCAACCTCCTTGTTGGTAGTACGAGAATGAGGAAAAGCAGAGTGCCTGTTTGCAAGGCTAGGAAAGAGCAGAGCCCTAGTCTTGCTGTTTATCTGCAATGACTGCAAGGGATAGTAAGGACCAGCAAGACAATTCCTTCTTAGGAACTGTATTGGAAGAGAGAGAGTGCAACGTGTCAATCTCGCAGTTCGGAGAGCCAGAGTGAGAAAAAGCAGAGTGCCTGTTTGGAAGGCTAGGAAAGAGCAGAGCCCTAGTCTTGCTGTTTATCTGCAATGACTGCAAGGGATAGTGAGCACCAGCATGACAATTCCTTCCTAGCACCTTCCTTGGAAGAGAGAGAGTGCAACGTGTCAATCTCGGAGTTCGGGGAGCCAGACTGAGGAAAAGCAGAGTGCCTCTTTGCAAGGCTAGGAAAGAGCAGAGCCCCAGTCTTGCTGTTTCTCTGCAATGACTGCAAAGGATAGTGAGCACCAGCAAGACAATTCCTTCTTAGCAATTTCCTTCAAAGAGAGAGAGTGCAACGTGTCAATCACACAGTTCAGAGAGCCAGAGTGAGAAAAAGCAGAGTGCCTGTTTGCAAGGCTAGGAAAGAGCAGAGACCCAGTCTTGCTGTTTATCTGCAATGACTGCAAGGGATAGTGAGCACCAGCATGACAATTCCTTCCTAGCACCTTCCTTGGAAGAGAGAGAGTGCAACGTGCCATCCTCGTTGTTGGTAGTATGAGTATGTGGAAAAGCAGAGTGCCTGTTTGCAAGGCTAGGAAAGAGCAGAGCCTCAGTCTTGCTGTTATCTGCAATCACTGCAAGGGATAGTGAGCACCAGCAAGACAATTCCTTCCTAGCACCTTCCTTGGAAGTGAGAGTGTGCAACGTGCCAACCTCGTTGTTGGTAGTATGAGAATCAGGAAAAGCAGAGTGACTCTTTGCAAGGCTAGGAAAGAGCAGCGCCCCAGTCTTGCTGTTTATCTGCAATGACTGCAAGGGATAGTGAGCACCAGCATGACAATTCCTTCCTAGCACCTTCCTTGGAAGAGAGAGAGTGCAACGTGCCATCCTCGTTGTTGGTAGTATGAGTATGTGGAAAAGCAGAGTGCCTGTTTGCAAGGCTAGGAAAGAGCAGAGCCTCAGTCTTGCTGTTATCTGCAATCACTGCAAGGGATAGTGAGCACCAGCAAGACAATTCCTTCCTAGCACCTTCCTTGGAAGTGAGAGTGTGCAACGTGCCAACCTCGTTGTTGGTAGTATGAGAATCAGGAAAAGCAGAGTGACTCTTTGCAAGGCTAGGAAAGAGCAGAGCCTCAGTCTTGCTGTTTATCTGCAGTGACTGCAAGGGATAGTTAGGACAAGAAAGAGAATTCCTTCCTAGCACTTTTCTTGGAGTAGGGAGATTGCAACGATTCAATCATACAGTACGGAGCGTGAGAGTGAGAAAAAGCAGAGTGCCTGTTTGCAAGGCTAGGAAAGAGCAGAGCCTCAGTCTTGCTGTTTATCTGCAATGACTGCAAGGGATAGTGAGCACCAGCAAGACAATTCCTTCCTAGCACCTTCCTTGGAAGTGAGAGTGTGCAACGTGCCAACCTCGTTGTTGGTAGTAGGAGAATCAGGAAAAGCAGAGTAACTCTTTGCAAGGCTAGGAAAGAGCAGAGCCTCAGTCTTGCTGTTTATCTGCAATGACGGTAAGGGATAGTGAGCACCAGCACGACAATTCCTTCCTAGCACATTCCCTCGAAGAGAGAGAGTGCAACATGCCAACCTCGTTGTTGGTAGTACGAGAATGAGGAAAAGCAGAGTGCCTGTTTGCAAGGCTAGGAAAGAGCAGAGCCTCAGTCTTGCTGTTTATCTGCAATGACTGCAAGGTATAGTAAGGACCAGCAAGACAATTCCTTCCTAGCACCTTCCTTGGAATAGAGAGAGTGCAACGTTTCAATATCGCATTATGGAGAGCCAGAGTGAGAAAAAGCATATTACTTGTTTGCAAGGCTTGGAAAGAGCAAAGTCCCAGTCTTGCTGTTTATCTGCACTGACTGCAAGGGATAGTTAGGACAAGAAAGAGAATTCCTTCCTAGCACCTTCCTTGGAAGTGAGAGAGTGCAACGTGTCAATCTCGCAGTTCGGAGAGCCAGAGTGAGAAAAAGCAGAGTGCCTGTTTGCAAGGCTAGGAAAGAGCAGAGCCCTGTCTTCCTGTTTATCTGGAATGACTGCAAGGGATACTGAGCACCAGCAAGACAATTCCTTCCTAGCACATTCCTTCAAAGAGAGAGAGTGCAACGTGCCAACCTCGTTGTTGGTAGTACGAGAATGAGGAAAAGCAGAGTGCCTGTTTGGAAGGCTAGGAAAGAGCAGACCCCCAGTCTTGCTCTTTATCTGCAATGACTGCAAGGGATAGTGAGGACCAGCAAGACAATTCCTTCTTAGCACCTTCCTTCAAAGAGAGAGAGTGCAACGTGTCAATCTCACAGTTCAGAGAGCCAGAGTGAGAAAAAGCAGAGTGCCTCTTTGCAAGGCTAGGAAAGAGCAGAGCCCCAGTCTTGCTGTTTATCTGCAATGACTGCAAGGGATAGTGAGCACCAGCATGACAATTCCTTTCTAGCACATTCCCTCGAAGAGAGAGAGTGCAACGTGCCAACCTCGTTGTTGGTAGTACGAGAATGAGGAAAAGCAGAGTGCCTGTTTGCAAGGCTAGGAAAGAGCAGAGCCTCAGTCTTCCTGTTATCTGCAATCACTGCAAGGGATAGTGAGCACCAGCAAGACAATTCCTTCCTAGCACCTTCCTTGGAAGTGAGAGTGTGCAACGTGCCAACCTCGTTGTTGGTAGTATGAGAATCAGGAAAAGCAGAGTGACTCTTTGCAAGGCTAGGAAAGAGCAGAGCCTCAGTCTTGCTGTTTATCTGCAATGACTGGAAGGGATAGTGAGCACCAGCACGACAATTCCTTCCTAGCACATTCCCTCGAAGAGAGTGCAACGTGCCAACCTCGTTGTTGGTAGAACGAGAATGAGGAAAAGCAGAGTGCCTGTTTTCAAGGGTAGGAAAGAGCAGAGCCTCATTCTTGCTGTTTATCTACAATCACTGCAAAGGATAGTGAGCACCAGCAAGACAATTCCTTCCTAGCACCTTCCTTGGAAGAGAGAGTGTGCAACGTGCCAACCTCGTTGTTGGTAGTATGAGAATCAGGAAAAGCAGAGTGACTCTTTGCAAGGCTAGGAAAGAGCAGAGCCTCAGTCTTGCTGTTTATCTGCAATGACGGGAAGGGATAGTGAGCACCAGCACGACAATTCCTTTCTAGCACATTCCCTCGAAGAGAGAGAGTGCAACGTGCCAACCTCGTTGTTGGTAGTATGAGAATCAGGAAAAGCAGAGTCCCTGTTTGCAAGGGTAGGAAAGATCAGAGCCTCCTCTTGCTGTTTATCTGCAATGACTGCAAGGGATAGTAAGGACCAGCAAGACAATTCCTTCCTAGCACCTTCCTTGGAATAGAGAGAGTGCAACGTGTCAATATCGCATTATGGAGAGCCAGAATGAGAAAAAGCATATTACTTGTTGGCAAGGCTTGGAGAGAGCAAAGTTCCAGTCTTGCTGTTTATCTGCAGTGACTGCAAGGGATAGTTAGGACAAGAAAGAGAATTCCTTCCTAGCACCTTCCTTGGAAGTGAGAGAGTGCAACGTGTCAATCTCGCAGTTCGGAGAGCCAGAGTGAGAAAAAGCAGAGTGCCTGTTTGGAAGGCTAGGAAAGAGCAGAGCCCTGTCTTCCTGTTTATCTGGAATGACTGCAAGGGATGCTGAGCACCAGCAAGTCAATTCCTTCCTAGCACATTCCTTCAAAGAGAGAGAGTGCAACGTGCCAACCTCGTTGTTGGTAGTACGAGAATGAGGAAAAGCAGAGTGCCTGTTTGCAAGGCTAGGAAAGAGCAGAGCCCTAGTCTTGCTGTTTATCTGCAATGACTGCAAGGGATAGTAAGGACCAGCAAGACAATTCCTTCTTAGGAACTGTATTGGAAGAGAGAGAGTGCAACGTGTCAATCTCGCAGTTCGGAGAGCCAGAGTGAGAAAAAGCAGAGTGCCTGTTTGGAAGGCTAGGAAAGAGCAGAGCCCTGTCTTCCTGTTTATCTGGAATGACTGCAAGGGATACTGAGCACCAGCAAGTCAATTCCTTCCTAGCACATTCCTTCAAAGAGAGAGAGTGCAACGTGCCAACCTCGTTGTTGGTAGTACGAGAATGAGGAAAAGCAGAGTACCTGTTTGCAAGGCTAGGAAAGAGCAGAGCCCTAGTCTTGCTTTTTATCTGCAATGACTGCAAGGGATAGTAAGGACCAGCAAGGCAATTCCTTCCTAGCAACTGTATTGGAAGAGAGAGAGTGCAACGTGTCAATCTCGGAGTTCGGGGAGCCAGACTGAGGAAAAGCAGAGTGCCTGTTTGCAAGGCTAGGAAAGAGCAGAGCCCCAGTCTTGCTGTTTCTCTGCAATGACTGCAAAGGATAGTGAGCACCAGCAAGACAATTCCTTCTTAGCACCTTCCTTCAAAGAGAGAGAGTGCAACGTGTCAATCTCACAGTTCAGAGAGCCAGAGTGAGAAAAAGCAGAGTGCCTGTTTGCAAGGCTAGGAAAGAGCACAGCCCCAGTGTTACTGTTTACCTGCAATGACTGCAAGGTATAGTGAGCTCCAGTAACACAATTCCTTCCTAGCAATTTCCTTCGAAGAGAGTTCAACGTTTCAATCTCGCAGTATGGAAAGCCAGAGTGAGAAAAAACAGACTACGTGTTTTTAAGTCTAGGAAAGAGCAAAGCCCCAGTCTTGCTGTTTATCTGCAGTGACTGCAAGGGATAGTTAGGACAAGAAAGAGAATTCCTTCCTAGCACTTTTCTTGGAGTAGAGAGATTGCAACGATTCAATCATACAGTAAGGAGCGTGAGAGTGAGAAAAAGCAGAGTGCCTCTTTGCAAGGCTAGGAAAGAGCAGAGCCCCAGTCTTGCTGTTTATCTGCAATGACTGCAAGGGATAGTGAGCACCAGCATGACAATTCCTTCCTAGCACCTTCCTTGGAAGAGAGAGAGTGCAACGTGCCATCCTCGTTGTTGGTAGTATGAGTATGTGGAAAAGCAGAGTGCCTGTTTGCAAGGCTAGGAAAGAGCAGAGCCTCAGTCTTGCTGTTATCTGCAATCACTGCAAGGGATAGTGAGCACCAGCAAGACAATTCCTTCCTAGCACCTTCCTTGGAAGTGAGAGTGTGCAACGTGCCAACCTCGTTGTTGGTAGTATGAGAATCAGGAAAAGCAGAGTGACTCTTTGCAAGGCTAGGAAAGAGCAGCGCCCCAGTCTTGCTGTTTATCTGCAATGACTGCAAGGGATAGTGAGCACCAGCATGACAATTCCTTCCTAGCACCTTCCTTGGAAGAGAGAGAGTGCAACGTGCCATCCTCGTTGTTGGTAGTATGAGTATGTGGAAAAGCAGAGTGCCTGTTTGCAAGGCTAGGAAAGAGCAGAGCCTCAGTCTTGCTGTTATCTGCAATCACTGCAAGGGATAGTGAGCACCAGCAAGACAATTCCTTCCTAGCACCTTCCTTGGAAGTGAGAGTGTGCAACGTGCCAACCTCGTTGTTGGTAGTATGAGAATCAGGAAAAGCAGAGTGACTCTTTGCAAGGCTAGGAAAGAGCAGAGCCCTAGTCTTGCTGTTTATCTGCAATGACTGCAAGGGATAGTAAGGACCAGCAAGACAATTCCTTCCTAGCAACTGTATTGGAAGAGAGAGTGCAACGTGTCAATCTCGGAGTTCGGGGAGCTAGACTGAGGAAAAGCAGAGTGCCTCTTTGCAAGGCTAGGAAAGAGCAGAGCCCCAGTCTTGCTGTTTCTCTGCAATGACTGCAAGGGATAGTGAGCACCAGCAAGACAATTCCTTCTTAGCACCTTCCTTCAAAGAGAGAGAGTGCAACGTGTCAATCTCACAGTTCAGAGAGCCAGAGTGAGAAAAAGCAGAGTGCCTGTTTGCAAGGCTAGGAAAGAGCAGAGCACCAGTGTTCCTGTTTATCTGCAATGACTGCAAGGGATAGTGAGCTCCAGTAACACAATTCCTTCCTAGCAATTTCCTTCGAAGAGAGTTCAACGTTTCAATCTCGTAGTATGGAAAGCCAGAGTGAAAAAAAGCAGACTACGTGTTTGCAAGAGTAGGAAAGAGCAAAGCCCCAGTCTTGCTGTTTATCTGCAGTGACTGCAAGGGACAGTGAGGACAAGAAAGAGAATTCCTTCCTAGCACCTTTCTTGAAGTGGAGAGATTGCTACGATTCAATCATACAGTATAGAGCGTGAGAGTGAGAAAAAGCAGAGTGCCTCTTTGCAAGGCTAGGAAAGAGCAGAGCCCCAGTCTTGCTGTTTATCTGTAATGACTGCAAGGGATAGTGAGCACCAGCATGACAATTCCTTCCTAGCACATTCCCTCGAAGAGAGAGAGTGCAACGTGCCAACCTCGTTGTTGGTAGTACGAGAATGAGGAAAAGCAGAGTGCCTGTTTGCAAGGCTAGGAAAAATCAGAGCCTCTTTATTGCTGTTTATCTGCAATGACTGCAAGGGATAGTAAGGACCAGCAAGACAATTCCTTCCTAGCACCTTCCTTGGAATAGAGAGAGTGCAACGTGTCAATCTCGCAGTTCGGAAACCAGAGTGAGAAAAAGCAGAGTGCCTGTTTGGAAGGCTAGGAAAGAGCAGAGCCCTGTCTTCCTGTTTTTCTGGAATGACTGCAAGGGATACTGAGCACCAGCAAGTCAATTCCTTCCTAGCACATTCCTTCAAAGAGAGAGAGTGCAACGTGCCAACCTCGTTGTTGGTAGTACGAGAATGAGGAAAAGCAGAGTGCCTGTTTGCAAGGCTAGGAAAGAGCAGAGCCTCAGTCTTGCTGTTTGTCTGCAATGACTGGAAGGGATAGTGAGCACCAGCACGACAATTCCTTCCTAGCACATTCCCTCGAAGAGAGAGAGTGCAACGTGCCAACCTCGTTGTTGGTAGTACGAGAATGAGGAAAAGCAGAGTGCCTGTTTTCAAGGGTAGGAAAGAGCAGAGCCTCATTCTTGCTGTTTATCTGCAATGACTGCAAGGGATAGTAAGGACAAGCAAGACAATTCCTTCCTAGCACCTTCCTTGGAATAGAGAGAGTGCAACGTGTCAATATCGCATTATGGAGAGCCAGAGTGAGAAAAAGCATATTACTTATTTGCAAGGCTTGGAGAGAGCAAAGTCCCAGTCTTGCTGTTTATCTGCAGTGACTGCAAGGGATAGTGAGCACCAGCAAGACAATTCCTTCTTAGCACCTTCCTTCAAAGAGAGAGAGTGCAACGTGTCAATCTCACAGTTCAGAGAGCTAGAGTGAGAAAAAGCAGAGTGCCTGTTTGCAAGGCTAGGAAAGTGCACAGCCCCTGTGTTCCTGTTTATCTGCAATGACTGCAAGGGATAGTTAGGACAAGAAAGAGAATTCCTTCCTAGCACCTTCCTTGGAAGTGAGAGAGTGCAACGTGTCAATCACGCAGTTCGGAGAGCCAGAGTGAGAAAAAGCAGAGTGCCTGTTTGGAAGGCTAGGAAAGAGCAGAGCCCTGTCTTCCTGTTTATCTGGAATGACTGCAAGGGATACTGAGCACCAGAAAGACAATTCCTTCCTAGCACATTCCTTCAAAGAGAGAGAGTGCAACGTGCCAACCTCGTTGTTGGTAGTACGAGAATGAGGAAAAGCAGAGTGCCTGTTTGCAAGGCTAGGAAGAGCAGAGCCCTAGTCTTGCTGTTTATCTGCAATGACTGCAAGGGATAGTAAGGACCAGCAAGGCAATTCCTTCCTAGCAACTGTATTGGAAGAGAGAGAGTGCAACGTGTCAATCTCGGAGTTCGGGGAGCCAGACTGAGGAAAAGCAGAGTGCCTCTTTGCAAGGCTAGGAAAGAGCAGAGCCCCAGTCTTGCTCTTTATCTGCAATGACTGCAAGGGATAGTGAGCACCAGCAAGACAATTCCTTCTTAGCACCTTCCTTCAAAGAGAGAGAGTGCAACGTGTCTATCTCACAGTTCAGAGAGCCAGAGTGAGAAAAAGCAGAGTGCCTGTTTGCAAGGCTAGGAAAGAGCACAGCCCCAGTGTTCCTGTTTACCTGCAATGACTGCAAGGGATAGTGAGCTCCAGTAACACAATTCCTTCCTAGCAATTTCCTTCGAAGAGAGTTCAACGTTTCAATCTCGCAGTATGGAAAGCCAGAGTGAGAAAAAGCAGACTACGTGTTTTTAAGTCTAGGAAAGAGCAAAGCCCCAGTCTTGCTGTTTATCTGCAGTGACTGCAAGGGATAGTTAGGACAAGAAAGAGAATTCCTTCCTAGCACTTTTCTTGGAGTAGAGAGATTGCAACGATTCAATCATACAGTACGGAGCGTGAGAGTGAGAAAAAGCAGAGTGCCTCTTTGCAAGGCTAGGAAAGAGCAGAGCTCCAGTCTTGCTGTTTATCTGCAATGACTGCAAGGGATAGTGAGCACCAGCATGACAATTCCTTCCTAGCACATTCCCTCGAAGAGAGAGAGTGCAACGTGCCATTCTCGTTGTTGGTAGTATGAGTATGTGGAAAAGCAGAGTGCCTGTTTGCAAGGCTAGGAAAGAGCAGAGCCTCAGTCTTCCTGTTTGTCTGCAATGACTGGAAGGGATAGTGAGCACCAGCACGACAATTCCTTCCTAGCACATTCCCTCGAAGAGAGAGAGTGCAACGTGCCAACCTCGTTGTTGGTAGTACGAGAATGAGGAAAAGCAGAGTGCCTGTTTGCAAGGCTAGGAAAGAGCAGAGCCTCAGTCTTGCTGTTATCTGCAATCACTGCAAGGGATAGTGAGCACCAGCAAGACAATTCCTTCCTAGCACTTTTCTTGGAGTAGAGAGATTGCAACGATTCAATCATACAGTACGGAGCGTGAGAGTGAGAAAAAGCAGAGTGCCTGTTTGCAAGGCTAGGAAAGAGCAGAGCCTCAGTCTTGCTGTTTATCTGCAATCACTGCAAGGGATAGTGAGCACCAGCAAGACAATTCCTTCCTAGCACCTTCCTTGGAAGTGAGAGTGTGCAACGTGCCAACCTCGTTGTTGGTAGTAGGAGAATCAGGAAAAGCAGAGTGACTCTTTGCAAGGCTAGGAAAGAGCAGAGCCTCAGTCTTGCTGTTTATCTGCAATGACGGTAAGGGATAGTGAGCACCAGCACGACAATTCCTTCCTAGCACATTCCCTCGAAGAGAGAGAGTGCAACATGCCAACCTCGTTGTTGGTAGTACGAGAATGAGGAAAAGCAGAGTGCCTGTTTGCAAGGCTAGGAAAGAGCAGAGCCTCAGTCTTGCTGTTTATCTGCAATGACTGCAAGGTATAGTAAGGACCAGCAAGACAATTCCTTCCTAGCACCTTCCTTGGAATAGAGAGAGTGCAACGTTTCAATATCGCATTATGGAGAGCCAGAGTGAGAAAAAGCATATTACTTGTTTGCAAGGCTTGGAAAGAGCAAAGTCCCAGTCTTGCTGTTTATCTGCACTGACTGCAAGGGATAGTTAGGACAAGAAAGAGAATTCCTTCCTAGCACCTTCCTTGGAAGTGAGAGAGTGCAACGTGTCAATCTCGCAGTTCGGAGAGCCAGAGTGAGAAAAAGCAGAGTGCCTGTTTGCAAGGCTAGGAAAGAGCAGAGCCCTGTCTTCCTGTTTATCTGGAATGACTGCAAGGGATACTGAGCACCAGCAAGACAATTCCTTCCTAGCACATTCCTTCAAAGAGAGAGAGTGCAACGTGCCAACCTCGTTGTTGGTAGTACGAGAATGAGGAAAAGCAGAGTGCCTGTTTGGAAGGCTAGGAAAGAGCAGACCCCCAGTCTTGCTCTTTATCTGCAATGACTGCAAGGGATAGTGAGGACCAGCAAGACAATTCCTTCTTAGCACCTTCCTTCAAAGAGAGAGAGTGCAACGTGTCAATCTCACAGTTCAGAGAGCCAGAGTGAGAAAAAGCAGAGTGCCTCTTTGCAAGGCTAGGAAAGAGCAGAGCCCCAGTCTTGCTGTTTATCTGCAATGACTGCAAGGGATAGTGAGCACCAGCATGACAATTCCTTCCTAGCACATTCCCTCGAAGAGAGAGAGTGCAACGTGCCAACCTCGTTGTTGGTAGTACGAGAATGAGGAAAAGCAGAGTGCCTGTTTGCAAGGCTAGGAAAGAGCAGAGCCTCAGTCTTGCTGTTATCTGCAATCACTGCAAGGGATAGTGAGCACCAGCAAGACAATTCCTTCCTAGAACCTTCCTTGGAAGTGAGAGTGTGCAACGTGCCAACCTCGTTGTTGGTAGTATGAGAATGAGGAAAAGCAGAGTGCCTGTTTGCAAGGCTAGGAAAGTGCAGAGCCTCAGTCTTGCTGTTTATCTGCAATGACTGGAAGGGATAGTGAGCACCAGCACGACAATTCCTTCCTAGCACATTCCCTCGAAGAGAGTGCAACGTGCCAACCTCGTTGTTGGTAGAACGAGAATGAGGAAAAGCAGAGTGCCTGTTTTCAAGGGTAGGAAAGAGCAGAGCCTCATTCTTGCTGTTTATCTACAATCACTGCAAAGGATAGTGAGCACCAGCAAGACAATTCCTTCCTAGCACCTTCCTTGGAAGAGAGAGTGTGCAACGTGCCAACCTCGTTGTTGGTAGTATGAGAATCAGGAAAAGCAGAGTGCCTGTTTGCAAGGCTAGGAAAGAGCAGAGCCTCAGTCTTGCTGTTTATCTGCAATGACGGGAAGGGATAGTGAGCACCAGCACGACAATTCCTTTCTAGCACATTCCCTCGAAGAGAGAGAGTGCAACGTGCCAACCTCGTTGTTGGTAGTATGAGAATCAGGAAAAGCAGAGTCCCTGTTTGTAAGGGTAGGAAAGATCAGAGCCTCCTCTTGCTGTTTATCTGCAATGACTGCAAGGGATAGTAAGGACCAGCAAGACAATTCCTTCCTAGCACCTTCCTTGGAATAGAGAGAGTGCAACGTGTCAATATCGCATTATGGAGAGCCAGAATGAGAAAAAGCATATTACTTTTTGGCAAGGCTTGGAGAGAGCAAAGTTCCAGTCTTGCTGTTTATCTGCAGTGACTGCAAGGGATAGTTAGGACAAGAAAGAGAATTCCTTCCTAGCACCTTCCTTGGAAATGAGAGAGTGCAACGTGTCAATCTCGCAGTTCGGAGAGCCAGAGTGAGAAAAAGCAGAGTGCCTGTTTGGAAGGCTAGGAAAGAGCAGAGCCCTGTCTTCCTGTTTATCTGGAATGACTGCAAGGGATACTGAGCACCAGCAAGTCAATTCCTTCCTAGCACATTCCTTCAAAGAGAGAGAGTGCAACGTGCCAACCTCGTTGTTGGTAGTACGAGAATGAGGAAAAGCAGAGTGCCTGTTTGCAAGGCTAGGAAAGAGCAGAGCCCTAGTCTTGCTGTTTATCTGCAATGACTGCAAGGGATACTAAGGACCAGCAAGACAATTCCTTCTTAGGAACTGTATTGGAAGAGAGAGAGTGCAACGTGTCAATCTCGCAGTTCGGAGAGCCAGAGTGAGAAAAAGCAGAGTGCCTGTTTGGAAGGCTAGGAAAGAGCAGAGCCCTGTCTTCCTGTTTATCTGGAATGACTGCAAGGGATACTGAGCACCAGCAAGTCAATTCCTTCCTAGCACATTCCTTCAAAGAGAGAGAGTGCAACGTGCCAACCTCGTTGTTGGTAGTACGAGAATGAGGAAAAGCAGAGTACCTGTTTGCAAGGCTAGGAAAGAGCAGAGCCCTAGTCTTGCTTTTTATCTGCAATGACTGCAAGGGATAGTAAGGACCAGCAAGACAATTCCTTCCTAGCAACTGTATTGGAAGAGAGAGAGTGCAACGTGTCAATCTCGGAGTTCGGGGAGCCAGACTGAGGAAAAGCAGAGTGCCTGTTTGCAAGGCTAGGAAAGAGCAGAGCCCCAGTCTTGCTGTTATCTGCAATCACTGCAAGGGATAGTGAGCACCAGCAAGACAATTCCTTCCTAGAACCTTCCTTGGAAGTGAGAGTGTGCAACGTGCCAACCTCGTTGTTGGTAGTATGAGAATGAGGAAAAGCAGAGTGCCTGTTTGCAAGGCTAGGAAAGAGCAGAGCCTCAGTCTTGCTGTTTATCTGCAATGACTGGAAGGGATAGTGAGCACCAGCACGACAATTCCTTCCTAGCACATTCCCTCGAAGAGAGTGCAACGTGCCAACCTCGTTGTTGGTAGAACGAGAATGAGGAAAAGCAGAGTGCCTGTTTTCAAGGGTAGGAAAGAGCAGAGCCTCATTCTTGCTGTTTATCTGCAATGACTGCAAGGGATAGTAAGGACCAGCAAGACAATTCCTTCCTAGCACCTTCCTTGGAAGAGAGAGTGTGCAACGTGTCAATCTCGCAGTTCGGAGACCAGAGTGAGAAAAAGCAGAGTGCCTGTTTGGAAGGCTAGGAAAGAGCAGAGCCCTGTCTTCCTGTTTTTCTGGAATGACTGCAAGGGATACTGAGCACCAGCAAGTCAATTCCTTCCTAGCACATTCCTTCAAAGAGAGAGAGTGCAACGTGCCAACCTCGTTGTTGGTAGTACGAGAATGAGGAAAAGCAGAGTGCCTGTTTGCAAGGCTAGGAAAGAGCAGAGCCTCAGTCTTGCTGTTTGTCTGCAATGACTGGAAGGGATAGTGAGCACCAGCACGACAATTCCTTCCTAGCACATTCCCTCGAAGAGAGAGAGTGCAACGTGCCAACCTCGTTGTTGGTAGTACGAGAATGAGGAAAAGCAGAGTGCCTGTTTTCAAGGGTAGGAAAGAGCAGAGCCTCATTCTTGCTGTTTATCTGCAATGACTGCAAGGGATAGTAAGGACCAGCAAGACAATTCCTTCCTAGCACCTTCCTTGGAATAGAGAGAGTGCAACGTGTCAATATCGCATTATGGAGAGCCAGAGTGAGAAAAAGCATATTACTTATTTGCAAGGCTTGGAGAGAGCAAAGTCCCAGTCTTGCTGTTTATCTGCAGTGACTGTAAGGGATAGTGAGCACCAGCAAGACAATTCCTTCTTAGCACCTTCCTTCAAAGAGAGAGAGTGCAACGTGTCAATCTCACAGTTCAGAGAGCTAGAGTGAGAAAAAGCAGAGTGCCTGTTTGCAAGGCTAGGAAAGTGCACAGCCCCTGTGTTCCTGTTTATCTGCAATGACTGCAAGGGATAGTTAGGACAAGAAAGAGAGTTCCTTCCTAGCACCTTCCTTGGAAGTGAGAGAGTGCAACGTGTCAATCACGCAGTTCGGAGAGCCAGAGTGAGAAAAAGCAGAGTGCCTGTTTGGAAGGCTAGGAAAGAGCAGAGCCCTGTCTTCCTGTTTATCTGGAATGACTGCAAGGGATACTGAGCACCAGCAAGACAATTCCTTCCTAGCACATTCCTTCAAAGAGAGAGAGTGCAACGTGCCAACCTCGTTGTTGGTAGTACGAGAATGAGGAAAAGCAGAGTGCCTGTTTGCAAGGCTAGGAAGAGCAGAGCCCTAGTCTTGCTGTTTATCTGCAATGACTGCAAGGGATAGTAAGGACCAGCAAGACAATTCCTTCCTAGCAACTGTATTGGAAGAGAGAGAGTGCAACGTGTCAATCTCGGAGTTCGGGGAGCCAGACTGAGGAAAAGAAGAGTGCCTCTTTGCAAGGCTAGGAAAGAGCAGAGCCCCAGTCTTGCTCTTTATCTGCAATGACTGCAAGGGATAGTGAGCACCAGCAAGACAATTCCTTCTTAGCACCTTCCTTCAAAGAGAGAGAGTGCAACGTGTCTATCTCACAGTTCAGAGAGCCAGAGTGAGAAAAAGCAGAGTGCCTGTTTGCAAGGCTAGGAAAGAGCACAGCCCCAGTGTTCCTGTTTACCTGCAATGACTGCAAGGGATAGTGAGCTCCAGTAACACAATTCCTTCCTAGCAATTTCCTTCAAAGAGAGTTCAAAGTTTCAATCTCGCAGTATGGAAAGCCAGAGTGAGAAAAAGCAGACTACGTGTTTTTAAGTCTAGGAAAGAGCAAAGCCCCAGTCTTGCTGTTTATCTGCAGTGACTGCAAGGGATAGTTAGGACAAGAAAGAGAATTCCTTCCTAGCACTTTTCTTGGAGTAGAGATATTGCAACGATTCAATCATACAGTACGGAGCGTGAGAGTGAGAAAAAGCAGAGTGCCTCTTTGCAAGGCTAGGAAAGAGCAGAGCTCCAGTCTTGCTGTTTATCTGCAATGACTGCAAGGGATAGTGAGCACCAGCACGACAATTCCTTCCTAGCACATTCCCTCGAAGAGAGAGAGTGCAACGTGCCAACCTCGTTGTTGGTAGTATGAGTATGAGGAAAAGCAGAGTGCCTGTTTGCAAGGCTAGGAAGAGCAGAGCCCTAGTCTTGCTGTTTATCTGCAATGACTGCAAGGGATAGTAAGGACCAGCAAGACAATTCCTTCCTAGCAACTGTATTGGAAGAGAGAGAGTGCAACGTGTCAATCTCGGAGTTCGGGGAGCCAGACTGAGGAAAAGCAGAGTGCCTCTTTGCAAGGCTAGGAAAGAGCAGAGCCCCAGTCTTGCTCTTTATCTGCAATGACTGCAAGGGATAGTGAGCACCAGCAAGACAATTCCTTCCTAGCACCTTCCTTGGAAGTGAGAGTGTGCAACGTGCCAACCTCGTTGTTGGTAGTATGAGAATCAGGAAAAGCAGAGTGACTCTTTGCAAGGCTAGGAAAGAGCAGAGCCTCAGTCTTGCTGTTTATCTGCAATGACTGGAAGGGATAGTGAGCACCAGCACGACAATTCCTTCCTAGCACATTCCCTCGAAGAGAGTGCAACGTGCCAACCTCGTTGTTGGTAGAACGAGAATGAGGAAAAGCAGAGTGCCTGTTTTCAAGGGTAGGAAAGAGCAGAGCCTCATTCTTGCTGTTTATCTACAATCACTGCAAAGGATAGTGAGCACCAGCAAGACAATTCCTTCCTAGCACCTTCCTTGGAAGAGAGAGTGTGCAACGTGCCAACCTCGTTGTTGGTAGTATGAGAATCAGGAAAAGCAGAGTGACTCTTTGCAAGGCTAGGAAAGAGCAGAGCCTCAGTCTTGCTGTTTATCTGCAATGACGGGAAGGGATAGTGAGCACCAGCACGACAATTCCTTTCTAGCACATTCCCTCGAAGAGAGAGAGTGCAACGTGCCAACCTCGTTGTTGGTAGTATGAGAATCAGGAAAAGCAGAGTCCCTGTTTGCAAGGGTAGGAAAGATCAGAGCCTCCTCTTGCTGTTTATCTGCAATGACTGCAAGGGATAGTAAGGACCAGCAAGACAATTCCTTCCTAGCACCTTCCTTGGAATAGAGAGAGTGCAACGTGTCAATATCGCAGTATGGAGAGCCAGAATGAGAAAAAGCATATTACTTGTTGGCAAGGCTTGGAGAGAGCAAAGTTCCAGTCTTGCTGTTTATCTGCAGTGACTGCAAGGGATAGTTAGGACAAGAAAGAGAATTCCTTCCTAGCACCTTCCTTGGAAGTGAGAGAGTGCAACGTGTCAATCTCGCAGTTCGGAGAGCCAGAGTGAGAAAAAGCAGAGTGCCTGTTTGGAAGGCTAGGAAAGAGCAGAGCCCTGTCTTCCTGTTTATCTGGAATGACTGCAAGGGATACTGAGCACCAGCAAGTCAATTCCTTCCTAGCACATTCCTTCAAAGAGAGAGAGTGCAACGTGCCAACCTCGTTGTTGGTAGTACGAGAATGAGGAAAAGCAGAGTGCCTGTTTGCAAGGCTAGGAAAGAGCAGAGCCCTAGTCTTGCTGTTTATCTGCAATGACTGCAAGGGATAGTAAGGACCAGCAAGACAATTCCTTCTTAGGAACTGTATTGGAAGAGAGAGAGTGCAACGTGTCAATCTCGCAGTTCGGAGAGCCAGAGTGAGAAAAAGCAGAGTGCCTGTTTGGAAGGCTAGGAAAGAGCAGAGCCCTGTCTTCCTGTTTATCTGGAATGACTGCAAGGGATACTGAGCACCAGCAAGTCAATTCCTTCCTAGCACATTCCTTCAAAGAGAGAGAGTGCAACGTGCCAACCTCGTTGTTGGTAGTACGAGAATGAGGAAAAGCAGAGTACCTGTTTGCAAGGCTAGGAAAGAGCAGAGCCCTAGTCTTGCTTTTTATCTGCAATGACTGCAAGGGATAGTAAGGACCAGCAAGACAATTCCTTCCTAGCAACTGTATTGGAAGAGAGAGAGTGCAACGTGTCAATCTCGGAGTTCGGGGAGCCAGACTGAGGAAAAGCAGAGTGCCTCTTTGCAAGGCTAGGAAAGAGCAGAGCCCCAGTCTTGCTGTTTCTCTGCAATGACTGCAAAGGATAGTGAGCACCAGCAAGACAATTCCTTCTTAGCACCTTCCTTCAAAGAGAGAGAGTGCAACGTGTCAATCTCACAGTTCAGAGAGCCAGAGTGAGAAAAAGCAGAGTGCCTGTTTGCAAGGCTAGGAAAGAGCACAGCCCCAGTGTTCCTGTTTACCTGCAATGGCTGCAAGGGATAGTGAGCTCCAGTAACACAATTCCTTCCTAGCAATTTCCTTCGAAGAGAGTTCAACGTTTCAATCTCGCAGTATGGAAAGCCAGAGTGAGAAAAAGCAGACTACGTGTTTTTAAGTCTAGGAAAGAGCAAAGCCCCAATCTTGCTGTTTATCTGCAGTGACTGCAAGGGATAGTTAGGACAAGAAAGAGAATTCCTTCCTAGCACTTTTCTTGGAGTAGAGAGATTGCAACGATTCAATCATACAGTATAGAGCGTGAGAGTGAGAAAAAGCAGAGTGCCTCTTTGCAAGGCTAGGAAAGAGCAGAGCCCCAGTCTTGCTGTTTATCTGCAATGACTGCAAGGGATAGTGAGCACCAGCATGACAATTCCTTCCTAGCACCTTCCTTGGAAGAGAGAGAGTGCAACGTGCCATCCTCGTTGTTGGTAGTATGAGTATGTGGAAAAGCAGAGTGCCTGTTTGCAAGGCTAGGAAAGAGCAGAGCCTCAGTCTTGCTGTTATCTGCAATCACTGCAAGGGATAGTGAGCACCAGCAAGACAATTCCTTCCTAGCACCTTCCTTGGAAGTGAGAGTGTGCAACGTGCCAACCTCGTTGTTGGTAGTATGAGAATCAGGAAAAGCAGAGTGACTCTTTGCAAGGCTAGGAAAGAGCAGAGCCTCAGTCTTGCTGTTTATCTGCAATGACGGGAAGGGATAGTGAGCACCAGCACGACAATTCCTTTCTAGCACATTCCCTCGAAGAGAGAGAGTGCAACGTGCCAACCTCGTTGTTGGTAGTATGAGAATCAGGAAAAGCAGAGTCCCTGTTTGCAAGGGTAGGAAAGATCAGAGCCTCCTCTTGCTGTTTATCTGCAATGACTGCAAGGGATAGTAAGGACCAGCAAGACAATTCCTTCCTAGCACCTTCCTTGGAATAGAGAGAGTGCAACGTGTCAATATCGCATTATGGAGAGCCAGAATGAGAAAAAGCATATTACTTGTTGGCAAGGCTTGGAGAGAGCAAAGTTCCAGTCTTGCTGTTTATCTGCAGTGACTGCAAGGGATAGTTAGGACAAGAAAGAGAATTCCTTCCTAGCACCTTCCTTGGAAGTGAGAGAGTGCAACGTGTCAATCTCGCAGTTCGGAGAGCCAGAGTGAGAAAAAGCAGAGTGCCTGTTTGGAAGGCTACGAAAGAGCAGAGCCCTGTCTTCCTGTTTATCTGGAATGACTGCAAGGGATACTGAGCACCAGCAAGTCAATTCCTTCCTAGCACCTTCCTTGGAAGAGAGAGTGTGCAACGTGCCAACCTCGTTGTTGGTAGAATGAGAATGAGGAAAAGCAGAGTGCCTGTTTGCAAGGCTAGGAAAGAGCAGAGCCTCAGTCTTGCTGTTTATCTGCAATGACTGCAAGGGATAGTAAGGACCAGCAAGACAATTCCTTCCTAGCACCTTCCTTGGAAGAGAGAGAGTGCAACGTGTCAATCTCGGAGGTCGGGGAGCCAGACTGAGGAACAGCAGAGTGCCTCTTTGCAAGTCTAGGAAAGAGCAGAGCCCCAGTCTTGCTGTTTCTCTGCAATGACTGCAAGGGACAGTGAGCACCAGCAAGACAATTCCTTCTTAGCACCTTTCTTCAAAGAGAGAGAGTGCAACGTGTCAATCTCACAGTTCAGAGAGCTAGAGTGAGAAAAAGCATTGTGCCTGTTTGCAAGGCTAGGAAAGAGCACAGCCCCTGTGTTCCTGTTTATCTGCAATGACTGCAAGGGATAGTGAGCTCCAGTAACACAATTCCTTCCTAGCAATTTCCTTCGAAGAGAGTTCAACGTTTCAATCTCGCAGTATGGAAAGCCAGAGTGAGAAAAAGCAGACTACGTGTTTGCAAGTCTAGGAAAGAGCAAAGCCCCAGTCTAGCTGTTTATCTGCAGGGACTGCAAGGGATAGTTAGGACAAGAAAGAGAATTCCTTCCTAGCACTTTTCTTGGAGTAGAGAGATTGCAACGATTCAATCATACAGTACCGAGCGTGAGAGTGAGAAAAAGCAGAGTGCCTCTTTGCAAGGCTAGGAAAGAGCAGAGCCCCAGTCTTGCTGTTTATCTGCAATGACTGCAAGGGATAGTGAGCACCAGCATGACAATTCCTTCCTAGCACATTCCCTCGAAGAGAGAGAGTGCAACGTGCCAACCTTGTTGTTGGTAGTACGAGAATGAGGAAAAGCAGAGTGCCTGTTTGCAAGGCTAGGAAAGAGCAGAGCCTCAGTCTTGCTGTTTATCTGCAGTGACTGCCAGGGTTAGTTAGGACAAGACAGAGAATTCCTTCCTAGCGCCTTCCTTGGAAGTGAGAGAGTTCAACGTTTCAATCTCGCAGTATGGAAAGCCAGAGTGAGAAAAAGCAGACTACGTGTTTGCAAGTCTAGGAAAGAGCAAAGCCCCAGTCTAGCTGTTTATCTGGAGGGACTGCAAGGGACAGTTAGGACAAGAAAGAGAATTCCTTCCTAGAACTTTTCTTGGAGTAGAGAGATTGCAACGATTCAATCATACAGTACGGAGCGTGAGAGTGAGAAAAAGCAGAGTGCCTCTTTGCAAGGCTAGGAAAGAGCAGAGCCCCAGTCTTGCTGTTTCTCTGCAATGACTGCAAGGGATAGTGAGCACCAGCACGACAATTCCTTCTTAGCACCTTTCTTCAAAGAGAGAGAGTGCAACGTGCCAACCTCGTTGTTGGTAGTACGAGAATGAGGAAAAGCAGAGTCCCTGTTTGCAAGGGTAGGAAAGATCAGAGCCTCATTCTTGCTGTTTATCTGCAGTGACTGCAAGGGATAGTTAGGACAAGAAAGAGAATTCCTTCCTAGCACCTTCCTTGGAAGTGAGAGAGTGCAACGTGTCAATCTCGCAGTTCGGAGAGCCAGAGTGAGAAAAAGCAGAGTGCCTGTTTGGAAGGCTAGGAAAGAGCAGAGCCCTGTCTTCCTGTTTATCTGGAATGACTGCAAGGGATAGTGAGCACCAGCATGACAATTCCTTCCTAGCACATTCCCTCGAAGAGAGAGAGTGCAACGTGCCAACCTTGTTGTTGGTAGTACGAGAATGAGGAAAAGCAGAGTGCCTGTTTGCAAGGCTAGGAAAGAGCAGAGCCTCAGTCTTGCTGTTTATCTGCAATGACTGCAAGGGATAGTAAGGACCAGCAAGACAATTCCTTCCTAGCACCTTCCTTGGAATAGAGAGAGTGCAACGTGTCAATATCGCATTATGGAGAGCCAGAGTGAGAAAAAGCATATTACTTGTTTGCAAGGCTTGGAGAGAGCAAAGTCCCAGTCTTGCTGTTTATCTGCACTGACTGCCTGGGTTAGTTAGGACAAGAAAGAGAATTCCTTCCTAGCACCTTCCTTGGAAGTGAGAGAGTGCAACGTGTCAATCTCGCAGTTCGGAGAGCCAGAGTGAGAAAAAGCAGAGTGCCTGTTTGGAAGGCTAGGAAAGAGCAGAGCCCTGTCTTCCTGTTTATCTGGAATGACTGCAAGGGATACTGAGCACCAGCAAGACAATTCCTTCCTAGCACATTCCCTCGAAGAGAGAGAGTGCAACGTGCCAACCTCGTTGTTGGTAGTACGAGAATGAGGAAAAGCAGAGTGCCTGTTTGCAAGGCTAGGAAAGAGCAGAGCCCTAGTCTTGCTGTTTATCTGCAATGACTGCAAGGGATAGTAAGGACCAGCAAGACAATTCCTTCCTAGCAACTGTATTGGAAGAGAGAGAGTGCAACGTGTCAATCTCGGAGGTCGGGGAGCCAGACTGAGGAAAAGCAGAGTGCCTCTTTGCAAGGCTAGGAAAGAGCAGAGCCCCAGTCTTGCTGTTTCTCTGCAATGACTGCAAGGGATAGTGAGCACCAGCAAGACAATTCCTTCTTAGCACCTTTCTTCAAAGAGAGAGAGTGTAACGTGTCAATCTCACAGTTCAGAGAGCTAGAGTGAGAAAAAGCAGAGTGCCTGTTTGCAAGGCTAGGAAAGAGCACAGCCCCTGTGTTCCTGTTTATCTGCAATGACTGCAAGGGATAGTGAGCTCCAGTACCACAATTCCTTCCTAGCAATTTCCTTCGAAGAGAGTTCAACGTTTCAATCTCGCAGTATGGAAAGCCAGAGTGAGAAAAAGCAGACTACGTGTTTGCAAGTCTAGGAAAGAGCAAAGCCCCAGTCTTGCTGTTTATCTGCAGTGACTGCAAGGGATAGTTAGGACAAGAAAGAGAATTCCTTCCTAGCACTTTTCTTGGAGTAGAGAGATTGCAACGATTCAATCATACAGTACGGAGCGTGAGAGTGAGAAAAAGCAGAGTGCCTCTTTGCAAGGCTAGGAAAGAGCAGAGCCCCAGTCTTGCTGTTTCTCTGCAATGACTGCAAGGGATAGTGAGCACCAGCATGACAATTCCTTCCTAGCACATTCCCTCGAAGAGAGAGAGTGCAACGTGCCAACCTCGTTGTTGGTAGTACGAGAATGAGGAAAAGCAGAGTGCCTGATTGCAAGGCTAGGAAAGAGCAGAGCCTCAGTCTTGCTGTTTATCTGCAATGACTGCAAGGGATAGTGAGTACCAGCACGACAATTCCTTCTTAGCACCTTTCTTCAAAGAGAGAGAGTGCAACGTGCCAACCTCGTTGTTGGTAGTACGAGAATGAGGAAAAGCAGAGTGCCTGTTTGCAAGGCTAGGAAAGAGCAGAGCCTCATTCTTGCTGTTTATCTGCAGTGACTGCAAGGGATAGTTAGGACAAGAAAGAGAATTCCTTCCTAGCACCTTCCTTGGAAGTGAGAGAGTGCAACGTGTCAATCTCGCAGCTCGGAGAGCCGGAGTGAGAAAAAGCAGAGTGCCTGTTTGGAAGGCTAGGAAAGAGCAGAGCCCTGTCTTCCTGTTTATCTGGAATGACTGCAAGGGATACTGAGCACCAGCAAGACAATTCCTTCCTAGCACATTCCTTCAAAGAGAGAGAGTGCAACGTGCCAACCTCGTTGTTGGTAGTACGAGAATGAGGAAAAGCAAAGTGCCTGTTTGCAAGGCTAGGAAAGAGCAGAGCCCTAGTCTTGATGTTTATCTGCAATGACTGCAAGGGATAGTAAGGACCAGCAAGACAATTTCTTCCTAGCACCTTCCTTGGAAGCGAGAGAGTGCAACGTGTCAATCTCGCAGTTCGGAGAGCCAGAGTTTGAAAAAGCAGAGTGCCTGTTTGGAAGGGTAGGAAAGAGCAGAGCCCTGTCTTCCTCTTTATCTGCAATGACTGCAAGGGATAGTGAGGACCAGAAAGACAAATCCTTCCTAGCACCTTCCTTGGAAGAGAGAGTGTGCAACGTGCCAACCTCGTTGTTGGTAGAACGAGAATGAGGAAAAGCAGAGTGCCTGTTTGCAAGGCTAGGAAAGAGCAGAGCCCTAGTCTTGCTGTTTATCTGCAATGACTGCAAGGGATAGTAAGGACCAGCAAGACAATTCCTTCCTAGCACCTTCCTTGGACGAGAGAGAGTGCAACGTGTCAATCTCGCAGTTCGGAGAGCCAGAGTGAGAAAAAGCAGAGTGCCTGTTTCGATGGCTAGGAAAGAGCAGAGCCCTGTCTTCCTCTTTATCTGCAATGACTGCAAGGGGTAGTGAGGACCAGCAAGACAATTCCTTCCTAGCACCTTCCTTGGAAGAGAGAGTGTGCAACGTGCCAACCTCGTTGTTGGTAGAATGAGAATGAGGAAAATCAGAGTGCCTGTTTGCAAGGCTAGGAAAGAGCAGAGCCCTAGTCTTGCTGTTTATCTGCAATGACTGCAAGGGATAGGAAGGACTAGCAAGACAATTCCTTCCTAGCAACTGTGTTGGAAGAGTGAGAGTGCAACGTGTCAATCTCGGAGTTCGTGGAGCCAGACTGAGGAAAAGCAGAGTGCCTCTTTGCAAGGCTAGGAAAGAGCAGAGCCCCAGTCTTGCTGTTTCTCTGCAATGACTGTAAGGGATAGTGAGGTCCAGTAAGACAACTCCTTCCTAGAACCTTCCTTGGAAGAGAGAGTGTGCAACGTTTCAATCTCGCAGTACGGAAAGCCAGAGGAAGAACAAGAGGAGTGCCTGTTTGGAAGCCTACGAAAGAGCAGATCCCCAGTCTTGCTGTTTATGTGCACTGACTGCAAGGGATAGTGAGGACAAGCAAGAGAATTCCTTCCTAGCAACCTTCCTTGGAAGAGAGAGAGTGCAAAGTGTCAATCTCACAGTTCGGAGACCCAGAGTGAGAAAAAGCATAGTGCCTGTTTGGAAGGCTAGGAAAGAGCAGAGCCCTGTCTTCCTGTTTATCTGGAATGACTGCAAGGGATAGTGAGCACCAGCAAGACAATTCCTTCCTACACCTTCCTTGGAATAGAGAGAGTGCAACGTGCCAACCTCGTCGTTGGTAGAACGAGAATGAGGAAAAGCAGAGTGCCTGTTTGCAAGGCTAGGAAAGAGCAGAGCCCCAGTCTTGCTGTTTATCTGCCGTGACTGCAATGGATAGTGAGGACATGAAAGAGAACTTCTTCCTAGCACCTTTCTTGGAGTAGAGAAATTCATGCGATTCAATCTCCGAATTTGGAGCGTGAGAGTGAGAAAAAGCAGAGTGCCTGTTTGGAAGGCTAGGAAAGAGCAGAGCCCTGTCTTCCTCTTTATCTGCACTGACTGCAAGGGATAGTGAGGACAAGCAAGAGAATTCCTTCCTAGCACCTTCCTTGGAAGAGAGAGAGTGCAACGTGCCAACCTCGTTGTTGGTAGTACCAGAATGAGGAAAAGCAGAGCGCCTGTTTGCAAGGGTAGGAAAGAGCAGAGCCTCATTCTTCGTGTTTATCTGCAATGACTGGAAGGGATAGTTAGGACCAGCAAGACAATTCCTTCCTAGTACCTTCCTTGGAAGTGAGAGAGTGCAAGGTGTCAATCTCGCAGTTCGGAGAGCCAGAGTGAGAAAAAGCAGAGTGCCTGTTTGCAAGGCTAGGAAAGAGCAGAGCCCCAGTCTTGCTGTTTCTCTGCAATGACTGCAAGGGATAGTTAGGACAAGAAAGAGAATTCCTTCCTAGCACCTTCCTTGGAAGTGAGAGAGTGCAACGTGTCAATCTCGCAGTTCGGAGAGCCAGAGTGAGAAAAAGCAGAGTGCCTGTTTGGAAGGCTAGGAAAGAGCAGAGCCCTGTCTTCCTGTTTATCTGGAATGACTGCAAGGGATACTGAGCACCAGCAAGACAATTCCTTCCTAGCACATTCCTTCAAAGAGAGAGAGTGCAACGTGCCAACCTCGTTGTTGGTAGTACGAGAATGAGGAAAAGCAGAGTGCCTGTTTGCAAGGCTAGGAAAGAGCAGAGCCCTAGTCTTGCTGTTTATCTGCAATGACTGCAAGGGATAGTAAGGACCAGCAAGACAATTCCTTCCTAGCAACTCTATTGGAAGAGAGAGAGTGCAACGTGTCAATCTCGGAGTTCGGGGAGCCAGACTGAGGAAAAGCAGAGTGCCTCTTTGCAAGGCTAGGAAAGAGCAGAGCCCCAGTCTTGCTGTTTCTCTGCAATGACTGCAAGGGATAGTGAGCACCAGCAAGACAATTCCTTCTTAGCACCTTCCTTCAAAGAGAGAGAGTGCAACGTGTCAATCTCACAGTTCAGAGAGCCAGAGTGAGAAAAAGCAGAGTGCCTGTTTGCTAGGCTAGGAAAGAGCACAGCCTCAGTGTTCCTGTTTATCTGCAATGACTGCAAGGGATAGTGAGCTCCAGTAACACAATTCCTTCCTAGCAATTTCCTTCGAAGAGAGTTCAACGTTTCAATCTCGCAGTATGGAAAGCCAGAGTGAGAAAAAGCAGACTACGTGTTTGCAAGTCTAGAAAAGAGCAAAGCCCCAGTCTAGCTGTTTATCTGCACGGACTGCAAGGGATAGTTAGGACAAGAAAGAGAATTCCTTCCTAGCACTTTTCTTGGAGTAGAGAGATTGCAACGATTCAATCATACAGTACGGAGCGTGAGAGTGAGAAAAAGCAGAGTGCCTCTTTGCAAGGCTAGGAAAGAGCAGAGCCCCAGTCTTGCTGTTTATCTGCAATGACGGGAAGGGATAGTGAGCACCAGCATGACAATTCCTTCCTAGCACCTTCCTTGGAAGAGAGAGAGTGCAACGTGCCATCCTCGTTGTTGGTAGTATGAGTACGTGGAAAAGCAGAGTGCCTGTTTGCAAGGCTAGGAAAGAGCAGAGCCTCAGTCTTGCTGTTTCTCTGCAATGACCGCAAGGGATAGTGAGCACCAGCAAGACAATTCCTTCTTAGCACCTTTCTTCAAAGAGAGAGAGTGCAACGTGTCAATCTCACAGTTCAGAGAGCTAGAGTGAGAAAAAGCAGAGTGCCTGTTTGCAAGGCTAGGAAAGAGCACAGCCCCTGTGTTCCTGTTTATCTGCAATGACTGCAAGGGATAGTGAGCTCCAGTAACACAATTCCTTCCTAGCAATTTCCTTCGAAGAGAGTTCAACGTTTCAATCTCGCAGTATGGAAAGCCAGAGTGAGAAAAAGCAGACTACGTGTTTGCAAGTCTAGGAAAGAGCAAAGCCCCAGACTTGCTGTTTATCTGCAGTGACTGCAAGGGATAGTTAGGACAAGAAAGAGAATTCCTTCCTAGCACTTTTCTTGGAGTAGAGAGATTGCAACGATTCAATCATACAGTACGGAGCGTGAGAGTGAGAAAAAGCAGAGTGCCTCTTTGCAAGGCTAGGAAAGAGGAGAGCCCCAGTCTTGCTGTTTATCTGCAATGACTGCAAGGGATAGTGAGCACCAGCATGACAATTCCTTCCTAGCACATTCCCTCGAAGAGAGAGAGTGCAACGTGCCAACCTCGTTGTTGGTAGTACGAGAATGAGGAAAAGCAGAGTGCCTGTTTGCAAGGCTAGGAAAGAGCAGAGCCTCAGTCTTGCTGTTTATCTGCAATGACTGCAATGGATAGTAAGGACCAGCAAGACAATTCCTTCCTAGCACCTTCCTTGGAATAGAGAGAGTGCAACGTGTCAATATCGCATTATGGAGAGCCAGAGTGAGAAAAAGCATATTACTTGTTTGCAAGGCTTGGAGAGAGCAAAGTCCCAGTCTTGCTGTTTATCTGCACTGACTGCCAGGGTTAGTTAGGACAAGAAAGAGAATTCCTTCCTAGCACCTTCCTTGGAAGTGAGAGAGTGCAAGGTGTCAATCTCGCAGTTCGGAGAGACAGAGTGAGAAAAAGCAGAGTGCCTGTTTGGAAGGCTAGGAAAGAGCAGAGCCCCAGTCTTGCTGTTTATCTGCAATCACTGCAAGGGATAGTGAGCACCAGCAAGACAATTCCTTCCTAGCACATTCCCTCGAAGAGAGAGAGTGCAACGTGCCAACCTTGTTGTTGGTAGTACGAGAATGAGGAAAATCAGAGTGCCTCTTTGCAAGGCTAGGAAAGAGCAGAGCCCCAGTCTTGCTGTTTCTCTGCAATGACTGGAAGGGATAGTGAGGACATGAAAGAGAACTTCTTCCTAGCACCTTTCTTGGAGTAGAGAAATTCATGCGATTCAATCTCCGAATTTGGAGCGTGAGAGTGAGAAAAAGCAGAGTGCCTGTTTGGAAGGCTAGGAAAGAGCAGAGCCCTGTCTTCCTCTTTATCTGCACTGACTGCAAGGGATAGTGAGGACAAGCAAGAGAATTCCTTCCTAGCACCTTCCTTGGAAGAGAGAGAGTGCAACGTGCCAACCTCGTTGTTGGTAGTACCAGAATGAGGAAAAGCAGAGCGCCTGTTTGCAAGGGTAGGAAAGAGCAGAGCCTCATTCTTCGTGTTTATCTGCAATGACTGGAAGGGATAGTTAGGACCAGCAAGACAATTCCTTCCTAGCACCTTCCTTGGAAGTGAGAGAGTGCAACGTGTCAATCTCGCAGTTCGGAGAGCCAGAGTGAGAAAAAGCACAGTGCCTGTTTGGAAGGCTAGGAAAGAGCAGAGCCCTGTCTTCCTGTTTATCTGGAATGACTGCAAGGGATACTGAGCACCAGCAAGTCAATTCCTTCCTAGCACATTCCTTCAAACAGAGAGAGTGCAACGTGCCAACCTCGTTGTTGGTAGTACGAGAATGAGGAAAAGCAGAGTGCCTGTTTGCAAGGCTAGGAAAGAGCAGAGCCCTAGTCTTGCTGTTTATCTGCAATGACTGCAAGGGATAGTAAGGACGAGCAAGACAATTCCTTCTTAGCACCTTCCTTCAAAGAGAGAGAGTGCAACGTGTCAATCTCACAGTTCAGAGAGCCAGAGTGAGAAAAAGCAGAGTGCCTGTTTGCAAGGCTAGGAAAGAGCACAGCCCCTGTGTTCCTGTTTATCTGCAATGACTGCAAGGGATAGTGAGCACCAGCATGACAATTCCTTCCTATCACATTCCCTCGAAGAGAGAGAGTGCAACGTGCCAAACTCGTTGTTGGTAGAACGAGAATGAGGAAAAGCAGAGTGCCTGTTTGCAAGGCTAGGAAAGAGCAGAGCCTCAGTCTTGCTGTTTATCTGCAATGACTGGAAGGGATAGTGAGCACCAGCACGACAATTCCTTCCTAGCACCTTCCTTGGAAGAGAGAGAGTGCAACGTGCCAACCTCGTTGTTGGTAGTACCAGAATGAGGAAAAGCAGAGTGCCTGTTTGCAAGGGTAGGAAAGAGCAGAGCCTCATTCTTGCTGTTTATCTGCAATGACTGCAAGGGATAGTAAGGACCAGCAAGACAATTCCTTCCTAGCACCTTCCTTCGAAGTGAGAGAGTGCAACGTGTCAATCTCGCAGTTCGGAGAGCCAGAGTGAGAAAAAGCAGAGTGCCTGTTTGGAAGGCTAGGAAAGAGCAGAGCCCTGTCTTCCTGTTTATCTGGAATGACTGCAAGGGATACTGAGCACCAGCAAGTCAATTCCTTCCTAGCACATTCCTTCAAAGAGAGAGAGTGCAACGTGCCAACCTCGTTGTTGGTAGTACGAGAATGAGGAAAAGCAGAGTGCCTGTTTGCAAGGCTAGGAAAGAGCAGAGCCCCAGTGTTCCTGTTTATCTGCAATGACTGCAAGGGATAGTGAGCTCCAGTAACACAATTCCTTCCTCGCAATTTCCTTCGAAGAGAGTTCAACGTTTCAATCTCGCAGTATGGAAAGCCAGAGTGAGAAAAAGCAGACTACGTGTTTGCAAGTCTAGGAAAGAGCAAAGCCCCAGTCTTGCTGTTTATCTGCAGTGACTGCAAGGGATAGTTAGGACAAGAAAGAGAATTCCTTCCTAGCACTTTTCTTGGAGTAGAGAGATTGCAACGATTCAATCATACAGTACGGAGCGTGAGAGTGAGAAAAAGCAGAGTGCCTCTTTGCAAGGCTAGGAAAGAGCAGAGCCCCAGTCTTGCTGTTTATCTGCAATGACGGGAAGGGATAGTGAGCACCAGCATGACAATTCCTTCCTAGCACATTCCCTCGAAGAGAGAGAGTGCAACGTGCCAACCTCGTTGTTGGTAGTACGAGAATGAGGAAAAGCAGAGTGCCTGTTTGCAAGGCTAGGAAAGAGCAGAGCCTCAGTCTTGCTGTTTATCTGCAATGACTGCAAGGGATAGTGAGCACCAGCAAGACAATTCCTTCTTAGCACCTTCCTTCAAAGAGAGAGAGTGCAACGTGTCAATCTCACAGTTCAGAGAGCCAGAGTGAGAAAAAGCAGAGTGCCTGTTTGCAAGGCTAGGAAAGAGCACAGCCTCAGTGTTCCTGTTTATCTGCAATGACTGCAAGGGATAGTGAGCTCCAGTAACACAATTCCTTCCTAGCAATTTCCTTGGAAGAGAGTTCAACGTTTCAATCTCGCAGTATGGAAAGCCAGAGTGAGAAAAAGCAGACTACGTGTTTGCAAGTCTAGGAAAGAGCAAAGCCCCAGTCTAGCTGTTTATCTGCAGGGACTGCAAGGGATAGTTAGGACAAGAAAGAGAATTCCTTCCTAGCACTTTTCTTGGAGTAGAGAGATTGCAACGATTCAATCATACAGTACGGAGCGTGAGAGTGAGAAAAAGCAGAGTGCCTCTTCGCAAGGCTAGGAAAGAGCAGAGCCCCAGTCTTGCTGTTTATCTGCAATGACTGCAAGGGATAGTGAGCACCAGCATGACAATTCCTTCCTAGCACCTTCCTTGGAAGAGAGAGAGTGCAACGTGCCATCCTCGTTGTTGGTAGTATGAGTACGTGGAAAAGCAGAGTGCCTGTTTGCAAGGCTAGGAAAGAGCAGAGCCTCAGTCTTGCTGTTTATCTGCAAAGACCGCAAGGGATAGTGAGCACCAGCAAGACAATTCCTTCCTAGCACCTTCCTTGGAATAGAGAGAGTGCAACGTGTCAATATCGCATTATGGAGAGCCAGAGTGAGAAACAGCATATTACTTGTTTGCAAGGCTTGGAAAGAGCAAAGTCCCAGTCTTGCTGTTTATCTGCAGTGACTGCAAGGGATAGTTAGGACATGAAAGAGAATTCCTTCCTAGCACCTTCCTTGGAAGTGAGAGAGTGCAACGTGTCAATCTCGCAGTTCGGAGAGCCAGAGTGAGAAAAAGCAGAGTGCCTGTTTGGAAGGCTAGGAAAGAGCAGAGCCCTGTCTTCCTGTTTATCTGGAATGACTGCAAGGGATACTGAGCACCAACAAGACAATTCCTTCCTAGCACATTCCTTCAAAGAGAGAGAGTGCAACGTGCCATCCTCGTTGTTGGTAGTACGAGAATGAGGAAAAGCAGAGTGCCTGTTTGCAAGGCTAGGAAAGAGCAGAGCCCTTTTCTTGCTGTTTATCTGCAATGACTGCAAGGGATAGTAAGGACCAGCAAGACAATTCCTTCCTAGCAACTGTATTGGAAGAGAGAGAGTGCAACGTGTCAATCTCGGAGTTCGGGGAGCCAGACTGAGGAAAAGCAGAGTGCCTCTTTGCAAGGCTAGGAAAGAGCAGAGCCCCAGTCTTGCTGTTTCTCTGCAATGACTGCAAGGGATAGTGAGCACCAGCAAGACAATTCCTTCTTAGCACCTTCCTTCAAAGAGACAGAGTGCAACGTGTCAATCTCACAGTTCAGAGAGCCAGAGTGAGAAAAAGCAGAGTGCCTGTTTGCTAGGCTAGGAAAGAGCACAGCCTCAGTGTTCCTGTTTATCTGCAATGACTGCAAGGGATAGTGAGCTCCAGTAACACAATTCCTTCCTAGCAATTTCTTTCGAAGAGAGTTCAACGTTTCAATCTCGCAGTATGGAAAGCCAGAGTGAGAAAAAGCAGACTACGTGTTTGCAAGTCTAGGAAAGAGCAAAGCCCCAGTCTAGCTGTTTATCTGCAGGGACTGCAAGGGACAGTGAGGACAAGAAAGAGAATTCCTTCCTAGCACCTTTCTTGAAGTAGAGAGATTGCTACGATTCAATCATACAGTATAGAGCGTGAGAGTGAGAAAAAGCAGAGTGCCTCTTTGCAAGGCTAGGAAAGAGGAGAGCCCCAGTCTTGCTGTTTATCTGCAATGACTGCAAGGGATAGTGAGCACCAGCATGACAATTCCTTCCTAGCACATTCCCTCGAAGAGAGAGAGTGCAACGTGCCAACCTTGTTGTTGGTAGTACGAGAATGAGGAAAAGCAGAGTGCCTGTTTGCAAGGCTAGGAAAGAGCAGAGCCTCATTCTTGCTGTTTATCTGCAATGACTGCAAGGGATAGTGAGCACCAGCATGACAATTCCTACCTAGCACCTTCCTTGGAAGAGAGAGAGTGCAACGTGCCATCCTCGTTGTTGGTAGTATGAGTATGTGGAAAAGCAGAGTGCCTGTTTGCAAGGCTAGGAAAGAGCAGAGCCTCAGTCTTGCTTTTTATCTACAATCACTGCAAGGGATAGTGAGCAGCAGCAAGACAATTCCTTCCTAGCACCTTTCTTGGAAGAGAGAGTGTGCAACGTGCCAACCTCGTTGTTGGTAGTATGAGAATCAGGAAAAGCAGAGTCACTCTTTGCAAGGCTAGGAAAAATCAGAGCCTCATTCTTGCTGTTTATCTGCAATGACTGCAAGGGATAGTAAGGACCAGCAAGACAATTCCTTCCTAGCACCTTCCTTGGAATAGAGAGAGTGCAACGTGTCAATCTCGCAGTTCGGAGAGCCAGAGTGAGAAAAAGCAGAGTGCCTGTTTGGAAGGCTAGGAAAGAGCAGAGCCCTAGTCTTGCTGTTTATCTGCAATGACTGCAAGGGATAGTAAGGACCAGCAAGACAATTCCTTCCTAGCAACTGTATTGGAAGAGAGAGAGTGCAACGTGTCAATCTCGGAGTTCGGGGAGCCAGACTGAGGAAAAGCAGAGTGCCTCTTTGCAAGGCTAGGAAAGAGCAGAGCCCCAGTCTTGCTGTTTCTCTGCAATGACTGCAAGGGATAGTGAGCACCAGCAAGACAATTCCTTCTTAGCACCTTCCTTCAAAGAGAGAGAGTGCAACGTGTCAATCTCACAGTTCAGAGAGCCAGAGTGAGAAAAAGCAGAGTGCCTGTTTGCTAGGCTAGGAAAGAGCACAGCCTCAGTGTTCCTGTTTATCTGCAATGACTGCAAGGGATAGTGAGCTCCAGTAACACAATTCCTTCCTAGCAATTTCCTTCGAAGAGAGTTCAACGTTTCAATCTCGCAGTATGGAAAGCCAGAGTGAGAAAAAGCAGACTACGTGTTTGCAAGTCTAGAAAAGAGCAAAGCCCCAGTCTAGCTGTTTATCTGCAGGGACTGCAAGGGATAGTTAGGACAAGAAAGAGAATTCCTTCCTAGCACTTTTCTTGGAGTAGAGAGATTGCAACGATTCAATCATACAGTACGGAGCGTGAGAGTGAGAAAAAGCAGAGTGCCTCTTTGCAAGGCTAGGAAAGAGCAGAGCCCCAGTCTTGCTGTTTATCTGCAATGACGGGAAGGGATAGTGAGCACCAGCATGACAATTCCTTCCTAGCACCTTCCTTGGAAGAGAGAGAGTGCAACGTGCCATCCTCGTTGTTGGTAGTATGAGTACGTGGAAAAGCAGAGTGCCTGTTTGCAAGGCTAGGAAAGAGCAGAGCCTCAGTCTTGCTGTTTCTCTGCAATGACCGCAAGGGATAGTGAGCACCAGCAAGACAATTCCTTCCTAGCACCTTCCTTGGAATAGAGAGAGTGCAACGTGTCAATATCGCATTATGGAGAGCCAGAGTGAGAAACAGCATATTACTTGTTTGCAAGGCTTGGAAAGAGCAAAGTCCCAGTCTTGCTGTTTATCTGCAGTGACTGCAAGGGATAGTTAGGACATGAAAGAGAATTCCTTCCTAGCACCTTCCTTGGAAGTGAGAGAGTGCAACGTGTCAATCTCGCAGTTCGGAGAGCCAGAGTGAGAAAAAGCAGAGTGCCTGTTTGGAAGGCTAGGAAAGAGCAGAGCCCTGTCTTCCTGTTTATCTGGAATGACTGCAAGGGATACTGAGCACCAACAAGACAATTCCTTCCTAGCACATTCCTTCAAAGAGAGAGAGTGCAACGTGCCATCCTCGTTGTTGGTAGTACGAGAATGAGGAAAAGCAGAGTGCCTGTTTGCAAGGCTAGGAAAGAGCAGAGCCCTTTTCTTGCTGTTTATCTGCAATGACTGCAAGGGATAGTAAGGACCAGCAAGACAATTCCTTCCTAGCAACTGTATTGGAAGAGAGAGAGTGCAACGTGTCAATCTCGGAGTTCGGGGAGCCAGACTGAGGAAAAGCAGAGTGCCTCTTTGCAAGGCTAGGAAAGAGCAGAGCCCCAGTCTTGCTGTTTCTCTGCAATGACTGCAAGGGATAGTGAGCACCAGCAAGACAATTCCTTCTTAGCACCTTCCTTCAAAGAGAGAGAGTGCAACGTGTCAATCTCACAGTTCAGAGAGCCAGAGTGAGAAAAAGCAGAGTGCCTGTTTGCTAGGCTAGGAAAGAGCACAGCCTCAGTGTTCCTGTTTATCTGCAATGACTGCAAGGGATAGTGAGCTCCAGTAACACAATTCCTTCCTAGCAATTTCCTTCGAAGAGAGTTCAACGTTTCAATCTCGCAGTATGGAAAGCCAGAGTGAGAAAAAGCAGACTACGTGTTTGCAAGTCTAGGAAAGAGCAAAGCCCCAGTCTAGCTGTTTATCTGCAGGGACTGCAAGGGATAGTTTAGGACAAGAAAGAGAATTCCTTCCTAGCACTTTTCTTGGAGTAGAGAGATTGCAACGATTCAATCATACAGTACGGAGCGTGAGAGTGAGAAAAAGCAGAGTGCCTCTTTGCAAGGCTAGGAAAGAGCAGAGCCCCAGTCTTGCTGTTTATCTGCAATGACGGGAAGGGATAGTGAGCACCAGCATGACAATTCCTTCCTAGCACCTTCCTTGGAAGAGAGAGAGTGCAACGTGCCATCCTCGTTGTTGGTAGTATGAGTACGTGGAAAAGCAGAGTGCCTGTTTGCAAGGCTAGGAAAGAGCAGAGCCTCAGTCTTGCTGTTTATCTGCAATGACTGGAAGGGATAGTGAGGACATGAAAGAGAACTTCTTCCTAGCACCTTTCTTGGAGTAGAGAAATTCATGCGATTCAATCTCCGAATTTGGAGCGTGAGAGTGAGAAAAAGCAGAGTGCCTGTTTGGAAGGCTAGGAAAGAGCAGAGCCCTGTCTTCCTCTTTATCTGCACTGACTGCAAGGGATAGTGAGGACAAGCAAGAGAATTCCTTCCTAGCACCTTCCTTGGAAGAGAGAGAGTGCAACGTGCCAACCTCGTTGTTGGTAGTACCAGAATGAGGAAAAGCAGAGCGCCTGTTTGCAAGGGTAGGAAAGAGCAGAGCCTCATTCTTCGTGTTTATCTGCAATGACTGGAAGGGATAGTTAGGACCAGCAAGACAATTCCTTCCTAGCACCTTCCTTGGAAGTGAGAGAGTGCAACGTGTCAATCTCGCAGTTCGGAGAGCCAGAGTGAGAAAAAGCACAGTGCCTGTTTGGAAGGCTAGGAAAGAGCAGAGCCCTGTCTTCCTGTTTATCTGGAATGACTGCAAGGGATACTGAGCACCAGCAAGTCAATTCCTTCCTAGCACATTCCTTCAAACAGAGAGAGTGCAACGTGCCAACCTCGTTGTTGGTAGTACGAGAATGAGGAAAAGCAGAGTGCCTGTTTGCAAGGCTAGGAAAGAGCAGAGCCCTAGTCTTGCTGTTTATCTGCAATGACTGCAAGGGATAGTAAGGACGAGCAAGACAATTCCTTCTTAGCACCTTCCTTCAAAGAGAGAGAGTGCAACGTGTCAATCTCACAGTTCAGAGAGCCAGAGTGAGAAAAAGCAGAGTGCCTGTTTGCAAGGCTAGGAAAGAGCACAGCCCCTGTGTTCCTGTTTATCTGCAATGACTGCAAGGGATAGTGAGCACCAGCATGACAATTCCTTCCTATCACATTCCCTCGAAGAGAGAGAGTGCAACGTGCCAAACTCGTTGTTGGTAGAACGAGAATGAGGAAAAGCAGAGTGCCTGTTTGCAAGGCTAGGAAAGAGCAGAGCCTCAGTCTTGCTGTTTATCTGCAATGACTGGAAGGGATAGTGAGCACCAGCACGACAATTCCTTCCTAGCACCTTCCTTGGAAGAGAGAGAGTGCAACGTGCCAACCTCGTTGTTGGTAGTACCAGAATGAGGAAAAGCAGAGTGCCTGTTTGCAAGGGTAGGAAAGAGCAGAGCCTCATTCTTGCTGTTTATCTGCAATGACTGCAAGGGATAGTAAGGACCAGCAAGACAATTCCTTCCTAGCACCTTCCTTCGAAGTGAGAGAGTGCAACGTGTCAATCTCGCAGTTCGGAGAGCCAGAGTGAGAAAAAGCAGAGTGCCTGTTTGGAAGGCTAGGAAAGAGCAGAGCCCTGTCTTCCTGTTTATCTGGAATGACTGCAAGGGATACTGAGCACCAGCAAGTCAATTCCTTCCTAGCACATTCCTTCAAAGAGAGAGAGTGCAACGTGCCAACCTCGTTGTTGGTAGTACGAGAATGAGGAAAAGCAGAGTGCCTGTTTGCAAGGCTAGGAAAGAGCAGAGCCCCAGTGTTCCTGTTTATCTGCAATGACTGCAAGGGATAGTGAGCTCCAGTAACACAATTCCTTCCTCGCAATTTCCTTCGAAGAGAGTTCAACGTTTCAATCTCGCAGTATGGAAAGCCAGAGTGAGAAAAAGCAGACTACGTGTTTGCAAGTCTAGGAAAGAGCAAAGCCCCAGTCTTGCTGTTTATCTGCAGTGACTGCAAGGGATAGTTAGGACAAGAAAGAGAATTCCTTCCTAGCACTTTTCTTGGAGTAGAGAGATTGCAACGATTCAATCATACAGTACGGAGCGTGAGAGTGAGAAAAAGCAGAGTGCCTCTTTGCAAGGCTAGGAAAGAGCAGAGCCCCAGTCTTGCTGTTTATCTGCAATGACGGGAAGGGATAGTGAGCACCAGCATGACAATTCCTTCCTAGCACATTCCCTCGAAGAGAGAGAGTGCAACGTGCCAACCTCGTTGTTGGTAGTACGAGAATGAGGAAAAGCAGAGTGCCTGTTTGCAAGGCTAGGAAAGAGCAGAGCCTCAGTCTTGCTGTTTATCTGCAATGACTGCAAGGGATAGTGAGCACCAGCAAGACAATTCCTTCTTAGCACCTTCCTTCAAAGAGAGAGAGTGCAACGTGTCAATCTCACAGTTCAGAGAGCCAGAGTGAGAAAAAGCAGAGTGCCTGTTTGCAAGGCTAGGAAAGAGCACAGCCTCAGTGTTCCTGTTTATCTGCAATGACTGCAAGGGATAGTGAGCTCCAGTAACACAATTCCTTCCTAGCAATTTCCTTGGAAGAGAGTTCAACGTTTCAATCTCGCAGTATGGAAAGCCAGAGTGAGAAAAAGCAGACTACGTGTTTGCAAGTCTAGGAAAGAGCAAAGCCCCAGTCTAGCTGTTTATCTGCAGGGACTGCAAGGGATAGTTAGGACAAGAAAGAGAATTCCTTCCTAGCACTTTTCTTGGAGTAGAGAGATTGCAACGATTCAATCATACAGTACGGAGCGTGAGAGTGAGAAAAAGCAGAGTGCCTCTTCGCAAGGCTAGGAAAGAGCAGAGCCCCAGTCTTGCTGTTTATCTGCAATGACTGCAAGGGATAGTGAGCACCAGCATGACAATTCCTTCCTAGCACCTTCCTTGGAAGAGAGAGAGTGCAACGTGCCATCCTCGTTGTTGGTAGTATGAGTACGTGGAAAAGCAGAGTGCCTGTTTGCAAGGCTAGGAAAGAGCAGAGCCTCAGTCTTGCTGTTTATCTGCAAAGACCGCAAGGGATAGTGAGCACCAGCAAGACAATTCCTTCCTAGCACCTTCCTTGGAATAGAGAGAGTGCAACGTGTCAATATCGCATTATGGAGAGCCAGAGTGAGAAACAGCATATTACTTGTTTGCAAGGCTTGGAAAGAGCAAAGTCCCAGTCTTGCTGTTTATCTGCAGTGACTGCAAGGGATAGTTAGGACATGAAAGAGAATTCCTTCCTAGCACCTTCCTTGGAAGTGAGAGAGTGCAACGTGTCAATCTCGCAGTTCGGAGAGCCAGAGTGAGAAAAAGCAGAGTGCCTGTTTGGAAGGCTAGGAAAGAGCAGAGCCCTGTCTTCCTGTTTATCTGGAATGACTGCAAGGGATACTGAGCACCAACAAGACAATTCCTTCCTAGCACATTCCTTCAAAGAGAGAGAGTGCAACGTGCCATCCTCGTTGTTGGTAGTACGAGAATGAGGAAAAGCAGAGTGCCTGTTTGCAAGGCTAGGAAAGAGCAGAGCCCTTTTCTTGCTGTTTATCTGCAATGACTGCAAGGGATAGTAAGGACCAGCAAGACAATTCCTTCCTAGCAACTGTATTGGAAGAGAGAGAGTGCAACGTGTCAATCTCGGAGTTCGGGGAGCCAGACTGAGGAAAAGCAGAGTGCCTCTTTGCAAGGCTAGGAAAGAGCAGAGCCCCAGTCTTGCTGTTTCTCTGCAATGACTGCAAGGGATAGTGAGCACCAGCAAGACAATTCCTTCTTAGCACCTTCCTTCAAAGAGACAGAGTGCAACGTGTCAATCTCACAGTTCAGAGAGCCAGAGTGAGAAAAAGCAGAGTGCCTGTTTGCTAGGCTAGGAAAGAGCACAGCCTCAGTGTTCCTGTTTATCTGCAATGACTGCAAGGGATAGTGAGCTCCAGTAACACAATTCCTTCCTAGCAATTTCTTTCGAAGAGAGTTCAACGTTTCAATCTCGCAGTATGGAAAGCCAGAGTGAGAAAAAGCAGACTACGTGTTTGCAAGTCTAGGAAAGAGCAAAGCCCCAGTCTAGCTGTTTATCTGCAGGGACTGCAAGGGACAGTGAGGACAAGAAAGAGAATTCCTTCCTAGCACCTTTCTTGAAGTAGAGAGATTGCTACGATTCAATCATACAGTATAGAGCGTGAGAGTGAGAAAAAGCAGAGTGCCTCTTTGCAAGGCTAGGAAAGAGGAGAGCCCCAGTCTTGCTGTTTATCTGCAATGACTGCAAGGGATAGTGAGCACCAGCATGACAATTCCTTCCTAGCACATTCCCTCGAAGAGAGAGAGTGCAACGTGCCAACCTTGTTGTTGGTAGTACGAGAATGAGGAAAAGCAGAGTGCCTGTTTGCAAGGCTAGGAAAGAGCAGAGCCTCATTCTTGCTGTTTATCTGCAATGACTGCAAGGGATAGTGAGCACCAGCATGACAATTCCTACCTAGCACCTTCCTTGGAAGAGAGAGAGTGCAACGTGCCATCCTCGTTGTTGGTAGTATGAGTATGTGGAAAAGCAGAGTGCCTGTTTGCAAGGCTAGGAAAGAGCAGAGCCTCAGTCTTGCTTTTTATCTACAATCACTGCAAGGGATAGTGAGCAGCAGCAAGACAATTCCTTCCTAGCACCTTTCTTGGAAGAGAGAGTGTGCAACGTGCCAACCTCGTTGTTGGTAGTATGAGAATCAGGAAAAGCAGAGTCACTCTTTGCAAGGCTAGGAAAAATCAGAGCCTCATTCTTGCTGTTTATCTGCAATGACTGCAAGGGATAGTAAGGACCAGCAAGACAATTCCTTCCTAGCACCTTCCTTGGAATAGAGAGAGTGCAACGTGTCAATCTCGCAGTTCGGAGAGCCAGAGTGAGAAAAAGCAGAGTGCCTGTTTGGAAGGCTAGGAAAGAGCAGAGCCCTAGTCTTGCTGTTTATCTGCAATGACTGCAAGGGATAGTAAGGACCAGCAAGACAATTCCTTCCTAGCAACTGTATTGGAAGAGAGAGAGTGCAACGTGTCAATCTCGGAGTTCGGGGAGCCAGACTGAGGAAAAGCAGAGTGCCTCTTTGCAAGGCTAGGAAAGAGCAGAGCCCCAGTCTTGCTGTTTCTCTGCAATGACTGCAAGGGATAGTGAGCACCAGCAAGACAATTCCTTCTTAGCACCTTCCTTCAAAGAGAGAGAGTGCAACGTGTCAATCTCACAGTTCAGAGAGCCAGAGTGAGAAAAAGCAGAGTGCCTGTTTGCTAGGCTAGGAAAGAGCACAGCCTCAGTGTTCCTGTTTATCTGCAATGACTGCAAGGGATAGTGAGCTCCAGTAACACAATTCCTTCCTAGCAATTTCCTTCGAAGAGAGTTCAACGTTTCAATCTCGCAGTATGGAAAGCCAGAGTGAGAAAAAGCAGACTACGTGTTTGCAAGTCTAGAAAAGAGCAAAGCCCCAGTCTAGCTGTTTATCTGCAGGGACTGCAAGGGATAGTTAGGACAAGAAAGAGAATTCCTTCCTAGCACTTTTCTTGGAGTAGAGAGATTGCAACGATTCAATCATACAGTACGGAGCGTGAGAGTGAGAAAAAGCAGAGTGCCTCTTTGCAAGGCTAGGAAAGAGCAGAGCCCCAGTCTTGCTGTTTATCTGCAATGACGGGAAGGGATAGTGAGCACCAGCATGACAATTCCTTCCTAGCACCTTCCTTGGAAGAGAGAGAGTGCAACGTGCCATCCTCGTTGTTGGTAGTATGAGTACGTGGAAAAGCAGAGTGCCTGTTTGCAAGGCTAGGAAAGAGCAGAGCCTCAGTCTTGCTGTTTCTCTGCAATGACCGCAAGGGATAGTGAGCACCAGCAAGACAATTCCTTCCTAGCACCTTCCTTGGAATAGAGAGAGTGCAACGTGTCAATATCGCATTATGGAGAGCCAGAGTGAGAAACAGCATATTACTTGTTTGCAAGGCTTGGAAAGAGCAAAGTCCCAGTCTTGCTGTTTATCTGCAGTGACTGCAAGGGATAGTTAGGACATGAAAGAGAATTCCTTCCTAGCACCTTCCTTGGAAGTGAGAGAGTGCAACGTGTCAATCTCGCAGTTCGGAGAGCCAGAGTGAGAAAAAGCAGAGTGCCTGTTTGGAAGGCTAGGAAAGAGCAGAGCCCTGTCTTCCTGTTTATCTGGAATGACTGCAAGGGATACTGAGCACCAACAAGACAATTCCTTCCTAGCACATTCCTTCAAAGAGAGAGAGTGCAACGTGCCATCCTCGTTGTTGGTAGTACGAGAATGAGGAAAAGCAGAGTGCCTGTTTGCAAGGCTAGGAAAGAGCAGAGCCCTTTTCTTGCTGTTTATCTGCAATGACTGCAAGGGATAGTAAGGACCAGCAAGACAATTCCTTCCTAGCAACTGTATTGGAAGAGAGAGAGTGCAACGTGTCAATCTCGGAGTTCGGGGAGCCAGACTGAGGAAAAGCAGAGTGCCTCTTTGCAAGGCTAGGAAAGAGCAGAGCCCCAGTCTTGCTGTTTCTCTGCAATGACTGCAAGGGATAGTGAGCACCAGCAAGACAATTCCTTCTTAGCACCTTCCTTCAAAGAGAGAGAGTGCAACGTGTCAATCTCACAGTTCAGAGAGCCAGAGTGAGAAAAAGCAGAGTGCCTGTTTGCTAGGCTAGGAAAGAGCACAGCCTCAGTGTTCCTGTTTATCTGCAATGACTGCAAGGGATAGTGAGCTCCAGTAACACAATTCCTTCCTAGCAATTTCCTTCGAAGAGAGTTCAACGTTTCAATCTCGCAGTATGGAAAGCCAGAGTGAGAAAAAGCAGACTACGTGTTTGCAAGTCTAGGAAAGAGCAAAGCCCCAGTCTAGCTGTTTATCTGCAGGGACTGCAAGGGATAGTTTAGGACAAGAAAGAGAATTCCTTCCTAGCACTTTTCTTGGAGTAGAGAGATTGCAACGATTCAATCATACAGTACGGAGCGTGAGAGTGAGAAAAAGCAGAGTGCCTCTTTGCAAGGCTAGGAAAGAGCAGAGCCCCAGTCTTGCTGTTTATCTGCAATGACGGGAAGGGATAGTGAGCACCAGCATGACAATTCCTTCCTAGCACCTTCCTTGGAAGAGAGAGAGTGCAACGTGCCATCCTCGTTGTTGGTAGTATGAGTACGTGGAAAAGCAGAGTGCCTGTTTGCAAGGCTAGGAAAGAGCAGAGCCTCAGTCTTGCTGTTTATCTGCAATGACCGCAAGGGATAGTGAGCACCAGCAAGACAATTCCTTCCTAGCACCTTCCTTGGAATAGAGAGAGTGCAACGTGTCAATATCGCATTATGGAGAGCCAGAGTGAGAAACAGCATATTACTTGTTTGCAAGGCTTGGAAAGAGCAAAGTCCCAGTCTTGCTGTTTATCTGCAGTGACTGCAAGGGATAGTTAGGACATGAAAGAGAATTCCTTCCTAGCACCTTCCTTGGAAGTGAGAGAGTGCAACGTGTCAATCTCGCAGTTCGGAGAGCCAGAGTGAGAAAAAGCAGAGTGCCTGTTTGGAAGGCTAGGAAAGAGCAGAGCCCTGTCTTCCTGTTTATCTGGAATGACTGCAAGGGATACTGAGCACCAACAAGACAATTCCTTCCTAGCACATTCCTTCAAAGAGAGAGAGTGCAACGTGCCATCCTCGTTGTTGGTAGTACGAGAATGAGGAAAAGCAGAGTGCCTGTTTGCAAGGCTAGGAAAGCGCAGAGCCCTTTTCTTGCTGTTTATCTGCAATGACTGCAAGGGATAGTAAGGACCAGCAAGACAATTCCTTCCTAGCAACTGTATTGGAAGAGAGAGAGTGCAACGTGTCAATCTCGGAGTTCGGGGAGCCAGACTGAGGAAAAGCAGAGTGCCTCTTTGCAAGGCTAGGAAAGAGCAGAGCCCCAGTCTTGCTGTTTCTCTGCAATGACTGCAAGGGATAGTGAGCACCAGCAAGACAATTCCTTCTTAGCACCTTCCTTCAAAGAGAGAGAGTGCAACGTGTCAATCTCACAGTTCAGAGAGCCAGAGTGAGAAAAAGCAGAGTGCCTGTTTGCTAGGCTAGGAAAGAGCACAGCCTCAGTGTTCCTGTTTATCTGCAATGACTGCAAGGGATAGTGAGCTCCAGTAACACAATTCCTTCCTAGCAATTTCCTTCGAAGAGAGTTCAACGTTTCAATCTCGCAGTATGGAAAGCCAGAGTGAGAAAAAGCAGACTACGTGTTTGCAAGTCTAGAAAAGAGCAAAGCCCCAGTCTAGCTGTTTATCTGCAGGGACTGCAAGGGATAGTTAGGACAAGAAAGAGAATTCCTTCCTAGCACTTTTCTTGGAGTAGAGAGATTGCAACGATTCAATCATACAGTACGGAGCGTGAGAGTGAGAAAAAGCAGAGTGCCTCTTTGCAAGGCTAGGAAAGAGCAGAGCCCCAGTCTTGCTGTTTATCTGCAATGACGGGAAGGGATAGTGAGCACCAGCAAGACAATTCCTTCCTAGCACCTTCCTTGGAATAGAGAGAGTGCAACGTGCCATCCTCGTTGTTGGTAGTATGAGTACGTGGAAAAGCAGAGTGCCTGTTTGCAAGGCTAGGAAAGAGCAGAGCCTCAGTCTTGCTGTTTCTCTGCAATGACCGCAAGGGATAGTGAGCACCAGCAAGACAATTCCTTCCTAGCACCTTCCTTGGAATAGAGAGAGTGCAACGTGTCAATATCGCATTATGGAGAGCCAGAGTGAGAAACAGCATATTACTTGTTTGCAAGGCTTGGAAAGAGCAAAGTCCCAGTCTTGCTGTTTATCTGCAGTGACTGCAAGGGATAGTTAGGACATGAAAGAGAATTCCTTCCTAGCACCTTCCTTGGAAGTGAGAGAGTGCAACGTGTCAATCTCGCAGTTCGGAGAGCCAGAGTGAGAAAAAGCAGAGTGCCTGTTTGGAAGGCTAGGAAAGAGCAGAGCCCTGTCTTCCTGTTTATCTGGAATGACTGCAAGGGATACTGAGCACCAACAAGACAATTCCTTCCTAGCACATTCCTTCAAAGAGAGAGAGTGCAACGTGCCATCCTCGTTGTTGGTAGTACGAGAATGAGGAAAAGCAGAGTGCCTGTTTGCAAGGCTAGGAAAGAGCAGAGCCCTTTTCTTGCTGTTTATCTGCAATGACTGCAAGGGATAGTAAGGACCAGCAAGACAATTCCTTCCTAGCAACTGTATTGGAAGAGAGAGAGTGCAACGTGTCAATCTCGGAGTTCGGGGAGCCAGACTGAGGAAAATCAGAGTGCCTCTTTGCAAGGCTAGGAAAGAGCAGAGCCCCAGTCTTGCTGTTTCTCTGCAATGACTGCAAGGGATAGTAAGGACCAGCAAGACAATTCCTACCTAGCACCTTCCTTGGAAGAGAGAGAGTGCAACGTGCCATCCTCGTTGTTGGTAGTATGAGTACGTGGAAAAGCAGAGTGCCTGTTTGCAAGGCTAGGAAAGAGCAGAGCCTCAGTCTTGCTGTTTCTCTGCAATGACCGCAAGGGATAGTGAGCACCAGCAAGACAATTCCTTCCTAGCACCTTCCTTGGAATAGAGAGAGTGCAACGTGTCAATATCGCATTATGGAGAGCCAGAGTGAGAAACAGCATATTACTTGTTTGCAAGGCTTGGAAAGAGCAAAGTCCCAGTCTTGCTGTTTATCTGCAGTGACTGCAAGGGATAGTTAGGACATGAAAGAGAATTCCTTCCTAGCACCTTCCTTGGAAGTGAGAGAGTGCAACGTGTCAATCTCGCAATTCGGAGAGCCAGAGTGAGAAAAAGCAGAGTGCCTGTTTGGAAGGCTAGGAAAGAGCAGAGCCCTGTCTTCCTGTTTATCTGGAATGACTGCAAGGGATACTGAGCACCAACAAGACAATTCCTTCCTAGCACATTCCTTCAAAGAGAGAGAGTGCAACGTGCCATCCTCGTTGTTGGTAGTACGAGAATGAGGAAAAGCAGAGTGCCTGTTTGCAAGGCTAGGAAAGAGCAGAGCCCTTTTCTTGCTGTTTATCTGCAATGACTGCAAGGGATAGTAAGGACCAGCAAGACAATTCCTTCCTAGCAACTGTATTGGAAGAGAGAGAGTGCAACGTGTCAATCTCGGAGTTCGGGGAGCCAGACTGAGGAAAATCAGAGTGCCTCTTTGCAAGGCTAGGAAAGAGCAGAGCCCCAGTCTTGCTGTTTCTCTGCAATGACTGCAAGGGATAGTAAGGACCAGCAAGACAATTCCTACCTAGCACCTTCCTTGGAAGAGAGAGAGTGCAACGTGCCATCCTCGTTGTTGGTAGTATGAGTATGTGGAAAAGCAGAGTGCCTGTTTGCAAGGCTAGGAAAGAGCAGAGCCTCATTCTTCCTCTTTATCTGCAATGACTGCAAGGGATAGTAAGGACCAGCAAGACAATTCCTTCCTAGCACCTTCCTTGGAATAGAGAGAGTGCAACGTGTCAATCTCGCAGTTCGGAGAGCCAGAGTGAGAAAAAGCAGAGTGCCTGTTTGGAAGGCTAGGAAAGAGCAGAGCCCTAGTCTTGCTGTTTATCTGCAATGACTGCAAGGGATAGTAAGGACCAGCAAGACAATTCCTTCCTAGCAACTGTATTGGAAGAGAGAGAGTGCAACGTGTCAATCTCGGAGTTCGGGGAGCCAGACTGAGGAAAAGCAGAGTGCCTCTTTGCAAGGCTAGGAAAGAGCAGAGCCCCAGTCTTGCTGTTTCTCTGCAATGACTGCAAGGGATAGTGAGCACCAGCAAGACAATTCCTTCTTAGCACCTTCCTTCAAAGAGAGAGAGTGCAACGTGTCAATCTCACAGTTCAGAGAGCCAGAGTGAGAAAAAGCAGAGTGCCTGTTTGCTAGGCTAGGAAAGAGCACAGCCTCAGTGTTCCTGTTTATCTGCAATGACTGCAAGGGATAGTGAGCTCCAGTAACACAATTCCTTCCTAGCAATTTCCTTCGAAGAGAGTTCAACGTTTCAATCTCGCAGTATGGAAAGCCAGAGTGAGAAAAAGCAGACTACGTGTTTACAAGTCTAGGAAAGAGCAAAGCCCCAGTCTAGCTGTTTATCTGCAGGGACTGCAAGGGATAGTTAGGACAAGAAAGAGAATTCCTTCCTAGCACTTTTCTTGGAGTAGAGAGATTGCAACGATTCAATCATACAGTACGGAGCGTGAGAGTGAGAAAAAGCAGAGTGCCTCTTTGCAAGGCTAGGAAAGAGCAGAGCCCCAGTCTTGCTGTTTATCTGCAATGACGGGAAGGGATAGTGAGCACCAGCATGACAATTCCTTCCTAGCACCTTCCTTGGAAGAGAGAGAGTGCAACGTGCCATCCTCGTTGTTGGTAGTATGAGTACGTGGAAAAGCAGAGTGCCTGTTTGCAAGGCTAGGAAAGAGCAGAGCCTCAGTCTTGCTGTTTCTCTGCAATGACCGCAAGGGATAGTGAGCACCAGCAAGACAATTCCTTCCTAGCACCTTCCTTGGAATAGAGAGAGTGCAACGTGTCAATATCGCATTATGGAGAGCCAGAGTGAGAAACAGCATATTACTTGTTTGCAAGGCTTGGAAAGAGCAAAGTCCCAGTCTTGCTGTTTATCTGCAGTGACTGCAAGGGATAGTTAGGACATGAAAGAGAATTCCTTCCTAGCACCTTCCTTGGAAGTGAGAGAGTGCAACGTGTCAATCTCGCAGTTCGGAGAGCCAGAGTGAGAAAAAGCAGAGTGCCTGTTTGGAAGGCTAGGAAAGAGCAGAGCCCTGTCTTCCTGTTTATCTGGAATGACTGCAAGGGATACTGAGCACCAACAAGACAATTCCTTCCTAGCACATTCCTTCAAAGAGAGAGAGTGCAACGTGCCATCCTCGTTGTTGGTAGTACGAGAATGAGGAAAAGCAGAGTGCCTGTTTGCAAGGCTAGGAAAGAGCAGAGCCCTTTTCTTGCTGTTTATCTGCAATGACTGCAAGGGATAGTAAGGACCAGCAAGACAATTCCTTCCTAGCAACTGTATTGGAAGAGAGAGAGTGCAACGTGTCAATCTCGGAGTTCGGGGAGCCAGACTGAGGAAAAGCAGAGTGCCTCTTTGCAAGGCTAGGAAAGAGCAGAGCCCCAGTCTTGCTGTTTCTCTGCAATGACTGCAAGGGATAGTGAGCACCAGCAAGACAATTCCTTCTTAGCACCTTCCTTCAAAGAGAGAGAGTGCAACGTGTCAATCTCACAGTTCAGAGAGCCAGAGTGAGAAAAAGCAGAGTGCCTGTTTTCTAGGCTAGGAAAGAGCACAGCCTCAGTGTTCCTGTTTATCTGCAATGACTGCAAGGGATAGTGAGCTCCAGTAACACAATTCCTTCCTAGCAATTTCCTTCGAAGAGAGTTCAACGTTTCAATCTCGCAGTATGGAAAGCCAGAGTGAGAAAAAGCAGACTACGTGTTTGCAAGTCTAGGAAAGAGCAAAGCCCCAGTCTAGCTGTTTATCTGCAGGGACTGCAAGGGATAGTTTAGGACAAGAAAGAGAATTCCTTCCTAGCACTTTTCTTGGAGTAGAGAGATTGCAACGATTCAATCATACAGTACGGAGCGTGAGAGTGAGAAAAAGCAGAGTGCCTCTTTGCAAGGCTAGGAAAGAGCAGAGCCCCAGTCTTGCTGTTTATCTGCAATGACGGGAAGGGATAGTGAGCACCAGCATGACAATTCCTTCCTAGCACCTTCCTTGGAAGAGAGAGAGTGCAACGTGCCATCCTCGTTGTTGGTAGTATGAGTACGTGGAAAAGCAGAGTGCCTGTTTGCAAGGCTAGGAAAGAGCAGAGCCTCAGTCTTGCTGTTTATCTGCAATGACCGCAAGGGATAGTGAGCACCAGCAAGACAATTCCTTCCTAGCACCTTCCTTGGAATAGAGAGAGTGCAACGTGTCAATATCGCATTATGGAGAGCCAGAGTGAGAAACAGCATATTACTTGTTTGCAAGGCTTGGAAAGAGCAAAGTCCCAGTCTTGCTGTTTATCTGCAGTGACTGCAAGGGATAGTTAGGACATGAAAGAGAATTCCTTCCTAGCACCTTCCTTGGAAGTGAGAGAGTGCAACGTGTCAATCTCGCAGTTCGGAGAGCCAGAGTGAGAAAAAGCAGAGTGCCTGTTTGGAAGGCTAGGAAAGAGCAGAGCCCTGTCTTCCTGTTTATCTGGAATGACTGCAAGGGATACTGAGCACCAACAAGACAATTCCTTCCTAGCACATTCCTTCAAAGAGAGAGAGTGCAACGTGCCATCCTCGTTGTTGGTAGTACGAGAATGAGGAAAAGCAGAGTGCCTGTTTGCAAGGCTAGGAAAGAGCAGAGCCCTTTTCTTGCTGTTTATCTGCAATGACTGCAAGGGATAGTAAGGACCAGCAAGACAATTCCTTCCTAGCAACTGTATTGGAAGAGAGAGAGTGCAACGTGTCAATCTCGGAGTTCGGGGAGCCAGACTGAGGAAAATCAGAGTGCCTCTTTGCAAGGCTAGGAAAGAGCAGAGCCCCAGTCTTGCTGTTTCTCTGCAATGACTGCAAGGGATAGTAAGGACCAGCAAGACAATTCCTACCTAGCACCTTCCTTGGAAGAGAGAGAGTGCAACGTGCCATCCTCGTTGTTGGTAGTATGAGTATGTGGAAAAGCAGAGTGCCTGTTTGCAAGGCTAGGAAAGAGCAGAGCCTCATTCTTCCTCTTTATCTGCAATGACTGCAAGGGATAGTAAGGACCAGCAAGACAATTCCTTCCTAGCACCTTCCTTGGAATAGAGAGAGTGCAACGTGTCAATCTCGCAGTTCGGAGAGCCAGAGTGAGAAAAAGCAGAGTGCCTGTTTGGAAGGCTAGGAAAGAGCAGAGCCCTAGTCTTGCTGTTTATCTGCAATGACTGCAAGGGATAGTAAGGACCAGCAAGACAATTCCTTCCTAGCAACTGTATTGGAAGAGAGAGAGTGCAACGTGTCAATCTCGGAGTTCGGGGAGCCAGACTGAGGAAAAGCAGAGTGCCTCTTTGCAAGGCTAGGAAAGAGCAGAGCCCCAGTCTTGCTGTTTCTCTGCAATGACTGCAAGGGATAGTGAGCACCAGCAAGACAATTCCTTCTTAGCACCTTCCTTCAAAGAGAGAGAGTGCAACGTGTCAATCTCACAGTTCAGAGAGCCAGAGTGAGAAAAAGCAGAGTGCCTGTTTGCTAGGCTAGGAAAGAGCACAGCCTCAGTGTTCCTGTTTATCTGCAATGACTGCAAGGGATAGTGAGCTCCAGTAACACAATTCCTTCCTAGCAATTTCCTTCGAAAAGAGTTCAACGTTTCAATCTCGCAGTATGGAAAGCCAGAGTGAGAAAAAGCAGACTACGTGTTTGCAAGTCTAGGAAAGAGCAAAGCCCCAGTCTAGCTGTTTATCTGCAGGGACTGCAAGGGATAGTTTAGGACAAGAAAGAGAATTCCTTCCTAGCACTTTTCTTGGAGTAGAGAGATTGCAACGATTCAATCATACAGTACGGAGCGTGAGAGTGAGAAAAAGCAGAGTGCCTCTTTGCAAGGCTAGGAAAGAGCAGAGCCCCAGTCTTGCTGTTTATCTGCAATGACGGGAAGGGATAGTGAGCACCAGCAAGACAATTCCTTCCTAGCACCTTCCTTGGAATAGAGAGAGTGCAACGTGTCAATATCGCATTATGGAGAGCCAGAGTGAGAAACAGCATATTACTTGTTTGCAAGGCTTGGAAAGAGCAAAGTCCCAGTCTTGCTGTTTATCTGCAGTGACTGCAAGGGATAGTTAGGACATGAAAGAGAATTCCTTCCTAGCACCTTCCTTGGAAGTGAGAGAGTGCAACGTGTCAATCTCGCAGTTCGGAGAGCCAGAGTGAGAAAAAGCAGAGTGCCTGTTTGGAAGGCTAGGAAAGAGCAGAGCCCTGTCTTCCTGTTTATCTGGAATGACTGCAAGGGATACTGAGCACCAACAAGACAATTCCTTCCTAGCACATTCCTTCAAAGAGAGAGAGTGCAACGTGCCATCCTCGTTGTTGGTAGTACGAGAATGAGGAAAAGCAGAGTGCCTGTTTGCAAGGCTAGGAAAGAGCAGAGCCCTTTTCTTGCTGTTTATCTGCAATGACTGCAAGGGATAGTAAGGACCAGCAAGACAATTCCTTCCTAGCAACTGTATTGGAAGAGAGAGAGTGCAACGTGTCAATCTCGGAGTTCGGGGAGCCAGACTGAGGAAAATCAGAGTGCCTCTTTGCAAGGCTAGGAAAGAGCAGAGCCCCAGTCTTGCTGTTTCTCTGCAATGACTGCAAGGGATAGTAAGGACCAGCAAGACAATTCCTACCTAGCACCTTCCTTGGAAGAGAGAGAGTGCAACGTGCCATCCTCGTTGTTGGTAGTATGAGTATGTGGAAAAGCAGAGTGCCTGTTTGCAAGGCTAGGAAAGAGCAGAGCCTCATTCTTCCTCTTTATCTGCAATGACTGCAAGGGATAGTAAGGACCAGCAAGACAATTCCTTCCTAGCACCTTCCTTGGAATAGAGAGAGTGCAACGTGTCAATCTCGCAGTTCGGAGAGCCAGAGTGAGAAAAAGCAGAGTGCCTGTTTGGAAGGCTAGGAAAGAGCAGAGCCCTAGTCTTGCTGTTTATCTGCAATGACTGCAAGGGATAGTAAGGACCAGCTAGACAATTCCTTCCTAGCAACTGTATTGGAAGAGAGAGAGTGCAACGTGTCAATCTCGGAGTTCGGGGAGCCAGACTGAGGAAAAGCAGAGTGCCTCTTTGCAAGGCTAGGAAAGAGCAGAGCCCCAGTCTTGCTGTTTCTCTGCAATGACTGCAAGGGATAGTGAGCACCAGCAAGACAATTCCTTCTTAGCACCTTCCTTCAAAGAGAGAGAGTGCAACGTGTCAATCTCACAGTTCAGAGAGCCAGAGTGAGAAAAAGCAGAGTGCCTGTTTGCTAGGCTAGGAAAGAGCACAGCCTCAGTGTTCCTGTTTATCTGCAATGACTGCAAGGGATAGTGAGCTCCAGTAACACAATTCCTTCCTAGCAATTTCCTTCGAAGAGAGTTCAACGTTTCAATCTCGCAGTATGGAAAGCCAGAGTGAGAAAAAGCAGACTACGTGTTTACAAGTCTAGGAAAGAGCAAAGCCCCAGTCTAGCTGTTTATCTGCAGGGACTGCAAGGGATAGTTAGGACAAGAAAGAGAATTCCTTCCTAGCACTTTTCTTGGAGTAGAGAGATTGCAACGATTCAATCATACAGTACGGAGCGTGAGAGTGAGAAAAAGCAGAGTGCCTCTTTGCAAGGCTAGGAAAGAGCAGAGCCCCAGTCTTGCTGTTTATCTGCAATGACGGGAAGGGATAGTGAGCACCAGCATGACAATTCCTTCCTAGCACCTTCCTTGGAAGAGAGAGAGTGCAACGTGCCATCCTCGTTGTTGGTAGTATGAGTACGTGGAAAAGCAGAGTGCCTGTTTGCAAGGCTAGGAAAGAGCAGAGCCTCAGTCTTGCTGTTTCTCTGCAATGACCGCAAGGGATAGTGAGCACCAGCAAGACAATTCCTTCCTAGCACCTTCCTTGGAATAGAGAGAGTGCAACGTGTCAATATCGCATTATGGAGAGCCAGAGTGAGAAACAGCATATTACTTGTTTGCAAGGCTTGGAAAGAGCAAAGTCCCAGTCTTGCTGTTTATCTGCAGTGACTGCAAGGGATAGTTAGGACATGAAAGAGAATTCCTTCCTAGCACCTTCCTTGGAAGTGAGAGAGTGCAACGTGTCAATCTCGCAGTTCGGAGAGCCAGAGTGAGAAAAAGCAGAGTGCCTGTTTGGAAGGCTAGGAAAGAGCAGAGCCCTGTCTTCCTGTTTATCTGGAATGACTGCAAGGGATACTGAGCACCAACAAGACAATTCCTTCCTAGCACATTCCTTCAAAGAGAGAGAGTGCAACGTGCCATCCTCGTTGTTGGTAGTACGAGAATGAGGAAAAGCAGAGTGCCTGTTTGCAAGGCTAGGAAATAGCAGAGCCCTTTTCTTGCTGTTTATCTGCAATGACTGCAAGGGATAGTAAGGACCAGCAAGACAATTCCTTCCTAGCAACTGTATTGGAAGAGAGAGAGTGCAACGTGTCAATCTCGGAGTTCGGGGAGCCAGACTGAGGAAAAGCAGAGTGCCTCTTTGCAAGGCTAGGAAAGAGCAGAGCCCCAGTCTTGCTGTTTCTCTGCAATGACTGCAAGGGATAGTGAGCACCAGCAAGACAATTCCTTCTTAGCACCTTCCTTCAAAGAGAGAGAGTGCAACGTGTCAATCTCACAGTTCAGAGAGCCAGAGTGAGAAAAAGCAGAGTGCCTGTTTGCTAGGCTAGGAAAGAGCACAGCCTCAGTGTTCCTGTTTATCTGCAATGACTGCAAGGGATAGTGAGCTCCAGTAACACAATTCCTTCCTAGCAATTTCCTTCGAAGAGAGTTCAACGTTTCAATCTCGCAGTATGGAAAGCCAGAGTGAGAAAAAGCAGACTACGTGTTTACAAGTCTAGGAAAGAGCAAAGCCCCAGTCTAGCTGTTTATCTGCAGGGACTGCAAGGGATAGTTAGGACAAGAAAGAGAATTCCTTCCTAGCACTTTTCTTGGAGTAGAGAGATTGCAACGATTCAATCATACAGTACGGAGCGTGAGAGTGAGAAAAAGCAGAGTGCCTCTTTGCAAGGCTAGGAAAGAGCAGAGCCCCAGTCTTGCTGTTTATCTGCAATGACGGGAAGGGATAGTGAGCACCAGCATGACAATTCCTTCCTAGCACCTTCCTTGGAAGAGAGAGAGTGCAACGTGCCATCCTCGTTGTTGGTAGTATGAGTACGTGGAAAAGCAGAGTGCCTGTTTGCAAGGCTAGGAAAGAGCAGAGCCTCAGTCTTGCTGTTTCTCTGCAATGACCGCAAGGGATAGTGAGCACCAGCAAGACAATTCCTTCCTAGCACCTTCCTTGGAATAGAGAGAGTGCAACGTGTCAATATCGCATTATGGAGAGCCAGAGTGAGAAACAGCATATTACTTGTTTGCAAGGCTTGGAAAGAGCAAAGTCCCAGTCTTGCTGTTTATCTGCAGTGACTGCAAGGGATAGTTAGGACATGAAAGAGAATTCCTTCCTAGCACCTTCCTTGGAAGTGAGAGAGTGCAACGTGTCAATCTCGCAGTTCGGAGAGCCAGAGTGAGAAAAAGCAGAGTGCCTGTTTGGAAGGCTAGGAAAGAGCAGAGCCCTGTCTTCCTGTTTATCTGGAATGACTGCAAGGGATACTGAGCACCAACAAGACAATTCCTTCCTAGCACATTCCTTCAAAGAGAGAGAGTGCAACGTGCCATCCTCGTTGTTGGTAGTACGAGAATGAGGAAAAGCAGAGTGCCTGTTTGCAAGGCTAGGAAATAGCAGAGCCCTTTTCTTGCTGTTTATCTGCAATGACTGCAAGGGATAGTAAGGACCAGCAAGACAATTCCTTCCTAGCAACTGTATTGGAAGAGAGAGAGTGCAACGTGTCAATCTCGGAGTTCGGGGAGCCAGACTGAGGAAAAGCAGAGTGCCTCTTTGCAAGGCTAGGAAAGAGCAGAGCCCCAGTCTTGCTGTTTCTCTGCAATGACTGCAAGGGATAGTGAGCACCAGCAAGACAATTCCTTCTTAGCACCTTCCTTCAAAGAGAGAGAGTGCAACGTGTCAATCTCACAGTTCAGAGAGCCAGAGTGAGAAAAAGCAGAGTGCCTGTTTGCTAGGCTAGGAAAGAGCACAGCCTCAGTGTTCCTGTTTATCTGCAATGACTGCAAGGGATAGTGAGCTCCAGTAACACAATTCCTTCCTAGCAATTTCCTTCGAAGAGAGTTCAACGTTTCAATCTCGCAGTATGGAAAGCCAGAGTGAGAAAAAGCAGACTACGTGTTTGCAAGTCTAGGAAAGAGCAAAGCCCCAGTCTAGCTGTTTATCTGCAGGGACTGCAAGGGATAGTTTAGGACAAGAAAGAGAATTCCTTCCTAGCACTTTTCTTGGAGTAGAGAGATTGCAACGATTCAATCATACAGTACGGAGCGTGAGAGTGAGAAAAAGCAGAGTGCCTCTTTGCAAGGCTAGGAAAGAGCAGAGCCCCAGTCTTGCTGTTTATCTGCAATGACGGGAAGGGATAGTGAGCACCAGCATGACAATTCCTTCCTAGCACCTTCCTTGGAAGAGAGAGAGTGCAACGTGCCATCCTCGTTGTTGGTAGTATGAGTACGTGGAAAAGCAGAGTGCCTGTTTGCAAGGCTAGGAAAGAGCAGAGCCTCAGTCTTGCTGTTTATCTGCAATGACCGCAAGGGATAGTGAGCACCAGCAAGACAATTCCTTCCTAGCACCTTCCTTGGAATAGAGAGAGTGCAACGTGTCAATATCGCATTATGGAGAGCCAGAGTGAGAAACAGCATATTACTTGTTTGCAAGGCTTGGAAAGAGCAAAGTCCCAGTCTTGCTGTTTATCTGCAGTGACTGCAAGGGATAGTTAGGACATGAAAGAGAATTCCTTCCTAGCACCTTCCTTGGAAGTGAGAGAGTGCAACGTGTCAATCTCGCAGTTCGGAGAGCCAGAGTGAGAAAAAGCAGAGTGCCTGTTTGGAAGGCTAGGAAAGAGCAGAGCCCTGTCTTCCTGTTTATCTGGAATGACTGCAAGGGATACTGAGCACCAACAAGACAATTCCTTCCTAGCACATTCCTTCAAAGAGAGAGAGTGCAACGTGCCATCCTCGTTGTTGGTAGTACGAGAATGAGGAAAAGCAGAGTGCCTGTTTGCAAGGCTAGGAAAGAGCAGAGCCCTTTTCTTGCTGTTTATCTGCAATGACTGCAAGGGATAGTAAGGACCAGCAAGACAATTCCTTCCTAGCAACTGTATTGGAAGAGAGAGAGTGCAACGTGTCAATCTCGGAGTTCGGGGAGCCAGACTGAGGAAAATCAGAGTGCCTCTTTGCAAGGCTAGGAAAGAGCAGAGCCCCAGTCTTGCTGTTTCTCTGCAATGACTGCAAGGGATAGTAAGGACCAGCAAGACAATTCCTACCTAGCACCTTCCTTGGAAGAGAGAGAGTGCAACGTGCCATCCTCGTTGTTGGTAGTATGAGTATGTGGAAAAGCAGAGTGCCTGTTTGCAAGGCTAGGAAAGAGCAGAGCCTCATTCTTCCTCTTTATCTGCAATGACTGCAAGGGATAGTAAGGACCAGCAAGACAATTCCTTCCTAGCACCTTCCTTGGAATAGAGAGAGTGCAACGTGTCAATCTCGCAGTTCGGAGAGCCAGAGTGAGAAAAAGCAGAGTGCCTGTTTGGAAGGCTAGGAAAGAGCAGAGCCCTAGTCTTGCTGTTTATCTGCAATGACTGCAAGGGATAGTAAGGACCAGCAAGACAATTCCTTCCTAGCAACTGTATTGGAAGAGAGAGAGTGCAACGTGTCAATCTCGGAGTTCGGGGAGCCAGACTGAGGAAAAGCAGAGTGCCTCTTTGCAAGGCTAGGAAAGAGCAGAGCCCCAGTCTTGCTGTTTCTCTGCAATGACTGCAAGGGATAGTGAGCACCAGCAAGACAATTCCTTCTTAGCACCTTCCTTCAAAGAGAGAGAGTGCAACGTGTCAATCTCACAGTTCAGAGAGCCAGAGTGAGAAAAAGCAGAGTGCCTGTTTGCTAGGCTAGGAAAGAGCACAGCCTCAGTGTTCCTGTTTATCTGCAATGACTGCAAGGGATAGTGAGCTCCAGTAACACAATTCCTTCCTAGCAATTTCCTTCGAAGAGAGTTCAACGTTTCAATCTCGCAGTATGGAAAGCCAGAGTGAGAAAAAGCAGACTACGTGTTTGCAAGTCTAGGAAAGAGCAAAGCCCCAGTCTAGCTGTTTATCTGCAGGGACTGCAAGGGATAGTTTAGGACAAGAAAGAGAATTCCTTCCTAGCACTTTTCTTGGAGTAGAGAGATTGCAACGATTCAATCATACAGTACGGAGCGTGAGAGTGAGAAAAAGCAGAGTGCCTCTTTGCAAGGCTAGGAAAGAGCAGAGCCCCAGTCTTGCTGTTTATCTGCAATGACGGGAAGGGATAGTGAGCACCAGCATGACAATTCCTTCCTAGCACCTTCCTTGGAAGAGAGAGAGTGCAACGTGCCATCCTCGTTGTTGGTAGTATGAGTACGTGGAAAAGCAGAGTGCCTGTTTGCAAGGCTAGGAAAGAGCAGAGCCTCAGTCTTGCTGTTTATCTGCAATGACCGCAAGGGATAGTGAGCACCAGCAAGACAATTCCTTCCTAGCACCTTCCTTGGAATAGAGAGAGTGCAACGTGTCAATATCGCATTATGGAGAGCCAGAGTGAGAAACAGCATATTACTTGTTTGCAAGGCTTGGAAAGAGCAAAGTCCCAGTCTTGCTGTTTATCTGCAGTGACTGCAAGGGATAGTTAGGACATGAAAGAGAATTCCTTCCTAGCACCTTCCTTGGAAGTGAGAGAGTGCAACGTGTCAATCTCGCAGTTCGGAGAGCCAGAGTGAGAAAAAGCAGGGTGCCTGTTTGGAAGGCTAGGAAAGAGCAGAGCCCTGTCTTCCTGTTTATCTGGAATGACTGCAAGGGATACTGAGCACCAACAAGACAATTCCTTCCTAGCACATTCCTTCAAAGAGAGAGAGTGCAACGTGCCATCCTCGTTGTTGGTAGTACGAGAATGAGGAAAAGCAGAGTGCCTGTTTGCAAGGCTAGGAAAGAGCAGAGCCCTTTTCTTGCTGTTTATCTGCAATGACTGCAAGGGATAGTAAGGACCAGCAAGACAATTCCTTCCTAGCAACTGTATTGGAAGAGAGAGAGTGCAACGTGTCAATCTCGGAGTTCGGGGAGCCAGACTGAGGAAAATCAGAGTGCCTCTTTGCAAGGCTAGGAAAGAGCAGAGCCCCAGTCTTGCTGTTTCTCTGCAATGACTGCAAGAGATAGTAAGGACCAGCAAGACAATTCCTACCTAGCACCTTCCTTGGAAGAGAGAGAGTGCAACGTGCCATCCTCGTTGTTGGTAGTATGAGTATGTGGAAAAGCAGAGTGCCTGTTTGCAAGGCTAGGAAAGAGCAGAGCCTCATTCTTCCTCTTTATCTGCAATGACTGCAAGGGATAGTAAGGACCAGCAAGACAATTCCTTCCTAGCACCTTCCTTGGAATAGAGAGAGTGCAACGTGTCAATCTCGCAGTTCGGAGAGCCAGAGTGAGAAAAAGCAGAGTGCCTGTTTGGAAGGCTAGGAAAGAGCAGAGCCCTAGTCTTGCTGTTTATCTGCAATGACTGCAAGGGATAGTAAGGACCAGCAAGACAATTCCTTCCTAGCAACTGTATTGGAAGAGAGAGAGTGCAACGTGTCAATCTCGGAGTTCGGGGAGCCAGACTGAGGAAAAGCAGAGTGCCTCTTTGCAAGGCTAGGAAAGAGCAGAGCCCCAGTCTTGCTGTTTCTCTGCAATGACTGCAAGGGATAGTGAGCACCAGCAAGACAATTCCTTCTTAGCACCTTCCTTCAAAGAGAGAGAGTGCAACGTGTCAATCTCACAGTTCAGAGAGCCAGAGTGAGAAAAAGCAGAGTGCCTGTTTGCTAGGCTAGGAAAGAGCACAGCCTCAGTGTTCCTGTTTATCTGCAATGACTGCAAGGGATAGTGAGCTCCAGTAACACAATTCCTTCCTAGCAATTTCCTTCGAAGAGAGTTCAACGTTTCAATCTCGCAGTATGGAAAGCCAGAGTGAGAAAAAGCAGACTACGTGTTTGCAAGTCTAGGAAAGAGCAAAGCCCCAGTCTAGCTGTTTATCTGCAGGGACTGCAAGGGATAGTTTAGGACAAGAAAGAGAATTCCTTCCTAGCACTTTTCTTGGAGTAGAGAGATTGCAACGATTCAATCATACAGTACGGAGCGTGAGAGTGAGAAAAAGCAGAGTGCCTCTTTGCAAGGCTAGGAAAGAGCAGAGCCCCAGTCTTGCTGTTTATCTGCAATGACGGGAAGGGATAGTGAGCACCAGCATGACAATTCCTTCCTAGCACCTTCCTTGGAAGAGAGAGAGTGCAACGTGCCATCCTCGTTGTTGGTAGTATGAGTACGTGGAAAAGCAGAGTGCCTGTTTGCAAGGCTAGGAAAGAGCAGAGCCTCAGTCTTGCTGTTTATCTGCAATGACCGCAAGGGATAGTGAGCACCAGCAAGACAATTCCTTCCTAGCACCTTCCTTGGAATAGAGAGAGTGCAACGTGTCAATATCGCATTATGGAGAGCCAGAGTGAGAAACAGCATATTACTTGTTTGCAAGGCTTGGAAAGAGCAAAGTCCCAGTCTTGCTGTTTATCTGCAGTGACTGCAAGGGATAGTTAGGACATGAAAGAGAATTCCTTCCTAGCACCTTCCTTGGAAGTGAGAGAGTGCAACGTGTCAATCTCGCAGTTCGGAGAGCCAGAGTGAGAAAAAGCAGAGTGCCTGTTTGGAAGGCTAGGAAAGAGCAGAGCCCTGTCTTCCTGTTTATCTGGAATGACTGCAAGGGATACTGAGCACCAACAAGACAATTCCTTCCTAGCACATTCCTTCAAAGAGAGAGAGTGCAACGTGCCATCCTCGTTGTTGGTAGTACGAGAATGAGGAAAAGCAGAGTGCCTGTTTGCAAGGCTAGGAAAGAGCAGAGCCCTTTTCTTGCTGTTTATCTGCAATGACTGCAAGGGATAGTAAGGACCAGCAAGACAATTCCTTCCTAGCAACTGTATTGGAAGAGAGAGAGTGCAACGTGTCAATCTCGGAGTTCGGGGAGCCAGACTGAGGAAAATCAGAGTGCCTCTTTGCAAGGCTAGGAAAGAGCAGAGCCCCAGTCTTGCTGTTTCTCTGCAATGACTGCAAGGGATAGTAAGGACCAGCAAGACAATTCCTACCTAGCACCTTCCTTGGAAGAGAGAGAGTGCAACGTGCCATCCTCGTTGTTGGTAGTATGAGTATGTGGAAAAGCAGAGTGCCTGTTTGCAAGGCTAGGAAAGAGCAGAGCCTCATTCTTCCTCTTTATCTGCAATGACTGCAAGGGATAGTAAGGACCAGCAAGACAATTCCTTCCTAGCACCTTCCTTGGAATAGAGAGAGTGCAACGTGTCAATCTCGCAGTTCGGAGAGCCAGAGTGAGAAAAAGCAGAGTGCCTGTTTGGAAGGCTAGGAAAGAGCAGAGCCCTAGTCTTGCTGTTTATCTGCAATGACTGCAAGGGATAGTAAGGACCAGCAAGACAATTCCTTCCTAGCAACTGTATTGGAAGAGAGAGAGTGCAACGTGTCAATCTCGGAGTTCGGGGAGCCAGACTGAGGAAAAGCAGAGTGCCTCTTTGCAAGGCTAGGAAAGAGCAGAGCCCCAGTCTTGCTGTTTCTCTGCAATGACTGCAAGGGATAGTGAGCACCAGCAAGACAATTCCTTCTTAGCACCTTCCTTCAAAGAGAGAGAGTGCAACGTGTCAATCTCACAGTTCAGAGAGCCAGAGTGAGAAAAAGCAGAGTGCCTGTTTGCTAGGCTAGGAAAGAGCACAGCCTCAGTGTTCCTGTTTATCTGCAATGACTGCAAGGGATAGTGAGCTCCAGTAACACAATTCCTTCCTAGCAATTTCCTTCGAAAAGAGTTCAACGTTTCAATCTCGCAGTATGGAAAGCCAGAGTGAGAAAAAGCAGACTACGTGTTTGCAAGTCTAGGAAAGAGCAAAGCCCCAGTCTAGCTGTTTATCTGCAGGGACTGCAAGGGATAGTTAGGACAAGAAAGAGAATTCCTTCCTAGCACTTTTCTTGGAGTAGAGAGATTGCAACGATTCAATCATACAGTACGGAGCGTGAGAGTGAGAAAAAGCAGAGTGCCTCTTTGCAAGGCTAGGAAAGAGCAGAGCCCCAGTCTTGCTGTTTATCTGCAATGACTGCAAGGGATAGTGAGCACCAGCATGACAATTCCTTCCTAGCACCTTCCTTGGAAGAGAGAGAGTGCAACGTGCCATCCTCGTTGTTGGTAGTATGAGTACGTGGAAAAGCAGAGTGCCTGTTTGCAAGGCTAGGAAAGAGCAGAGCCTCAGTCTTGCTGTTTATCTGCAATGACCGCAAGGGATAGTGAGCACCAGCAAGACAATTCCTTCCTAGCACCTTCCTTGGAATAGAGAGAGTGCAACGTGTCAATATCGCATTATGGAGAGCCAGAGTGAGAAACAGCATATTACTTGTTTGCAAGGCTTGGAAAGAGCAAAGTCCCAGTCTTGCTGTTTATCTGCAGTGACTGCAAGGGATAGTTAGGACAAGAAAGAGAATTCCTTCCTAGCACCTTCCTTGGAAGTGAGAGAGTGCAACGTGTCAATCTCGCAGTTCGGAGAGCCAGAGTGAGAAAAAGCAGAGTGCCTGTTTGGAAGGCTAGGAAAGAGCAGAGCCCTGTCTTCCTGTTTATCTGGAATGACTGCAAGGGATACTGAGCACCAACAAGACAATTCCTTCCTAGTACATTCCTTCAAAGAGAGAGAGTGCAACGTGCCATCCTCGTTGTTGGTAGTACGAGAATGAGGAAAAGCAGAGTGCCTGTTTGCAAGGCTAGGAAAGAGCAGAGCCCTTTTCTTGCTGTTTATCTGCAATGACTGCAAGGGATAGTAAGGACCAGCAAGACAATTCCTTCCTAGCAACTGTATTGGAAGAGAGAGAGTGCAACGTGTCAATCTCGGAGTTCGGGGAGCCAGACTGAGGAAAATCAGAGTGCCTCTTTGCAAGGCTAGGAAAGAGCAGAGCCCCAGTCTTGCTGTTTCTCTGCAATGACTGCAAGGGATAGTAAGGACCAGCAAGAGAATTCCTACCTAGCACCTTCCTTGGAAGAGAGAGAGTGCAACGTGCCATCCTCGTTGTTGGTAGTATGAGTATGTGGAAAAGCAGAGTGCCTGTTTGCAAGGCTAGGAAAGAGCAGAGCCTCATTCTTCCTCTTTATCTGCAATGACTGCAAGGGATAGTAAGGACCAGCAAGACAATTCCTTCCTAGCACCTTCCTTGGAATAGAGAGAGTGCAACGTGTCAATCTCGGAGTTCGGGGAGCCAGACTGAGGAAAAGCAGAGTGCCTCTTTGCAAGGCTAGGAAAGAGCAGAGCCCCAGTCTTGCTGTTTCTCTGCAATGACTGCAAGGGATAGTGAGCACCAGCAAGACAATTCCTTCTTAGCACCTTCCTTCAAAGAGAGAGAGTGCAACGTGTCAATCTCACAGTTCAGAGAGCCAGAGTGAGAAAAAGCAGAGTGCCTGTTTGCAAGTCTAGGAAAGAGCAAAGCCCCAGTCTAGCTGTTTATCTGCAGGGACTGCAAGGGATAGTTAGGACAAGAAAGAGAATTCCTTCCTAGCACTTTTCTTGGAGTAGAGAGATTGCAACGATTCAATCATACAGTACGGAGCGTGAGAGTGAGAAAAAGCAGAGTGCCTCTTTGCAAGGCTAGGAAAGAGCAGAGCCCCAGTCTTGCTGTTTCTCTGCAATGACTGCAAGGGATAGTGAGCACCAGCAAGACAATTCCTTCTTAGCACCTTCCTTCAAAGAGAGAGAGTGCAACGTGTCAATCTCACAGTTCAGAGAGCCAGAGTGAGAAAAAGCAGAGTGCCTGTTTGCTAGGCTAGGAAAGAGCACAGCCTCAGTGTTCCTGTTTATCTGCAATGACTGCAAGGGATAGTGAGCTCCAGTAACACAATTCCTTCCTAGCAATTTCTTTCGAAGAGAGTTCAACGTTTCAATCTCGCAGTATGGAAAGCCAGAGTGAGAAAAAGCAGACTACGTGTTTGCAAGTCTAGGAAAGAGCAAAGCCCCAGTCTAGCTGTTTATCTGCAGGGACTGCAAGGGACAGTGAGGACAAGAAAGAGAATTCCTTCCTAGCACCTTTCTTGAAGTAGAGAGATTGCTACGATTCAATCATACAGTATAGAGCGTGAGAGTGAGAAAAAGCAGAGTGCCTCTTTGCAAGGCTAGGAAAGAGGAGAGCCCCAGTCTTGCTGTTTATCTGCAATGACTGCAAGGGATAGTGAGCACCAGCATGACAATTCCTTCCTAGCACATTCCCTCGAAGAGAGAGAGTGCAACGTGCCAACCTTGTTGTTGGTAGTACGAGAATGAGGAAAAGCAGAGTGCCTGTTTGCAAGGCTAGGAAAGAGCAGAGCCTCAGTCTTGCTGTTTATCTGCAATGACTGCAAGGGATAGTAAGGACCAGCAAGACAATTCCTTCCTAGCACCTTCCTTGGAATAGAGAGAGTGCAACGTGTCAATATCGCATTATGGAGAGCCAGAGTGAGAAAAAGCATATTACTTGTTTGCAAGGCTTGGAGAGACCAAAGTCCCAGTCTTGCTGTTTATCTACAATCACTGCAAGGGATAGTGAGCAGCAGCAAGACAATTCCTTCCTAGCACATTTCTTGGAAGAGAGAGTGTGCAACGTGCCAACCTCGTTGTTGGTAGTATGAGAATCAGGAAAAGCAGAGTGACTCTATGCAAGGCTAGGAAAAATCAGAGCCTCATTCTTGCTGTTTATCTGCAATGACTGCAAGGGAGAGTGAGCACCAGCATGACAATTCCTACCTAGCACCTTCCTTGGAAGAGAGAGAGTGCAACGTGCCATCCTCGTTGTTGGTAGTATGAGTATGTGGAAAAGCAGAGTGCCTGTTTGCAAGGCTAGGAAAGAGCAGAGCCTCAGTCTTGCTTTTTATCTACAATCACTGCAAGGGATAGTGAGCAGCAGCAAGACAATTCCTTCCTAGCACCTTTCTTGGAAGAGAGAGTGTGCAACGTGCCAACCTCGTTGTTGGTAGTATGAGAATCAGGAAAAGCAGAGTCACTCTTTGCAAGGCTAGGAAAAATCAGAGCCTCATTCTTGCTGTTTATCTGCAATGACTGCAAGGGATAGTAAGGACCAGCAAGACAATTCCTTCCTAGCACCTTCCTTGGAATAGAGAGAGTGCAACGTGTCAATCTCGCAGTTCGGAGAGCCAGAGTGAGAAAAAGCAGAGTGCCTGTTTGGAAGGCTAGGAAAGAGCAGAGCCCTAGTCTTGCTGTTTATCTGCAATGACTGCAAGGGATAGTAAGGACCAGCAAGACAATTCCTTCCTAGCAACTGTATTGGAAGAGAGAGAGTGCAACGTGTCAATCTCGGAGTTCGGGGAGCCAGACTGAGGAAAAGCAGAGTGCCTCTTTGCAAGGCTAGGAAAGAGCAGAGCCCCAGTCTTGCTGTTTCTCTGCAATGACTGCAAGGGATAGTGAGCACCAGCAAGACAATTCCTTCTTAGCACCTTCCTTCAAAGAGAGAGAGTGCAACGTGTCAATCTCACAGTTCAGAGAGCCAGAGTGAGAAAAAGCAGAGTGCCTGTTTGCTAGGCTAGGAAAGAGCACAGCCTCAGTGTTCCTGTTTATCTGCAATGACTGCAAGGGATAGTGAGCTCCAGTAACACAATTCCTTCCTAGCAATGTCCTTCGAAGAGAGTTCAACGTTTCAATCTCGCAGTATGGAAAGCCAGAGTGAGAAAAAGCAGACTACGTGTTTGCAAGTCTAGAAAAGAGCAAAGCCCCAGTCTAGCTGTTTATCTGCAGGGACTGCAAGGGATAGTTAGGACAAGAAAGAGAATTCCTTCCTAGCACTTTTCTTGGAGTAGAGAGATTGCAACGATTCAATCATACAGTACGGAGCGTGAGAGTGAGAAAAAGCAGAGTGCCTCTTTGCAAGGCTAGGAAAGAGCAGAGCCCCAGTCTTGCTGTTTATCTGCAATGACGGGAAGGGATAGTGAGCACCAGCATGACAATTCCTTCCTAGCACCTTCCTTGGAAGAGAGAGAGTGCAACGTGCCATCCTCGTTGTTGGTAGTATGAGTACGTGGAAAAGCAGAGTGCCTGTTTGCAAGGCTAGGAAAGAGCAGAGCCTCAGTCTTGCTGTTTCTCTGCAATGACCGCAAGGGATAGTGAGCACCAGCAAGACAATTCCTTCCTAGCACCTTCCTTGGAATAGAGAGAGTGCAACGTGTCAATATCGCATTATGGAGAGCCAGAGTGAGAAACAGCATATTACTTGTTTGCAAGGCTTGGAAAGAGCAAAGTCCCAGTCTTGCTGTTTATCTGCAGTGACTGCAAGGGATAGTTAGGACATGAAAGAGAATTCCTTCCTAGCACCTTCCTTGGAAGTGAGAGAGTGCAACGTGTCAATCTCGCAGTTCGGAGAGCCAGAGTGAGAAAAAGCAGAGTGCCTGTTTGGAAGGCTAGGAAAGAGCAGAGCCCTGTCTTCCTGTTTATCTGGAATGACTGCAAGGGATACTGAGCACCAACAAGACAATTCCTTCCTAGCACATTCCTTCAAAGAGAGAGAGTGCAACGTGCCATCCTCGTTGTTGGTAGTACGAGAATGAGGAAAAGCAGAGTGCCTGTTTGCAAGGCTAGGAAAGAGCAGAGCCCCAGTCTTGCTGTTTCTCTGCAATGACTGCAAGGGATAGTAAGGACCAGCAAGACAATTCCTTCCTAGCAACTGTATTGGAAGAGAGAGAGTGCAACGTGTCAATCTCGGAGTTCGGGGAGCCAGACTGAGGAAAAGCAGAGTGCCTCTTTGCAAGGCTAGGAAAGAGCAGAGCCCCAGTCTTGCTGTTTCTCTGCAATGACTGCAAGGGATAGTGAGCACCAGCAAGACAATTCCTTCTTAGCACCTTCCTTCAAAGAGAGAGAGTGCAACGTGTCAATCTCACAGTTCAGAGAGCCAGAGTGAGAAAAAGCAGAGTGCCTGTTTGCTAGGCTAGGAAAGAGCACAGCCTCAGTGTTCCTGTTTATCTGCAATGACTGCAAGGGATAGTGAGCTCCAGTAACACAATTCCTTCCTAGCAATTTCCTTCGAAGAGAGTTCAACGTTTCAATCTCGCAGTATGGAAAGCCAGAGTGAGAAAAAGCAGACTACGTGTTTGCAAGTCTAGGAAAGAGCAAAGCCCCAGTCTAGCTGTTTATCTGCAGGGACTGCAAGGGATAGTTTAGGACAAGAAAGAGAATTCCTTCCTAGCACTTTTCTTGGAGTAGAGAGATTGCAACGATTCAATCATACAGTACGGAGCGTGAGAGTGAGAAAAAGCAGAGTGCCTCTTTGCAAGGCTAGGAAAGAGCAGAGCCCCAGTCTTGCTGTTTATCTGCAATGACGGGAAGGGATAGTGAGCACCAGCATGACAATTCCTTCCTAGCACCTTCCTTGGAAGAGAGAGAGTGCAACGTGCCATCCTCGTTGTTGGTAGTATGAGTACGTGGAAAAGCAGAGTGCCTGTTTGCAAGGCTAGGAAAGAGCAGAGCCTCAGTCTTGCTGTTTCTCTGCAATGACCGCAAGGGATAGTGAGCACCAGCAAGACAATTCCTTCCTAGCACCTTCCTTGGAATAGAGAGAGTGCAACGTGTCAATATCGCATTATGGAGAGCCAGAGTGAGAAACAGCATATTACTTGTTTGCAAGGCTTGGAAAGAGCAAAGTCCCAGTCTTGCTGTTTATCTGCAGTGACTGCAAGGGATAGTTAGGACATGAAAGAGAATTCCTTCCTAGCACCTTCCTTGGAAGTGAGAGAGTGCAACGTGTCAATCTCGCAGTTCGGAGAGCCAGAGTGAGAAAAAGCAGAGTGCCTGTTTGGAAGGCTAGGAAAGAGCAGAGCCCTGTCTTCCTGTTTATCTGGAATGACTGCAAGGGATACTGAGCACCAACAAGACAATTCCTTCCTAGCACATTCCTTGGAAGAGAGAGAGTGCAACGTGCCATCCTCGTTGTTGGTAGTACGAGAATGAGGAAAAGCAGAGTGCCTGTTTGCAAGGCTAGGAAAGAGCAGAGCCCTTTTCTTGCTGTTTATCTGCAATGACTGCAAGGGATAGTAAGGACCAGCAAGACAATTCCTTCCTAGCAACTGTATTGGAAGAGAGAGAGTGCAACGTGTCAATCTCGGAGTTCGGGGAGCCAGACTGAGGAAAATCAGAGTGCCTCTTTGCAAGGCTAGGAAAGAGCAGAGCCCCAGTCTTGCTGTTTCTCTGCAATGACTGCAAGGGATAGTAAGGACCAGCAAGACAATTCCTACCTAGCACCTTCCTTGGAAGAGAGAGAGTGCAACGTGCCATCCTCGTTGTTGGTAGTATGAGTATGTGGAAAAGCAGAGTGCCTGTTTGCAAGGCTAGGAAAGAGCAGAGCCTCATTCTTCCTCTTTATCTGCAATGACTGCAAGGGATAGTAAGGACCAGCAAGACAATTCCTTCCTAGCACCTTCCTTGGAATAGAGAGAGTGCAACGTGTCAATCTCGCAGTTCGGAGAGCCAGAGTGAGAAAAAGCAGAGTGCCTGTTTGGAAGGCTAGGAAAGAGCAGAGCCCTAGTCTTGCTGTTTATCTGCAATGACTGCAAGGGATAGTAAGGACCAGCAAGACAATTCCTTCCTAGCAACTGTATTGGAAGAGAGAGAGTGCAACGTGTCAATCTCGGAGTTCGGGGAGCCAGACTGAGGAAAAGCAGAGTGCCTCTTTGCAAGGCTAGGAAAGAGCAGAGCCCCAGTCTTGCTGTTTCTCTGCAATGACTGCAAGGGATAGTGAGCACCAGCAAGACAATTCCTTCTTAGCACCTTCCTTCAAAGAGAGAGAGTGCAACGTGTCAATCTCACAGTTCAGAGAGCCAGAGTGAGAAAAAGCAGAGTGCCTGTTTGCTAGGCTAGGAAAGAGCACAGCCTCAGTGTTCCTGTTTATCTGCAATGACTGCAAGGGATAGTGAGCTCCAGTAACACAATTCCTTCCTAGCAATTTCCTTCGAAGAGAGTTCAACGTTTCAATCTCGCAGTATGGAAAGCCAGAGTGAGAAAAAGCAGACTACGTGTTTGCAAGTCTAGGAAAGAGCAAAGCCCCAGTCTAGCTGTTTATCTGCAGGGACTGCAAGGGATAGTTTAGGACAAGAAAGAGAATTCCTTCCTAGCACTTTTCTTGGAGTAGAGAGATTGCAACGATTCAATCATACAGTACGGAGCGTGAGAGTGAGAAAAAGCAGAGTGCCTCTTTGCAAGGCTAGGAAAGAGCAGAGCCCCAGTCTTGCTGTTTATCTGCAATGACGGGAAGGGATAGTGAGCACCAGCATGACAATTCCTTCCTAGCACCTTCCTTGGAAGAGAGAGAGTGCAACGTGCCATCCTCGTTGTTGGTAGTATGAGTACGTGGAAAAGCAGAGTGCCTGTTTGCAAGGCTAGGAAAGAGCAGAGCCTCAGTCTTGCTGTTTCTCTGCAATGACCGCAAGGGATAGTGAGCACCAGCAAGACAATTCCTTCCTAGCACCTTCCTTGGAATAGAGAGAGTGCAACGTGTCAATATCGCATTATGGAGAGCCAGAGTGAGAAACAGCATATTACTTGTTTGCAAGGCTTGGAAAGAGCAAAGTCCCAGTCTTGCTGTTTATCTGCAGTGACTGCAAGGGATAGTTAGGACATGAAAGAGAATTCCTTCCTAGCACCTTCCTTGGAAGTGAGAGAGTGCAACGTGTCAATCTCGCAGTTCGGAGAGCCAGAGTGAGAAAAAGCAGAGTGCCTGTTTGGAAGGCTAGGAAAGAGCAGAGCCCTGTCTTCCTGTTTATCTGGAATGACTGCAAGGGATACTGAGCACCAACAAGACAATTCCTTCCTAGCACATTCCTTGGAAGAGAGAGAGTGCAACGTGCCATCCTCGTTGTTGGTAGTACGAGAATGAGGAAAAGCAGAGTGCCTGTTTGCAAGGCTAGGAAAGAGCAGAGCCCTTTTCTTGCTGTTTATCTGCAATGACTGCAAGGGATAGTAAGGACCAGCAAGACAATTCCTTCCTAGCAACTGTATTGGAAGAGAGAGAGTGCAACGTGTCAATCTCGGAGTTCGGGGAGCCAGACTGAGGAAAATCAGAGTGCCTCTTTGCAAGGCTAGGAAAGAGCAGAGCCCCAGTCTTGCTGTTTCTCTGCAATGACTGCAAGGGATAGTAAGGACCAGCAAGACAATTCCTACCTAGCACCTTCCTTGGAAGAGAGAGAGTGCAACGTGCCATCCTCGTTGTTGGTAGTATGAGTATGTGGAAAAGCAGAGTGCCTGTTTGCAAGGCTAGGAAAGAGCAGAGCCTCATTCTTCCTCTTTATCTGCAATGACTGCAAGGGATAGTAAGGACCAGCAAGACAATTCCTTCCTAGCACCTTCCTTGGAATAGAGAGAGTGCAACGTGTCAATCTCGCAGTTCGGAGAGCCAGAGTGAGAAAAAGCAGAGTGCCTGTTTGGAAGGCTAGGAAAGAGCAGAGCCCTAGTCTTGCTGTTTATCTGCAATGACTGCAAGGGATAGTAAGGACCAGCAAGACAATTCCTTCCTAGCAACTGTATTGGAAGAGAGAGAGTGCAACGTGTCAATCTCGGAGTTCGGGGAGCCAGACTGAGGAAAAGCAGAGTGCCTCTTTGCAAGGCTAGGAAAGAGCAGAGCCCCAGTCTTGCTGTTTCTCTGCAATGACTGCAAGGGATAGTGAGCACCAGCAAGACAATTCCTTCTTAGCACCTTCCTTCAAAGAGAGAGAGTGCAACGTGTCAATCTCACAGTTCAGAGAGCCAGAGTGAGAAAAAGCAGAGTGCCTGTTTGCTAGGCTAGGAAAGAGCACAGCCTCAGTGTTCCTGTTTATCTGCAATGACTGCAAGGGATAGTGAGCTCCAGTAACACAATTCCTTCCTAGCAATTTCCTTCGAAGAGAGTTCAACGTTTCAATCTCGCAGTATGGAAAGCCAGAGTGAGAAAAAGCAGACTACGTGTTTGCAAGTCTAGGAAAGAGCAAAGCCCCAGTCTAGCTGTTTATCTGCAGGGACTGCAAGGGATAGTTAGGACAAGAAAGAGAATTCCTTCCTAGCACTTTTCTTGGAGTAGAGAGATTGCAACGATTCAATCATACAGTACGGAGCGTGAGAGTGAGAAAAAGCAGAGTGCCTCTTTGCAAGGCTAGGAAAGAGCAGAGCCCCAGTCTTGCTGTTTATCTGCAATGACTGCAAGGGATAGTGAGCACCAGCATGACAATTCCTTCCTAGCACCTTCCTTGGAAGAGAGAGAGTGCAACGTGCCATCCTCGTTGTTGGTAGTATGAGTACGTGGAAAAGCAGAGTGCCTGTTTGCAAGGCTAGGAAAGAGCAGAGCCTCAGTCTTGCTGTTTATCTGCAATGACCGCAAGGGATAGTGAGCACCAGCAAGACAATTCCTTCCTAGCACCTTCCTTGGAATAGAGAGAGTGCAACGTGTCAATATCGCATTATGGAGAGCCAGAGTGAGAAACAGCATATTACTTGTTTGCAAGGCTTGGAAAGAGCAAAGTCCCAGTCTTGCTGTTTATCTGCAGTGACTGCAAGGGATAGTTAGGACAAGAAAGAGAATTCCTTCCTAGCACCTTCCTTGGAAGTGAGAGAGTGCAACGTGTCAATCTCGCAGTTCGGAGAGCCAGAGTGAGAAAAAGCAGAGTGCCTGTTTGGAAGGCTAGGAAAGAGCAGAGCCCTGTCTTCCTGTTTATCTGGAATGACTGCAAGGGATACTGAGCACCAACAAGACAATTCCTTCCTAGCACATTCCTTCAAAGAGAGAGAGTGCAACGTGCCATCCTCGTTGTTGGTAGTACGAGAATGAGGAAAAGCAGAGTGCCTGTTTGCAAGGCTAGGAAAGAGCAGAGCCCTTTTCTTGCTGTTTATCTGCAATGACTGCAAGGGATAGTAAGGACCAGCAAGACAATTCCTTCCTAGCAACTGTATTGGAAGAGAGAGAGTGCAACGTGTCAATCTCGCAGTTCGGGGAGCCAGACTGAGGAAAAGCAGAGTGCCTCTTTGCAAGGCTAGGAAAGAGCAGAGCCCCAGTCTTGCTGTTTCTCTGCAATGACTGCAAGGGATAGTGAGCACCAGCAAGACAATTCCTTCTTAGCACCTTCCTTCAAAGAGAGAGAGTGCAACGTGTCAATCTCACAGTTCAGAGAGCCAGAGTGAGAAAAAGCAGAGTGCCTGTTTGCTAGGCTAGGAAAGAGCACAGCCTCAGTGTTCCTGTTTATCTGCAATGACTGCAAGGGATAGTGAGCTCCAGTAACACAATTCCTTCCTAGCAATTTCCTTCGAAGAGAGTTCAACGTTTCAATCTCGCAGTATGGAAAGCCAGAGTGAGAAAAAGCAGACTACGTGTTTGCAAGTCTAGGAAAGAGCAAAGCCCCAGTCTAGCTGTTTATCTGCAGGGACTGCAAGGGATAGTTAGGACAAGAAAGAGAATTCCTTCCTAGCACTTTTCTTGGAGTAGAGAGATTGCAACGATTCAATCATACAGTACGGAGCGTGAGAGTGAGAAAAAGCAGAGTGCCTCTTTGCAAGGCTAGGAAAGAGCAGAGCCCCAGTCTTGCTGTTTATCTGCAATGACGGGAAGGGATAGTGAGCACCAGCATGACAATTCCTTCCTAGCACCTTCCTTGGAAGAGAGAGAGTGCAACGTGCCATCCTCGTTGTTGGTAGTATGAGTACGTGGAAAAGCAGAGTGCCTGTTTGCAAGGCTAGGAAAGAGCAGAGCCTCAGTCTTGCTGTTTATCTGCAAAGACCGCAAGGGATAGTGAGCACCAGCAAGACAATTCCTTCCTAGCACCTTCCTTGGAATAGAGAGAGTGCAACGTGTCAATATCGCATTATGGAGAGCCAGAGTGAGAAACAGCATATTACTTTTTTGCAAGGCTTGGAAAGAGCAAAGTCCCAGTCTTGCTGTTTATCTGCAGTGACTGCAAGGGATAGTTAGGACAAGAAAGAGAATTCCTTCCTAGCACCTTCCTTGGAAGTGAGAGAGTGCAACGTGTCAATCTCGCAGTTCGGAGAGCCAGAGTGAGAAAAAGCAGAGTGCCTGTTTGGAAGGCTAGGAAAGAGCAGAGCAGTGTCTTCCTCTTTATCTGGAATGACTGCAAGGGATACTGAGCACCAACAAGACAATTCCTTCCTAGCACATTCCTTCAAAGAGAGAGAGTGCAACGTGCCATCCTCGTTGTTGGTAGTACGAGAATGAGGAAAAGCAGAGTGCCTGTTTGCAAGGCTAGGAAAGAGCAGAGCCCTTTTCTTGCTGTTTATCTGCAATGACTGCAAGGGATAGTAAGGACCAGCAAGACAATTCCTTCCTAGCAACTGTATTGGAAGAGAGAGAGTGCAACGTGTCAATCTCGCAGTTCGGGGAGCCAGACTGAGGAAAAGCAGAGTGCCTCTTTGCAAGGCTAGGAAAGAGCAGAGCCCCAGTCTTGCTGTTTCTCTGCAATGACTGCAAGGGATAGTGAGCACCAGCAAGACAATTCCTTCTTAGCACCTTTCTTCAAAGAGAGAGAGTGCAACGTGTCAATCAGTTCAGAGAGCTAGAGTGAGAAAAAGCAGAGTGCCTGTTTGCAAGGCTAGGAAAGAGCACAGCCCCTGTGTTCCTGTTTATCTGCAATGACTGCAAGGGATAGTGAGCTCCAGTAACACAATTCCTTCCTAGCAATTTCCTTCTAAGAGAGTTCAACGTTTCAATCTCGCAGTATGGAAAGCCAGAGTGAGAAAAAGCAGACTACGTGTTTGCAAGTCTAGGAAAGAGCAAAGCCCCAGTCTTGCTGTTTATCTGCAGTGCCTGCAAGGGATAGTTAGGACAAGAAAGAGAATTCCTTCCTAGCACTTTTCTTGGAGTAGAGAGATTGCACCGATTCCATCATACAGTATAGAGCGAGAGTGAGAAAAAGCAGAGTGCCTCTTTGCAAGGCTAGGAAAGAGCAGAGCCCCAGTCTTGCTGTTTATCTGCAATGACTGCAAGGGATAGTGAGCACCAACAAGACAATTCCTTCCTAGCACATTCCTTCAAAGAGAGAGAGTGCAACGTGCCATCCTCGTTGTTGGTAGTACGAGAATGAGGAAAAGCAGAGTGCCTGTTTGCAAGGCTAGGAAAGAGCAGAGCCTCAGTCTTGCTGTTTATCTGCAATGACTGCAAGGGATAGTAAGGACCAGCAAGACAATTCCTTCCTAGCAACTGTATTGGAAGAGAGAGAGTGCAACGTGTCAATCTCGCAGTTCGGGGAGCCAGACTGAGGAAAAGCAGAGTGCCTCTTTGCAAGGCTAGGAAAGAGCAGAGCCCCAGTCTTGCTGTTTCTCTGCAATGACTGCAAGGGATAGTGAGCACCAGCAAGACAATTCCTTCTTAGCACCTTTCTTCAAAGAGAGAGAGTGCAACGTGTCAATCAGTTCAGAGAGCTAGAGTGAGAAAAAGCAGAGTGCCTGTTTGCAAGGCTAGGAAAGAGCACAGCCCCTGTGTTCCTGTTTATCTGCAATGACTGCAAGGGATAGTGAGCTCCAGTAACACAATTCCTTCCTAGCAATTTCCTTCTAAGAGAGTTCAACGTTTCAATCTCGCAGTATGGAAAGCCAGAGTGAGAAAAAGCAGACTACGTGTTTGCAAGTCTAGGAAAGAGCAAAGCCCCAGTCTTGCTGTTTATCTGCAGTGCCTGCAAGGGATAGTTAGGACAAGAAAGAGAATTCCTTCCTAGCACTTTTCTTGGAGTAGAGAGATTGCACCGATTCCATCATACAGTATAGAGCGAGAGTGAGAAAAAGCAGAGTGCCTCTTTGCAAGGCTAGGAAAGAGCAGAGCCCCAGTCTTGCTGTTTATCTGCAATGACTGCAAGGGATAGTGAGCACCAGCATGACAATTCCTTCCTAGCACATTCCCTCGAAGAGAGAGAGTGCAACGTGCCAACGTTGTTGTTGGTAGTACGAGAATGAGGAAAAGCAGAGTGCCTGTTTGCAAGGCTAGGAAAGAGCAGAGCCTCAGTCTTGCTGTTTATCTGCAATGACTGCAAGGGATAGTAAGGACCAGCAAGACAATTCCTTCCTAGCACCTTCCTTGGAATAGAGAGAGTGCAACGTGTCAATCTCGCAGTTCGGAGAGCCAGAGTGAGAAAAAGCAGAGTGCCTGTTTGGAAGGCTACGAAAGAGCAGAGCCCTAGTCTTGCTGTTTATCTGCACTGACTGCCAGGGTTAGTTAGGACAAGAAAGAGAATTCCTTCCTAGCACCTTCCTTGGAAGTGAGAGAGTGCAACGTGCCAACCTCGTTGTTGGTAGTATGAGAATCAGGAAAAGCAGACTGACTCTTTGCAAGGCTAGGAAAAATCAGAGCCTCATTCTTGCTGTTTATCTGCAATGACTGCAAGGGATACTGAGCACCAGCATGACAATTCCTTCCTAGCACATTCCCTCGAAGAGAGAGAGTGCAACGTGCCAACCTTGTTGTTGGTAGTACGAGAATGAGGAAAAGCAGAGTGCCTGTTTGCAAGGCTAGGAAAGAGCAGAGCCTCAGTCTTGCTGTTTAACTGCAATGACTGCAAGGGATAGTAAGGACCAGCAAGACAATTCCTTCCTAGCACCTTCCTTGGAATAGAGAGAGTGCAACATGTCAATATCGCATTATGGAGAGCCAGAGTTGGAAAAAGCATATTACTTGTTTGCAAGGCTTGGAAAGAGCAAAGTCCCAGTCTTGCTGTTTATCTGCAGTGACTGCCAGGGTTAGTTAGGACAAGAAAGAGAATTCCTTCCTAGCACCTTCCTTGGAAGTGAGAGAGTGCAACGTGTCAATCTCGCAGTTCGGAGAGCCAGAGTGAGAAAAAGCAGAGTGCCTGTTTGGAAGGCTACGAAAGAGCAGAGCCCTGTCTTCCTGTTTATCTGGAATGACTGCAAGGGATACTGAGCGCCAGCAAGACAATTCCTTCCTAGCACCTTCCTTGGAAGAGAGAGAGTGCAACGTGCCAACCTTGTTGTTGGTAGTACGAGAATGAGGAAAAGCAGAGTGCCTGTTTGCAAGGCTAGGAAAGAGCAGAGCCTCAGTCTTGCTGTTTATCTGCAATGACTGCAAGGGATAGTAAGGACCAGCAAGACAATTCCTTCCTAGCACCTTCCTTGGAATAGAGAGAGTGCAACGTGTCAATATCGCATTATGGAGAGCCAGAGTGAGAAAAAGCATATTACTTGTTTGCAAGGCTTGGAGAGAGCAAAGTCCCAGTCTTGCTGTTTATCTGCACTGACTGCCAGGGTTAGTTAGGACAAGAAAGAGAATTCCTTCCTAGCACCTTCCTTGGAAGTGAGAGAGTGCAACGTGTCAATCTCGCAGTTCGGAGAGCCAGAGTGAGAAAAAGCAGAGTGCCTGTTTGGAAGGCTACGAAAGAGCAGAGCCCTGTCTTCCTGTTTATCTGGAATGACTGCAAGGGATACTGAGCACCAGCAAGACAATTCCTTCCTAGCACATTCCTTCAAAGAGAGAGAGTGCAACGTGCCAACCTCGTTGTTGGTAGTACGAGAATGAGGAAAAGCAGAGTGCCTGTTTGCAAGGCTAGGAAAGAGCAGAGCCCTAGTCTTGCTGTTTATCTGCAATGACTGCAAGGGATAGTAAGGACCAGCAAGACAATTCCTTCCTAGCAACTGTATTGGAAGAGAGAGAGTGCAACGTGTCAATCTCGCAGTTCGGGGAGCCAGACTGAGGAAAAGCAGAGTGCCTCTTTGCAAGGCTAGGAAAGAGCAGAGCCCCAGTCTTGCTGTTTCTCTGCAATGACTGCAAGGGATAGTGAGCACCAGCAAGACAATTCCTTCTTAGCACCTTTCTTCAAAGAGAGAGAGTGCTACGTGTCAATCTCACAGTTCAGAGAGCTAGAGTGAGAAAAAGCAGAGTGCCTGTTTGCAAGGCTAGGAAAGAGCACAGCCCCTGTCTTCCTGTTTATCTGCAATGACTGCAAGGGATAGTGAGCTCCAGTAACACAATTCCTTCCTAGCAATTTCCTTCGAAGAGAGTTCAACGTTTCAATCTCGCAGTATGGAAAGCCAGAGTGAGAAAAAGCAGACTACGTGTTTGCAAGTCTAGGAAAGAGCAAAGCCCCAGACTTGCTGTTTATCTGCAGTGACTGCAAGGGATAGTTAGGACAAGAAAGAGAATTCCTTCCTAGCACTTTTCTTGGAGTAGAGAGATTGCAACGATTCAATCATACAGTACGGAGCGTGAGAGTGAGAAAAAGCAGAGTGCCTCTTTGCAAGGCTAGGAAAGAGCAGAGCCCCAGTCTTGCTGTTTCTCTGCAATGACTGCAAGGGATAGTGAGCACCAGCATGACAATTCCTTCCTAGCACATTCCCTCGAAGAGAGAGAGTGCAACGTGCCAACCTCGTTGTTGGTAGTACGAGAATGAGGAAAAGCAGAGTGCCTGTTTGCAAGGCTAGGAAAGAGCAGAGCCTCAGTCTTGCTGTTTATCTGCAATGACTGCAAGGGATAGTAAGGACCAGCAAGACAATTCCTTCCTAGCACCTTCCTTGGAATAGAGAGAGTGCAACGTGTCAATATCGCATTATGGAGAGCCAGAGTGAGAAAAAGCATATTACTTGTTTGCAAGGCTTGGAGAGAGCAAAGTCCCAGTCTTGCTGTTTATCTGCACTGACTGCCAGGGTTAGTTAGGACAAGAAAGAGAATTCCTTCCTAGCACCTTCCTTGGAAGTGAGAGAGTGCAACGTGTCAATCTCGTTGTTGGTAGTACGAGAATGAGGAAAAGCAGAGTGCCTGTTTGCAAGGGTAGGAAAGATCAGAGCCTCATTCTTGCTGTTTATCTGCAGTGACTGCAAGGGATAGTTAGGACAAGAAAGAGAATTCCTTCCTAGCACCTTCCTTGGAAGTGAGAGAGTGCAACGTGTCAATCTCGCAGTTCGGAGAGCCAGAGTGAGAAAAAGCAGAGTGCCTGTTTGGAAGGCTAGGAAAGAGCAGAGCCCTGTCTTCCTGTTTATGTGGAATGACTGCAAGGGATACTGAGCACCAGCAAGACAATTCCTTCCTAGCACATTCCTTCAAAGAGAGAGAGTGCAACGTGCCAACCTCGTTGTTGGTAGTACGAGAATGAGGAAAAGCAAAGTGCCTGTTTGCAAGGCTAGGAAAGAGCAGAGCCCTAGTCTTGCTGTTTATCTGCAATGACTGCAAGGGATAGTAAGGACCAGCAAGACAATTCCTTCCTAGCAACTGTATTGGAAGAGATAGAGTGCAAAGTGTCAATCTCGGAGGTCGGGGAGCCAGACTGAGGAAAAGCAGAGTGCCTCTTTGCAAGGCTAGGAAAGAGCAGAGCCCCAGTCTTGCTGTTTCTCTGCAATGACTGCAAGGGATAGTGAGCACCAGCAAGACAATTCCTTCTTAGCACCTTCCTTCAAAGAGAGAGTGCAACGTGTCAATCTCACAGTTCAGAGAGCTAGAGTGAGAAAAAGCAGAGTGCCTGTTTGCAAGGCTAGGAAAGAGCACAGCCCCTGTGTTCCTGTTTATCTGCAATGACTGCAAGGGATAGTGAGCTCCAGTAACACAATTCCTTCCTAGCAATTTCCTTCGAAGAGAGTTCAACGTTTCAATCTCGCAGTATGGAAAGCCAGAGTGAGAAAAAGCAGACTACGTGTTTGCAAGTCTAGGAAAGAGCAAAGCCCCAGTCTTGCTGTTTATCTGCAGTGACTGCAAGGGATAGTTAGGACAAGAAAGAGAATTCCTTCCTAGCACTTTTCTTGGAGTAGAGAGATTGCAACGATTCAATCATACAGTACGGAGCGTGAGAGTGAGAAAAAGCAGAGTGCCTCTTTGCAAGGCTAGGAAAGAGCAGAGCCCCAGTCTTGCTGTTTCTCTGCAATGACTGCAAGGGATAGTGAGCACCAGCATGACAATTCCTTCCTAGCACATTCCCTCGAAGAGAGAGAGTGCAACGTGCCAACCTTGTTGTTGGTAGTACGAGAATGAGGAAAAGCAGAGTGCCTGATTGCAAGGCTAGGAAAGAGCAGAGCCTCAGTCTTGCTGTTTATCTGCAATGACTGCAAGGGATAGTAAGGACCAGCAAGACAATTCCTTCCTAGCACCTTCCTTGGAATAGAGAGAGTGCAACGTGTCAATACCGCATTATGGAGAGCCAGAGTGAGAAAAAGCATATTACTTGTTTGCAAGGCTTGGAGAGAGCAAAGTCCCAGTCTTGCTGTTTATCTGCACTGACTGCCAGGGTTAGTTAGGACAAGAAAGAGAATTCCTTCCTAGCACCTTCCTTGGAAGTGAGAGAGTGCAACGTGTCAATCTCGCAGTTCGGAGAGCCAGAGTGAGAAAAAGCAGAGTGCCTGTTTGCAAGGGTAGGAAAGAGCAGAGCCTCAGTCTTGCTGTTTATCTGCAATCACTGCAAGGGATAGTGAGCACCAGCAAGACAATTCCTGCCTAGCACATTCCCTCGAAGAGAGAGAGTGCAACGTGCCAACCTTGTTGTTGGTAGTACGAGAATGAGGAAAATCAGAGTGCCTCTTTGCAAGGCTAGGAAAGAGCAGAGCCCCAGTCTTGCTGTTTCTCTGCAATGACTGCAAGGGATAGTGAGCACCAGCACGACAATTCCTTCTTAGCACCTTTCTTCAAAGAGAGAGAGTGCAACGTGCCAACCTCGTTGTTGGTAGTACGAGAATGAGGAAAAGCAGAGTCCCTGTTTGCAAGGGTAGGAAAGATCAGAGCCTCATTCTTGCTGTTTATCTGCAGTGACTGCAAGGGATAGTTAGGACAAGAAAGAGAATTCCTTCCTAGCACCTTCCTTGGAAGTGAGAGAGTGCAACGTGTCAATCTCGCAGTTCGGAGAGCCAGAGTGAGAAAAAGCAGAGTGCCTGTTTGGAAGGCTAGGAAAGAGCAGAGCCCTGTCTTCCTGTTTATCTGGAATGACTGCAAGGGATAGTGAGGACCAGCATGACAATTCCTTCCTAGCACATTCCCTCGAAGAGAGAGAGTGCAACGTGCCAACCTTGTTGTTGGTAGTACGAGAATGAGGAAAAGCAGAGTGCCTGTTTGCAAGGCTAGGAAAGAGCAGAGCCCTAGTCTTGCTGTTTATCTGCAATGACTGCAAGGGATAGTAAGGACCAGCAAGACAATTCCTTCCTAGCAACTGTATTGGAAGAGAGACAGTGCAACGTGTCAATCTCGGAGGTCGGGGAGCCAGACTGAGGAAAAGCAGAGTGCCTCTTTGCAAGGCTAGGAAAGAGCAGAGCCCCAGTCTTGCTGTTTCTCTGCAATGACTGCAAGGGATAGTGAGCACCAGCAAGACAATTCCTTCTTAGCACCTTCCTTCAAAGAGAGAGAGTGCAACGTGTCAATCTCACAGTTCAGAGAGCCAGAGTGAGAAAAAGCAGAGTGCCTGTTTGCAAGGCTAGGAAAGAGCACAGCCCCTGTGTTCCTGTTTATCTGTAATGACTGCAAGGGATAGTGAGCTCCAGTAACACAATTCCTTCCTAGCAATTTCCTTCGAAGAGAGTTCAACGTTTCAATCTCGCAGTATGGAAAGCCAGAGTGAGAAAAAGCAGACTACGTGTTTGCAAGTCTAGGAAAGAGCAAAGCCCCAGTCTTGCTGTTTATCTGCAGTGACTGCAAGGGATAGTTAGGACAAGAAAGAGAATTCCTTCCTAGCACTTTTCTTGGAGTAGAGAGATTGCAACGATTCAATCATACAGTACGGAGCGTGAGAGTGAGAAAAAGCAGAGTGCCTCTTTGAAAGGCTAGGAAAGAGCAGAGCCCCAGTCTTGCTGTTTATCTGCAATGACTGCAAGGGATAGTGAGCACCAGCATGACAATTCCTTCCTAGCACATTCCCTCGAAGAGAGAGAGTGCAACGTGCCAACCTCGTTGTTGGTAGTACGAGAATGAGGAAAAGCAGAGTGCCTGTTTGCAAGGCTAGGAAAGAGCAGAGCCCCAGTCTTGCTGTTTATCTGCAATGACTGCAAGGGATAGTGAGCACCAGCATGACAATTCCTTCCTAGCACATTCCCTCGAAGAGAGAGAGTGCAACGTGCCAACCTTGTTGTTGGTAGTACGAGAATGAGGAAAAGCAGAGTGCCTGTTTGCAAGGCTAGGAAAGAGCAGAGCCTCAGTCTTGCTGTTTATCTGCAGTGACTGCCAGGGTTAGTTAGGACAAGAAAGAGAATTCCTTCCTAGCACCTTCCTTGGAAGTGAGAGAGTGCAACGTGTCAATCTCGCAGTTCGGAGAGCCAGAGTGAGAAAAAGCAGAGTGCCTGTTTGGAAGGCTAGGAAAGAGCAGAGCCTCAGTCTTGCTGTTTATCTGCAATCACTGCAAGGGATAGTGAGCACCAGCAAGACAATTCCTTCCTAGCACATTCCCTCGAAGAGAGAGAGTGCAACGTGCCAACCTTGTTGTTGGTAGTACGAGAATGAGGAAAATCAGAGTGCCTCTTTGCAAGGCTAGGAAAGAGCAGAGCCCCAGTCTTGCTGTTTCTCTGCAATGACTGCAAGGGATAGTGAGTACCAGCACGACAATTCCTTCTTAGCACCTTTCTTCAAAGAGAGAGAGTGCAACGTGCCAACCTCGTTGTTGGTAATACGAGAATGAGGAAAAGCAGAGTGCCTGTTTGCAAGGGTAGGAAAGATCAGAGCCTCATTCTTGCTGTTTATCTGCAGTGACTGCAAGGGATAGTTAGGACAAGAAAGAGAATTCCTTCCTAGCACCTTCCTTGGAAGTGAGAGAGTGCAACGTGTCAATCTCGCAGTTCGGAGAGCCAGAGTGAGAAAAAGCAGAGTGCCTGTTTGGAAGGCTAGGAAAGAGCAGAGCCCTGTCTTCCTGTTTATCTGGAATGACTGCAAGGGATACTGAGCACCAGCAAGACAATTCCTTCCTAGCACATTCCTTCAAAGAGAGAGAGTGCAACGTGCCAACCTCGTTGTTGGTAGTACGAGAATGAGGAAAAGCAAAGTGCCTGTTTGCAAGGCTAGGAAAGAGCAGAGCCCTAGTCTTGCTGTTTATCTGCAATGACTGCAAGGGATAGTAAGGACCAGCAAGACAATTCCTTCCTAGCAACTGTATTGGAAGAGATAGAGTGCAAAGTGTCAATCTCGGAGGTCGGGGAGCCAGACTGAGGAAAAGCAGAGTGCCTCTTTGCAAGGCTAGGAAAGAGCAGAGCCCCAGTCTTGCTGTTTCTCTGCAATGACTGCAAGGGATAGTGAGCACCAGCAAGACAATTCCTTCTTAGCACCTTCCTTCAAAGAGAGAGAGTGCAACGTGTCAATCTCACAGTTCAGAGAGCTAGAGTGAGAAAAAGCAGAGTGCCTGTTTGCAAGGCTAGGAAAGAGCACAGCCCCTGTGTTCCTGTTTATCTGCAATGACTGCAAGGGATAGTGAGCTCCAGTGACACAATTCCTTCCTAGCAATTTCCTTCGAAGAGAGTTCAACGTTTGAATCTCGCAGTATGGAAAGCCAGAGTGAGAAAAAGCAGACTACGTGTTTGCAAGTCTAGGAAAGAGCAAAGCCCCAGTCTTGCTGTTTATCTGCAGTGACTGCAAAGGATAGTTAGGACAAGAAAGAGAATTCCTTCCTAGCACTTTTCTTGGAGTAGAGAGATTGCAACGATTCAATCATACAGTACGGAACGTGAGAGTGAGAAAAAGCAGAGTGCCTCTTTGCAAGGCTAGGAAAGAGCAGAGCCCCAGTCTTGCTGTTTATCTGCAATGACTGCAAGGGATAGTGAGCACCAGCATGACAATTCCTTCCTAGCACATTCCCTCGAAGAGAGAGAGTGCAACGTGCCAACCTTGTTGTTGGTAGTACGAGAATGAGGAAAAGCAGAGTGCCTGTTTGCAAGGCTAGGAAAGAGCAGAGCCTCAGTCTTGCTGTTTATCTGCAATGACTGCAAGGGATAGTGAGCAGCAGCAAGACAATTCCTTCCTAGCACCTTCCTTGGAATAGAGAGAGTGCAACGTGTCAATATCGCATTATGGAGAGCCAGAGTGAGAAAAAGCATATTACTTGTTTGCAAGGCTTGGAGAGAGCAAAGTCCCAGTCTTGCTGTTTATCTGCAGTGACTGCAAGGGATAGTGAGGACACGAAAGAGAATTTCTTCCTAGCACCTTTCTTGGAGTAGAGAAATTCCAGCGATTCAATCTCAGAATTTGGAGCGTGAGAGTGAGAAAAAGCAGAGTGCCTGTTTGGAAGGCTAGGAAAGAGCAGAGCCCTGTCTTCCTCTTTATCTGCAATGACTGCAAGGGATAGTAAGGACCAGCAAGACAATTCCTTCCTAGCACCTTCCTTGGACGAGAGAGAGTGCAACGTGTCAATCTCGCAGTTCGGAGAGCCAGAGGGAGAAAAAGCAGAGTGCCTGTTTGGAAGGCTAGGAAAGAGCAGAGCCCTGTCTTCCTGTTTATCTGGAATGACTGCAAGGGATACTGAGCACCAGCAAGTCAATTCCTTCCTAGCACATTCCTTCAAAGAGAGAGAGTGCAACGTGCCAACCTCGTCGTTGGTAGTACGAGAATGAGGAAAAGCAGAGTGCCTGTTTGCAAGGCTGGGAAAGAGCAGAGCCCCAGTCTTGCTGTTTATCTGCAATGACTGCAAGGGATAGTAAGGACCAGCAAGACAATTCCTTCCTAGCACCTTCCTTGGAAGAGAGAGAGTGCAACGTGCCATCCTCGTTGTTGGTAGTATGAGTATGTGGAAAAGCAGAGTGCCTGTTTGCAAGGCTAGGAAAGAGCAGAGCCTCAGTCTTGCTGTTTATCTGCAATCACTGCAAGGGATAGTGAGCAGCAGCAAGACAATTCCTTCCTAGCACCTTTCTTGGAAGACAGAGTGTGCAACGTGCCAACCTCGTTGTTGGTAGTATGAGAATGAGGAAAAGCAGAGTGCCTGTTTGCAAGGCTAGGAAAGAGCAGAGCCTCAGTCTTGCTGTTTATCTGCAATGACTGGAAGGGATAGTGAGCACCAGCACGACAATTCCTTCCTAGCACATTCCCTCGAAGAGAGAGAGTGCAACGTGCCAACCTCGTTGTTGGTAGTACGAGAATGAGGAAAAGCAGAGTGCCTGTTTGCAAGGCTAGGAAAGAGCAGAGCCTCAGTCTTGCTGTTTATCTGCAATGACTGCAAGGGATAGTGAGCAGCAGCAAGACAATTCCTTCCTAGCACCTTCCTTGGAATAGAGAGAGTGCAACGTGTCAATATCGCATTATGGAGAGCCAGAGTGAGAAAAAGCATATTACTTGTTTGCAAGGCTTGGAGAGAGCAAAGTCCCAGTCTTGCTGTTTATCTGCAGTGACTGCAAGGGATAGTGAGGACACGAAAGAGAATTTCTTCCTAGCACCTTTCTTGGAGTAGAGAAATTCCAGCGATTCAATCTCAGAATTTGGAGCGTGAGAGTGAGAAAAAGCAGAGTGCCTGTTTGGAAGGCTAGGAAAGAGCAGAGCCCTGTCTTCCTCTTTATCTGCAATGACTGCAAGGGATAGTAAGGACCAGCAAGACAATTCCTTCCTAGCACCTTCCTTGGACGAGAGAGAGTGCAACGTGTCAATCTCGCAGTTCGGAGAGCCAGAGGGAGAAAAAGCAGAGTGCCTGTTTGGAAGGCTAGGAAAGAGCAGAGCCCTGTCTTCCTGTTTATCTGGAATGACTGCAAGGGATACTGAGCACCAGCAAGTCAATTCCTTCCTAGCACATTCCTTCAAAGAGAGAGAGTGCAACGTGCCAACCTCGTCGTTGGTAGTACGAGAATGAGGAAAAGCAGAGTGCCTGTTTGCAAGGCTGGGAAAGAGCAGAGCCCCAGTCTTGCTGTTTATCTGCAATGACTGCAAGGGATAGTAAGGACCAGCAAGACAATTCCTTCCTAGCACCTTCCTTGGAAGAGAGAGAGTGCAACGTGCCATCCTCGTTGTTGGTAGTATGAGTATGTGGAAAAGCAGAGTGCCTGTTTGCAAGGCTAGGAAAGAGCAGAGCCTCAGTCTTGCTGTTTATCTGCAATCACTGCAAGGGATAGTGAGCAGCAGCAAGACAATTCCTTCCTAGCACCTTTCTTGGAAGACAGAGTGTGCAACGTGCCAACCTCGTTGTTGGTAGTATGAGAATGAGGAAAAGCAGAGTGCCTGTTTGCAAGGCTAGGAAAGAGCAGAGCCTCAGTCTTGCTGTTTATCTGCAATGACTGGAAGGGATAGTGAGCACCAGCACGACAATTCCTTCCTAGCACATTCCCTCGAAGAGAGAGAGTGCAACGTGCCAACCTCGTTGTTGGTAGTACGAGAATGAGGAAAAGCAGAGTGCCTGTTTGCAAGGCTAGGAAAGAGCAGAGCCCCAGTCTTGCTGTTTATCTGCAATGACTGCAAGGGATAGTGAGCACCAGCATGACAATTCCTTCCTTACACATTCCCTCGAAGAGAGAGAGTGCAACGTGCCAACCTTGTTGTTGGTAGTACGAGAATGAGGAAAAGCAGAAAGCCTGTTTGCAAGGCTAGGAAAGAGCAGAGCCTCAGTCTTGCTGTTTATCTGCAGTGACTGCCAGGGTTAGTTAGGACAAGAAAGAGAATTCCTTCCTAGCGCCTTCCTTGGAAGTGAGAGAGTTCAACGTTTCAATCTCGCAGTATGGAAAGCCAGAGTGAGAAAAAGCAGACTACGTGTTTGCAAGTCTAGGAAAGAGCAAAGCCCCAGTCTAGCTGTTTATCTGCAGGGACTGCAAGGGATAGTTAGGACAAGAAAGAGAATTCCTTCCTAGCACTTTTCTTGGAGTAGAGAGATTGCAACGATTCAATCATACAGTACGGAGCGTGAGAGTGAGAAAAAGCAGAGTGCCTCTTTGCAAGGCTAGGAAAGAGCAGAGCCCCAGTCTTGCTGTTTCTCTGCAATGACTGCAAGGGATAGTGAGCACCAGCACGACAATTCTTTCTTAGCACCTTTCTTCAAAGAGAGAGAGTGCAACGTGCCAACCTCGTTGTTGGTAGTACGAGAATGAGGAAAAGCAGAGTGCCTGTTTGCAAGGCTAGGAAAGAGCAGAGCCTCATTCTTGCTGTTTATCTGCAGTGACTGCAAGGGATAGTTAGGACAAGAAAGAGAATTCCTTCCTAGCACCTTCCTTGGAAGTGAGAGAGTGCAACGTGTCAATCTCGCAGTTCGGAGAGCCAGAGTGAGAAAAAGCAGAGTGCCTGTTTGGAAGGCTACGAAAGAGCAGAGCCCTGTCTTCCTGTTTATCTGGAATGACTGCAAGGGATACTGAGCACCAGCAAGACAATTCCTTCCTAGCACATTCCTTCAAAGAGAGAGAGTGCAACGTGCCAACCTCGTTGTTGGTAGTACGAGAATGAGGAAAAGCAAAGTGCCTGTTTGCAAGGCTAGGAAAGAGCAGAGCCCTAGTCTTGCTGTTTATCTGCAATGACTGCAAGGGATAGTAAGGACCAGCAAGACAATTCCTTCCTAGCAACTGTATTGGAAGAGATAGAGTGCAAAGTGTCAATCTCGGAGGTCGGGGAGCCAGACTGAGGAAAAGCAGAGTGCCTCTTTGCAAGGCTAGGAAAGAGCAGAGCCCCAGTCTTGCTGTTTCTCTGCAATGACTGCAAGGGATAGTGAGCACCAGCAAGACAATTCCTTCTTAGCACCTTCCTTCAAAGAGAGAGAGTGCAACGTGTCAATCTCACAGCTCAGAGAGCTAGAGTGAGAAAAAGCAGAGTGCCTGTTTGCAAGGCTAGGAAAGAGCACAGCCCCTGTGTTCCTGTTTATCTGCAATGACTGCAAGGGATAGTGAGCTCCAGTAACACAATTCCTTCCTAGCAATTTCCTTCGAAGAGAGTTCAACGTTTCAATCTCGCAGTATGGAAAGCCAGAGTGAGAAAAAGCAGACTACGTGTTTGCAAGTCTAGGAAAGAGCAAAGCCCCAGTCTTGCTGTTTATCTGCAGTGACTGCAAGGGATAGTTAGGACAAGAAAGAGAATTCCTTCCTAGCACTTTTCTTGGAGTAGAGAGATTGCAACGATTCAATCATACAGTACGGAGCGTGAGAGTGAGAAAAAGCAGAGTGCCTCTTTGCAAGGCTAGGAAAGAGCAGAGCCCCAGTCTTGCTGTTTATCTGCAATGACTGCAAGGGATAGTGAGCACCAGCATGACAATTCCTTCCTAGCACATTCCCTCGAAGAGAGAGAGTGCAACGTGCCAACCTTGTTGTTGGTAGTACGAGAATGAGGAAAAGCAGAGTGCCTGTTTGCAAGGCTAGGAAAGAGCAGAGCCTCAGTCTTGCTGTTTATCTGCAATGACTGCAAGGGATAGTGAGCAGCAGCAAGACAATTCCTTCCTAGCACCTTCCTTGGAATAGAGAGAGTGCAACGTGTCAATATCGCATTATGGAGAGCCAGAGTGAGAAAAAGCAGAGTGCCTCTTTGCAAGGGTAGGAAAGATCAGAGCCTCATTCTTGCTGTTTATCTGCAGTGACTGCAAGGGATAGTTAGGACAAGAAAGAGAATTCCTTCCTAGCACCTTCCTTGGAAGTGAGAGAGTGCAACGTGTCAATCTCGCAGTTCGGAGAGCCAGAGTGAGAAAAAGCAGAGTGCCTGTTTGGAAGGCTAGGAAAGAGCAGAGCCCTGTCTTCCTGTTTATCTGGAATGACTGCAAGGGATACTGAGCACCAGCAAGACAATTCCTTCCTAGCACATTCCTTCAAAGAGAGAGAGTGCAACGTGCCAACCTCGTTGTTGGTAGTACGAGAATGAGGAAAAGCAAAGTGCCTGTTTGCAAGGCTAGGAAAGAGCAGAGCCCTAGTCTTGCTGTTTATCTGCAATGACTGCAAGGGATAGTAAGGACCAGCAAGACAATTCCTTCCTAGCAACTGTATTGGAAGAGATAGAGTGCAAAGTGTCAATCTCGGAGGTCGGGGAGCCAGACTGAGGAAAAGCAGAGTGCCTCTTTGCAAGGCTAGGAAAGAGCAGAGCCCCAGTCTTGCTGTTTCTCTGCAATGACTGCAAGGGATAGTGAGCACCAGCAAGACAATTCCTTCTTAGCACCTTCCTTCAAAGAGAGAGAGTGCAACGTGTCAATCTCACAGTTCAGAGAGCTAGAGTGAGAAAAAGCAGAGTGCCTGTTTGCAAGGCTAGGAAAGAGCACAGCCCCTGTGTTCCTGTTTATCTGCAATGACTGCAAGGGATAGTGAGCTCCAGTGACACAATTCCTTCCTAGCAATTTCCTTCGAAGAGAGTTCAACGTTTGAATCTCGCAGTATGGAAAGCCAGAGTGAGAAAAAGCAGACTACGTGTTTGCAAGTCTAGGAAAGAGCAAAGCCCCAGTCTTGCTGTTTATCTGCAGTGACTGCAAGGGATAGTTAGGACAAGAAAGAGAATTCCTTCCTAGCACTTTTCTTGGAGTAGAGAGATTGCAACGATTCAATCATACAGTACGGAACGTGAGAGTGAGAAAAAGCAGAGTGCCTCTTTGCAAGGCTAGGAAAGAGCAGAGCCCCAGTCTTGCTGTTTATCTGCAATGACTGCAAGGGATAGTGAGCACCAGCATGACAATTCCTTCCTAGCACATTCCCTCGAAGAGAGAGAGTGCAACGTGCCAACCTTGTTGTTGGTAGTACGAGAATGAGGAAAAGCAGAGTGCCTGTTTGCAAGGCTAGGAAAGAGCAGAGCCTCAGTCTTGCTGTTTATCTGCAATGACTGCAAGGGATAGTGAGCAGCAGCAAGACAATTCCTTCCTAGCACCTTCCTTGGAATAGAGAGAGTGCAACGTGTCAATATCGCATTATGGAGAGCCAGAGTGAGAAAAAGCATATTACTTGTTTGCAAGGCTTGGAGAGAGCAAAGTCCCAGTCTTGCTGTTTATCTGCAGTGACTGCAAGGGATAGTGAGGACACGAAAGAGAATTTCTTCCTAGCACCTTTCTTGGAGTAGAGAAATTCCAGCGATTCAATCTCAGAATTTGGAGCGTGAGAGTGAGAAAAAGCAGAGTGCCTGTTTGGAAGGCTAGGAAAGAGCAGAGCCCTGTCTTCCTCTTTATCTGCAATGACTGCAAGGGATAGTAAGGACCAGCAAGACAATTCCTTCCTAGCACCTTCCTTGGACGAGAGAGAGTGCAACGTGTCAATCTCGCAGTTCGGAGAGCCAGAGGGAGAAAAAGCAGAGTGCCTGTTTGGAAGGCTAGGAAAGAGCAGAGCCCTGTCTTCCTGTTTATCTGGAATGACTGCAAGGGATACTGAGCACCAGCAAGTCAATTCCTTCCTAGCACATTCCTTCAAAGAGAGAGAGTGCAACGTGCCAACCTCGTCGTTGGTAGTACGAGAATGAGGAAAAGCAGAGTGCCTGTTTGCAAGGCTGGGAAAGAGCAGAGCCCCAGTCTTGCTGTTTATCTGCAATGACTGCAAGGGATAGTAAGGACCAGCAAGACAATTCCTTCCTAGCACCTTCCTTGGAAGAGAGAGAGTGCAACGTGCCATCCTCGTTGTTGGTAGTATGAGTATGTGGAAAAGCAGAGTGCCTGTTTGCAAGGCTAGGAAAGAGCAGAGCCTCAGTCTTGCTGTTTATCTGCAATCACTGCAAGGGATAGTGAGCAGCAGCAAGACAATTCCTTCCTAGCACCTTTCTTGGAAGACAGAGTGTGCAACGTGCCAACCTCGTTGTTGGTAGTATGAGAATGAGGAAAAGCAGAGTGCCTGTTTGCAAGGCTAGGAAAGAGCAGAGCCTCAGTCTTGCTGTTTATCTGCAATGACTGGAAGGGATAGTGAGCACCAGCACGACAATTCCTTCCTAGCACATTCCCTCGAAGAGAGAGAGTGCAACGTGCCAACCTCGTTGTTGGTAGTACGAGAATGAGGAAAAGCAGAGTGCCTGTTTGCAAGGCTAGGAAAGAGCAGAGCCCCAGTCTTGCTGTTTCTCTGCAATGACTGCAAGGGATAGTGAGCACCAGCATGACAATTCCTTCCTTACACATTCCCTCGAAGAGAGAGAGTGCAACGTGCCAACCTTGTTGTTGGTAGTACGAGAATGAGGAAAAGCAGAAAGCCTGTTTGCAAGGCTAGGAAAGAGCAGAGCCTCAGTCTTGCTGTTTATCTGCAGTGACTGCCAGGGTTAGTTAGGACAAGAAAGAGAATTCCTTCCTAGCGCCTTCCTTGGAAGTGAGAGAGTTCAACGTTTCAATCTCGCAGTATGGAAAGCCAGAGTGAGAAAAAGCAGACTACGTGTTTGCAAGTCTAGGAAAGAGCAAAGCCCCAGTCTAGCTGTTTATCTGCAGGGACTGCAAGGGATAGTTAGGACAAGAAAGAGAATTCCTTCCTAGCACTTTTCTTGGAGTAGAGAGATTGCAACGATTCAATCATACAGTACGGAGCGTGAGAGTGAGAAAAAGCAGAGTGCCTCTTTGCAAGGCTAGGAAAGAGCAGAGCCCCAGTCTTGCTGTTTCTCTGCAATGACTGCAAGGGATAGTGAGCACCAGCACGACAATTCCTTCTTAGCACCTTTCTTCAAAGAGAGAGAGTGCAACGTGCCAACCTCGTTGTTGGTAGTACGAGAATGAGGAAAAGCAGAGTGCCTGTTTGCAAGGCTAGGAAAGAGCAGAGCCTCATTCTTGCTGTTTATCTGCAGTGACTGCAAGGGATAGTTAGGACAAGAAAGAGAATTCCTTCCTAGCACCTTCCTTGGAAGTGAGAGAGTGCAACGTGTCAATCTCGCAGTTCGGAGAGCCAGAGTGAGAAAAAGCAGAGTGCCTGTTTGGAAGGCTACGAAAGAGCAGAGCCCTGTCTTCCTGTTTATCTGGAATGACTGCAAGGGATACTGAGCACCAGCAAGACAATTCCTTCCTAGCACATTCCTTCAAAGAGAGAGAGTGCAACGTGCCAACCTCGTTGTTGGTAGTACGAGAATGAGGAAAAGCAAAGTGCCTGTTTGCAAGGCTAGGAAAGAGCAGAGCCCTAGTCTTGCTGTTTATCTGCAATGACTGCAAGGGATAGTAAGGACCAGCAAGACAATTCCTTCCTAGCAACTGTATTGGAAGAGATAGAGTGCAAAGTGTCAATCTCGGAGGTCGGGGAGCCAGACTGAGGAAAAGCAGAGTGCCTCTTTGCAAGGCTAGGAAAGAGCAGAGCCCCAGTCTTGCTGTTTCTCTGCAATGACTGCAAGGGATAGTGAGCACCAGCAAGACAATTCCTTCTTAGCACCTTCCTTCAAAGAGAGAGAGTGCAACGTGTCAATCTCACAGCTCAGAGAGCTAGAGTGAGAAAAAGCAGAGTGCCTGTTTGCAAGGCTAGGAAAGAGCACAGCCCCTGTGTTCCTGTTTATCTGCAATGACTGCAAGGGATAGTGAGCTCCAGTAACACAATTCCTTCCTAGCAATTTCCTTCGAAGAGAGTTCAACGTTTCAATCTCGCAGTATGGAAAGCCAGAGTGAGAAAAAGCAGACTACGTGTTTGCAAGTCTAGGAAAGAGCAAAGCCCCAGTCTTGCTGTTTATCTGCAGTGACTGCAAGGGATAGTTAGGACAAGAAAGAGAATTCCTTCCTAGCACTTTTCTTGGAGTAGAGAGATTGCAACGATTCAATCATACAGTACGGAGCGTGAGAGTGAGAAAAAGCAGAGTGCCTCTTTGCAAGGCTAGGAAAGAGCAGAGCCCCAGTCTTGCTGTTTATCTGCAATGACTGCAAGGGATAGTGAGCACCAGCATGACAATTCCTTCCTAGCACATTCCCTCGAAGAGAGAGAGTGCAACGTGCCAACCTTGTTGTTGGTAGTACGAGAATGAGGAAAAGCAGAGTGCCTGTTTGCAAGGCTAGGAAAGAGCAGAGCCTCAGTCTTGCTGTTTATCTGCAATGACTGCAAGGGATAGTGAGCAGCAGCAAGACAATTCCTTCCTAGCACCTTCCTTGGAATAGAGAGAGTGCAACGTGTCAATATCGCATTATGGAGAGCCAGAGTGAGAAAAAGCATATTACTTGTTTGCAAGGCTTGGAGAGAGCAAAGTCCCAGTCTTGCTGTTTATCTGCAGTGACTGCAAGGGATAGTGAGGACACGAAAGAGAATTTCTTCCTAGCACCTTTCTTAGAGTAGAGAAATTCCAGCGATTCAATCTCAGAATTTGGAGCGTGAGAGTGAGAAAAAGCAGAGTGCCTGTTTGGAAGGCTAGGAAAGAGCAGAGCCCTGTCTTCCTCTTTATCTGCAATGACTGCAAGGGATAGTAAGGACCAGCAAGACAATTCCTTCCTAGCACCTTCCTTGGACGAGAGAGAGTGCAACGTGTCAATCTCGCAGTTCGGAGAGCCAGAGTGAGAAAAAGCAGAGTGCCTGTTTGGAAGGCTAGGAAAGAGCAGAGCCCTGTCTTCCTGTTTATCTGGAATGACTGCAAGGGATACTGAGCACCAGCAAGTCAATTCCTTCCTAGCACCTTCCTTGGAAGAGAGAGAGTGCAACGTGCCATCCTCGTTGTTGGTAGTATGAGTATGTGGAAAAGCAGAGTGCCTGTTTGCAAGGCTAGGAAAGAGCAGAGCCTCAGTCTTGCTGTTTATCTGCAATCACTGCAAGGGATAGTGAGCAGCAGCAAGACAATTCCTTCCTAGCACCTTTCTTGGAAGACAGAGTGTGCAACGTGCCAACCTCGTTGTTGGTAGTATGAGAATGAGGAAAAGCAGAGTGCCTGTTTGCAAGGCTAGGAAAGAGCAGAGCCCCAGTCTTGCTGTTTATCTGCAGTGACTGCAAGGGATAGTTAGGACAAGAAAGAGAATTCCTTCCTAGCACTTTTCTTGGAGTAGAGAGATTGCAACGATTCAATCATACAGTACGGAGCGTGAGAGTGAGAAAAAGCAGAGTGCCTCTTTGCAAGGCTAGGAAAGAGCAGAGCCCCAGTCTTGCTGTTTATCTGCAATGACTGCAAGGGATAGTGAGCACCAGCATGACAATTCCTTCCTAGCACATTCCCTCGAAGAGAGAGAGTGCAACGTGCCAACCTTGTTGTTGGTAGTACGAGAATGAGGAAAAGCAGAGTGCCTGTTTGCAAGGCTAGGAAAGAGCAGAGCCTCAGTCTTGCTGTTTATCTGCAATGACTGCAAGGGATAGTGAGCAGCAGCAAGACAATTCCTTCCTAGCACCTTCCTTGGAATAGAGAGAGTGCAACGTGTCAATATCGCATTATGGAGAGCCAGAGTGAGAAAAAGCATATTACTTGTTTGCAAGGCTTGGAGAGAGCAAAGTCCCAGTCTTGCTGTTTATCTGCAGTGACTGCAAGGGATAGTGAGGACACGAAAGAGAATTTCTTCCTAGCACCTTTCTTAGAGTAGAGAAATTCCAGCGATTCAATCTCAGAATTTGGAGCGTGAGAGTGAGAAAAAGCAGAGTGCCTGTTTGGAAGGCTAGGAAAGAGCAGAGCCCTGTCTTCCTCTTTATCTGCAATGACTGCAAGGGATAGTAAGGACCAGCAAGACAATTCCTTCTTAGCACCTTCCTTGGACGAGAGAGAGTGCAACGTGTCAATCTCGCAGTTCGGAGAGCCAGAGTGAGAAAAAGCAGAGTGCCTGTTTGGAAGGCTAGGAAAGAGCAGAGCCCTGTCTTCCTGTTTATCTGGAATGACTGCAAGGGATACTGAGCACCAGCAAGTCAATTCCTTCCTAGCACCTTCCTTGGAAGTGAGAGAGTGCAACGTGTCAATCTCGCAGTTCGGAGAGCCAGAGTGAGAAAAAGCAGAGTGCCTGTTTGGAAGGCTAGGAAAGAGCAGAGACCTGTCTTCCTGTTTATCTGGAATGACTGCAAGGGATAGTGAGGACCAGCATGACAATTCCTTCCTAGCACATTCCCTCGAAGAGAGAGAGTGCAACGTGCCAACCTTGTTGTTGGTAGTACGAGAATGAGGAAAAGCAGAGTGCCTGTTTGCAAGGCTAGGAAAGAGCAGAGCCCTAGTCTTGCTGTTTATCTGCAATGACTGCAAGGGATAGTAAGGACCAGCAAGACAATTCCTTCGTAGCAACTGTATTGGAAGAGAGAGAGTGCAACGTGTCAATCTCGGAGGTCGGGGAGCCAGACTGAGGAAAAGCAGAGTGCCTCTTTGCAAGGCTAGGAAAGAGCAGAGCCCCAGTCTTGCTGTTTCTCTGCAATGACTGCAAGGGATAGTGAGCACCAGCAAGACAATTCCTTCTTAGCACCTTTCTTCAAAGAGAGAGAGTGCAACGTGTCAATCTCACAGTTCAGAGAGCCAGAGTGAGAAAAAGCAGAGTGCCTGTTTGCAAGGCTAGGAAAGAGCACAGCCCCTGTGTTCCTGTTTATCTGCAATGACTGCAAGGGATAGTGAGCTCCAGTAACACAATTCCTTCCTAGCAATTTCCTTCGAAGAGAGTTCAACGTTTCAATCTCGCAGTATGGAAAGCCAGAGTGAGAAAAAGCAGACTACGTGTTTGCAAGTCTAGGAAAGAGCAAAGCCCCAGTCTTGCTGTTTATCTGCAATGACTGCAAGGGATAGTGAGCACCAGCATGACAATTCCTTCCTAGCACATTCCCTCGAAGAGAGAGAGTGCAACGTGCCAACCTCGTTGTTGGTAGTACGAGAATGAGGAAAAGCAGAGTGCCTGTTTGCAAGGCTAGGAAAGAGCAGAGCCCCAGTCTTGCTGTTTCTCTGCAATGACTGCAAGGGATAGTGAGCACCAGCATGACAATTCCTTCCTAGCACATTCCCTCGAAGAGAGAGAGTGCAACGTGCCAACCTTGTTGTTGGTAGTACGAGAATGAGGAAAAGCAGAGTGCCTGTTTGCAAGGCTAGGAAAGAGCAGAGCCTCAGTCTTGCTGTTTATCTGCAGTGACTGCCAGGGTTAGTTAGGACAAGAAAGAGAATTCCTTCCTAGCGCCTTCCTTGGAAGTGAGAGAGTTCAACGTTTCAATCTCGCAGTATGGAAAGCCAGAGTGAGAAAAAGCAGACTACGTGTTTGCAAGTCTAGGAAAGAGCAAAGCCCCAGTCTAGCTGTTTATCTGCAGGGACTGCAAGGGATAGTTAGGACAAGAAAGAGAATTCCTTCCTAGCACTTTTCTTGGAGTAGAGAGATTGCAACGATTCAATCATACAGTACGGAGCGTGAGAGTGAGAAAAAGCAGAGTGCCTCTTTGCAAGGCTAGGAAAGAGCAGAGCCCCAGTCTTGCTGTTTCTCTGCAATGACTGCAAGGGATAGTGAGCACCAGCACGACAATTCCTTCTTAGCACCTTTCTTCAAAGAGAGAGAGTGCAACGTGCCAACCTCGTTGTTGGTAGTACGAGAATGAGGAAAAGCAGAGTGCCTGTTTGCAAGGCTAGGAAAGAGCAGAGCCTCATTCTTGCTGTTTATCTGCAGTGACTGCAAGGGATAGTTAGGACAAGAAAGAGAATTCCTTCCTAGCACCTTCCTTGGAAGTGAGAGAGTGCAACGTGTCAATCTCGCAGTTCGGAGAGCCAGAGTGAGAAAAAGCAGAGTGCCTGTTTGGAAGGCTACGAAAGAGCAGAGCCCTGTCTTCCTGTTTATCTGGAATGACTGCAAGGGATACTGAGCACCAGCAAGACAATTCCTTCCTAGCACATTCCTTCAAAGAGAGAGAGTGCAACGTGCCAACCTCGTTGTTGGTAGTACGAGAATGAGGAAAAGCAAAGTGCCTGTTTGCAAGGCTAGGAAAGAGCAGAGCCCTAGTCTTGCTGTTTATCTGCAATGACTGCAAGGGATAGTAAGGACCAGCAAGACAATTCCTTCCTAGCAACTGTATTGGAAGAGAGAGAGTGCAACGTGTCAATCTCGGAGGTCGGGGAGCCAGACTGAGGAAAAGCAGAGTGCCTCTTTGCAAGGCTAGGAAAGAGCAGAGCCCCAGTCTTGCTGTTTCTCTGCAATGACTGCAAGGGATAGTGAGCACCAGCAAGACAATTCCTTCTTAGCACCTTCCTTCAAAGAGAGAGAGTGCAACGTGTCAATCTCACAGCTCAGAGAGCTAGAGTGAGAAAAAGCAGAGTGCCTGTTTGCAAGGCTAGGAAAGAGCACAGCCCCTGTGTTCCTGTTTATCTGCAATGACTGCAAGGGATAGTGAGCTCCAGTAACACAATTCCTTCCTAGCAATTTCCTTCGAAGAGAGTTCAACGTTTCAATCTCGCAGTATGGAAAGCCAGAGTGAGAAAAAGCAGACTACGTGTTTGCAAGTCTAGGAAAGAGCAAAGCCCCAGTCTTGCTGTTTATCTGCAGTGACTGCAAGGGATAGTTAGGACAAGAAAGAGAATTCCTTCCTAGCACTTTTCTTGGAGTAGAGAGATTGCAACGATTCAATCATACAGTACGGAGCGTGAGAGTGAGAAAAAGCAGAGTGCCTCTTTGCAAGGCTAGGAAAGAGCAGAGCCCCAGTCTTGCTGTTTATCTGCAATGACTGCAAGGGATAGTGAGCACCAGCATGACAATTCCTTCCTAGCACATTCCCTCGAAGAGAGAGAGTGCAACGTGCCAACCTTGTTGTTGGTAGTACGAGAATGAGGAAAAGCAGAGTGCCTGTTTGCAAGGCTAGGAAAGAGCAGAGCCTCAGTCTTGCTGTTTATCTGCAATGACTGCAAGGGATAGTGAGCAGCAGCAAGACAATTCCTTCCTAGCACCTTCCTTGGAATAGAGAGAGTGCAACGTGTCAATATCGCATTATGGAGAGCCAGAGTGAGAAAAAGCATATTACTTGTTTGCAAGGCTTGGAGAGAGCAAAGTCCCAGTCTTGCTGTTTATCTGCAGTGACTGCAAGGGATAGTGAGGACACGAAAGAGAATTTCTTCCTAGCACCTTTCTTAGAGTAGAGAAATTCCAGCGATTCAATCTCAGAATTTGGAGCGTGAGAGTGAGAAAAAGCAGAGTGCCTGTTTGGAAGGCTAGGAAAGAGCAGAGCCCTGTCTTCCTCTTTATCTGCAATGACTGCAAGGGATAGTAAGGACCAGCAAGACAATTCCTTCCTAGCACCTTCCTTGGACGAGAGAGAGTGCAACGTGTCAATCTCGCAGTTCGGAGAGCCAGAGTGAGAAAAAGCAGAGTGCCTGTTTGGAAGGCTAGGAAAGAGCAGAGCCCTGTCTTCCTGTTTATCTGGAATGACTGCAAGGGATACTGAGCACCAGCAAGTCAATTCCTTCCTAGCACCTTCCTTGGAAGAGAGAGAGTGCAACGTGCCATCCTCGTTGTTGGTAGTATGAGTATGTGGAAAAGCAGAGTGCCTGTTTGCAAGGCTAGGAAAGAGCAGAGCCTCAGTCTTGCTGTTTATCTGCAATCACTGCAAGGGATAGTGAGCAGCAGCAAGACAATTCCTTCCTAGCACCTTTCTTGGAAGACAGAGTGTGCAACGTGCCAACCTCGTTGTTGGTAGTATGAGAATGAGGAAAAGCAGAGTGCCTGTTTGCAAGGCTAGGAAAGAGCAGAGCCCCAGTCTTGCTGTTTATCTGCAGTGACTGCAAGGGATAGTTAGGACAAGAAAGAGAATTCCTTCCTAGCACTTTTCTTGGAGTAGAGAGATTGCAACGATTCAATCATACAGTACGGAGCGTGAGAGTGAGAAAAAGCAGAGTGCCTCTTTGCAAGGCTAGGAAAGAGCAGAGCCCCAGTCTTGCTGTTTATCTGCAATGACTGCAAGGGATAGTGAGCACCAGCATGACAATTCCTTCCTAGCACATTCCCTCGAAGAGAGAGAGTGCAACGTGCCAACCTTGTTGTTGGTAGTACGAGAATGAGGAAAAGCAGAGTGCCTGTTTGCAAGGCTAGGAAAGAGCAGAGCCTCAGTCTTGCTGTTTATCTGCAATGACTGCAAGGGATAGTGAGCAGCAGCAAGACAATTCCTTCCTAGCACCTTCCTTGGAATAGAGAGAGTGCAACGTGTCAATATCGCATTATGGAGAGCCAGAGTGAGAAAAAGCATATTACTTGTTTGCAAGGCTTGGAGAGAGCAAAGTCCCAGTCTTGCTGTTTATCTGCAGTGACTGCAAGGGATAGTGAGGACACGAAAGAGAATTTCTTCCTAGCACCTTTCTTAGAGTAGAGAAATTCCAGCGATTCAATCTCAGAATTTGGAGCGTGAGAGTGAGAAAAAGCAGAGTGCCTGTTTGGAAGGCTAGGAAAGAGCAGAGCCCTGTCTTCCTCTTTATCTGCAATGACTGCAAGGGATAGTAAGGACCAGCAAGACAATTCCTTCCTAGCACCTTCCTTGGACGAGAGAGAGTGCAACGTGTCAATCTCGCAGTTCGGAGAGCCAGAGTGAGAAAAAGCAGAGTGCCTGTTTGGAAGGCTAGGAAAGAGCAGAGCCCTGTCTTCCTGTTTATCTGGAATGACTGCAAGGGATACTGAGCACCAGCAAGTCAATTCCTTCCTAGCACCTTCCTTGGAAGAGAGAGAGTGCAACGTGCCATCCTCGTTGTTGGTAGTATGAGTATGTGGAAAAGCAGAGTGCCTGTTTGCAAGGCTAGGAAAGAGCAGAGCCTCAGTCTTGCTGTTTATCTGCAATCACTGCAAGGGATAGTGAGCAGCAGCAAGACAATTCCTTCCTAGCACCTTTCTTGGAAGACAGAGTGTGCAACGTGCCAACCTCGTTGTTGGTAGTATGAGAATGAGGAAAAGCAGAGTGCCTGTTTGCAAGGCTAGGAAAGAGCAGAGCCCCAGTCTTGCTGTTTATCTGCAATGACTGCAAGGGATAGTGAGCACCAGCATGACAATTCCTTCCTTACACATTCCCTCGAAGAGAGAGAGTGCAACGTGCCAACCTTGTTGTTGGTAGTACGAGAATGAGGAAAAGCAGAAAGCCTGTTTGCAAGGCTAGGAAAGAGCAGAGCCTCAGTCTTGCTGTTTATCTGCAGTGACTGCCAGGGTTAGTTAGGACAAGAAAGAGAATTCCTTCCTAGCGCCTTCCTTGGAAGTGAGAGAGTTCAACGTTTCAATCTCGCAGTATGGAAAGCCAGAGTGAGAAAAAGCAGACTACGTGTTTGCAAGTCTAGGAAAGAGCAAAGCCCCAGTCTAGCTGTTTATCTGCAGGGACTGCAAGGGATAGTTAGGACAAGAAAGAGAATTCCTTCCTAGCACTTTTCTTGGAGTAGAGAGATTGCAACGATTCAATCATACAGTACGGAGCGTGAGAGTGAGAAAAAGCAGAGTGCCTCTTTGCAAGGCTAGGAAAGAGCAGAGCTCCAGTCTTGCTGTTTCTCTGCAATGACTGCAAGGGATAGTGAGCACCAGCACGACAATTCCTTCTTAGCACCTTTCTTCAAAGAGAGAGAGTGCAACGTGCCAACCTCGTTGTTGGTAGTACGAGAATGAGGAAAAGCAGAGTGCCTGTTTGCAAGGCTAGGAAAGAGCAGAGCCTCATTCTTGCTGTTTATCTGCAGTGACTGCAAGGGATAGTTAGGACAAGAAAGAGAATTCCTTCCTAGCACCTTCCTTGGAAGTGAGAGAGTGCAACGTGTCAATCTCGCAGTTCGGAGAGCCAGAGTGAGAAAAAGCAGAGTGCCTGTTTGGAAGGCTACGAAAGAGCAGAGCCCTGTCTTCCTGTTTATCTGGAATGACTGCAAGGGATACTGAGCACCAGCAAGACAATTCCTTCCTAGCACATTCCTTCAAAGAGAGAGAGTGCAACGTGCCAACCTCGTTGTTGGTAGTACGAGAATGAGGAAAAGCAAAGTGCCTGTTTGCAAGGCTAGGAAAGAGCAGAGCCCTAGTCTTGCTGTTTATCTGCAATGACTGCAAGGGATAGTAAGGACCAGCAAGACAATTCCTTCCTAGCAACTGTATTGGAAGAGATAGAGTGCAAAGTGTCAATCTCGGAGGTCGGGGAGCCAGACTGAGGAAAAGCAGAGTGCCTCTTTGCAAGGCTAGGAAAGAGCAGAGCCCCAGTCTTGCTGTTTCTCTGCAATGACTGCAAGGGATAGTGAGCACCAGCAAGACAATTCCTTCTTAGCACCTTCCTTCAAAGAGAGAGAGTGCAACGTGTCAATCTCACAGCTCAGAGAGCTAGAGTGAGAAAAAGCAGAGTGCCTGTTTGCAAGGCTAGGAAAGAGCACAGCCCCTGTGTTCCTGTTTATCTGCAATGACTGCAAGGGATAGTGAGCTCCAGTAACACAATTCCTTCCTAGCAATTTCCTTCGAAGAGAGTTCAACGTTTCAATCTCGCAGTATGGAAAGCCAGAGTGAGAAAAAGCAGACTACGTGTTTGCAAGTCTAGGAAAGAGCAAAGCCCCAGTCTTGCTGTTTATCTGCAGTGACTGCAAGGGATAGTTAGGACAAGAAAGAGAATTCCTTCCTAGCACTTTTCTTGGAGTAGAGAGATTGCAACGATTCAATCATACAGTACGGAGCGTGAGAGTGAGAAAAAGCAGAGTGCCTCTATGCAAGGCTAGGAAAGAGCAGAGCCCCAGTCTTGCTGTTTCTCTGCAATGACTGCAAGGGATAGTGAGCACCAGCATGACAATTCCTTCCTAGCACATTCCCTCGAAGAGAGAGAGTGCAACGTGCCAACCTTGTTGTTGGTAGTACGAGAATGAGGAAAAGCAGAATGCCTGTTTGCAAGGCTAGGAAAGAGCAGAGCCTCAGTCTTGCTGTTTATCTGCAATGACTGCAAGGGATAGTGAGCAGCAGCAAGACAATTCCTTCCTAGCACCTTCCTTGGAATAGAGAGAGTGCAACGTGTCAATATCGCATTATGGAGAGCCAGAGTGAGAAAAAGCATATTACTTGTTTGCAAGGCTTGGAGAGAGCAAAGTCCCAGTCTTGCTGTTTATCTGCAGTGACTGCAAGGGATAGTGAGGACAGGAAAGAGAATTTCTTCCTAGCACCTTTCTTAGAGTAGAGAAATTCCAGCGATTCAATCTCAGAATTTGGAGCGTGAGAGTGAGAAAAAGCAGAGTGCCTGTTTGGAAGGCTAGGAAAGAGCAGAGCCCTGTCTTCCTCTTTATCTGCAATGACTGCAAGGGATAGTAAGGACCAGCAAGACAATTCCTTCCTAGCACCTTCCTTGGACGAGAGAGAGTGCAACGTGTCAATCTCGCAGTTCGGAGAGCCAGAGTGAGAAAAAGCAGAGTGCCTGTTTGGAAGGCTAGGAAAGAGCAGAGCCCTGTCTTCCTGTTTATCTGGAATGACTGCAAGGGATACTGAGCACCAGCAAGTCAATTCCTTCCTAGCACCTTCCTTGGAAGAGAGAGAGTGCAACGTGCCATCCTCGTTGTTGGTAGTATGAGTATGTGGAAAAGCAGAGTGCCTGTTTGCAAGGCTAGGAAAGAGCAGAGCCTCAGTCTTGCTGTTTATCTGCAATCACTGCAAGGGATAGTGAGCAGCAGCAAGACAATTCCTTCCTAGCACCTTTCTTGGAAGACAGAGTGTGCAACGTGCCAACCTCGTTGTTGGTAGTATGAGAATGAGGAAAAGCAGAGTGCCTGTTTGCAAGGCTAGGAAAGAGCAGAGCCCCAGTCTTGCTGTTTATCTGCAATGACTGCAAGGGATAGTGAGCACCAGCATGACAATTCCTTCCTTACACATTCCCTCGAAGAGAGAGAGTGCAACGTGCCAACCTTGTTGTTGGTAGTACGAGAATGAGGAAAAGCAGAAAGCCTGTTTGCAAGGCTAGGAAAGAGCAGAGCCTCAGTCTTGCTGTTTATCTGCAGTGACTGCCAGGGTTAGTTAGGACAAGAAAGAGAATTCCTTCCTAGCGCCTTCCTTGGAAGTGAGAGAGTTCAACGTTTCAATCTCGCAGTATGGAAAGCCAGAGTGAGAAAAAGCAGACTACGTGTTTGCAAGTCTAGGAAAGAGCAAAGCCCCAGTCTAGCTGTTTATCTGCAGGGACTGCAAGGGATAGTTAGGACAAGAAAGAGAATTCCTTCCTAGCACTTTTCTTGGAGTAGAGAGATTGCAACGATTCAATCATACAGTACGGAGCGTGAGAGTGAGAAAAAGCAGAGTGCCTCTTTGCAAGGCTAGGAAAGAGCAGAGCCCCAGTCTTGCTGTTTCTCTGCAATGACTGCAAGGGATAGTGAGCACCAGCACGACAATTCCTTCTTAGCACCTTTCTTCAAAGAGAGAGAGTGCAACGTGCCAACCTCGTTGTTGGTAGTACGAGAATGAGGAAAAGCAGAGTCCCTGTTTGCAAGGCTAGGAAAGAGCAGAGCCTCATTCTTGCTGTTTATCTGCAGTGACTGCAAGGGATAGTTAGGACAAGAAAGAGAATTCCTTCCTAGCACCTTCCTTGGAAGTGAGAGAGTGCAACGTGTCAATCTCGCAGTTCGGAGAGCCAGAGTGAGAAAAAGCAGAGTGCCTGTTTGGAAGGCTACGAAAGAGCAGAGCCCTGTCTTCCTGTTTATCTGGAATGACTGCAAGGGATACTGAGCACCAGCAAGACAATTCCTTCCTAGCACATTCCCTCGAAGAGAGAGAGTGCAACGTGCCAACCTTGTTGTTGGTAGTACGAGAATGAGGAAAAGCAGAGTGCCTGTTTGCAAGGCTAGGAAAGAGCAGAGCCCTAGTCTTGCTGTTTATCTGCAATGACTGCAAGGGATAGTAAGGACCAGCAAGACAATTCCTTCGTAGCAACTGTATTGGAAGAGAGAGAGTGCAACGTGTCAATCTCGGAGGTCGGGGAGCCAGACTGAGGAAAAGCAGAGTGCCTCTTTGCAAGGCTAGGAAAGAGCAGAGCCCCAGTCTTGCTGTTTCTCTGCAATGACTGCAAGGGATAGTGAGCACCAGCAAGACAATTCCTTCTTAGCACCTTTCTTCAAAGAGAGAGAGTGCAACGTGTCAATCTCACAGTTCAGAGAGCCAGAGTGAGAAAAAGCAGAGTGCCTGTTTGCAAGGCTAGGAAAGAGCACAGCCCCTGTGTTCCTGTTTATCTGCAATGACTGCAAGGGATAGTGAGCTCCAGTAACACAATTCCTTCCTAGCAATTTCCTTCGAAGAGAGTTCAACGTTTCAATCTCGCAGTATGGAAAGCCAGAGTGAGAAAAAGTAGACTACGTGTTTGCAAGTCTAGGAAAGAGCAAAGCCCCAGTCTTGCTGTTTATCTGCAATGACTGCAAGGGATAGTGAGCACCAGCATGACAATTCCTTCCTAGCACATTCCCTCGAAGAGAGAGAGTGCAACGTGCCAACCTCGTTGTTGGTAGTACGAGAATGAGGAAAAGCAGAGTGCCTGTTTGCAAGGCTAGGAAAGAGCAGAGCCCCAGTCTTGCTGTTTCTCTGCAATGACTGCAAGGGATAGTGAGCACCAGCATGACAATTCCTTCCTAGCACATTCCCTCGAAGAGAGAGAGTGCAACGTGCCAACCTTGTTGTTGGTAGTACAAGAATGAGGAAAAGCAGAGTGCCTGTTTGCAAGGCTAGGAAAGAGCAGAGCCTCACTCTTGCTGTTTATCTGCAGTGACTGCCAGGGTTAGTTAGGACAAGAAAGAGAATTCCTTCCTAGCGCCTTCCTTGGAAGTGAGAGAGCTCAACGTTTCAATCTCGCAGTATGGAAAGCCAGAGTGAGAAAAAGCAGACTACGTGTTTGCAAGTCTAGGAAAGAGCAAAGCCCCAGTCTAGCTGTTTATCTGCAGGGACTGCAAGGGATAGTTAGGACAAGAAAGAGAATTCCTTCCTAGCACTTTTCTTGGAGTAGAGAGATTGCAACGATTCAATCATACAGTACGGAGCGTGAGAGTGAGAAACAGCAGAGTGCCTCTTTGCAAGGCTAGGAAAGAGCAGAGCCCCAGTCTTGCTGTTTCTCTGCAATGACTGCAAGGGATAGTGAGCACCAGCACGACAATTCCTTCTTAGCACCTTTCTTCAAAGAGAGAGAGTGCAACGTGCCAACCTCGTTGTTGGTAGTACGAGAATGAGGAAAAGCAGAGTGCCTGTTTGCAAGGCTAGGAAAGAGCAGAGCCTCATTCTTGCTGTTTATCTGCAGTGACTGCAAGGGATAGTTAGGACAAGAAAGAGAATTCCTTCCTAGCACCTTCCTTGGAAGTGAGAGAGTGCAACGTGTCAATCTCGCAGTTCGGAGAGCCAGAGTGAGAAAAAGCAGAGTGCCTGTTTGCAAGGCTAGGAAAGAGCAGAGCCCTAGTCTTGCTGTTTATCTGCAATGACTGCAAGGGATAGTAAGGACCAGCAAGACAATTCCTTCCTAGCAACTGTATTGGAAGAGAGAGAGTGCAACGTGTCAATCTCGGAGGTCGGGGAGCCAGACTGAGGAAAAGCAGAGTGCCTCTTTGCAAGGCTAGGAAAGAGCAGAGCCCCAGTCTTGCTGTTTCTCTGCAATGACTGTAAGGGATAGTAAGGACCAGCAAGACAATTCCTTCCTAGCACCTTCCTTGGAATAGAGAGAGTGCAACGTGTCAATATCGCATTATGGAGAGCCAGAGTGAGAAAAAGCATATTACTTGTTTGCAAGGCTTGGAGAGAGCAAAGTCCCAGTCTTGCTGTTTATCTGCACTGACTGCCAGGGTTAGTTAGGACAAGAAAGAGAATTCCTTCCTAGCACCTTCCTTGGAAGTGAGAGAGTGCAACGTGTCAATCTCGCAGTTCGGAGAGCCAGAGTGAGAAAAAGCAGAGTGCCTGTTTGGAAGGCTAGGAAAGAGCAGAGCCTCAGTCTTGCAGTTTATCTGCAATCACTGCAAGGGATAGTGAGCACCAGCAAGACAATTCCTTCCTAGCACATTCCCTCGAAGAGAGAGAGTGCAACGTGCCAACATTGTTGTTGGTAGTACGAGAATGAGGAAAATCAGAGCGCCTCTTTGCAAGGCTAGGAAAGAGCAGAGCCCCAGTCTTGCTGTTTCTCTGCAATGACTGCAAGGGATAGTGAGTACCAGCACGACAATTCCTTCTTAGCACCTTTCTTCAAAGAGAGAGAGTGCAACGTGCCAACCTCGTTGTTGGTAGTACGAGAATGAGGAAAAGCAGAGTGCCTGTTTGCAAGGGTAGGAAAGATCAGAGCCTCATTCTTGCTGTTTATCTGCAGTGACTGCAAGGGATAGTTAGGACAAGAAAGAGAATTCCTTCCTAGCACCTTCCTTGGAAGTGAGAGAGTGCAACGTGTCAATCTCGCAGTTCGGAGAGCCGGAGTGAGAAAAAGCAGAGTGCCTGTTTGGAAGGCTAGGAAAGAGCAGAGCCCTGTCTTCCTGTTTATCTGGAATGACTGCAAGGGATACTGAGCACCAGCAAGACAATTCCTTCCTAGCACATTCCTTCAAAGAGAGAGAGTGCAACGTGCCAACCTCGTTTTTGGTAGTACGAGAATGAGGAAAAGCAAAGTGCCTGTTTGCAAGGCTAGGAAAGAGCAGAGCCCTAGTCTTGCTGTTTATCTGCAATGACTGCAAGGGATAGTAAGGACCAGCAAGACAATTCCTTCCTAGCACCTTCCTTGGAAGAGAGAGAGTGCAACGTGCCATCCTCGTTGTTGGTAGTATGAGTATGTGGAAAAGCAGAGTGCCTGTTTGTAAGGCTAGGAAAGAGCAGAGCCTCAGTCTTGCTGTTTATCTGCAATCACTGCAAGGGATAGTGAGCAGCAGCAAGACAATTCCTTCCTAGCACCTTTCTTGGAAGACAGACTGTGCAACGTGCCAACCTCGTTGTTGGTAGTATGAGAATGAGGAAAAGCAGAGTGCCTGTTTGCAAGGCTAGGAAAGAGCAGAGCCTCAGTCTTGCTGTTTATCTGCAATGACTGCAAGGGATAGTGAGCACCAGCACGACAATTCCTTCCTAGCACATTCCCTCGAAGAGAGAGAGTGCAACGTGCCAACCTCGTTGTGGGTAGTACGAGAATGAGGAAAAGCAGAGTGCCTGTTTGCAAGGCTAGGAAAGAGCAGAGCCTCAGTCTTGCTGTTTATCTGCAATGACTGCAAGGGATAGTAAGGACCAGGAAGACAATTCCTTCCTAGCACCTTCCTTGGAATAGAGAGAGTGCAACGTGTCAATATCGCATTATGGAGAGCCAGAGTGAGAAAAAGCATATTACTTGTTTGCAAGGCTTGGAGAGAGCAAAGTCCCAGTCTTGCTGTTTATCTGCAGTGACTGCCAGAGTTAGTTAGGACAAGAAAGAGAATTCCTTCCTAGCACCTTCCTTGGAAGCGAGAGAGTGCAACGTGTCAATCTCGCAGTTCGGAGAGCCAGAGTTTGAAAAAGCAGAGCGCCTGTTTGGAAGGGTAGGAAAGAGCAGAGCCCTGTCTTCCTCTTTATCTGCAATGACTGCAAGGGATAGTGAGGACCAGAAAGACAAATCCTTCCTAGCACTTTCCTTGGAAGAGAGAGTGTGCAACGTGCCAACCTCGTTGTTGGTAGAACGAGAATGAGGAAAAGCAGAGTGCCTGTTTGCAAGGCTAGGAAAGAGCAGAGCCCTAGTCTTGCTGTTTATCTGCAATGACTGCAAGGGATAGTAAGGACCAGCAAGACAATTCCTTCCTAGCACCTTCCTTGGACGAGAGAGAGTGCAACGTGTCAATCTCGCAGTTCGGAGAGCCAGAGTGAGAAAAAGCAGAGTGCCTGTTTCGATGGCTAGGAAAGAGCAGAGCCCTGTCTTCCTCTTTATCTGCAATGACTGCAAGGGGTAGTGAGGACCAGCAAGACAATTCCTTCCTAGCACCTTCCTTGGAAGAGAGAGTGTGCAACGTGCCAACCTCGTTGTTGGTAGAATGAGAATGAGGAAAATCAGAGTGCCTGTTTGCAAGGCTAGGAAAGAGCAGAGCCCTAGTCTTGCTGTTTATCTGCAATGACTGCAAGGGATAGGAAGGACTAGCAAGACAATTCCTTCCTAGCAACTGTGTTGGAAGAGTGAGAGTGCAACGTGTCAATCTCGGAGTTCGTGGAGCCAGACTGAGGAAAAGCAGAGTGCCTCTTTGCAAGGCTAGGAAAGAGCAGAGCCCCAGTCTTGCTGTTTCTCTGCAATGACTGTAAGGGATAGTGAGGTCCAGTAAGACAACTCCTTCCTAGAACCTTCCTTGGAAGAGAGAGTGTGCAACGTTTCAATCTCGCAGTACGGAAAGCCAGAGGAAGAACAAGAGGAGTGCCTGTTTGGAAGCCTACGAAAGAGCAGATCCCCAGTCTTGCTGTTTATGTGCACTGACTGCAAGGGATAGTGAGGACAAGCAAGAGAATTCTTTCCTAGCAACCTTCCTTGGAAGAGAGAGAGTGCAAAGTGTCAATCTCACAGTTCGGAGACCCAGAGTGAGAAAAAGCATAGTGCCTGTTTGGAAGGCTAGGAAAGAGCAGAGCCCTGTCTTCCTGTTTATCTGGAATGATTGCAAGGGATAGTGAGCACCAGCAAGACAATTCCTTCCTACACCTTCCTTGGAATAGAGAGAGTGCAACGTGCCAACCTCGTCGCTGGTAGTACGAGAATGAGGAAAAGCAGAGTGCCTGTTTGCAAGGCTAGGAAAGAGCAGAGCCCCAGTCTTGCTGTTTATCTGCCGTGACTGCAATGGATAGTGAGGACATGAAAGAGAACTTCTTCCTAGCACCTTTCTTGGAGTAGAGAAATTCATGCGATTCAATCTCCGAATTTGGAGCGTGAGAGTGAGAAAAAGCAGAGTGCCTGTTTGGAAGGCTAGGAAAGAGCAGAGCCCTGTCTTCCTCTTTTTCTGCAATGACTGCAAGGGATAGTGAGGACCAGCAAGACAATTCCTTCCAAGCATCTTCCTTGGAAGAGACAGAGTGCAACGTGTCAATCTCGCAGTACGGAAAGCCAGAGGAAGAACAAGAGGAGTGCCTGTTTGGAAGCCTACGAAAGAGCAGATCCCCAGTCTTGCTGTTTATCTGCACTGACTGCAAGGGATAGTGAGGACAAGCAAGAGAATTCCTTCCTAGCACCTTCCTTGGAAGAGAGAGAGTGCAACGTGCCAACCTCGTTGTTGGTAGTACCAGAATGAGGAAAAGCAGAGCGCCTGTTTGCAAGGGTAGGAAAGAGCAGAGCCTCATTCTTCGTGTTTATCTGCAATGACTGGAAGGGATAGTTAGGACCAGCAAGACAATTCCTTCCTAGCACCTTCCTTGGAAGTGAGAGAGTGCAACGTGTCAATCTCGCAGTTCGGAGAGCCAGAGTGAGAAAAAGCACAGTGCCTGTTTGGAAGGCTAGGAAAGAGCAGAGCCCTGTCTTCCTGTTTATCTGGAATGACTGCAAGGGATACTGAGCACCAGCAAGTCAATTCCTTCCTAGCACATTCCTTCAAAGAGAGAGAGTGCAACGTGCCAACCTCGTTGTTGGTAGTACGAGAATGAGGAAAAGCAGAGTGCCTGTTTGCAAGGCTAGGAAAGAGCAGAGCCCTAGTCTTGCTGTTTATCTGCAATGACTGCAAGGGATAGTAAGGACCAGCAAGACAATTCCTTCTTAGCACCTTCCTTCAAAGAGAGAGAGTGCAACGTGTCAATCTCACAGTTCAGAGAGCCAGAGTGAGAAAAAGCAGAGTGCCTCTTTGCAAGGCTAGGAAAGAGCACAGCCCCTGTGTTCCTGTTTATCTGCAATGACTGCAAGGGATAGTGAGCACCAGCATGACAATTCCTTCCTAGCACATTCCCTCGAAGAGAGAGAGTGCAACGTGCCAAACTCGTTGTTGGTAGAACGAGAATGAGGAAAAGCAGAGTGCCTGTTTGCAAGGCTAGGAAAGAGCAGAGCCCAAGTCTTGCTGTTTATCTGCAATGACTGGAAGGGATAGTGAGCACCAGCACGACAATTCCTTCCTAGCACCTTCCTTGGAAGAGAGAGAGTGCAACGTGCCAACCTCGTTGTTGGTAGTACCAGAATGAGGAAAAGCAGAGTGCCTGTTTGCAAGGGTAGGAAAGAGCAGAGCCTCATTCTTGCTGTTTATCTGCAATGACTGCAAGGGATAGTAAGGACCAGGAAGACAATTCCTTCCTAGCACCTTCCTTGGAAGTGAGAGACTGCAACGTGTCAATCTCGCAGTTCGGAGAGCCAGAGTGAGAAAAAGCAGAGTGCCTGTTTGGAAGGCTAGGAAAGAGCAGAGCCCTGTCTTCCTGTTTATCTGGAATGACTGCAAGGGATACTGAGCACCAGCAAGTCAATTCCTTTCTAGCACATTCCTTCAAAGAGAGAGAGTGCAACGTGCCAACCTCGTTGTTGGTAGTACGAGAATGAGGAAAAGCAGAGTGCCTGTTTGCAAGGCTAGGAAAGAGCAGAGCCCCAGTGTTCCTGTTTATCTGCAATGACTGCAAGGGATAGTGAGCTCCAGTAACACAATTCCTTCCTCGCAATTTCCTTCGAAGAGAGTTCAACGTTTCAATCTCGCAGTATGGAAAGCCAGAGTGAGAAAAAGCAGACTACGTGTTTGCAAGTCTAGGAAAGAGCAAAGCCCCAGTCTTGCTGTTTCTCTGCAGTGACTGCAAGGGATAGTTAGGACAAGAAAGAGAATTCCTTCCTAGCACTTTTCTTGGAGTAGAGAGATTGCAACGATTCAATCATACAGTACGGAGCGTGAGAGTGAGAAAAAGCAGAGTGCCTCTTTGCAAGGCTAGGAAAGAGCAGAGCGCCAGTCTTGCTGTTTATCTGCAATGACTGCAAGGGATAGTGAGCACCAGCATGACAATTCCTTCCTAGCACATTCCCTCGAAGAGAGAGAGTGCAACGTGCCAACCTCGTTGTTGGTAGTACGAGAATGAGGAAAAGCAGAGTGCTTGTTTGCAAGGCTAGGAAAGAGCAGAGCCTCAGTCTTGCTGTTTATCTGCAATGACTGCAAGGGATAGTGAGCACCAGCAAGACAATTCCTTCTTAGCACCTTCCTTCAAAGAGAGAGAGTGCAACGTGTCAATCTCACAGTTCAGAGAGCCAGAGTGAGAAAAAGCAGAGTGCCTGTTTGCAAGGATAGGAAACAGCACAGCCCCAGTGTTCCTGTTTATCTGCAATGACTGCAAGGGATAGTGAGCTCCAGTAACACAATTCCTTCCTAGCAATTTCCTTCGAAGAGAGTTCAACGTTTCAATCTCGTAGTATGGAAAGTCAGAGTGAGAAAAAGCAGACTACGTGTTTGCAAGTCTAGGAAAGAGCAAAGCCCCAGTCTTGCTGTTTATCTGCAGTGACTGCAAGGGACAGTGAGGACAAGAAAGAGAATTCCTTCCTAGCACCTTTCTTGAAGTAGAGAGATTGCTACGATTCAATCATACAGTATAGAGCGTGAGAGTGAGAAAAAGCAGAGTGCCTCTTTGCAAGGCTAGGAAAGAGGAGAGCCCCAGTCTTGCTGTTTATCTGCAATGACTGCAAGGGATAGTGAGCACCAGCATGACAATTCCTTCCTAGCACATTCCCTCGAAGAGAGAGAGTGCAACGTGCCAACCTTGTTGTTGGTAGTACGAGAATGAGGAAAAGCAGAGTGCCTGTTTGCAAGGCTAGGAAAGAGCAGAGCCTCAGTCTTGCTGTTTATCTGCAATGACTGCAAGGGATAGTAAGGACCAGCAAGACAATTCCTTCCTAGCACCTTCCTTGGAATAGAGAGAGTGCAACGTGTCAATATCGCATTATGGAGAGCCAGAGTGAGAAAAAGCATATTACTTGTTTGCAAGGCTTGGAGAGACCAAAGTCCCAGTCTTGCTGTTTATCTACAATCACTGCAAGGGATAGTGAGCAGCAGCAAGACAATTCCTTCCTAGCACATTTCTTGGAAGAGAGAGTGTGCAACGTGCCAACCTCGTTGTTGGTAGTATGAGAATCAGGAAAAGCAGAGTGACTCTATGCAAGGCTAGGAAAAATCAGAGCCTCATTCTTGCTGTTTATCTGCAATGACTGCAAGGGATAGTGAGCACCAGCATGACAATTCCTACCTAGCACCTTCCTTGGAAGAGAGAGAGTGCAACGTGCCATCCTCGTTGTTGGTAGTATGAGTATGTGGAAAAGCAGAGTGCCTGTTTGCAAGGCTAGGAAAGAGCAGAGCCTCAGTCTTGCTTTTTATCTACAATCACTGCAAGGATAGTGAGCAGCAGCAAGACAATTCCTTCCTAGCACCTTTCTTGGAAGAGAGAGTGTGCAACGTGCCAACCTCGTTGTTGGTAGTATGAGAATCAGGAAAAGCAGAGTGACTCTTTGCAAGGCTAGGAAAAATCAGAGCCTCATTCTTGCTGTTTATCTGCAATGACTGCAAGGGATAGTAAGGACCAGCAAGACAATTCCTTCCTAGCACCTTCCTTGGAATAGAGAGAGTGCAACGTGTCAATCTCACAGTTCGGAGAGCCAGAGTGAGAAAAAGCAGAGTGCCTGTTTGGAAGGCTAGGAAAGAGCAGAGCCCTAGTCTTGCTGTTTATCTGCAATGACTGCAAGGGATAGTAAGGACCAGCAAGACAATTCCTTCCTAGCAACTGTATTGGAAGAGAGAGAGTGCAACGTGTCAATCTCGGAGTTCGGGGAGCCAGACTGAGGAAAAGCAGAGTGCCTCTTTGCAAGGTTAGGAAAGAGCAGAGCCCCAGTCTTGCTGTTTCTCTGCAATGACTGCAAGGGATAGTGAGCACCAGCAAGACAATTCCTTCTTAGCACCTTTCTTCAAAGAGAGAGAGTGCAACGTGTCAATCTCACAGTTCAGAGAGCCAGAGTGAGAAAAAGCAGAGTGCCTGTTTGCTAGGCTAGGAAAGAGCACAGCCTCAGTGTTCCTGTTTATCTGCAATGACTGCAAGGGATAGTGAGCTCCAGTAACACAATTCCTTCCTAGCAATTTCCTTCGAAGAGAGTTCAACGTTTCAATCTCGCAGTATGGAAAGCCAGAGTGAGAAAAAGCAGACTACGTGTTTGCAAGTCTAGGAAAGAGCAAAGCCCCAGTCTAGCTGTTTATCTGCAGGGACTGCAAGGGATAGTTAGGACAAGAAAGAGAATTCCTTCCTAGCACTTTTCTTGGAGTAGAGAGGTTGCAACGATTCAATCATACAGTACGGAGCGTGAGAGTGAGAAAAAGCAGAGTGCCTCTTTGCAAGGCTAGGAAAGAGCAGAGCGCCAGTCTTGCTGTTTATCTGCAATGACTGCAAGGGATAGTGAGCACCAGCATGACAATTCCTTCCTAGCACATTCCCTCGAAGAGAGAGAGTGCAACGTGCCAACCTCGTTGTTGGTAGTACGAGAATGAGGAAAAGCAGAGTGCCTGTTTGCAAGGCTAGGAAAGAGCAGAGCCTCAGTCTTGCTGTTTATCTGCAATGACTGCAAGGGATAGTGAGCACCAGCAAGACAATTCCTTCTTAGCACCTTCCTTCAAAGAGAGAGAGTGCAACGTGTTAATCTCACAGTTCAGAGAGCCAGAGTGAGAAAAAGCAGAGTGCCTGTTTGCAAGGATAGGAAACAGCACAGCCCCAGTGTTCCTGTTTATCTGCAATGACTGCAAGGGATAGTGAGCTCCAGTAACACAATTCCTTCCTAGCAATTTCCTTCGAAGAGAGTTCAACGTTTCAATCTCGTAGTATGGAAAGTCAGAGTGAGAAAAAGCAGACTACGTGTTTGCAAGTCTAGGAAAGAGCAAAGCCCCAGTCTTGCTGTTTATCTGCAGTGACTGCAAGGGACAGTGAGGACAAGAAAGAGAATTCCTTCCTAGCACCTTTCTTGAAGTAGAGAGATTGCTACGATTCAATCATACAGTATAGAGCGTGAGAGTGAGAAAAAGCAGAGTGCCTCTTTGCAAGGCTAGGAAAGAGGAGAGCCCCAGTCTTGCTGTTTATCTGCAATGACTGCAAGGGATAGTGAGCACCAGCATGACAATTCCTTCCTAGCACATTCCCTCGAAGAGAGAGAGTGCAACGTGCCAACCTTGTTGTTGGTAGTACGAGAATGAGGAAAAGCAGAGTGCCTGTTTGCAAGGCTAGGAAAGAGCAGAGCCTCAGTCTTGCTGTTTATCTGCAATGACTGCAAGGGATAGTAAGGACCAGCAAGACAATTCCTTCCTAGCACCTTCCTTGGAATAGAGAGAGTGCAACGTGTCAATATCGCATTATGGAGAGCCAGAGTGAGAAAAAGCATATTACTTGTTTGCAAGGCTTGGAGAGACCAAAGTCCCAGTCTTGCTGTTTATCTACAATCACTGCAAGGGATAGTGAGCAGCAGCAAGACAATTCCTTCCTAGCACATTTCTTGGAAGAGAGAGTGTGCAACGTGCCAACCTCGTTGTTGGTAGTATGAGAATCAGGAAAAGCAGAGTGACTCTATGCAAGGCTAGGAAAAATCAGAGCCTCATTCTTGCTGTTTATCTGCAATGACTGCAAGGGATAGTGAGCACCAGCATGACAATTCCTACCTAGCACCTTCCTTGGAAGAGAGAGAGTGCAACGTGCCATCCTCGTTGTTGGTAGTATGAGTATGTGGAAAAGCAGAGTGCCTGTTTGCAAGGCTAGGAAAGAGCAGAGCCTCAGTCTTGCTTTTTATCTACAATCACTGCAAGGATAGTGAGCAGCAGCAAGACAATTCCTTCCTAGCACCTTTCTTGGAAGAGAGAGTGTGCAACGTGCCAACCTCGTTGTTGGTAGTATGAGAATCAGGAAAAGCAGAGTGACTCTTTGCAAGGCTAGGAAAAATCAGAGCCTCATTCTTGCTGTTTATCTGCAATGACTGCAAGGGATAGTAAGGACCAGCAAGACAATTCCTTCCTAGCACCTTCCTTGGAATAGAGAGAGTGCAACGTGTCAATCTCACAGTTCGGAGAGCCAGAGTGAGAAAAAGCAGAGTGCCTGTTTGGAAGGCTAGGAAAGAGCAGAGCCCTAGTCTTGCTGTTTATCTGCAATGACTGCAAGGGATAGTAAGGACCAGCAAGACAATTCCTTCCTAGCAACTGTATTGGAAGAGAGAGAGTGCAACGTGTCAATCTCGGAGTTCGGGGAGCCAGACTGAGGAAAAGCAGAGTGCCTCTTTGCAAGGTTAGGAAAGAGCAGAGCCCCAGTCTTGCTGTTTCTCTGCAATGACTGCAAGGGATAGTGAGCACCAGCAAGACAATTCCTTCTTAGCACCTTTCTTCAAAGAGAGAGAGTGCAACGTGTCAATCTCACAGTTCAGAGAGCCAGAGTGAGAAAAAGCAGAGTGCCTGTTTGCTAGGCTAGGAAAGAGCACAGCCTCAGTGTTCCTGTTTATCTGCAATGACTGCAAGGGATAGTGAGCTCCAGTAACACAATTCCTTCCTAGCAATTTCCTTCGAAGAGAGTTCAACGTTTCAATCTCGCAGTATGGAAAGCCAGAGTGAGAAAAAGCAGACTACGTGTTTGCAAGTCTAGGAAAGAGCAAAGCCCCAGTCTAGCTGTTTATCTGCAGGGACTGCAAGGGATAGTTAGGACAAGAAAGAGAATTCCTTCCTAGCACTTTTCTTGGAGTAGAGAGGTTGCAACGATTCAATCATACAGTACGGAGCGTGAGAGTGAGAAAAAGCAGAGTGCCTCTTTGCAAGGCTAGGAAAGAGCAGAGCCCCAGTCTTGCTGTTTATCTGCAATGACGGGAAGGGATAGTGAGCACCAGCATGACAATTCCTTCCTAGCACCTTCCTTGGAAGAGAGAGAGTGCAACGTGCCATCCTCGTTGTTGGTAGTATGAGTACGTGGAAAAGCAGAGTGCCTGTTTGCAAGGCTAGGAAAGAGCAGAGCCTCAGTCTTGCTGTTTATCTGCAATGACCGCAAGGGATAGTGAGCACCAGCAAGACAATTCCTTCCTAGCACCTTCCTTGGAATAGAGAGAGTGCAACGTGTCAATATCGCATTATGGAGAGCCAGAGTGAGAAACAGCATATTACTTTTTTGCAAGGCTTGGAAAGAGCAAAGTCCCAGTCTTGCTGTTTATCTGCAGTGACTGCAAGGGATAGTTAGGACATGAAAGAGAATTCCTTCCTAGCACCTTCCTTGGAAGTGAGAGAGTGCAACGTGTCAATCTCGCAGTTCGGAGAGCCAGAGTGAGAAAAAGCAGAGTGCCTGTTTGGAAGGCTAGGAAAGAGCAGAGCCCTGTCTTCCTGTTTATCTGGAATGACTGCAAGGGATACTGAGCACCAACAAGACAACTCCTTCCTAGCACATTCCTTCAAAGAGAGAGAGTGCAACGTGTCATCCTCGTTGTTGGTAGTACGAGAATGAGGAAAAGCAGAGTGCCTGTTTGCAAGGCTAGGAAAGAGCAGAGCCCTTTTCTTGCTGTTTATCTGCAATGACTGCAAGGGATAGTAAGGACCAGCAAGACAATTCCTTCCTAGCAACTGTATTGGAAGAGAGAGAGTGCAACGTGTCAATCTCGGAGTTCGGGGAGCCAGACTGAGGAAAAGCAGAGTGCCTCTTTGCAAGGCTAGGAAAGAGCAGAGCCCCAGTCTTGCTGTTTCTCTGCAATGACTGCAAGGGATAGTGAGCACCAGCAAGACAATTCCTTCTTAGCACCTTCCTTCAAAGAGAGAGAGTGCAACGTGTCAATCTCACAGTTCAGAGAGCCAGAGTGAGAAAAAGCAGAGTGCCTGTTTGCTAGGCTAGGAAAGAGCACAGCCTCAGTGTTCCTGTTTATCTGCAATGACTGCAAGGGATAGTGAGCTCCAGTAACACAATTCCTTCCTAGCAATTTCCTTCGAAGAGAGTTCAACGTTTCAATCTCGCAGTATGGAAAGCCAGAGTGAGAAAAAGCAGACTACGTGTTTGCAAGTCTAGGAAAGAGCAAAGCCCCAGTCTAGCTGTTTATCTGCAGGGACTGCAAGGGATAGTTAGGACAAGAAAGAGAATTCCTTCCTAGCACTTTTCTTGGAGTAGAGAGATTGCAACGATTCAATCATACAGTACGGAGCGTGAGAGTGAGAAAAAGCAGAGTGCCTCTTTGCAAGGCTAGGAAAGAGCAGAGCCCCAGTCTTGCTGTTTATCTGCAATGACGGGAAGGGATAGTCAGCACCAGCATGACAATTCCTTCCTAGCACCTTCCTTGGAAGAGAGAGAGTGCAACGTGCCATCCTCGTTGTTGGTAGTATGAGTACGTGGAAAAGCAGAGTGCCTGTTTGCAAGGCTAGGAAAGAGCAGAGCCTCAGTCTTGCTGTTTATCTGCAATGACCGCAAGGGATAGTGAGCACCAGCAAGACAATTCCTTCCTAGCACCTTCCTTGGAATAGAGAGAGTGCAACGTGTCAATATCGCATTATGGAGAGCCAGAGTGAGAAACAGCATATTACTTGTTTGCAAGGCTTGGAAAGAGCAAAGTCCCAGTCTTGCTGTTTATCTGCAGTGACTGCAAGGGATAGTTAGGACATGAAAGAGAATTCCTTCCTAGCACCTTCCTTGGAAGTGAGAGAGTGCAACGTGTCAATCTCGCAGTTCGGAGAGCCAGAGTGAGAAAAAGCAGAGTGCCTGTTTGGAAGGCTAGGAAAGAGCAGAGCCCTGTCTTCCTGTTTATCTGGAATGACTGCAAGGGATACTGAGCACCAGCAAGTCAATTCCTTCCTAGCACATTCCTTCAAAGAGAGAGAGTGCAACGTGCCAACCTCGTTGTTGGTAGTACGAGAATGAGGAAAAGCAGAGTGCCTGTTTGCAAGGCTAGGAAAGAGCAGAGCCCCAGTGTTCCTGTTTATCTGCAATGACTGCAAGGGATAGTGAGCTCCAGTAACACAATTCCTTCCTCGCAATTTCCTTCGAAGAGAGTTCAACGTTTCAATCTCGCAGTATGGAAAGCCAGAGTGAGAAAAAGCAGACTACGTGTTTGCAAGTCTAGGAAAGAGCAAAGCCCCAGTCTTGCTGTTTATCTGCAGTGACTGCAAGGGATAGTTAGGACAAGAAAGAGAATTCCTTCCTAGCACTTTTCTTGGAGTAGAGAGATTGCAACGATTCAATCATACAGTACGGAGCGTGAGAGTGAGAAAAAGCAGAGTGCCTCTTTGCAAGGCTAGGAAAGAGCAGAGCGCCAGTCTTGCTGTTTATCTGCAATGACTGCAAGGGATAGTGAGCACCAGCATGACAATTCCTTCCTAGCACATTCCCTCGAAGAGAGAGAGTGCAACGTGCCAACCTCGTTGTTGGTAGTACGAGAATGAGGAAAAGCAGAGTGCCTGTTTGCAAGGCTAGGAAAGAGCAGAGCCTCAGTCTTGCTGTTTATCTGCAATGACTGCAAGGGATAGTGAGCACCAGCAAGACAATTCCTTCTTAGCACCTTCCTTCAAAGAGAGAGAGTGCAACGTGTCAATCTCACAGTTCAGAGAGCCAGAGTGAGAAAAAGCAGAGTGCCTGTTTGCAAGGATAGGAAAGAGCACAGCCCCAGTGTTCCTGTTTATCTGCAATGACTGCAAGGGATAGTGAGCACCAGCATGACAATTCCTTCCTAGCACATTCCCTCGAAGAGAGAGAGTGCAACGTGCCAACCTTGTTGTTGGTAGTACGAGAATGAGGAAAAGCAGAGTGCCTGTTTGCAAGGCTAGGAAAGAGCAGAGCCTCAGTCTTGCTGTTTATCTGCAATGACTGCAAGGGATAGTAAGGACCAGCAAGACAATTCCTTCCTAGCACCTTCCTTGGAATAGAGAGAGTGCAACGTGTCAATATCGCATTATGGAGAGCCAGAGTGAGAAAAAGCATATTACTTGTTTGCAAGGCTTGGAGAGACCAAAGTCCCAGTCTTGCTGTTTATCTACAATCACTGCAAGGGATAGTGAGCAGCAGCAAGACAATTCCTTCCTAGCACATTTCTTGGAAGAGAGAGTGTGCAACGTGCCAACCTCGTTGTTGGTAGTATGAGAATCAGGAAAAGCAGAGTGACTCTATGCAAGGCTAGGAAAAATCAGAGCCTCATTCTTGCTGTTTATCTGCAATGACTGCAAGGGATAGTGAGCACCAGCATGACAATTCCTACCTAGCACCTTCCTTGGAAGAGAGAGAGTGCAACGTGCCATCCTCGTTGTTGGTAGTATGAGTATGTGGAAAAGCAGAGTGCCTGTTTGCAAGGCTAGGAAAGAGCAGAGCCTCAGTCTTGCTTTTTATCTACAATCACTGCAAGGATAGTGAGCAGCAGCAAGACAATTCCTTCCTAGCACCTTTCTTGGAAGAGAGAGTGTGCAACGTGCCAACCTCGTTGTTGGTAGTATGAGAATCAGGAAAAGCAGAGTGACTCTTTGCAAGGCTAGGAAAAATCAGAGCCTCATTCTTGCTGTTTATCTGCAATGACTGCAAGGGATAGTAAGGACCAGCAAGACAATTCCTTCCTAGCACCTTCCTTGGAATAGAGAGAGTGCAACGTGTCAATCTCACAGTTCGGAGAGCCAGAGTGAGAAAAAGCAGAGTGCCTGTTTGGAAGGCTAGGAAAGAGCAGAGCCCTAGTCTTGCTGTTTATCTGCAATGACTGCAAGGGATAGTAAGGACCAGCAAGACAATTCCTTCCTAGCAACTGTATTGGAAGAGAGAGAGTGCAACGTGTCAATCTCGGAGTTCGGGGAGCCAGACTGAGGAAAAGCAGAGTGCCTCTTTGCAAGGTTAGGAAAGAGCAGAGCCCCAGTCTTGCTGTTTCTCTGCAATGACTGCAAGGGATAGTGAGCACCAGCAAGACAATTCCTTCTTAGCACCTTTCTTCAAAGAGAGAGAGTGCAACGTGTCAATCTCACAGTTCAGAGAGCCAGAGTGAGAAAAAGCAGAGTGCCTGTTTGCTAGGCTAGGAAAGAGCACAGCCTCAGTGTTCCTGTTTATCTGCAATGACTGCAAGGGATAGTGAGCTCCAGTAACACAATTCCTTCCTAGCAATTTCCTTCGAAGAGAGTTCAATGTTTCAATCTCGCAGTATGGAAAGCCAGAGTGAGAAAAAGCAGACTACGTGTTTGCAAGTCTAGGAAAGAGCAAAGCCCCAGTCTAGCTGTTTATCTGCAGGGACTGCAAGGGATAGTTAGGACAAGAAAGAGAATTCCTTCCTAGCACTTTTCTTGGAGTAGAGAGGTTGCAACGATTCAATCATACAGTACGGAGCGTGAGAGTGAGAAAAAGCAGAGTGCCTCTTTGCAAGGCTAGGAAAGAGCAGAGCCCCAGTCTTGCTGTTTATCTGCAATGACGGGAAGGGATAGTGAGCACCAGCATGACAATTCCTTCCTAGCACCTTCCTTGGAAGAGAGAGAGTGCAACGTGCCATCCTCGTTGTTGGTAGTATGAGTACGTGGAAAAGCAGAGTGCCTGTTTGCAAGGCTAGGAAAGAGCAGAGCCTCAGTCTTGCTGTTTATCTGCAATGACCGCAAGGGATAGTGAGCACCAGCAAGACAATTCCTTCCTAGCACCTTCCTTGGAATAGAGAGAGTGCAACGTGTCAATATCGCATTATGGAGAGCCAGAGTGAGAAACAGCATATTACTTGTTTGCAAGGCTTGGAAAGAGCAAAGTCCCAGTCTTGCTGTTTATCTGCAGTGACTGCAAGGGATAGTTAGGACATGAAAGAGAATTCCTTCCTAGCACCTTCCTTGGAAGTGAGAGAGTGCAACGTGTCAATCTCGCAGTTCGGAGAGCCAGAGTGAGAAAAAGCAGAGTGCCTGTTTGGAAGGCTAGGAAAGAGCAGAGCCCTGTCTTCCTGTTTATCTGGAATGACTGCAAGGGATACTGAGCACCAACAAGACAACTCCTTCCTAGCACATTCCTTCAAAGAGAGAGAGTGCAACGTGTCATCCTCGTTGTTGGTAGTACGAGAATGAGGAAAAGCAGAGTGCCTGTTTGCAAGGCTAGGAAAGAGCAGAGCCCTTTTCTTGCTGTTTATCTGCAATGACTGCAAGGGATAGTAAGGACCAGCAAGACAATTCCTTCCTAGCAACTGTATTGGAAGAGAGAGAGTGCAACGTGTCAATCTCGGAGTTCGGGGAGCCAGACTGAGGAAAAGCAGAGTGCCTCTTTGCAAGGCTAGGAAAGAGCAGAGCCCCAGTCTTGCTGTTTCTCTGCAATGACTGCAAGGGATAGTGAGCACCAGCAAGACAATTCCTTCTTAGCACCTTCCTTCAAAGAGAGAGAGTGCAACGTGTCAATCTCACAGTTCAGAGAGCCAGAGTGAGAAAAAGCAGAGTGCCTGTTTGCTAGGCTAGGAAAGAGCACAGCCTCAGTGTTCCTGTTTATCTGCAATGACTGCAAGGGATAGTGAGCTCCAGTAACACAATTCCTTCCTAGCAATTTCCTTCGAAGAGAGTTCAACGTTTCAATCTCGCAGTATGGAAAGCCAGAGTGAGAAAAAGCAGACTACGTGTTTGCAAGTCTAGGAAAGAGCAAAGCCCCAGTCTAGCTGTTTATCTGCAGGGACTGCAAGGGATAGTTAGGACAAGAAAGAGAATTCCTTCCTAGCACTTTTCTTGGAGTAGAGAGGTTGCAACGATTCAATCATACAGTACGGAGCGTGAGAGTGAGAAAAAGCAGAGTGCCTCTTTGCAAGGCTAGGAAAGAGCAGAGCCCCAGTCTTGCTGTTTATCTGCAATGACGGGAAGGGATAGTGAGCACCAGCATGACAATTCCTTCCTAGCACCTTCCTTGGAAGAGAGAGAGTGCAACGTGCCATCCTCGTTGTTGGTAGTATGAGTACGTGGAAAAGCAGAGTGCCTGTTTGCAAGGCTAGGAAAGAGCAGAGCCTCAGTCTTGCTGTTTATCTGCAATGACCGCAAGGGATAGTGAGCACCAGCAAGACAATTCCTTCCTAGCACCTTCCTTGGAATAGAGAGAGTGCAACGTGTCAATATCGCATTATGGAGAGCCAGAGTGAGAAACAGCATATTACTTGTTTGCAAGGCTTGGAAAGAGCAAAGTCCCAGTCTTGCTGTTTATCTGCAGTGACTGCAAGGGATAGTTAGGACAAGAAAGAGAATTCCTTCCTAGCACCTTCCTTGGAAGTGAGAGAGTGCAACGTGTCAATCTCGCAGTTCGGAGAGCCAGAGTGAGAAAAAGCAGAGTGCCTGTTTGGAAGGCTAGGAAAGAGCAGAGCCCTGTCTTCCTGTTTATCTGGAATGACTGCAAGGGATACTGAGCACCAGCAAGTCAATTCCTTCCTAGCACATTCCTTCAAAGAGAGAGAGTGCAACGTGCCAACCTCGTTGTTGGTAGTACGAGAATGAGGAAAAGCAGAGTGCCTGTTTGCAAGGCTAGGAAAGAGCAGAGCCCCAGTGTTCCTGTTTATCTGCAATGACTGCAAGGGATAGTGAGCTCCAGTAACACAATTCCTTCCTCGCAATTTCCTTCGAAGAGAGTTCAACGTTTCAATCTCGCAGTATGGAAAGCCAGAGTGAGAAAAAGCAGACTACGTGTTTGCAAGTCTAGGAAAGAGCAAAGCCCCAGTCTTGCTGTTTATCTGCAGTGACTGCAAGGGATAGTTAGGACAAGAAAGAGAATTCCTTCCTAGCACTTTTCTTGGAGTAGAGAGATTGCAACGATTCAATCATACAGTACGGAGCGTGAGAGTGAGAAAAAGCAGAGTGCCTCTTTGCAAGGCTAGGAAAGAGCAGAGCGCCAGTCTTGCTGTTTATCTGCAATGACTGCAAGGGATAGTGAGCACCAGCATGACAATTCCTTCCTAGCACATTCCCTTGAAGAGAGAGAGTGCAACGTGCCAACCTCGTTGTTGGTAGTACGAGAATGAGGAAAAGCAGAGTGCCTGTTTGCAAGGCTAGGAAAGAGCAGAGCCTCAGTCTTGCTGTTTATCTGCAATGACTGCAAGGGATAGTGAGCACCAGCAAGACAATTCCTTCTTAGCACCTTCCTTCAAAGAGAGAGAGTGCAACGTGTCAATCTCACAGTTCAGAGAGCCAGAGTGAGAAAAAGCAGAGTGCCTCTTTGCAAGGATAGGAAAGAGCACAGCCCCAGTGTTCCTGTTTATCTGCAATGACTGCAAGGGATAGTGAGCTCCAGTAACACAATTCCTTCCTAGCAATTTCCTTCGAAGAGAGTTCAACGTTTCAATCTCGTAGTATGGAAAGTCAGAGTGAGAAAAAGCAGACTACGTGTTTGCAAGTCTAGGAAAGAGCAAAGCCCCAGTCTTGCTGTTTATCTGCAGTGACTGCAAGGGACAGTGAGGACAAGAAAGAGAATTCCTTCCTAGCACCTTTCTTGAAGTAGAGAGATTGCTACGATTCAATCATACAGTATAGAGCGTGAGAGTGAGAAAAAGCAGAGTGCCTCTTTGCAAGGCTAGGAAAGAGGAGAGCCCCAGTCTTGCTGTTTATCTGCAATGACTGCAAGGGATAGTGAGCACCAGCATGACAATTCCTTCCTAGCACATTCCCTCGAAGAGAGAGAGTGCAACGTGCCAACCTTGTTGTTGGTAGTAGGAGAATGAGGAAAAGCAGAGTGCCTGTTTGCAAGGCTAGGAAAGAGCAGAGCCTCAGTCTTGCTGTTTATCTGCAATGACTGCAAGGGATAGTAAGGACCAGCAAGACAATTCCTTCCTAGCACCTTCCTTGGAATAGAGAGAGTGCAACGTGTCAATATCGCATTATGGAGAGCCAGAGTGAGAAAAAGCATATTACTTGTTTGCAAGGCTTGGAGAGACCAAAGTCCCAGTCTTGCTGTTTATCTACAATCACTGCAAGGGATAGTGAGCAGCAGCAAGACAATTCCTTCCTAGCACATTTCTTGGAAGAGAGAGTGTGCAACGTGCCAACCTCGTTGTTGGTAGTATGAGAATCAGGAAAAGCAGAGTGACTCTATGCAAGGCTAGGAAAAATCAGAGCCTCATTCTTGCTGTTTATCTGCAATGACTGCAAGGGATAGTGAGCACCAGCATGACAATTCCTACCTAGCACCTTCCTTGGAAGAGAGAGAGTGCAACGTGCCATCCTCGTTGTTGGTAGTATGAGTATGTGGAAAAGCAGAGTGCCTGTTTGCAAGGCTAGGAAAGAGCAGAGCCTCAGTCTTGCTTTTTATCTACAATCACTGCAAGGATAGTGAGCAGCAGCAAGACAATTCCTTCCTAGCACCTTTCTTGGAAGAGAGAGAGTGCAACGTGTCAATCTCGGAGTTCGGGTAGCCAGACTGAGGAAAAGCAGAGTGCCTCTTTGCAAGGTTAGGAAAGAGCAGAGCCCCAGTCTTGCTGTTTCTCTGCAATGACTGCAAGGGATAGTGAGCACCAGCAAGACAATTCCTTCTTAGCACCTTTCTTCAAAGAGAGAGAGTGCAACGTGTCAATCTCACAGTTCAGAGAGCCAGAGTGAGAAAAAGCAGAGTGCCTGTTTGCTAGGCTAGGAAAGAGCACAGCCTCAGTGTTCCTGTTTATCTGCAATGACTGCAAGGGATAGTGAGCTCCAGTAACACAATTCCTTCCTAGCAATTTCCTTCGAAGAGAGTTCAACGTTTCAATCTCGCAGTATGGAAAGCCAGAGTGAGAAAAAGCAGACTACGTGTTTGCAAGTCTAGGAAAGAGCAAAGCCCCAGTCTAGCTGTTTATCTGCAGGGACTGCAAGGGATAGTTAGGACAAGAAAGAGAATTCCTTCCTAGCACTTTTCTTGGAGTAGAGAGGTTGCAACGATTCAATCATACAGTACGGAGCGTGAGAGTGAGAAAAAGCAGAGTGCCTCTTTGCAAGGCTAGGAAAGAGCAGAGCCCCAGTCTTGCTGTTTATCTGCAATGACGGGAAGGGATAGTGAGCACCAGCATGACAATTCCTTCCTAGCACCTTCCTTGGAAGAGAGAGAGTGCAACGTGCCATCCTCGTTGTTGGTAGTATGAGTACGTGGAAAAGCAGAGTGCCTGTTTGCAAGGCTAGGAAAGAGCAGAGCCTCAGTCTTGCTGTTTATCTGCAATGACCGCAAGGGATAGTGAGCACCAGCAAGACAATTCCTTCCTAGCACCTTCCTTGGAATAGAGAGAGTGCAACGTGTCAATATCGCATTATGGAGAGCCAGAGTGAGAAAAAGCATATTACTTGTATGCAAGGCTTGGAGAGACCAAAGTCCCAGTCTTGCTGTTTATCTACAATCACTGCAAGGGATAGTGAGCAGCAGCAAGACAATTCCTTCCTAGCACATTTCTTGGAAGAGAGAGTGTGCAACGTGCCAACCTCGTTGTTGGTAGTATGAGAATCAGGAAAAGCAGAGTGACTCTATGCAAGGCTAGGAAAAATCAGAGCCTCATTCTTGCTGTTTATCTGCAATGACTGCAAGGGATAGTGAGCACCAGCATGACAATTCCTACCTAGCACCTTCCTTGGAAGAGAGAGAGTGCAACGTGCCATCCTCGTTGTTGGTAGTATGAGTATGTGGAAAAGCAGAGTGCCTGTTTGCAAGGCTAGGAAAGAGCAGAGCCTCAGTCTTGCTTTTTATCTACAATCACTGCAAGGATAGTGAGCAGCAGCAAGACAATTCCTTCCTAGCACCTTTCTTGGAAGAGAGAGAGTGCAACGTGTCAATCTCGGAGTTCGGGGAGCCAGACTGAGGAAAAGCAGAGTGCCTCTTTGCAAGGTTAGGAAAGAGCAGAGCCCCAGTCTTGCTGTTTCTCTGCAATGACTGCAAGGGATAGTGAGCACCAGCAAGACAATTCCTTCTTAGCACCTTTCTTCAAAGAGAGAGAGTGCAACGTGTCAATCTCACAGTTCAGAGAGCCAGAGTGAGAAAAAGCAGAGTGCCTGTTTGCTAGGCTAGGAAAGAGCACAGCCTCAGTGTTCCTGTTTATCTGCAATGACTGCAAGGGATAGTGAGCTCCAGTAACACAATTCCTTCCTAGCAATTTCCTTCGAAGAGAGTTCAACGTTTCAATCTCGCAGTATGGAAAGCCAGAGTGAGAAAAAGCAGACTACGTGTTTGCAAGTCTAGGAAAGAGCAAAGCCCCAGTCTAGCTGTTTATCTGCAGGGACTGCAAGGGATAGTTAGGACAAGAAAGAGAATTCCTTCCTAGCACTTTTCTTGGAGTAGAGAGGTTGCAACGATTCAATCATACAGTACGGAGCGTGAGAGTGAGAAAAAGCAGAGTGCCTCTTTGCAAGGCTAGGAAAGAGCAGAGCCCCAGTCTTGCTGTTTATCTGCAATGACGGGAAGGGATAGTGAGCACCAGCATGACAATTCCTTCCTAGCACCTTCCTTGGAAGAGAGAGAGTGCAACGTGCCATCCTCGTTGTTGGTAGTATGAGTACGTGGAAAAGCAGAGTGCCTGTTTGCAAGGCTAGGAAAGAGCAGAGCCTCAGTCTTGCTGTTTATCTGCAATGACCGCAAGGGATAGTGAGCACCAGCAAGACAATTCCTTCCTAGCACCTTCCTTGGAATAGAGAGAGTGCAACGTGTCAATATCGCATTATGGAGAGCCAGAGTGAGAAACAGCATATTACTTGTTTGCAAGGCTTGGAAAGAGCAAAGTCCCAGTCTTGCTGTTTATCTGCAGTGACTTCAAGGGATAGTTAGGACATGAAAGAGAATTCCTTCCTAGCGCCTTCCTTGGAAGTGAGAGAGTGCAACGTGTCAATCTCGCAGTTCGGAGAGCCAGAGTGAGAAAAAGCAGAGTGCCTGTTTGGAAGGCTAGGAAAGAGCAGAGCCCTGTCTTCCTGTTTATCTGGAATGACTGCAAGGGATACTGAGCACCAACAAGACAACTCCTTCCTAGCACATTCCTTCAAAGAGAGAGAGTGCAACGTGTCATCCTCGTTGTTGGTAGTACGAGAATGAGGAAAAGCAGAGTGCCTGTTTGCAAGGCTAGGAAAGAGCAGAGCCCTTTTCTTGCTGTTTATCTGCAATGACTGCAAGGGATAGTAAGGACCAGCAAGACAATTCCTTCCTAGCACCTTTCTTGGAAGAGAGAGAGTGCAACGTGTCAATCTCGGAGTTCGGGGAGCCAGACTGAGGAAAAGCAGAGTGCCTCTTTGCAAGGTTAGGAAAGAGCAGAGCCCCAGTCTTGCTGTTTCTCTGCAATGACTGCAAGGGATAGTGAGCACCAGCAAGACAATTCCTTCTTAGCACCTTCCTTCAAAGAGAGAGAGTGCAACGTGTCAATCTCACAGTTCAGAGAGCCAGAGTGAGAAAAAGCAGAGTGCCTGTTTGCTAGGCTAGGAAAGAGCACAGCCTCAGTGTTCCTGTTTATCTGCAATGACTGCAAGGGATAGTGAGCTCCAGTAACACAATTCCTTCCTAGCAATTTCCTTCGAAGAGAGTTCAACGTTTCAATCTCGCAGTATGGAAAGCCAGAGTGAGAAAAAGCAGACTACGTGTTTGCAAGTCTAGGAAAGAGCAAAGCCCCAGTCTAGCTGTTTATCTGCAGGGACTGCAAGGGATAGTTAGGACAAGAAAGAGAATTCCTTCCTAGCACTTTTCTTGGAGTAGAGAGGTTGCAACGATTCAATCATACAGTACGGAGCGTGAGAGTGAGAAAAAGCAGAGTGCCTCTTTGCAAGGCTAGGAAAGAGCAGAGCCCCAGTCTTGCTGTTTATCTGCAATGACGGGAAGGGATATTGAGCACCAGCATGACAATTCCTTCCTAGCACCTTCCTTGGAAGAGAGAGAGTGCAACGTGCCATCCTCGTTGTTGGTAGTATGAGTACGTGGAAAAGCAGAGTGCCTGTTTGCAAGGCTAGGAAAGAGCAGAGCCTCAGTCTTGCTGTTTATCTGCAATGACCGCAAGGGATAGTGAGCACCAGCAAGACAATTCCTTCCTAGCACCTTCCTTGGAATAGAGAGAGTGCAACGTGTCAATATCGCATTATGGAGAGCCAGAGTGAGAAACAGCATATTACTTGTTTGCAAGGCTTGGAAAGAGCAAAGTCCCAGTCTTGCTGTTTATCTGCAGTGACTTCAAGGGATAGTTAGGACATGAAAGAGAATTCCTTCCTAGCGCCTTCCTTGGAAGTGAGAGAGTGCAACGTGTCAATCTCGCAGTTCGGAGAGCCAGAGTGAGAAAAAGCAGAGTGCCTGTTTGGAAGGCTAGGAAAGAGCAGAGCCCTGTCTTCCTGTTTATCTGGAATGACTGCAAGGGATACTGAGCACCAACAAGACAACTCCTTCCTAGCACATTCCTTCAAAGAGAGAGAGTGCAACGTGTCATCCTCGTTGTTGGTAGTACGAGAATGAGGAAAAGCAGAGTGCCTGTTTGCAAGGCTAGGAAAGAGCAGAGCCCTTTTCTTGCTGTTTATCTGCAATGACTGCAAGGGATAGTAAGGACCAGCAAGACAATTCCTTCCTAGCAACTGTATTGGAAGAGAGAGAGTGCAACGTGTCAATCTCGGAGTTCGGGGAGCCAGACTGAGGAAAAGCAGAGTGCCTCTTTGCAAGGCTAGGAAAGAGCAGAGCCCCAGTCTTGCTGTTTCTCTGCAATGACTGCAAGGGATAGTGAGCACCAGCAAGACAATTCCTTCTTAGCACCTTCCTTCAAAGAGAGAGAGTGCAACGTGTCAATCTCACAGTTCAGAGAGCCAGAGTGAGAAAAAGCAGAGTGCCTGTTTGCTAGGCTAGGAAAGAGCACAGCCTCAGTGTTCCTGTTTATCTGCAATGACTGCAAGGGATAGTGAGCTCCAGTAACACAATTCCTTCCTAGCAATTTCCTTCGAAGAGAGTTCAACGTTTCAATCTCGCAGTATGGAAAGCCAGAGTGAGAAAAAGCAGACTACGTGTTTGCAAGTCTAGGAAAGAGCAAAGCCCCAGTCTAGCTGTTTATCTGCAGGGACTGCAAGGGATAGTTAGGACAAGAAAGAGAATTCCTTCCTAGCACTTTTCTTGGAGTAGAGAGATTGCAACGATTCAATCATACAGTACGGAGCGTGAGAGTGAGAAAAAGCAGAGTGCCTCTTTGCAAGGCTAGGAAAGAGCAGAGCCCCAGTCTTGCTGTTTCTCTGCAATGACGGGAAGGGATAGTCAGCACCAGCATGACAATTCCTTCCTAGCACCTTCCTTGGAAGAGAGAGAGTGCAACGTGCCATCCTCGTTGTTGGTAGTATGAGTACGTGGAAAAGCAGAGTGCCTGTTTGCAAGGCTAGGAAAGAGCAGAGCCTCAGTCTTGCTGTTTATCTGCAATGACCGCAAGGGATAGTGAGCACCAGCAAGACAATTCCTTCCTAGCACCTTCCTTGGAATAGAGAGAGTGCAACGTGTCAATATCGCATTATGGAGAGCCAGAGTGAGAAACAGCATATTACTTGTTTGCAAGGCTTGGAAAGAGCAAAGTCCCAGTCTTGCTGTTTATCTGCAGTGACTGCAAGGGATAGTTAGGACAAGAAAGAGAATTCCTTCCTAGCACCTTCCTTGGAAGTGAGAGAGTGCAACGTGTCAATCTCGCAGTTCGGAGAGCCAGAGTGAGAAAAAGCAGAGTGCCTGTTTGGAAGGCTAGGAAAGAGCAGACCCCTGTCTTCCTGTTTATCTGGAATGACTGCAAGGGATACTGAGCACCAACAAGACAATTCCTTCCTAGCACATTCCTTCAAAGAGAGAGAGTGCAACGTGCCATCCTCGTTGTTGGTAGTACGAGAATGAGGAAAAGCAGAGTGCCTGTTTGCAAGGCTAGGAAAGAGCAGAGCCCTTTTCTTGCTGTTTATCTGCAATGACTGCAAGGGATAGTAAGGACCAGCAAGACAATTCCTTCCTAGCAACTGTATTGGAAGAGAGAGAGTGCAACGTGTCAATCTCGGAGTTCGGGGAGCCAGACTGAGGAAAAGCAGAGTGCCTCTTTGCAAGGCTAGGAAAGAGCAGAGCCCCAGTCTTGCTGTTTCTCTGCAATGACTGGAAGGGATAGTGAGCACCAGCAAGACAATTCCTTCTTAGCACCTTTCTTCAAAGAGAGAGAGTGCAACGTGTCAATCAGTTCAGAGAGCTAGAGTGAGAAAAAGCAGAGTGCCTGTTTGCAAGGCTAGGAAAGAGCACAGCCCCTGTGTTCCTGTTTATCTGCAATGACTGCAAGGGATAGTGAGCTCCAGTAACACAATTCCTTCCTAGCAATTTCCTTCGAAGAGAGTTCAACGTTTCAATCTCGCAGTATGGAAAGCCAGAGTGAGAAAAAGCAGACTACGTGTTTGCAAGTCTAGGAAAGAGCAAAGCCCCAGTCTTGCTGTTTATCTGCAGTGACTGCAAGGGATAGTTAGGACAAGAAAGAGAATTCCTTCCTAGCACTTTTCTTGGAGTAGAGAGATTGCAACGATTCAATCATACAGTACGGAGCGTGAGAGTGAGAAAAAGCAGAGTGCCTCTTTGCAAGGCTAGGAAAGAGCAGAGCCCCAGTCTTGCTGTTTATCTGCAATGACTGCAAGGGATAGTGAGCACCAGCATGATAATTCCTTCCTAGCACATTCCCTCGAAGAGAGAGAGTGCAACGTGCCAACCTTGTTGTTGGTAGTACGAGAATGAGGAAAAGCAGAGTGCCTGTTTGCAAGGCTAGGAAAGAGCAGAGCCCTGTCTTCCTCTTTATCTGCAATGACTGCAAGGGATAGTAAGGACCAGCAAGACAATTCCTTCCTAGCACCTTCCTTGGACGAGAGAGAGTGCAACGTGTCAATCTCGCAGTTCGGAGAGCCAGAGTGAGAAAAAGCACAGTGCCTGTTTGGAAGGCTAGGAAAGAGCAGAGCCCTGTCTTCCTGTTTATCTAGAATGACTGCAAGGGATACTGAGCACCAACAAGACAATTCCTTCCTAGCACATTCCTTCAAAGAGAGAGAGTGCAACGTGCCATCCTCGTTGTTGGTAGTACGAGAATGAGGAAAAGCAGAGTGCCTGTTTGCAAGGCTAGGAAAGAGCAGAGCCCTTTTCTTGCTGTTTATCTGCAATGACTGCAAGGGATAGTAAGGACCAGCAAGACAATTCCTTCCTAGCAACTGTATTGGAAGAGAGAGAGTGCAACGTGTCAATCTCGGAGTTCGGGGAGCCAGACTGAGGAAAATCAGAGTGCCTCTTTGCAAGGCTAGGAAAGAGCAGAGCCCCAGTCTTGCTGTTTCTCTGCATGACTGCAAGGGATAGTAAGGACCAGCAAGACAATTCCTACCTAGCACCTTCCTTGGAAGAGAGAGAGTGCAACGTGCCATCCTCGTTGTTGGTAGTATGAGTATGTAGAAAAGCAGAGTGCCTGTTTGCAAGGCTAGGAAAGAGCAGAGCCTCATTCTTCCTCTTTATCTGCAATGACTGCTAGGGATAGTAAGGACCAGCAAGACAATTCCTTCCTAGCACCTTCCTTGGAATAGAGAGAGTGCAACGTGTCAATCTCGCAGTTCGTAGAGCCAGAGTGAGAAAAAGCAGAGTGCCTGTTTGGAAGGCTAGGAAAGAGCAGAGCCCTAGTCTTGCTGTTTATCTGCAATGACTGCAAGGGATAGTAAGGACCAGCAAGACAATTCCTTCCTAGCAACTGTATTGGAAGAGAGAGAGTGCAACGTGTCAATCTCGGAGTTCGGGGAGCCAGACTGAGGAAAAGCAGAGTGCCTCTTTGCAAGGCTAGGAAAGAGCAGAGCCCCAGTCTTGCTGTTTCTCTGCAATGACTGCAAGGGATAGTGAGCACCAGCAAGACAATTCCTTCTTAGCACCTTCCTTCAAAGAGAGAGAGTGCAACGTGTCAATCTCACAGTTCAGAGAGCCAGAGTGAGAAAAAGCAGAGTGCCTGTTTGCTAGGCTAGGAAAGAGCACAGCCTCAGTGTTCCTGTTTATCTGCAATGACTGCAAGGGATAGTGAGCTCCAGTAACACAATTCCTTCCTAGCAATTTCCTTCGAAGAGAGTTCAACGTTTCAATCTCGCAGTATGGAAAGCCAGAGTGAGAAAAAGCAGACTACGTGTTTGCAAGTCTAGGAAAGAGCAAAGCCCCAGTCTAGCTGTTTATCTGCAGGGACTGCAAGGGATAGTTAGGACAAGAAAGAGAATTCCTTCCTAGCACTTTTCTTGGAGTAGAGAGATTGCAACGATTCAATCATACAGTACGGAGCGTGAGAGTGAGAAAAAGCAGAGTGCCTCTATGCAAGGCTAGGAAAGAGCAGAGCCCCAGTCTTGCTGTTTATCTGCAATGACTGCAAGGGATAGTGAGCACCAGCATGACAATTCCTTCCTAGCACCTTCCTTGGAAGAGAGAGAGTGCAACGTGCCATCCTCGTTGTTGGTAGTATGAGTACGTGGAAAAGCAGAGTGCCTGTTTGCAAGGCTAGGAAAGAGCAGAGCCTCAGTCTTGCTGTTTATCTGCAATGACCGCAAGGGATAGTGAGCACCAGCAAGACAATTCCTTCCTAGCACCTTCCTTGGAATAGAGAGAGTGCAACGTGTCAATATCGCATTATGGAGAGCCAGAGTGAGAAACAGCATATTACTTTTTTGCAAGGCTTGGAAAGAGCAAAGTCCCAGTCTTGCTGTTTATCTGCAGTGACTGCAAGGGATAGTTAGGACATGAAAGAGAATTCCTTCCTAGCGCCTTCCTTGGAAGTGAGAGAGTGCAACGTGTCAATCTCGCAGTTCGGAGAGCCAGAGTGAGAAAAAGCAGAGTGCCTGTTTGGAAGGCTAGGAAAGAGCAGAGCCCTGTCTTCCTGTTTATCTGGAATGACTGCAAGGGATACTGAGCACCAACAAGACAACTCCTTCCTAGCACATTCCTTCAAAGAGAGAGAGTGCAACGTGTCATCCTCGTTGTTGGTAGTACGAGAATGAGGAAAAGCAGAGTGCCTGTTTGCAAGGCTAGGAAAGAGCAGAGCCCTTTTCTTGCTGTTTATCTGCAATGACTGCAAGGGATAGTAAGGACCAGCAAGACAATTCCTTCCTAGCAACTGTATTGGAAGAGAGAGAGTGCAACGTGTCAATCTCGGAGTTCGGGGAGCCAGACTGAGGAAAAGCAGAGTGCCTCTTTGCAAGGCTAGGAAAGAGCAGAGCCCCAGTCTTGCTGTTTCTCTGCAATGACTGCAAGGGATAGTGAGCACCAGCAAGACAATTCCTTCTTAGCACCTTCCTTCAAAGAGAGAGAGTGCAACGTGTCAATCTCACAGTTCAGAGAGCCAGAGTGAGAAAAAGCAGAGTGCCTGTTTGCTAGGCTAGGAAAGAGCACAGCCTCAGTGTTCCTGTTTATCTGCAATGACTGCAAGGGATAGTGAGCTCCAGTAACACAATTCCTTCCTAGCAATTTCCTTCGAAGAGAGTTCAACGTTTCAATCTCGCAGTATGGAAAGCCAGAGTGAGAAAAAGCAGACTACGTGTTTGCAAGTCTAGGAAAGAGCAAAGCCCCAGTCTAGCTGTTTATCTGCAGGGACTGCAAGGGATAGTTAGGACAAGAAAGAGAATTCCTTCCTAGCACTTTTCTTGGAGTAGAGAGATTGCAACGATTCAATCATACAGTACGGAGCGTGAGAGTGAGAAAAAGCAGAGTGCCTCTTTGCAAGGCTAGGAAAGAGCAGAGCCCCAGTCTTGCTGTTTATCTGCAATGACGGGAAGGGATAGTCAGCACCAGCATGACAATTCCTTCCTAGCACCTTCCTTGGAAGAGAGAGAGTGCAACGTGCCATCCTCGTTGTTGGTAGTATGAGTACGTGGAAAAGCAGAGTGCCTGTTTGCAAGGCTAGGAAAGAGCAGAGCCTCAGTCTTGCTGTTTATCTGCAATGACCGCAAGGGATAGTGAGCACCAGCAAGACAATTCCTTCCTAGCACCTTCCTTGGAATAGAGAGAGTGCAACGTGTCAATATCGCATTATGGAGAGCCAGAGTGAGAAACAGCATATTACTTGTTTGCAAGGCTTGGAAAGAGCAAAGTCCCAGTCTTGCTGTTTATCTGCAGTGACTGCAAGGGATAGTTAGGACAAGAAAGAGAATTCCTTCCTAGCACCTTCCTTGGAAGTGAGAGAGTGCAACGTGTCAATCTCGCAGTTCGGAGAGCCAGAGTGAGAAAAAGCAGAGTGCCTGTTTGGAAGGCTAGGAAAGAGCAGACCCCTGTCTTCCTGTTTATCTGGAATGACTGCAAGGGATACTGAGCACCAACAAGACAATTCCTTCCTAGCACATTCCTTCAAAGAGAGAGAGTGCAACGTGCCAACCTCGTTGTTGGTAGTACGAGAATGAGGAAAAGCAGAGTGCCTGTTTGCAAGGCTAGGAAAGAGCAGAGCCCTTTTCTTGCTGTTTCTCTGCAATGACTGCAAGGGATAGTAAGGACCAGCAAGACAATTCCTACCTAGCACCTTCCTTGGAAGAGAGAGAGTGCAACGTGCCATCCTCGTTGTTGGTAGTATGAGTATGTGGAAAAGCAGAGTGCCTGTTTGCAAGGCTAGGAAAGAGCAGAGCCTCATTCTTCCTCTTTATCTGCAATGACTGCAAGGGATAGTAAGGACCAGCAAGACAATTCCTTCCTAGCACCTTCCTTGGAATAGAGAGAGTGCAACGTGTCAATCTCGCACTTCGGAGAGCCAGAGTGAGAAAAAGCAGAGTGCCTGTTTGGAAGGCTAGGAAAGAGCAGAGCCCTAGTCTTGCTGTTTATCTGCAATGACTGCAAGGGATAGTAAGGACCAGCAAGACAATTCCTTCCTAGCAACTGTATTGGAAGAGAGAGAGTGCAACGTGTCAATCTCGGAGTTCGGGGAGCCAGACTGAGGAAAAGCAGAGTGCCTCTTTGCAAGGCTAGGAAAGAGCAGAGCCCCAGTCTTGCTGTTTCTCTGCAATGACTGCAAGGGATAGTGAGCACCAGCAAGACAATTCCTTCTTAGCACCTTCCTTCAAAGAGAGAGAGTGCAACGTGTCAATCTCACAGTTCAGAGAGCCAGAGTGAGAAAAAGCAGAGTGCCTGTTTGCTAGGCTAGGAAAGAGCACAGCCTCAGTGTTCCTGTTTATCTGCAATGACTGCAAGGGATAGTGAGCTCCAGTAACACAATTCCTTCCTAGCAATTTCCTTCGAAGAGAGTTCAACGTTTCAATCTCGCAGTATGGAAAGCCAGAGTGAGAAAAAGCAGACTACGTGTTTGCAAGTCTAGGAAAGAGCAAAGCCCCAGTCTAGCTGTTTATCTGCAGGGACTGCAAGGGATAGTTAGGATAAGAAAGAGAATTCCTTCCTAGCACTTTTCTTGGAGTAGAGAGATTGCAACGATTCAATCATACAGTACGGAGCGTGAGAGTGAGAAAAAGCAGAGTGCCTCTTCGCAAGGCTAGGAAAGAGCAGAGCCCCAGTCTTGCTGTTTATCTGCAATGACTGCAAGGGATAGTGAGCACCAGCATGACAATTCCTTCCTAGCACCTTCCTTGGAAGAGAGAGAGTGCAACGTACCATCCTCGTTGTTGGTAGTATGAGTACGTGGAAAAGCAGAGTGCCTGTTTGCAAGGCTAGGAAAGAGCAGAGCCTCAGTCTTGCTGTTTATCTGCAAAGACCGCAAGGGATAGTGAGCACCAGCAAGACAATTCCTTCCTAGCACCTTCCTTGGAATAGAGAGAGTGCAACGTGTCAATATCGCATTATGGAGAGCCAGAGTGAGAAACAGCATATTACTTGTTTGCAAGGCTTGGAAAGAGCAAAGTCCCAGTCTTGCTGTTTATCTGCAGTGACTGCAAGGGATAGTTAGGACAAGAAAGAGGATTCCTTCCTAGCACCTTCCTTGGAAGTGAGAGAGTGCAACGTGTCAATCTCGCAGTTCGGAGAGCCAGAGTGAGAAAAAGCACAGTGCCTGTTTGGAAGGCTAGGAAAGAGCAGAGCCCTGTCTTCCTGTTTATCTGGAATGACTGCAAGGGATACTGAGCACCAACAAGACAATTCCTTCCTAGTACATTCCTTCAAAGAGAGAGAGTGCAACGTGCCATCCTCGTTGTTGGTAGTACGAGAATGAGGAAAAGCAGAGTGCCTGTTTGCAAGGCTAGGAAAGAGCAGAGCCCTTTTCTTGCTGTTTATCTGCAATGACTGCAAGGGATAGTAAGGACCAGCAAGACAATTCCTTCCTAGCAACTGTATTGGAAGAGAGAGAGTGCAACGTGTCAATCTCGGAGTTCGGGGAGCCAGACTGAGGAAAATCAGAGTGCCTCTTTGCAAGGCTAGGAAAGAGCAGACCCCCAGTCTAGCTGTTTCTCTGCAATGTCTGGAAGGGATAGTAAGGACCAGCAAGACAATTCCTACCTAGCACCTTCCTTGGAAGAGAGAGAGTGCAACGTGCCATCCTCGTTGTTGGTAGTATGAGTATGTGGAAAAGCAGAGTGCCTGTTTGCAAGGCTAGGAAAGAGCAGAGCCTCATTCTTCCTCTTTATCTGCAATGACTGCAAGGAATAGTAAGGACCAGCAAGACAATTCCTTCCTAGCACCTTCCTTGGAATAGAGAGAGTGCAACGTGTCAATCTCGCAGTTCGTAGAGCCAGAGTGAGAAAAAGCAGAGTGCCTGTTTGGAAGGCTAGGAAAGAGCAGAGCCCTAGTCTTGCTGTTTATCTGCAATGACTGCAAGGGATAGTAAGGACCAGCAAGACAATTCCTTCCTAGCAACTGTATTGGAAGAGAGAGAGTGCAACGTGTCAATCTCGGAGGTCGGGGAGCCAGACTGAGGAAAAGCAGAGTGCCTCTTTGCAAGGCTAGGAAAGAGCAGAGCCCCAGTCTTGCTGTTTCTCTGCAATGACTGCAAGGGATAGTGAGCACCAGCAAGACAATTCCTTCTTAGCACCTTCCTTCAAAGAGAGAGAGTGCAACGTGTCAATCTCACAGTTCAGAGAGCCAGAGTGAGAAAAAGCAGAGTGCCTGTTTGCTAGGCTAGGAAAGAGCACAGCCTCAGTGTTCCTGTTTATCTGCAATGACTGCAAGGGATAGTGAGCTCCAGTAACACAATTCCTTCCTAGCAATTTCCTTCGAAGAGAGTTCAACGTTTCAATCTCGCAGTATGGAAAGCCAGAGTGAGAAAAAGCAGACTACGTGTTTGCAAGTCTAGGAAAGAGCAAAGCCCCAGTCTAGCTGTTTATCTGCAGGGACTGCAAGGGATAGTTAGGACAAGAAAGAGAATTCCTTCCTAGCATTTTCTTGGAGTAGAGAGATTGCAACGATTCAATCATACAGTACGGAGCGTGAGAGTGAGAAAAAGCAGAGTGCCTCTTTGCAAGGCTAGGAAAGAGCAGAGCCCCAGTCTTGCTGTTTATCTGCAATGACTGCAAGGGATAGTGAGCACCAGCATGACAATTCCTTCCTAGCACCTTCCTTGGAAGAGAGAGAGTGCAACGTGCCATCCTCGTTGTTGGTAGTATGAGTACGTGGAAAAGCAGAGTGCCTGTTTGCAAGGCTAGGAAAGAGCAGAGCCTCAGTCTTGCTGTTTATCTGCAATGACCGCAAGGGATAGTGAGCACCAGCAAGACAATTCCTTCCTAGCACCTTCCTTGGAATAGAGAGAGTGCAACGTGTCAATATCGCATTATGGAGAGCCAGAGTGAGAAACAGCATATTACTTGTTTGCAAGGCTTGGAAAGAGCAAAGTCCCAGTCTTGCTGTTTATCTGCAGCGACTGCAAGGGATAGTTAGGACAAGAAAGAGAATTCCTTCCTAGCACCTTCCTTGGAAGTGAGAGAGTGCAACGTGTCAATCTCGCAGTTCGGAGAGCCAGAGTGAGAAAAAGCAGAGTGCCTGTTTGGAAGGCTAGGAAAGAGCAGAGCCCTGTCTTCCTGTTTATCTGGAATGACTGCAAGGGATACTGAGCACCAACAAGACAACTCCTTCCTAGCACATTCCTTCAAAGAGAGAGAGTGCAACGTGTCATCCTCGTTGTTGGTAGTACGAGAATGAGGAAAAGCAGAGTGCCTGTTTGCAAGGCTAGGAAAGAGCAGAGCCCTTTTCTTGCTGTTTATCTGCAATGACTGCAAGGGATAGTAAGGACCAGCAAGACAATTCCTTCCTAGCAACTGTATTGGAAGAGAGAGAGTGCAACGTGTCAATCTCGGAGTTCGGGGAGCCAGACTGAGGAAAAGCAGAGTGCCTCTTTGCAAGGCTAGGAAAGAGCAGAGCCCCAGTCTTGCTGTTTCTCTGCAATGACTGCAAGGGATAGTGAGCACCAGCAAGACAATTCCTTCTTAGCACCTTCCTTCAAAGAGAGAGAGTGCAACGTGTCAATCTCACAGTTCAGAGAGCCAGAGTGAGAAAAAGCAGAGTGCCTGTTTGCTAGGCTAGGAAAGAGCACAGCCTCAGTGTTCCTGTTTATCTGCAATGACTGCAAGGGATAGTGAGCTCCAGTAACACAATTCCTTCCTAGCAATTTCCTTCGAAGAGAGTTCAACGTTTCAATCTCGCAGTATGGAAAGCCAGAGTGAGAAAAAGCAGACTACGTGTTTGCAAGTCTAGGAAAGAGCAAAGCCCCAGTCTAGCTGTTTATCTGCAGGGACTGCAAGGGATAGTTAGGACAAGAAAGAGAATTCCTTCCTAGCACTTTTCTTGGAGTAGAGAGATTGCAACGATTCAATCATACAGTACGGAGCGTGAGAGTGAGAAAAAGCAGAGTGCCTCTTTGCAAGGCTAGGAAAGAGCAGAGCCCCAGTCTTGCTGTTTATCTGCAATGACGGGAAGGGATAGTCAGCACCAGCATGACAATTCCTTCCTAGCACCTTCCTTGGAAGAGAGAGAGTGCAACGTGCCATCCTCGTTGTTGGTAGTATGAGTACGTGGAAAAGCAGAGTGCCTGTTTGCAAGGCTAGGAAAGAGCAGAGCCTCAGTCTTGCTGTTTATCTGCAATGACCGCAAGGGATAGTGAGCACCAGCAAGACAATTCCTTCCTAGCACCTTCCTTGGAATAGAGAGAGTGCAACGTGTCAATATCGCATTATGGAGAGCCAGAGTGAGAAACAGCATATTACTTGTTTGCAAGGCTTGGAAAGAGCAAAGTCCCAGTCTTGCTGTTTATCTGCAGTGACTGCAAGGGATAGTTAGGACAAGAAAGAGAATTCCTTCCTAGCACCTTCCTTGGAAGTGAGAGAGTGCAACGTGTCAATCTCGCAGTTCGGAGAGCCAGAGTGAGAAAAAGCAGAGTGCCTGTTTGGAAGGCTAGGAAAGAGCAGACCCCTGTCTTCCTGTTTATCTGGAATGACTGCAAGGGATACTGAGCACCAACAAGACAATTCCTTCCTAGCACATTCCTTCAAAGAGAGAGAGTGCAACGTGCCAACCTCGTTGTTGGTAGTACGAGAATGAGGAAAAGCAGAGTGCCTGTTTGCAAGGCTAGGAAAGAGCAGAGCCCTTTTCTTGCTGTTTCTCTGCAATGACTGCAAGGGATAGTAAGGACCAGCAAGACAATTCCTACCTAGCACCTTCCTTGGAAGAGAGAGAGTGCAACGTGCCATCCTCGTTGTTGGTAGTATGAGTATGTGGAAAAGCAGAGTGCCTGTTTGCAAGGCTAGGAAAGAGCAGAGCCTCATTCTTCCTCTTTATCTGCAATGACTGCAAGGGATAGTAAGGACCAGCAAGACAATTCCTTCCTAGCACCTTCCTTGGAATAGAGAGAGTGCAACGTGTCAATCTCGCACTTCGGAGAGCCAGAGTGAGAAAAAGCAGAGTGCCTGTTTGGAAGGCTAGGAAAGAGCAGAGCCCTAGTCTTGCTGTTTATCTGCAATGACTGCAAGGGATAGTAAGGACCAGCAAGACAATTCCTTCCTAGCAACTGTATTGGAAGAGAGAGAGTGCAACGTGTCAATCTCGGAGTTCGGGGAGCCAGACTGAGGAAAAGCAGAGTGCCTCTTTGCAAGGCTAGGAAAGAGCAGAGCCCCAGTCTTGCTGTTTCTCTGCAATGACTGCAAGGGATAGTGAGCACCAGCAAGACAATTCCTTCTTAGCACCTTCCTTCAAAGAGAGAGAGTGCAACGTGTCAATCTCACAGTTCAGAGAGCCAGAGTGAGAAAAAGCAGAGTGCCTGTTTGCTAGGCTAGGAAAGAGCACAGCCTCAGTGTTCCTGTTTATCTGCAATGACTGCAAGGGATAGTGAGCTCCAGTAACACAATTCCTTCCTAGCAATTTCCTTCGAAGAGAGTTCAACGTTTCAATCTCGCAGTATGGAAAGCCAGAGTGAGAAAAAGCAGACTACGTGTTTGCAAGTCTAGGAAAGAGCAAAGCCCCAGTCTAGCTGTTTATCTGCAGGGACTGCAAGGGATAGTTAGGATAAGAAAGAGAATTCCTTCCTAGCACTTTTCTTGGAGTAGAGAGATTGCAACGATTCAATCATACAGTACGGAGCGTGAGAGTGAGAAAAAGCAGAGTGCCTCTTCGCAAGGCTAGGAAAGAGCAGAGCCCCAGTCTTGCTGTTTATCTGCAATGACTGCAAGGGATAGTGAGCACCAGCATGACAATTCCTTCCTAGCACCTTCCTTGGAAGAGAGAGAGTGCAACGTACCATCCTCGTTGTTGGTAGTATGAGTACGTGGAAAAGCAGAGTGCCTGTTTGCAAGGCTAGGAAAGAGCAGAGCCTCAGTCTTGCTGTTTATCTGCAAAGACCGCAAGGGATAGTGAGCACCAGCAAGACAATTCCTTCCTAGCACCTTCCTTGGAATAGAGAGAGTGCAACGTGTCAATATCGCATTATGGAGAGCCAGAGTGAGAAACAGCATATTACTTGTTTGCAAGGCTTGGAAAGAGCAAAGTCCCAGTCTTGCTGTTTATCTGCAGTGACTGCAAGGGATAGTTAGGACAAGAAAGAGGATTCCTTCCTAGCACCTTCCTTGGAAGTGAGAGAGTGCAACGTGTCAATCTCGCAGTTCGGAGAGCCAGAGTGAGAAAAAGCACAGTGCCTGTTTGGAAGGCTAGGAAAGAGCAGAGCCCTGTCTTCCTGTTTATCTGGAATGACTGCAAGGGATACTGAGCACCAACAAGACAATTCCTTCCTAGTACATTCCTTCAAAGAGAGAGAGTGCAACGTGCCATCCTCGTTGTTGGTAGTACGAGAATGAGGAAAAGCAGAGTGCCTGTTTGCAAGGCTAGGAAAGAGCAGAGCCCTTTTCTTGCTGTTTATCTGCAATGACTGCAAGGGATAGTAAGGACCAGCAAGACAATTCCTTCCTAGCAACTGTATTGGAAGAGAGAGAGTGCAACGTGTCAATCTCGGAGTTCGGGGAGCCAGACTGAGGAAAATCAGAGTGCCTCTTTGCAAGGCTAGGAAAGAGCAGACCCCCAGTCTAGCTGTTTCTCTGCAATGTCTGGAAGGGATAGTAAGGACCAGCAAGACAATTCCTACCTAGCACCTTCCTTGGAAGAGAGAGAGTGCAACGTGCCATCCTCGTTGTTGGTAGTATGAGTATGTGGAAAAGCAGAGTGCCTGTTTGCAAGGCTAGGAAAGAGCAGAGCCTCATTCTTCCTCTTTATCTGCAATGACTGCAAGGAATAGTAAGGACCAGCAAGACAATTCCTTCCTAGCACCTTCCTTGGAATAGAGAGAGTGCAACGTGTCAATCTCGCAGTTCGTAGAGCCAGAGTGAGAAAAAGCAGAGTGCCTGTTTGGAAGGCTAGGAAAGAGCAGAGCCCTAGTCTTGCTGTTTATCTGCAATGACTGCAAGGGATAGTAAGGACCAGCAAGACAATTCCTTCCTAGCAACTGTATTGGAAGAGAGAGAGTGCAACGTGTCAATCTCGGAGGTCGGGGAGCCAGACTGAGGAAAAGCAGAGTGCCTCTTTGCAAGGCTAGGAAAGAGCAGAGCCCCAGTCTTGCTGTTTCTCTGCAATGACTGCAAGGGATAGTGAGCACCAGCAAGACAATTCCTTCTTAGCACCTTCCTTCAAAGAGAGAGAGTGCAACGTGTCAATCTCACAGTTCAGAGAGCCAGAGTGAGAAAAAGCAGAGTGCCTGTTTGCTAGGCTAGGAAAGAGCACAGCCTCAGTGTTCCTGTTTATCTGCAATGACTGCAAGGGATAGTGAGCTCCAGTAACACAATTCCTTCCTAGCAATTTCCTTCGAAGAGAGTTCAACGTTTCAATCTCGCAGTATGGAAAGCCAGAGTGAGAAAAAGCAGACTACGTGTTTGCAAGTCTAGGAAAGAGCAAAGCCCCAGTCTAGCTGTTTATCTGCAGGGACTGCAAGGGATAGTTAGGACAAGAAAGAGAATTCCTTCCTAGCATTTTCTTGGAGTAGAGAGATTGCAACGATTCAATCATACAGTACGGAGCGTGAGAGTGAGAAAAAGCAGAGTGCCTCTTTGCAAGGCTAGGAAAGAGCAGAGCCCCAGTCTTGCTGTTTATCTGCAATGACTGCAAGGGATAGTGAGCACCAGCATGACAATTCCTTCCTAGCACCTTCCTTGGAAGAGAGAGAGTGCAACGTGCCATCCTCGTTGTTGGTAGTATGAGTACGTGGAAAAGCAGAGTGCCTGTTTGCAAGGCTAGGAAAGAGCAGAGCCTCAGTCTTGCTGTTTATCTGCAATGACCGCAAGGGATAGTGAGCACCAGCAAGACAATTCCTTCCTAGCACCTTCCTTGGAATAGAGAGAGTGCAACGTGTCAATATCGCATTATGGAGAGCCAGAGTGAGAAACAGCATATTACTTGTTTGCAAGGCTTGGAAAGAGCAAAGTCCCAGTCTTGCTGTTTATCTGCAGCGACTGCAAGGGATAGTTAGGACAAGAAAGAGAATTCCTTCCTAGCACCTTCCTTGGAAGTGAGAGAGTGCAACGTGTCAATCTCGCAGTTCGGAGAGCCAGAGTGAGAAAAAGCAGAGTGCCTGTTTGGAAGGCTAGGAAAGAGCAGAGCCCTGTCTTCCTGTTTATCTGGAATGACTGCAAGGGATACTGAGCACCAACAAGACAATTCCTTCCTAGCACATTCCTTCAAAGAGAGAGAGTGCAACGTGCCATCCTCGTTGTTGGTAGTACGAGAATGAGGAAAAGCAGAGTGCCTGTTTGCAAGGCTAGGAAAGAGCAGAGCCCTTTTCTTGCTGTTTATCTGCAATGACTGCAAGGGATAGTAAGGACCAGCAAGACAATTCCTTCCTAGCAACTCTATTGGAAGAGAGAGAGTGCAACGTGTCAATCTCGCAGTTCGGGGAGCCAGACTGAGGAAAAGCAGAGTGCCTCTTTGCAAGGCTAGGAAAGAGCAGAGCCCCAGTCTTGCTGTTTCTCTGCAATGACTGCAAGGGATAGTGAGCACCAGCAAGACAATTCCTTCTTAGCACCTTCCTTCAAAGAGAGAGAGTGCAACGTGTCAATCTCACAGTTCAGAGAGCCAGAGTGAGAAAAAGCAGAGTGCCTGTTTGCTAGGCTAGGAAAGAGCACAGCCTCAGTGTTCCTGTTTATCTGCAATGACTGCAAGGGATAGTGAGCTCCAGTAACACAATTCCTTCCTAGCAATTTCCTTCGAAGAGAGTTCAACGTTTCAATCTCGCAGTATGGAAAGCCAGAGTGAGAAAAAGCAGACTACGTGTTTGCAAGTCTAGGAAAGAGCAAAGCCCCAGTCTAGCTGTTTATCTGCAGGGACTGCAAGGGATAGTTAGGACAAGAAAGAGAATTCCTTCCTAGCACTTTTCTTGGAGTAGAGAGATTGCAACGATTCAATCATACAGTACGGAGCGTGAGAGTGAGAAAAAGCAGAGTGCCTCTTTGCAAGGCTAGGAAAGAGCAGAGCCCCAGTCTTGCTGTTTATCTGCAATGACTGCAAGGGATAGTGAGCACCAGCATGACAATTCCTTCCTAGCACCTTCCTTGGAAGAGAGAGAGTGCAACGTGCCATCCTCGTTGTTGGTAGTATGAGTACGTGGAAAAGCAGAGTGCCTGTTTGCAAGGCTAGGAAAGAGCAGAGCCTCAGTCTTGCTGTTTATCTGCAAAGACCGCAAGGGATAGTGAGCACCAGCAAGACAATTCCTTCCTAGCACCTTCCTTGGAATAGAGAGAGTGCAACGTGTCAATATCGCATTATGGAGAGCCAGAGTGAGAAACAGCATATTACTTTTTTGCAAGGCTTGGAAAGAGCAAAGTCCCAGTCTTGCTGTTTATCTGCAGTGACTGCAAGGGATAGTTAGGACAAGAAAGAGAATTCCTTCCTAGCACCTTCCTTGGAAGTGAGAGAGTGCAACGTGTCAATCTCGCAGTTCGGAGAGCCAGAGTGAGAAAAAGCAGAGTGCCTGTTTGGAAGGCTAGGAAAGAGCAGAGCCCTGTCTTCCTGTTTATCTGGAATGACTGCAAGGGATACTGAGCACCAACAAGACAATTCCTTCCTAGCACATTCCTTCAAAGAGAGAGAGTGCAACGTGCCATCCTCGTTGTTGGTAGTACGAGAATGAGGAAAAGCAGAGTGCCTGTTTGCAAGGCTAGGAAAGAGCAGAGCCCTTTTCTTGCTGTTTATCTGCAATGACTGCAAGGGATAGTAAGGACCAGCAAGACAATTCCTTCCTAGCAACTGTATTGGAAGAGAGAGAGTGCAACGTGTCAATCTCGCAGTTCGGGGAGCCAGACTGAGGAAAACCAGAGTGCCTCTTTGCAAGGCTAGGAAAGAGCAGAGCCCCAGTCTTGCTGTTTCTCTGCAATGACTGCAAGGGATAGTGAGCACCAGCAAGACAATTCCTTCTTAGCACCTTTCTTCAAAGAGAGAGAGTGCAACGTGTCAATCAGTTCAGAGAGCTAGAGTGAGAAAAAGCAGAGTGCCTGTTTGCAAGGCTAGGAAAGAGCACAGCCCCTGTGTTCCTGTTTATCTGCAATGACTGCAAGGGATAGTGAGCTCCAGTAACACAATTCCTTCCTAGCAATTTCCTTCGAAGAGAGTTCAACGTTTCAATCTCGCAGTATGGAAAGCCAGAGTGAGAAAAAGCAGACTACGTGTTTGCAAGTCTAGGAAAGAGCAAAGCCCCAGTCTTGCTGTTTATCTGCAGTGACTGCAAGGGATAGTTAGGACAAGAAAGAGAATTCCTTCCTAGCACTTTTCTTGGAGTAGAGAGATTGCAACGATTCAATCATACAGTACGGAGCGTGAGAGTGAGAAAAAGCAGAGTGCCTCTTTGCAAGGCTAGGAAAGAGCAGAGCCCCAGTCTTGCTGTTTATCTGCAATGACTGCAAGGGATAGTGAGCACCAGCATGATAATTCCTTCCTAGCACATTCCCTCGAAGAGAGAGAGTGCAACGTGCCAACCTTGTTGTTGGTAGTACGAGAATGAGGAAAAGCAGAGTGCCTGTTTGCAAGGCTAGGAAAGAGCAGAGCCTCAGTCTTGCTGTTTATCTGCAATGACTGCAAGGGATAGTGAGCAGCAGCAAGACAATTCCTTCCTAGCACCTTCCTTGGAATAGAGAGAGTGCAACGTGTCAATATCGCATTATGGAGAGCCAGAGTGAGAAAAAGCATATTACTTGTTTGCAAGGCTTGGAGAGAGCAAAGTCCCAGTCTTGCTGTTTATCTGCAGTGACTGCAAGGGATAGTGAGGACACCAAAGAGAATTTCTTCCTAGCACCTTTCTTGGAGTAGAGAAATTCCAGCGATTCAATCTCAGAATTTGGAGCGTGAGAGTGAGAAAAAGCAGAGTGCCTGTTTGGAAGGCTAGGAAAGAGCAGAGCCCTGTCTTCCTCTTTATCTGCAATGACTGCAAGGGATAGTAAGGACCAGCAAGACAATTCCTTCCTAGCACCTTCCTTGGACGAGAGAGAGTGCAACGTGTCAATCTCGCAGTTCGGAGAGCCAGAGTGAGAAAAAGCACAGTGCCTGTTTGGAAGGCTAGGAAAAATCAGAGCCTCATTCTTGCTGTTTATCTGCAATGACTGCAAGGGATAGTGAGCACCAGCATGACAATTCCTACCTAGCACCTTCCTTGGAAGAGAGAGAGTGCAACGTGCCATCCTCGTTGTTGGTAGTATGAGTATGTGGAAAAGCAGAGTGCCTGTTTGCAAGGCTAGGAAAGAGCAGAGCCTCAGTCTTGCTTTTTATCTACAATCACTGCAAGGATAGTGAGCAGCAGCAAGACAATTCCTTCCTAGCAGCTGTATTGGAAGAGAGAGAGTGCAACGTGTCAATCTCGGAGTTCGGGGAGCCAGACTGAGGAAAAGCAGAGTGCCTCTTTGCAAGGTTAGGAAAGAGCAGAGCCCCAGTCTTGCTGTTTCTCTGCAATGACTGCAAGGGATAGTGAGCACCAGCAAGACAATTCCTTCTTAGCACCTTTCTTCAAAGAGAGAGAGTGCAACGTGTCAATCTCACAGTTCAGAGAGCCAGAGTGAGAAAAAGCAGAGTGCCTGTTTGCTAGGCTAGGAAAGAGCACAGCCTCAGTGTTCCTGTTTATCTGCAATGACTGCAAGGGATAGTGAGCTCCAGTAACACAATTCCTTCCTAGCAATTTCCTTCGAAGAGAGTTCAACGTTTCAATCTCGCAGTATGGAAAGCCAGAGTGAGAAAAAGCAGACTACGTGTTTGCAAGTCTAGGAAAGAGCAAAGCCCCAGTCTAGCTGTTTATCTGCAGGGACTGCAAGGGATAGTTAGGACAAGAAAGAGAATTCCTTCCTAGCACTTTTCTTGGAGTAGAGAGGTTGCAACGATTCAATCATACAGTACGGAGCGTGAGAGTGAGAAAAAGCAGAGTGCCTCTTTGCAAGGCTAGGAAAGAGCAGAGCCCCAGTCTTGCTGTTTATCTGCAATGACGGGAAGGGATAGTGAGCACCAGCATGACAATTCCTTCCTAGCACCTTCCTTGGAAGAGAGAGAGTGCAACGTGCCATCCTCGTTGTTGGTAGTATGAGTACGTGGAAAAGCAGAGTGCCTGTTTGCAAGGCTAGGAAAGAGCAGAGCCTCAGTCTTGCTGTTTATCTGCAATGACCGCAAGGGATAGTGAGCACCAGCAAGACAATTCCTTCCTAGCACCTTCCTTGGAATAGAGAGAGTGCAACGTGTCAATATCGCATTATGGAGAGCCAGAGTGAGAAAAAGCATATTACTTGTTTGCAAGGCTTGGAGAGACCAAAGTCCCAGTCTTGCTGTTTATCTACAATCACTGCAAGGGATAGTGAGCAGCAGCAAGACAATTCCTTCCTAGCACATTTCTTGGAAGAGAGAGTGTGCAACGTGCCAACCTCATTGTTGGTAGTATGAGAATCAGGAAAAGCAGAGTGACTCTATGCAAGGCTAGGAAAAATCAGAGCCTCATTCTTGCTGTTTATCTGCAATGACTGCAAGGGATAGTGAGCACCAGCATGACAATTCCTACCTAGCACCTTCCTTGGAAGAGAGAGAGTGCAACGTGCCATCCTCGTTGTTGGTAGTATGAGTATGTGGAAAAGCAGAGTGCCTGTTTGCAAGGCTAGGAAAGAGCAGAGCCTCAGTCTTGCTTTTTATCTACAATCACTGCAAGGATAGTGAGCAGCAGCAAGACAATTCCTTCCTAGCACCTTTCTTGGAAGAGAGAGAGTGCAACGTGTCAATCTCGGAGTTCGGGGAGCCAGACTGAGGAAAAGCAGAGTGCCTCTTTGCAAGGTTAGGAAAGAGCAGAGCCCCAGTCTTGCTGTTTCTCTGCAATGACTGCAAGGGATAGTGAGCACCAGCAAGACAATTCCTTCTTAGCACCTTTCTTCAAAGAGAGAGAGTGCAACGTGTCAATCTCACAGTTCAGAGAGCCAGAGTGAGAAAAAGCAGAGTGCCTGTTTGCTAGGCTAGGAAAGAGCACAGCCTCAGTGTTCCTGTTTATCTGCAATGACTGCAAGGGATAGTGAGCTCCAGTAACACAATTCCTTCCGAGCAATTTCCTTCGAAGAGAGTTCAACGTTTCAATCTCGCAGTATGGAAAGCCAGAGTGAGAAAAAGCAGACTACGTGTTTGCAAGTCTAGGAAAGAGCAAAGCCCCAGTCTAGCTGTTTATCTGCAGGGACTGCAAGGGATAGTTAGGACAAGAAAGAGAATTCCTTCCTAGCACTTTTCTTGGAGTAGAGAGGTTGCAACGATTCAATCATACAGTACGGAGCGTGAGAGTGAGAAAAAGCAGAGTGCCTCTTTGCAAGGCTAGGAAAGAGCAGAGCCCCAGTCTTGCTGTTTATCTGCAATGACGGGAAGGGATAGTGAGCACCAGCATGACAATTCCTTCCTAGCACCTTCCTTGGAAGAGAGAGAGTGCAACGTGCCATCCTCGTTGTTGGTAGTATGAGTACGTGGAAAAGCAGAGTGCCTGTTTGCAAGGCTAGGAAAGAGCAGAGCCTCAGTCTTGCTGTTTATCTGCAATGACCGCAAGGGATAGTGAGCACCAGCAAGACAATTCCTTCCTAGCACCTTCCTTGGAATAGAGAGAGTGCAACGTGTCAATATCGCATTATGGAGAGCCAGAGTGAGAAAAAGCATATTACTTGTTTGCAAGGCTTGGAGAGACCAAAGTCCCAGTCTTGCTGTTTATCTACAATCACTGCAAGGGATAGTGAGCAGCAGCAAGACAATTCCTTCCTAGCACATTTCTTGGAAGAGAGAGTGTGCAACGTGCCAACCTCATTGTTGGTAGTATGAGAATCAGGAAAAGCAGAGTGACTCTATGCAAGGCTAGGAAAAATCAGAGCCTCATTCTTGCTGTTTATCTGCAATGACTGCAAGGGATAGTGAGCACCAGCATGACAATTCCTACCTAGCACCTTCCTTGGAAGAGAGAGAGTGCAACGTGCCATCCTCGTTGTTGGTAGTATGAGTATGTGGAAAAGCAGAGTGCCTGTTTGCAAGGCTAGGAAAGAGCAGAGCCTCAGTCTTGCTTTTTATCTACAATCACTGCAAGGATAGTGAGCAGCAGCAAGACAATTCCTTCCTAGCACCTTTCTTGGAAGAGAGAGAGTGCAACGTGTCAATCTCGGAGTTCGGGGAGCCAGACTGAGGAAAAGCAGAGTGCCTCTTTGCAAGGTTAGGAAAGAGCAGAGCCCCAGTCTTGCTGTTTCTCTGCAATGACTGCAAGGGATAGTGAGCACCAGCAAGACAATTCCTTCTTAGCACCTTTCTTCAAAGAGAGAGAGTGCAACGTGTCAATCTCACAGTTCAGAGAGCCAGAGTGAGAAAAAGCAGAGTGCCTGTTTGCTAGGCTAGGAAAGAGCACAGCCTCAGTGTTCCTGTTTATCTGCAATGACTGCAAGGGATAGTGAGCTCCAGTAACACAATTCCTTCCGAGCAATTTCCTTCGAAGAGAGTTCAACGTTTCAATCTCGCAGTATGGAAAGCCAGAGTGAGAAAAAGCAGACTACGTGTTTGCAAGTCTAGGAAAGAGCAAAGCCCCAGTCTAGCTGTTTATCTGCAGGGACTGCAAGGGATAGTTAGGACAAGAAAGAGAATTCCTTCCTAGCACTTTTCTTGGAGTAGAGAGGTTGCAACGATTCAATCATACAGTACGGAGCGTGAGAGTGAGAAAAAGCAGAGTGCCTCTTTGCAAGGCTAGGAAAGAGCAGAGCCCCAGTCTTGCTGTTTATCTGCAATGACGGGAAGGGATAGTGAGCACCAGCATGACAATTCCTTCCTAGCACCTTCCTTGGAAGAGAGAGAGTGCAACGTGCCATCCTCGTTGTTGGTAGTATGAGTACGTGGAAAAGCAGAGTGCCTGTTTGCAAGGCTAGGAAAGAGCAGAGCCTCAGTCTTGCTGTTTATCTGCAATGACCGCAAGGGATAGTGAGCACCAGCAAGACAATTCCTTCCTAGCACCTTCCTTGGAATAGAGAGAGTGCAACGTGTCAATATCGCATTATGGAGAGCCAGAGTGAGAAAAAGCATATTACTTGTTTGCAAGGCTTGGAGAGACCAAAGTCCCAGTCTTGCTGTTTATCTACAATCACTGCAAGGGATAGTGAGCAGCAGCAAGACAATTCCTTCCTAGCACATTTCTTGGAAGAGAGAGTGTGCAACGTGCCAACCTCATTGTTGGTAGTATGAGAATCAGGAAAAGCAGAGTGACTCTATGCAAGGCTAGGAAAAATCAGAGCCTCATTCTTGCTGTTTATCTGCAATGACTGCAAGGGATAGTGAGCACCAGCATGACAATTCCTACCTAGCACCTTCCTTGGAAGAGAGAGAGTGCAACGTGCCATCCTCGTTGTTGGTAGTATGAGTATGTGGAAAAGCAGAGTGCCTGTTTGCAAGGCTAGGAAAGAGCAGAGCCTCAGTCTTGCTTTTTATCTACAATCACTGCAAGGATAGTGAGCAGCAGCAAGACAATTCCTTCCTAGCACCTTTCTTGGAAGAGAGAGAGTGCAACGTGTCAATCTCGGAGTTCGGGGAGCCAGACTGAGGAAAAGCAGAGTGCCTCTTTGCAAGGTTAGGAAAGAGCAGAGCCCCAGTCTTGCTGTTTCTCTGCAATGACTGCAAGGGATAGTGAGCACCAGCAAGACAATTCCTTCTTAGCACCTTTCTTCAAAGAGAGAGAGTGCAACGTGTCAATCTCACAGTTCAGAGAGCCAGAGTGAGAAAAAGCAGAGTGCCTGTTTGCTAGGCTAGGAAAGAGCACAGCCTCAGTGTTCCTGTTTATCTGCAATGACTGCAAGGGATAGTGAGCTCCAGTAACACAATTCCTTCCGAGCAATTTCCTTCGAAGAGAGTTCAACGTTTCAATCTCGCAGTATGGAAAGCCAGAGTGAGAAAAAGCAGACTACGTGTTTGCAAGTCTAGGAAAGAGCAAAGCCCCAGTCTAGCTGTTTATCTGCAGGGACTGCAAGGGATAGTTAGGACAAGAAAGAGAATTCCTTCCTAGCACTTTTCTTGGAGTAGAGAGGTTGCAACGATTCAATCATACAGTACGGAGCGTGAGAGTGAGAAAAAGCAGAGTGCCTCTTTGCAAGGCTAGGAAAGAGCAGAGCCCCAGTCTTGCTGTTTATCTGCAATGACGGGAAGGGATAGTGAGCACCAGCATGACAATTCCTTCCTAGCACCTTCCTTGGAAGAGAGAGAGTGCAACGTGCCATCCTCGTTGTTGGTAGTATGAGTACGTGGAAAAGCAGAGTGCCTGTTTGCAAGGCTAGGAAAGAGCAGAGCCTCAGTCTTGCTGTTTATCTGCAATGACCGCAAGGGATAGTGAGCACCAGCAAGACAATTCCTTCCTAGCACCTTCCTTGGAATAGAGAGAGTGCAACGTGTCAATATCGCATTATGGAGAGCCAGAGTGAGAAACAGCATATTACTTGTTTGCAAGGCTTGGAAAGAGCAAAGTCCCAGTCTTGCTGTTTATCTGCAGTGACTGCAAGGGATAGTTAGGACAAGAAAGAGGATTCCTTCCTAGCACCTTCCTTGGAAGTGAGAGAGTGCAACGTGTCAATCTCGCAGTTCGGAGAGCCAGAGTGAGAAAAAGCACAGTGCCTGTTTGGAAGGCTAGGAAAGAGCAGAGCCCTGTCTTCCTGTTTATCTGGAATGACTGCAAGGGATACTGAGCACCAACAAGACAATTCCTTCCTAGTACATTCCTTCAAAGAGAGAGAGTGCAACGTGCCATCCTCGTTGTTGGTAGTACGAGAATGAGGAAAAGCAGAGTGCCTGTTTGCAAGGCTAGGAAAGAGCAGAGCCCTTTTCTTGCTGTTTATCTGCAATGACTGCAAGGGATAGTAAGGACCAGCAAGACAATTCCTTCCTAGCAACTGTATTGGAAGAGAGAGAGTGCAACGTGTCAATCTCGGAGTTCGGGGAGCCAGACTGAGGAAAATCAGAGTGCCTCTTTGCAAGGCTAGGAAAGAGCAGAGCCCCAGTCTAGCTGTTTCTCTGCAATGTCTGGAAGGGATAGTAAGGACCAGCAAGACAATTCCTACCTAGCACCTTCCTTGGAAGAGAGAGAGTGCAACGTGCCATCCTCGTTGTTGGTAGTATGAGTATGTGGAAAAGCAGAGTGCCTGTTTGCAAGGCTAGGAAAGAGCAGAGCCTCATTCTTCCTCTTTATCTGCAATGACTGCAAGGGATAGTAAGGACCAGCAAGACAATTCCTTCCTAGCACCTTCCTTGGAATAGAGAGAGTGCAACGTGTCAATCTCGCAGTTCGTAGAGCCAGAGTGAGAAAAAGCAGAGTGCCTGTTTGGAAGGCTAGGAAAGAGCAGAGCCCTAGTCTTGCTGTTTATCTGCAATGACTGCAAGGGATAGTAAGGACCAGCAAGACAATTCCTTCCTAGCAACTGTATTGGAAGAGAGAGAGTGCAACGTGTCAATCTCGGAGGTCGGGGAGCCAGACTGAGGAAAAGCAGAGTGCCTCTTTGCAAGGCTAGGAAAGAGCAGAGCCCCAGTCTTGCTGTTTCTCTGCAATGACTGCAAGGGATAGTGAGCACCAGCAAGACAATTCCTTCTTAGCACCTTCCTTCAAAGAGAGAGAGTGCAACGTGTCAATCTCACAGTTCAGAGAGCCAGAGTGAGAAAAAGCAGAGTGCCTGTTTGCTAGGCTAGGAAAGAGCACAGCCTCAGTGTTCCTGTTTATCTGCAATGACTGCAAGGGATAGTGAGCTCCAGTAACACAATTCCTTCCTAGCAATTTCCTTCGAAGAGAGTTCAACGTTTCAATCTCGCAGTATGGAAAGCCAGAGTGAGAAAAAGCAGACTACGTGTTTGCAAGTCTAGGAAAGAGCAAAGCCCCAGTCTAGCTGTTTATCTGCAGGGACTGCAAGGGATAGTTAGGACAAGAAAGAGAATTCCTTCCTAGCACTTTTCTTGGAGTAGAGAGATTGCAACGATTCAATCATACAGTACGGAGCGTGAGAGTGAGAAAAAGCAGAGTGCCTCTTTGCAAGGCTAGGAAAGAGCAGAGCCCCAGTCTTGCTGTTTATCTGCAATGACTGCAAGGGATAGTGAGCACCAGCATGACAATTCCTTCCTAGCACCTTCCTTGGAAGAGAGAGAGTGCAACGTGCCATCCTCGTTGTTGGTAGTATGAGTACGTGGAAAAGCAGAGTGCCTGTTTGCAAGGCTAGGAAAGAGCAGAGCCTCAGTCTTGCTGTTTATCTGCAATGACCGCAAGGGATAGTGAGCACCAGCAAGACAATTCCTTCCTAGCACCTTCCTTGGAATAGAGAGAGTGCAACGTGTCAATATCGCATTATGGAGAGCCAGAGTGAGAAACAGCATATTACTTGTTTGCAAGGCTTGGAAAGAGCAAAGTCCCAGTCTTGCTGTTTATCTGCAGTGACTGCAAGGGATAGTTAGGACAAGAAAGAGAATTCCTTCCTAGCACCTTCCTTGGAAGTGAGAGAGTGCAACGTGTCAATCTCGCAGTTCGGAGAGCCAGAGTGAGAAAAAGCAGAGTGCCTGTTTGGAAGGCTAGGAAAGAGCAGAGCCCTGTCTTCCTGTTTATCTGGAATGACTGCAAGGGATACTGAGCACCAACAAGACAATTCCTTCCTAGCACCTTCCTTCAAAGAGAGAGAGTGCAACGTGCCATACTCGTTGTTGGTAGTACGAGAATGAGGAAAAGCAGAGTGCCTGTTTGCAAGGCTAGGAAAGAGCAGAGCCCCAGTCTTGCTGTTTATCTGCAATGACTGCAAGGGATAGTAAGGACCAGCAAGACAATTCCTTCCTAGCAACTGTATTGGAAGAGAGAGAGTGCAACGTGTCAATCTCGCAGTTCGGGGAGCCAGACTGAGGAAAAGCAGAGTGCCTCTTTGCAAGGCTAGGAAAGAGCAGAGCCCCAGTCTTGCTGTTTCTCTGCAATGACTGCAAGGGATAGTGAGCACCAGCAAGACAATTCCTTCTTAGCACCTTCCTTCAAAGAGAGAGAGTGCAACGTGTCAATCTCACAGTTCAGAGAGCCAGAGTGAGAAAAAGCAGAGTGCCTGTTTGCTAGGCTAGGAAAGAGCACAGCCTCAGTGTTCCTGTTTATCTGCAATGACTGCAAGGGATAGTGAGCTCCAGTAACACAATTCCTTCCTAGCAATTTCCTTCGAAGAGAGTTCAACGTTTCAATCTCGCAGTATGGAAAGCCAGAGTGAGAAAAAGCAGACTACGTGTTTGCAAGTCTAGGAAAGAGCAAAGCCCCAGTCTAGCTGTTTATCTGCAGGGACTGCAAGGGATAGTTAGGACAAGAAAGAGAATTCCTTCCTAGCACTTTTCTTGGTGTAGACAGATTGCAACGATTCAATCATACAGTACAGAGCGTGAGAGTGAGAAAAAGCAGAGTGCCTCTTTGCAAGGCTAGGAAAGAGCAGAGCCCCAGTCTTGCTGTTTATCTGCAATGACGGGAAGGGATAGTGAGCACCAGCATGACAATTCCTTCCTAGCACCTCCTTGGAAGAGAGAGAGTGCAACGTGCCATCCTCGTTGTTGGTAGTATGAGTACGTGGAAAAGCAGAGTGCCTGTTTGCAAGGCTAGGAAAGAGCAGAGCCTCAGTCTTGCTGTTTATCTGCAAAGACCGCAAGGGATAGTGAGCACCAGCAAGACAATTCCTTCCTAGCACCTTCCTTGGAATAGAGAGAGTGCAACGTGTCAATATCGCATTATGGAGAGCCAGAGTGAGAAACAGCATATTACTTTTTTGCAAGGCTTGGAAAGAGCAAAGTCCCAGTCTTGCTGTTTATCTGCAGTGACTGCAAGGGATAGTTAGGACAAGAAAGAGAATTCCTTCCTAGCACCTTCCTTGGAAGTGAGAGAGTGCAACGTGTCAATCTCGCAGTTCGGAGAGCCAGAGTGAGAAAAAGCATAGTGCCTGTTTGGAAGGCTAGGAAAGAGCAGAGCCCTGTCTTCCTGTTTATCTGGAATGACTGCAAGGGATACTGAGCACCAACAAGACAATTCCTTCCTAGCACATTCCTTCAAAGAGAGAGAGTGCAACGTGCCATCCTCGTTGTTGGTAGTACGAGAATGAGGAAAAGCAGAGTGCCTGTTTGCAAGGCTAGGAAAGAGCAGAGCCCTTTTCTTGCTGTTTATCTGCAATGACTGCAAGGGATAGTAAGGACCAGCAAGACAATTCCTTCCTAGCAACTGTATTGGAAGAGAGAGAGTGCAACGTGTCAATCTCGGAGTTCGGGGAGCCAGACTGAGGAAAACCAGAGTGCCTCTTTGCAAGGCTAGGAAAGAGCAGAGCCCCAGTCTTGCTGTTTCTCTGCAATGACTGGAAGGGATAGTGAGCACCAGCAAGACAATTCCTTCTTAGCACCTTTCTTCAAAGAGAGAGAGTGCAACGTGTCAATCAGTTCAGAGAGCTAGAGTGAGAAAAAGCAGAGTGCCTGTTTGCAAGGCTAGGAAAGAGCACAGCCCCTGTGTTCCTGTTTATCTGCAATGACTGCAAGGGATAGTGAGCTCCAGTAACACAATTCCTTCCTAGCAATTTCCTTCGAAGAGAGTTCAACGTTTCAATCTCGCAGTATGGAAAGCCAGAGTGAGAAAAAGCAGACTACGTGTTTGCAAGTCTAGGAAAGAGCAAAGCCCCAGTCTTGCTGTTTATCTGCAGTGACTGCAAGGGATAGTTAGGACAAGAAAGAGAATTCCTTCCTAGCACTTTTCTTGGAGTAGAGAGATTGCAACGATTCAATCATACAGTACGGAGCGTGAGAGTGAGAAAAAGCAGAGTGCCTCTTTGCAAGGCTAGGAAAGAGCAGAGCCCCAGTCTTGCTGTTTATCTGCAATGACTGCAAGGGATAGTGAGCACCAGCATGATAATTCCTTCCTAGCACATTCCCTCGAAGAGAGAGAGTGCAACGTGCCAACCTTGTTGTTGGTAGTACGAGAATGAGGAAAAGCAGAGTGCCTGTTTGCAAGGCTAGGAAAGAGCAGAGCCCTGTCTTCCTCTTTATCTGCAATGACTGCAAGGGATAGTAAGGACCAGCAAGACAATTCCTTCCTAGCACCTTCCTTGGACGAGAGAGAGTGCAACGTGTCAATCTCGCAGTTCGGAGAGCCAGAGTGAGAAAAAGCAGAGTGCCTGTTTGGAAGGCTAGGAAAGAGCAGAGCCCTGTCTTCCTGTTTATCTGGAATGACTGCAAGGGATACTGAGCACCAACAAGACAATTCCTTCCTAGCACATTCCTTCAAAGAGAGAGAGTGCAACGTGCCATCCTCGTTGTTGGTAGTACGAGAATGAGGAAAAGCAGAGTGCCTGTTTGCAAGGCTAGGAAAGAGCAGAGCCCTTTTCTTGCTGTTTATCTGCAATGACTGCAAGGGATAGTAAGGACCAGCAAGACAATTCCTTCCTAGCAACTGTATTGGAAGAGAGAGAGTGCAACGTGTCAATCTCGGAGTTCGGGGAGCCAGACTGAGGAAAATCAGAGTGCCTCTTTGCAAGGCTAGGAAAGAGCAGAGCCCCAGTCTTGCTGTTTCTCTGCATGACTGCAAGGGATAGTAAGGACCAGCAAGACAATTCCTACCTAGCACCTTCCTTGGAAGAGAGAGAGTGCAACGTGCCATCCTCGTTGTTGGTAGTATGAGTATGTGGAAAAGCAGAGTGCCTGTTTGCAAGGCTAGGAAAGAGCAGAGCCTCATTCTTCCTCTTTATCTGCAATGACTGCTAGGGATAGTAAGGACCAGCAAGACAATTCCTTCCTAGCACCTTCCTTGGAAGTGAGAGAGTGCAACGTGTCAATCTCGCAGTTCGGAGAGCCAGAGTGAGAAAAAGCATAGTGCCTGTTTGGAAGGCTAGGAAAGAGCAGAGCCCTGTCTTCCTGTTTATCTGGAATGACTGCAAGGGATACTGAGCACCAACAAGACAATTCCTTCCTAGCACATTCCTTCAAAGAGAGAGAGTGCAACGTGCCATCCTCGTTGTTGGTAGTACGAGAATGAGGAAAAGCAGAGTGCCTGTTTGCAAGGCTAGGAAAGAGCAGAGCCCTTTTCTTGCTGTTTATCTGCAATGACTGCAAGGGATAGTAAGGACCAGCAAGACAATTCCTTCCTAGCAACTGTATTGGAAGAGAGAGAGTGCAACGTGTCAATCTCGCAGTTCGGGGAGCCAGACTGAGGAAAACCAGAGTGCCTCTTTGCAAGGCTAGGAAAGAGCAGAGCCCCAGTCTTGCTGTTTCTCTGCAATGACTGCAAGGGATAGTGAGCACCAGCAAGACAATTCCTTCTTAGCACCTTTCTTCAAAGGGAGAGAGTGCAACGTGTCAATCAGTTCAGAGAGCTAGAGTGAGAAAAAGCAGAGTGCCTGTTTGCAAGGCTAGGAAAGAGCACAGCCCCTGTGTTCCTGTTTATCTGCAATGACTGCAAGGGATAGTGAGCTCCAGTAACACAATTCCTTCCTAGCAATTTCCTTCGAAGAGAGTTCAACGTTTCAATCTCGCAGTATGGAAAGCCAGAGTGAGAAAAAGCAGACTACGTGTTTGCAAGTCTAGGAAAGAGCAAAGCCCCAGTCTTGCTGTTTATCTGCAGTGACTGCAAGGGATAGTTAGGACAAGAAAGAGAATTCCTTCCTAGCACTTTTCTTGGAGTAGAGAGATTGCAACGATTCAATCATACAGTACGGAGCGTGAGAGTGAGAAAAAGCAGAGTGCCTCTTTGCAAGGCTAGGAAAGAGCAGAGCCCCAGTCTTGCTGTTTATCTGCAATGACTGCAAGGGATAGTGAGCACCAGCATGATAATTCCTTCCTAGCACATTCCCTCGAAGAGAGAGAGTGCAACGTGCCAACCTTGTTGTTGGTAGTACGAGAATGAGGAAAAGCAGAGTGCCTGTTTGCAAGGCTAGGAAAGAGCAGAGCCTCAGTCTTGCTGTTTATCTGCAATGACTGCAAGGGATAGTGAGCAGCAGCAAGACAATTCCTTCCTAGCACCTTCCTTGGAATAGAGAGAGTGCAACGTGTCAATATCGCATTATGGAGAGCCAGAGTGAGAAACAGCATATTACTTTTTTGCAAGGCTTGGAAAGAGCAAAGTCCCAGTCTTGCTGTTTATCTGCAGTGACTGCAAGGGATAGTTAGGACATGAAAGAGAATTCCTTCCTAGCGCCTTCCTTGGAAGTGAGAGAGTGCAACGTGTCAATCTCGCAGTTCGGAGAGCCAGAGTGAGAAAAAGCAGAGTGCCTGTTTGCAAGGCTAGGAAAGAGCAGAGCCCTTTTCTTGCTGTTTATCTGCAATGACTGCAAGGGATAGTAAGGACCAGCAAGACAATTCCTTCCTAGCAACTGTATTGGAAGAGAGAGAGTGCAACGTGTCAATCTCGCAGTTCGGGGAGCCAGACTGAGGAAAACCAGAGTGCCTCTTTGCAAGGCTAGGAAAGAGCAGAGCCCCAGTCTTGCTGTTTCTCTGCAATGACTGCAAGGGATAGTGAGCACCAGCAAGACAATTCCTTCTTAGCACCTTTCTTCAAAGGGAGAGAGTGCAACGTGTCAATCAGTTCAGAGAGCTAGAGTGAGAAAAAGCAGAGTGCCTGTTTGCAAGGCTAGGAAAGAGCACAGCCCCTGTGTTCCTGTTTATCTGCAATGACTGCAAGGGATAGTGAGCTCCAGTAACACAATTCCTTCCTAGCAATTTCCTTCGAAGAGAGTTCAACGTTTCAATCTCGCAGTATGGAAAGCCAGAGTGAGAAAAAGCAGACTACGTGTTTGCAAGTCTAGGAAAGAGCAAAGCCCCAGTCTTGCTGTTTATCTGCAGTGACTGCAAGGGATAGTTAGGACAAGAAAGAGAATTCCTTCCTAGCACTTTTCTTGGAGTAGAGAGATTGCAACGATTCAATCATACAGTACGGAGCGTGAGAGTGAGAAAAAGCAGAGTGCCTCTTTGCAAGGCTAGGAAAGAGCAGAGCCCCAGTCTTGCTGTTTATCTGCAATGACTGCAAGGGATAGTGAGCACCAGCATGATAATTCCTTCCTAGCACATTCCCTCGAAGAGAGAGAGTGCAACGTGCCAACCTTGTTGTTGGTAGTACGAGAATGAGGAAAAGCAGAGTGCCTGTTTGCAAGGCTAGGAAAGAGCAGAGCCTCAGTCTTGCTGTTTATCTGCAATGACTGCAAGGGATAGTGAGCAGCAGCAAGACAATTCCTTCCTAGCACCTTCCTTGGAATAGAGAGAGTGCAACGTGTCAATATCGCATTATGGAGAGCCAGAGTGAGAAAAAGCATATTACTTGTTTGCAAGGCTTGGAGAGAGCAAAGTCCCAGTCTTGCTGTTTATCTGCAGTGACTGCAAGGGATAGTGAGGACACCAAAGAGAATTTCTTCCTAGCACCTTTCTTGGAGTAGAGAAATTCCAGCGATTCAATCTCAGAATTTGGAGCGTGAGAGTGAGAAAAAGCAGAGTGCCTGTTTGGAAGGCTAGGAAAGAGCAGAGCCCTGTCTTCCTCTTTATCTGCAATGACTGCAAGGGATAGTAAGGACCAGCAAGACAATTCCTTCCTAGCACCTTCCTTGGACGAGAGAGAGTGCAACGTGTCAATCTCGCAGTTCGGAGAGCCAGAGTGAGAAAAAGCACAGTGCCTGTTTGGAAGGCTAGGAAAAATCAGAGCCTCATTCTTGCTGTTTATCTGCAATGACTGCAAGGGATAGTGAGCACCAGCATGACAATTCCTACCTAGCACCTTCCTTGGAAGAGAGAGAGTGCAACGTGCCATCCTCGTTGTTGGTAGTATGAGTATGTGGAAAAGCAGAGTGCCTGTTTGCAAGGCTAGGAAAGAGCAGAGCCTCAGTCTTGCTTTTTATCTACAATCACTGCAAGGATAGTGAGCAGCAGCAAGACAATTCCTTCCTAGCACCTTTCTTGGAAGAGAGAGAGTGCAACGTGTCAATCTCGGAGTTCGGGGAGCCAGACTGAGGAAAAGCAGAGTGCCTCTTTGCAAGGTTAGGAAAGAGCAGAGCCCCAGTCTTGCTGTTTCTCTGCAATGACTGCAAGGGATAGTGAGCACCAGCAAGACAATTCCTTCTTAGCACCTTTCTTCAAAGAGAGAGAGTGCAACGTGTCAATCTCACAGTTCAGAGAGCCAGAGTGAGAAAAAGCAGAGTGCCTGTTTGCTAGGCTAGGAAAGAGCACAGCCTCAGTGTTCCTGTTTATCTGCAATGACTGCAAGGGATAGTGAGCTCCAGTAACACAATTCCTTCCTAGCAATTTCCTTCGAAGAGAGTTCAACGTTTCAATCTCGCAGTATGGAAAGCCAGAGTGAGAAAAAGCAGACTACGTGTTTGCAAGTCTAGGAAAGAGCAAAGCCCCAGTCTAGCTGTTTATCTGCAGGGACTGCAAGGGATAGTTAGGACAAGAAAGAGAATTCCTTCCTAGCACTTTTCTTGGAGTAGAGAGGTTGCAACGATTCAATCATACAGTACGGAGCGTGAGAGTGAGAAAAAGCAGAGTGCCTCTTTGCAAGGCTAGGAAAGAGCAGAGCCCCAGTCTTGCTGTTTATCTGCAATGACGGGAAGGGATAGTGAGCACCAGCATGACAATTCCTTCCTAGCACCTTCCTTGGAAGAGAGAGAGTGCAACGTGCCATCCTCGTTGTTGGTAGTATGAGTACGTGGAAAAGCAGAGTGCCTGTTTGCAAGGCTAGGAAAGAGCAGAGCCTCAGTCTTGCTGTTTATCTGCAATGACCGCAAGGGATAGTGAGCACCAGCAAGACAATTCCTTCCTAGCACCTTCCTTGGAATAGAGAGAGTGCAACGTGTCAATATCGCATTATGGAGAGCCAGAGTAAGAAAAAGCATATTACTTGTTTGCAAGGCTTGGAGAGACCAAAGTCCCAGTCTTGCTGTTTATCTACAATCACTGCAAGGGATAGTGAGCAGCAGCAAGACAATTCCTTCCTAGCACATTTCTTGGAAGAGAGAGTGTGCAACGTGCCAACCTCGTTGTTGGTAGTATGAGAATCAGGAAAAGCAGAGTGACTCTATGCAAGGCTAGGAAAAATCAGAGCCTCATTCTTGCTGTTTATCTGCAATGACTGCAAGGGATAGTGAGCACCAGCATGACAATTCCTACCTAGCACCTTCCTTGGAAGAGAGAGAGTGCAACGTGCCATCCTCGTTGTTGGTAGTATGAGTATGTGGAAAAGCAGAGTGCCTGTTTGCAAGGCTAGGAAAGAGCAGAGCCTCAGTCTTGCTTTTTATCTACAATCACTGCAAGGATAGTGAGCAGCAGCAAGACAATTCCTTCCTAGCACCTTTCTTGGAAGAGAGAGAGTGCAACGTGTCAATCTCGGAGTTCGGGGAGCCAGACTGAGGAAAAGCAGAGTGCCTCTTTGCAAGGTTAGGAAAGAGCAGAGCCCCAGTCTTGCTGTTTATCTGCAATGACCGCAAGGGATAGTGAGCACCAGCAAGACAATTCCTTCCTAGCACCTTCCTTGGAATAGAGAGAGTGCAACGTGTCAATATCGCATTATGGAGAGCCAGAGTGAGAAACAGCATATTACTTGTTTGCAAGGCTTGGAAAGAGCAAAGTCCCAGTCTTGCTGTTTATCTGCAGTGACTGCAAGGGATAGTTAGGACAAGAAAGAGGATTCCTTCCTAGCACCTTCCTTGGAAGTGAGAGAGTGCAACGTGTCAATCTCGCAGTTCGGAGAGCCAGAGTGAGAAAAAGCAGAGTGCCTGTTTGGAAGGCTAGGAAAGAGCAGAGCCCTGTCTTCCTGTTTATCTGGAATGACTGCAAGGGATACTGAGCACCAACAAGACAACTCCTTCCTAGCACATTCCTTCAAAGAGAGAGAGTGCAACGTGTCATCCTCGTTGTTGGTAGTACGAGAATGAGGAAAAGCAGAGTGCCTGTTTGCAAGGCTAGGAAAGAGCAGAGCCCTTTTCTTGCTGTTTATCTGCAATGACTGCAAGGGATAGTAAGGACCAGCAAGACAATTCCTTCCTAGCAACTGTATTGGAAGAGAGAGAGTGCAACGTGTCAATCTCGGAGTTCGGGGAGCCAGACTGAGGAAAAGCAGAGTGCCTCTTTGCAAGGCTAGGAAAGAGCAGAGCCCCAGTCTTGCTGTTTCTCTGCAATGACTGCAAGGGATAGTGAGCACCAGCAAGACAATTCCTTCTTAGCACCTTCCTTCAAAGAGAGAGAGTGCAACGTGTCAATCTCACAGTTCAGAGAGCCAGAGTGAGAAAAAGCAGAGTGCCTGTTTGCAAGGCTAGGAAAGAGCACAGCCCCTGTGTTCCTGTTTATCTGCAATGACTGCAAGGGATAGTGAGCTCCAGTAACACAATTCCTTCCTAGCAATTTCCTTCGAAGAGAGTTCAACGTTTCAATCTCGCAGTATGGAAAGCCAGAGTGAGAAAAAGCAGACTACGTGTTTGCAAGTCTAGGAAAGAGCAAAGCCCCAGTCTAGCTGTTTATCTGCAGGGACTGCAAGGGATAGTTAGGACAAGAAAGAGAATTCCTTCCTAGCACTTTTCTTGGAGTAGAGAGATTGCAACGATTCAATCATACAGTACGGAGCGTGAGAGTGAGAAAAAGCAGAGTGCCTCTTTGCAAGGCTAGGAAAGAGCAGAGCCCCAGTCTTGCTGTTTATCTGCAATGACGGGAAGGGATAGTCAGCACCAGCATGACAATTCCTTCCTAGCACCTTCCTTGGAAGAGAGAGAGTGCAACGTGCCATCCTCGTTGTTGGTAGTATGAGTACGTGGAAAAGCAGAGTGCCTGTTTGCAAGGCTAGGAAAGAGCAGAGCCTCAGTCTTGCTGTTTATCTGCAATGACCGCAAGGGATAGTGAGCACCAGCAAGACAATTCCTTCCTAGCACCTTCCTTGGAATAGAGAGAGTGCAACGTGTCAATATCGCATTATGGAGAGCCAGAGTGAGAAACAGCATATTACTTGTTTGCAAGGCTTGGAAAGAGCAAAGTCCCAGTCTTGCTGTTTATCTGCAGTGACTGCAAGGGATAGTTAGGACACGAAAGAGAATTCCTTCCTAGCACCTTCCTTGGAAGTGAGAGAGTGCAACGTGTCAATCTCGCAGTTCGGAGAGCCAGAGTGAGAAAAAGCAGAGTGCCTGTTTGGAAGGCTAGGAAAGAGCAGAGCCCTGTCTTCCTGTTTATCTGGAATGACTGCAAGGGATACTGAGCACCAACAAGACAATTCCTTCCTAGCACATTCCTTCAAAGAGAGAGAGTGCAACGTGCCATCCTCGTTGTTGGTAGTACGAGAATGAGGAAAAGCAGAGTGCCTGTTTGCAAGGCTAGGAAAGAGCAGAGCCCTTTTCTTGCTGTTTATCTGCAATGACTGCAAGGGATAGTAAGGACCAGCAAGACAATTCCTTCCTAGCAACTGTATTGGAAGAGAGAGAGTGCAACGTGTCAATCTCGGAGTTCGGGGAGCCAGACTGAGGAAAAGCAGAGTGCCTCTTTGCAAGGCTAGGAAAGAGCAGAGCCCCAGTCTTGCTGTTTCTCTGCAATGACTGCAAGGGATAGTGAGCACCAGCAAGACAATTCCTTCTTAGCACCTTCCTTCAAAGAGAGAGAGTGCAACGTGTCAATCTCACAGTTCAGAGAGCCAGAGTGAGAAAAAGCAGAGTGCCTGTTTGCTAGGCTAGGAAAGAGCACAGCCTCAGTGTTCCTGTTTATCTGCAATGACTGCAAGGGATAGTGAGCTCCAGTAACACAATTCCTTCCTAGCAATTTCCTTCGAAGAGAGTTCAACGTTTCAATCTCGCAGTATGGAAAGCCAGAGTGAGAAAAAGCAGACTACGTGTTTGCAAGTCTAGGAAAGAGCAAAGCCCCAGTCTAGCTGTTTATCTGCAGGGACTGCAAGGGATAGTTAGGACAAGAAAGAGAATTCCTTCCTAGCACTTTTCTTGGAGTAGAGAGATTGCAACGATTCAATCATACAGTACGGAGCGTGAGAGTGAGAAAAAGCAGAGTGCCTCTTTGCAAGGCTAGGAAAGAGCAGAGCCCCAGTCTTGCTGTTTATCTGCAATGACTGCAAGGGATAGTGAGCACCAGCATGACAATTCCTTCCTAGCACCTTCCTTGAGAGAGAGAGAGTGCAACGTACCATCCTCGTTGTTGGTAGTATGAGTACGTGGAAAAGCAGAGTGCCTGTTTGCAAGGCTAGGAAAGAGCAGAGCCTCAGTCTTGCTGTTTATCTGCAATGACCGCAAGGGATAGTGAGCACCAGCAAGACAATTCCTTCCTAGCACCTTCCTTGGAATAGAGAGAGTGCAACGTGTCAATATCGCATTATGGAGAGCCAGAGTGAGAAACAGCATATTACTTGTTTGCAAGGCTTGGAAAGAGCAAAGTCCCAGTCTTGCTGTTTATCTGCAGTGACTGCAAGGGATAGTTAGGACAAGAAAGAGGATTCCTTCCTAGCACCTTCCTTGGAAGTGAGAGAGTGCAACGTGTCAATCTCGCAGTTCGGAGAGCCAGAGTGAGAAAAAGCAGAGTGCCTGTTTGGAAGGCTAGGAAAGAGCAGAGCCCTGTCTTCCTGTTTATCTGGAATGACTGCAAGGGATACTGAGCACCAACAAGACAATTCCTTCCTAGTACATTCCTTCAAAGAGAGAGAGTGCAACGTGCCATCCTCGTTGTTGGTAGTACGAGAATGAGGAAAAGCAGAGTGCCTGTTTGCAAGGCTAGGAAAGAGCAGAGCCCTTTTCTTGCTGTTTATCTGCAATGACTGCAAGGGATAGTAAGGACCAGCAAGACAATTCCTTCCTAGCAACTGTATTGGAAGAGAGAGAGTGCAACGTGTCAATCTCGGAGTTCGGGGAGCCAGACTGAGGAAAATCAGAGTGCCTCTTTGCAAGGCTAGGAAAGAGCAGAGCCCCAGTCTAGCTGTTTCTCTGCAATGTCTGGAAGGGATAGTAAGGACCAGCAAGACAATTCCTACCTAGCACCTTCCTTGGAAGAGAGAGAGTGCAACGTGCCATCCTCGTTGTTGGTAGTATGAGTATGTGGAAAAGCAGAGTGCCTGTTTGCAAGGCTAGGAAAGAGCAGAGCCTCATTCTTCCTCTTTATCTGCAATGACCGCAAGGAATAGTAAGGACCAGCAAGACAATTCCTTCCTAGCACCTTCCTTGGAATAGAGAGAGTGCAACGTGTCAATCTCGCAGTTCGTAGAGCCAGAGTGAGAAAAAGCAGAGTGCCTGTTTGGAAGGCTAGGAAAGAGCAGAGCCCTAGTCTTGCTGTTTATCTGCAATGACTGCAAGGGATAGTAAGGACCAGCAAGACAATTCCTTCCTAGCAACTGTATTGGAAGAGAGAGAGTGCAACGTGTCAATCTCGGAGGTCGGGGAGCCAGACTGAGGAAAAGCAGAGTGCCTCTTTGCAAGGCTAGGAAAGAGCAGAGCCCCAGTCTTGCTGTTTCTCTGCAATGACTGCAAGGGATAGTGAGCACCAGCAAGACAATTCCTTCTTAGCACCTTCCTTCAAAGAGAGAGAGTGCAACGTGTCAATCTCACAGTTCAGAGAGCCAGAGTGAGAAAAAGCAGAGTGCCTGTTTGCTAGGCTAGGAAAGAGCACAGCCTCAGTGTTCCTGTTTATCTGCAATGACTGCAAGGGATAGTGAGCTCCAGTAACACAATTCCTTCCTAGCAATTTCCTTCGAAGAGAGTTCAACGTTTCAATCTCGCAGTATGGAAAGCCAGAGTGAGAAAAAGCAGACTACGTGTTTGCAAGTCTAGGAAAGAGCAAAGCCCCAGTCTAGCTGTTTATCTGCAGGGACTGCAAGGGATAGTTAGGACAAGAAAGAGAATTCCTTCCTAGCACTTTTCTTGGAGTAGAGAGATTGCAACGATTCAATCATACAGTACGGAGCGTGAGAGTGAGAAAAAGCAGAGTGCCTCTTTGCAAGGCTAGGAAAGAGCAGAGCCCCAGTCTTGCTGTTTATCTGCAATGACTGCAAGGGATAGTGAGCACCAGCATGACAATTCCTTCCTAGCACCTTCCTTGGAAGAGAGAGAGTGCAACGTGCCATCCTCGTTGTTGGTAGTATGAGTACGTGGAAAAGCAGAGTGCCTGTTTGCAAGGCTAGGAAAGAGCAGAGCCTCAGTCTTGCTGTTTATCTGCAATGACCGCAAGGGATAGTGAGCACCAGCAAGACAATTCCTTCCTAGCACCTTCCTTGGAATAGAGAGAGTGCAACGTGTCAATATCGCATTATGGAGAGCCAGAGTGAGAAACAGCATATTACTTGTTTGCAAGGCTTGGAAAGAGCAAAGTCCCAGTCTTGCTGTTTATCTGCAGTGACTGCAAGGGATAGTTAGGACAAGAAAGAGAATTCCTTCCTAGCACCTTCCTTGGAAGTGAGAGAGTGCAACGTGTCAATCTCGCAGTTCGGAGAGCCAGAGTGAGAAAAAGCAGAGTGCCTGTTTGGAAGGCTAGGAAAGAGCAGAGCCCTGTCTTCCTGTTTATCTGGAATGACTGCAAGGGATACTGAGCACCAACAAGACAATTCCTTCCTAGCACCTTCCTTCAAAGAGAGAGAGTGCAACGTGCCATCCTCGTTGTTGGTAGTACGAGAATGAGGAAAAGCAGAGTGCCTGTTTGCAAGGCTAGGAAAGAGCAGAGCCCCAGTCTTGCTGTTTATCTGCAATGACTGCAAGGGATAGTAAGGACCAGCAAGACAATTCCTTCCTAGCAACTGTATTGGAAGAGAGAGAGTGCAACGTGTCAATCTCGCAGTTCGGGGAGCCAGACTGAGGAAAAGCAGAGTGCCTCTTTGCAAGGCTAGGAAAGAGCAGAGCCCCAGTCTTGCTGTTTCTCTGCAATGACTGCAAGGGATAGTGAGCACCAGCAAGACAATTCCTTCTTAGCACCTTCCTTCAAAGAGAGAGAGTGCAACGTGTCAATCTCACAGTTCAGAGAGCCAGAGTGAGAAAAAGCAGAGTGCCTGTTTGCTAGGCTAGGAAAGAGCACAGCCTCAGTGTTCCTGTTTATCTGCAATGACTGCAAGGGATAGTGAGCTCCAGTAACACAATTCCTTCCTAGCAATTTCCTTCGAAGAGAGTTCAACGTTTCAATCTCGCAGTATGGAAAGCCAGAGTGAGAAAAAGCAGACTACGTGTTTGCAAGTCTAGGAAAGAGCAAAGCCCCAGTCTAGCTGTTTATCTGCAGGGACTGCAAGGGATAGTTAGGACAAGAAAGAGAATTCCTTCCTAGCACTTTTCTTGGAGTAGAGAGATTGCAACGATTCAATCATACAGTACGGAGCGTGAGAGTGAGAAAAAGCAGAGTGCCTCTTTGCAAGGCTAGGAAAGAGCAGAGCCCCAGTCTTGCTGTTTATCTGCAATGACTGCAAGGGATAGTGAGCACCAGCATGACAATTCCTTCCTAGCACCTTCCTTGAGAGAGAGAGAGTGCAACGTACCATCCTCGTTGTTGGTAGTATGAGTACGTGGAAAAGCAGAGTGCCTGTTTGCAAGGCTAGGAAAGAGCAGAGCCTCAGTCTTGCTGTTTATCTGCAATGACCGCAAGGGATAGTGAGCACCAGCAAGACAATTCCTTCCTAGCACCTTCCTTGGAATAGAGAGAGTGCAACGTGTCAATATCGCATTATGGAGAGCCAGAGTGAGAAACAGCATATTACTTGTTTGCAAGGCTTGGAAAGAGCAAAGTCCCAGTCTTGCTGTTTATCTGCAGTGACTGCAAGGGATAGTTAGGACAAGAAAGAGGATTCCTTCCTAGCACCTTCCTTGGAAGTGAGAGAGTGCAACGTGTCAATCTCGCAGTTCGGAGAGCCAGAGTGAGAAAAAGCAGAGTGCCTGTTTGGAAGGCTAGGAAAGAGCAGAGCCCTGTCTTCCTGTTTATCTGGAATGACTGCAAGGGATACTGAGCACCAACAAGACAATTCCTTCCTAGTACATTCCTTCAAAGAGAGAGAGTGCAACGTGCCATCCTCGTTGTTGGTAGTACGAGAATGAGGAAAAGCAGAGTGCCTGTTTGCAAGGCTAGGAAAGAGCAGAGCCCTTTTCTTGCTGTTTATCTGCAATGACTGCAAGGGATAGTAAGGACCAGCAAGACAATTCCTTCCTAGCAACTGTATTGGAAGAGAGAGAGTGCAACGTGTCAATCTCGGAGTTCGGGGAGCCAGACTGAGGAAAATCAGAGTGCCTCTTTGCAAGGCTAGGAAAGAGCAGAGCCCCAGTCTAGCTGTTTCTCTGCAATGTCTGGAAGGGATAGTAAGGACCAGCAAGACAATTCCTACCTAGCACCTTCCTTGGAAGAGAGAGAGTGCAACGTGCCATCCTCGTTGTTGGTAGTATGAGTATGTGGAAAAGCAGAGTGCCTGTTTGCAAGGCTAGGAAAGAGCAGAGCCTCATTCTTCCTCTTTATCTGCAATGACTGCAAGGAATAGTAAGGACCAGCAAGACAATTCCTTCCTAGCACCTTCCTTGGAATAGAGAGAGTGCAACGTGTCAATCTCGCAGTTCGTAGAGCCAGAGTGAGAAAAAGCAGAGTGCCTGTTTGGAAGGCTAGGAAAGAGCAGAGCCCTAGTCTTGCTGTTTATCTGCAATGACTGCAAGGGATAGTAAGGACCAGCAAGACAATTCCTTCCTAGCAACTGTATTGGAAGAGAGAGAGTGCAACGTGTCAATCTCGGAGGTCGGGGAGCCAGACTGAGGAAAAGCAGAGTGCCTCTTTGCAAGGCTAGGAAAGAGCAGAGCCCCAGTCTTGCTGTTTCTCTGCAATGACTGCAAGGGATAGTGAGCACCAGCAAGACAATTCCTTCTTAGCACCTTCCTTCAAAGAGAGAGAGTGCAACGTGTCAATCTCACAGTTCAGAGAGCCAGAGTGAGAAAAAGCAGAGTGCCTGTTTGCTAGGCTAGGAAAGAGCACAGCCTCAGTGTTCCTGTTTATCTGCAATGACTGCAAGGGATAGTGAGCTCCAGTAACACAATTCCTTCCTAGCAATTTCCTTCGAAGAGAGTTCAACGTTTCAATCTCGCAGTATGGAAAGCCAGAGTGAGAAAAAGCAGACTACGTGTTTGCAAGTCTAGGAAAGAGCAAAGCCCCAGTCTAGCTGTTTATCTGCAGGGACTGCAAGGGATAGTTAGGACAAGAAAGAGAATTCCTTCCTAGCACTTTTCTTGGAGTAGAGAGATTGCAACGATTCAATCATACAGTACGGAGCGTGAGAGTGAGAAAAAGCAGAGTGCCTCTTTGCAAGGCTAGGAAAGAGCAGAGCCCCAGTCTTGCTGTTTATCTGCAATGACTGCAAGGGATAGTGAGCACCAGCATGACAATTCCTTCCTAGCACCTTCCTTGGAAGAGAGAGAGTGCAACGTGCCATCCTCGTTGTTGGTAGTATGAGTACGTGGAAAAGCAGAGTGCCTGTTTGCAAGGCTAGGAAAGAGCAGAGCCTCAGTCTTGCTGTTTATCTGCAATGACCGCAAGGGATAGTGAGCACCAGCAAGACAATTCCTTCCTAGCACCTTCCTTGGAATAGAGAGAGTGCAACGTGTCAATATCGCATTATGGAGAGCCAGAGTGAGAAACAGCATATTACTTGTTTGCAAGGCTTGGAAAGAGCAAAGTCCCAGTCTTGCTGTTTATCTGCAGTGACTGCAAGGGATAGTTAGGACAAGAAAGAGAATTCCTTCCTAGCACCTTCCTTGGAAGTGAGAGAGTGCAACGTGTCAATCTCGCAGTTCGGAGAGCCAGAGTGAGAAAAAGCAGAGTGCCTGTTTGGAAGGCTAGGAAAGAGCAGAGCCCTGTCTTCCTGTTTATCTGGAATGACTGCAAGGGATACTGAGCACCAACAAGACAATTCCTTCCTAGCACCTTCCTTCAAAGAGAGAGAGTGCAACGTGCCATCCTCGTTGTTGGTAGTACGAGAATGAGGAAAAGCAGAGTGCCTGTTTGCAAGGCTAGGAAAGAGCAGAGCCCCAGTCTTGCTGTTTATCTGCAATGACTGCAAGGGATAGTAAGGACCAGCAAGACAATTCCTTCCTAGCAACTGTATTGGAAGAGAGAGAGTGCAACGTGTCAATCTCGGAGTTCGGGGAGCCAGACTGAGGAAAAGCAGAGTGCCTCTTTGCAAGGCTAGGAAAGAGCAGAGCCCCAGTCTTGCTGTTTCTCTGCAATGACTGCAAGGGATAGTGAGCACCAGCAAGACAATTCCTTCTTAGCACCTTCCTTCAAAGAGAGAGAGTGCAACGTGTCAATCTCACAGTTCAGAGAGCCAGAGTGAGAAAAAGCAGAGTGCCTGTTTGCTAGGCTAGGAAAGAGCACAGCCTCAGTGTTCCTGTTTATCTGCAATGACTGCAAGGGATAGTGAGCTCCAGTAACACAATTCCTTCCTAGCAATTTCCTTCGAAGAGAGTTCAACGTTTCAATCTCGCAGTATGGAAAGCCAGAGTGAGAAAAAGCAGACTACGTGTTTGCAAGTCTAGGAAAGAGCAAAGCCCCAGTCTAGCTGTTTATCTGCAGGGACTGCAAGGGATAGTTAGGACAAGAAAGAGAATTCCTTCCTAGCACTTTTCTTGGTGTAGACAGATTGCAACGATTCAATCATACAGTACGGAGCGTGAGAGTGAGAAAAAGCAGAGTGCCTCTTTGCAAGGCTAGGAAAGAGCAGAGCCCCAGTCTTGCTGTTTATCTGCAATGACGGGAAGGGATAGTGAGCACCAGCATGACAATTCCTTCCTAGCACCTCCTTGGAAGAGAGAGAGTGCAACGTGCCATCCTCGTTGTTGGTAGTATGAGTACGTGGAAAAGCAGAGTGCCTGTTTGCAAGGCTAGGAAAGAGCAGAGCCTCAGTCTTGCTGTTTATCTGCAATGACCGCAAGGGATAGTGAGCACCAGCAAGACAATTCCTTCCTAGCACCTTCCTTGGAATAGAGAGAGTGCAACGTGTCAATATCGCATTATGGAGAGCCAGAGTGAGAAACAGCATATTACTTGTTTGCAAGGCTTGGAAAGAGCAAAGTCCCAGTCTTGCTGTTTATCTGCAGTGACTGCAAGGGATAGTTAGGACAAGAAAGAGAATTCCTTCCTAGCACCTTCCTTGGAAGTGAGAGAGTGCAACGTGTCAATCTCGCAGTTCGGAGAGCCAGAGTGAGAAAAAGCAGAGTGCCTGTTTGGAAGGCTAGGAAAGAGCAGAGCCCCGTCTTCCTGTTTATCTGGAATGACTGCAAGGGATACTGAGCACCAACAAGACAATTCCTTCCTAGCACCTTCCTTCAAAGAGAGAGAGTGCAACGTGCCATCCTCGTTGTTGGTAGTACGAGAATGAGGAAAAGCAGAGTGCCTGTTTGCAAGGCTAGGAAAGAGCAGAGCCCCAGTCTTGCTGTTTATCTGCAATGACTGCAAGGGATAGTAAGGACCAGCAAGACAATTCCTTCCTAGCAACTGTATTGGAAGAGAGAGAGTGCAACGTGTCAATCTCGCAGTTCGGGGAGCCAGACTGAGGAAAAGCAGAGTGCCTCTTTGCAAGGCTAGGAAAGAGCAGAGCCCCAGTCTTGCTGTTTCTCTGCAATGACTGCAAGGGATAGTGAGCACCAGCAAGACAATTCCTTCTTAGCACCTTCCTTCAAAGAGAGAGAGTGCAACGTGTCAATCTCACAGTTCAGAGAGCCAGAGTGAGAAAAAGCAGAGTGCCTGTTTGCTAGGCTAGGAAAGAGCACAGCCTCAGTGTTCCTGTTTATCTGCAATGACTGCAAGGGATAGTGAGCTCCAGTAACACAATTCCTTCCTAGCAATTTCCTTCGAAGAGAGTTCAACGTTTCAATCTCGCAGTATGGAAAGCCAGAGTGAGAAAAAGCAGACTACGTGTTTGCAAGTCTAGGAAAGAGCAAAGCCCCAGTCTAGCTGTTTATCTGCAGGGACTGCAAGGGATAGTTAGGACAAGAAAGAGAATTCCTTCCTAGCACTTTTCTTGGTGTAGACAGATTGCAACGATTCAATCATACAGTACGGAGCGTGAGAGTGAGAAAAAGCAGAGTGCCTCTTTGCAAGGCTAGGAAAGAGCAGAGCCCCAGTCTTGCTGTTTATCTGCAATGACGGGAAGGGATAGTGAGCACCAGCATGACAATTCCTTCCTAGCACCTCCTTGGAAGAGAGAGAGTGCAACGTGCCATCCTCGTTGTTGGTAGTATGAGTACGTGGAAAAGCAGAGTGCCTGTTTGCAAGGCTAGGAAAGAGCAGAGCCTCAGTCTTGCTGTTTATCTGCAAAGACCGCAAGGGATAGTGAGCACCAGCAAGACAATTCCTTCCTAGCACCTTCCTTGGAATAGAGAGAGTGCAACGTGTCAATATCGCATTATGGAGAGCCAGAGTGAGAAACAGCATATTACTTTTTTGCAAGGGTTGGAAAGAGCAAAGTCCCAGTCTTGCTGTTTATCTGCAGTGACTGCAAGGGATAGTTAGGACAAGAAAGAGAATTCCTTCCTAGCACCTTCCTTGGAAGTGAGAGAGTGCAACGTGTCAATCTCGCAGTTCGGAGAGCCAGAGTGAGAAAAAGCATAGTGCCTGTTTGGAAGGCTAGGAAAGAGCAGAGCCCTGTCTTCCTGTTTATCTGGAATGACTGCAAGGGATACTGAGCACCAACAAGACAATTCCTTCCTAGCACATTCCTTCAAAGAGAGATAGTGCAACGTGCCATCCTCGTTGTTGGTAGTACGAGAATGAGGAAAAGCAGAGTGCCTGTTTGCAAGGCTAGGAAAGAGCAGAGCCCTTTTCTTGCTGTTTATCTGCAATGACTGCAAGGGATAGTAAGGACCAGCAAGACAATTCCTTCCTAGCAACTGTATTGGAAGAGAGAGAGTGCAACGTGTCAATCTCGGAGTTCGGGGAGCCAGACTGAGGAAAACCAGAGTGCCTCTTTGCAAGGCTAGGAAAGAGCAGAGCCCCAGTCTTGCTGTTTCTCTGCAATGACTGGAAGGGATAGTGAGCACCAGCAAGACAATTCCTTCTTAGCACCTTTCTTCAAAGAGAGAGAGTGCAACGTGTCAATCAGTTCAGAGAGCTAGAGTGAGAAAAAGCAGAGTGCCTGTTTGCAAGGCTAGGAAAGAGCACAGCCCCTGTGTTCCTGTTTATCTGCAATGACTGCAAGGGATAGTGAGCTCCAGTAACACAATTCCTTCCTAGCAATTTCCTTCGAAGAGAGTTCAACGTTTCAATCTCGCAGTATGGAAAGCCAGAGTGAGAAAAAGCAGACTACGTGTTTGCAAGTCTAGGAAAGAGCAAAGCCCCAGTCTTGCTGTTTATCTGCAGTGACTGCAAGGGATAGTTAGGACAAGAAAGAGAATTCCTTCCTAGCACTTTTCTTGGAGTAGAGAGATTGCAACGATTCAATCATACAGTACGGAGCGTGAGAGTGAGAAAAAGCAGAGTGCCTCTTTGCAAGGCTAGGAAAGAGCAGAGCCCCAGTCTTGCTGTTTATCTGCAATGACTGCAAGGGATAGTGAGCACCAGCATGATAATTCCTTCCTAGCACATTCCCTCGAAGAGAGAGAGTGCAACGTGCCAACCTTGTTGTTGGTAGTACGAGAATGAGGAAAAGCAGAGTGCCTGTTTGCAAGGCTAGGAAAGAGCAGAGCCCTGTCTTCCTCTTTATCTGCAATGACTGCAAGGGATAGTAAGGACCAGCAAGACAATTCCTTCCTAGCACCTTCCTTGGACGAGAGAGAGTGCAACGTGTCAATCTCGCAGTTCGGAGAGCCAGAGTGAGAAAAAGCAGAGTGCCTGTTTGGAAGGCTAGGAAAGAGCAGAGCCCTGTCTTCCTGTTTATCTGGAATGACTGCAAGGGATACTGAGCACCAACAAGACAATTCCTTCCTAGCACATTCCTTCAAAGAGAGAGAGTGCAACGTGCCATCCTCGTTGTTGGTAGTACGAGAATGAGGAAAAGCAGAGTGCCTGTTTGCAAGGCTAGGAAAGAGCAGAGCCCTTTTCTTGCTGTTTATCTGCAATGACTGCAAGGGATAGTAAGGACCAGCAAGACAATTCCTTCCTAGCAACTGTATTGGAAGAGAGAGAGTGCAACGTGTCAATCTCGGAGTTCGGGGAGCCAGACTGAGGAAAATCAGAGTGCCTCTTTGCAAGGCTAGGAAAGAGCAGAGCCCCAGTCTTGCTGTTTCTCTGCATGACTGCAAGGGATAGTAAGGACCAGCAAGACAATTCCTACCTAGCACCTTCCTTGGAAGAGAGAGAGTGCAACGTGCCATCCTCGTTGTTGGTAGTATGAGTATGTGGAAAAGCAGAGTGCCTGTTTGCAAGGCTAGGAAAGAGCAGAGCCTCATTCTTCCTCTTTATCTGCAATGACTGCTAGGGATAGTAAGGACCAGCAAGACAATTCCTTCCTAGCACCTTCCTTGGAATAGAGAGAGTGCAACGTGTCAATCTCGCAGTTCGTAGAGCCAGAGTGAGAAAAAGCAGAGTGCCTGTTTGGAAGGCTAGGAAAGAGCAGAGCCCTAGTCTTGCTGTTTATCTGCAATGACTGCAAGGGATAGTAAGGACCAGCAAGACAATTCCTTCCTAGCAACTGTATTGGAAGAGAGAGAGTGCAACGTGTCAATCTCGGAGTTCGGGGAGCCAGACTGAGGAAAAGCAGAGTGCCTCTTTGCAAGGCTAGGAAAGAGCAGAGCCCCAGTCTTGCTGTTTCTCTGCAATGACTGCAAGGGATAGTGAGCACCAGCAAGACAATTCCTTCTTAGCACCTTCCTTCAAAGAGAGAGAGTGCAACGTGTCAATCTCACAGTTCAGAGAGCCAGAGTGAGAAAAAGCAGAGTGCCTGTTTGCTAGGCTAGGAAAGAGCACAGCCTCAGTGTTCCTGTTTATCTGCAATGACTGCAAGGGATAGTGAGCTCCAGTAACACAATTCCTTCCTAGCAATTTCCTTCGAAGAGAGTTCAACGTTTCAATCTCGCAGTATGGAAAGCCAGAGTGAGAAAAAGCAGACTACGTGTTTGCAAGTCTAGGAAAGAGCAAAGCCCCAGTCTAGCTGTTTATCTGCAGGGACTGCAAGGGATAGTTAGGACAAGAAAGAGAATTCCTTCCTAGCACTTTTCTTGGAGTAGAGAGATTGCAACGATTCAATCATACAGTACGGAGCGTGAGAGTGAGAAAAAGCAGAGTGCCTCTATGCAAGGCTAGGAAAGAGCAGAGCCCCAGTCTTGCTGTTTATCTGCAATGACTGCAAGGGATAGTGAGCACCAGCATGACAATTCCTTCCTAGCACCTTCCTTGGAAGAGAGAGAGTGCAACGTGCCATCCTCGTTGTTGGTAGTATGAGTACGTGGAAAAGCAGAGTGCCTGTTTGCAAGGCTAGGAAAGAGCAGAGCCTCAGTCTTGCTGTTTATCTGCAATGACCGCAAGGGATAGTGAGCACCAGCAAGACAATTCCTTCCTAGCACCTTCCTTGGAATAGAGAGAGTGCAACGTGTCAATATCGCATTATGGAGAGCCAGAGTGAGAAACAGCATATTACTTTTTTGCAAGGCTTGGAAAGAGCAAAGTCCCAGTCTTGCTGTTTATCTGCAGTGACTGCAAGGGATAGTTAGGACATGAAAGAGAATTCCTTCCTAGCGCCTTCCTTGGAAGTGAGAGAGTGCAACGTGTCAATCTCGCAGTTCGGAGAGCCAGAGTGAGAAAAAGCAGAGTGCCTGTTTGGAAGGCTAGGAAAGAGCAGAGCCCTGTCTTCCTGTTTATCTGGAATGACTGCAAGGGATACTGAGCACCAACAAGACAACTCCTTCCTAGCACATTCCTTCAAAGAGAGAGAGTGCAACGTGTCATCCTCGTTGTTGGTAGTACGAGAATGAGGAAAAGCAGAGTGCCTGTTTGCAAGGCTAGGAAAGAGCAGAGCCCTTTTCTTGCTGTTTATCTGCAATGACTGCAAGGGATAGTAAGGACCAGCAAGACAATTCCTTCCTAGCAACTGTATTGGAAGAGAGAGAGTGCAACGTGTCAATCTCGGAGTTCGGGGAGCCAGACTGAGGAAAAGCAGAGTGCCTCTTTGCAAGGCTAGGAAAGAGCAGAGCCCCAGTCTTGCTGTTTCTCTGCAATGACTGCAAGGGATAGTGAGCACCAGCAAGACAATTCCTTCTTAGCACCTTCCTTCAAAGAGAGAGAGTGCAACGTGTCAATCTCACAGTTCAGAGAGCCAGAGTGAGAAAAAGCAGAGTGCCTGTTTGCTAGGCTAGGAAAGAGCACAGCCTCAGTGTTCCTGTTTATCTGCAATGACTGCAAGGGATAGTGAGCTCCAGTAACACAATTCCTTCCTAGCAATTTCCTTCGAAGAGAGTTCAACGTTTCAATCTCGCAGTATGGAAAGCCAGAGTGAGAAAAAGCAGACTACGTGTTTGCAAGTCTAGGAAAGAGCAAAGCCCCAGTCTAGCTGTTTATCTGCAGGGACTGCAAGGGATAGTTAGGACAAGAAAGAGAATTCCTTCCTAGCACTTTTCTTGGAGTAGAGAGATTGCAACGATTCAATCATACAGTACGGAGCGTGAGAGTGAGAAAAAGCAGAGTGCCTCTTTGCAAGGCTAGGAAAGAGCAGAGCCCCAGTCTTGCTGTTTATCTGCAATGACTGCAAGGGATAGTGAGCACCAGCATGACAATTCCTTCCTAGCACCTTCCTTGAGAGAGAGAGAGTGCAACGTGCCATCCTCGTTGTTGGTAGTATGAGTACGTGGAAAAGCAGAGTGCCTGTTTGCAAGGCTAGGAAAGAGCAGAGCCTCAGTCTTGCTGTTTATCTGCAATGACCGCAAGGGATAGTGAGCACCAGCAAGACAATTCCTTCCTAGCACCTTCCTTGGAATAGAGAGAGTGCAACGTGTCAATATCGCATTATGGAGAGCCAGAGTGAGAAACAGCATATTACTTGTTTGCAAGGCTTGGAAAGAGCAAAGTCCCAGTCTTGCTGTTTATCTGCAGTGACTGCAAGGGATAGTTAGGACATGAAAGAGAATTCCTTCCTAGCACCTTCCTTGGAAGTGAGAGAGTGCAACGTGTCAATCTCGCAGTTCGGAGAGCCAGAGTGAGAAAAAGCAGAGTGCCTGTTTGGAAGGCTAGGAAAGAGCAGAGCCCTGTCTTCCTGTTTATCTGGAATGACTGCAAGGGATACTGAGCACCAACAAGACAATTCCTTCCTAGCACATTCCTTCAAAGAGAGAGAGTGCAACGTGCCATCCTCGTTGTTGGTAGTACGAGAATGAGGAAAAGCAGAGTGCCTGTTTGCAAGGCTAGGAAAGAGCAGAGCCCTTTTCTTGCTGTTTATCTGCAATGACTGCAAGGGATAGTAAGGACCAGCAAGACAATTCCTTCCTAGCAACTGTATTGGAAGAGAGAGAGTGCAACGTGTCAATCTCGGAGTTCGGGGAGCCAGACTGAGGAAAAGCAGAGTGCCTCTTTGCAAGGCTAGGAAAGAGCAGAGCCCCAGTCTTGCTGTTTCTCTGCAATGACTGCAAGGGATAGTGAGCACCAGCAAGACAATTCCTTCTTAGCACCTTCCTTCAAAGAGAGAGAGTGCAACGTGTCAATCTCACAGTTCAGAGAGCCAGAGTGAGAAAAAGCAGAGTGCCTGTTTGCTAGGCTAGGAAAGAGCACAGCCTCAGTGTTCCTGTTTATCTGCAATGACTGCAAGGGATAGTGAGCTCCAGTAACACAATTCCTTCCTAGCAATTTCCTTCGAAGAGAGTTCAACGTTTCAATCTCGCAGTATGGAAAGCCAGAGTGAGAAAAAGCAGACTACGTGTTTGCAAGTCTAGGAAAGAGCAAAGCCCCAGTCTAGCTGTTTATCTGCAGGGACTGCAAGGGATAGTTAGGACAAGAAAGAGAATTCCTTCCTAGCACTTTTCTTGGAGTAGAGAGATTGCAACGATTCAATCATACAGTACGGAGCGTGAGAGTGAGAAAAAGCAGAGTGCCTCTTTGCAAGGCTAGGAAAGAGCAGAGCCCCAGTCTTGCTGTTTATCTGCAATGACTGCAAGGGATAGTGAGCACCAGCATGACAATTCCTTCCTAGCACCTTCCTTGAGAGAGAGAGAGTGCAACGTGCCATCCTCGTTGTTGGTAGTATGAGTACGTGGAAAAGCAGAGTGCCTGTTTGCAAGGCTAGGAAAGAGCAGAGCCTCAGTCTTGCTGTTTATCTGCAATGACCGCAAGGGATAGTGAGCACCAGCAAGACAATTCCTTCCTAGCACCTTCCTTGGAATAGAGAGAGTGCAACGTGTCAATATCGCATTATGGAGAGCCAGAGTGAGAAACAGCATATTACTTGTTTGCAAGGCTTGGAAAGAGCAAAGTCCCAGTCTTGCTGTTTATCTGCAGTGACTGCAAGGGATAGTTAGGACATGAAAGAGAATTCCTTCCTAGCACCTTCCTTGGAAGTGAGAGAGTGCAACGTGTCAATCTCGCAGTTCGGAGAGCCAGAGTGAGAAAAAGCAGAGTGCCTGTTTGGAAGGCTAGGAAAGAGCAGAGCCCTGTCTTCCTGTTTATCTGGAATGACTGCAAGGGATACTGAGCACCAACAAGACAATTCCTTCCTAGCACATTCCTTCAAAGAGAGAGAGTGCAACGTGCCATCCTCGTTGTTGGTAGTACGAGAATGAGGAAAAGCAGAGTGCCTGTTTGCAAGGCTAGGAAAGAGCAGAGCCCTTTTCTTGCTGTTTATCTGCAATGACTGCAAGGGATAGTAAGGACCAGCAAGACAATTCCTTCCTAGCAACTGTACTGGAAGAGAGAGAGTGCAACGTGTCAATCTCGGAGTTCGGGGAGCCAGACTGAGGAAAAGCAGAGTGCCTCTTTGCAAGGCTAGGAAAGAGCAGAGCCCCAGTCTTGCTGTTTCTCTGCAATGACTGCAAGGGATAGTAAGGACCAGCAAGACAATTCCTACCTAGCACCTTCCTTGGAAGAGAGAGAGTGCAACGTGCCATCCTCGTTGTTGGTAGTATGAGTATGTGGAAAAGCAGAGTGCCTGTTTGCAAGGCTAGGAAAGAGCAGAGCCTCATTCTTCCTCTTTATCTGCAATGACTGCAAGGGATAGTAAGGACCAGCAAGACAATTCCTTCCTAGCACCTTCCTTGGAATAGAGAGAGTGCAACGTGTCAATCTCGCACTTCGTAGAGCCAGAGTGAGAAAAAGCAGAGTGCCTGTTTGGAAGGCTAGGAAAGAGCAGAGCCCTAGTCTTGCTGTTTATCTGCAATGACTGCAAGGGATAGTAAGGACCAGCAAGACAATTCCTTCCTAGCAACTGTATTGGAAGAGAGAGAGTGCAACGTGTCAATCTCGGAGTTCGGGGAGCCAGACTGAGGAAAAGCAGAGTGCCTCTTTGCAAGGCTAGGAAAGAGCAGAGCCCCAGTCTTGCTGTTTCTCTGCAATGACTGCAAGGGATAGTGAGCACCAGCAAGACAATTCCTTCTTAGCACCTTCCTTCAAAGAGAGAGAGTGCAACGTGTCAATCTCACAGTTCAGAGAGCCAGAGTGAGAAAAAGCAGAGTGCCTGTTTGCTAGGCTAGGAAAGAGCACAGCCTCAGTGTTCCTGTTTATCTGCAATGACTGCAAGGGATAGTGAGCTCCAGTAACACAATTCCTTCCTAGCAATTTCCTTCGAAGAGAGTTCAACGTTTCAATCTCGCAGTATGGAAAGCCAGAGTGAGAAAAAGCAGACTACGTGTTTGCAAGTCTAGGAAAGAGCAAAGCCCCAGTCTAGCTGTTTATCTGCAGGGACTGCAAGGGATAGTTAGGACAAGAAAGAGAATTCCTTCCTAGCACTTTTCTTGGAGTAGAGAGATTGCAACGATTCAATCATACAGTACGGAGCGTGAGAGTGAGAAAAAGCAGAGTGCCTCTTTGCAAGGCTAGGAAAGAGCAGAGCCCCAGTCTTGCTGTTTATCTGCAATGACTGCAAGGGATAGTGAGCACCAGCATGACAATTCCTTCCTAGCACCTTCCTTGGAAGAGAGAGAGTGCAACGTACCATCCTCGTTGTTGGTAGTATGAGTACGTGGAAAAGCAGAGTGCCTGTTTGCAAGGCTAGGAAAGAGCAGAGCCTCAGTCTTGCTGTTTATCTGCAAAGACCGCAAGGGATAGTGAGCACCAGCAAGACAATTCCTTCCTAGCACCTTCCTTGGAATAGAGAGAGTGCAACGTGTCAATATCGCATTATGGAGAGCCAGAGTGAGAAACAGCATATTACTTGTTTGCAAGGCTTGGAAAGAGCAAAGTCCCAGTCTTGCTGTTTATCTGCAGTGACTGCAAGGGATAGTTAGGACAAGAAAGAGGATTCCTTCCTAGCACCTTCCTTGGAAGTGAGAGAGTGCAACGTGTCAATCTCGCAGTTCGGAGAGCCAGAGTGAGAAAAAGCACAGTGCCTGTTTGGAAGGCTAGGAAAGAGCAGAGCCCTGTCTTCCTGTTTATCTGGAATGACTGCAAGGGATACTGAGCACCAACAAGACAATTCCTTCCTAGTACATTCCTTCAAAGAGAGAGAGTGCAACGTGCCATCCTCGTTGTTGGTAGTACGAGAATGAGGAAAAGCAGAGTGCCTGTTTGCAAGGCTAGGAAAGAGCAGAGCCCTTTTCTTGCTGTTTATCTGCAATGACTGCAAGGGATAGTAAGGACCAGCAAGACAATTCCTTCCTAGCAACTGTATTGGAAGAGAGAGAGTGCAACGTGTCAATCTCGGAGTTCGGGGAGCCAGACTGAGGAAAATCAGAGTGCCTCTTTGCAAGGCTAGGAAAGAGCAGAGCCCCAGTCTAGCTGTTTCTCTGCAATGTCTGGAAGGGATAGTAAGGACCAGCAAGACAATTCCTACCTAGCACCTTCCTTGGAAGAGAGAGAGTGCAACGTGCCATCCTCGTTGTTGGTAGTATGAGTATGTGGAAAAGCAGAGTGCCTGTTTGCAAGGCTAGGAAAGAGCAGAGCCTCATTCTTCCTCTTTATCTGCAATGACTGCAAGGAATAGTAAGGACCAGCAAGACAATTCCTTCCTAGCACCTTCCTTGGAATAGAGAGAGTGCAACGTGTCAATCTCGCAGTTCGTAGAGCCAGAGTGAGAAAAAGCAGAGTGCCTGTTTGGAAGGCTAGGAAAGAGCAGAGCCCTAGTCTTGCTGTTTATCTGCAATGACTGCAAGGGATAGTAAGGACCAGCAAGACAATTCCTTCCTAGCAACTGTATTGGAAGAGAGAGAGTGCAACGTGTCAATCTCGGAGGTCGGGGAGCCAGACTGAGGAAAAGCAGAGTGCCTCTTTGCAAGGCTAGGAAAGAGCAGAGCCCCAGTCTTGCTGTTTCTCTGCAATGACTGCAAGGGATAGTGAGCACCAGCAAGACAATTCCTTCTTAGCACCTTCCTTCAAAGAGAGAGAGTGCAACGTGTCAATCTCACAGTTCAGAGAGCCAGAGTGAGAAAAAGCAGAGTGCCTGTTTGCTAGGCTAGGAAAGAGCACAGCCTCAGTGTTCCTGTTTATCTGCAATGACTGCAAGGGATAGTGAGCTCCAGTAACACAATTCCTTCCTAGCAATTTCCTTCGAAGAGAGTTCAACGTTTCAATCTCGCAGTATGGAAAGCCAGAGTGAGAAAAAGCAGACTACGTGTTTGCAAGTCTAGGAAAGAGCAAAGCCCCAGTCTAGCTGTTTATCTGCAGGGACTGCAAGGGATAGTTAGGACAAGAAAGAGAATTCCTTCCTAGCACTTTTCTTGGAGTAGAGAGATTGCAACGATTCAATCATACAGTACGGAGCGTGAGAGTGAGAAAAAGCAGAGTGCCTCTTCGCAAGGCTAGGAAAGAGCAGAGCCCCAGTCTTGCTGTTTATCTGCAATGACTGCAAGGGATAGTGAGCACCAGCATGACAATTCCTTCCTAGCACCTTCCTTGGAAGAGAGAGAGTGCAACGTGCCATCCTCGTTGTTGGTAGTATGAGTACGTGGAAAAGCAGAGTGCCTGTTTGCAAGGCTAGGAAAGAGCAGAGCCTCAGTCTTGCTGTTTATCTGCAATGACTGCAAGGGATAGTAAGGACCAGCAAGACAATTCCTTCCTAGCAACTGTATTGGAAGAGAGAGAGTGCAACGTGTCAATCTCGGAGTTCGGGGAGCCAGACTGAGGAAAATCAGAGTGCCTCTTTGCAAGGCTAGGAAAGAGCAGAGCCCCAGTCTAGCTGTTTCTCTGCAATGTCTGGAAGGGATAGTAAGGACCAGCAAGACAATTCCTACCTAGCACCTTCCTTGGAAGAGAGAGAGTGCAACGTGCCATCCTCGTTGTTGGTAGTATGAGTATGTGGAAAAGCAGAGTGCCTGTTTGCAAGGCTAGGAAAGAGCAGAGCCTCATTCTTCCTCTTTATCTGCAATGACTGCAAGGAATAGTAAGGACCAGCAAGACAATTCCTTCCTAGCACCTTCCTTGGAATAGAGAGAGTGCAACGTGTCAATCTCGCAGTTCGTAGAGCCAGAGTGAGAAAAAGCAGAGTGCCTGTTTGGAAGGCTAGGAAAGAGCAGAGCCCTAGTCTTGCTGTTTATCTGCAATGACTGCAAGGGATAGTAAGGACCAGCAAGACAATTCCTTCCTAGCAACTGTATTGGAAGAGAGAGAGTGCAACGTGTCAATCTCGGAGGTCGGGGAGCCAGACTGAGGAAAAGCAGAGTGCCTCTTTGCAAGGCTAGGAAAGAGCAGAGCCCCAGTCTTGCTGTTTCTCTGCAATGACTGCAAGGGATAGTGAGCACCAGCAAGACAATTCCTTCTTAGCACCTTCCTTCAAAGAGAGAGAGTGCAACGTGTCAATCTCACAGTTCAGAGAGCCAGAGTGAGAAAAAGCAGAGTGCCTGTTTGCTAGGCTAGGAAAGAGCACAGCCTCAGTGTTCCTGTTTATCTGCAATGACTGCAAGGGATAGTGAGCTCCAGTAACACAATTCCTTCCTAGCAATTTCCTTCGAAGAGAGTTCAACGTTTCAATCTCGCAGTATGGAAAGCCAGAGTGAGAAAAAGCAGACTACGTGTTTGCAAGTCTAGGAAAGAGCAAAGCCCCAGTCTAGCTGTTTATCTGCAGGGACTGCAAGGGATAGTTAGGACAAGAAAGAGAATTCCTTCCTAGCACTTTTCTTGGAGTAGAGAGATTGCAACGATTCAATCATACAGTACGGAGCGTGAGAGTGAGAAAAAGCAGAGTGCCTCTTTGCAAGGCTAGGAAAGACCAGAGCCCCAGTCTTGCTGTTTATCTGCAATGACCGCAAGGGATAGTGAGCACCAGCAAGACAATTCCTTCCTAGCACCTTCCTTGGAATAGAGAGAGTGCAACGTGTCAATATCGCATTATGGAGAGCCAGAGTGAGAAACAGCATATTACTTGTTTGCAAGGCTTGGAAAGAGCAAAGTCCCAGTCTTGCTGTTTATCTGCAGCGACTGCAAGGGATAGTTAGGACAAGAAAGAGAATTCCTTCCTAGCACCTTCCTTGGAAGTGAGAGAGTGCAACGTGTCAATCTCGCAGTTCGGAGAGCCAGAGTGAGAAAAAGCAGAGTGCCTGTTTGGAAGGCTAGGAAAGAGCAGAGCCCTGTCTTCCTGTTTATCTGGAATGACTGCAAGGGATACTGAGCACCAACAAGACAATTCCTTCCTAGCACATTCCTTCAAAGAGAGAGAGTGCAACGTGCCATCCTCGTTGTTGGTAGTACGAGAATGAGGAAAAGCAGAGTGCCTGTTTGCAAGGCTAGGAAAGAGCAGAGCCCTTTTCTTGCTGTTTATCTGCAATGACTGCAAGGGATAGTAAGGACCAGCAAGACAATTCCTTCCTAGCAACTGTATTGGAAGAGAGAGAGTGCAACGTGTCAATCTCGCAGTTCGGGGAGCCAGACTGAGGAAAAGCAGAGTGCCTCTTTGCAAGGCTAGGAAAGAGCAGAGCCCCAGTCTTGCTGTTTCTCTGCAATGACTGCAAGGGATAGTGAGCACCAGCAAGACAATTCCTTCTTAGCACCTTCCTTCAAAGAGAGAGAGTGCAACGTGTCAATCTCACAGTTCAGAGAGCCAGAGTGAGAAAAAGCAGAGTGCCTGTTTGCTAGGCTAGGAAAGAGCACAGCCTCAGTGTTCCTGTTTATCTGCAATGACTGCAAGGGATAGTGAGCTCCAGTAACACAATTCCTTCCTAGCAATTTCCTTCGAAGAGAGTTCAACGTTTCAATCTCGCAGTATGGAAAGCCAGAGTGAGAAAAAGCAGACTACGTGTTTGCAAGTCTAGGAAAGAGCAAAGCCCCAGTCTAGCTGTTTATCTGCAGGGACTGCAAGGGATAGTTAGGACAAGAAAGAGAATTCCTTCCTAGCACTTTTCTTGGAGTAGAGAGATTGCAACGATTCAATCATACAGTACGGAGCGTGAGAGTGAGAAAAAGCAGAGTGCCTCTTTGCAAGGCTAGGAAAGAGCAGAGCCCCAGTCTTGCTGTTTATCTGCAATGACCGCAAGGGATAGTGAGCACCAGCAAGACAATTCCTTCCTAGCACCTTCCTTGGAATAGAGAGAGTGCAACGTGTCAATATCGCATTATGGAGAGCCAGAGTGAGAAACAGCATATTACTTGTTTGCAAGGCTTGGAAAGAGCAAAGTCCCAGTCTTGCTGTTTATCTGCAGCGACTGCAAGGGATAGTTAGGACAAGAAAGAGAATTCCTTCCTAGCACCTTCCTTGGAAGTGAGAGAGTGCAACGTGTCAATCTCGCAGTTCGGAGAGCCAGAGTGAGAAAAAGCAGAGTGCCTGTTTGGAAGGCTAGGAAAGAGCAGAGCCCTGTCTTCCTGTTTATCTGGAATGACTGCAAGGGATACTGAGCACCAACAAGACAATTCCTTCCTAGCACATTCCTTCAAAGAGAGAGAGTGCAACGTGCCATCCTCGTTGTTGGTAGTACGAGAATGAGGAAAAGCAGAGTGCCTGTTTGCAAGGCTAGGAAAGAGCAGAGCCCTTTTCTTGCTGTTTATCTGCAATGACTGCAAGGGATAGTAAGGACCAGCAAGACAATTCCTTCCTAGCAACTGTATTGGAAGAGAGAGAGTGCAACGTGTCAATCTCGCAGTTCGGGGAGCCAGACTGAGGAAAAGCAGAGTGCCTCTTTGCAAGGCTAGGAAAGAGCAGAGCCCCAGTCTTGCTGTTTCTCTGCAATGACTGCAAGGGATAGTGAGCACCAGCAAGACAATTCCTTCTTAGCACCTTCCTTCAAAGAGAGAGAGTGCAACGTGTCAATCTCACAGTTCAGAGAGTCAGAGTGAGAAAAAGCAGAGTGCCTGTTTGCTAGGCTAGGAAAGAGCACAGCCTCAGTGTTCCTGTTTATCTGCAATGACTGCAAGGGATAGTGAGCTCCAGTAACACAATTCCTTCCTAGCAATTTCCTTCGAAGAGAGTTCAACGTTTCAATCTCGCAGTATGGAAAGCCAGAGTGAGAAAAAGCAGACTACGTGTTTGCAAGTCTAGGAAAGAGCAAAGCCCCAGTCTAGCTGTTTATCTGCAGGGACTGCAAGGGATAGTTAGGACAAGAAAGAGAATTCCTTCCTAGCACTTTTCTTGGAGTAGAGAGATTGCAACGATTCAATCATACAGTACGGAGCGTGAGAGTGAGAAAAAGCAGAGTGCCTCTTTGCAAGGCTAGGAAAGAGCAGAGCCCCAGTCTTGCTGTTTATCTGCAATGACTGCAAGGGATAGTGAGCACCAGCATGACAATTCCTTCCTAGCACCTTCCTTGGAAGAGAGAGAGTGCAACGTGCCATCCTCGTTGTTGGTAGTATGAGTACGTGGAAAAGCAGAGTGCCTGTTTGCAAGGCTAGGAAAGAGCAGAGCCTCAGTCTTGCTGTTTATCTGCAAAGACCGCAAGGGATAGTGAGCACCAGCAATACAATTCCTTCCTAGCACCTTCCTTGGAATAGAGAGAGTGCAACGTGTCAATATCGCATTATGGAGAGCCAGAGTGAGAAACAGCATATTACTTTTTTGCAAGGCTTGGAAAGAGCAAAGTCCCAGTCTTGCTGTTTATCTGCAGTGACTGCAAGGGATAGTTAGGACAAGAAAGAGAATTCCTTCCTAGCACCTTCCTTGGAAGTGAGAGAGTGCAACGTGTCAATCTCGCAGTTCGGAGAGCCAGAGTGAGAAAAAGCAGAGTGCCTGTTTGGAAGGCTAGGAAAGAGCAGAGCCCTGTCTTCCTGTTTATCTGGAATGACTGCAAGGGATACTGAGCACCAACAAGACAATTCCTTCCTAGCACATTCCTTCAAAGAGAGAGAGTGCAACGTGCCATCCTCGTTGTTGGTAGTACGAGAATGAGGAAAAGCAGAGTGCCTGTTTGCAAGGCTAGGAAAGAGCAGAGCCCTTTTCTTGCTGTTTATCTGCAATGACTGCAAGGGATAGTAAGGACCAGCAAGACAATTCCTTCCTAGCAACTGTATTGGAAGAGAGAGAGTGCAACGTGTCAATCTCGCAGTTCGGGGAGCCAGACTGAGGAAAACCAGAGTGCCTCTTTGCAAGGCTAGGAAAGAGCAGAGCCCCAGTCTTGCTGTTTCTCTGCAATGACTGCAAGGGATAGTGAGCACCAGCAAGACAATTCCTTCTTAGCACCTTTCTTCAAAGAGAGAGAGTGCAACGTGTCAATCAGTTCAGAGAGCTAGAGTGAGAAAAAGCAGAGTGCCTGTTTGCAAGGCTAGGAAAGAGCACAGCCCCTGTGTTCCTGTTTATCTGCAATGACTGCAAGGGATAGTGAGCTCCAGTAACACAATTCCTTCCTAGCAATTTCCTTCGAAGAGAGTTCAACGTTTCAATCTCGCAGTATGGAAAGCCAGAGTGAGAAAAAGCAGACTACGTGTTTGCAAGTCTAGGAAAGAGCAAAGCCCCAGTCTTGCTGTTTATCTGCAGTGACTGCAAGGGATAGTTAGGACAAGAAAGAGAATTCCTTCCTAGCACTTTTCTTGGAGTAGAGAGATTGCAACGATTCAATCATACAGTACGGAGCGTGAGAGTGAGAAAAAGCAGAGTGCCTCTTTGCAAGGCTAGGAAAGAGCAGAGCCCCAGTCTTGCTGTTTATCTGCAATGACTGCAAGGGATAGTGAGCACCAGCATGATAATTCCTTCCTAGCACATTCCCTCGAAGAGAGAGAGTGCAACGTGCCAACCTTGTTGTTGGTAGTACGAGAATGAGGAAAAGCAGAGTGCCTGTTTGGAAGGCTAGGAAAGAGCAGAGCCTCAGTCTTGCTGTTTATCTGCAATGACTGCAAGGGATAGTGAGCAGCAGCAAGACAATTCCTTCCTAGCACCTTCCTTGGAATAGAGAGAGTGCAACGTGTCAATATCGCATTATGGAGAGCCAGAGTGAGAAAAAGCATATTACTTGTTTGCAAGGCTTGGAGAGAGCAAAGTCCCAGTCTTGCTGTTTATCTGCAGTGACTGCAAGGGATAGTGAGGACACCAAAGAGAATTTCTTCCTAGCACCTTTCTTGGAGTAGAGAAATTCCAGCGATTCAATCTCAGAATTTGGAGCGTGAGAGTGAGAAAAAGCAGAGTGCCTGTTTGGAAGGCTAGGAAAGAGCAGAGCCCTGTCTTCCTCTTTATCTGCAATGACTGCAAGGGATAGTAAGGACCAGCAAGACAATTCCTTCCTAGCACCTTCCTTGGACGAGAGAGAGTGCAACGTGTCAATCTCGCAGTTCGGAGAGCCAGAGTGAGAAAAAGCACAGTGCCTGTTTGGAAGGCTAGGAAAGAGCAGAGCCCTGTCTTCCTGTTTATCTGGAATGACTGCAAGGGATACTGAGCACCAACAAGACAATTCCTTCCTAGCACATTCCTTCAAAGAGAGAGAGTGCAACGTGCCATCCTCGTTGTTGGTAGTACGAGAATGAGGAAAAGCAGAGTGCCTGTTTGCAAGGCTAGGAAAGAGCAGAGCCCTTTTCTTGCTGTTTATCTGCAATGACTGCAAGGGATAGTAAGGACCAGCAAGACAATTCCTTCCTAGCAACTGTATTGGAAGAGAGAGAGTGCAACGTGTCAATCTCGGAGTTCGGGGAGCCAGACTGAGGAAAATCAGAGTGCCTCTTTGCAAGGCTAGGAAAGAGCAGAGCCCCAGTCTTGCTGTTTCTCTGCAATGACTGGAAGGGATAGTAAGGACCAGCAAGACAATTCCTACCTAGCACCTTCCTTGGAAGAGAGAGAGTTCAACGTGCCATCCTCGTTGTTGGTAGTATGAGTATGTGGAAAAGCAGAGTGCCTGTTTGCAAGGCTAGGAAAGAGCAGAGCCTCATTCTTCCTCTTTATCTGCAATGACTGCAAGGAATAGTAAGGACCAGCAAGACAATTCCTTCCTAGCACCTTCCTTGGAATAGAGAGAGTGCAACGTGTCAATCTCGCAGTTCGTAGAGCCAGAGTGAGAAAAAGCAGAGTGCCTGTTTGGAAGGCTAGGAAAGAGCAGAGCCCTAGTCTTGCTGTTTATCTGCAATGACTGCAAGGGATAGTAAGGACCAGCAAGACAATTCCTTCCTAGCAACTGTATTGGAAGAGAGAGAGTGCAACGTGTCAATCTCGGAGGTCGGGGAGCCAGACTGAGGAAAAGCAGAGTGCCTCTTTGCAAGGCTAGGAAAGAGCAGAGCCCCAGTCTTGCTGTTTCTCTGCAATGACTGCAAGGGATAGTGAGCACTAGCAAGACAATTCCTTCTTAGCACCTTCCTTCAAAGAGAGAGAGTGCAACGTGTCAATCTCACAGTTCAGAGAGCCAGAGTGAGAAAAAGCAGAGTGCCTGTTTGCTAGGCTAGGAAAGAGCACAGCCTCAGTGTTCCTGTTTATCTGCAATGACTGCAAGGGATAGTGAGCTCCAGTAACACAATTCCTTCCTAGCAATTTCCTTCGAAGAGAGTTCAACGTTTCAATCTCGCAGTATGGAAAGCCAGAGTGAGAAAAAGCAGACTACGTGTTTGCAAGTCTAGGAAAGAGCAAAGCCCCAGTCTAGCTGTTTATCTGCAGGGACTGCAAGGGATAGTTAGGACAAGAAAGAGAATTCCTTCCTAGCACTTTTCTTGGAGTAGAGAGATTGCAACGATTCAATCATACAGTACGGAGCGTGAGAGTGAGAAAAAGCAGAGTGCCTCTTTGCAAGGCTAGGAAAGACCAGAGCCCCAGTCTTGCTGTTTATCTGCAATGACTGCAAGGGATAGTGAGCACCAGCATGACAATTCCTTCCTAGCACATTCCTTGGAAGAGAGAGAGTGCAACGTGCCATCCTCGTTGTTGGTAGTATGAGTACGTGGAAAAGCAGAGTGCCTGTTTGCAAGGCTAGGAAAGAGCAGAGCCTCAGTCTTGCTGTTTATCTGCAATGACCGCAAGGGATAGTGAGCACCAGCAAGACAATTCCTTCCTAGCACCTTCCTTGGAATAGAGAGAGTGCAACGTGTCAATATCGCATTATGGAGAGCCAGAGTGAGAAACAGCATATTACTTGTTTGCAAGGCTTGGAAAGAGCAAAGTCCCAGTCTTGCTGTTTATCTGCAGTGACTGCAAGGGATAGTTAGGACAAGAAAGAGGATTCCTTCCTAGCACCTTCCTTGGAAGTGAGAGAGTGCAACGTGTCAATCTCGCAGTTCGGAGAGCCAGAGTGAGAAAAAGCACAGTGCCTGTTTGGAAGGCTAGGAAAGAGCAGAGCCCTGTCTTCCTGTTTATCTGGAATGACTGCAAGGGATACTGAGCACCAACAAGACAATTCCTTCCTAGTACATTCCTTCAAAGAGAGAGAGTGCAACGTGCCATCCTCGTTGTTGGTAGTACGAGAATGAGGAAAAGCAGAGTGCCTGTTTGCAAGGCTAGGAAAGAGCAGAGCCCTTTTCTTGCTGTTTATCTGCAATGACTGCAAGGGATAGTAAGGACCAGCAAGACAATTCCTTCCTAGCAACTGTATTGGAAGAGAGAGAGTGCAACGTGTCAATCTCGGAGTTCGGGGAGCCAGACTGAGGAAAATCAGAGTGCCTCTTTGCAAGGCTAGGAAAGAGCAGAGCCCCAGTCTAGCTGTTTCTCTGCAATGTCTGGAAGGGATAGTAAGGACCAGCAAGACAATTCCTACCTAGCACCTTCCTTGGAAGAGAGAGAGTGCAACGTGCCATCCTCGTTGTTGGTAGTATGAGTATGTGGAAAAGCAGAGTGCCTGTTTGCAAGGCTAGGAAAGAGCAGAGCCTCATTCTTCCTCTTTATCTGCAATGACTGCAAGGAATAGTAAGGACCAGCAAGACAATTCCTTCCTAGCACCTTCCTTGGAATAGAGAGAGTGCAACGTGTCAATCTCGCAGTTCGTAGAGCCAGAGTGAGAAAAAGCAGAGTGCCTGTTTGGAAGGCTAGGAAAGAGCAGAGCCCTAGTCTTGCTGTTTATCTGCAATGACTGCAAGGGATAGTAAGGACCAGCAAGACAATTCCTTCCTAGCAACTGTATTGGAAGAGAGAGAGTGCAACGTGTCAATCTCGGAGGTCGGGGAGCCAGACTGAGGAAAAGCAGAGTGCCTCTTTGCAAGGCTAGGAAAGAGCAGAGCCCCAGTCTTGCTGTTTCTCTGCAATGACTGCAAGGGATAGTGAGCACCAGCAAGACAATTCCTTCTTAGCACCTTCCTTCAAAGAGAGAGAGTGCAACGTGTCAATCTCACAGTTCAGAGAGCCAGAGTGAGAAAAAGCAGAGTGCCTGTTTGCTAGGCTAGGAAAGAGCACAGCCTCAGTGTTCCTGTTTATCTGCAATGACTGCAAGGGATAGTGAGCTCCAGTAACACAATTCCTTCCTAGCAATTTCCTTCGAAGAGAGTTCAACGTTTCAATCTCGCAGTATGGAAAGCCAGAGTGAGAAAAAGCAGACTACGTGTTTGCAAGTCTAGGAAAGAGCAAAGCCCCAGTCTAGCTGTTTATCTGCAGGGACTGCAAGGGATAGTTAGGACAAGAAAGAGAATTCCTTCCTAGCACTTTTCTTGGAGTAGAGAGATTGCAACGATTCAATCATACAGTACGGAGCGTGAGAGTGAGAAAAAGCAGAGTGCCTCTTTGCAAGGCTAGGAAAGAGAAGAGCCCCAGTCTTGCTGTTTATCTGCAATGACTGCAAGGGATAGTGAGCACCAGCATGACAATTCCTTCCTAGCACCTTCCTTGGAAGAGAGAGAGTGCAACGTGCCATCCTCGTTGTTGGTAGTATGAGTACGTGGAAAAGCAGAGTGCCTGTTTGCAAGGCTAGGAAAGAGCAGAGCCTCAGTCTTGCTGTTTATCTGCAATGACCGCAAGGGATAGTGAGCACCAGCAAGACAATTCCTTCCTAGCACCTTCCTTGGAATAGAGAGAGTGCAACGTGTCAATATCGCATTATGGAGAGCCAGAGTGAGAAACAGCATATTACTTGTTTGCAAGGCTTGGAAAGAGCAAAGTCCCAGTCTTGCTGTTTATCTGCAGTGACTGCAAGGGATAGTTAGGACAAGAAAGAGAATTCCTTCCTAGCACCTTCCTTGGAAGTGAGAGAGTGCAACGTGTCAATCTCGCAGTTCGGAGAGCCAGAGTGAGAAAAAGCAGAGTGCCTGTTTGGAAGGCTAGGAAAGAGCAGAGCCCTGTCTTCCTGTTTATCTGGAATGACTGCAAGGGATACTGAGCACCAACAAGACAATTCCTTCCTAGCACCTTCCTTCAAAGAGAGAGAGTGCAACGTGCCATCCTCGTTGTTGGTAGTACGAGAATGAGGAAAAGCAGAGTGCCTGTTTGCAAGGCTAGGAAAGAGCAGAGCCCCAGTCTTGCTGTTTATCTGCAATGACTGCAAGGGATAGTAAGGACCAGCAAGACAATTCCTTCCTAGCAACTGTATTGGAAGAGAGAGAGTGCAACGTGTCAATCTCGCAGTTCGGGGAGCCAGACTGAGGAAAAGCAGAGTGCCTCTTTGCAAGGCTAGGAAAGAGCAGAGCCCCAGTCTTGCTGTTTCTCTGCAATGACTGCAAGGGATAGTGAGCACCAGCAAGACAATTCCTTCTTAGCACCTTCCTTCAAAGAGAGAGAGTGCAACGTGTCAATCTCACAGTTCAGAGAGCCAGAGTGAGAAAAAGCAGAGTGCCTGTTTGCTAGGCTAGGAAAGAGCACAGCCTCAGTGTTCCTGTTTATCTGCAATGACTGCAAGGGATAGTGAGCTCCAGTAACACAATTCCTTCCTAGCAATTTCCTTCGAAGAGAGTTCAACGTTTCAATCTCGCAGTATGGAAAGCCAGAGTGAGAAAAAGCAGACTACGTGTTTGCAAGTCTAGGAAAGAGCAAAGCCCCAGTCTAGCTGTTTATCTGCAGGGACTGCAAGGGATAGTTAGGACAAGAAAGAGAATTCCTTCCTAGCACTTTTCTTGGTGTAGACAGATTGCAACGATTCAATCATACAGTACGGAGCGTGAGAGTGAGAAAAAGAAGAGTGCCTCTTTGCAAGGCTAGGAAAGAGCAGAGCCCCAGTCTTGCTGTTTATCTGCAATGACGGGAAGGGATAGTGAGCACCAGCATGACAATTCCTTCCTAGCACCTTCCTTGGAAGAGAGAGAGTGCAACGTGCCATCCTCGTTGTTGGTAGTATGAGTACGTGGAAAAGCAGAGTGCCTGTTTGCAAGGCTAGGAAAGAGCAGAGCCTCAGTCTTGCTGTTTATCTGCAAAGACCGCAAGGGATAGTGAGCACCAGCAAGACAATTCCTTCCTAGCACCTTCCTTGGAATAGAGAGAGTGCAACGTGTCAATATCGCATTATGGAGAGCCAGAGTGAGAAACAGCATATTACTTTTTTGCAAGGCTTGGAAAGAGCAAAGTCCCAGTCTTGCTGTTTATCTGCAGTGACTGCAAGGGATAGTTAGGACAAGAAAGAGAATTCCTTCCTAGCACCTTCCTTGGAAGTGAGAGAGTGCAACGTGTCAATCTCGCAGTTCGGAGAGCCAGAGTGAGAAAAAGCATAGTGCCTGTTTGGAAGGCTAGGAAAGAGCAGAGCCCTGTCTTCCTGTTTATCTGGAATGACTGCAAGGGATACTGAGCACCAACAAGACAATTCCTTCCTAGCACATTCCTTCAAAGAGAGAGAGTGCAACGTGCCATCCTCGTTGTTGGTAGTACGAGAATGAGGAAAAGCAGAGTGCCTGTTTGCAAGGCTAGGAAAGAGCAGAGCCCTTTTCTTGCTGTTTATCTGCAATGACTGCAAGGGATAGTAAGGACCAGCAAGACAATTCCTTCCTAGCAACTGTATTGGAAGAGAGAGAGTGCAACGTGTCAATCTCGGAGTTCGGGGAGCCAGACTGAGGAAAACCAGAGTGCCTCTTTGCAAGGCTAGGAAAGAGCAGAGCCCCAGTCTTGCTGTTTCTCTGCAATGACTGGAAGGGATAGTGAGCACCAGCAAGACAATTCCTTCTTAGCACCTTTCTTCAAAGAGAGAGAGTGCAACGTGTCAATCAGTTCAGAGAGCTAGAGTGAGAAAAAGCAGAGTGCCTGTTTGCAAGGCTAGGAAAGAGCACAGCCCCTGTGTTCCTGTTTATCTGCAATGACTGCAAGGGATAGTGAGCTCCAGTAACACAATTCCTTCCTAGCAATTTCCTTCGAAGAGAGTTCAACGTTTCAATCTCGCAGTATGGAAAGCCAGAGTGAGAAAAAGCAGACTACGTGTTTGCAAGTCTAGGAAAGAGCAAAGCCCCAGTCTTGCTGTTTATCTGCAGTGACTGCAAGGGATAGTTAGGACAAGAAAGAGAATTCCTTCCTAGCACTTTTCTTGGAGTAGAGAGATTGCAACGATTCAATCATACAGTACGGAGCGTGAGAGTGAGAAAAAGCAGAGTGCCTCTTTGCAAGGCTAGGAAAGAGCAGAGCCCCAGTCTTGCTGTTTATCTGCAATGACTGCAAGGGATAGTGAGCACCAGCATGATAATTCCTTCCTAGCACATTCCCTCGAAGAGAGAGAGTGCAACGTGCCAACCTTGTTGTTGGTAGTACGAGAATGAGGAAAAGCAGAGTGCCTGTTTGCAAGGCTAGGAAAGAGCAGAGCCCTGTCTTCCTCTTTATCTGCAATGACTGCAAGGGATAGTAAGGACCAGCAAGACAATTCCTTCCTAGCACCTTCCTTGGACGAGAGAGAGTGCAACGTGTCAATCTCGCAGTTCGGAGAGCCAGAGTGAGAAAAAGCAGAGTGCCTGTTTGGAAGGCTAGGAAAGAGCAGAGCCCTGTCTTCCTGTTTATCTGGAATGACTGCAAGGGATACTGAGCACCAACAAGACAATTCCTTCCTAGCACATTCCTTCAAAGAGAGAGAGTGCAACGTGCCATCCTCGTTGTTGGTAGTACGAGAATGAGGAAAAGCAGAGTGCCTGTTTGCAAGGCTAGGAAAGAGCAGAGCCCTTTTCTTGCTGTTTATCTGCAATGACTGCAAGGGATAGTAAGGACCAGCAAGACAATTCCTTCCTAGCAACTGTATTGGAAGAGAGAGAGTGCAACGTGTCAATCTCGGAGTTCGGGGAGCCAGACTGAGGAAAATCAGAGTGCCTCTTTGCAAGGCTAGGAAAGAGCAGAGCCCCAGTCTTGCTGTTTCTCTGCATGACTGCAAGGGATAGTAAGGACCAGCAAGACAATTCCTACCTAGCACCTTCCTTGGAAGAGAGAGAGTGCAACGTGCCATCCTCGTTGTTGGTAGTATGAGTATGTGGAAAAGCAGAGTGCCTGTTTGCAAGGCTAGGAAAGAGCAGAGCCTCATTCTTCCTCTTTATCTGCAATGACTGCTAGGGATAGTAAGGACCAGCAAGACAATTCCTTCCTAGCACCTTCCTTGGAATAGAGAGAGTGCAACGTGTCAATCTCGCAGTTCGTAGAGCCAGAGTGAGAAAAAGCAGAGTGCCTGTTTGGAAGGCTAGGAAAGAGCAGAGCCCTAGTCTTGCTGTTTATCTGCAATGACTGCAAGGGATAGTAAGGACCAGCAAGACAATTCCTTCCTAGCAACTGTATTGGAAGAGAGAGAGTGCAACGTGTCAATCTCGCAGTTCGGGGAGCCAGACTGAGGAAAAGCAGAGTGCCTCTTTGCAAGGCTAGGAAAGAGCAGAGCCCCAGTCTTGCTGTTTCTCTGCAATGACTGCAAGGGATAGTGAGCACCAGCAAGACAATTCCTTCTTAGCACCTTCCTTCAAAGAGAGAGAGTGCAACGTGTCAATCTCACAGTTCAGAGAGCCAGAGTGAGAAAAAGCAGAGTGCCTGTTTGCTAGGCTAGGAAAGAGCACAGCCTCAGTGTTCCTGTTTATCTGCAATGACTGCAAGGGATAGTGAGCTCCAGTAACACAATTCCTTCCTAGCAATTTCCTTCGAAGAGAGTTCAACGTTTCAATCTCGCAGTATGGAAAGCCAGAGTGAGAAAAAGCAGACTACGTGTTTGCAAGTCTAGGAAAGAGCAAAGCCCCAGTCTAGCTGTTTATCTGCAGGGACTGCAAGGGATAGTTAGGACAAGAAAGAGAATTCCTTCCTAGCACTTTTCTTGGAGTAGAGAGATTGCAACGATTCAATCATACAGTACGGAGCGTGAGAGTGAGAAAAAGCAGAGTGCCTCTATGCAAGGCTAGGAAAGAGCAGAGCCCCAGTCTTGCTGTTTATCTGCAATGACTGCAAGGGATAGTGAGCACCAGCATGACAATTCCTTCCTAGCACCTTCCTTGGAAGAGAGAGAGTGCAACGTGCCATCCTCGTTGTTGGTAGTATGAGTACGTGGAAAAGCAGAGTGCCTGTTTGCAAGGCTAGGAAAGAGCAGAGCCTCAGTCTTGCTGTTTATCTGCAATGACCGCAAGGGATAGTGAGCACCAGCAAGACAATTCCTTCCTAGCACCTTCCTTGGAATAGAGAGAGTGCAACGTGTCAATATCGCATTATGGAGAGCCAGAGTGAGAAACAGCATATTACTTTTTTGCAAGGCTTGGAAAGAGCAAAGTCCCAGTCTTGCTGTTTATCTGCAGTGACTGCAAGGGATAGTTAGGACATGAAAGAGAATTCCTTCCTAGCGCCTTCCTTGGAAGTGAGAGAGTGCAACGTGTCAATCTCGCAGTTCGGAGAGCCAGAGTGAGAAAAAGCAGAGTGCCTGTTTGGAAGGCTAGGAAAGAGCAGAGCCCTGTCTTCCTGTTTATATGGAATGACTGCAAGGGATACTGAGCACCAACAAGACAACTCCTTCCTAGCACATTCCTTCAAAGAGAGAGAGTGCAACGTGTCATCCTCGTTGTTGGTAGTACGAGAATGAGGAAAAGCAGAGTGCCTGTTTGCAAGGCTAGGAAAGAGCAGAGCCCTTTTCTTGCTGTTTATCTGCAATGACTGCAAGGGATAGTAAGGACCAGCAAGACAATTCCTTCCTAGCAACTGTATTGGAAGAGAGAGAGTGCAACGTGTCAATCTCGGAGTTCGGGGAGCCAGACTGAGGAAAAGCAGAGTGCCTCTTTGCAAGGCTAGGAAAGAGCAGAGCCCCAGTCTTGCTGTTTCTCTGCAATGACTGCAAGGGATAGTGAGCACCAGCAAGACAATTCCTTCTTAGCACCTTCCTTCAAAGAGAGAGAGTGCAACGTGTCAATCTCACAGTTCAGAGAGCCAGAGTGAGAAAAAGCAGAGTGCCTGTTTGCTAGGCTAGGAAAGAGCACAGCCTCAGTGTTCCTGTTTATCTGCAATGACTGCAAGGGATAGTGAGCTCCAGTAACACAATTCCTTCCTAGCAATTTCCTTCGAAGAGAGTTCAACGTTTCAATCTCGCAGTATGGAAAGCCAGAGTGAGAAAAAGCAGACTACGTGTTTGCAAGTCTAGGAAAGAGCAAAGCCCCAGTCTAGCTGTTTATCTGCAGGGACTGCAAGGGATAGTTAGGACAAGAAAGAGAATTCCTTCCTAGCACTTTTCTTGGAGTAGAGAGATTGCAACGATTCAATCATACAGTACGGAGCGTGAGAGTGAGAAAAAGCAGAGTGCCTCTTTGCAAGGCTAGGAAAGAGCAGAGCCCCAGTCTTGCTGTTTATCTGCAATGACTGCAAGGGATAGTGAGCACCAGCATGACAATTCCTTCCTAGCACCTTCCTTGAGAGAGAGAGAGTGCAACGTGCCATCCTCGTTGTTGGTAGTATGAGTACGTGGAAAAGCAGAGTGCCTGTTTGCAAGGCTAGGAAAGAGCAGAGCCTCAGTCTTGCTGTTTATCTGCAATGACCGCAAGGGATAGTGAGCACCAGCAAGACAATTCCTTCCTAGCACCTTCCTTGGAATAGAGAGAGTGCAACGTGTCAATATCGCATTATGGAGAGCCAGAGTGAGAAACAGCATATTACTTGTTTGCAAGGCTTGGAAAGAGCAAAGTCCCAGTCTTGCTGTTTATCTGCAGTGACTGCAAGGGATAGTTAGGACATGAAAGAGAATTCCTTCCTAGCACCTTCCTTGGAAGTGAGAGAGTGCAACGTGTCAATCTCGCAGTTCGGAGAGCCAGAGTGAGAAAAAGCAGAGTGCCTGTTTGGAAGGCTAGGAAAGAGCAGAGCCCTGTCTTCCTGTTTATCTGGAATGACTGCAAGGGATACTGAGCACCAACAAGACAATTCCTTCCTAGCACATTCCTTCAAAGAGAGAGAGTGCAACGTGCCATCCTCGTTGTTGGTAGTACGAGAATGAGGAAAAGCAGAGTGCCTGTTTGCAAGGCTAGGAAAGAGCAGAGCCCTTTTCTTGCTGTTTATCTGCAATGACTGCAAGGGATAGTAAGGACCAGCAAGACAATTCCTTCCTAGCAACTGTACTGGAAGAGAGAGAGTGCAACGTGTCAATCTCGGAGTTCGGGGAGCCAGACTGAGGAAAAGCAGAGTGCCTCTTTGCAAGGCTAGGAAAGAGCAGAGCCCCAGTCTTGCTGTTTCTCTGCAATGACTGCAAGGGATAGTAAGGACCAGCAAGACAATTCCTACCTAGCACCTTCCTTGGAAGAGAGAGAGTGCAACGTGCCATCCTCGTTGTTGGTAGTATGAGTATGTGGAAAAGCAGAGTGCCTGTTTGCAAGGCTAGGAAAGAGCAGAGCCTCATTCTTCCTCTTTATCTGCAATGACTGCAAGGGATAGTAAGGACCAGCAAGACAATTCCTTCCTAGCACCTTCCTTGGAATAGAGAGAGTGCAACGTGTCAATCTCGCACTTCGTAGAGCCAGAGTGAGAAAAAGCAGAGTGCCTGTTTGGAAGGCTAGGAAAGAGCAGAGCCCTAGTCTTGCTGTTTATCTGCAATGACTGCAAGGGATAGTAAGGACCAGCAAGACAATTCCTTCCTAGCAACTGTATTGGAAGAGAGAGAGTGCAACGTGTCAATCTCGGAGTTCGGGGAGCCAGACTGAGGAAAAGCAGAGTGCCTCTTTGCAAGGCTAGGAAAGAGCAGAGCCCCAGTCTTGCTGTTTCTCTGCAATGACTGCAAGGGATAGTGAGCACCAGCAAGACAATTCCTTCTTAGCACCTTCCTTCAAAGAGAGAGAGTGCAACGTGTCAATCTCACAGTTCAGAGAGCCAGAGTGAGAAAAAGCAGAGTGCCTGTTTGCTAGGCTAGGAAAGAGCACAGCCTCAGTGTTCCTGTTTATCTGCAATGACTGCAAGGGATAGTGAGCTCCAGTAACACAATTCCTTCCTAGCAATTTCCTTCGAAGAGAGTTCAACGTTTCAATCTCGCAGTATGGAAAGCCAGAGTGAGAAAAAGCAGACTACGTGTTTGCAAGTCTAGGAAAGAGCAAAGCCCCAGTCTAGCTGTTTATCTGCAGGGACTGCAAGGGATAGTTAGGACAAGAAAGAGAATTCCTTCCTAGCACTTTTCTTGGAGTAGAGAGATTGCAACGATTCAATCATACAGTACGGAGCGTGAGAGTGAGAAAAAGCAGAGTGCCTCTTTGCAAGGCTAGGAAAGAGCAGAGCCCCAGTCTTGCTGTTTATCTGCAATGACTGCAAGGGATAGTGAGCACCAGCATGACAATTCCTTCCTAGCACCTTCCTTGGAAGAGAGAGAGTGCAACGTGCCATCCTCGTTGTTGGTAGTATGAGTACGTGGAAAAGCAGAGTGCCTGTTTGCAAGGCTAGGAAAGAGCAGAGCCTCAGTCTTGCTGTTTATCTGCAATGACCACAAGGGATAGTGAGCACCAGCAAGACAATTCCTTCCTAGCACCTTCCTTGGAATAGAGAGAGTGCAACGTGTCAATATCGCATTATGGAGAGCCAGAGTGAGAAACAGCATATTACTTGTTTGCAAGGCTTGGAAAGAGCAAAGTCCCAGTCTTGCTGTTTATCTGCAGCGACTGCAAGGGATAGTTAGGACAAGAAAGAGAATTCCTTCCTAGCACCTTCCTTGGAAGTGAGAGAGTGCAACGTGTCAATCTCGCAGTTCGGAGAGCCAGAGTGAGAAAAAGCAGAGTGCCTGTTTGGAAGGCTAGGAAAGAGCAGAGCCCTGTCTTCCTGTTTATCTGGAATGACTGCAAGGGATACTGAGCACCAACAAGACAATTCCTTCCTAGCACATTCCTTCAAAGAGAGAGAGTGCAACGTGCCATCCTCGTTGTTGGTAGTACGAGAATGAGGAAAAGCAGAGTGCCTGTTTGCAAGGCTAGGAAAGAGCAGAGCCCTTTTCTTGCTGTTTATCTGCAATGACTGCAAGGGATAGTAAGGACCAGCAAGACAATTCCTTCCTAGCAACTGTATTGGAAGAGAGAGAGTGCAACGTGTCAATCTCGCAGTTCGGGGAGCCAGACTGAGGAAAAGCAGAGTGCCTCTTTGCAAGGCTAGGAAAGAGCAGAGCCCCAGTCTTGCTGTTTCTCTGCAATGACTGCAAGGGATAGTGAGCACCAGCAAGACAATTCCTTCTTAGCACCTTTCTTCAAAGAGAGAGAGTGCAACGTGTCAATCAGTTCAGAGAGCTAGAGTGAGAAAAAGCAGAGTGCCTGTTTGCAAGGCTAGGAAAGAGCACAGCCCCTGTGTTCCTGTTTATCTGCAATGACTGCAAGGGATAGTGAGCTCCAGTAACACAATTCCTTCCTAGCAATTTCCTTCGAAGAGAGTTCAACGTTTCAATCTCGCAGTATGGAAAGCCAGAGTGAGAAAAAGCAGACTACGTGTTTGCAAGTCTAGGAAAGAGCAAAGCCCCAGTCTTGCTGTTTATCTGCAGTGACTGCAAGGGATAGTTAGGACAAGAAAGAGAATTCCTTCCTAGCACTTTTCTTGGAGTAGAGAGATTGCAACGATTCAATCATACAGTACGGAGCGTGAGAGTGAGAAAAAGCAGAGTGCCTCTTTGCAAGGCTAGGAAAGAGGAGAGCCCCAGTCTTGCTGTTTATCTGCAATGACTGCAAGGGATAGTGAGCACCAGCATGATAATTCCTTCCTAGCACATTCCCTCGAAGAGAGAGAGTGCAACTTGCCAACCTTGTTGTTGGTAGTACGAGAATGAGGAAAAGCAGAGTGCCTGTTTGGAAGGCTAGGAAAGAGCAGAGCCTCAGTCTTGCTGTTTATCTGCAATGACTGCAAGGGATAGTGAGCAGCAGCAAGACAATTCCTTCCTAGCACCTTCCTTGGAATAGAGAGAGTGCAACGTGTCAATATCGCATTATGGAGAGCCAGAGTGAGAAAAAGCATATTACTTGTTTGCAAGGCTTGGAGAGAGCAAAGTCCCAGTCTTGCTGTTTATCTGCAGTGACTGCAAGGGATAGTGAGGACACCAAAGAGAATTTCTTCCTAGCACCTTTCTTGGAGTAGAGAAATTCCAGCGATTCAATCTCAGAATTTGGAGCGTGAGAGTGAGAAAAAGCAGAGTGCCTGTTTGGAAGGCTAGGAAAGAGCAGAGCCCTGTCTTCCTCTTTATCTGCAATGACTGCAAGGGATAGTAAGGACCAGCAAGACAATTCCTTCCTAGCACCTTCCTTGGACGAGAGAGAGTGCAACGTGTCAATCTCGCAGTTCGGAGAGCCAGAGTGAGAAAAAGCACAGTGCCTGTTTGGAAGGCTAGGAAAGAGCAGAGCCCTGTCTTCCTGTTTATCTGGAATGACTGCAAGGGATACTGAGCACCAACAAGACAATTCCTTCCTAGCACATTCCTTCAAAGAGAGAGAGTGCAACGTGCCATCCTCGTTGTTGGTAGTACGAGAATGAGGAAAAGCAGAGTGCCTGTTTGCAAGGCTAGGAAAGAGCAGAGCCCTTTTCTTGCTGTTTATCTGCAATGACTGCAAGGGATAGTAAGGACCAGCAAGACAATTCCTTCCTAGCAACTGTATTGGAAGAGAGAGAGTGCAACGTGTCAATCTCGGAGTTCGGGGAGCCAGACTGAGGAAAATCAGAGTGCCTCTTTGCAAGGCTAGGAAAGAGCAGAGCCCCAGTCTTGCTGTTTCTCTGCAATGACTGGAAGGGATAGTAAGGACCAGCAAGACAATTCCTACCTAGCACCTTCCTTGGAAGAGAGAGAGTTCAACGTGCCATCCTCGTTGTTGGTAGTATGAGTATGTGGAAAAGCAGAGTGCCTGTTTGCAAGGCTAGGAAGGAGCAGAGCCTCATTCTTCCTCTTTATCTGCAATGACTGCAAGGAATAGTAAGGACCAGCAAGACAATTCCTTCCTAGCACCTTCCTTGGAATAGAGAGAGTGCAACGTGTCAATCTCGCAGTTCGTAGAGCCAGAGTGAGAAAAAGCAGAGTGCCTGTTTGGAAGGCTAGGAAAGAGCAGAGCCCTAGTCTTGCTGTTTATCTGCAATGACTGCAAGGGATAGTAAGGACCAGCAAGACAATTCCTTCCTAGCAACTGTATTGGAAGAGAGAGAGTGCAACGTGTCAATCTCGGAGGTCGGGGAGCCAGACTGAGGAAAAGCAGAGTGCCTCTTTGCAAGGCTAGGAAAGAGCAGAGCCCCAGTCTTGCTGTTTCTCTGCAATGACTGCAAGGGATAGTGAGCACCAGCAAGACAATTCCTTCTTAGCACCTTCCTTCAAAGAGAGAGAGTGCAACGTGTCAATCTCACAGTTCAGAGAGCCAGAGTGAGAAAAAGCAGAGTGCCTGTTTGCTAGGCTAGGAAAGAGCACAGCCTCAGTGTTCCTGTTTATCTGCAATGACTGCAAGGGATAGTGAGCTCCAGTAACACAATTCCTTCCTAGCAATTTCCTTCGAAGAGAGTTCAACGTTTCAATCTCGCAGTATGGAAAGCCAGAGTGAGAAAAAGCAGACTACGTGTTTGCAAGTCTAGGAAAGAGCAAAGCCCCAGTCTAGCTGTTTATCTGCAGGGACTGCAAGGGATAGTTAGGACAAGAAAGAGAATTCCTTCCTAGCACTTTTCTTGGAGTAGAGAGATTGCAACGATTCAATCATACAGTACGGAGCGTGAGAGTGAGAAAAAGCAGAGTGCCTCTTTGCAAGGCTAGGAAAGACCAGAGCCCCAGTCTTGCTGTTTATCTGCAATGACTGCAAGGGATAGTGAGCACCAGCATGACAATTCCTTCCTAGCACATTCCTTGGAAGAGAGAGAGTGCAACGTGCCATCCTCGTTGTTGGTAGTATGAGTACGTGGAAAAGCAGAGTGCCTGTTTGCAAGGCTAGGAAAGAGCAGAGCCTCAGTCTTGCTGTTTATCTGCAATGACCGCAAGGGATAGTGAGCACCAGCAAGACAATTCCTTCCTAGCACCTTCCTTGGAATAGAGAGAGTGCAACGTGTCAATATCGCATTATGGAGAGCCAGAGTGAGAAACAGCATATTACTTGTTTGCAAGGCTTGGAAAGAGCAAAGTCCCAGTCTTGCTGTTTATCTGCAGTGACTGCAAGGGATAGTTAGGACAAGAAAGAGAATTCCTTCCTAGCACCTTCCTTGGAAGTGAGAGAGTGCAACGTGTCAATCTCGCAGTTCGGAGAGCCAGAGTGAGAAAAAGCAGAGTGCCTGTTTGGAAGGCTAGGAAAGAGCAGAGCCCTGTCTTCCTGTTTATCTGGAATGACTGCAAGGGATACTGAGCACCAACAAGACAATTCCTTCCTAGCACATTCCTTCAAAGAGAGAGAGTGCAACGTGCCATCCTCGTTGTTGGTAGTACGAGAATGAGGAAAAGCAGAGTGCCTGTTTGCAAGGCTAGGAAAGAGCAGAGCCCTTTTCTTGCTGTTTATCTGCAATGACTGCAAGGGATAGTAAGGACCAGCAAGACAATTCCTTCCTAGCAACTGTATTGGAAGAGAGAGAGTGCAACGTGTCAATCTCGGAGTTCGGGGAGCCAGACTGAGGAAAATCAGAGTGCCTCTTTGCAAGGCTAGGAAAGAGCAGAGCCCCAGTCTTGCTGTTTCTCTGCAATGACTGGAAGGGATAGTAAGGACCAGCAAGACAATTCCTACCTAGCACCTTCCTTGGAAGAGAGAGAGTGCAACGTGCCATCCTCGTTGTTGGTAGTATGAGTATGTGGAAAAGCAGAGTGCCTGTTTGCAAGGCTAGGAAAGAGCAGAGCCTCATTCTTCCTCTTTATCTGCAATGACTGCAAGGAATAGTAAGGACCAGCAAGACAATTCCTTCCTAGCACCTTCCTTGGAATAGAGAGAGTGCAACGTGTCAATCTCGCAGTTCGTAGAGCCAGAGTGAGAAAAAGCAGAGTGCCTGTTTGGAAGGCTAGGAAAGAGCAGAGCCCTAGTCTTGCTGTTTATCTGCAATGACTGCAAGGGATAGTAAGGACCAGCAAGACAATTCCTTCCTAGCAACTGTATTGGAAGAGAGAGAGTGCAACGTGTCAATCTCGGAGGTCGGGGAGCCAGACTGAGGAAAAGCAGAGTGCCTCTTTGCAAGGCTAGGAAAGAGCAGAGCCCCAGTCTTGCTGTTTCTCTGCAATGACTGCAAGGGATAGTGAGCACCAGCAAGACAATTCCTTCTTAGCACCTTCCTTCAAAGAGAGAGAGTGCAACGTGTCAATCTCACAGTTCAGAGAGCCAGAGTGAGAAAAAGCAGAGTGCCTGTTTGCTAGGCTAGGAAAGAGCACAGCCTCAGTGTTCCTGTTTATCTGCAATGACTGCAAGGGATAGTGAGCTCCAGTAACACAATTCCTTCCTAGCAATTTCCTTCGAAGAGAGTTCAACGTTTCAATCTCGCAGTATGGAAAGCCAGAGTGAGAAAAAGCAGACTACGTGTTTGCAAGTCTAGGAAAGAGCAAAGCCCCAGTCTTGCTGTTTATCTGCAGGGACTGCAAGGGATAGTTAGGACAAGAAAGAGAATTCCTTCCTAGCACTTTTCTTGGAGTAGAGAGATTGCAACGATTCAATCATACAGTACGGAGCGTGAGAGTGAGAAAAAGCAGAGTGCCTCTTTGCAAGGCTAGGAAAGAGCAGAGCCCTGTCTTCCTCTTTATCTGCAATGACTGCAAGGGATAGTAAGGACCAGCAAGACAATTCCTTCCTAGCACCTTCCTTGGACGAGAGAGAGTGCAACGTGTCAATCTCGCAGTTCGGAGAGCCAGAGTGAGAAAAAGCAGAGTGCCTGTTTGGAAGGCTAGGAAAGAGCAGAGCCCTGTCTTCCTGTTTATCTGGAATGACTGCAAGGGATACTGAGCACCAGCAAGTCAATTCCTTCCTAGCACATTCCTTCAAAGAGAGAGAGTGCAACGTGCCAACCTCGTCGTTGGTAGTACGAGAATGAGGAAAAGCAGAGTGCCTGTTTGCAAGGCTAGGAAAGAGCAGAGCCCCAGTCTTGCTGTTTATCTGCAATGACTGCAAGGGATAGTGAGCACCAGCATGACAATTCCTTCCTAGCACATTCCCTCGAAGAGAGAGAGTGCAACGTGCCAACCTTGTTGTTGGTAGTACGAGAATGAGGAAAAGCAGAGTGCCTGTTTGCAAGGCTAGGAAAGAGCAGAGCCTCAGTCTTGCTGTTTATCTGCAGTGACTGCCAGGGTTAGTTAGGACAAGAAAGAGAATTCCTTCCTAGCGCCTTCCTTGGAAGTGAGAGAGTTCAACGTTTCAATCTCGCAGTATGGAAAGCCAGAGTGAGAAAAAGCAGACTACGTGTTTGCAAGTCTAGGAAAGAGCAAAGCCCCAGTCTAGCTGTTTATCTGCAGGGACTGCAAGGGATAGTTAGGACAAGAAAGAGAATTCCTTCCTAGCACTTTTCTTGGAGTAGAGAGATTGCAACGATTCAATCATAAAGTACGGAGCGTGAGAGTGAGAAAAAGCAGAGTGCCTCTTTGCAAGGCTAGGAAAGAGCAGAGCCCCAGTCTTGCTGTTTCTCTGCAATGACTGCAAGGGATAGTGAGCACCAGCACGACAATTCCTTCTTAGCACCTTTCTTCAAAGAGAGAGAGTGCAACGTGCCAACCTCGTTGTTGGTAGTACGAGAATGAGGAAAAGCAGAGTCCCTGTTTGCAAGGGTAGGAAAGATCAGAGCCTCATTCTTGCTGTTTATCTGCAGTGACTGCAAGGGATAGTTAGGACAAGAAAGAGAATTCCTTCCTAGCACCTTCCTTGGAAGTGAGAGAGTGCAACGTGTCAATCTCGCAGTTCGGAGAGCCAGAGTGAGAAAAAGCAGAGTGCCTGTTTGGAAGGCTAGGAAAGAGCAGAGCACTGTCTTCCTGTTTATCTGGAATGACTGCAAGGGATAGTGAGCACCAGCATGACAATTCCTTCCTAGCACATTCCCTCGAAGAGAGAGAGTGCAACGTGCCAACCTTATTGTTGGTAGTACGAGAATGAGGAAAAGCAGAGTGCCTGTTTGCAAGGCTAGGAAAGAGCAGAGCCCTAGTCTTGCTGTTTATCTGCAATGACTGCAAGGGATAGTAAGGACCAGCAAGACAATTCCTTCCTAGCAACTGTATTGGAAGAGAGAGAGTGCAACGTGTCAATCTCGGAGGTCGGGGAGCCAGACTGAGGAAAAGCAGAGTGCCTCTTTGCAAGGCTAGGAAAGAGCAGAGCCCCAGTCTTGCTGTTTCTCTGCAATGACTGCAAGGGATAGTGAGCACCAGCAAGACAATTCCTTCTTAGCACCTTTCTTCAAAGAGAGAGAGTGCAACGTGTCAATCTCACAGTTCAGAGAGCCAGAGTGAGAAAAAGCAGAGTGCCTGTTTGCAAGGCTAGGAAAGAGCACAGCCCCTGTGTTCCTGTTTATCTGCAATGACTGCAAGGGATAGTGAGCTCCAGTAACACAATTCCTTCCTAGCAATTTCCTTCGAAGAGAGTTCAACGTTTCAATCTCGCAGTATGGAAAGCCAGAGTGAGAAAAAGCAGACTACGTGTTTGCAAGTCTAGGAAAGAGCATAGCCCCAGTCTTGCTGTTTATCTGCAGTGACTGCAAGGGATAGTTAGGACAAGAAAGAGAATTCCTTCCTAGCACTTTTCTTGGAGTAGAGAGATTGCAACGATTCAATCATACAGTACGGAGCGTGAGAGTGAGAAAAAGCAGAGTGCCTCTTTGCAAGGCTAGGAAAGAGCAGAGCCCCAGTCTTGCTGTTTATCTGCAATGACTGCAAGGGATAGTGAGCACCAGCATGACAATTCCTTCCTAGCACATTCCCTCGAAGAGAGAGAGTGCAACGTGCCAACGTTGTTGTTGGTAGTACAAGAATGAGGAAAAGCAGAGTGCCTGTTTGCAAGGCTAGGAAAGAGCAGAGCCTCAGTCTTGCTGTTTATCTGCAATGACTGCAAGGGATAGTAAGGACCAGCAAGACAATTCCTTCCTAGCACCTTCCTTGGAATAGAGAGAGTGCAACGTGTCAATCTCGCATTTCGGAGAGCCAGAGTGAGAAAAAGCAGAGTGCCTGTTTGGAAGGCTAGGAAAGAGCAGAGCCCTAGTCTTGCTGTTTATCTGCACTGACTGCCAGGGTTAGTTAGGACAAGAAAGAGAATTCCTTCCTAGCACCTTCCTTGGAAGTGAGAGAGTGCAACGTGCCAACCTCGTTGTTGGTAGTATGAGAATCAGGAAAAGCAGACTGACTCTTTGCAAGGCTAGGAAAAATCAGAGCCTCATTCTTGCTGTTTATCTGCAATGACTGCAAGGGATACTGAGCACCAGCATGACAATTCCTTCCTAGCACATTCCTCGAAGAGAGAGAGTGCAACGTGCCAACCTTGTTGTTGGTAGTACGAGAATGAGGAAAAGCAGAGTGCCTGTTTGCAAGGCTAGGAAAGAGCAGAGCCTCAGTCTTGCTGTTTAACTGCAATGACTGCAAGGGATAGTAAGGACCAGCAAGACAATTCCTTCCTAGCACCTTCCTTGGAATAGAGAGAGTGCAACATGTCAATATCGCATTATGGAGAGCCAGAGTTGGAAAAAGCATATTACTTGTTTGCAAGGCTTGGAGAGAGCAAAGTCCCAGTCTTGCTGTTTATCTGCAGTGACTGCCAGGGTTAGTTAGGACAAGAAAGAGAATTCCTTCCTAGCACCTTCCTTGGAAGTGAGAGAGTGCAACGTGTCAATCTCGCAGTTCGGAGAGCCAGAGTGAGAAAAAGCAGAGTGCCTGTTTGGAAGGCTACGAAAGAGCAGAGCCCTGTCTTCCTGTTTATCTGGAATGACTGCAAGGGATACTGAGCGCCAGCAAGACAATTCCTTCCTAGCACCTTCCTTGGAAGAGAGAGTGTGCAACGTGCCAACCTCGTTGTTGGTAGAATGAGAATGAGGAAAAGCAGAGTGCCTGTTTGCAAGGCTAGGAAAGAGCAGAGCCTCAGTCTTGCTGTTTATCTGCAATGACTGCAAGGGATAGTAAGGACCAGCAAGACAATTCCTTCCTAGCAACTGTATTGGAAGAGAGAGAGTGCAACGTGTCAATCTCGGAGGTCGGGGAGCCAGACTGAGGAACAGCAGAGTGCCTCTTTGCAAGGCTAGGAAAGAGCAGAGCCCCAGTCTTGCTGTTTCTCTGCAATGACTGCAAGGGACAGTGAGCACCAGCAAGACAATTCCTTCTTAGCACCTTTCTTCAAAGAGAGAGAGTGCAACGTGTCAATCTCACAGTTCAGAGAGCTAGAGTGAGAAAAAGCATTGTGCCTGTTTGCAAGGCTAGGAAAGAGCACAGCCCCTGTGTTCCTGTTTATCTGCAATGACTGCAAGGGATAGTGAGCTCCAGTAACACAATTCCTTCCTAGCAATTTCCTTCGAAGAGAGTTCAACGTTTCAATCTCGCAGTATGGAAAGCCAGAGTGAGAAAAAGCAGACTACGTGTTTGCAAGTCTAGGAAAGAGCAAAGCCCCAGTCTAGCTGTTTATCTGCAGGGACTGCAAGGGATAGTTAGGACAAGAAAGAGAATTCCTTCCTAGCACTTTTCTTGGAGTAGAGAGATTGCAACGATTCAATCATACAGTACGGAGCGTGAGAGTGAGAAAAAGCAGAGTGCCTCTTTGCAAGGCTAGGAAAGAGCAGAGCCCCAGTCTTGCTGTTTCTCTGCAATGACTGCAAGGGATAGTGAGCACCAGCACGACAATTCCTTCTTAGCACCTTTCTTCAAAGAGAGAGAGTGCAACGTGCCAACCTCGTTGTTGGTAGTACGAGAATGAGGAAAAGCAGAGTCCCTGTTTGCAAGGGTAGGAAAGATCAGAGCCTCATTCTTGCTGTTTATCTGCAGTGACTGCAAGGGATAGTTAGGACAAGAAAGAGAATTCCTTCCTAGCACCTTCCTTGGAATAGAGAGAGTGCAACGTGTCAATCTCGCAGTTCGGAGAGCCAGAGTGAGAAAAAGCAGAGTGCCTGTTTGGAAGGCTAGGAAAGAGCAGAGCCCTGTCTTCCTGTTTATCTGGAATGACTGCAAGGGATAGTGAGCACCAGCATGACAATTCCTTCCTAGCACATTCCCTCGAAGAGAGAGAGTGCAACGTGCCAACCTCGTTGTTGGTAGTACGAGAATGAGGAAAAGCAGAGTGCCTGTTTGCAAGGCTAGGAAAGAGCAGAGCCTCAGTCTTGCTGTTTATCTGCAATGACTGCAAGGGATAGTAAGGACCAGCAAGACAATTCCTTCCTAGCACCTTCCTTGGAATAGAGAGAGTGCAACGTGTCAATATCGCATTATGGAGAGCCAGAGTGAGAAACAGCATATTACTTGTTTGCAAGGCTTGGAGAGAGCAAAGTCCCAGTCTTGCTGTTTATCTGCACTGACTGCCAGGGTTAGTTAGGACAAGAAAGAGAATTCCTTCCTAGCACCTTCCTTGGAAGTGAGAGAGTGCAACGTGTCAATCTCGCAGTTCGGAGAGCCAGAGTGAGAAAAAGCAGAGTGCCTGTTTGGAAGGCTACGAAAGAGCAGAGCCCTGTCTTCCTGTTTATCTGGAATGACTGCAAGGGATACTGAGCACCAGCAAGACAATTCCTTCCTAGCACATTCCTTCAAAGAGAGAGAGTGGAACGTGCCAACCTCGTTGTTGGTAGTACGAGAATGAGGAAAAGCAGAGTGCCTGTTTGCAAGGCTAGGAAAGAGCAGAGCCCTAGTCTTGCTGTTTATCTGCAATGACTGCAAGGGATAGTAAGGACCAGCAAGACAATTCCTTCCTAGCAACTGTATTGGAAGAGAGAGAGTGCAACGTGTCAATCTCGGAGGTCGGGGAGCCAGACTGAGGAAAAGCAGAGTGCCTCTTTGCAAGGCTAGGAAAGAGCAGAGCCCCAGTCTTGCTGTTTCTCTGCAATGACTGCAAGGGATAGTGAGCACCAGCAAGACAATTCCTTCTTAGCACCTTTCTTCAAAGAGAGAGAGTGCAACGTGTCAATCTCACAGTTCAGAGAGCTAGAGTGAGAAAAAGCAGAGTGCCTGTTTGCAAGGCTAGGAAAGAGCACAGCCCCTGTGTTCCTGTTTATCTGCAATGACTGCAAGGGATAGTGAGCTCCAGTAACACAATTCCTTCCTAGTAATTTCCTTCGAAGAGAGTTCAACGTTTCAATCTCGCAGTATGGAAAGCCAGAGTGAGAAAAAGCAGACTACGTGTTTGCAAGTCTAGGAAAGAGCAAAGCCCCAGACTTGCTGTTTATCTGCAGTGACTGCAAGGGATAGTTAGGACAAGAAAGTGAATTCCTTCCTAGCACTTTTCTTGGAGTAGAGAGATTGCAACGATTCAATCATACAGTACGGAGCGTGAGAGTGAGAAAAAGCAGAGTGCCTCTTTGCAAGGCTAGGAAAGAGGAGAGCCCCAGTCTTGCTGTTTATCTGCAATGACTGCAAGGGATAGTGAGCACCAGCATGACAATTCCTTCCTAGCACATTCCCTCGAAGAGAGAGAGTGCAACGTGCCAACCTCGTTGTTGGTAGTACGAGAATGAGGAAAAGCAGAGTGCCTGTTTGCAAGGCTAGGAAAGAGCAGAGCCTCAGTCTTGCTGTTTATCTGCAATGACTGCAAGGGATAGTAAGGACCAGCAAGACAATTCCTTCCTAGCACCTTCCTTGGAATAGAGAGAGTGCAACGTGTCAATATCGCATTATGGAGAGCCAGAGTGAGAAAAAGCATATTACTTGTTTGCAAGGCTTGGAGAGAGCAAAGTCCCAGTCTTGCTGTTTATCTGCACTGACTGCCAGGGTTAGTTAGGACAAGAAAGAGAATTCCTTCCTAGCACCTTCCTTGGAAGTGAGAGAGTGCAACGTGTCAATCTCGCAGTTCGGAGAGCCAGAGTGAGAAAAAGCAGAGTGCCTGTTTGGAAGGCTAGGAAAGAGCAGAGCCTCAGTCTTGCTGTTTATCTGCAATCACTGCAAGGGATAGTGAGCACCAGCAAGACAATTCCTTCCTAGCACATTCCCTCGAAGAGAGAGAGTGCAACGTGCCAACCTTGTTGTTGGTAGTACGAGAATGAGGAAAATCAAAGTGCCTCTTTGCAAGGCTAGGAAAGAGCAGAGCCCCAGTCTTGCTGTTTCTCTGCAATGACTGCAAGGGATAGTTAGGACAAGAAAGAGAATTCCTTCCTAGCACCTTCCTTGGAAGTGAGAGAGTGCAACGTGTCAATCTCGCAGTTCGGAGAGACAGAGTGAGAAAAAGCAGAGTGCCTGTTTGGAAGGCTAGGAAAGAGCAGAGCCCTGTCTTCCTGTTTATCTGGAATGACTGCAAGGGATACTGAGCACCAGCAAGACAATTCCTTCCTAGCACATTCCTTCAAAGAGAGAGAGTGCAACGTGCCAACCTCGTTGTTGGTAGAACGAGAATGAGGAAAAGCAGAGTGCATGTTTGCAAGGCTAGGAAAGAGCAGAGCCCTAGTCTTGCTGTTTATCTGCAATGACTGCAAGGGATAGTGAGGACCAGCAAGACAATTCCTTCTTAGCAACTGTATTGGAAGACAGAGAGTGCAACGTGTCAATCTCGGAGTTCAGAGAGCCAGACTGAGGAAAAGCAGAGTGCCTCTTTGCAAGGCTAGGAAAGAGCAGAGCCCCAGTCTTGCTGTTTCTCTGCAATGACTGCAAGGGATAGTGAGCACCAGCAAGACAATTCCTTCTTAGCACCTTTCTTCAAAGAGAGAGAGTGCAACGTGTCAATCTCACAGTTCGGAGAGCCAGAGTGAGAAAAAGCAGAGTGCCTGTTTGCAAGGCTAGGAAAGAGCACAGCCCCTGTGTTCCTGTTTATCTGCAATGACTGCAAGGGATAGTGAGCTCCAGTAACACAATTCCTTCCTAGCAATTTCCTTCGAAGAGAGTTCAACGTTTCAATCTCGCAGTATGGAAAGCCAGAGTGAGAAAAAGCAGACTACGTGTTTGCAAGTCTAGGAAAGAGCAAAGCCCCAGTCTTGCTGTTTATCTGCAGTGACTGCAAGGGATAGTTAGGACAAGAAAGAGAATTCCTTCCTAGCACTTTTCTTGGAGTAGAGAGATTGCAACGATTCAATCATACAGTACGGAGCGTGACAGTGAGAAAAAGCAGAGTGCCTCTTTGCAAGGCTAGGAAAGAGCAGAGCCCCAGTCTTGCTGTTTCTCTGCAATGACTGCAAGGGATAGTGAGCACCAGCAAGACAATTCCTTCTTAGCACCTTTCTTCAAAGAGAGAGAGTGCAACGTGTCAATCTCACAGTTCAGAGAGCTAGAGTGAGAAAAAGCAGAGTGCCTGTTTGCAAGGCTAGGAAAGAGCACAGCCCCTGTGTTCCTGTTTATCTGCAATGACTGCAAGGGATAGTGAGCTCCAGTAACACAATTCCTTCCTAGTAATTTCCTTCGAAGAGAGTTCAACGTTTCAATCTCGCAGTATGGAAAGCCAGAGTGAGAAAAAGCAGACTACGTGTTTGCAAGTCTAGGAAAGAGCAAAGCCCCAGACTTGCTGTTTATCTGCAGTGACTGCAAGGGATAGTTAGGACAAGAAAGTGAATTCCTTCCTAGCACTTTTCTTGGAGTAGAGAGATTGCAACGATTCAATCATACAGTACGGAGCGTGAGAGTGAGAAAAAGCAGAGTGCCTCTTTGCAAGGCTAGGAAAGAGGAGAGCCCCAGTCTTGCTGTTTATCTGCAATGACTGCAAGGGATAGTGAGCACCAGCATGACAATTCCTTCCTAGCACATTCCCTCGAAGAGAGAGAGTGCAACGTGCCAACCTCGTTGTTGGTAGTACGAGAATGAGGAAAAGCAGAGTGCCTGTTTGCAAGGCTAGGAAAGAGCAGAGCCTCAGTCTTGCTGTTTATCTGCAATGACTGCAAGGGATAGTAAGGACCAGCAAGACAATTCCTTCCTAGCACCTTCCTTGGAATAGAGAGAGTGCAACGTGTCAATATCGCATTATGGAGAGCCAGAGTGAGAAAAAGCATATTACTTGTTTGCAAGGCTTGGAGAGAGCAAAGTCCCAGTCTTGCTGTTTATCTGCACTGACTGCCAGGGTTAGTTAGGACAAGAAAGAGAATTCCTTCCTAGCACCTTCCTTGGAAGTGAGAGAGTGCAACGTGTCAATCTCGCAGTTCGGAGAGCCAGAGTGAGAAAAAGCAGAGTGCCTGTTTGGAAGGCTAGGAAAGAGCAGAGCCTCAGTCTTGCTGTTTATCTGCAATCACTGCAAGGGATAGTGAGCACCAGCAAGACAATTCCTTCCTAGCACATTCCCTCGAAGAGAGAGAGTGCAACGTGCCAACCTTGTTGTTGGTAGTACGAGAATGAGGAAAATCAGAGTGCCTCTTTGCAAGGCTAGGAAAGAGCAGAGCCCCAGTCTTGCTGTTTCTCTGCAATGACTGCAAGGGATAGTTAGGACAAGAAAGAGAATTCCTTCCTAGCACCTTCCTTGGAAGTGAGAGAGTGCAACGTGTCAATCTCGCAGTTCGGAGAGACAGAGTGAGAAAAAGCAGAGTGCCTGTTTGGAAGGCTAGGAAAGAGCAGAGCCCTGTCTTCCTGTTTATCTGGAATGACTGCAAGGGATACTGAGCACCAGCAAGACAATTCCTTCCTAGCACATTCCTTCAAAGAGAGAGAGTGCAACGTGCCAACCTCGTTGTTGGTAGAACGAGAATGAGGAAAAGCAGAGTGCATGTTTGCAAGGCTAGGAAAGAGCAGAGCCCTAGTCTTGCTGTTTATCTGCAATGACTGCAAGGGATAGTGAGGACCAGCAAGACAATTCCTTCTTAGCAACTGTATTGGAAGACAGAGAGTGCAACGTGTCAATCTCGGAGTTCAGAGAGCCAGACTGAGGAAAAGCAGAGTGCCTCTTTGCAAGGCTAGGAAAGAGCAGAGCCCCAGTCTTGCTGTTTCTCTGCAATGACTGCAAGGGATAGTGAGCACCAGCAAGACAATTCCTTCTTAGCACCTTTCTTCAAAGAGAGAGAGTGCAACGTGTCAATCTCACAGTTCGGAGAGCCAGAGTGAGAAAAAGCAGAGTGCCTGTTTGCAAGGCTAGGAAAGAGCACAGCCCCTGTGTTCCTGTTTATCTGCAATGACTGCAAGGGATAGTGAGCTCCAGTAACACAATTCCTTCCTAGCAATTTCCTTCGAAGAGAGTTCAACGTTTCAATCTCGCAGTATGGAAAGCCAGAGTGAGAAAAAGCAGACTACGTGTTTGCAAGTCTAGGAAAGAGCAAAGCCCCAGTCTTGCTGTTTATCTGCAGTGACTGCAAGGGATAGTTAGGACAAGAAAGAGAATTCCTTCCTAGCACTTTTCTTGGAGTAGAGAGATTGCAACGATTCAATCATACAGTACGGAGCGTGACAGTGAGAAAAAGCAGAGTGCCTCTTTGCAAGGCTAGGAAAGAGCAGAGCCCCAGTCTTGCTGTTTATCTGCAATGACTGCAAGGGATAGTGAGCACCAGCATGACAATTCCTTCCTAGCACATTCCCTCGAAGAGAGAGAGTGCAACGTGCCAACCTTGTTGTTGGTAGTACGAGAATGAGGAAAAGCAGAGTGCCTGTTTGCAAGGCTAGGAAAGAGCAGAGCCTCAGTCTTGCTGTTTATCTGCAATGACTGCAAGGGATAGTAAGGACCAGCAAGACAATTCCTTCCTAGCACCTTCCTTGGAATAGAGAGAGTGCAACGTGTCAATATCGCATTATGGAGAGCCAGAGTGAGAAAAAGCATATTACTTGTTTGCAAGGCTTGGAGAGAGCAAAGTCCCAGTCTTGCTGTTTATCTGCACTGACTGCCAGGGTTAGTTAGGACAAGAAAGAGAATTCCTTCCTAGCACCTTCCTTGGAAGTGAGAGAGTGCAACGTGTCAATCTCGCAGTTCGGAGAGCCAGAGTGAGGAAAAGCAGAGTGCCTGTTTGGAAGGCTAGGAAAGAGCAGAGCCCTGTCTTCCTGTTTATCTGGAATGACTGCAAGGGATACTGAGCACCAGCAAGACAATTCCTTCCTAGCACATTCCTTCAAAGAGAGAGAGTGCAACGTGCCAACCTCGTTGTTGGTAGTACGAGAATGAGGAAAAGCAGAGTGCCTGTTTGCAAGGCTAGGAAAGAGCAGAGCCCTAGTCTTGCTGTTTATCTGCAATGACTGCAAGGGATAGTGAGGACCAGCAAGACAATTCCTTCCTAGCACATTCCCTCGAAGAGAGAGAGTGCAACGTGCCAACCTCGTTGTTGGTAGTACGAGAATGAGGAAAAGCAGAGTGCCTGTTTGCAAGGCTAGGAAAGAGCAGAGCCCTGTCTTCCTGTTTATCTGGAATGACTGCAAGGGATAGTGAGCACCAGCAAGACAATTCCTTCCTACACCTTCCTTGGAATAGAGAGAGTGCAACGTGCCAACCTCGTCGTTGGTAGTACGAGAATGAGGAAAAGCAGAGTGCCTGTTTGCAAGGCTAGGAAAGAGCAGAGCCCCAGTCTTGCTGTTTATCTGCAATGACTGCAAGGGATAGTGAGGACATGAAAGAGAACTTCTTCCTAGCACCTTTCTTGGAGTAGAGAAATTCATGCGATTCAATCTCCGAATTTGGAGCGTGAGAGTGAGAAAAAGCAGAGTGCCTGTTTGGAAGGCTAGGAAAGAGCAGAGCCCTGTCTTCCTCTTTATCTGCAATGACTGCAAGGGATAGTGAGGACCAGCAAGACAATTCCTTCCAAGCATCTTCCTTGGAAGAGACAGAGTACAACGTGTCAATCTCGCAGTACGGAAAGCCAGAGGAAGAACAAGAGGAGTGCCTGTTTGGAAGCCTACGAAAGAGCAGATCCCCAGTCTTGCTGTTTATCTGCACTGACTGCAAGGGATAGTGAGGACAAGCAAGAGAATTCCTTCCTAGCACCTTCCTTGGAAGAGAGAGAGTGCAACGTGCCAACCTCGTTGTTGGTAGTACCAGAATGAGGAAAAGCAGAGTGCCTGTTTGCAAGGGTAGGAAAGAGCAGAGCCTCATTCTTGCTGTTTATCTGCAATGACTGCAAGGGATAGTAAGGACCAGCAAGACAATTCCTTCCTAGCACCTTCCTTGGAAGTGAGAGAGTGCAACGTGTCAATCTCGCAGTTCGGAGAGCCAGAGTGAGAAAAAGCAGAGTGCCTGTTTGGAAGGCTAGGAAAGAGCAGAGCCTCAGTCTTGCAGTTTATCTGCAATCACTGCAAGGGATAGTGAGCACCAGCAAGTCAATTCCTTCCTAGCACATTCCTTCAAAGAGAGAGAGTGCAACGTGCCAACCTCGTTGTTGGTAGTACGAGAATGAGGAAAAGCAGAGTGCCTGTTTGCAAGGCTAGGAAAGAGCAGAGCCCCAGTGTTCCTGTTTATCTGCAATGACTGCAAGGGATAGTGAGCTCCAGTAACACAATTCCTTCCTCGCAATTTCCTTCGAAGAGAGTTCAACGTTTCAATCTCGCAGTATGGAAAGCCACAGTGAGAAAAAGCAGACTACGTGTTTTTACGTCTAGGAAAGAGCTAAGCCCCAGTCTTGCTGTTTATCTGCAGTGACTGCAAGGGATAGTTAGGACAAGAAAGAGAATTCCTTCCTAGCACTTTTCTTGGAGTAGAGAGATTGCAACGATTCAATCATACAGTACGGAGCGTGAGAGTGAGAAAAAGCAGAGTGCCTCTTTGCAAGGCTAGGAAAGAGCAGAGCCCCAGTCTTGCTGTTTATCTGCAATGACTGCAAGGGATAGTGAGCACCAGCATGACAATTCCTTCCTAGCACATTCCCTCGAAGAGAGAGAGGCAACGTGCCAACCTCGTTGTTGGTAGTACGAGAATGAGGAAAAGCAGAGTGCCTGTTTGCAAGGCTAGGAAAGAGGAGAGCCTCAGTCTTGCTGTTTATCTGCAATGACTGCAAGGGATAGTGAGCACCAGCAAGACAATTCCTTCTTAGCACCTTCCTTCAAAGAGAGAGAGTGCAACGTGTCAATCTCACAGTTCAGAGAGCCAGAGTGAGAAAAAGCAGAGTGCCTGTTTGCAAGGCTAGGAAAGAGCACAGCCCCAGTGTTCCTGTTTATCTGCAATGACTGCAAGGGATAGTGAGCTCCAGTAACACAATTCCTTCCTAGCAATTTCCTTCGAAGAGAGTTCAACCTTTCAATCTCGCAGTATGGAAAGTCAGAGTGAGAAAAAGCAGACTACGTGTTTGCAAGTCTAGGAAAGAGCAAAGCCCCAGTCTTGCTGTTTATCTGCAGTGACTGCAAGGGACAGTGAGGACAAGAAAGAGAATTCCTTCCTAGCACCTTTCTTGAAGTAGAGAGATTGCTACGATTCAATCATACAGTATAGAGCGTGAGAGTGAGAAAAAGCAGAGTGCCTCTTTGCAAGGCTAGGAAAGAGGAGAGCCCCAGTCTTGCTGTTTATCTGCAATGACTGCAAGGGATAGTGAGCACCAGGATGACAATTCCTTCCTAGCACATTCCCTCGAAGAGAGAGAGTGCAACGTGCCAACCTTGTTGTTGGTAGTACGAGAATGAGGAAAAGCAGAGTGCCTGTTTGCAAGGCTAGGAAAGAGCAGAGCCTCAGTCTTGCTGTTTATCTGCAATGACTGCAAGGGATAGTAAGGACCAGCAAGACAATTCCTTCCTAGCACCTTCCTTGGAATAGAGAGAGTGCAACGTGTCAATATCGCATTATGGAGAGCCAGAGTGAGAAAAAGCATATTACTTGTTTGCAAGGCTTGGAGAGACCAAAGTCCCAGTCTTGCTGTTTATCTACAATCACTGCAAGGGATAGTGAGCAGCAGCAAGACAATTCCTTCCTAGCACCTTTCTTGGAAGAGAGAGTGTGCAACGTGCCAACCTCGTTGTTGGTAGTATGAGAATCAGGAAAAGCAGAGTGACTCTTTGCAAGGCTAGGAAAAATCAGAGCCTCATTCTTGCTGTTTATCTGCAATGACTGCAAGGGATAGTAAGGACCAGCAAGACAATTCCTTCCTAGCACCTTCCTTGGAATAGAGAGAGTGCAACGTGTCAATCTCGCAGTTCGGAGAGCCAGAGTGAGAAAAAGCAGAGTGCCTGTTTGGAAGGCTAGGAAAGAGCAGAGCCCTAGTCTTGCTGTTTATCTGCAATGACTGCAAGGGATAGTAAGGACCAGCAAGACAATTCCTTCCTAGCAACTGTATTGGAAGAGAGACAGTGCAACGTGTCAATCTCGGAGGTCGGGGAGCCAGACTGAGGAAAAGCAGAGTGCCTCTTTGCAAGGCTAGGAAAGAGCAGAGCCCCAGTCTTGCTGTTTCTCTGCAATGACTGCAAGGGATAGTGAGCACCAGCAAGACAATTCCTTCTTAGCACCTTCCTTCAAAGAGAGAGAGTGCAACGTGTCAATCTCACAGTTCAGAGAGCCAGAGTGAGAAAAAGCAGAGTGCCTGTTTGCAAGGCTAGGAAAGAGCAGAGCCCCAGTGTTCCTGTTTATCTGCAATGACTGCAAGGGATAGTGAGATCCAGTAACACAATTCCTTCCTAGCAATTTCCTTCGAAGAGAGTTCAACGTTTCAATCTCGCAGTATGGAAAGCCAGAGTGAGAAAAAGCAGACTACGTGTTTGCAAGTCTAGGAAAGAGCAAAGCCCCAGTCTAGCTGTTTATCTGCAGGGACTGCAAGGGATAGTTAGGACAAGAAAGAGAATTCCTTCCTAGCACTTTTCTTGGAGTAGAGAGATTGCAACGATTCAATCATACAGTACGGAGCGTGAGAGTGAGAAAAAGCAGAGTGCCTCTTTGCAAGGCTAGGAAAGAGCAGAGCCCCAGTCTTGCTGTTTCTCTGCAATGACTGCAAGGGATAGTGAGCACCAGCAAGACAATTCCTTCTTAGCACCTTTCTTCAAAGAGAGAGAGTGCAACGTGTCAATCTCACAGTTCAGAGAGCTAGAGTGAGAAAAAGCATTGTGCCTGTTTGCAAGGCTAGGAAAGAGCACAGCCCCTGTGTTCCTGTTTATCTGCAATGACTGCAAGGGATAGTGAGCTCCAGTAACACAATTCCTTCCTAGCAATTTCCTTCGAAGAGAGTTCAACGTTTCAATCTCGCAGTATGGAAAGCCAGAGTGAGAAAAAGCAGACTACGTGTTTGCAAGTCTAGGAAAGAGCAAAGCCCCAGTCTAGCTGTTTATCTGCAGGGACTGCAAGGGATAGTTAGGACAAGAAAGAGAATTCCTTCCTAGCACTTTTCTTGGAGTAGAGAGATTGCAACGATTCAATCATACAGTACGGAGCGTGAGAGTGAGAAAAAGCAGAGTGCCTCTTTGCAAGGCTAGGAAAGAGCAGAGCCCCAGTCTTGCTGTTTCTCTGCAATGACTGCAAGGGATAGTGAGCACCAGCACGACAATTCCTTCTTAGCACCTTTCTTCAAAGAGAGAGAGTGCAACGTGCCAACCTCGTTGTTGGTAGTACGAGAATGAGGAAAAGCAGAGTCCCTGTTTGCAAGGGTAGGAAAGATCAGAGCCTCATTCTTGCTGTTTATCTGCAGTGACTGCAAGGGATAGTTAGGACAAGAAAGAGAATTCCTTCCTAGCACCTTCCTTGGAATAGAGAGAGTGCAACGTGTCAATCTCGCAGTTCGGAGAGCCAGAGTGAGAAAAAGCAGAGTGCCTGTTTGGAAGGCTAGGAAAGAGCAGAGCCCTGTCTTCCTGTTTATCTGGAATGACTGCAAGGGATAGTGAGCACCAGCATGACAATTCCTTCCTAGCACATTCCCTCGAAGAGAGAGAGTGCAACGTGCCAACCTCGTTGTTGGTAGTACGAGAATGAGGAAAAGCAGAGTGCCTGTTTGCAAGGCTAGGAAAGAGCAGAGCCTCAGTCTTGCTGTTTATCTGCAATGACTGCAAGGGATAGTAAGGACCAGCAAGACAATTCCTTCCTAGCACCTTCCTTGGAATAGAGAGAGTGCAACGTGTCAATATCGCATTATGGAGAGCCAGAGTGAGAAACAGCATATTACTTGTTTGCAAGGCTTGGAGAGAGCAAAGTCCCAGTCTTGCTGTTTATCTGCACTGACTGCCAGGGTTAGTTAGGACAAGAAAGAGAATTCCTTCCTAGCACCTTCCTTGGAAGTGAGAGAGTGCAACGTGTCAATCTCGCAGTTCGGAGAGCCAGAGTGAGAAAAAGCAGAGTGCCTGTTTGGAAGGCTACGAAAGAGCAGAGCCCTGTCTTCCTGTTTATCTGGAATGACTGCAAGGGATACTGAGCACCAGCAAGACAATTCCTTCCTAGCACATTCCTTCAAAGAGAGAGAGTGGAACGTGCCAACCTCGTTGTTGGTAGTACGAGAATGAGGAAAAGCAGAGTGCCTGTTTGCAAGGCTAGGAAAGAGCAGAGCCCTAGTCTTGCTGTTTATCTGCAATGACTGCAAGGGATAGTAAGGACCAGCAAGACAATTCCTTCCTAGCAACTGTATTGGAAGAGAGAGAGTGCAACGTGTCAATCTCGGAGGTCGGGGAGCCAGACTGAGGAAAAGCAGAGTGCCTCTTTGCAAGGCTAGGAAAGAGCAGAGCCCCAGTCTTGCTGTTTCTCTGCAATGACTGCAAGGGATAGTGAGCACCAGCAAGACAATTCCTTCTTAGCACCTTTCTTCAAAGAGAGAGAGTGCAACGTGTCAATCTCACAGTTCAGAGAGCTAGAGTGAGAAAAAGCAGAGTGCCTGTTTGCAAGGCTAGGAAAGAGCACAGCCCCTGTGTTCCTGTTTATCTGCAATGACTGCAAGGGATAGTGAGCTCCAGTAACACAATTCCTTCCTAGTAATTTCCTTCGAAGAGAGTTCAACGTTTCAATCTCGCAGTATGGAAAGCCAGAGTGAGAAAAAGCAGACTACGTGTTTGCAAGTCTAGGAAAGAGCAAAGCCCCAGACTTGCTGTTTATCTGCAGTGACTGCAAGGGATAGTTAGGACAAGAAAGAGAATTCCTTCCTAGCACTTTTCTTGGAGTACAGAGATTGCAACGATTCAATCATACAGTACGGAGCGTGAGAGTGAGAAAAAGCAGAGTGCCTCTTTGCAAGGCTAGGAAAGAGGAGAGCCCCAGTCTTGCTGTTTATCTGCAATGACTGCAAGGGATAGTGAGCACCAGCATGACAATTCCTTCCTAGCACATTCCCTCGAAGAGAGAGAGTGCAACGTGCCAACCTCGTTGTTGGTAGTACGAGAATGAGGAAAAGCAGAGTGCCTGTTTGCAAGGCTAGGAAAGAGCAGAGCCTCAGTCTTGCTGTTTATCTGCAATGACTGCAAGGGATAGTAAGGACCAGCAAGACAATTCCTTCCTAGCACCTTCCTTGGAATAGAGAGAGTGCAACGTGTCAATATCGCATTATGGAGAGCCAGAGTGAGAAAAAGCATATTACTTGTTTGCAAGGCTTGGAGAGAGCAAAGTCCCAGTCTTGCTGTTTATCTGCACTGACTGCCAGGGTTAGTTAGGACAAGAAAGAGAATTCCTTCCTAGCACCTTCCTTGGAAGTGAGAGAGTGCAACGTGTCAATCTCGCAGTTCGGAGAGCCAGAGTGAGAAAAAGCAGAGTGCCTGTTTGGAAGGCTAGGAAAGAGCAGAGCCTCAGTCTTGCTGTTTATCTGCAATCACTGCAAGGGATAGTGAGCACCAGCAAGACAATTCCTTCCTAGCACATTCCCTCGAAGAGAGAGAGTGCAACGTGCCAACCTTGTTGTTGGTAGTACGAGAATGAGGAAAATCAGAGTGCCTCTTTGCAAGGCTAGGAAAGAGCAGAGCCCCAGTCTTGCTGTTTCTCTGCAATGACTGCAAGGGATAGTTAGGACAAGAAAGAGAATTCCTTCCTAGCACCTTCCTTGGAAGTGAGAGAGTGCAACGTGTCAATCTCGCAGTTCGGAGAGACAGAGTGAGAAAAAGCAGAGTGCCTGTTTGGAAGGCTAGGAAAGAGCAGAGCCCTGTCTTCCTGTTTATCTGGAATGACTGCAAGGGATACTGAGCACCAGCAAGACAATTCCTTCCTAGCACATTCCTTCAAAGAGAGAGAGTGCAACGTGCCAACCTCGTTGTTGGTAGAACGAGAATGAGGAAAAGCAGAGTGCATGTTTGCAAGGCTAGGAAAGAGCAGAGCCCTAGTCTTGCTGTTTATCTGCAATGACTGCAAGGGATAGTGAGGACCAGCAAGACAATTCCTTCTTAGCAACTGTATTGGAAGACAGAGAGTGCAACGTGTCAATCTCGGAGTTCAGAGAGCCAGACTGAGGAAAAGCAGAGTGCCTCTTTGCAAGGCTAGGAAAGAGCAGAGCCCCAGTCTTGCTGTTTCTCTGCAATGACTGCAAGGGATAGTGAGCACCAGCAAGACAATTCCTTCTTAGCACCTTTCTTCAAAGAGAGAGAGTGCAACGTGTCAATCTCACAGTTCGGAGAGCCAGAGTGAGAAAAAGCAGAGTGCCTGTTTGCAAGGCTAGGAAAGAGCACAGCCCCTGTGTTCCTGTTTATCTGCAATGACTGCAAGGGATAGTGAGCTCCAGTAACACAATTCCTTCCTAGCAATTTCCTTCGAAGAGAGTTCAACGTTTCAATCTTGCAGTATGGAAAGCCAGAGTGAGAAAAAGCAGAGTGCCTCTTTGCAAGGCTAGGAAAGAGCAGAGCCCCAGTCTTGCTGTTTCTCTGCAATGACTGCAAGGGATAGTGAGCACCAGCATGACAATTCCTTCCTAGCACATTCCCTCGAAGAGAGAGAGTGCAACGTGCCAACCTTGTTGTTGGTAGTACGAGAATGAGGAAAAGCAGAGTGCCTGATTGCAAGGCTAGGAAAGAGCAGAGCCTCAGTCTTGCTGTTTATCTGCAATGACTGCAAGGGATAGTAAGGACCAGCAAGACAATTCCTTCCTAGCACCTTCCTTGGAATAGAGAGAGTGCAACGTGTCAATATCGCATTATGGAGAGCCAGAGTGAGAAAAAGCATATTACTTGTTTGCAAGGCTTGGAGAGAGCAAAGTCCCAGTCTTGCTGTTTATCTGCACTGACTGCCAGGGTTAGTTAGGACAAGAAAGAGAATTCCTTCCTAGCACCTTCCTTGGAAGTGAGAGAGTGCAACGTGTCAATCTCGCAGTTCGGAGAGCCAGAGTGAGAAAAAGCAGAGTGCCTGTTTGGAAGGCTAGGAAAGAGCAGAGCCTCAGTCTTGCTGTTTATCTGCAATCACTGCAAGGGATAGTGAGCACCAGCAAGACAATTCCTTCCTAGCACATTCCCTCGAAGAGAGAGAGTGCAACGTGCCAACCTTGTTGTTGGTAGTACGAGAATGAGGAAAATCAGAGTGCCTCTTTGCAAGGCTAGGAAAGAGCAGAGCCCCAGTCTTGCTGTTTCTCTGCAATGACTGCAAGGGATAGTGAGTACCAGCACGACAATTCCTTCTTAGCACCTTTCTTCAAAGAGAGAGAGTGCAACGTGCCAACCTCGTTGTTGGTAGTACGAGAATGAGGAAAAGCAGAGTGCCTGTTTGCAAGGGTAGGAAAGATCAGAGCCTCATTCTTGCTGTTTATCTGCAGTGACTGCAAGGGATAGTTAGGACAAGAAAGAGAATTCCTTCCTAGCACCTTCCTTGGAAGTGAGAGAGTGCAACGTGTCAATCTCGCAGTTCGGAGAGCCAGAGTGAGAAAAAGCAGAGTGCCTGTTTGGAAGGCTAGTAAAGAGCAGAGCCCTGTCTTCCTGTTTATCTGGAATGACTGCAAGGGATACTGAGCACCAGCAAGAAAATTCCTTCCTAGCACATTCCTTCAAAGAGAGAGAGTGCAACGTGCCAACCTCGTTGTTGGTAGTACGAGAATGAGGAAAAGCAAAGTGCCTGTTTGCAAGGCTAGGAAAGAGCAGAGCCCTAGTCTTGCTGTTTATCTGCAATGACTGCAAGGGATAGTAAGGACCAGCAAGACAATTCCTTCCTAGCAACTGTATTGGAAGAGATAGAGTGCAAAGTGTCAATCTCACAGTTCAGAGAACTAGAGTGAGAAAAAGCAGAGTGCCTGTTTGCAAGGCTAGGAAAGAGCACAGCCCCTGTGCTCCTGTTTATCTGCAATGACTGCAAGGGATAGTGAGCTCCAGTAACACAATTCCTTCCTAGCAATTTCCTTCGAAGAGAGTTCAACGTTTCAATCTCGCAGTATGGAAAGCCAGAGTGAGAAAAAGCAGACTACGTGTTTGCAAGTCTAGGAAAGAGCAAAGCCCCAGACTTGCTGTTTATCTGCAGTGACTGCAAGGGATAGTTAGGACAAGAAAGAGAATTCCTTCCTAGCACTTTTCTTGGAGTAGAGAGATTGCAACGATTCAATCATACAGTACGGAGCGTGAGAGTGAGAAAAAGCAGAGTGCCTCTTTGCAAGGCTAGGAAAGAGGAGAGCCCCAGTCTTGCTGTTTATCTGCAATGACTGCAAGGGATAGTGAGCACCAGCATGACAATTCCTTCCTAGCACATTCCCTCGAAGAGAGAGAGTGCAACGTGCCAACCTCGTTGTTGGTAGTACGAGAATGAGGAAAAGCAGAGTGCCTCTTTGCAAGGCTAGGAAAGAGCAGAGCCTCAGTCTTGCTGTTTATCTGCAATGACTGCAAGGGATAGTAAGGACCAGCAAGACAATTCCTTCCTAGCACCTTCCTTGGAATAGAGAGAGTGCAACGTGTCAATATCGCATTATGGAGAGCCAGAGTGAGAAAAAGCATATTACTTGTTTGCAAGGCTTGGAGAGAGCAAAGTCCCAGTCTTGCTGTTTATCTGCACTGACTGCCAGGGTTAGTTAGGACAAGAAAGAGAATTCCTTCCTAGCACCTTCCTTGGAAGTGAGAGAGTGCAACGTGTCAATCTCGCAGTTCGGAGAGCCAGAGTGAGAAAAAGCAGAGTGCCTGTTTGGAAGGCTAGGAAAGAGCAGAGCCTCAGTCTTGCTGTTTATCTGCAATCACTGCAAGGGATAGTGAGCACCAGCAAGACAATTCCTTCCTAGCACATTCCCTCGAAGAGAGAGAGTGCAACGTGCCAACCTTGTTGTTGGTAGTACGAGAATGAGGAAAATCAGAGTGCCTCTTTGCAAGGCTAGGAAAGAGCAGAGCCCCAGTCTTGCTGTTTATCTGCAATGACTGCAAGGGATAGTTAGGACAAGAAAGAGAATTCCTTCCTAGCACCTTCCTTGGAAGTGAGAGAGTGCAACGTGTCAATCTCGCAGTTCGGAGAGCCAGAGTGAGAAAAAGCAGAGTGCCTGTTTGGAAGGCTAGGAAAGAGCAGAGCCCTGTCTTCCTGTTTATCTGGAATGACTGCAAGGGATACTGAGCACCAGCAAGACAATTCCTTCCTAGCACATTCCTTCAAAGAGAGATAGTGCAACGTGCCAACCTCGTTGTTGGTAGTACGAGAATGAGGAAAAGCAGAGTGCATGTTTGCAAGGCTAGGAAAGAGCAGAGCCCTAGTCTTGCTGTTTATCTGCAATGACTGCAAGGGATAGTGAGGACCAGCAAGACAATTCCTTCTTAGCAACTGTATTGGAAGACAGAGAGTGCAACGTGTCAATCTCGGAGTTCAGAGAGCCAGACTGAGGAAAAGCAGAGTGCCTGTTTGCAAGGCTAGGAAAGAGCAGAGCCCCAGTCTTGCTGTTTCTCTGCAATGACTGCAAGGGATAGTGAGCACCAGCAAGACAATTCCTTCTTAGCACCTTTCTTCAAAGAGAGAGAGTGCAACGTGTCAATCTCACAGTTCAGAGAGCTAGAGTGAGAAAAAGCAGAGTGCCTGTTTGCAAGGCTAGGAAAGAGCACAGCCCCTGTGTTCCTGTTTATCTGCAATGACTGCAAGGGATAGTGAGCTCCAGTAACACAATTCCTTCCTAGCAATTTCCTTCGAAGAGAGTTCAACGTTTCAATCTCGCAGTATGGAAAGCCAGAGTGAGAAAAAGCAGACTACGTGTTTGCAAGTCTAGGAAAGAGCAAAGCCCCAGTCTTGCTGTTTATCTGCAGTGACTGCAAGGGATAGTTAGGACAAGAAAGAGAATTCCTTCCTAGCACTTTTCTTGGAGTAGAGAGATTGCAACGATTCAATCATACAGTACGGAGCGTGAGAGTGAGAAAAAGCAGAGTGCCTCTTTGCAAGGCTAGGAAAGAGCAGAGCCCCAGTCTTGCTGTTTCTCTGCAATGACTGCAAGGGATAGTGAGCACCAGCATGACAATTCCTTCCTAGCACATTCCCTCGAAGAGAGAGAGTGCAACGTGCCAACCTTGTTGTTGGTAGTACGAGAATGAGGAAAAGCAGAGTGCCTGATTGCAAGGCTAGGAAAGAGCAGAGCCTCAGTCTTGCTGTTTATCTGCAATGACTGCAAGGGATAGTAAGGACCAGCAAGACAATTCCTTCCTAGCACCTTCCTTGGAATAGAGAGAGTGCAACGTGTCAATATCGCATTATGGAGAGCCAGAGTGAGAAAAAGCATATTACTTGTTTGCAAGGCTTGGAGAGAGCAAAGTCCCAGTCTTGCTGTTTATCTGCAGTGACTGCCAGGGTTAGTTAGGACAAGAAAGAGAATTCCTTCCTAGCACCTTCCTTGGAAGTGAGAGAGTGCAACGTGTCAATCTCGCAGTTCGGAGAGCCAGAGTGAGAAAAAGCAGAGTGCCTGTTTGGAAGGCTAGGAAAGAGCAGAGCCTCAGTCTTGCTGTTTATCTGCAATCACTGCAAGGGATAGTGAGCACCAGCAAGACAATTCCTTCCTAGCACATTCCCTCGAAGAGAGAGAGTGCAACGTGCCAACCTTGTTGTTGGTAGTACGAGAATGAGGAAAATCAGAGTGCCTCTTTGCAAGGCTAGGAAAGAGCAGAGCCCCAGTCTTGCTGTTTCTCTGCAATGACTGCAAGGGATAGTGAGTACCAGCACGACAATTCCTTCTTAGCACCTTTCTTCAAAGAGAGAGAGTGCAACGTGCCAACCTCGTTGTTGGTAGTACGAGAATGAGGAAAAGCAGAGTGCCTGTTTGCAAGGGTAGGAAAGATCAGAGCCTCATTCTTGCTGTTTATCTGCAGTGACTGCAAGGGATAGTTAGGACAAGAAAGAGAATTCCTTCCTAGCACCTTCCTTGGAAGTGAGAGAGTGCAACGTGTCAATCTCGCAGTTCGGAGAGCCAGAGTGAGAAAAAGCAGAGTGCCTGTTTGGAAGGCTAGTAAAGAGCAGAGCCCTGTCTTCCTGTTTATCTGGAATGACTGCAAGGGATACTGAGCACCAGCAAGAAAATTCCTTCCTAGCACATTCCTTCAAAGAGAGAGAGTGCAACGTGCCAACCTCGTTGTTGGTAGTACGAGAATGAGGAAAAGCAAAGTGCCTGTTTGCAAGGCTAGGAAAGAGCAGAGCCCTAGTCTTGCTGTTTATCTGCAATGACTGCAAGGGATAGTAAGGACCAGCAAGACAATTCCTTCCTAGCAACTGTATTGGAAGAGATAGAGTGCAAAGTGTCAATCTCGGAGGTCGGGGAGCCAGACTGAGGAAAAGCAGAGTGCCTCTTTGCAAGGCTAGGAAAGAGCAGAGCCCCAGTCTTGCTGTTTCTCTGCAATGACTGCAAGGGATAGTGAGCACCAGCAAGACAATTCCTTCTTAGCACCTTTCTTCAAAGAGAGAGAGTGCAACGTGTCAATCTCACAGTTCAGAGAGCTAGAGTGAGAAAAAGCAGAGTGCCTGTTTGCAAGGCTAGGAAAGAGCACAGCCCCTGTGTTCCTGTTTATCTGCAATGACTGCAAGGGATAGTGAGCTCCAGTAACACAATTCCTTCCTAGCAATTTCCTTCGAAGAGAGTTCAACGTTTCAATCTCGCAGTATGGAAAGCCAGAGTGAGAAAAAGCAGACTACGTGTTTGCAAGTCTAGGAAAGAGCAAAGCCCCAGACTTGATGTTTATCTGCAGTGACTGCAAGGGATAGTTAGGACAAGAAAGAGAATTCCTTCCTAGCACTTTTCTTGGAGTAGAGAGATTGCAACGATTCAATCATACAGTATAGAGCGTGACAGTGAGAAAAAGCAGAGTGCCTCTTTGCAAGGCTAGGAAAGAGCAGAGCCCCAGTCTTGCTGTTTATCTGCAATGACTGCAAGGGATAGTGAGCACCAGCATGACAATTCCTTCCTAGCACATTCCCTCGAAGAGAGAGAGTGCAACGTGCCAACCTTGTTGTTGGTAGTACGAGAATGAGGAAAAGCAGAGTGCCTGATTGCAAGGCTAGGAAAGAGCAGAGCCTCAGTCTTGCTGTTTATCTGCAATGACTGCAAGGGATAGTAAGGACCAGCAAGACAATTCCTTCCTAGCACCTTCCTTGGAATAGAGAGAGTGCAACGTGTCAATATCGCATTATGGAGAGCCAGAGTGAGAAAAAGCATATTACTTGTTTGCAAGGCTTGGAGAGAGCAAAGTCCCAGTCTTGCTGTTTATCTGCAGTGACTGCCAGGGTTAGTTAGGACAAGAAAGAGAATTCCTTCCTAGCACCTTCCTTTGAATTGAGAGAGTGCAACGTGTCAATCTCGCAGTTCGGAGAGCCAGAGTGAGAAAAAGCAGAGTGCCTGTTTGGAAGGCTAGGAAAGAGCAGAGCCTCAGTCTTGCTGTTTATCTGCAATCACTGCAAGGGATAGTGAGCACCAGCAAGACAATTCCTTCCTAGCACATTCCCTCGAAGAGAGAGAGTGCAACTTGCCAACCTTGTTGTTGGTAGTACGAGAATGAGGAAAATCAGAGTGCCTCTTTGCAAGGCTAGGAAAGAGCAGAGCCCCAGTCTTGCTGTTTCTCTGCAATGACTGCAAGGGATAGTTAGGACAAGAAAGAGAATTCCTTCCTAGCACCTTCCTTGGAAGTGAGAGAGTGCAACGTGTCAATCTCGCAGTTCGGAGAGCCAGAGTGAGAAAAAGCAGAGTGCCTGTTTGGAAGGCTAGGAAAGAGCAGAGCCCTGTCTTCCTGTTTATCTGGAATGACTGCAAGGGATACTGAGCACCAGCAAGACAATTCCTTCCTAGCACATTCCTTCAAAGAGAGAGAGTGCAACGTGCCAACCTCGTTGTTGGTAGTACGAGAATGAGGAAAAGCAGAGTGCATGTTTGCAAGGCTAGGAAAGAGCAGAGCCCTAGTCTTGCTGTTTATCTGCAAAGACTGCAAGGGATAGTGAGGACCAGCAAGACAATTCCTTCCTAGCAACTGCATTGGAAGACAGAGAGTGCAACGTGTCAATCTCGGAGTTCAGAGAGCCAGACTGAGGAAAAGCAGAGTGCCTCTTTGCAAGGCTAGGAAAGAGCAGAGCCCCAGTCTTGCTGTTTCTCTGCAATGACTGCAAGGGATAGTGAGCACCAGCAAGACAATTCCTTCTTAGCACCTTTCTTCAAAGAGAGAGAGTGCAACGTGTCAATCTCACAGTTCAGAGAGCTAGAGTGAGAAAAAGCAGAGTGCCTGTTTGCAAGGCTAGGAAAGAGCACAGCCCCTGTGTTCCTGTTTATCTGCAATGACTGCAAGGGATAGTGAGCTCCAGTAACACAATTCCTTCCTAGCAATTTCCTTCGAAGAGAGTTCAACGTTTCAATCTCGCAGTATGGAAAGCCAGAGTGAGAAAAAGCAGACTACGTGTTTGCAAGTCTAGGAAAGAGCAAAGCCCCAGTCTTGCTGTTTATCTGCAGTGACTGCAAGGGATAGTTAGGACAAGAAAGAGAATTCCTTCCTAGCACTTTTCTTGGAGTAGAGAGATTGCAACGATTCAATCATACAGTACGGAGCGTGAGAGTGAGAAAAAGCAGAGTGCCTCTTTGCAAGGCTAGGAAAGAGCAGAGCCCCAGTCTTGCTGTTTCTCTGCAATGACTGCAAGGGATAGTGAGCACCAGCATGACAATTCCTTCCTAGCACATTCCCTCGAAGAGAGAGAGTGCAACGTGCCAACCTTGTTGTTGGTAGTACGAGAATGAGGAAAAGCAGAGTGCCTGATTGCAAGGCTAGGAAAGAGCAGAGCCTCAGTCTTGCTGTTTATCTGCAATGACTGCAAGGGATAGTAAGGACCAGCAAGACAATTCCTTCCTAGCACCTTCCTTGGAATAGAGAGAGTGCAACGTGTCAATATCGCATTATGGAGAGCCAGAGTGAGAAAAAGCATATTACTTGTTTGCAAGGCTTGGAGAGAGCAAAGTCCCAGTCTTGCTGTTTATCTGCAGTGACTGCCAGGGTTAGTTAGGACAAGAAAGAGAATTCCTTCCTAGCACCTTCCTTGGAAGTGAGAGAGTGCAACGTGTCAATCTCGCAGTTCGGAGAGCCAGAGTGAGAAAAAGCAGAGTGCCTGTTTGGAAGGCTAGGAAAGAGCAGAGCCTCAGTCTTGCTGTTTATCTGCAATCACTGCAAGGGATAGTGAGCACCAGCAAGACAATTCCTTCCTAGCACATTGCCTCGAAGAGAGAGAGTGCAACGTGCCAACCTTGTTGTTGGTAGTACGAGAATGAGGAAAATCAGAGTGCCTCTTTGCAAGGCTAGGAAAGAGCAGAGCCCCAGTCTTGCTGTTTCTCTGCAATGACTGCAAGGGATAGTGAGTACCAGCACGACAATTCCTTCTTAGCACCTTTCTTCAAAGAGAGAGAGTGCAACGTGCCAACCTCGTTGTTGGTAGTACGAGAATGAGGAAAAGCAGAGTGCCTGTTTGCAAGGGTAGGAAAGATCAGAGCCTCATTCTTGCTGTTTATCTGCAGTGACTGCAAGGGATAGTTAGGACAAGAAAGAGAATTCCTTCCTAGCACCTTCCTTGGAAGTGAGAGAGTGCAACGTGTCAATCTCGCAGTTCGGAGAGCCAGAGTGAGAAAAAGCAGAGTGCCTGTTTGGAAGGCTAGGAAAGAGCAGAGCCCTGTCTTCCTGTTTATCTGGAATGACTGCAAGGGATACTGAGCACCAGCAAGACAATTCCTTCCTAGCACATTCCTTCAAAGAGAGAGAGTGCAACGTGCCAACCTCGTTGTTGGTAGAACGAGAATGAGGAAAAGCAAAGTGCCTGTTTGCAAGGCTAGGAAAGAGCAGAGCCCTAGTCTTGCTGTTTATCTGCAATGACTGCAAGGGATAGTAAGGACCAGCAAGACAATTCCTTCCTAGCAACTGTATTGGAAGAGATAGAGTGCAAAGTGTCAATCTCGGAGGTCGGGGAGCCAGACTGAGGAAAAGCAGAGTGCCTCTTTGCAAGGCTAGGAAAGAGCAGAGCCCCAGTCTTGCTGTTTCTCTGCAATGACTGCAAGGGATAGTGAGCACCAGCAAGACAATTCCTTCTTAGCACCTTTCTTCAAAGAGAGAGAGTGCAACGTGTCAATCTCACAGTTCAGAGAGCTAGAGTGAGAAAAAGCAGAGTGCCTGTTTGCAAGGCTAGGAAAGAGCACAGCCCCTGTGTTCCTGTTTATCTGCAATGACTGCAAGGGATAGTGAGCTCCAGTAACACAATTCCTTCCTAGCAATTTCCTTCGAAGAGAGTTCAACGTTTCAATCTCGCAGTATGGAAAGCCAGAGTGAGAAAAAGCAGACTACGTGTTTGCAAGTCTAGGAAAGAGCAAAGCCCCAGACTTGCTGTTTATCTGCAGTGACTGCAAGGGATAGTTAGGACAAGAAAGAGAATTCCTTCCTAGCACTTTTCTTGGAGTAGAGAGATTGCAACGATTCAATCATACAGTATAGAGCGTGAGAGTGAGAAAAAGCAGAGTGCCTCTTTGCAAGGCTAGGAAAGAGGAGAGCCCCAGTCTTGCTGTTTATCTGCAATGACTGCAAGGGATAGTGAGCACCAGCATGACAATTCCTTCCTAGCACATTCCCTCGAAGAGAGAGAGTGCAACGTGCCAACCTCGTTGTTGGTAGTACGAGAATGAGGAAAAGCAGAGTGCCTGTTTGCAAGGCTAGGAAAGAGCAGAGCCTCAGTCTTGCTGTTTATCTGCAATGACTGCAAGGGATAGTAAGGACCAGCAAGACAATTCCTTCCTAGCACCTTCCTTGGAATAGAGAGAGTGCAACGTGTCAATATCGCATTATGGAGAGCCAGAGTGAGAAAAAGCATATTACTTGTTTGCAAGGCTTGGAGAGAGCAAAGTCCCAGTCTTGCTGTTTATCTGCACTGACTGCCAGGGTTAATTAGGAAAAGAAAGAGAATTCCTTCCTAGCACCTTCCTTGGAAGTGAGAGAGTGCAACGTGTCAATCTCGCAGTTCGGAGAGCCAGAGTGAGAAAAAGCAGAGTGCCTGTTTGGAAGGCTAGGAAAGAGCAGAGCCTCAGTCTTGCTGTTTATCTGCAATCACTGCAAGGGATAGTGAGCACCAGCAAGACAATTCCTTCCTAGCACATTCCCTCGAAGAGAGAGAGTGCAACGTGCCAACCTTGTTGTTGGTAGTACGAGAATGAGGAAAATCAGAGTGCCTCTTTGCAAGGCTAGGAAAGAGCAGAGCCCCAGTCTTGCTGTTTCTCTGCAATGACTGCAAGGGATAGTGAGTACCAGCACGACAATTCCTTCTTAGCACCTTTCTTCAAAGAGAGAGAGTGCAACGTGCCAACCTCGTTGTTGGTAGTACGAGAATGAGGAAAAGCAGAGTGCCTGTTTGCAAGGCTAGGAAAGAGCAGAGCCCTAGTCTTGCTGTTTATCTGCAATGACTGCAAGGGATAGTAAGGACCAGCAAGACAATTCCTTCCTAGCAACTGTATTGGAAGAGAAAGAGTGCAAAGTGTCAATCTCGGAGGTCGGGGAGCCAGACTGAGGAAAAGCAGAGTGCCTCTTTGCAAGGCTAGGAAAGAGCAGAGCCCCAGTCTTGCTGTTTCTCTGCAATGACTGCAAGGGATAGTGAGCACCAGCAAGACAATTCCTTCTTAGCACCTTTCTTCAAAGAGAGAGAGTGCAACGTGTCAATCTCACAGTTCAGAGAGCTAGAGTGAGAAAAAGCAGAGTGCCTGTTTGCAAGGCTAGGAAAGAGCACAGCCCCTGTGTTCCTGTTTATCTGCAATGACTGCAAGGGATAGTGAGCTCCAGTAACACAATTCCTTCCTAGCAATTTCCTTCGAAGAGAGTTCAACGTTTCAATCTCGCAGTATGGAAAGCCAGAGTGAGAAAAAGCAGACTACGTGTTTGCAAGTCTAGGAAAGAGCAAAGCCCCAGACTTGCTGTTTATCTGCAGTGACTGCAAGGGATAGTTAGGACAAGAAAGAGAATTCCTTCCTAGCACTTTTCTTGGAGTAGAGAGATTGCAACGATTCAATCATACAGTACGGAGCGTGAGAGTGAGAAAAAGCAGAGTGCCTCTTTGCAAGGCTAGGAAAGAGGAGAGCCCCAGTCTTGCTGTTTATCTGCAATGACTGCAAGGGATAGTGAGCACCAGCATGACAATTCCTTCCTAGCACATTCCCTCGAAGAGAGAGAGTGCAACGTGCCAACCTCGTTGTTGGTAGTACGAGAATGAGGAAAAGCAGAGTGCCTGTTTGCAAGGCTAGGAAAGAGCAGAGCCTCAGTCTTGCTGTTTATCTGCAATGACTGCAAGGGATAGTAAGGACCAGCAAGACAATTCCTTCCTAGCACCTTCCTTGGAATAGAGAGAGTGCAACGTGTCAATATCGCATTATGGAGAGCCAGAGTGAGAAAAAGCATATTACTTGTTTGCAAGGCTTGGAGAGAGCAAAGTCCCAGTCTTGCTGTTTATCTGCACTGACTGCCAGGGTTAATTAGGACAAGAAAGAGAATTCCTTCCTAGCACCTTCCTTGGAAATGAGAGAGTGCAACGTGTCAATCTCGCAGTTCGGAGAGCCAGAGTGAGAAAAAGCAGAGTGCCTGTTTGGAAGGCTAGGAAAGAGCAGAGCCCTGTCTTCCTGTTTATCTGGAATGACTGCAAGGGATACTGAGCACCAGCAAGACAATTCCTTCCTAGCACATTCCTTCAAAGAGAGAGAGTGCAACGTGCCAACCTCGTTGTTGGTAGTACGAGAATGAGGAAAAGCAAAGTGCCTGTTTGCAAGGCTAGGAAAGAGCAGAGCCCTAGTTTTGCTGTTTATCTGCAATGACTGCAAGGGATAGTAAGGACCAGCAAGACAATTCCTTCCTAGCAACTGTATTGGAAGAGATAGAGTGCAAAGTGTCAATCTCGGAGGTCGGGGAGCCAGACTGAGGAAAAGCAGAGTGCCTCTTTGCAAGGCTAGGAAAGAGCAGAGCCCCAGTCTTGCTGTTTCTCTGCAATGACTGCAAGGGATAGTGAGCACCAGCAAGACAATTCCTTCTTAGCACCTTTCTTCAAAGAGAGAGAGTGCAACGTGTCAATCTCACAGTTCAGAGAGCTAGAGTGAGAAAAAGCAGAGTGCCTGTTTGCAAGGCTAGGAAAGAGCACAGCCCCTGTGTTCCTGTTTATCTGCAATGACTGCAAGGGATAGTAAGGACCAGCAAGACAATTCCTTCCTAGCACCTTCCTTGGAATAGAGAGAGTGCAACGTGTCAATATCGCATTATGGAGAGCCAGAGTGAGAAAAAGCATATTACTTGTTTGCAAGGCTTGGAGAGAGCAAAGTCCCAGTCTTGCTGTTTATCTGCACTGACTGCCAGGGTTAGTTAGGACAAGAAAGAGAATTCCTTCCTAGCACCTTCCTTGGAAGTGAGAGAGTGCAACGTGTCAATCTCGCAGTTCGGAGAGCCAGAGTGAGAAAAAGCAGAGTGCCTGTTTGGAAGGCTAGGAAAGAGCAGAGCCTCAGTCTTGCTGTTTATCTGCAATCACTGCAAGGGATAGTAAGGACCAGCAAGACAATTCCTTCCTAGCAACTGTATTGGAAGAGATAGAGTGCAAAGTGTCAATCTCGGAGGTCGGGGAGCCAGACTGAGGAAAAGCAGAGTGCCTCTTTGCAAGGCTAGGAAAGAGCAGAGCCCCAGTCTTGCTGTTTCTCTGCAATGACTGCAAGGGATAGTGAGCACCAGCAAGACAATTCCTTCTTAGCACCTTTCTTCAAAGAGAGAGAGTGCAACCTGTCAATCTCACAGTTCAGAGAGCTAGAGTGAGAAAAAGCAGAGTGCCTGTTTGCAAGGCTAGGAAAGAGCACAGCCCCTGTGTTCCTGTTTACCTGCAATGACTGCAAGGGATAGTGAGCTCCAGTAACACAATTCCTTCCTAGCAATTTCCTTCGAAGAGAGTTCAACGTTTCAATCTCGCAGTATGGAAAGCCAGAGTGAGAAAAAGCAGACTACGTGTTTGCAAGTCTAGGAAAGAGCAAAGCCCCAGACTTGCTGTTTATCTGCAGTGACTGCAAGGGATAGTTAGGACAAGAAAGAGAATTCCTTCCTAGCACTTTTCTTGGAGTAGAGAGATTGCAACGATTCAATCATACAGTATAGAGCGTGAGAGTGAGAAAAAGCAGAGTGCCTTTTTGCAAGGCTAGGAAAGAGGAGAGCCCCAGTCTTGCTGTTTATCTGCAATGACTGCAAGGGATAGTGAGCACCAGCATGACAATTCCTTCCTAGCACATTCCCTCGAAGAGAGAGAGTGCAACGTGCCAACCTCGTTGTTGGTAGTACGAGAATGAGGAAAAGCAGAGTGCCTGTTTGCAAGGCTAGGAAAGAGCAGAGCCTCAGTCTTGCTGTTTATCTGCAATGACTGCAAGGGATAGTAAGGACCAGCAAGACAATTCCTTCCTAGCACCTTCCTTGGAATAGAGAGAGTGCAACGTGTCAATATCGCATTATGGAGAGCCAGAGTGAGAAAAAGCATATTACTTGTTTGCAAGGCTTGGAGAGAGCAAAGTCCCAGTCTTGCTGTTTATCTGCACTGACTGCCAGGGTTAATTAGGACAAGAAAGAGAATTCCTTCCTAGCACCTTCCTTGGAAGTGAGAGAGTGCAACGTGTCAATCTCGCAGTTCGGAGAGCCAGAGTGAGAAAAAGCAGAGTGCCTGTTTGGAAGGCTAGGAAAGAGCAGAGCCTCAATCTTGCTGTTTATCTGCAATCACTGCAAGGGATAGTGAGCACCAGCAAGACAATTCCTTCCTAGCACATTCCCTCGAAGAGAGAGAGTGCAACGTGCCAACCTTGTTGTTGGTAGTACGAGAATGAGGAAAATCAGAGTGCCTCTTTGCAAGGCTAGGAAAGAGCAGAGCCCCAGTCTTGCTGTTTCTCTGCAATGACTGCAAGGGATAGTGAGGACCAGCAAGACAATTCCTTCCTAGCAACTGTATTGGAAGAGATAGAGTGCAAAGTGTCAATCTCGGAGGTCGGGGAGCCAGACTGAGGAAAAGCAGAGTGCCTCTTTGCAAGGCTAGGAAAGAGCAGAGCCCCAGTCTTGCTGTTTCTCTGCAATGACTGCAAGGGATAGTGAGCACCAGCAAGACAATTCCTTCTTAGCACCTTTCTTCAAAGAGAGAGAGTGCAACGTGTCAATCTCACAGTTCAGAGAGCTAGAGTGAGAAAAAGCAGAGTGCCTGTTTGCAAGGCTAGGAAAGAGCACAGCCCCTGTGTTCCTGTTTATCTGCAATGACTGCAAGGGATAGTGAGCTCCAGTAACACAATTCCTTCCTAGCAATTTCCTTCGAAGAGAGTTCAACGTTTCAATCTCGCAGTATGGAAAGCCAGAGTGAGAAAAAGCAGACTACGTGTTTGCAAGTCTAGGAAAGAGCAAAGCCCCAGACTTGATGTTTATCTGCAGTGACTGCAAGGGATAGTTAGGACAAGAAAGAGAATTCCTTCCTAGCACTTTTCTTGGAGTAGAGAGATTGCAACGATTCAATCATACAGTATAGAGCGTGACAGTGAGAAAAAGCAGAGTGCCTCTTTGCAAGGCTAGGAAAGAGCAGAGCCCCAGTCTTGCTGTTTATCTGCAATGACTGCAAGGGATAGTGAGCACCAGCATGACAATTCCTTCCTAGCACATTCCCTCGAAGAGAGAGAGTGCAACGTGCCAACCTTGTTGTTGGTAGTACGAGAATGAGGAAAAGCAGAGTGCCTGATTGCAAGGCTAGGAAAGAGCAGAGCCTCAGTCTTGCTGTTTATCTGCAATGACTGCAAGGGATAGTAAGGACCAGCAAGACAATTCCTTCCTAGCACCTTCCTTGGAATAGAGAGAGTGCAACGTGTCAATATCGCATTATGGAGAGCCAGAGTGAGAAAAAGCATATTACTTGTTTGCAAGGCTTGGAGAGAGCAAAGTCCCAGTCTTGCTGTTTATCTGCAGTGACTGCCAGGGTTAGTTAGGACAAGAAAGAGAATTCCTTCCTAGCACCTTCCTTTGAATTGAGAGAGTGCAACGTGTCAATCTCGCAGTTCGGAGAGCCAGAGTGAGAAAAAGCAGAGTGCCTGTTTGGAAGGCTAGGAAAGAGCAGAGCCTCAGTCTTGCTGTTTATCTGCAATCACTGCAAGGGATAGTGAGCACCAGCAAGACAATTCCTTCCTAGCACATTCCCTCGAAGAGAGAGAGTGCAACTTGCCAACCTTGTTGTTGGTAGTACGAGAATGAGGAAAATCAGAGTGCCTCTTTGCAAGGCTAGGAAAGAGCAGAGCCCCAGTCTTGCTGTTTCTCTGCAATGACTGCAAGGGATAGTTAGGACAAGAAAGAGAATTCCTTCCTAGCACCTTCCTTGGAAGTGAGAGAGTGCAACGTGTCAATCTCGCAGTTCGGAGAGCCAGAGTGAGAAAAAGCAGAGTGCCTGTTTGGAAGGCTAGGAAAGAGCAGAGCCCTGTCTTCCTGTTTATCTGGAATGACTGCAAGGGATACTGAGCACCAGCAAGACAATTCCTTCCTAGCACATTCCTTCAAAGAGAGAGAGTGCAACGTGCCAACCTCGTTGTTGGTAGTACGAGAATGAGGAAAAGCAGAGTGCATGTTTGCAAGGCTAGGAAAGAGCAGAGCCCTAGTCTTGCTGTTTATCTGCAATGACTGCAAGGGATAGTGAGGACCAGCAAGACAATTCCTTCCTAGCAACTGCATTGGAAGACAGAGAGTGCAACGTGTCAATCTCGGAGTTCAGAGAGCCAGACTGAGGAAAAGCAGAGTGCCTCTTTGCAAGGCTAGGAAAGAGCAGAGCCCCAGTCTTGCTGTTTCTCTGCAATGACTGCAAGGGATAGTGAGCACCAGCAAGACAATTCCTTCTTAGCACCTTTCTTCAAAGAGAGAGAGTGCAACGTGTCAATCTCACAGTTCAGAGAGCTAGAGTGAGAAAAAGCAGAGTGCCTGTTTGCAAGGCTAGGAAAGAGCACAGCCCCTGTGTTCCTGTTTATCTGCAATGACTGCAAGGGATAGTGAGCTCCAGTAACACAATTCCTTCCTAGCAATTTCCTTCGAAGAGAGTTCAACGTTTCAATCTCGCAGTATGGAAAGCCAGAGTGAGAAAAAGCAGACTACGTGTTTGCAAGTCTAGGAAAGAGCAAAGCCCCAGTCTTGCTGTTTATCTGCAGTGACTGCAAGGGATAGTTAGGACAAGAAAGAGAATTCCTTCCTAGCACTTTTCTTGGAGTAGAGAGATTGCAACGATTCAATCATACAGTACGGAGCGTGAGAGTGAGAAAAAGCAGAGTGCCTCTTTGCAAGGCTAGGAAAGAGCAGAGCCCCAGTCTTGCTGTTTCTCTGCAATGACTGCAAGGGATAGTGAGCACCAGCATGACAATTCCTTCCTAGCACATTCCCTCGAAGAGAGAGAGTGCAACGTGCCAACCTTGTTGTTGGTAGTACGAGAATGAGGAAAAGCAGAGTGCCTGATTGCAAGGCTAGGAAAGAGCAGAGCCTCAGTCTTGCTGTTTATCTGCAATGACTGCAAGGGATAGTAAGGACCAGCAAGACAATTCCTTCCTAGCACCTTCCTTGGAATAGAGAGAGTGCAACGTGTCAATATCGCATTATGGAGAGCCAGAGTGAGAAAAAGCATATTACTTGTTTGCAAGGCTTGGAGAGAGCAAAGTCCCAGTCTTGCTGTTTATCTGCAGTGACTGCCAGGGTTAGTTAGGACAAGAAAGAGAATTCCTTCCTAGCACCTTCCTTGGAAGTGAGAGAGTGCAACGTGTCAATCTCGCAGTTCGGAGAGCCAGAGTGAGAAAAAGCAGAGTGCCTGTTTGGAAGGCTAGGAAAGAGCAGAGCCTCAGTCTTGCTGTTTATCTGCAATCACTGCAAGGGATAGTGAGCACCAGCAAGACAATTCCTTCCTAGCACATTCCCTCGAAGAGAGAGAGTGCAACGTGCCAACCTTGTTGTTGGTAGTACGAGAATGAGGAAAATCAGAGTGCCTCTTTGCAAGGCTAGGAAAGAGCAGAGCCCCAGTCTTGCTGTTTCTCTGCAATGACTGCAAGGGATAGTGAGTACCAGCACGACAATTCCTTCTTAGCACCTTTCTTCAAAGAGAGAGAGTGCAACGTGCCAACCTCGTTGTTGGTAGTACGAGAATGAGGAAAAGCAGAGTGCCTGTTTGCAAGGGTAGGAAAGATCAGAGCCTCATTCTTGCTGTTTATCTGCAGTGACTGCAAGGGATAGTTAGGACAAGAAAGAGAATTCCTTCCTAGCACCTTCCTTGGAAGTGAGAGAGTGCAACGTGTCAATCTCGCAGTTCGGAGAGCCAGAGTGAGAAAAAGCAGAGTGCCTGTTTGGAAGGCTAGGAAAGAGCAGAGCCCTGTCTTCCTGTTTATCTGGAATGACTGCAAGGGATACTGAGCACCAGCAAGACAATTCCTTCCTAGCACATTCCTTCAAAGAGAGAGAGTGCAACGTGCCAACCTCGTTGTTGGTAGAACGAGAATGAGGAAAAGCAAAGTGCCTGTTTGCAAGGCTAGGAAAGAGCAGAGCCCTAGTCTTGCTGTTTATCTGCAATGACTGCAAGGGATAGTAAGGACCAGCAAGACAATTCCTTCCTAGCAACTGTATTGGAAGAGATAGAGTGCAAAGTGTCAATCTCGGAGGTCGGGGAGCCAGACTGAGGAAAAGCAGAGTGCCTCTTTGCAAGGCTAGGAAAGAGCAGAGCCCCAGTCTTGCTGTTTCTCTGCAATGACTGCAAGGGATAGTGAGCACCAGCAAGACAATTCCTTCTTAGCACCTTTCTTCAAAGAGAGAGAGTGCAACGTGTCAATCTCACAGTTCAGAGAGCTAGAGTGAGAAAAAGCAGAGTGCCTGTTTGCAAGGCTAGGAAAGAGCACAGCCCCTGTGTTCCTGTTTATCTGCAATGACTGCAAGGGATAGTGAGCTCCAGTAACACAATTCCTTCCTAGCAATTTCCTTCGAAGAGAGTTCAACGTTTCAATCTCGCAGTATGGAAAGCCAGAGTGAGAAAAAGCAGACTACGTGTTTGCAAGTCTAGGAAAGAGCAAAGCCCCAGACTTGCTGTTTATCTGCAGTGACTGCAAGGGATAGTTAGGACAAGAAAGAGAATTCCTTCCTAGCACTTTTCTTGGAGTAGAGAGATTGCAACGATTCAATCATACAGTATAGAGCGTGAGAGTGAGAAAAAGCAGAGTGCCTCTTTGCAAGGCTAGGAAAGAGGAGAGCCCCAGTCTTGCTGTTTATCTGCAATGACTGCAAGGGATAGTGAGCACCAGCATGACAATTCCTTCCTAGCACATTCCCTCGAAGAGAGAGAGTGCAACGTGCCAACCTCGTTGTTGGTAGTACGAGAATGAGGAAAAGCAGAGTGCCTGTTTGCAAGGCTAGGAAAGAGCAGAGCCTCAGTCTTGCTGTTTATCTGCAATGACTGCAAGGGATAGTAAGGACCAGCAAGACAATTCCTTCCTAGCACCTTCCTTGGAATAGAGAGAGTGCAACGTGTCAATATCGCATTATGGAGAGCCAGAGTGAGAAAAAGCATATTACTTGTTTGCAAGGCTTGGAGAGAGCAAAGTCCCAGTCTTGCTGTTTATCTGCACTGACTGCCAGGGTTAATTAGGAAAAGAAAGAGAATTCCTTCCTAGCACCTTCCTTGGAAGTGAGAGAGTGCAACGTGTCAATCTCGCAGTTCGGAGAGCCAGAGTGAGAAAAAGCAGAGTGCCTGTTTGGAAGGCTAGGAAAGAGCAGAGCCTCAGTCTTGCTGTTTATCTGCAATCACTGCAAGGGATAGTGAGCACCAGCAAGACAATTCCTTCCTAGCACATTCCCTCGAAGAGAGAGAGTGCAACGTGCCAACCTTGTTGTTGGTAGTACGAGAATGAGGAAAATCAGAGTGCCTCTTTGCAAGGCTAGGAAAGAGCAGAGCCCCAGTCTTGCTGTTTCTCTGCAATGACTGCAAGGGATAGTGAGTACCAGCACGACAATTCCTTCTTAGCACCTTTCTTCAAAGAGAGAGAGTGCAACGTGCCAACCTCGTTGTTGGTAGTACGAGAATGAGGAAAAGCAGAGTGCCTGTTTGCAAGGCTAGGAAAGAGCAGAGCCCTAGTCTTGCTGTTTATCTGCAATGACTGCAAGGGATAGTAAGGACCAGCAAGACAATTCCTTCCTAGCAACTGTATTGGAAGAGAAAGAGTGCAAAGTGTCAATCTCGGAGGTCGGGGAGCCAGACTGAGGAAAAGCAGAGTGCCTCTTTGCAAGGCTAGGAAAGAGCAGAGCCCCAGTCTTGCTGTTTCTCTGCAATGACTGCAAGGGATAGTGAGCACCAGCAAGACAATTCCTTCTTAGCACCTTTCTTCAAAGAGAGAGAGTGCAACGTGTCAATCTCACAGTTCAGAGAGCTAGAGTGAGAAAAAGCAGAGTGCCTGTTTGCAAGGCTAGGAAAGAGCACAGCCCCTGTGTTCCTGTTTATCTGCAATGACTGCAAGGGATAGTGAGCTCCAGTAACACAATTCCTTCCTAGCAATTTCCTTCGAAGAGAGTTCAACGTTTCAATCTCGCAGTATGGAAAGCCAGAGTGAGAAAAAGCAGACTACGTGTTTGCAAGTCTAGGAAAGAGCAAAGCCCCAGACTTGCTGTTTATCTGCAGTGACTGCAAGGGATAGTTAGGACAAGAAAGAGAATTCCTTCCTAGCACTTTTCTTGGAGTAGAGAGATTGCAACGATTCAATCATACAGTACGGAGCGTGAGAGTGAGAAAAAGCAGAGTGCCTCTTTGCAAGGCTAGGAAAGAGGAGAGCCCCAGTCTTGCTGTTTATCTGCAATGACTGCAAGGGATAGTGAGCACCAGCATGACAATTCCTTCCTAGCACATTCCCTCGAAGAGAGAGAGTGCAACGTGCCAACCTCGTTGTTGGTAGTACGAGAATGAGGAAAAGCAGAGTGCCTGTTTGCAAGGCTAGGAAAGAGCAGAGCCTCAGTCTTGCTGTTTATCTGCAATGACTGCAAGGGATAGTAAGGACCAGCAAGACAATTCCTTCCTAGCACCTTCCTTGGAATAGAGAGAGTGCAACGTGTCAATATCGCATTATGGAGAGCCAGAGTGAGAAAAAGCATATTACTTGTTTGCAAGGCTTGGAGAGAGCAAAGTCCCAGTCTTGCTGTTTATCTGCACTGACTGCCAGGGTTAATTAGGACAAGAAAGAGAATTCCTTCCTAGCACCTTCCTTGGAAGTGAGAGAGTGCAACGTGTCAATCTCGCAGTTCGGAGAGCCAGAGTGAGAAAAAGCAGAGTGCCTGTTTGGAAGGCTAGGAAAGAGCAGAGCCCTGTCTTCCTGTTTATCTGGAATGACTGCAAGGGATACTGAGCACCAGCAAGACAATTCCTTCCTAGCACATTCCTTCAAAGAGAGAGAGTGCAACGTGCCAACCTCGTTGTTGGTAGTACGAGAATGAGGAAAAGCAAAGTGCCTGTTTGCAAGGCTAGGAAAGAGCAGAGCCCTAGTTTTGCTGTTTATCTGCAATGACTGCAAGGGATAGTAAGGACCAGCAAGACAATTCCTTCCTAGCAACTGTATTGGAAGAGATAGAGTGCAAAGTGTCAATCTCGGAGGTCGGGGAGCCAGACTGAGGAAAAGCAGAGTGCCTCTTTGCAAGGCTAGGAAAGAGCAGAGCCCCAGTCTTGCTGTTTCTCTGCAATGACTGCAAGGGATAGTGAGCACCAGCAAGACAATTCCTTCTTAGCACCTTTCTTCAAAGAGAGAGAGTGCAACGTGTCAATCTCACAGTTCAGAGAGCTAGAGTGAGAAAAAGCAGAGTGCCTGTTTGCAAGGCTAGGAAAGAGCACAGCCCCTGTGTTCCTGTTTATCTGCAATGACTGCAAGGGATAGTAAGGACCAGCAAGACAATTCCTTCCTAGCACCTTCCTTGGAATAGAGAGAGTGCAACGTGTCAATATCGCATTATGGAGAGCCAGAGTGAGAAAAAGCATATTACTTGTTTGCAAGGCTTGGAGAGAGCAAAGTCCCAGTCTTGCTGTTTATCTGCACTGACTGCCAGGGTTAGTTAGGACAAGAAAGAGAATTCCTTCCTAGCACCTTCCTTGGAAGTGAGAGAGTGCAACGTGTCAATCTCGCAGTTCGGAGAGCCAGAGTGAGAAAAAGCAGAGTGCCTGTTTGGAAGGCTAGGAAAGAGCAGAGCCTCAGTCTTGCTGTTTATCTGCAATCACTGCAAGGGATAGTAAGGACCAGCAAGACAATTCCTTCCTAGCAACTGTATTGGAAGAGATAGAGTGCAAAGTGTCAATCTCGGAGGTCGGGGAGCCAGACTGAGGAAAAGCAGAGTGCCTCTTTGCAAGGCTAGGAAAGAGCAGAGCCCCAGTCTTGCTGTTTCTCTGCAATGACTGCAAGGGATAGTGAGCACCAGCAAGACAATTCCTTCTTAGCACCTTTCTTCAAAGAGAGAGAGTGCAACCTGTCAATCTCACAGTTCAGAGAGCTAGAGTGAGAAAAAGCAGAGTGCCTGTTTGCAAGGCTAGGAAAGAGCACAGCCCCTGTGTTCCTGTTTACCTGCAATGACTGCAAGGGATAGTGAGCTCCAGTAACACAATTCCTTCCTAGCAATTTCCTTCGAAGAGAGTTCAACGTTTCAATCTCGCAGTATGGAAAGCCAGAGTGAGAAAAAGCAGACTACGTGTTTGCAAGTCTAGGAAAGAGCAAAGCCCCAGACTTGCTGTTTATCTGCAGTGACTGCAAGGGATAGTTAGGACAAGAAAGAGAATTCCTTCCTAGCACTTTTCTTGGAGTAGAGAGATTGCAACGATTCAATCATACAGTATAGAGCGTGAGAGTGAGAAAAAGCAGAGTGCCTTTTTGCAAGGCTAGGAAAGAGGAGAGCCCCAGTCTTGCTGTTTATCTGCAATGACTGCAAGGGATAGTGAGCACCAGCATGACAATTCCTTCCTAGCACATTCCCTCGAAGAGAGAGAGTGCAACGTGCCAACCTCGTTGTTGGTAGTACGAGAATGAGGAAAAGCAGAGTGCCTGTTTGCAAGGCTAGGAAAGAGCAGAGCCTCAGTCTTGCTGTTTATCTGCAATGACTGCAAGGGATAGTAAGGACCAGCAAGACAATTCCTTCCTAGCACCTTCCTTGGAATAGAGAGAGTGCAACGTGTCAATATCGCATTATGGAGAGCCAGAGTGAGAAAAAGCATATTACTTGTTTGCAAGGCTTGGAGAGAGCAAAGTCCCAGTCTTGCTGTTTATCTGCACTGACTGCCAGGGTTAATTAGGACAAGAAAGAGAATTCCTTCCTAGCACCTTCCTTGGAAGTGAGAGAGTGCAACGTGTCAATCTCGCAGTTCGGAGAGCCAGAGTGAGAAAAAGCAGAGTGCCTGTTTGGAAGGCTAGGAAAGAGCAGAGCCTCAATCTTGCTGTTTATCTGCAATCACTGCAAGGGATAGTGAGCACCAGCAAGACAATTCCTTCCTAGCACATTCCCTCGAAGAGAGAGAGTGCAACGTGCCAACCTTGTTGTTGGTAGTACGAGAATGAGGAAAATCAGAGTGCCTCTTTGCAAGGCTAGGAAAGAGCAGAGCCCCAGTCTTGCTGTTTCTCTGCAATGACTGCAAGGGATAGTGAGTACCAGCATGACAATTCCTTCTTAGCACCTTTCTTCAAAGAGAGAGAGTGCAACGTGCCAACCTCGTTGTTGGTAGTACGAGAATGAGGAAAAGCAGAGTGCCTGTTTGCAAGGGTAGGAAAGATCAGAGCCTCATTCTTGCTGTTTATCTGCAGTGACTGCAAGGGATAGTTAGGACAAGAAAGAGAATTCCTTCCTAGCACCTTCCTTGGAAGTGAGAGAGTGCAACGTGTCAATCTCGCAGTTCGGAGAGCCAGAGTGAGAAAAAGCAGAGTGCCTGTTTGGAAGGCTAGGAAAGAGCAGAGCCCTGTCTTCCTGTTTATCTGGAATGACTGCAAGGGATACTGAGCACCAGCAAGACAATTCCTTCCTAGCACATTCCTTCAAAGAGAGAGAGTGCAACGTGCCAACCTCGTTGTTGGTAGTACGAGAATGAGGAAAAGCAAAGTGCCTGTTTGCAAGGCTAGGAAAGAGCAGAGCCCTAGTCTTGCTGTTTATCTGCAATGACTGCAAGGGATAGTAAGGACCAGCAAGACAATTCCTTCCTAGCAACTGTATTGGAAGAGATAGAGTGCAAAGTGTCAATCTCGGAGGTCGGGGAGCCAGACTGAGGAAAAGCAGAGTGCCTCTTTGCAAGGCTAGGAAAGAGCAGAGCCCCAGTCTTGCTGTTTCTCTGCAATGACTGCAAGGGATAGTGAGCACCAGCAAGACAATTCCTTCTTAGCACCTTTCTTCAAAGAGAGAGAGTGCAACGTGTCAATCTCACAGTTCAGAGAGCTAGAGTGAGAAAAAGCAGAGTGCCTGTTTGCAAGGCTAGGAAAGAGCACAGCCCCTGTGTTCCTGTTTATCTGCAATGACTGCAAGGGATAGTGAGCTCCAGTAACACAATTCCTTCCTAGCAATTTCCTTCGAAGAGAGTTCAACGTTTCAATCTCGCAGTATGGAAAGCCAGAGTGAGAAAAAGCAGACTACGTGTTTGCAAGTCTAGGAAAGAGCAAAGCCCCAGTCTTGCTGTTTATCTGCAGTGACTGCAAGGGATAGTTAGGACAAGAAAGAGAATTCCTTCCTAGCACTTTTCTTGGAGTAGAGAGATTGCAACGATTCAATCATACAGTATAGAGCGTGAGAGAGAGAAAAAGCAGAGTGCCTCTTTGCAAGGCTAGGAAAGAGGAGAGCCCCAGTCTTGCTGTTTATCTGCAATGACTGCAAGGGATAGTGAGCACCAGCATGACAATTCCTTCCTAGCACATTCCCTCGAAGAGAGAGAGTGCAACGTGCCAACCTCATTGTTGGTAGTACGAGAATGAGGAAAAGCAGAGTGCCTGTTTGCAAGGCTAGGAAAGAGCAGAGCCTCAGTCTTGCTGTTTATCTGCAATGACTGCAAGGGATAGTAAGGACCAGCAAGACAATTCCTTCCTAGCACCTTCCTTGGAATAGAGAGAGTGCAACGTGTCAATATCGCATTATGGAGAGCCAGAGTGAGAAAAAGCATATTACTTGTTTGCAAGGCTTGGAGAGAGCAAAGTCCCAGTCTTGCTGTTTATCTGCACTGACTGCCAGGGTTAATTAGGACAAGAAAGAGAATTCCTTCCTAGCACCTTCCTTGGAAGTGAGAGAGTGCAACGTGTCAATCTCGCAGTTCGGAGAGCCAGAGTGAGAAAAAGCAGAGTGCCTGTTTGGAAGGCTAGGAAAGAGAAGAGCCTCAGTCTTGCTGTTTATCTGCAATCACTGCAAGGGATAGTGAGCACCAGCAAGACAATTCCTTCCTAGCACATTCCCTCGAAGAGAGAGAGTGCAACGTGCCAACCTTGTTGTTGGTAGTACGAGAATGAGGAAAATCAGAGTGCCTCTTTGCAAGGCTAGGAAAGAGCAGAGCCCCAGTCTTGCTGTTTCTCTGCAATGACTGCAAGGGATAGTTAGGACAAGAAAGAGAATTCCTTCCTAGCACCTTCCTTGGAAGTGAGAGAGTGCAACGTGTCAATCTCGCAGTTCGGAGAGCCAGAGTGAGAAAAAGCAGAGTGCCTGTTTGGAAGGCTAGGAAAGAGCAGAGCCCTGTCTTCCTGTTTATCTGGAATGACTGCAAGGGATACTGAGCACCAGCAAGACAATTCCTTCCTAGCACATTCCTTCAAAGAGAGAGAGTGCAACGTGCCAACCTCGTTGTTGGTAGTACGAGAATGAGGAAAAGCAAAGTGCCTGTTTGCAAGGCTAGGAAAGAGCAGAGCCCTAGTTTTGCTGTTTATCTGCAATGACTGCAAGGGATAGTAAGGACCAGCAAGACAATTCCTTCCTAGCAACTGTATTGGAAGAGAGAGAGTGCAAAGTGTCAATCTCGGAGGTCGGGGAGCCAGACTGAGGAAAAGCAGAGTGCCTCTTTGCAAGGCTAGGAAAGAGCAGAGCCCCAGTCTTGCTGTTTCTCTGCAATGACTGCAAGGGATAGTGAGCACCAGCAAGACAATTCCTTCTTAGCACCTTTCTTCAAAGAGAGAGAGTGCAACGTGTCAATCTCACAGTTCAGAGAGCTAGAGTGAGGAAAAGCAGAGTGCCTCTTTGCAAGGCTAGGAAAGAGCAGAGCCTCAGTCTTGCTGTTTATCTGCAATGACTGCAAGGGATAGTAAGGACCAGCAAGACAATTCCTTCCTAGCACCTTCCTTGGAATAGAGAGAGTGCAACGTGTCAATATCGCATTATGGAGAGCCAGAGTGAGAAAAAGCATATTACTTGTTTGCAAGGCTTGGAGAGAGCAAAGTCCCAGTCTTGCTGTTTATCTGCACTGACTGCCAGGTTTAATTAGGACAAGAAAGAGAATTCCTTCCTAGCACCTTCCTTGGAAGTGAGAGAGTGCAACGTGTCAATCTCGCAGTTCGGAGAGCCAGAGTGAGAAAAAGCAGAGTGCCTGTTTGGAAGGCTAGGAAAGAGCAGAGCCTCAGTCTTGCTGTTTATCTGCAATCACTGCAAGGGATAGTGAGCACCAGCAAGACAATTCCTTCCTAGCACATTCCCTCGAAGAGAGAGAGTGCAACGTGCCAACCTTGTTGTTGGTAGTACGAGAATGAGGAAAATCAGAGTGCCTCTTTGCAAGGCTAGGAAAGAGCAGAGCCCCAGTCTTGCTGTTTCTCTGCAATGACTGCAAGGGATAGTGAGTACCAGCACGACAATTCCTTCTTAGCACCTTTCTTCAAAGAGAGAGAGTGCAACGTGCCAACCTCGTTGTTGGTAGTACGAGAATGAGGAAAAGCAGAGTGCCTGTTTGCAAGGGTAGGAAAGATCAGAGCCTCATTCTTGCTGTTTATCTGCAGTGACTGCAAGGGATAGTTAGGACAAGAAAGAGAATTCCTTCCTAGCACCTTCCTTGGAAGTGAGAGAGTGCAACGTGTCAATCTCGCAGTTCGGAGAGCCAGAGTGAGAAAAAGCAGAGTGCCTGTTTGGAAGGCTAGGAAAGAGCAGAGCCCTGTCTTCCTGTTTATCTGGAATGACTGCAAGGGATACTGAGCACCAGCAAGACAATTCCTTCCTAGCACATTCCTTCAAAGAGAGAGAGTGCAACGTGCCAACCTCGTTGTTGGTAGTACGAGAATGAGGAAAAGCAAAGTGCCTGTTTGCAAGGCTAGGAAAGAGCAGAGCCCTAGTCTTGCTGTTTATCTGCAATGACTGCAAGGGATAGTAAGGACCAGCAAGACAATTCCTTCCTAGCAACTGTATTGGAAGAGATAGAGTGCAAAGTGTCAATCTCGGAGGACGGGGAGCCAGACTGAGGAAAAGCAGAGTGCCTCTTTGCAAGGCTAGGAAAGAGCAGAGCCCCAGTCTTGCTGTTTCTCTGCAATGACTGCAAGGGATAGTGAGCACCAGCAAGACAATTCCTTCTTAGCACCTTTCTTCAAAGAGAGAGAGTGCAACGTGTCAATCTCACAGTTCAGAGAGCTAGAGTGAGAAAAAGCAGAGTGCCTGTTTGCAAGGCTAGGAAAGAGCACAGCCCCTGTGTTCCTGTTTATCTGCAATGACTGCAAGGGATAGTGAGCTCCAGTAACACAATTCCTTCCTAGCAATTTCCTTCGAAGAGAGTTCAACGTTTCAATCTCGCAGTATGGAAAGCCAGAGTGAGAAAAAGCAGACTACGTGTTTGCAAGTCTAGGAAAGAGCAAAGCCCCAGTCTTGCTGTTTATCTGCAGTGACTGCAAGGGATAGTTAGGACAAGAAAGAGAATTCCTTCCTAGCACTTTTCTTGGAGTAGAGAGATTGCAACGATTCAATCATACAGTATAGAGCGTGAGAGAGAGAAAAAGCAGAGTGCCTCTTTGCAAGGCTAGGAAAGAGGAGAGCCCCAGTCTTGCTGTTTATCTGCAATGACTGCAAGGGATAGTGAGCACCAGCATGACAATTCCTTCCTAGCACATTCCCTCGAAGAGAGAGAGTGCAACGTGCCAACCTCGTTGTTGGTAGTACGAGAATGAGGAAAAGCAGAGTGCCTGTTTGCAAGGCTAGGAAAGAGCAGAGCCTCAGTCTTGCTGTTTATCTGCAATGACTGCAAGGGATAGTAAGGACCAGCAAGACAATTCCTTCCTAGCACCTTCCTTGGAATAGAGAGAGTGCAACGTGTCAATATCGCATTATGGAGAGCCAGAGTGAGAAAAAGCATATTACTTGTTTGCAAGGCTTGGAGAGAGCAAAGTCCCAGTCTTGCTGTTTATCTGCACTGACTGCCAGGGTTAATTAGGACAAGAAAGAGAATTCCTTCCTAGCACCTTCCTTGGAAGTGAGAGAGTGCAACGTGTCAATCTCGCAGTTCGGAGAGCCAGAGTGAGAAAAAGCAGAGTGCCTGTTTGGAAGGCTAGGAAAGAGAAGAGCCTCAGTCTTGCTGTTTATCTGCAATCACTGCAAGGGATAGTGAGCACCAGCAAGACAATTCCTTCCTAGCACATTCCCTCGAAGAGAGAGAGTGCAACGTGCCAACCTTGTTGTTGGTAGTACGAGAATGAGGAAAATCAGAGTGCCTCTTTGCAAGGCTAGGAAAGAGCAGAGCCCCAGTCTTGCTGTTTCTCTGCAATGACTGCAAGGGATAGTTAGGACAAGAAAGAGAATTCCTTCCTAGCACCTTCCTTGGAAGTGAGAGAGTGCAACGTGTCAATCTCGCAGTTCGGAGAGCCAGAGTGAGAAAAAGCAGAGTGCCTGTTTGGAAGGCTAGGAAAGAGCAGAGCCCTGTCTTCCTGTTTATCTGGAATGACTGCAAGGGATACTGAGCACCAGCAAGACAATTCCTTCCTAGCACATTCCTTCAAAGAGAGAGAGTGCAACGTGCCAACCTCGTTGTTGGTAGTACGAGAATGAGGAAAAGCAAAGTGCCTGTTTGCAAGGCTAGGAAAGAGCAGAGCCCTAGTTTTGCTGTTTATCTGCAATGACTGCAAGGGATAGTAAGGACCAGCAAGACAATTCCTTCCTAGCAACTGTATTGGAAGAGATAGAGTGCAAAGTGTCAATCTCGGAGGTCGGGGAGCCAGACTGAGGAAAAGCAGAGTGCCTCTTTGCAAGGCTAGGAAAGAGCAGAGCCCCAGTCTTGCTGTTTCTCTGCAATGACTGCAAGGGATAGTGAGCACCAGCAAGACAATTCCTTCTTAGCACCTTTCTTCAAAGAGAGAGAGTGCAACGTGTCAATCTCACAGTTCAGAGAGCTAGAGTGAGAAAAAGCAGAGTGCCTGTTTGCAAGGCTAGGAAAGAGCACAGCCCCTGTGTTCCTGTTTATCTGCAATGACTGCAAGGGATAGTGAGCTCCAGTAACACAATTCCTTCCTAGCAATTTCCTTCGAAGAGAGTTCAACGTTTCAATCTCGCAGTATGGAAAGCCAGAGTGAGAAAAAGCAGACTACGTGTTTGCAAGTCTAGGAAAGAGCAAAGCCCCAGTCTTGCTGTTTATCTGCAGTGACTGCAAGGGATAGTTAGGACAAGAAAGAGAATTCCTTCCTAGCACTTTTCTTGGAGTAGAGAGATTGCAACGATTCAATCATACAGTACGGAGCGTGAGAGTGAGAAAAAGCAGAGTGCCTCTTTGCAAGGCTAGGAAAGAGGAGAGCCCCAGTCTTGCTGTTTCTCTGCAATGACTGCAAGGGATAGTGAGCACCAGCATGACAATTCCTTCCTAGCACATTCCCTCGAAGAGAGAGAGTGCAACGTGCCAACCTCGTTGTTGGTAGTACGAGAATGAGGAAAAGCAGAGTGCCTGTTTGCAAGGCTAGGAAAGAGCAGAGCCTCAGTCTTGCTGTTTATCTGCAATGACTGCAAGGGATAGTAAGGACCAGCAAGACAATTCCTTCCTAGCACCTTCCTTGGAATAGAGAGAGTGCAACGTGTCAATATCGCATTATGGAGAGCCAGAGTGAGAAAAAGCATATTACTTGTTTGCAAGGCTTGGAGAGAGCAAAGTCCCAGTCTTGCTGTTTATCTGCACTGACTGCCAGGGTTAATTAGGACAAGAAAGAGAATTCCTTCCTAGCACCTTCCTTGGAAGTGAGAGAGTGCAACGTGTCAATCTCGCAGTTCGGAGAGCCAGAGTGAGAAAAAGCAGAGTGCCTGTTTGGAAGGCTAGGAAAGAGAAGAGCCTCAGTCTTGCTGTTTATCTGCAATCACTGCAAGGGATAGTGAGCACCAGCAAGACAATTCCTTCCTAGCACATTCCCTCGAAGAGAGAGAGTGCAACGTGCCAACCTTGTTGTTGGTAGTACGAGAATGAGGAAAATCAGAGTGCCTCTTTGCAAGGCTAGGAAAGAGCAGAGCCCCAGTCTTGCTGTTTCTCTGCAATGACTGCAAGGGATAGTTAGGACAAGAAAGAGAATTCCTTCCTAGCACCTTCCTTGGAAGTGAGAGAGTGCAACGTGTCAATCTCGCAGTTCGGAGAGCCAGAGTGAGAAAAAGCAGAGTGCCTGTTTGGAAGGCTAGGAAAGAGCAGAGCCCTGTCTTCCTGTTTATCTGGAATGACTGCAAGGGATACTGAGCACCAGCAAGACAATTCCTTCCTAGCACATTCCTTCAAAGAGAGAGAGTGCAACGTGCCAACCTCGTTGTTGGTAGTACGAGAATGAGGAAAAGCAAAGTGCCTGTTTGCAAGGCTAGGAAAGAGCAGAGCCCTAGTTTTGCTGTTTATCTGCAATGACTGCAAGGGATAGTAAGGACCAGCAAGACAATTCCTTCCTAGCAACTGTATTGGAAGAGATAGAGTGCAAAGTGTCAATCTCGGAGGTCGGGGAGCCAGACTGAGGAAAAGCAGAGTGCCTCTTTGCAAGGCTAGGAAAGAGCAGAGCCCCAGTCTTGCTGTTTCTCTGCAATGACTGCAAGGGATAGTGAGCACCAGCAAGACAATTCCTTCTTAGCACCTTTCTTCAAAGAGAGAGAGTGCAACGTGTCAATCTCACAGTTCAGAGAGCTAGAGTGAGAAAAAGCAGAGTGCCTGTTTGCAAGGCTAGGAAAGAGCACAGCCCCTGTGTTCCTGTTTATCTGCAATGACTGCAAGGGATAGTGAGCTCCAGTAACACAATTCCTTCCTAGCAATTTCCTTCGAAGAGAGTTCAACGTTTCAATCTCGCAGTATGGAAAGCCAGAGTGAGAAAAAGCAGACTACGTGTTTGCAAGTCTAGGAAAGAGCAAAGCCCCAGTCTTGCTGTTTATCTGCAGTGACTGCAAGGGATAGTTAGGACAAGAAAGAGAATTCCTTCCTAGCACTTTTCTTGGAGTAGAGAGATTGCAACGATTCAATCATACAGTACGGAGCGTGAGAGTGAGAAAAAGCAGAGTGCCTCTTTGCAAGGCTAGGAAAGAGGAGAGCCCCAGTCTTGCTGTTTATCTGCAATCACTGCAAGGGATAGTGAGCACCAGCAAGACAATTCCTTCCTAGCACATTCCCTCGAAGAGAGAGAGTGCAACGTGCCAACCTTGTTGTTGGTAGTACGAGAATGAGGAAAATCAGAGTGCCTCTTTGCAAGGCTAGGAAAGAGCAGAGCCCCAGTCTTGCTGTTTCTCTGCAATGACTGCAAGGGATAGTGAGTACCAGCACGACAATTCCTTCTTAGCACCTTTCTTCAAAGAGAGAGAGTGCAACGTGCCAACCTCGTTGTTGGTAGTACGAGAATGAGGAAAAGCAGAGTGCCTGTTTGCAAGGCTAGGAAAGAGCAGAGCCCTAGTCTTGCTGTTTATCTGCAATGACTGCAAGGGATAGTAAGGACCAGCAAGACAATTCCTTCCTAGCAACTGTATTGGAAGAGATAGAGTGCAAAGTGTCAATCTCGGAGGTCGGGGAGCCAGACTGAGGAAAAGCAGAGTGCCTCTTTGCAAGGCTAGGAAAGAGCAGAGCCCCAGTCTTGCTGTTTCTCTGCAATGACTGCAAGGGATAGTGAGCACCAGCAAGACAATTCCTTCTTAGCACCTTTCTTCAAAGAGAGAGAGTGCAACGTGTCAATCTCACAGTTCAGAGAGCTAGAGTGAGAAAAAGCAGAGTGCCTGTTTGCAAGGCTAGGAAAGAGCACAGCCCCTGTGTTCCTGTTTATCTGCAATGACTGCAAGGGATAGTGAGCTCCAGTAACACAATTCCTTCCTAGCAATTTCCTTCGAAGAGAGTTCAACGTTTCAATCTCGCAGTATGGAAAGCCAGAGTGAGAAAAAGCAGACTACGTGTTTGCAAGTCTAGGAAAGAGCAAAGCCCCAGACTTGCTGTTTATCTGCAGTGACTGCAAGGGATAGTTAGGACAAGAAAGAGAATTCCTTCCTAGCACTTTTCTTGGAGTAGAGAGATTGCAACGATTCAATCATACAGTACGGAGCGTGAGAGTGAGAAAAAGCAGAGTGCCTCTTTGCAAGGCTAGGAAAGAGGAGAGCCCCAGTCTTGCTGTTTATCTGCAATGACTGCAAGGGATAGTGAGCACCAGCATGACAATTCCTTCCTAGCACATTCCCTCGAAGAGAGAGAGTGCAACGTGCCAACCTCGTTGTTGGTAGTACGAGAATGAGGAAAAGCAGAGTGCCTGTTTGCAAGGCTAGGAAAGAGCAGAGCCTCAGTCTTGCTGTTTATCTGCAATGACTGCAAGGGATAGTAAGGACCAGCAAGACAATTCCTTCCTAGCACCTTCCTTGGAATAGAGAGAGTGCAACGTGTCAATATCGCATTATGGAGAGCCAGAGTGAGAAAAAGCATATTACTTGTTTGCAAGGGTTGGAGAGAGCAAAGTCCCAGTCTTGCTGTTTATCTGCACTGACTGCCAGGGTTAGTTAGGACAAGAAAGAGAATTCCTTCCTAGCACCTTCCTTGGAAGTGAGAGAGTGCAACGTGTCAATCTCGCAGTTCGGAGAGCCAGAGTGAGAAAAAGCAGAGTGCCTTTTTGGAAGGCTAGGAAAGAGCAGAGCCCTGTCTTCCTGTTTATCTGGAATGACTGCAAGGGATACTGAGCACCAGCAAGACAATTCCTTCCTAGCACATTCCTTCAAAGAGAGAGAGTGCAACGTGCCAACCTCGTTGTTGGTAGTACGAGAATGAGGAAAAGCAAAGTGCCTGTTTGCAAGGCTAGGAAAGAGCAGAGCCCTAGTTTTGCTGTTTATCTGCAATGACTGCAAGGGATAGTAAGGACCAGCAAGACAATTCCTTCCTAGCAACTGTATTGGAAGAGATAGAGTGCAAAGTGTCAATCTCGGAGGTCGGGGAGCCAGACTGAGGAAAAGCAGAGTGCCTCTTTGCAAGGCTAGGAAAGAGCAGAGCCCCAGTCTTGCTGTTTCTCTGCAATGACTGCAAGGGATAGTGAGCACCAGCAAGACAATTCCTTCTTAGAACCTTTCTTCAAAGAGAGAGAGTGCAACGTGTCAATCTCACAGTTCAGAGAGCTAGAGTGAGAAAAAGCAGAGTGCCTGTTTGCAAGGCTAGGAAAGAGCACAGCCCCTGTGTTCCTGTTTATCTGCAATGACTGCAAGGGATAGTAAGGACCAGCAAGACAATTCCTTCCTAGCACCTTCCTTGGAATAGAGAGAGTGCAACGTGTCAATATCGCATTATTGAGAGCCAGAGTGAGAAAAAGCATATTACTTGTTTGCAAGGCTTGGAGAGAGCAAAGTCCCAGTCTTGCTGTTTATCTGCACTGACTGCCAGGGTTAGTTAGGACAAGAAAGAGAATTCCTTCCTAGCACCTTCCTTGGAAGTGAGAGAGTGCAACGTGTCAATCTCGCAGTTCGGAGAGCCAGAGTGAGAAAAAGCAGAGTGCCTGTTTGGAAGGCTAGGAAAGAGCAGAGCCTCAGTCTTGCTGTTTATCTGCAATCACTGCAAGGGATAGTAAGGACCAGCAAGACAATTCCTTCCTAGCAACTGTATTGGAAGAGATAGAGTGCAAAGTGTCAATCTCGGAGGTCGGGGAGCCAGACTGAGGAAAAGCAGAGTGCCTCTTTGCAAGGCTAGGAAAGAGCAGAGCCCCAGTCTTGCTGTTTCTCTGCAATGACTGCAAGGGATAGTGAGCACCAGCAAGACAATTCCTTCTTAGCACCTTTCTTCAAAGAGAGAGAGTGCAACGTGTCAATCTCACAGTTCAGAGAGCTAGAGTGAGAAAAAGCAGAGTGCCTGTTTGCAAGGCTAGGAAAGAGCACAGCCCCTGTGTTCCTGTTTATCTGCAATGACTGCAAGGGATAGTGAGCTCCAGTAACACAATTCCTTCCTAGCAATTTCCTTCGAAGAGAGTTCAACGTTTCAATCTCGCAGTATGGAAAGCCAGAGTGAGAAAAAGCAGACTACGTGTTTGCAAGTCTAGGAAAGAGCAGAGCCCTAGTTTTGCTGTTTATCTGCAATGACTGCAAGGGATAGTAAGGACCAGCAAGACAATTCCTTCCTAGCACTTTTCTTGGAGTAGGGAGATTGCAACGATTCAATCATACAGTATAGAGCGTGAGAGTGAGAAAAAGCAGAGTGCCTTTTTGCAAGGCTAGGAAAGAGGAGAGCCCCAGTCTTGCTGTTTATCTGCAATGACTGCAAGGGATAGTGAGCACCAGCATGACAATTCCTTCCTAGCACATTCCCTCGAAGAGAGAGAGTGCAACGTGCCAACCTCGTTGTTGGTAGTACGAGAATGAGGAAAAGCAGAGTGCCTGTTTGCAAGGCTAGGAAAGAGCAGAGCCTCAGTCTTGTTGTTTATCTGCAATGACTGCAAGGGATAGTAAGGACCAGCAAGACAATTCCTTCCTAGCACCTTCCTTGGAATAGAGAGAGTGCAACGTGTCAATATCGCATTATGGAGAGCCAGAGTGAGAAAAAGCATATTACTTGTTTGCAAGGCTTGGAGAGAGCAAAGTCCCAGTCTTGCTGTTTATCTGCACTGACTGCCAGGTTTAATTAGGACAAGAAAGAGAATTCCTTCCTAGCACCTTCCTTGGAAGTGAGAGAGTGCAACGTGTCAATCTCGCAGTTCGGAGAGCCAGAGTGAGAAAAAGCAGAGTGCCTGTTTGGAAGGCTAGGAAAGAGCAGAGCCTCAGTCTTGCTGTTTATCTGCAATCACTGCAAGGGATAGTGAGCACCAGCAAGACAATTCCTTCCTAGCACATTCCCTCGAAGAGAGAGAGTGCAACGTGCCAACCTTGTTGTTGGTAGTACGAGAATGAGGAAAATCAGAGTGCCTCTTTGCAAGGCTAGGAAAGAGCAGAGCCCCAGTCTTGCTGTTTCTCTGCAATGACTGCAAGGGATAGTGAGTACCAGCACGACAATTCCTTCTTAGCACCTTTCTTCAAAGAGAGAGAGTGCAACGTGCCAACCTCGTTGTTGGTAGTACGAGAATAAGGAAAAGCAGAGTGCCTGTTTGCAAGGGTAGGAAAGATCAGAGCCTCATTCTTGCTGTTTATCTGCAGTGACTGCAAGGGATAGTTAGGACAAGAAAGAGAATTCCTTCCTAGCACCTTCCTTGGAAGTGAGAGAGTGCAACGTGTCAATCTCGCAGTTCGGAGAGCCAGAGTGAGAAAAAGCAGAGTGCCTGTTTGGAAGGCTAGGAAAGAGCAGAGCCCTGTCTTCCTGTTTATCTGGAATGACTGCAAGGGATACTGAGCACCAGCAAGACAATTCCTTCCTAGCACATTCCTTCAAAGAGAGAGAGTGCAACGTGCCAACCTCGTTGTTGGTAGTACGAGAATGAGGAAAAGCAAAGTGCCTGTTTGCAAGGCTAGGAAAGAGCAGAGCCCTAGTCTTGCTGTTTATCTGCAATGACTGCAAGGGATAGTAAGGACCAGCAAGACAATTCCTTCCTAGCAACTGTATTGGAAGAGATAGAGTGCAAAGTGTCAATCTCGGAGGTCGGGGAGCCAGACTGAGGAAAAGCAGAGTGCCTCTTTGCAAGGCTAGGAAAGAGCAGAGCCCCAGTCTTGCTGTTTCTCTGCAATGACTGCAAGGGATAGTGAGCACCAGCAAGACAATTCCTTCTTAGCACCTTTCTTCAAAGAGAGAGAGTGCAACGTGTCAATCTCACAGTTCAGAGAGCTAGAGTGAGAAAAAGCAGAGTGCCTGTTTGCAAGGCTAGGAAAGAGCACAGCCCCTGTGTTCCTGTTTATCTGCAATGACTGCAAGGGATAGTGAGCTCCAGTAACACAATTCCTTCCTAGCAATTTCCTTCGAAGAGAGTTCAACGTTTCAATCTCGCAGTATGGAAAGCCAGAGTGAGAAAAAGCAGACTACGTGTTTGCAAGTCTAGGAAAGAGCAAAGCCCCAGTCTTGCTGTTTATCTGCAGTGACTGCAAGGGATAGTTAGGACAAGAAAGAGAATTCCTTCCTAGCACTTTTCTTGGAGTAGAGAGATTGCAACGATTCAATCATACAGTATAGAGCGTGAGAGAGAGAAAAAGCAGAGTGCCTCTTTGCAAGGCTAGGAAAGAGGAGAGCCCCAGTCTTGCTGTTTATCTGCAATGACTGCAAGGGATAGTGAGCACCAGCATGACAATTCCTTCCTAGCACATTCCCTCGAAGAGAGAGAGTGCAACGTGCCAACCTCGTTGTTGGTAGTACGAGAATGAGGAAAAGCAGAGTGCCTGTTTGCAAGGCTAGGAAAGAGCAGAGCCTCAGTCTTGCTGTTTATCTGCAATGACTGCAAGGGATAGTAAGGACCAGCAAGACAATTCCTTCCTAGCACCTTCCTTGGAATAGAGAGAGTGCAACGTGTCAATATCGCATTATGGAGAGCCAGAGTGAGAAAAAGCATATTACTTGTTTGCAAGGCTTGGAGAGAGCAAAGTCCCAGTCTTGCTGTTTATCTGCACTGACTGCCAGGGTTAATTAGGACAAGAAAGAGAATTCCTTCCTAGCACCTTCCTTGGAAGTGAGAGAGTGCAACGTGTCAATCTCGCAGTTCGGAGAGCCAGAGTGAGAAAAAGCAGAGTGCCTGTTTGGAAGGCTAGGAAAGAGAAGAGCCTCAGTCTTGCTGTTTATCTGCAATCACTGCAAGGGATAGTGAGCACCAGCAAGACAATTCCTTCCTAGCACATTCCCTCGAAGAGAGAGAGTGCAACGTGCCAACCTTGTTGTTGGTAGTACGAGAATGAGGAAAATCAGAGTGCCTCTTTGCAAGGCTAGGAAAGAGCAGAGCCCCAGTCTTGCTGTTTCTCTGCAATGACTGCAAGGGATAGTTAGGACAAGAAAGAGAATTCCTTCCTAACACCTTCCTTGGAAGTGAGAGAGTGCAACGTGTCAATCTCGCAGTTCGGAGAGCCAGAGTGAGAAAAAGCAGAGTGCCTGTTTGGAAGGCTAGGAAAGAGCAGAGCCCTGTCTTCCTGTTTATCTGGAATGACTGCAAGGGATACTGAGCACCAGCAAGACAATTCCTTCCTAGCACATTCCTTCAAAGAGAGAGAGTGCAACGTGCCAACCTCGTTGTTGGTAGTACGAGAATGAGGAAAAGCAAAGTGCCTGTTTGCAAGGCTAGGAAAGAGCAGAGCCCTAGTTTTGCTGTTTATCTGCAATGACTGCAAGGGATAGTAAGGACCAGCAAGACAATTCCTTCCTAGCAACTGTATTGGAAGAGATAGAGTGCAAAGTGTCAATCTCGGAGGTCGGGGAGCCAGACTGAGGAAAAGCAGAGTGCCTCTTTGCAAGGCTAGGAAAGAGCAGAGCCCCAGTCTTGCTGTTTCTCTGCAATGACTGCAAGGGATAGTGAGCACCAGCAAGACAATTCCTTCTTAGCACCTTTCTTCAAAGAGAGAGAGTGCAACGTGTCAATCTCACAGTTCAGAGAGCTAGAGTGAGAAAAAGCAGAGTGCCTGTTTGCAAGGCTAGGAAAGAGCACAGCCCCTGTGTTCCTGTTTATCTGCAATGACTGCAAGGGATAGTGAGCTCCAGTAACACAATTCCTTCCTAGCAATTTCCTTCGAAGAGAGTTCAACGTTTCAATCTCGCAGTATGGAAAGCCAGAGTGAGAAAAAGCAGACTACGTGTTTGCAAGTCTAGGAAAGAGCAGAGCCCTAGTTTTGCTGTTTATCTGCAGTGACTGCAAGGGATAGTTAGGACAAGAAAGAGAATTCCTTCCTAGCACTTTTCTTGGAGTAGAGAGATTGCAACGATTCAATCATACAGTACGGAGCGTGAGAGTGAGAAAAAGCAGAGTGCCTCTTTGCAAGGCTAGGAAAGAGCAGAGCCCCAGTCTTGCTGTTTCTCTGCAATGACTGCAAGGGATAGTGAGCACCAGCATGACAATTCCTTCCTAGCACATTCCCTCGAAGAGAGAGAGTGCAACGTGCCAACCTCGTTGTTGGTAGTACGAGAATGAGGAAAAGCAGAGTGCCTGTTTGCAAGGCTAGGAAAGAGCAGAGCCCCAGTCTTGCTGTTTATCTGCAATGACTGCAAGGGATAGTAAGGACCAGCAAGACAATTCCTTCCTAGCACCTTCCTTGGAATAGAGAGAGTGCAACGTGTCAATATCGCATTATGGAGAGCCAGAGTGAGAAAAAGCATATTACTTGTTTGCAAGGCTTGGAGAGAGCAAAGTCCCAGTCTTGCTGTTTATCTGCACTGACTGCCAGGTTTAATTAGGACAAGAAAGAGAATTCCTTCCTAGCACCTTCCTTGGAAGTGAGAGAGTGCAACGTGTCAATCTCGCAGTTCGGAGAGCCAGAGTGAGAAAAAGCAGAGTGCCTGTTTGGAAGGCTAGGAAAGAGCAGAGCCTCAGTCTTGCTGTTTATCTGCAATCACTGCAAGGGATAGTGAGCACCAGCAAGACAATTCCTTCCTAGCACATTCCCTCGAAGAGAGAGAGTGCAACGTGCCAACCTTGTTGTTGGTAGTACGAGAATGAGGAAAATCAGAGTGCCTCTTTGCAAGGCTAGGAAAGAGCAGAGCCCCAGTCTTGCTGTTTCTCTGCAATGACTGCAAGGGATAGTGAGTACCAGCACGACAATTCCTTCTTAGCACCTTTCTTCAAAGAGAGAGAGTGCAACGTGCCAACCTCGTTGTTGGTAGTACGAGAATAAGGAAAAGCAGAGTGCCTGTTTGCAAGGGTAGGAAAGATCAGAGCCTCATTCTTGCTGTTTATCTGCAGTGACTGCAAGGGATAGTTAGGACAAGAAAGAGAATTCCTTCCTAGCACCTTCCTTGGAAGTGAGAGAGTGCAACGTGTCAATCTCGCAGTTCGGAGAGCCAGAGTGAGAAAAAGCAGAGTGCCTGTTTGGAAGGCTAGGAAAGAGCAGAGCCCTGTCTTCCTGTTTATCTGGAATGACTGCAAGGGATACTGAGCACCAGCAAGACAATTCCTTCCTAGCACATTCCTTCAAAGAGAGAGAGTGCAACGTGCCAACCTCGTTGTTGGTAGTACGAGAATGAGGAAAAGCAAAGTGCCTGTTTGCAAGGCTAGGAAAGAGCAGAGCCCTAGTCTTGCTGTTTATCTGCAATGACTGCAAGGGATAGTAAGGACCAGCAAGACAATTCCTTCCTAGCAACTGTATTGGAAGAGATAGAGTGCAAAGTGTCAATCTCGGAGGTCGGGGAGCCAGACTGAGGAAAAGCAGAGTGCCTCTTTGCAAGGCTAGGAAAGAGCAGAGCCCCAGTCTTGCTGTTTCTCTGCAATGACTGCAAGGGATAGTGAGCACCAGCAAGACAATTCCTTCTTAGCACCTTTCTTCAAAGAGAGAGAGTGCAACGTGTCAATCTCACAGTTCAGAGAGCTAGAGTGAGAAAAAGCAGAGTGCCTGTTTGCAAGGCTAGGAAAGAGCACAGCCCCTGTGTTCCTGTTTATCTGCAATGACTGCAAGGGATAGTGAGCTCCAGTAACACAATTCCTTCCTAGCAATTTCCTTCGAAGAGAGTTCAACGTTTCAATCTCGCAGTATGGAAAGCCAGAGTGAGAAAAAGCAGACTACGTGTTTGCAAGTCTAGGAAAGAGCAAAGCCCCAGTCTTGCTGTTTATCTGCAGTGACTGCAAGGGATAGTTAGGACAAGAAAGAGAATTCCTTCCTAGCACTTTTCTTGGAGTAGAGAGATTGCAACGATTCAATCATACAGTATAGAGCGTGAGAGAGAGAAAAAGCAGAGTGCCTCTTTGCAAGGCTAGGAAAGAGGAGAGCCCCAGTCTTGCTGTTTATCTGCAATGACTGCAAGGGATAGTGAGCACCAGCATGACAATTCCTTCCTAGCACATTCCCTCGAAGAGAGAGAGTGCAACGTGCCAACCTCGTTGTTGGTAGTACGAGAATGAGGAAAAGCAGAGTGCCTGTTTGCAAGGCTAGGAAAGAGCAGAGCCTCAGTCTTGCTGTTTATCTGCAATGACTGCAAGGGATAGTAAGGACCAGCAAGACAATTCCTTCCTAGCACCTTCCTTGGAATAGAGAGAGTGCAACGTGTCAATATCGCATTATGGAGAGCCAGAGTGAGAAAAAGCATATTACTTGTTTGCAAGGCTTGGAGAGAGCAAAGTCCCAGTCTTGCTGTTTATCTGCACTGACTGCCAGGGTTAATTAGGACAAGAAAGAGAATTCCTTCCTAGCACCTTCCTTGGAAGTGAGAGAGTGCAACGTGTCAATCTCGCAGTTCGGAGAGCCAGAGTGAGAAAAAGCAGAGTGCCTGTTTGGAAGGCTAGGAAAGAGAAGAGCCTCAGTCTTGCTGTTTATCTGCAATCACTGCAAGGGATAGTGAGCACCAGCAAGACAATTCCTTCCTAGCACATTCCCTCGAAGAGAGAGAGTGCAACGTGCCAACCTTGTTGTTGGTAGTACGAGAATGAGGAAAATCAGAGTGCCTCTTTGCAAGGCTAGGAAAGAGCAGAGCCCCAGTCTTGCTGTTTCTCTGCAATGACTGCAAGGGATAGTTAGGACAAGAAAGAGAATTCCTTCCTAACACCTTCCTTGGAAGTGAGAGAGTGCAACGTGTCAATCTCGCAGTTCGGAGAGCCAGAGTGAGAAAAAGCAGAGTGCCTGTTTGGAAGGCTAGGAAAGAGCAGAGCCCTGTCTTCCTGTTTATCTGGAATGACTGCAAGGGATACTGAGCACCAGCAAGACAATTCCTTCCTAGCACATTCCTTCAAAGAGAGAGAGTGCAACGTGCCAACCTCGTTGTTGGTAGTACGAGAATGAGGAAAAGCAAAGTGCCTGTTTGCAAGGCTAGGAAAGAGCAGAGCCCTAGTTTTGCTGTTTATCTGCAATGACTGCAAGGGATAGTAAGGACCAGCAAGACAATTCCTTCCTAGCAACTGTATTGGAAGAGATAGAGTGCAAAGTGTCAATCTCGGAGGTCGGGGAGCCAGACTGAGGAAAAGCAGAGTGCCTCTTTGCAAGGCTAGGAAAGAGCAGAGCCCCAGTCTTGCTGTTTCTCTGCAATGACTGCAAGGGATAGTGAGCACCAGCAAGACAATTCCTTCTTAGCACCTTTCTTCAAAGAGAGAGAGTGCAACGTGTCAATCTCACAGTTCAGAGAGCTAGAGTGAGAAAAAGCAGAGTGCCTGTTTGCAAGGCTAGGAAAGAGCACAGCCCCTGTGTTCCTGTTTATCTGCAATGACTGCAAGGGATAGTGAGCTCCAGTAACACAATTCCTTCCTAGCAATTTCCTTCGAAGAGAGTTCAACGTTTCAATCTCGCAGTATGGAAAGCCAGAGTGAGAAAAAGCAGACTACGTGTTTGCAAGTCTAGGAAAGAGCAGAGCCCTAGTTTTGCTGTTTATCTGCAGTGACTGCAAGGGATAGTTAGGACAAGAAAGAGAATTCCTTCCTAGCACTTTTCTTGGAGTAGAGAGATTGCAACGATTCAATCATACAGTACGGAGCGTGAGAGTGAGAAAAAGCAGAGTGCCTCTTTGCAAGGCTAGGAAAGAGCAGAGCCCCAGTCTTGCTGTTTCTCTGCAATGACTGCAAGGGATAGTGAGCACCAGCATGACAATTCCTTCCTAGCACATTCCCTCGAAGAGAGAGAGTGCAACGTGCCAACCTCGTTGTTGGTAGTACGAGAATGAGGAAAAGCAGAGTGCCTGTTTGCAAGGCTAGGAAAGAGCAGAGCCCCAGTCTTGCTGTTTATCTGCAATGACTGCAAGGGATAGTAAGGACCAGCAAGACAATTCCTTCCTAGCACCTTCCTTGGAATAGAGAGAGTGCAACGTGTCAATATCGCATTATGGAGAGCCAGAGTGAGAAAAAGCATATTACTTGTTTGCAAGGCTTGGAGAGAGCAAAGTCCCAGTCTTGCTGTTTATCTGCACTGACTGCCAGGGTTAATTAGGACAAGAAAGAGAATTCCTTCCTAGCACCTTCCTTGGAAGTGAGAGAGTGCAACGTGTCAATCTCGCAGTTCGGAGAGCCAGAGTGAGAAAAAGCAGAGTGCCTGTTTGGAAGGCTAGGAAAGAGAAGAGCCTCAGTCTTGCTGTTTATCTGCAATCACTGCAAGGGATAGTGAGCACCAGCAAGACAATTCCTTCCTAGCACATTCCCTCGAAGAGAGAGAGTGCAACGTGCCAACCTTGTTGTTGGTAGTACGAGAATGAGGAAAATCAGAGTGCCTCTTTGCAAGGCTAGGAAAGAGCAGAGCCCCAGTCTTGCTGTTTCTCTGCAATGACTGCAAGGGATAGTTAGGACAAGAAAGAGAATTCCTTCCTAGCACCTTCCTTGGAAGTGAGAGAGTGCAACGTGTCAATCTCGCAGTTCGGAGAGCCAGAGTGAGAAAAAGCAGAGTGCCTGTTTGGAAGGCTAGGAAAGAGCAGAGCCCTGTCTTCCTGTTTATCTGGAATGACTGCAAGGGATACTGAGCACCAGCAAGACAATTCCTTCCTAGCACATTCCTTCAAAGAGAGAGAGTGCAACGTGCCAACCTCGTTGTTGGTAGTACGAGAATGAGGAAAAGCAAAGTGCCTGTTTGCAAGGCTAGGAAAGAGCAGAGCCCTAGTTTTGCTGTTTATCTGCAATGACTGCAAGGGATAGTAAGGACCAGCAAGACAATTCCTTCCTAGCAACTGTATTGGAAGAGATAGAGTGCAAAGTGTCAATCTCGGAGGTCGGGGAGCCAGACTGAGGAAAAGCAGAGTGCCTCTTTGCAAGGCTAGGAAAGAGCAGAGCCCCAGTCTTGCTGTTTCTCTGCAATGACTGCAAGGGATAGTGAGCACCAGCAAGACAATTCCTTCTTAGCACCTTTCTTCAAAGAGAGAGAGTGCAACGTGTCAATCTCACAGTTCAGAGAGCTAGAGTGAGAAAAAGCAGAGTGCCTGTTTGCAAGGCTAGGAAAGAGCACAGCCCCTGTGTTCCTGTTTATCTGCAATGACTGCAAGGGATAGTGAGCTCCAGTAACACAATTCCTTCCTAGCAATTTCCTTCGAAGAGAGTTCAACGTTTCAATCTCGCAGTATGGAAAGCCAGAGTGAGAAAAAGCAGACTACGTGTTTGCAAGTCTAGGAAAGAGCAAAGCCCCAGTCTTGCTGTTTATCTGCAGTGACTGCAAGGGATAGTTAGGACAAGAAAGAGAATTCCTTCCTAGCACTTTTCTTGGAGTAGAGAGATTGCAACGATTCAATCATACAGTACGGAGCGTGAGAGTGAGAAAAAGCAGAGTGCCTCTTTGCAAGGCTAGGAAAGAGCAGAGCCCCAGTCTTGCTGTTTCTCTGCAATGACTGCAAGGGATAGTGAGCACCAGCATGACAATTCCTTCCTAGCACATTCCCTCGAAGAGAGAGAGTGCAACGTGCCAACCTTGTTGTTGGTAGTACGAGAATGAGGAAAAGCAGAGTGCCTGATTGCAAGGCTAGGAAAGAGCAGAGCCTCAGTCTTGCTGTTTATCTGCAATGACTGCAAGGGATAGTAAGGACCAGCAAGACAATTCCTTCCTAGCACCTTCCTTGGAATAGAGAGAGTGCAACGTGTCAATATCGCATTATGGAGAGCCAGAGTGAGAAAAAGCATATTACTTGTTTGCAAGGCTTGGAGAGAGCAAAGTCCCAGTCTTGCTGTTTATCTGCACTGACTGCCAGGGTTAGTTAGGACAAGAAAGAGAATTCCTTCCTAGCACCTTCCTTGGAAGTGAGAGAGTGCAACGTGTCAATCTCGCAGTTCGGAGAGCCAGAGTGAGAAAAAGCAGAGTGCCTGTTTGGAAGGCTTGGAAAGAGCAGAGCCTCAGTCTTGCTGTTTATCTGCAATCACTGCAAGGGATAGTGAGCACCAGCAAGACAATTCCTTCCTAGCACATTCCCTCGAAGAGAGAGAGTGCAACGTGCCAACCTTGTTGTTGGTAGTACGAGAATGAGGAAAATCAGAGTGCCTCTTTGCAAGGCTAGGAAAGAGCAGAGCCCCAGTCTTGCTGTTTCTCTGCAATGACTGCAAGGGATAGTGAGTACCAGCACGACAATTCCTTCTTAGCACCTTTCTTCAAAGAGAGAGAGTGCAACGTGCCAACCTCGTTGTTGGTAGTACGAGAATGAGGAAAAGCAGAGTGCCTGTTTGCAAGGGTAGGAAAGATCAGAGCCTCATTCTTGCTGTTTATCTGCAGTGACTGCAAGGGATAGTTAGGACAAGAAAGAGAATTCCTTCCTAGCACCTTCCTTGGAAGTGAGAGAGTGCAAAGTGTCAATCTCGCAGTTCGGAGAGCCAGAGTGAGAAAAAGCAGAGTGCCTGTTTGGAAGGCTAGGAAAGAGCAGAGCCTCAGTCTTGCTGTTTATCTGCAATCACTGCAAGGGATAGTGAGCACCAGCAAGACAATTCCTTCCTAGCACATTCCCTCGAAGAGAGAGAGTGCAACGTGCCAATCTTGTTGTTGGTAGTACGAGAATGAGGAAAATCAGAGTGCCTCTTTGCAAGGCTAGGAAAGAGCAGAGCCCCAGTCTTGCTGTTTCTCTGCAATGACTGCAAGGGATAGTGAGTACCAGCACGACAATTCCTTCTTAGCACCTTTCTTCAAAGAGAGAGAGTGCAACGTGCCAACCTCGTTGTTGGCAGTACGAGAATGAGGAAAAGCAGAGTGCCTGTTTGCAAGGGTAGGAAAGATCAGAGCCTCATTCTTGCTGTTTATCTGCAGTGACTGCAAGGGATAGTTAGGACAAGAAAGAGAATTCCTTCCTAGCACCTTCCTTGGAAGTGAGAGAGTGCAACGTGTCAATCTCGCAGTTCGGAGAGCCAGAGTGAGAAAAAGCAGAGTGCCTGTTTGGAAGGCTCGGAAAGAGCAGAGCCCTGTCTTCCTGTTTATCTGGAATGACTGCAAGGGATACTGAGCACCAGCAAGACAATTCCTTCCTAGCACATTCCTTCAAAGAGAGAGAGTGCAACGTGCCAACCTCGTTGTTGGTAGTACGAGAATGAGGAAAAGCAAAGTGCCTGTTTGCAAGGCTAGGAAAGAGCAGAGCCCTAGTCTTGCTGTTTATCTGCAATGACTGCAAGGGATAGTAAGGACCAGCAAGACAATTCCTTCCTAGCAACTGTATTGGAAGAGATAGAGTGCAAAGTGTCAATCTCGGAGGTCGGGGAGCCAGACTGAGGAAAAGCAGAGTGCCTCTTTGCAAGCCTAGGAAAGAGCAGAGCCCCAGTCTTGCTGTTTCTCTGCAATGACTGCAAGGGATAGTGAGCACCAGCAAGACAATTCCTTCTTAGCACCTTTCTTCAAAGAGAGAGAGTGCAACCTGTCAATCTCACAGTTCAGAGAGCTAGAGTGAGAAAAAGCAGAGTGCCTGTTTGCAAGGCTAGGAAAGAGCACAGCCCCTGTGTTCCTGTTTATCTGCAATGACTGCAAGGGATAGTGAGCTCCAGTAACACAATTCCTTCCTAGCAATTTCCTTCGAAGAGAGTTCAACGTTTCAATCTCGCAGTATGGAAAGCCAGAGTGAGAAAAAGCAGACTACGTGTTTGCAAGTCTAGGAAAGAGCAAAGCCCCAGACTTGCTGTTTATCTGCAGTGACTGCAAGGGATAGTTAGGACAAGAAAGAGAATTCCTTCCTAGCACTTTTCTTGGAGTAGAGAGATTGCAACGATTCAATCATACAGTACGGAGCGTGAGAGTGAGAAAAAGCAGAGTGCCTCTTTGCAAGGCTAGGAAAGAGGAGAGCCCCAGTCTTGCTGTTTATCTGCACTGACTGCCAGGGTTAGTTAGGACAAGAAAGAGAATTCCTTCCTAGCACCTTCCTTGGAAGTGAGAGAGTGCAACGTGTCAATCTCGCAGTTCGGAGAGCCAGAGTGAGAAAAAGCAGAGTGCCTGTTTGGAAGGCTTGGAAAGAGCAGAGCCTCAGTCTTGCTGTTTATCTGCAATCACTGCAAGGGATAGTGAGCACCAGCAAGACAATTCCTTCCTAGCACATTCCCTCGAAGAGAGAGAGTGCAACGTGCCAACCTCCTTGTTGGTAGTACGAGAATGAGGAAAATCAGAGTGCCTCTTTGCAAGGCTAGGAAAGAGCAGAGCCCCAGTCTTGCTGTTTCTCTGCAATGACTGCAAGGGATAGTGAGTACCAGCACGACAATTCCTTCTTAGCACCTTTCTTCAAAGAGAGAGAGTGCAACGTGCCAACCTCGTTGTTGGTAGTACGAGAATGAGGAAAAGCAGAGTGCCTGTTTGCAAGGGTAGGAAAGATCAGAGCCTCATTCTTGCTGTTTATCTGCAGTGACTGCAAGGGATAGTTAGGACAAGAAAGAGAATTCCTTCCTAGCACCTTCCTTGGAAGTGAGAGAGTGCAACGTGTCAATCTCGCAGTTCGGAGAGCCAGAGTGAGAAAAAGCAGAGTGCCTGTTTGGAAGGCTAGGAAAGAGCAGAGCCTCAGTCTTGCTGTTTATCTGCAATCACTGCAAGGGATAGTGAGCACCAGCAAGACAATTCCTTCCTAGCACATTCCCTCGAAGAGAGAGAGTGCAACGTGCCAACCTTGTTGTTGGTAGTACGAGAATGAGGAAAATCAGAGTGCCTCTTTGCAAGGCTAGGAAAGAGCAGAGCCCCAGTCTTGCTGTTTCTCTGCAATGACTGCAAGGGATAGTGAGTACCAGCACGACAATTCCTTCTTAGCACCTTTCTTCAAAGAGAGAGAGTGCAACGTGCCAACCTCGTTGTTGGCAGTACGAGAATGAGGAAAAGCAGAGTGCCTGTTTGCAAGGGTAGGAAAGATCAGAGCCTCATTCTTGCTGTTTATCTGCAGTGACTGCAAGGGATAGTTAGGACAAGAAAGAGAATTCCTTCCTAGCACCTTCCTTGGAAGTGAGAGAGTGCAACGTGTCAATCTCGCAGTTCGGAGAGCCAGAGTGAGAAAAAGCAGAGTGCCTGTTTGGAAGGCTAGGAAAGAGAAGAGCCTCAGTCTTGCTGTTTATCTGCAATCACTGCAAGGGATAGTGAGCACCAGCAAGACAATTCCTTCCTAGCACATTCCCTCGAAGAGAGAGAGTGCAACGTGCCAACCTTGTTGTTGGTAGTACGAGAATGAGGAAAATCAGAGTGCCTCTTTGCAAGGCTAGGAAAGAGCAGAGCCCCAGTCTTGCTGTTTCTCTGCAATGACTGCAAGGGATAGTTAGGACAAGAAAGAGAATTCCTTCCTAGCACCTTCCTTGGAAGTGAGAGAGTGCAACGTGTCAATCTCGCAGTTCGGAGAGCCAGAGTGAGAAAAAGCAGAGTGCCTGTTTGGAAGGCTAGGAAAGAGCAGAGCCCTGTCTTCCTGTTTATCTGGAATGACTGCAAGGGATACTGAGCACCAGCAAGACAATTCCTTCCTAGCACATTCCTTCAAAGAGAGAGAGTGCAACGTGCCAACCTCGTTGTTGGTAGTACGAGAATGAGGAAAAGCAAAGTGCCTGTTTGCAAGGCTAGGAAAGAGCAGAGCCCTAGTTTTGCTGTTTATCTGCAATGACTGCAAGGGATAGTAAGGACCAGCAAGACAATTCCTTCCTAGCAACTGTATTGGAAGAGATAGAGTGCAAAGTGTCAATCTCGGAGGTCGGGGAGCCAGACTGAGGAAAAGCAGAGTGCCTCTTTGCAAGGCTAGGAAAGAGCAGAGCCCCAGTCTTGCTGTTTCTCTGCAATGACTGCAAGGGATAGTGAGCACCAGCAAGACAATTCCTTCTTAGCACCTTTCTTCAAAGAGAGAGAGTGCAACGTGTCAATCTCACAGTTCAGAGAGCTAGAGTGAGAAAAAGCAGAGTGCCTGTTTGCAAGGCTAGGAAAGAGCACAGCCCCTGTGTTCCTGTTTATCTGCAATGACTGCAAGGGATAGTGAGCTCCAGTAACACAATTCCTTCCTAGCAATTTCCTTCGAAGAGAGTTCAACGTTTCAATCTCGCAGTATGGAAAGCCAGAGTGAGAAAAAGCAGACTACGTGTTTGCAAGTCTAGGAAAGAGCAAAGCCCCAGTCTTGCTGTTTATCTGCAGTGACTGCAAGGGATAGTTAGGACAAGAAAGAGAATTCCTTCCTAGCACTTTTCTTGGAGTAGAGAGATTGCAACGATTCAATCATACAGTACGGAGCGTGAGAGTGAGAAAAAGCAGAGTGCCTCTTTGCAAGGCTAGGAAAGAGCAGAGCCCCAGTCTTGCTGTTTCTCTGCAATGACTGCAAGGGATAGTGAGCACCAGCATGACAATTCCTTCCTAGCACATTCCCTCGAAGAGAGAGAGTGCAACGTGCCAACCTTGTTGTTGGTAGTACGAGAATGAGGAAAAGCAGAGTGCCTGATTGCAAGGCTAGGAAAGAGCAGAGCCTCAGTCTTGCTGTTTATCTGCAATGACTGCAAGGGATAGTAAGGACCAGCAAGACAATTCCTTCCTAGCACCTTCCTTGGAATAGAGAGAGTGCAACGTGTCAATATCGCATTATGGAGAGCCAGAGTGAGAAAAAGCATATTACTTGTTTGCAAGGCTTGGAGAGAGCAAAGTCCCAGTCTTGCTGTTTATCTGCACTGACTGCCAGGGTTAGTTAGGACAAGAAAGAGAATTCCTTCCTAGCACCTTCCTTGGAAGTGAGAGAGTGCAACGTGTCAATCTCGCAGTTCGGAGAGCCAGAGTGAGAAAAAGCAGAGTGCCTGTTTGGAAGGCTTGGAAAGAGCAGAGCCTCAGTCTTGCTGTTTATCTGCAATCACTGCAAGGGATAGTGAGCACCAGCAAGACAATTCCTTCCTAGCACATTCCCTCGAAGAGAGAGAGTGCAACGTGCCAACCTTGTTGTTGGTAGTACGAGAATGAGGAAAATCAGAGTGCCTCTTTGCAAGGCTAGGAAAGAGCAGAGCCCCAGTCTTGCTGTTTCTCTGCAATGACTGCAAGGGATAGTGAGTACCAGCACGACAATTCCTTCTTAGCACCTTTCTTCAAAGAGAGAGAGTGCAACGTGCCAACCTCGTTGTTGGTAGTACGAGAATGAGGAAAAGCAGAGTGCCTGTTTGCAAGGGTAGGAAAGATCAGAGCCTCATTCTTGCTGTTTATCTGCAGTGACTGCAAGGGATAGTTAGGACAAGAAAGAGAATTCCTTCCTAGCACCTTCCTTGGAAGTGAGAGAGTGCAAAGTGTCAATCTCGCAGTTCGGAGAGCCAGAGTGAGAAAAAGCAGAGTGCCTGTTTGGAAGGCTAGGAAAGAGCAGAGCCTCAGTCTTGCTGTTTATCTGCAATCACTGCAAGGGATAGTGAGCACCAGCAAGACAATTCCTTCCTAGCACATTCCCTCGAAGAGAGAGAGTGCAACGTGCCAATCTTGTTGTTGGTAGTACGAGAATGAGGAAAATCAGAGTGCCTCTTTGCAAGGCTAGGAAAGAGCAGAGCCCCAGTCTTGCTGTTTCTCTGCAATGACTGCAAGGGATAGTGAGTACCAGCACGACAATTCCTTCTTAGCACCTTTCTTCAAAGAGAGAGAGTGCAACGTGCCAACCTCGTTGTTGGCAGTACGAGAATGAGGAAAAGCAGAGTGCCTGTTTGCAAGGGTAGGAAAGATCAGAGCCTCATTCTTGCTGTTTATCTGCAGTGACTGCAAGGGATAGTTAGGACAAGAAAGAGAATTCCTTCCTAGCACCTTCCTTGGAAGTGAGAGAGTGCAACGTGTCAATCTCGCAGTTCGGAGAGCCAGAGTGAGAAAAAGCAGAGTGCCTGTTTGGAAGGCTCGGAAAGAGCAGAGCCCTGTCTTCCTGTTTATCTGGAATGACTGCAAGGGATACTGAGCACCAGCAAGACAATTCCTTCCTAGCACATTCCTTCAAAGAGAGAGAGTGCAACGTGCCAACCTCGTTGTTGGTAGTACGAGAATGAGGAAAAGCAAAGTGCCTGTTTGCAAGGCTAGGAAAGAGCAGAGCCCTAGTCTTGCTGTTTATCTGCAATGACTGCAAGGGATAGTAAGGACCAGCAAGACAATTCCTTCCTAGCAACTGTATTGGAAGAGATAGAGTGCAAAGTGTCAATCTCGGAGGTCGGGGAGCCAGACTGAGGAAAAGCAGAGTGCCTCTTTGCAAGCCTAGGAAAGAGCAGAGCCCCAGTCTTGCTGTTTCTCTGCAATGACTGCAAGGGATAGTGAGCACCAGCAAGACAATTCCTTCTTAGCACCTTTCTTCAAAGAGAGAGAGTGCAACCTGTCAATCTCACAGTTCAGAGAGCTAGAGTGAGAAAAAGCAGAGTGCCTGTTTGCAAGGCTAGGAAAGAGCACAGCCCCTGTGTTCCTGTTTATCTGCAATGACTGCAAGGGATAGTGAGCTCCAGTAACACAATTCCTTCCTAGCAATTTCCTTCGAAGAGAGTTCAACGTTTCAATCTCGCAGTATGGAAAGCCAGAGTGAGAAAAAGCAGACTACGTGTTTGCAAGTCTAGGAAAGAGCAAAGCCCCAGACTTGCTGTTTATCTGCAGTGACTGCAAGGGATAGTTAGGACAAGAAAGAGAATTCCTTCCTAGCACTTTTCTTGGAGTAGAGAGATTGCAACGATTCAATCATACAGTACGGAGCGTGAGAGTGAGAAAAAGCAGAGTGCCTCTTTGCAAGGCTAGGAAAGAGGAGAGCCCCAGTCTTGCTGTTTATCTGCACTGACTGCCAGGGTTAGTTAGGACAAGAAAGAGAATTCCTTCCTAGCACCTTCCTTGGAAGTGAGAGAGTGCAACGTGTCAATCTCGCAGTTCGGAGAGCCAGAGTGAGAAAAAGCAGAGTGCCTGTTTGGAAGGCTTGGAAAGAGCAGAGCCTCAGTCTTGCTGTTTATCTGCAATCACTGCAAGGGATAGTGAGCACCAGCAAGACAATTCCTTCCTAGCACATTCCCTCGAAGAGAGAGAGTGCAACGTGCCAACCTCCTTGTTGGTAGTACGAGAATGAGGAAAATCAGAGTGCCTCTTTGCAAGGCTAGGAAAGAGCAGAGCCCCAGTCTTGCTGTTTCTCTGCAATGACTGCAAGGGATAGTGAGTACCAGCACGACAATTCCTTCTTAGCACCTTTCTTCAAAGAGAGAGAGTGCAACGTGCCAACCTCGTTGTTGGTAGTACGAGAATGAGGAAAAGCAGAGTGCCTGTTTGCAAGGGTAGGAAAGATCAGAGCCTCATTCTTGCTGTTTATCTGCAGTGACTGCAAGGGATAGTTAGGACAAGAAAGAGAATTCCTTCCTAGCACCTTCCTTGGAAGTGAGAGAGTGCAACGTGTCAATCTCGCAGTTCGGAGAGCCAGAGTGAGAAAAAGCAGAGTGCCTGTTTGGAAGGCTAGGAAAGAGCAGAGCCTCAGTCTTGCTGTTTATCTGCAATCACTGCAAGGGATAGTGAGCACCAGCAAGACAATTCCTTCCTAGCACATTCCCTCGAAGAGAGAGAGTGCAACGTGCCAACCTTGTTGTTGGTAGTACGAGAATGAGGAAAATCAGAGTGCCTCTTTGCAAGGCTAGGAAAGAGCAGAGCCCCAGTCTTGCTGTTTCTCTGCAATGACTGCAAGGGATAGTGAGTACCAGCACGACAATTCCTTCTTAGCACCTTTCTTCAAAGAGAGAGAGTGCAACGTGCCAACCTCGTTGTTGGCAGTACGAGAATGAGGAAAAGCAGAGTGCCTGTTTGCAAGGGTAGGAAAGATCAGAGCCTCATTCTTGCTGTTTATCTGCAGTGACTGCAAGGGATAGTTAGGACAAGAAAGAGAATTCCTTCCTAGCACCTTCCTTGGAAGTGAGAGAGTGCAACGTGTCAATCTCGCAGTTCGGAGAGCCAGAGTGAGAAAAAGCAGAGTGCCTGTTTGGAAGGCTAGGAAAGAGCAGAGCCCTGTCTTCCTGTTTATCTGGAATGACTGCAAGGGATACTGAGCACCAGCAAGACAATTCCTTCCTAGCACATTCCTTCAAAGAGAGAGAGTGCAACGTGCCAACCTCGTTGTTGGTAGTACGAGAATGAGGAAAAGCAAAGTGCCTGTTTGCAAGGCTAGGAAAGAGCAGAGCCCTAGTCTTGCTGTTTATCTGCAATGACTGCAAGGGATAGTAAGGACCAGCAAGACAATTCCTTCCTAGCAACTGTATTGGAAGAGATAGAGTGCAAAGTGTCAATCTCGGAGGTCGGGGAGCCAGACTGAGGAAAAGCAGAGTGCCTCTTTGCAAGGCTAGGAAAGAGCAGAGCCCCAGTCTTGCTGTTTCTCTGCAATGACTGCAAGGGATAGTGAGCACCAGCAAGACAATTCCTTCTTAGCACCTTCCTTCAAAGAGAGAGAGTGCAACCTGTCAATCTCACAGTTCAGAGAGCTAGAGTGAGAAAAAGCAGAGTGCCTGTTTGCAAGGCTAGGAAAGAGCACAGCCCCTGTGTTCCTGTTTATCTGCAATGACTGCAAGGGATAGTGAGCTCCAGTAACACAATTCCTTCCTAGCAATTTCCTTCGAAGAGAGTTCAACGTTTCAATCTCGCAGTATGGAAAGCCAGAGTGAGAAAAAGCAGACTACGTGTTTGCAAGTCTAGGAAAGAGCAAAGCCCCAGACTTGCTGTTTATCTGCAGTGACTGCAAGGGATAGTTAGGACAAGAAAGAGAATTCCTTCCTAGCACTTTTCTTGGAGTAGAGAGATTGCAACGATTCAATCATACAGTATAGAGCGTGAGAGTGAGAAAAAGCAGAGTGCCTCTTTGCAAGGCTAGGAAAGAGGAGAGCCCCAGTCTTGCTGTTTATCTGCAATGACTGCAAGGGATAGTGAGCACCAGCATGACAATTCCTTCCTAGCACATTCCCTCGAAGAGAGAGAGTGCAACGTGCCAACCTCGTTGTTGGTAGTACGAGAATGAGGAAAAGCAGAGTGCCTGTTTGCAAGGCTAGGAAAGAGCAGAGCCTCAGTCTTGCTGTTTATCTGCAATGACTGCAAGGGATAGTAAGGACCAGCAAGACAATTCCTTCCTAGCACCTTCCTTGGAATAGAGAGAGTGCAACGTGTCAATATCGCATTATGGAGAGCCAGAGTGAGAAAAAGCATATTACTTGTTTGCAAGGCTTGGAGAGAGCAAAGTCCCAGTCTTGCTGTTTATCTGCACTGACTGCCAGGGTTAGTTAGGACAAGAAAGAGAATTCCTTCCTAGCACCTTCCTTGGAAGTGAGAGAGTGCAACGTGTCAATCTCGCAGTTCGGAGAGCCAGAGTGAGAAAAAGCAGAGTGCCTGTTTGGAAGGCTAGGAAAGAGCAGAGCCCTGTCTTCCTGTTTATCTGGAATGACTGCAAGGGATACTGAGCACCAGCAAGACAATTCCTTCCTAGCACATTCCTTCAAAGAGAGAGAGTGCAACGTGCCAACCTCGTTGTTGGTAGTACGAGAATGAGGAAAAGCAAAGTGCCTGTTTGCAAGGCTAGGAAAGAGCAGAGCCCTAGTCTTGCTGTTTATCTGCAATGACTGCAAGGGATAGTAAGGACCAGCAAGACAATTCCTTCCTAGCAACTGTATTGGAAGAGATAGAGTGCAAAGTGTCAATCTCGGAGGTCGGGGAGCCAGACTGAGGAAAAGCAGAGTGCCTCTTTGCAAGGCTAGGAAAGAGCAGAGCCCCAGTCTTGCTGTTTCTCTGCAATGACTGCAAGGGATAGTGAGCACCAGCAAGACAATTCCTTCTTAGCACCTTTCTTCAAAGAGAGAGAGTGCAACGTGTCAATCTCACAGTTCAGAGAGCTAGAGTGAGAAAAAGCAGAGTGCCTGTTTGCAAGGCTAGGAAAGAGCACAGCCCCAGTGTTCCTGTTTCTCTGCAATGACTGCAAGGGATAGTGAGCTCCAGTAACACAATTCCTTCCTAGCAATTTCCTTCGAAGAGAGTTCAACGTTTCAATCTCGCAGTATGGAAAGCCAGAGTGAGAAAAAGCAGACTACGTGTTTGCAAGTCTAGGAAAGAGCAAAGCCCCAGTCTTGCTGTTTATCTGCAGTGACTGCAAGGGATAGTTAGGACAAGAAAGAGAATTCCTTCCTAGCACTTTTCTTGGAGTAGAGAGATTGCAACGATTCAATCATACAGTACGGAGCGTGAGAGTGAGAAAAAGCAGAGTGCCTCTTTGCAAGGCTAGGAAAGAGCAGAGCCCCAGTCTTGCTGTTTATCTGCAATGACTGCAAGGGATAGTGAGCACCAGCATGACAATTCCTTCCTAGCACATTCCCTCGAAGAGAGAGAGTGCAACGTGCCAACCTTGTTGTTGGTAGTACGAGAATGAGGAAAAGCAGAGTGGCTGTTTGCAAGGCTAGGAAAGAGCAGAGCCTCAGTCTTGCTGTTTATCTGCAATGACTGCAAGGGATAGTGAGCAGCAGCAAGACAATTCCTTCCTAGCACCTTCCTTGAAATAGAGAGAGTGCAACGTGTCAATATCGCATTATGGAGAGCCAGAGTGAGAAAAAGCATATTACTTGTTTGCAAGGCTTGGAGAGAGCAAAGTCCCAGTCTTGCTGTTTATCTGCAGTGACTGCAAGGGATAGTGAGGACACGAAAGAGAATTTCTTCCTAGCACCTTTCTTGGAGTAGAGAAATTCCAGCGATTCAATCTCAGAATTTGGAGCGTGAGAGTGAGAAAAAGCAGAGTGCCTGTTTGGAAGGCTAGGAAAGAGCAGAGCCCTGTCTTCCTCTTTATCTGCAATGACTGCAAGGGATAGTAAGGACCAGCAAGACAATTCCTTCCTAGCACCTTCCTTGGACGAGAGAGAGTGCAACGTGTCAATCTCGCAGTTCGGAGAGCCAGAGTGAGAAAAAGCAGAGTGCCTGTTTGGAAGGCTAGGAAAGAGCAGAGCCCTGTCTTCCTGTTTATCTGGAATGACTGCAAGGGATACTGAGCACCAGCAAGTCAATTCCTTCCTAGCACATTCCTTCAAAGAGAGAGAGTGCAACGTGCCAACCTCGTCGTTGGTAGTACGAGAATGAGGAAAAGCAGAGTGCCTGTTTGCAAGGCTGGGAAAGAGCAGAGCCCCAGTCTTGCTGTTTATCTGAAATGACTGCAAGGGATAGTAAGGACCAGCAAGACAATTCCTTCCTAGCAACTGTATTGGAAGAGTGAGAGTGCAACGTGTCAATCTCGGAGTTCGGGGAGCCAGACTGAGGAAAAGCAGAGTGCCTCTTTGCAAGGCTAGGAAAGAGCAGAGCCCCAGTCTTGCTGTTTATCTGCAATGACTGCAAGGGATAGTGAGCACCAGGATGACAATTCCTTCCTAGCACATTCCCTCGAAGAGAGAGAGTGCAACGTGCCAACCTCGTTGTTGGTAGTACGAGAATGAGGAAAAGCAGAGTGCCTGTTTGCAAGGCTAGGAATGAGCAGAGCCTCAGTCTTTCTGTTTATCTGCAATGACTGCAAGGGATAGTAAGGACCAGCAAGACAATTCCTTCCTAGCACCTTCCTTGGAAGAGAGAGAGTGCAACGTGCCATCCTCGTTGTTGGTAGTATGAGTATGTGGAAAAGCAGAGTGCCTGTTTGCAAGGCTACGAAAGAGCAGAGCCTCAGTCTTGCTGTTTATCTGCAATCACTGCAAGGGATAGTGAGCAGCAGCAAGACAATTCCTTCCTAGCACCTTTCTTGGAAGACAGAGTGTGCAACGTGCCAACCTCGTTGTTGGTAGTATGAGAATGAGGAAAAGCAGAGTGCCTGTTTGCAAGGCTAGGAAAGAGCAGAGCCTCAGTCTTGCTGTTTATCTGCAATGACTGCAAGGGATAGTGAGCACCAGCACGACAATTCCTTCCTAGCACATTCCCTCGAAGAGAGAGAGTGCAACGTGCCAACCTCGTTGTTGGTAGTACGAGAATGAGGAAAAGCAGAGTGCCTGTTTGCAAGGCTAGGAAAGAGCAGAGCCCCAGTCTTGCTGTTTATCTGCAATGACTGCAAGGGATAGTGAGCACTAGCATGACAATTCCTTCCTAGCACATTCCCTCGAAGAGAGAGAGTGCAACGTGCCAACCTTGTTGTTGGTAGTACGAGAATGAGGAAAAGCAGAGTGCCTGTTTGCAAGGCTAGGAAAGAGCAGAGCCTCAGTCTTGCTGTTTATCTGCAATGACTGCAAGGGATAGTAAGGACCAGCAAGACAATTCCTTCCTAGCACCTTCCTTGGAATAGAGAGAGTGCAACGTGTCAATATCGCATTATGGAGAGCCAGAGTGAGAAAAAGCATATTACTTGTTTGCAAGGGTTGGAGAGAGCAAAGTCCCAGTCTTGCTGTTTATCTGCACTGACTGCCAGGGTTAGTTAGGACAAGAAAGAGAATTCCTTCCTAGCACCTTCCTTGGAAGTGAGAGAGTGCAACGTGTCAATCTCGCAGTTCGGAGAGCCAGAGTGAGAAAAAGCAGAGTGCCTGTTTGGAAGGCTAGGAAAGAGGAGAGCCTCAGTCTTGCTGTTTATCTGCAATCACTGCAAGGGATAGTGAGCACCAGCAAGACAATTCCTTCCTAGCACATTCCCTCGAAGAGAGAGAGTGCAACGTGCCAACCTTGTTGTTGGTAGTACGAGAATGAGGAAAATCAGAGTGCCTCTTTGCAAGGCTAGGAAAGAGTAGAGCCCCAGTCTTGCTGTTTCTCTGCAATGACTGCAAGGGATAGTGAGTACCAGCACGACAATTCCTTCTTAGCACCTTTCTTCAAAGAGAGAGAGTGCAACGTGCCAACCTCGTTGTTGGTAGTACGAGAATGAGGAAAAGCAGAGTGCCTGTTTGCAAGGGTAGGAAAGATCAGAGCCTCATTCTTGCTGTTTATCTGCAGTGACTGCAAGGGATAGTTAGGACAAGAAAGAGAATTCCTTCCTAGCACCTTCCTTGGAAGTGAGAGAGTGCAACGTGTCAATCTCGCAGTTCGGAGAGCCAGAGTGAGAAAAAGCAGAGTGCCTGTTTGGAAGGCTAGGAAAGAGCAGAGCCCTGTCTTCCTGTTTATCTGGAATGACTGCAAGGGATACTGAGCACCAGCAAGAAAATTCCTTCCTAGCACATTCCTTCAAAGAGAGAGAGTGCAACGTGCCAACCTCGTTGTTGGTAGTACGAGAATGAGGAAAAGCAGAGTCCCTGTTTGCAAGGGTAGGAAAGATCAGAGCCTCATTCTTGCTGTTTATCTGCAATAACTGCAAGGGATAGTGAGCACCAGCAAGACAATTCCTTCTTAGCACCTTTCTTCAAAGAGAGAGAGTGCAACGTGTCAATCTCACAGTTCAGAGAGCTAGAGTGAGAAAAAGCAGAGTGCCTGTTTGCAAGGCTAGGAAAGAGCACAGCCCCTGTGTTCCTGTTTATCTGCAATGACTGCAAGGGATAGTGAGCTCCAGTAACACAATTTTTTCCTAGCAATTTCCTTCGAAGAGAGTTCAACGTTTCAATCTCGCAGTATGGAAAGCCAGAGTGAGAAAAAGCAGACTACGTGTTTGCAAGTCTAGGAAAGAGCAAAGCCCCAGTCTTGCTGTTTATCTGCAGTGACTGCAAGGGATAGTTAGGACAAGAAAGAGAATTCCTTCCGAGCACTTTTCTTGGAGTAGAGAGATTGCAACGATTCAATCATACAGTACGGAGCGTGAGAGTGAGAAAAAGCAGAGTGCCTCTTTGCAAGGCTAGGAAAGAGGAGAGCCCCAGTCTTGCTGTTTATCTGCAATGACTGCAAGGGATAGTGAGCACCAGCATGACAATTCCTTCCTAGCACCTTCCTTGGAATAGAGAGAGTGCAACGTGTCAATATCGCATTATGGAGAGCCAGAGTGAGAAACAGCATATTACTTGTTTGCAAGGCTTGGAAAAAGCAAAGTCCCAGTCTTGCTGTTTATCTGCAGTGACTGCAAGGGATAGTTAGGACAAGAAAGAGAATTCCTTCCTAGCACCTTCCTTGGAAGTGAGAGAGTGCAACGTGTCAATCTCGCAGTTCGGAGAGCCAGAGTGAGAAAAAGCAGAGTGCCTGTTTGGAAGGCTAGGAAAGAGCAGAGCCCTGTATTCCTGTTTATCTGGAATGACTGCAAGGGATACTGAGCACCAGCAAGACAATTCCTTCCTAGCACATTCCCTCGAAGAGAGAGAGTGCAACGTGCCAACCTCGTCGTTGGTAGTACGAGAATGAGGAAAAGCAGAGTGCCTGTTTGCAAGGCTAGGAAAGAGCAGAGCCCCAGTCTTGCTGTTTATCTGCCGTGACTGCAATGGATAGTGAGGACATGAAAGAGAACTTCTTCCTAGCACCTTTCTTGGAGTAGAGAAATTCATGCGATTCAATCTCCGAATTTGGAGCGTGAGAGTGAGAAAAAGCAGAGTGCCTGTTTGGAAGGCTAGGAAAGAGCAGAGCCCTGTCTTCCTCTTTATCTGCAATGACTGCAAGGGATAGTGAGGACCAGCAAGACAATTCCTTCCAAGCATCTTCCTTGGAAGAGACAGAGTGCAACGTGTCAATCTCGCAGTACGGAAAGCCAGAGGAAGAACAAGAGGAGTGCCTGTTTGGAAGCCTACGAAAGAGCAGATCCCCAGTCTTGCTGTTTATCTGCACTGACTGCAAGGGATAGTGAGGACAAGCAAGAGAATTCCTTCCTAGCACTTTTCTTGGACTAGAGAGATTGCAACGATTCCATCATACCGTATAGAGCGTGAGAGTGAGAAAAAGCAGAGTGCCTGTCTGCAAGGCTAGGAAAGAGCACAGCCCCAGTGTTCCTGTTTCTCTGCAATGACTGCAAGGGATAGTGAGCTCCAGTAACACAATTCCTTCCTAGCAATTTCCTTCGAAGAGAGTTCAACGTTTCAATCTCGCAGTATGGAAAGCCAGAGTGAGAAAAAGCAGACTACGTGTTTGCAAGTCTAGGAAAGAGCAAAGCCCCAGTCTTGCTGTTTATCTGCAGTGACTGCAAGGGATAGTTAGGACAAGAAAGAGAATTCCTTCCTAGCACTTTTCTTGGAGTAGAGAGATTGCAACGATTCAGTCATACAGTACGGAGCGTGAGAGTGAGAAAAAGCAGAGTGCCTCTTTGCAAGGCTAGGAAAGAGCAGAGCCCCAGTCTTGCTGTTTATCTGCAATGACTGCAAGGGATAGTGAGCACCAGCATGACAATTCCTTCCTAGCACATTCCCTCGAAGAGAGAGAGTGCAACGTGCCAACCTCGTTGTTGGTAGAATGAGTATGTGGAAAAGCAGAGTGCCTGTTTGCAAGGCTAGGAAAGAGCAGAGCCTCAGTCTTGCTGTTTATCTGCAATGACTGCAAGGGATAGTGAGCACCAGCATGACAATTCCTTCCTAGCACATTCCCTCGAAGAGAGAGAGTGCAACATGCCAACCTTGTTGTTGGTAGTACGAGAATGAGGAAAAGCAGAGTGCCTGTTTGCAAGGCTAGGAAAGAGCAGAGCCTCAGTCTTGCTGTTTATCTGCAGTGACTGCAAGGGATAGTAAGGACCAGCAAGACAATTCCTTCCAGCACCTTCCTTGGAATAGAGAGAGTGCAACGTGTCAATATCGCATTATGGAGAGCCAGAGTGAGAAACAGCATATTACTTGTTTGCAAGGCTTGGAAAAAGCAAAGTCCCAGTCTTGCTGTTTCTCTGCAGTGACTGCAAGGGATAGTTAGGACAAGAAAGAGAATTCCTTCCTAGCACGTTCCTTGGAAGTGAGAGAGTGCAACGTGTCAATCTCGCAGTTCGGAGAGCCAGAGTGAGAAAAAGCAGAGTGCCTGTTTGGAAGGCTAGGAAAGAGCAGAGCCCTGTCTTCCTGTTTATCTGGAATGACTGCAAGGGATACTGAGCACCAGCAAGACAATTCCTTCCTAGCACATTCCTTCAAAGAGAGAGAGTGCAACGTGCCAACCTCGTTGTTGGTAGTACGAGAATGAGGAAAAGCAGAGTGCCTGTTTGCAAGGCTAGGAAAGAGCAGAGCCCTAGTCTTGCTGTTTATCTGCAATGACTGCAAGGGATAGTAAGGACCAGCAAGACAATTCCTTCCTAGCAACTGTATTGGAAGAGAGAGAGTGCAACGTGTCAATCTCGGAGGTCGGGGAGCCAGACTGAAGAAAAGCAGAGTGCCTCTTTGCAAGGCTAGGAAAGAGCAGAGCCCCAGTCTTGCTGTTTCTCTGCAATGACTGTAAGGGATAGTGAGGTCCAGTAAGACAACTCCTTCCTAGAACCTTCCTTGGAAGAGAGAGTGTGCAACGTTTCAATCTCGCAGTACGGAAAGCCAGAGGAAGAACAAGAGGAGTGCCTGTTTGGAAGCCTACGAAAGAGCAGATCCCCAGTCTTGCTGTTTATGTGCACTGACTGCAAGGGATAGTGAGGACAATCAAGAGAATTCCTTCCTAGCAACCTTCCTTGGAAGAGAGAGAGTGCAACGTGTCAATCTCGCAGTTCGGAGACCCAGAGTGAGAAAAAGCAGAGTGCCTGTTTGGAAGGCTAGGAAAGAGCAGAGCCCTGTATTCCTGTTTATCTGGAATGACTGCAAGGGATACTGAGCACCAGCAAGACAATTCCTTCCTAGCACATTCCCTCGAAGAGAGAGAGTGCAACGTGCCAACCTCGTCGTTGGTAGTACGAGAATGAGGAAAAGCAGAGTGCCTGTTTGCAAGGCTAGGAAAGAGCAGAGCCCTAGTCTTGCTGTTTATCTGCCGTGACTGCAATGGATAGTGAGGACATGAAAGAGAACTTCTTCCTAGCACCTTTCTTGGAGTAGAGAAATTCATGCGATTCAATCTCCGAATTTGGAGCGTGAGAGTGAGAAAAAGCAGAGTGCCTGTTTGGAAGGCTAGGAAAGAGCAGAGCCCTGTCTTCCTCTTTATCTGCAATGACTGCAAGGGATAGTGAGGACCAGCAAGACAATTCCTTCCAAGCATCTTCCTTGGAAGAGACAGAGTGCAACCTGTCAATCTCGCAGTACGGAAAGCCAGAGGAAGAACAAGAGGAGTGCCTGTTTGGAAGCCTACGAAAGAGCAGATCCCCAGTCTTGCTGTTTATCTGCACTGACTGCAAGGGATAGTTAGGACAAGAAAGAGAATTCCTTCCTAGCACTTTTCTTGGAGTAGAGAGATTGCAACGATTCAGTCATACAGTACGGAGCGTGAGAGTGAGAAAAAGCAGAGTGCCTCTTTGCAAGGCTAGGAAAGAGCAGAGCCCCAGTCTTGCTGTTTATCTGCAATGACTGCAAGGGATAGTGAGCACCAGCATGACAATTCCTTCCTAGCACATTCCCTCGAAGACAGAGAGTGCAACGTGCCAACCTTGTTGTTGGTAGTACGAGAATGAGGAAAAGCAGAGTGCCTGTTTGCAAGGCTTGGAGAGAGCAAAGTCCCAGTCTGGCTGTTTATCTGCAGTGACTGCCAGGGTTAGTTAGGACAAGAAAGAGAATTCCTTCCTAGCACCTTCCTTGGAAGTGAGAGAGTTCAACGTTTCAATCTCGCAGTATGGAAAGCCAGAGTGAGAAAAAGCAGACTACGTGTTTGCAAGTCTAGGAAAGAGCAAAGCCCCAGTCTTGCTGTTTATCTGCAGTGACTGCAAGGGATAGTTAGGACAAGAAAGAGAATTCCTTCCTAGCACTTTTCTTGGAGTAGAGAGATTGCAACGATTCAATCATACACTACGGAGCGTGAGAGTGAAAAAAAGCAGAGTGCCTCCTTGCAAGGCTAGGAAAGACCAGAGCCCCAGTCTTGCTGTTTATCTGCAATGACTGCAAGGGATAGTGAGCACCAGCATGACAATTCCTTCCTAGCACATTCCCTCGAAGAGAGAGAGTGCAACGTGCCATCCTCGTTGTTGGTAGTATGAGTATGTGGAAAAGCAGAGTGCCTGTTTGCAAGGCTAGGAAAGAGCAGAGCCCTAGTCTTGCTGTTTATCTGCAATGACTGCAAGGGATAGTAAGGACCAGCAAGACAATTCCTTCCTAGCACCTTCCTTGGACGAGAGAGAGTGCAACGTGTCAATCTCGCAGTTCGGAGAGCCAGAGTGAGAAAAAGCAGAGTGCCTGTTTCGATGGCTAGGAAAGAGCAGAGCCCTGTCTTCCTCTTTATCTGCAATGACTGCAAGGCGTAGTGAGGACCAGCAAGACAATTCCTTCCTAGCACCTTCCTTGGAAGAGAGAGTGTGCAACGTGCCAACCTCGTTGTTGGTAGAATGAGAATGAGGAAAAGCAGAGTGCCTGTTTTCAAGGCTAGGAAAGAGCAGAGCGCTAGTCTTGCTGTTTATCTGCAATGACTGCAAGGGATAGGAAGGACTAGCAAGAGAATTCCTTTTAGCAACTGTGTTGGAAGAGTGAGAGTGCAACGTGTCAATCTCGGAGTTCGGGGAGCCAGACTGAGGAAAAGCAGAGTGCCTCTTTGCAAGGCTAGGAAAGAGCAGAGCCCCAGTCTTGCTGTTTCTCTGCAATGACTGTAAGGGATAGTGAGGTCCAGTAAGACAACTCCTTCCTAGAACCTTCCTTGGAAGAGAGAGTGTGCAACGTTTCAATCTCGCAGTACGGAAAGCCAGAGGAAGAACAAGAGGAGTGCCTGTTTGGAAGCCTACGAAAGAGCAGATCCCCAGTCTTGCTGTTTATGTGCACTGACTGCAAGGGATAGTGAGGACAATCAAGAGAATTCCTTCCTAGCAACCTTCCTTGGAAGAGAGAGAGTGCAAAGTGTCAATCTCACAGTTCGGAGACCCAGAGTGAGAAAAGGCATAGTGCCTGTTTGGAAGGCTAGGAAAGAGCAGAGCCCTGTCTTCCTGTTTATCTGGAATGACTGCAAGGGATAGTGAGCACCAGCAAGACAATTCCTTCCTACACCTTCCTTGGAATAGAGAGAGTGCAACGTGCCAACCTCGTCGTTGGTAGTACGAGAATGAGGAAAAGCAGAGTGCCTGTTTGCAAGGCTAGGAAAGAGCAGAGCCTCATTCTTGCTGTTTATCTTCAATGACTGCAAGGGATAGTAAGGACCAGCAAGACAATTCCTTCCTAGCACCTTCCTTGGAATAGCGAGAGTGCAACGTGTCAATCTCGCAGTTCGGAGAGCCAGAGTGAGAAAAAGCAGAGTGTCTGTTTGCAAGGCTAGGAAAGAGCAGAGCCCTGTCTTCCTGTTTATCTGGAATGACTGCAAGGGATACTGAGCACCAGCACGACAATTCCTTCCTAGCACATTCCCTCGAAGAGAGAGAGTGCAACGTGCCAACCTCGTTGTTGGTAGAACGAGAATGAGGAAAAGCAGAGTGCCTGTTTGCAAGGCTAGGAAAGAGCAGAGCCTCAGTCTTGCTGTTTATCTGCAATGACTGGAAGGGATAGTGAGCACCAGCACGACAATTCCTTCCTAGCACATTCCCTCGAAGAGAGAGAGTGCAATGGGCCAACCTCGTTGTTTGTTGTACGAGAATGAGGAAAAGCAGAGTGCCTGTTTTCAAGGGTAGGAAAGAGCAGAGCCCTGTCTTCCTGTTTATCTGGAATGACTGCAAGGGATACTGAGCACCAGCAAGTCAATTCCTTCCTACCACATTCCTTCAAAGAGAGAGAGTGCAACGTGCCAACCTCGTTGTTGGTAGTACGAGAATGAGGAAAAGCAGAGTGCCTGTTTGCAAGGCTAGAAAAGAGCAGAGCCCTAGTCTTGCTGTTTATCTCCAATGACTGCAAGGGATAGTAAGGACCAGCAAGACAATTCCTTCCTAGCAACTGTATTGGAAGAGAGAGAGTGCAACCTGTCAATCTCGCAGTTCGGAGAGCCAGAGTGAGAAAAAGCAGAGTGCCTGTTTCGATGGCTAGGAAAGAGCAGAGCCCTGTCTTCCTCTTTATCCGCAATGACTGCAAGTGATAGTGAGGACCAGCAAGACAATTTCTTCCTAGCACCTTCCTTGGAATAGAGAGAGTGCAACGTGTCAATCTCGCACTTCGGAGAGCCAGAGTGAGAAAAAGCAGAGTGCCTGTTTCGATGGCTAGGAAAGAGCAGAGCCCCAGTCTTGCTGTTTATCTGCCGTGACTGCAAGGGATAGTGAGGACAAGAAAGAGAACTTCTTCCTAGCACCTTTCTTGCAGTAGAGAAATTCCAGCGATTCAATCTCAGAATTTGGAGCGTGAGAGTGAGAAAAAGCAGAGTGCCTGTTTGGAAGGCTAGGAAAGAGCAGAGCCCTGTCTTCCTCTTTATCTGCAATGACTGCAAGGGATATTGAGGACCAGCAAGACAATTCCTTCCAAGCATCTTCCTTGGAAGAGAGAGAGTGCAACGTGTCAATCTCGGAGTTCGGGGAGCCAGACTGAGGAAAAGCAGAGTGCCTGTTTGGAAGGCTAGGAAAGAGCAGAGCCCTGTCTTCCTCTTTATCTGCAATGACTGCAAGGGATAGTAAGGACCAGCAAGACAATTCCTTCCTAGCACCTTCCTTGGAAGAGAGAGAGTGCAACGTGTCATTCTCGCAGTTCGGAGAGCCAGATGGAGAAAAAGCAGAGTGCCTGTTTGGAAGGCTAGGAAAGAGCAGAGCCTTAGTCTTTCTTTTTATCTGCAATGACTGTAAGGGATAGTGAGGTCCAGTAAGACAACTCCTTTCTAGAACCTTCCTTGGAAGAGAGAGTGTGCAACCTTTCAATCTCGCAGTACGGAAAGCCAGAGGAAGAACAAGAGGAGTGCCTGTTTGGAAGCCTACGAAATAGCAGATCCCCAGTCTTCCTGTTTATCTGCACTGACTGCAAGGGATAGTGAGGACAAGCAAGAGAATTCCTTCCTAGCACCTTCCACGGAATAGAGAGAGTGCAACGTGTCAACCCCGTTGTTGGTAGTACGAGAATGAGGAAAAGCAGAGTGTCTGTTTGCAAGGCTACGAAAGAGCAGAGCCTCAGTCTTGCTGTTTCTCTGCAATGACTGCAAGGGATAGTAAGGACCAGCAAGACAATTCCTTCCTAGCACCTTCCTTGGAAGAGAGAGAGTGCAACGTGTCATTCTCGCAGTTCGGAGAGCCAGAGTGAGAAAAAGCACAGTGCCTGTTTGGAAGGCTAGGAAAGAGCAGAGCCTTAGTCTTTCTTTTTATCTGCAATGACTGTAAGGGATAGTGAGGTCGAGTAAGACAACTCCTTTCTAGAACCTTCCTTGGAAGAGAGAGTGTGCAACCTTTCAATCTCGCAGTACGGAAAGCCAGAGGAAGAACAAGAGGAGTGCCTGTTTGGAAGCCTACGAAACAGCAGATCCCCAGCCTTGCTGTTTATCTGTACTGACTGCAAGGGATAGTGAGGACAAGCAAGAGAATTCCTTCCTAGCACCTTCCTTGGGATAGAGAGACTGCAACGTGCCAACCCCGTTGTTGGTAGTACGAGAATGAGGAAAAGCAGAGTACCTGTTTGCAAGTCTAGGAAAGAGCAGAGCCTTAGTCTTTCTTTTTATCTGCAATGACTGTAAGGGATACTGAGGTCCAGTAAGACAACTCTCTTCTAGAACCTTCCTTGGAAGAGAGAGTGTGCAACGTGTCAACCTCGTTGTTGGTAGAACGAGAATGAGGAAAAGCAGAGTGCCTGTTTGCAACGCTAGGAAAGAGCAGAGCCCTAGTCTTGCTGTTTATCTGCAATGACTGCAAGGGATAGTAAGGACCAGCAAGACAATTCCTTCCTAGCAACTGTATTGGAAGAATGAGAGCGCAACGTGTCAATCTCGCAGTTCGGGGAACCAGACTGAGGAAAAGCAGAGTGCCTGTTTGGAAGGCTAGGAAAGAGCAGAGCTCTGTCTTCCTGTTTATCTGGAATGACTGCAAGGGATAGTGAGCACCAGAAAGACAATTCCTTCCTAGCACCTTCCTTGGAATAGAGAGAGTGCAACGTGCCAACCTCGCATTTCGGAGAGCCAGAGTGAGAAAAAGCAGAGTGCCTGTTTGCAAGGCTAGGAAAGAGCAGAGCCTCAGTCTTGCTGTTTATCTGCAATGACTGCAAGGGATAGTGAGGACCAGCAAGACAGTTCCTCTTAGCACCTTCCTTCAAAGAGAGAGAGTGCAACGTGTCAATCTCACAGTTCAGAGAGCCAGAGTGAGAAAAAGCAGAGTGCCTTTTTGGAAGGCTAGGAAAGAGCAGAGCCCAGTCTTCCTCTTTATCTGCAATGACTGCAAGGGATAGTGAGCACCAGAAAGACAATTCCTTCCTAGCACCTTCCTTGGAATAGAGAGAGTGCAACGTGCCAACCTCGCAGTTCGGAGAGCCAGAGTGAGAAAAAGCAGAGTGCCTGTTTGCAAGGCTAGGAAAGAGCAGAGTCTCAGTCTTGCTGTTTATCTGCAATGACTGCAAGGGATAGTAAGGACCAGCAAGACAATTCCTTCCTAGCACCTTCCTTGGAAGAGAGAGTGTGCAACTTTTCAATCTCACAGTAAGGAAAGCCAGAGGAAGAAGAAGAGGAGTGCCTGTTTGGAAGCCTACGAAAGAGCAGATCCCCAGTCTTCCTGTTTATCTGCACTGACTGCAAGGGATAGTGAGGACAAGCAAGAGAATTCCTTCCTAGCACCTTCCACGGAAAAGAGAGAGTGCAACGTGTCAACCCCGTTGTTGGTAGTACGAGAATGAGGAAAAGCAGAGTGTCTGTTTGCAAGGCTACGAAAGAGCAGAGCCTCAGTCTTGCTGTTTCTCTGCAATGACTGCAAGGGATAGTAAGGACCAGCAAGACAATTCCTTCCTAGCACCTTCCTTGGAAGAGTGAGAGTGCAACGTGTCAATCTCGCAGTTCGGAGAGCCAGAGTGAGAAAAAGCAGAGTGCCTGTTTGGAAGGCTAAGAAAGAGCAGAGTCCTGTCTTCCTGTTTATCTGGAATGACTGCAAGGGATAGTGAGGACAAGAAAGAGAATTTCTTCCTAGCACCTTTCTTGGAGTAGAGAAATTCCAGCGATTCAATCTCAGGATATGGAGCGTGAGAGTGAGAAGAAGCAGAGTGCCTCTTTGGAAGGCTAGGAAAGAGCAGAGCCTCAGTCTTCCTGTTTCTCTGCAATGACTGTAAGGGATAGTGAGGTCCAGTAAGAAAACTCCTTCCTAGAACCTTCCTTGGAAGAGAGAGTGTGCAACGTTTCAATGTCGCAGTACGGAAAGCCAGAGTGAGAAAAAGCAGAGTGCCTGTTTGCAAGGCTAGGAAAGAGCAGAGCCCCAGTCTTGCTGTTTATCTGCAATGACTGCAAGGGATAGTGAGGACAAGAAAGAGAATTTCTTCCTAGCACCTTTCTTGGAGTAGAGAAATTCCAGCGATTCAAATCTCAGAATTTGGAGCGTGAGAGTGAGAAAAAGCAGAGTGCCTGTTTGGAAGGCTAAGAAAGAGCAGAGCCCTGTCTTCCTCTTTATCTGCAATGACTGCAAGGGATAGTGAGGACCAGCAAGACAATTCCTTCCTAGCACCTTCCTTTGAAGAGTGAGAGTGCAACGTGTCAATCTCGCAGTTCGGAGAGCCAGAGTGAGAAAAAGCAGAGTGCCTGTTTGGAAGGCTAGGAAAGAGCAGAGTCCTGTCTTCCTGTTTATCTGGAATGACTGCAAGGGATAGTGAGGACAAGAAAGAGAATTTCTTCCTAGCACCTTTCTTGGAGTAGAGAAATTCCAGCGATTCAATCTCAGAATATGGAGGGTGAGAGTGAGAAGAAGCAGAGTGCCTCTTTGGAAGGCTAGGAAAGAGCAGAGCCTCAGTCTTCCTGTTTCTCTGCAATGACTGTAAGGGATAGTGAGGTCCAGTAAGAAAACTCCTTCCTAGAACCTTCCTTGGAAGAGAGAGTGTGCAACGTTTCAATGTCGCAGTACGGAAATCCAGAGTGAGAAAAAGCAGAGTGCCTGTTTGCAAGGCTAGGAAAGAGCAGAGCCTCAGTCTTGCTGTTTATCTGCAATGACTGCAAGGGATAGTGAGGACAAGAAAGAGAATTTCTTCCTAGCAACTGTATTGGAAGAGTGAGAGTGGAACGTGTCAATCTCGGAGTTCGGGGAGCCAGACTGAGGAAAAGCAGAGTGCCTCTTTGCAAGGCTAGGAAAGAGCAGAGCCCCAGTCTTGCTGTTTCTCTGCAATGACTGTAAGGGATAGTGAGGTCCAGTAAGAAAACTCCTTCCTAGAACCTTCCTTGGAAGAGAGAGTGTGCAACGTTTCAATCTCGCAGTACGGAAAGCCAGAGGAAGAACAAGAGGAGTGCCTCTTTGCAAGCCTAAGAATAAGCAGAGCCCCAGTCTTGCTGTTTATCTGCCGTGACTGCAAGGGATAGTGAGGACAAGAAAGAGAATTCCTTCCTGGCACCTTCCTTGGAATAGAGAGAGTGCAACGTGTCAATCTCGTAGTTCGGAGAGCCAGAGTGAGAAAAAGCAGAGTGCCTGTTTGGAATGCTACGAAAGAGCAGATCCCCAGTCTTGTTGTTTATGTGCACTGACTGCAAGGGATAGTGAGGACAAGCAAGACAATTCCTTCCTAGCACCTTCCTTGGAATAGAGAGAGTGCAACGTGCCAACCCCGTTGTTGGTAGTACGAGAATGAGGAAAAGCAGAGTGTCTGTTTGCAAGGCTAGGAAAGAGCAGAGCCCCAGTCTTGCTGTTTATCTGCCGTGACTGCAAAGGATAGTGAGGACAAGAAAGAGAACTTCTTCCTAGCACCTTTCTTGGAGTAGAGAAATTCCAGCGATTCAATCTCAGAATTTGGAGCGTGAGAGTGAGAAAAAGCAGAGTGCCTCTTTGAAAGGCTAGGAAAGAGCAGAGCCCCAGTCTTGCTGTTTCTCTGCAATGACTGTAAGGGATAGTGAGGTCCAGTAAGAAAACTCCTTCCTAGAACCTTCCTTGGAAGAGAGAGTGTGCAACGTTTCAATGTCGCAGTACGGAAAGCCAGAGGAAGAACAAGAGGAGTGCCTGTATGGAAGCCTACGAAAGAGCAGATCCCCAGTCTTGCTGTTTATCTGCACTGACTGCAAGGGATAGTGAGGACAAGCAAGAGAATTCCTTCCTAGCACCTTCCTTGGAATAGAGAGAGTGCAACGTGCTAACCCCGTTGTTGGTAGTACGAGAATGAGGAAAAGCAGAGTGTCTGTTTGCAAGGCTACGAAAGAGCAGAGCCTCAGTCTTGCTGTTTCTCTGCAATGACTGCAAGGGATAGTAAGGACCAGCAAGACAATTCCTTCCTAGCACCTTCCTTGGAAGAGAGAGAGTGCAACGTGTCAATCTCGCAGTTCGGAGAGCCAGAGTGAGAAAAAGCAGAGTGCCTGTTTGGAAGGCTAGGAAAGAGCAGAGCCCTGTCTTCCTGTTTATCTGGAATGACTGCAAGGGATAGTGAGGACCAGCAAGACAATTCCTTCCTAGCACCTTCCTTGGAAGAGAGAGTGTGCAACGTGCCAACCTCGTTGCTGGTAGAACGAGAATGAGGAAAAGCAGAGTGCCTGTTTGCAAGGCTAGGAAAGAGCAGAGCCCCAGTCTTCCTGTTTATCTGCAATGACTGCAAGGGATAGTAAGGACCAGCAAGACAATTCCTTCCTAGCAACTGTACTGGAAGAGTGAGAGTGCAACGTGTCAATCTCGGAGTTCGGGGAGCCAGACTGAGGAAAAGCAGAGTGCCTCTTTGCAAGGCTAGGAAAGAGCAGAGCCCCAGTCTTGCTGTTTCTCTGCAATGACTGTAAGGGATACTGAGGTCGAGTAAGACAACTCCTTCCTAGAACCTTCATTGGAAGAGAGAGTGTGCAACGTTTCAATCTCGCAGTACGGAGGCCAGAGGAAGAACAAGAGGAGTGCCTGTTTGCAAGCCTACGAAAGAGCAGATCCGCAGTCTTGCTGTTTATGTGCACTGACTGCAAGGGATAGTGAGGACAAGCAAGAGAATTCCTTCCTAGCACCTTCCATGGAATAGAGAGAGTGCAACGTGCCAACCCCGTTGTTGGTAGTACGAGAATGAGGAAAAGCAGAGTATCTGTTTGCAAGGCTAGGAAAGAACAGAGCCCTGTCTTCCTGTTTATCTGGAATGACTGCAAGGGATAGTGAGGACAAGAAAGAGGATTTCTTCCTAGCACCTTTCTTGGAGTAGAGAAATTCCAGCGATTCAATCTCAGAATTTGGAGCGTGAGAGTGAGAAAAAGCAGAGTGCCTCTTTGCAAGGCTAGGAAAGAGCAGAGCCTCAGTCTTCCTGTTTCTCTGCAATGACTGTAAGGGATAGTGAGGTCCGGTAAGAAAACTCCTTCCTAGAACCTTCCTTGGAAGAGAGAGTGTGCAACGTTTCAATCTCGCAGTACGGAGGCCAGAGGATGAACAAGAGGAGTGCCTGTTTGCAAGCCTACGAAAGAGCAGATCCCCAGTCTTGCTGTTTATCTGCACTGACTGCAAGGGATAGTGAGGACAAGCAAGAGAATTCCTTCCTAGCATCTTCCTTGGAAAAGAGAGAGTGCAATGTGTCAATCTCGCAGTTCGGAGAGCCAGAGTGAGAAAAAGCAGAGTGCCTGTTTGCAAGGCTAGGAAAGAGCAGAGCCTCAGTCTTGCTGTTTATCTGCAATGACTGCAAGGGATAGTAAGGACCAGCAAGACAATTCCTTCCTAGCACCTTCCTTGGAAGAGAGAGTGTGCAACGTGCCAAACTCGTTGTTGGTAGAACGAGAATGAGGAAAAGCAGAGTGCCTGTTTGCAAGGCTAGGAAAGAGCAGAGCCTCAGTCTTGCTGTTTATCTGCAATAACTGGAAGGGATAGTAAGGACCAGCAAGACAATTCCTTCCTAGCACCTTCCTTGGAAGATAGAGAGTGCAACGTGTCAATCTCGCAGTCCGAAGAGGAAGACTGAGGAAAAGCAGAGTGCCTGTTTGTAAGGCTAGGAAAGAGCAGAGCCCCACTCCTGCTGTTTATCTGCAGTGACTGCAAGGGATAGTGAGGACAAGAAAGAGAATTCCTTCCTAGCACCTTTCTTGGTGTAGAGACATTGCAACGATTCAATCTCACAGTTCGAGCGTGAGAGTGAGAAAAAGCAGACTGCCTCTTTGCAAGGCTAGGAAAGAGCAGAGCCTCATTCTTGCTGTTTCTCTGCAATGACTGTATGCGATAGTGAGGTCCAGTAAGACAACTCCTTCCTAGAACCTTCCTTGGAAGAGAGAGTGTGCAACGTTTCAATCTCGCAGTACGGAAAGCCAGAGGAAGAACAAGCAGAGTGCCTGTTTGCTAGCCTAGGAAAGAGCAGATCCCCAGTCTTGCTGTTTATCTGCAATGACTGCAAGGGATAGTGAGGACAAGCAAGAGAATTCCTTCCTAGCACCTTCCTTGGAATAGAGAGAGTGCAACGTGCCAACCCCGTTGTTGGTAGAACGAGAATGAGGATAAGAAGAGTGCCTGTTTGTAAGGCTACGAAAGAGCAGAGCCCCAGTCTTGCTGTTTATCTGCAATGACTGCAAGGGTTAGTGAGGACCAGCAAGACAATTCCTTCTTAGCACCTTCCTTCAAAGAGAGAGTGTGCAACGTGTCAATCTCACATTTCAGAGAGCCAGAGTGAGAAAAAGCAGAGTGCCTGTTTGCAAGGCTAGGAAAGAGCAGAGCCCCAGTGTTCCTGTTTATCTGCAATGACTGCAAGGGATAGTGAGCACCAGTAACACAATTCCTTCCTAGCAATTTCCTTCGAAGAGAGTTCAACGTTTCAATCTCGCAGTATGGAAAGCCAGAGTGAGAAAAAGTAGAGTACGTGTTTGCAAGGCTTGGAAAGAGCAAAGCCCCAGTCTTGCTGTTTATCTGCAGTGACTGCAAGGGATAGTTAGGACAAGAAAGAGAATTCCTTCCTAGCACCATCCTTGGAAGTGAGAGAGTGCAACATGTCAATCTCGCAGTTCGGAGAGCCAGAGTGAGAAAAAGCAGAGTCCCTGTTTGGAAGGCTAGGAAAGAGCAGAGCCCTGTCTTCCTGTTTATCTGGAATGACTGCAAGGGATAGTGATCACCAGCAAGACAATTCCTTCCTAGCACCTTCCGTCGAAGAGAGAGAGTGCAACGTGCCAACCGCGTTGTTGGTAGAATGAGAATGAGGAAAAGCAGAGTGCCTGTTTCAAGGCTAGGAAAGAGCAGAGCCCCAGTCTTGCTGTTTATCTGCACTGACTGCGAGGGATAGTGAGGACAAGCAAGAGAATTCCTTCCTAGCACCTTCCTTCGAATAGAGAGAGTGCAACGTGTCAACCCTGTTGTTGGTAGTACGAGAATGAGGAAAAGCAGAGTACCTGTTTGCAAGGGTAGGAAAGAGTAGAGCCCCAGTCTTGCTGTTTATCTGCAATGACTGCAAGGAATTGTGAAGACCAGCAAGATAATTCCTTCCTAGAAACTGTATTGGAAGAGAGAGAGTGCAAAGTGTCAATCTCGCAGTACGGAGAGCAAGAGTCAGAAAAAGCAGAGTGCCTCTTTGCAAGGCTAGGAAAGAGCAGATCCCCAGTCTTGCTGTTTATCTGCAATGACTGCAATCGAGAGTGAGCTCCAGCAAGAAAATCCCTTCCTAGCATGTTCCTTGGAGGAGAGAGATTGCAACGTTGCAATCTCGCATTTTGGAGCGCGAGAATGAGAAAAACCAGAGTGCCTGTTTGCAAGGCTAAGAAAGGGCAGAGCCCCAGTCTTCCTGTTTATCTGCAATGACTGCAAGGGATAGTGAGCACCAGCAAGACAATTCGTTCTTAACAGCTTCCTTGGAGGAGAGAGAGTGCAACGTGTGAATCTCGCAGATTGGAGCGAGAGAGTGAGAAAAAGCAGAGTGCCTGTTTGCAAGGCTAGGAAAGAGCAGAGCCCCAGTCTTGCTGTTTATCTGCAAAGACTGCATGGGATAGTGAAAACCAGCAAGATAATTCCTTCCTTGAAGCTTCCTTGGAAAAGAGAGAGTGCAACGTTCCAATCTCTAACATTGGAGCGCGAGAATGAGAAAAAACAGAGTGCTTGTTTGCAAGGCCAGGAAAGAGGAGAGCCCCAGTGTTCCTGTTTATCTGCAATGACTGCAAGGGATAGTGAGCACCAGCAAGACAATTCCTTCCTATCAGCTTCCTTGGAGGAGAGAGAGTGCAACGTGTCAATATCACAGTTTGGAGCGTGAGAGTGAGAAAAAGCAGAGTGCCTGTTTGCAAGGCTAGGAAAGAGCAGAGCCCCAGTCTTGCACTTTATCTGCAATGACTGCAAGGGATAGTGAGGACCAGCAAGATAATTCCTTCCTAGCAACTCTATTGGAAGAGAGAGAGTACAACGTGTCAATCTCGCAGTACGGAGAGCAAGAGTGAGAAAAAGCAGAGTGCCTGTTTGCAAGGCTAGGAAAGAGCAGAGCCCCAGTCTTGCTGTTTATCTGCAGTGACTGCAAGGGATAGTGAGGACAAGAAAGAGAATTCCTTCCTAGCACCTTTCTTGGAGTAGAGAGATTGCAACGATTCAATCACACAGTTCGGAGCGTGAGAGTGAGAAAAAGCAGAGTGCCTCTTTGCAAGGCTAGGAAAGAGCAGAGCCCTGTCTTCCTCTTTATCTGCAATGACTGCAAGGGATAGTGAGCACCAGCACGACAATTCCTTCCTAGCACCTTCCTTGGAAGAGAGAGTGTGCAACGTGCCAACCTCGTTGTTGGTAGTACGAGAATGAGAAAAAGCGGAGTGCCTGTTTTCAAGGCTAGGAAAGAGCAGAGCCTGAGTCTTGCTGTTTATCTGCAATGACTGCAAGGGATAGTAAGGACCAGCAAGACAATTCCTTCCTAGCAACTGTATTGGAAGAGAGAGAGTGCAACGTTTCAATCTCGCACTTCGGGGAGCCAGACTGAGGAAAAGCAGAGTGCCTCTTTGAAAGGCTAGGAAAGAGCAGAGCCCCAGTCTTGCTGTTTCTCTGCAATGACTGTAAGGGATACTGAGGTCCAGTAAGACAACTCCTTCCTAGCACCTTCCTTGGAAGAGAGAGTGTGCAACATTTCAGTCTCGCAGTACGGAAAGCCAGAGGAAGAAAAAGCAGAGTGCCTGTTTGCAAGGCTAGGAAAGAGCAGATCCCCAGTCTTGCTGTTTATCTGCAATGACGGCAAGGGATAGTGAGAACAAGCAGGACAATTCCTTCCTAGCACCTTCCTTGGAAGAGAGAGAGTGCAACGTGCCAACATCGCAGTTCGGAGACCCAGAGTGAGAAAAAGCAGAGTGCCTGTTTCAAGGCTAGGAAAGAGCAGAGCCCCAGTCTTGCTGTTTATCTGCAAAGACTGGAAGGGATAGTGAGCTCCAGTAAGACAATTCCTTCCTAGCACCTTCCTTGGAAGAGAGAGAGTGCAATGTGCCGACCTCGTTGTTGGTAGTACGAGAATGAGGAAACGCAGAGTGCCTGTTTGCAAGGCTAGGAAAGAGCAGAGCCTCAGTCTTGCTGTTTATCTGAAAGAAATGCAAGGGATAGTAAGGACCAGCAAGACAATTCCTTCCTAGCACCTTCCTTGGAAGAGAGAGAGTGCAACGTGCCAACCTCGTTGTTGGTAGTACGAGAACGAGGAAAAGCAGAGTGCCTGTTTGCAAGGCTAGGAAAGAGCAGAGCCTGAGTCTTGCTGTTTATCTGCAATGACTGCAAGGGATAGTAAGGACCAGCAAGACAATTCCTTCCTAGCAACTGTATCGGAAGAGAGAGAGTGCAACGTTTCAATATCGCAGATTGGAGCGCAAGAGTGAGAAAAAGCAGAGTACCTGTTAGCAAGGCTAGGAAAGAGCAGAGCCCCAGTGTTCTGTTTATCTGCAATGAGTGCAAAGGATAGTGAGCAAAGCAAGACAATTCCTTCCTAGCACCTCCCTTGGAAGAGAGAGAGTGCAACGTGCCAACCCCGTTGTTGGTAGAACGAGAATGAGGATAAGAAGAGTGCCTGTTTGTAAGGCTACGAAAGAGCAGAGCCCCAGTCTTGCTGTTTATCTGCAATGACTGCAAGGGATAGTAAAGCCCAGCAAGACAATTCATTCCTAGCACCTTCCTTGGAAGAGAGAGTGTGCAAGGTTTCAATCTCGCAGATTGGAGCACGAGAGGGAGAAAAAGAGGGTACCTGATTGCAAGGCTAGGAAAGAGCAGAGCCCCAGTCTTGCTGTTTATCTGCAAAGACTACAAGGGATAGTGAGGACAAGGAAGAGAATTCCTTCCTGGCACCTTTCCTTTAGTAGAGAGATTGCAACGATTCAATCTCTCAGTTCGGAGCGTGAGAGTGAGAAAAAGCAGAGCGCCTGTTTGCAAGGCTAGGAAAGAACAGAGCCCGAGTCTTGCTGTTTATCTGCAGTGACTGCAAGGGATAGTGAGGACAAGCAAGAGAATTCCTTCCCAGCACCTTTCCTGTAGTAGAGAGATTGCAACAGAGCCCGAGTCTTGCTGTTTATCTGCAGTGACTGCAAGGGATAGTGAGGACAAGCAAGAGAATTCCTTCCCAGCACCTTTCCTGTAGTAGAGAGATTGCAACGATTCAATCTCAAGTTCGGAGTGTGAGAGTGAGAAAAAGCGGAGTGCCTGTTTGCAAGGCTAGGAAAGAGCAGAGGCCCGGTCCTGCTGTTTATCTGCAATAACTGCAAGGGATAGTGAGGACCAGCAAGGCAATTCCTTCTTAACACCTTCCTTGGAGGAGAGAGAGTGCAACGTTTCAATCTCACAGTTCAGAACGTGAGAATGAGAAAAAGCAGACTGTCTGTTTGGAAGGCTAAGAAAGAGGAGAGCCCCAGTCTTGCTGTTTATCTGCAATGACTGCAAGGTTTAGTGAGCACCTGCAGGAGAATTCCTTCCTTGAACCTTCCTTGGAAGAGAGAGTGTGCAACGTCCCAATGTCTTTGTTGGTAGTATGAGAATGAGAAAAAGAAGAGTGCCTGTTTGCAAGGCTAGGAAAGAGCAGATTCCCAGTCTTGCTGTTTATCTGCTATGACTGCAAGGCATAGTGAGGACCAGCAAGGCAATACCTTCCTAGCACCTTCCTTCGAAGAGAGAGCGTGCAACGTGGCAATCTCGTTTTTTGTAGTATGAGAATGAGAAAAACTAGAGTGCCTCTTTGAAAGGCTAGGAAAGAGCAGAGCCCCAGTCTTGCTGTTTATCTGCAATGACTGCAAGGGATAGAGAGCACTAGCAAGACAATGCCTTCGTAGCACCTTCCTTGCAGGAGAGAGTGTGCAACGTTTCAATCTGGCAGATTGGAACACGAGAGTGAAAGAGAGCTGAGTGCCTGTTTGCAAGGCTAGGAAAGAGCAGAGCCCCAGTCTTGCTGTTTATCTGCAATGACTGGAAGGAATACTGAGGACTAGTAATACCATTCCTTCCTAGCACCTTCCTTGGAGGAGAGAGGGTGCAACGTTTCAATGTCTCTTTCGGAGAGCAAGAGTGAGAAAAAGCATAGTGCCTGTTTGCAAGGCTAGGAAAGAGCAGAGCTCCAGTCTTCCTCTTTATCTGCAATGACTGCAAGGGATAGTGAGGAATAGTAAGAGAATTCCTTCCTAGCATCTTCCTTGGAGGACAGAGAGTGCAACGTTTCAATATGGCTGTTTGGAGCGCGAGAGTGAGAAAAAGCAGAGTACCAGTTTGGAAGTCTAGGAAAGAGCAGAGCCCCAGTCTTTTTGTTTACCTGAAATTACTGCAAGGGATAGTGAGGACCAGCAAGACAATTCCTTCCTAGCACCTACCTTTGAGAGAGAGAGTGCAACGTTTTCAATCTTATAGTTAGGAGCGCGACAAAATGAGGAAACTGAGTGCTTGTTTGTGAGGTTAGGAAAGAGCAGAGCCCCAGTCTTGCTGTTTATCTGCAATGACTGCAAGGGATAGTGACGACCAGCAAGACATTTCCTTTCTGGTACCTTCCTTGGTAGAGAGAAAGTACAACGTGTCAATCTTGTTGTTGGTAGTACGAGAATGAGAAAAAGCAGAGGGCCTGTTCACAAGGCTAGGAAAGAGCAGAGCCCCAGTCTTATTGTTTACCTGTAATGACTGCAAGGGCAAGTGAGCACCAGCAAGACAATTCCTTCCTAGCACCTTCCTTTGGGGAGAGAGAATGCAACGTTTCAGTCTCATATTTGTGAGTGCGAGAGTTAGAAAAAGCAGAGTGCGTGTTTGGAAGGCTAGGAATGAGCAGAGCCCCAGTCTTGGTTTTTATCTGCAACGAGTGCAAGGGCAAGTGAAGACTATCGGGACAATTGCTTCCTAGCATCTTCCTTGGAGGAGGGAGAGTGCACATTTCAATCTCGCAGTTTGGAGTGCAAGAGTGCGAGGAACTGTTATTGGATGTTCGGAAGGCTAGAAAAGAGCAGAGCCCCAGGCTTCTGTTTCTCTGTAATGACTGCAAGGGAAGTGAGGTACCGCAAAACAATTCATGCCTACCAGCATCCTTGGTGAAGAGAGATTGCAACGTTTCAATCTTGCAGTTGGTAGTGCGACAGTGAGAAAAAGCAGAGTGCCTGTTTGCAAGGCTATGAAAGAGCAGAGGCCGATTCGTGTAGTTTGCCTGCAATGTCTAAAAGGGAAACTGGGTACCAGCAGCAGAAATCCATACTAACGTGTCCTTGTTGTAGTAGACAGTGCAATTTTTTAAATGTAACATTCGGGAGTGTAACTGAGAGAGAAAGCAAAGTGACTTTTTGTAAGTCTAGGAAAGATTAACGCCCGTGTCTCTGTGTTTATCTGCAATGACTGCAAGGGAAAGTGAGGACTAAATAAGACAATTCCTTCTTAGCACCTTCCTTTGTTGGACTAGAGAGCGCAAGGTTGCATTCTAAGAGTTGGGAGTTCAAGAGCGAGAGCAAGCTGTGGCTGTCTGCAATGCTAGGAAAGAGCAGAGCCGCAGTCTTGCAGTTTACCTGCAATGACTGCAAGGGATAGTGAGCACCAGGAACAGAATTCTTTAGTAGAACCTTCGTTATAGTAGACAGTGCAAGGCTGTAATCTAGCACTACTGAGTGTGAGAATGAGAGAAACCACAGTGACTCTTTCGAAGTCTAGGAAAGAGCAGAGCCCCAGTGTTAGTGTTTACCTGCAATGACTGCAAGGGAAAGTGAGGATGAGGAAGAGAATTCCTTCCTAGCTCCTTCCCTTTTGTAGTCGACAGTGCAAGGCTGTAATATAGCACTAGGGAGTGTGAGAATGAGAGAAAGCAGAGCTGCTGTTTGCAAGGCTAGGAAAGAGAACAGCCCAAGTCTTGTAGTTTACCTGCAATGTCTAGAAGGGAAAGTGAGGACCAGCAGAAGAAATCCTTACTAGCATGTCCTTGTTGGAGTAGACAGTGCAATATTTCAATCTAGCCGTCGGGGGTCTGACTGAGAGAGAAAGCAGAGTGGCACTTTGCAAGGCTAGGAAAGATCAACACCCCTGTCTCTGTGATTATCTGCAATGACTGCAAGAGAAAGTGAGGACTAGCGGCAGAATTCATTCCGTGCACCTTCCTTGTGGATTAGACACTGCAAGGTTTCCATCTTGTAGTTGGACATTTGTTATCGAGAGAAAGCAGAATGTCTGTCTGGAAGGCTAGGAAAAAGCAGAGCCCCAGTCTTTGTGTCAATCTGCAATGAGTACAAGGGAAAGTGATGCCTAGTAATAGAATTTCTTCTTACCACCTTCCTTGTTGGACTAGAGAGTGCAAGGTTGCAATCTAAGAGCCTGGAGTCCAAGAGCAAGAGAAAGAAGAGTGGCTCTTTGGGAGGCTAGGAAAGATCAGAGGTCTACTCTCTCTGTTTTTCTGCAATGACTGCAAAGGAAAGTCAGGACCAGCGAAAGAATTCCTTCCTAGCACCTTCCTTCTAGTAGATACTGCAATGCTGCAATCTAGATCTAGGCAGTGTGAGAATGAGAGTAAGGAGAGTGGTTGTTTGCAAGGCTACGAAAGAGCAGAGGCCGAGTCGTGTAGTTTACCTGCAATATCTAAAAGGGATAGTGAGCACCAGCAGCAGAAATCCTTACTAGCGTGTCCTTGTTGGAGTAGACAGTGCAATTTTTCAAGCTAGCAGTCGGGAGTGCAACTGAGAGAGAAAGCAGAGTGGCTCTTTGCAAGGCTAGGAAAGATCAACGCTCCTGTCTCTGCGGTTATCTGCAATGACTGCAAGGGAAAGTGAGGACTAGCAGCAGAATTATTCCTTGCACCTTCCTTGTGGCCTAGACAGTGGAAAGTTGCAATCTAGCAGCTGGGCGTTCGAGATCGAGAGAAAGCAGTGGCTGTCTGCAAGGCTAGGAAAGAGCAGAGCATCAGTCTTTTTGTCAGCCTGCACTGACTGCAAGGGAAAGTGATGACTACTTATATAATTCCTTCTTAGCACCTTCCTTGTTGGACTAGAGAGTGCAAGGTTGCAATCTAATAGTTGGGAGACCGAGAGCAAGAGAAAGATGAGTGGCTCTTTGGGAGGCTAGGAAAGATCAGAGCCCCAGTCTTTGTGTTTATTTGCAATGACTGCAAGGGAAAGTGAGGACTAGCAGCAGAATTCATTCCTTGCAACTTCCTTGTGGACTAGACAGTGCAAGGTTGCAATCTAGCAGTGGAAGTTTGAGATCGAGAGAAAGCAGAGTGGATGTTTGCGAGACTAGGAAGGAGAAGAACCCCAGTCTTGTTTTTTAGCTGCAATGACTGCAAGGGAAAGTGAGGACCAGCAACAGAATTCATTCCTAGCTCCTTCATTGTAGTAGACGGTGCAAGGCTGCAAAGTAGCACTAGGGAGTGTGAGAATGAGAGAAAGCAGAGTGGCTGTTTGCAAGGCTAGGAAAGAGAAGAGTCCCAGTCTTACAGTTTCCTTGTAATGACTGTAAGGGAAAGTGAGGAGTAGCAGCACAAGTCCTTCCTAGCATTTTCCTTATTGGAGCAGACAGTTCACCATTTCAATCTAGCAGCTGGGAGTGCAACTGTGAGAGAAAGCAGAGTGTCTCTTTGCAAGGCTAGGAAAGAGCAGAGGTCCAGGTATGCTGTTTACCTGCAATGACTGCACGGAAAAGTGAGATCCAGCAGAATACTGCTTTCCTAGCACCTTCCTTGTGTACTAGACAGTGCAAGGTTTCCATCTAGCACTTGGGTGTTTGAAAGTGAGAAAAAGCACAGTGTGTCTTTGCTAGTCTAGTAAAGAGCAGAGCCCCAGTGTTGATGTTTATCTGCAATGACTGCAAGTGAAAATGAGGACCAGCAACAGAGTTCCTTCGTAGCACCTTCCTTGTTGTATTAGACAGTGCAAGGTTTCAATCTAGCACTTAGGATTCGAAAGTGAGAAAAAACAGAATGCTTGTTTGTGAGGCTAGGAAAGAGAAGAGGCCCAGTCTTGCAGGTTACCTGCAATGACTGCAAGGGAAAGTGAGGACCAGGAACAGAATTCGTTCCTAGCACCTATCATGTTGTAGTCAACAGTTCAAGGCTGTAATCTAGCACTAGGGTGCGTGAGAATGAGAGAGAGCAGAGTGCCTGTTTCTAGGCTAGGAAAGAGCGGAGGCCCAGTCTTGCTGTTTCCTTGTAATGACTGGAAGGGAAAGTAAGGACTAGCAGCACAAGTCTTTTCTAGCATATTCCTTACTGGAGCAGACAGTGCAAGATTTCAATGTAGCAGTTGGGATTGCGACTGAGAGAAAAAGCATAGTATCTCTTTGCAAGACTAGGAAAGAGCAGAGCCCCAGTCTTGCAGTTTACCTGCAATGACTGCAAGTTAAAGTGAGGACCAGCATCAGAATTGCCTCCTAGTGCTTTATTTGTTGTAGTAGCTACTGTTGGTAGGTTGTAGTCTTGCATTAGGGAGTGTGAGAGAGAGAAAGCAGATTTGATGTTTCCAAGTCTCAGAAAGAGCTGCGTCCCCTCTTGGTCCCCTTCTTGGTGTCTTCATTTTATGTGGAATGACTGGAAAGAAAGTGAGGACCACCAACATAATTCCTTCTTAGCACATTCGTTTTTGGACTAGACAGTGCATGGTTGAAATCTAGCCTTAGGGATTTGTTGTACTACAGATTGTAAGGTTTCAGTCCAGCTCTTGAGATTCCAAGATTGAGAGAAAACAGTGTGTCTCTTTGCCTTTCTAATAAAGAACAGCGGCCCAATCTTGCAGTTTACCTGCAATGACTGCAAGGGAATGTGTGGACCAGCAACAGAACTCCTTCTTAGCACCTTCCTTGTTGGACTAGACTGTGCAATGTTTCAATCTAGCAGTTGGGTGTCTGAGAGTGAGAGTATGTAGTGTGTCTCTTTGCAGGACTAGTAAGTAGCAGCGGCCCTGTCTTCACATTGAACTGCAATGACTGCAAGGGAAAGTGAGGATGAGCAACACAATTCCTTCCTAGAGCCTTCCTTGTTTGAGTAGATAGTGCCAGTTGTAATCTAGCAGTTTGGAGTTCAAGAGTGATAAAAAGAAGTTTGGTTATTTGCAAGGCTAGGAAAGAACAGCACTGCAGTCTTTGCGTTTACCTGCAATGAGTGCAAGGGAAAGTGAGGATCAATAACACAATTCTAGCTTAGCACCTTCCTTGTTGGAGTAAGTGCAAGGTTTCAATGTAGCATTTAGTAGTCGGAGAGTGAGAGAAAGCAGAGTTGATGTTTGCAAGTATATGGAAGATCATCACCCCAGGTTTGGTGTTTTCCTCTAATGACTGCAAGGGAAAGTCAGAACCAGCAACAGAATTCCTTCTTAGCACCTTCCTTGTGGGAGCAGTCGGTGCAAGGCTTCAGTCTAGCAGCTTGGGCCTGTGACAAAGAGAGAAAGCATCGTGGCTCTTTCCAAGCCTAGGACGTTGCAGAACCCCAGTGTTTGTGTCACTGTGAAAAGGCTGTTAAGGCAAAGATAGGGCCAGGAACAGAGGTCTTTTTTAGCACCTTATTTCTGGGAGAACTCTCTGGAAGTTTTCAATTTTGCAAATAGGGCATGTGAGAGTGAGAGATACCTTTGTTGCTGTTGTGAGGCTAGGGAAGTGTTGAGACCCTATATATGGTAACAACGGTGCAGTACACATAGAAGTTGTCAGAATACCTCAGGAGGGCTTTTTTGCCTTTGGTAAATTCTGATCTGCTGATAACAGAAGTTCTCTTGGGATTATTTCCATTTCATTGATGTGCTTTTTGTGTTTCTTTTCGGGTTTTTTTTGTTTTTTTAAAAAGGTAAAAAAAGATTGAATAATAGGGAAACTGTAATAAAAATCGAGGCAAAAGAAAAACTATTCTGTGTTTTCCAAAATTAACTTTAAGTTGAATCACATCACGTACCTAAAAAGGCATGTTTATATTTTAAAACTGATTACTTACTGTGATTTCAAATGCAGTTTAGAATTTTGTTCTAAGCTGGAATGAAAACTAATATTAAAACAATATGATTGTTTAGAAAATAAAAACTCTTTCCTGCAGGGCTTTAAATATCTATCCAGTTGAAGCAAGAAGTTTTATATTCTACCTTGTATGTCAAACTTAGCAACATAGAAACAAAACATTAAGTCCTCAGTGGTCATGGATTAGCACCATCAGAAGCCATGTGGAAACTTTTGTTCTTTAGTACTCAAACTGTGCCTTGGCAGGAAAGATCTTTTCCATAAACCAGCAGTGTTCTCATGTAAAAGGACAAAAATAGCTTTGGAAGAGAAAAGTGTTGCATAAAAACATAATTTTTTCCCACTTCTCACCAAATGTTTCTCTTAGTAACATGAGTGGCTTATGCTACTTCTCTTTTCAGAACCTCTTTGAATGATTCAGCCTGAGTGCAGAAGAGAATACGAGAACTGTTTAAGAACTTAAACTAACTGTTTAGAAGGGAGAAGTTTTCTAACAAATAACACTTATTTAAGCTTCTGAACAAGGACCTGGACTGACACCAGGATATTTGGAATGAATTCCTTCAAACATAGTTGGGATCCCCACATCAGATGTATGGTCTGGTAAACCACAGGGTTTCCATATGCACAGTTAGAGGATTGCATGCTTAACATTGCCAAATCGCAATGGGGAACTCCTGTGTTATTACGGATGCATTTCTAGAGACATACAGTTCTCTGCTGGCTTTTCAGAATCCTAGTTTTCTCCAGCTTTGGTGTGTATTTACCTGCTCACTGATATTCATGAAAAAATTGCAGAGCATTTGAGCAAGTTTAAATCTCCCAATTTAATTACTTTTCCAGCTGAAGTTAATTACTTTCTAGCTGAAGTTCTGTATTGTGGGAATGTTTTCCCTGATAAATGCTGGATTTCAAGCAGATGGGGTAAATAAGAGTCAAGAATCTAGGGCCTTAGCTGTCCTGCTCCTCTTAACGAATCATGTTGTCCTTTGGAATTTCCTGTTTGCATTAGGTGTATCACATTTTCAAATGAGGGGAAAGCATGATGTATAAGAGAACTGAAGCTGCTACCTGTTACTATTCCTGTGTACCTTTATCTTGCATGGTTGGTGATAAGCTTGAAAAGTTCAGTAAGAATAGAAAATAGAATGCATATGATAATAGAACACTGCTGCAGGTTCAGAACCCATAGACTGCTGCATGATTAGTCTTGAATGAATTAAATTCAAATCACCCTTGACTTTCTTACATTTAATGTTCAGGTTTTTTCTATTGGAGTCTATTTACATACCTTTCCGGTGATCATAGGTGGTATAATCACCTTCGGTTGTCTCATATGACTCTGTCCAAGACATCAGGGGTCACTAACCGCTGTTTCACAGAAACGTGCTGTGAGTTACTGACTCCAGCATCACCTTAAGGTATTATTATATTAGTTGAAGATGAAAAGGTATTATTAAGAGGAATTTCACTGTTTATTAATCACCAAGGGGTTGCAGGACAGAGACATGCAGAAGAGCTGGGTAGAAAGTCACAGAAGAACAGGAAGAACTACAAGTCACTGACAACCCTCTTCCACAATGACAGGACATTGCCAGAGGTGTCCATACATCTGTGCAGTAGATGATCCCAGTTAGCACCTCTGAAAAAGGTAGAGACTCCCAGGATATATGTGGTGACAATGATCTTCCCAACCATACCCTCTTGCAGCCAACATAATCCCATTCCTGTAATAGTCATGCCCCCAGTCAGCACAATGAGCAACCTACTGTGAGTATATCCTGGTACCAACTCAGTAGGCAGAAACTGCTGCAAGCCAATTGCCAATTTGGAGAGAATAGAGTATCTCTGCAGATCACAGGAGAGACATGTTTTAAGAATGATTGTGAAGATAACCTGTTCAAAGTATCTCTCTCACCTGCTATACCTGCCTCCCTATATGTAAGATTTCACACAGATAAATGTCTGGAATGAAATCCAAGTACTCTTATAAAATACATCAAGGACAGAATTTCACACTTTATTTCTACTGGTTGTCAGAAGAAAAAATTCTGACAGTTTCACAAGTTTAGGAGTTACTTCTTCCTAGAAATGTAAATGAAAAAAGGTGAGAGGAAGAAATCAGGTAAGGAAGGCAAGAGACCTGCATGGCTGAGTTGAGACCTGCTGGTCAAACTAAAGGGCAAGAAGGAAATGCCCAGGCAGTGGAAGCAGGGATGGGTATCCTGGGAAGATTACAAGGATGCTGCCAGGTTGTGTAGGGATGGGGTCAGGAAGGCCAAGGTGTGGCTGGAGCTGAACTTGGCAAGGCATGCAAAGAAGGGCTTCTACAGGTATGTCAGAAAACGAAGGTCAAAGAAAGCGTAAACCACCACCCTCTCCCCTTGATGAGCAAGACTTGCAGACTGGTAACAACAGGTGAGGAGAAGGCTGAGGTACTGAACAACTTCTTTGCCTCAGTCTTCACTGGCAAACTCTCTTCCCACACCTCTCGAGTGGATGGATTCCAGGATGAGGACTGGAGGAGCAAAGTCCCTCCCACTGTAAGAAAACATGAGGTTTGAGACCACCTGAGTAACCTGAACTTACACAAGTCTCTGGGACCTGACGAGACGCATTGCAGAGTCCTGAGGGAATTGGCTAATGTAGTCGCGAGGCCACTCTCCATGATATTTGAAAAGTCCTGGCAGTCAGGTGAAGTCCCTGGAGACTGGAAAAGGGGAACATTGCACCCATTTTTAAAAAGGGACAAAAGGAGGACCCTGGGAACTACTGAGCTGTCAGCCTCACCTCTGTGCCTGGGAAGATGATGGAGCAGATCCTCCTAGACGCTATGCTAAGGCACATGGAGGACAGGGAGGTGATTCAAGACAGCATGGCTTCACCAAGGGCAAAGTCTGCCTGCCCAACCAAGTGGCCTTCTATGATGGAGTGACCACTTCTTCCAAGGGAAGAGCTACGGATGTAATCTATTGGGACTTCTGTAAGGCCTTTGACACGGTCCCCCACAACATCCTTCTCTCTAAACTGGAGAGAGATGGATTTGACGGGTGGGCTGTTGGGTGGATGACGAATTGGTTGGACGGTTGCATCGAGAGGATAGTTGTCAACGGCTCAATGTCCACATGGAGATCGGTAACAAGTGCTGTCCCTCAGGGGTCTGTATTGGGACCAGTACTGTTTGATATATTCATCAATGACATAGACAGTGGGATCGAGTGCACCCTCAGCAAGTCTCCAGATGACACCAAGCTGTGTGGTGCAGTTGACACAGCCGAGGGATGGGATGCCATCCAGAGGGACCTGGACAAGCTTGAGGAATTGGCCTGTGTGAACCTCATTAGGTCCAACAAGGCCAAATGCAAGGTCCTGCACCTGGGTTGGGGCAAACCCCTGTACCAATACAGGCTGGGTGATGAAGGGATTGAGAGCAGCCCTGCCAAGAAAGACTTTGCGGGCACTGGTGGATGAAAAGCTGGACGTGAGCTGGCAATGTGCGCTCGTAGTCCAGAAGGCCAACAGTATCCTGGGCTGCATGAAAAGAAGCGTGGCCAGCAGGTCGAGAGAGGTGATTCTGCCCCTTTACTCCGCTCTGTTGAGACTCCACCTGGAGTACTGTGTCCAGCTCTGGAGCCCTCAGCACAGCAAAGACCTGTTGGAGCGGGTCCAGAGGGGGCCACAAAAGTGATGAGAGGGATGGAACACCTCTCCTATGAGGACAGGCTGAGAGGGTTGGGATTGTTCAGCCTGGAGAAGAGAAGGCTCTGGGGAGACCTTATTGTAGACCTTCCGCACTGAAAGGGGGCCTATAAGAAAGATGGGGACAGACTTTTTAGCAGGGCCTACAGCGATAGGACAAGGGATAATGGTTTTAAACTAAATAAGGGCAGATTTAAACCAGATATAAGGAAGAAATATTTCACAAGGAGAGTGGTGAAGCTCTGGAAGAGGTTGCCCAGGGAGGTGGTAGATGCCCTACCCATGGAAACATTTAAGGTCATGTTGTATGAGGCTCTGAGCAACCTGATCTAGTTGAAGATGTCCCTGTTTATTGCAGGGGGGTGGACTAGATGACGTTTAAAGGTCCCTTCCAACCCAAACTATTCTATGATTGTGTGACGATGAGTTCACATTCTCTTTACAGTACAAAATATTCCTCTGTTGACTTTTTTTAGATTAGTGCTTTTAGTAAAAAGAAAAAAGAATCATTTGGAAATACTCACGACTTAGGTAAAAGAGTATGTCAACTTGCAAGATTGTAATATTTCCTACACTGGGGTAAGATTTAGCTATAAGAGTAAGAAGTTATTAGTATTTGCATTATTGCTATCCAAATAGTAATGACAGATTAGAAGATCTAGTGCCTTGCCTGTGAATTTCCATGATGATTTTTTCAAAAGTGGAAAGTACATTTGCTCAAGGTGAAATGGTACCTGGGAAGATGGATGAACTGTTACAAGCAAAGAGGGTTGTGAAATAAAGGCAAAGCTATTGGTTTTGGAAAAATTCATAACTAAGCACATGCTTGGTTTTTTAGTTTATTGTGAGGAAAACTTATTTCTCCAAGCTGGGAAACTCATTTTATGAAGTGGAATGGCAGCCTGAGCCTCTGCTAAGGACTAGACCCAGACTCGGAGGTGTGGGACAAAGCTGCCAGCTTCAAATCCTACCAACAGGCTTGACCACATGCTGTGACAGGCAGCAAAAACTATTTGGAGAGGCAAAAAGTCAGTTTATACAGCTACTACCATGTAGCACTATGGATGTTCCAGAAAATAATGTTAATTGTTTATATAATTAACTAAGATAATACCTTTTCAAATATTTTATGCAAACAGCGTATTGAGTTGGGTCAAATTGAATAGTATTTCACTATCAGCTGGTGCTGCTTATGTACACGTATACATGTCTGCTTAAATACACTTTGAGGACACAGAAAGAGGAAGAGGCAGGCAGTTTTTTAAACAACAGAGAGCTTTACAACTCTTAGTTTTACTACATCTGGTGCTGGGTTCGAAGAAGCTATTAAATAGCTGTCGCATTACAAAAAACCTCTTCTGATTTAGTGAGACAGGCCTAGACTGTTAATTTATTAACAAGTATTTGTTGAGGCTCATGCTTGTCTCAATTAATTCATTAAACCAAAGTCAAGTGTTTATCACTGAGAAAACTGGTCATGCACAAATGAGAATGGCAGGCAGAACATCAGTAGGGTGCCTGATAAAATCATCACAACAAAACCACTTTGGCAGCCTACAGCTCTTTTAAAAACAATGACTTCAAAAAAGAAATGGAGCTTACTTGTAGGTAGGTGATTACTCCTGATGCAGCAGTTAAGTCCAGAAGTAGGTCTTGGGAGCAAGGGGGAGCCGGAGTCTTTAACAGCATCACAGCCTGGCACTTTGGAAATAAAGCCACCTGCAGGACTGTGATATAGGGAACACCTTACAGACAAGTTCGTTTGTTTTTTTCAAGTTTTTATACACATAGTGAATATATAATATATACTATAACATAGCCCAGGGATTGGGGGAGAAACATTCTCAAGTGTGGAAAGTTTACCTTTATCGCATAATGTCTTTCTCTTTCTTTGAAAAGTGTTGATTTATGTAAGCATGACTCTTGGACCACTTTAAGAAAGGCTGGTCTGTTTAAGCACTTGAACTAAGGAGACTCTCACTCTTTCTTTCACGACCTTAGCATGTAAGAAGAGCTATCCCATTTTATTCAGAGCTCTCAAAGCACAGGAGGTGGCATTCTCACCATTTGCATCTGGCAAAGACCAGGATGCAGAGAAGTGACTGGCTTGAAGTCATGCAGCAAAACACTGTGGGTGTTAGAGAAAGGACAGCACTCACCTGATGTCAGGTGACATCTTTGTCTGGCCGAGCACAGTGCCTCTGAAATCCACAAAAACCTGCAGGGTTCTATCCCAGATGCAGCTGCCTTTAGGTCTGAAATGACTGTAAAGTGATTTGAATGTTCATGGGTTGGATGTTTGGCGTTATTAGAAGCAACAGATCAGAGACACTGGTGGTGGTGAAAATTAATTCGAGAATGAAATGAGTACACCTAACATAAAATGATACTTCTTTTTAATATAAATTAGGAAAAGCTTTTGTCATCCTCAATCAAAATATTTTTGTGCTCCAGAGGTCCACGTATTTAATTAGTAGTCTCCTGAGGACGCCTGCGTAAACAGTAAGAGTTAAAAATTCAGGCACATATGACACCTCAATTCTCCTGAGATATACTATTTCTAATACTGAAAATACATCGTCTTTAATATGTTTTAGGTGGGCTTTGTATTAAGATTTTCCCATCTTCAAAAATTTCTCAACCAACCAGAATTGTCATTCAGTGTGGGGGGGCAAGGGGAGGGAGGAGCAATTAAATGAGAGAAATAACAGAGGCAGAAGTTTGCAGGATCCCTTTGGTTTACTCTTCAAGTGAAGGCATTTATTTGCTCCATTACTGTGGTGTCAGAGTGTCTCATGAGCTTCACTGTGCTGCTCTTGTGTTTATTTCATATGAGTGGTGCTGCACAGCATGACTGCAGAGAGAAGGGACTGATGTAAGGTTGCTGTTGCATGGTGTCAGTACAAGAAGTGAATCAGAGGGAGTGCCACATTCTTATCTGCCCAGCGCAATAAGGGCAATGCCAAGACACACTGCTAAGGAGACTGGTAGAGGGCCACCCAGGTGCAGTGTCCCAGCTAGCCATTTCAGAGTACCACGCTGTAGCAGGAGACTTACCTTCAGTTACACAAGTTGGTGTTTGATACATGTGACTGTGGCTTCACCTGTGGGCTCCCATGTAGCAAAGCCTTAGCCCAAGATGACCTCTCCTTCCTTCTCCCCACTGTGCTCTTGTCTCTCTCCTTTAACTAAGAAAATTCTCTCTCTCCCCTTCTCTCTTCTTTTATTTCTTTCTCTGCTTGCCTTTCTTCTATCTTTCTCTCTCCACGTTTTTTTCAAAATGGCAGAATGATGGAGTTCGCTTCTACCAATGGGGAAAATGCATATATGCTGTGGCAGCTCTGTTGCATCTTTTCAGAAACAGAAAAGTTCTCCTCCACTGTGTGTGAGGCCAAACAAATGAGTTTGTGCAATACCTTATCACCTTGTCCAAAGCAACAGTCTGATTTCCTGCAATGTGACTTTTGCATTGATAAAGCAGCATACAGACTGTGAGATCATCCAGACAGGAAATTCTTTGTAACCTTGTAAACATCAATAACTGTTTAAATAAGGAGTAACAGTTACTGTACTGTACAGAAGGGATTTCAAACATAATGTGTAAACATAACGTGATAGGTATAGCCATAAGCAGTAAGTAAGTCACAAAAAAATTTCCTTTCTCTCCCACTCAATGAAGATATTTAAAGGAAATTTTCTGTTCTCAAGGATGTGGAAAAAGAGTTCTTTTTTGATGCAGTCTTATAGACATGCTTCTGCACTTTTGAGTTCATAAGGCAGCACCAGTCCCATGCTTTCTACTTTGTCTTGCACAGAAGTGCCTGAGCTTTGGTGCTCAGCTCATGAACAAAAACTTGCAGGTTTAAATAAGATTAACTGAGCTCTTGAGAGTAGCAGGAAGAAGTTATTATTGGATTAGCCCATGACACCATCTTTCACAGTTTTTAATAAAAGTGCCAATCACAGGGCTTTGCAGACTGAAGAAGTATTGCTGATGAGTGTCAATCGGCATTAAAGATTTCCACAGTGAGATGTTTCTGATTCAAATGCAGCTTAGATTTTGGCTGGCTAAAATGAACCTTCTTCATAGTCCATTAACTGGGTTCATCTGATATTTACTCAGTTTGTGGCCCATTATTATTTTTTATCTATTACAATCATCAGAGTGACTCCAAAGAGACTTTGACTTACATGGTCTTGAAGTATGGTGGTGATAATACCACGAATATTAATTAAGTTTTTTCTTTCAGCTACAACAGCAGAAACTTGATTAACTCTCTTTCCTCCACTCACTATGAATTGACCAACACCAAAAACCCCTGGGTCAGCTGTCATAATGGAGTATGCAATGAACACACTTTCATGTAGCATGATCATATTGTGTGCATCTTAGGCAATACATCTCCCAGACACTGCAGCCCATCCCAGTGAGCTCTGAATTGCCTGTAAGCAATGAACCAGTGTTTTCCTTTCAAAGCACCAGTTAAAATGTCAGTAAAAACATCAAGTACCAGTGAACTACCAAGTAGCAGTGAAAAAGCCCTTATCAGTGAGCTCTCCTCAGCATATCTAAGATCGTAATGTCCTGATCCTGTTTTCTTTCATCTTTAAACAAAACTACTCTGAGTGTCTATCAAAAGGGGGGATCAAAGTCAGGCAGCATTAAGGTTATGCGACAATATAACAGACAGCACACTAGAAAATAAAACCCCACAACCTGTCCCTAAAATGAAAGATAGGCATTAAGTCCATATTTATAGCTAATACATAATGGATGAAATTTCTTGGAACAAATTGCAAGACTCTTTTCAAGGGACAATACTTACAGTGCATGCTAATCTAGCTTTTTCTAGCCACAGCAGTGGAAAAACTGATTAACTCTGTTTCCTCCATTCAGAACAGACCAACACCAAACAACTCGAAGTCAAGTCTCCTATCATAGAAGAGGATGTGATGAATACATTGTATCACATCTTTATCCCTGCACTTGTAGATCCTCTAAACTAGAATTATGCCACTTCCCCCAGAATAGCAGAAGTTTCTGGGTGATCTATCTGGAAAAATATTTATTGGAAAAAGACATCCACTTAATCAAATGATGGACTGACTGAATTAATTAACCTTTTTTCTCTTTCACGGAATGTCCCTTACAAATCCTGACATCTGGAGAACTGTATGAGAAATAAAAATATGAAGATTTAGTGACATGCATGAAACATATTACATATTCCATCACTCCCTCATCCCATGGATCACCATCAGAAGTCTCATCCTGACATTTGCAGTGAGGGCAAGTAACAATGTTCTAAAAATCTAGGTGGTTAAGTTGACTTAATTATTACTGTGATGTGATTTTGCTTTAGATTTTTCAGGCAGCTGGGCTGGCACAGATATTGAGAGACATGATTCTCTGTGATCTTGTTCCATGGCAGCCAGTGGGGAGGGCAATATAGGGGAGCCAGTATTAGGGTCTCTCCTAGGCACTTTCAGCAAGTGGGAGGTTGGGCCAGGATGGCATGACCCTTGGGGCCACCAATGAAGGTGTCCTGTACAAAAGAGAGTAACTTGCAAAGCTCCATAAAGAGCTAAACCATGTGGATCTGACCAGTGGAGAAACCGTAATTTTAGATGTTTCTCACATTCCTGGATGTCTCAAATGCCTCAATGTCTTTCTGCAATGATCTGCTGATTAGTGGTCATGGCAGTAATTCTGTGTGCCAACCTTCTGCAACACTGCAATCTAAATGTGATCGGACCATAGGTAGACTGCCTAAACTATCTCATTTCTGATAGCACCCTGGTGCTCAGCATTTACCAACAGCATGAATAGTTAGTTATCCAGGCTTTTGCTGGTTTTCATAGTATCTAATCCCACAAGTTTTCTCAGTCTCCTGAAAAGGCACAGATTTTCTGTAGTTTTTTTCTGTGCAATCCCACGTAGAGACAGTACTACTGAATAGAGACAGAAGAGTCCATAAATGATAACACGATTAGTAACATGTTTAAACAAGGCTACAGCATACTATAAGTTCCCAGCATCTCTTCTGACATATTAGCCTACAACCTAGAGATCCTCTCCATCAGACAGGGTGGGCTTGGAGAATGACAGAAGCACTGACAGAGTGTCTTGGCATTAGGTGGGATGATCATTGTATGTCAAAGATTCACGTGCTGCATGTTTTTCCACCGTAAATATTTTTTTGTGAGAAGCTATTGTTGAATGTTTTCAGTATTAAAATTAAAACTAGTGATAGAAAGAATTATTGAGGAAAAAATAAAGCCTGACTAGAGCCTTGGTGGTGAAAAGTAGGCAGTACTTGAGCTTTTTGAGTTTATATAACAGCTGGTTGTATTTGTAGCTGGAGATGGGTTGGAAAGGAAAAACATTGGCACTCCAGCCAACCCAGCAGCATGGTTTTCACTTCTGTACAGAAAAGGCTGCTTTTCTGGATTCACTTTTGTGCAGAAAAGGCTTTGTGGGCTTTTTAATCCAATCAACGGGATTTACCATGTTACAGGAGAACTTGTTGCTTTCTCTCTTGCTTTCTGATTGAGAGAAAGGAAGCAGGGCCATAGACTTCCCACAGGCATTGGTCTCTCACGCTGCAATCCAGTTCACCAGGATGATGAAACAGTGCTACCTTTAGTCCCCACTCTTCCTAACTATATTAGCCACCTCCCAGTTTTAGATACTGTGAGTGGGCAGCTGCTCCAACAAAAAACAGTGTGTAGATGAATCCCTGCTAAAGAATGTCAGGTGGACTGAGCGCCATTTTTCTCATGTTGGCAGAAATAAGGATGAAAATGCTTTACACAACCTTCTGTTATTCTTTTGAAAGGAAGAAAAATCAAGGGTGTGTCTTTGGCCTTTGAAGTAGGAATGCCCCTACAGTCTAAGCTCAGAGGGGTTAGGAAACAGTAGTGTTGATCAATCTGAGACAGCTTAAGGGTTAGAAGACAGTAGGAGTAGGATCCATTTAGTGCTATAAAAATAAACACCTTTTAAAAATACCTTTCAATCTGTTAATTAACAAGGCCCATAAAAAAGGCAAAATAAATGTGCCTGTTTCTCTCAGAAATCTAGATGGACAATATTCATGTAGAGATCTACACAGGAGATGTCTAGACTTACCTGAAAGATCTCAAGTAAATCTCATCTTATAACTCTCATCTCTATGCTTTTGGTACTATTCATCATTTGGTGTCCTCCGAAAATTTTTTCACCTTTCTGTTTCAAAACTGTGGGACAATAAGAAATGTTGATTTAAAGACATGCATATGCACAGTAGGTTTCTTGGTTTAGCAAAACTGTTCATGTCTTTAGACAATACATTTAATAATTTTTAAGTTGAGGCCAATTTTCCTTTCCTACTCACAGGCGCCTAGAAGAGCTTTATTCACAAAAATGGTACTTTAGGTAAGTCTGAATAAAGATATACCTTTTAAATTCTGTAGCTTTGTAAGCTTGGTCAGTGCCCTAATATTAGGGCTGTAAAAGCAATCCTCTCATTTTTTGGCTCAGAGAATTATTGCGTCTTAAAGAATTAGTCTGTGCAGTGTGAAATCCCCTTAATTATACTAATTAAAAGAACTACACTCTACAGCATGGCTGCCTCATAAGCAATAAAAGACATGGGGTCTTGAGGCAGAGGGAGAACTGGAATGTCAAATCCTTCATCCAGCACCTTGGACTGAAAAGCAGTTTGCCCCGTGGCAGACTTGGCTGAAGCCTTTTCTGCTAGGCAAGTTTTGGAGACATTGATGGATTTGGATGCCTCCAGCATGGTGGGTGAGGAAGGATGACCCTATGGGTCCTAGTGAGGCTAGGCAGTGTGTTTGGAACTGACATTTTGGTGTCTGGAAAACATAACCAGCAGAAATGAGGATTTTAGATATCTTTTGAGTAACATCTGTGAGTCTGATTCTTCTATTTTGGGCAGCATGACAACTATGTGATTTTATGGTAGTCAGTCTGAGAAATTTCTGAGTGGAAGGTGCCATGTGATTAAATAATTATTAGTTTTTACAGGCAAGTACAGGGAAATGTGTTGTATACTATCTACCCTGGTGCAAAGCAGACCCTGGTGCAGACCACGTCTCTTATCCCAAATCTACAAAGCCAGAACAAAGCAGAGCGAAGGGCAGTAAACATATCCTGGGAAGGAGAAGACCCACAGAAAGTCATCAGCTGATGCCATGAGGTTCAAAACCATTTATTGCTGTCTTTGCACAACTGCAGTGGATAATCATGCTGCTATGGTTGTTTGAAGCCCAGCTGCCCCATTTGCCTTGATGATAATCACCTGCAGCAGCAAATTCCACACGCAGCCCTGCTGTAGAAAACATTTCCTTATAAGGATCACTGTTGATCATCCTCATTTTTAAGACAAATCTTCAAGACTGTCATGTCTTATTAACACACCAGCAAGGAAATGGAACCTTTTTCCCTCCTGTATGTTTTCAGTCTAGTTTTGTATGACTCTTTGTTGAAGTCAACTCTAAGAGAGCTCGTGTGGGTCAGGCCCTAACCTGCCACTATTTTCTCATTTCCCAACAAAAATAGCAAAGGAAGGGGAAGAAGTATGAAGGAGGAAAAAGCAGCACAAAAAAAGAAGATAGAGCTTCCAGTTGCAGCATCAGAAGCTGGGTGAAGGGAAGGACATAGGATGTGGGACAAACATTTTTGCTGCTCTGTTTGGAAGTCAGACAAAGCAAACAGAGCCCTTGTTTGGCAGGGTTTCCACAGCATGCTGAACCATGTGGGGCATGGAGAGAGCTGGCTTCCCGTTTCTTACTGCTTCCTGATGACCAGTCCCAGGCCTGAGTACAGACTGACCCAGCCTTGCTAAGAACACAGTATGGCAGTGGGATCCCATCCCAGCCAGAGGACTGCCAGAGTGTGTTGTGCTTCACATATAGCCTCTAGGGCTCCAGCCAGGACATCAGAACCCCTGGCAGGATGGGCAGGGGTCTTTCTGTCATCCCGAGCAAATACACAGCAAGACACATAAGCAGCCACCAACTTCACTGTGCTACTCAGGGTGAGGGGGAGGGCAGTAATAGACAGCAGCTTTTCTGCTCCCCTAGAAGATGTGTAGATCAAGGCCCCAGTAACTCACAGCTTTTATGCTGGTGTGAAAGGACCGGACCATTTGCATGTTGCTTTGGTGTGTTTTGAGCTCTGTCTCCTCCCCAATCTTGCTGTTTGTGTAAAATGCTTCTCTTCCTTGTGGTCCTGGAGTGAGCCAAAAATCCAAACTTTTGGTGAAATGGGTGAAACGAGATCTGGCCCTTTGCTAGCACTGTATAAATGCTTAGCTATATTAACAGCCCTAGCCAGTATCTATTTAATATGTAACGTTCATCTAACACACAGGGACTGGTGACGTTTGCTCAGGCATTGATCCTTCAGCATCAGATCCTTTGCTTTCTACAGCTGCTTTGTCTGTTAGCTCATAAGCGTTCAGGCCCAGTGGCAAAACCTGCAAAGCTAAAATCAGCTACTATGGATGTGATCAACCTCATGCGGTGTTCATGTGAATCCTTTCTGCCGCTCCCCACACTACCCAAATCATGAGAAGCAGCTGGAAAAGCTGTAACCAAACTCCCAGCTGCACCATCACTCATAGCCTTGGGTTTAAACAAAAGGTCAATGTAGTTCTCAAGTGAGAAACTTTAAATTAAAATATAAACAGATGAGTGAGAAATGGTGCCAAGCTTAGGGGGATTAAGGGATTCAATGAAATATGAAACTTCAAAAAGTGTTTGAGCCTGTTTCCTAATCCTTGAAACTCAAAGGCACAGAAAAGTAACCTCTTAATTTCTACACACTTGTGTATGCTTTAGCCAGCCACTGCCTGCAAAGGCAGGACATATATGTTTTAGTGACCAGAAAGGTGGACATCTCTCAACCATAGAGGTGTACACAGTTCCAGTTAAATACACTCTTTCCTTTGTGTCCATATATGAGAAATACAAATTCTCTCTTACGAGCACAAAGTCTCTCTTATGCTTTTCTCTTGATACTAATCTAACTTCATGAGGACATGTTTGTGACTTGAGGCACAAGAATCAGAGAGTGGAAATACTCATGACAGCTTAAGAGGAAACCTTGATTATGAGAATCGTTAAATCCTGCAAGACCCCATCTCTCTCTCCTGGAGACTTGCGAATGGGTGGGACTAACCAAGTAACCAGTTAGATTTGTGCAAAATTTGTGTCACTTTCAGTGGTACAACATAGAAGGGAAAAATGTTCACTAATTCTGGTTGAAATTTTGCTGGAGGATACACATGGGAAAAGAGCAATGGTTCTTCCACCCAAATTAGGTTTTCTAGACAGTGGGTCAAATAGCTAGGCCTCTTTCCATGGAAATACTTTCTTCTTTCTAAACCAGTATGTCATTAATATTGCACAATAGTTTCTTGGCAGAAAATGTTGCTTCAGAAGTCCTTTCAAATCATGGCCTGGAAGTTCAGTGGGTTATGTAGATGCTTATGTGTGGGACACAGTGAAGAGCAGCTCACAGTACAGTGAGGGACCACAGAAAGCAGCTAGTAACACGGACACCTGTGCTTGACTTCTTGTCTTGCTATGCATTCCTTTGGAGAAATGCGCACATTTGACCTTTTGCTTCAATTTAATCCTGAAGATAGGGGTAGCAGCAATTCATGCTGTACAAAAGCACAGTGGGTGTCCAACTTGGAAAGGCCACTTAAGCCTGCTTTAACGTTTCATTATATTAAATTTCTCTTTCAAATGACCTTGGAAGCTATTGGGCCAGCAGCCAGATGAAACTAACTCTAAACTAGATGGCTTCCAGAAACAAATGAAAATTTCTGTGTCTGCTGTTTCTCAGGAGCATTGGGCAGACCAGAAAGCTTAATGCTGCCAAGGCTGTTGGCTCAAACAATGCTTTTGACATTTCCTGAATTAAGCATGAAGGATTAACAGATAAATGACACATTGTTGTGCATGAAGAACAGTCCTTAACCCTTCACACATCCAAAAAGAATATGTGCATAGTCTCGATGGACAGCGTGCTGAGGAGAGGGCATTTGGTTTTCCTTTTGTCATTACAAAGGATTACATTTGAACTAAGAATCCCAAGGAACTTGGTGGAAAAACTGTGCAGATGAGTGATGGAGCAAGGACTGCAGGATTGGGCATGCTGCAAAGTTTTGTGTGCATGACAGGAAATGGATCAGAGGAGGTGTTAACATGTGCTGAGTTTACATGCTCAAATTTACAATGGAGACATAAGAAAGTGGCTTTCAGGTCACTACTGCAAACAGGGAAACATCCTGGAAAGGTTGACTCTGTGGTGCTGCTCAGGATTTTGCAATAGCAGCAATAGAGCCAGTCCTTGCCTTAGCTCAGGAGTTCCTCGTTATTTCGTCATTAATAAGGTACATCAGCATTGTAAGTGGAGCCTAGGAATTATATTTCTAGTCAAAGAGAAAATTAAGAGAACAAGCAAAGGAGCAAGTTCTGTGGAGGATAGGTATAGAAACATACGAGTGTAGAAATGAGGAGGCAGAAGAAAAAGTGATAGGACACATAGCAAGGCTTACCTAGAAATCTTGGGAACCACTGATCCAGTCAGTTCTTCTGTTTTGAGGCAGAATCAGCATCTAGATAACGCCTGAGAATTTTTCATTCAACCTCTTAAAAAAGACCAGTGGAGAAGGTCCCTCAAGTTGCCTAAATAGTCCATTACCATACTGTTTCAGACAGCATGGATCTGGGCTGGAAGGTGGCCTGAATACTAGGAACACCTTCACTCCTCTAAAAAGTGTTGTTCAAACTAACTATTACAAAAAATACAAATTTTTCATTCACACAAAAAATGAGACCAATGCAGCATCATCTGTTGTCATGCTCTGGTACCGGGACAGAGCTGTTTTACTTGCTCAGTCAATGCCTGCCAACAGCAATCACGCTTTTGGCTCTCTCATGTCCAGTTAAGCATCATATTTGACCTGGCCTTGTGTAAGAGGTCTAAAAGGATCAGAATGCAAGACTATATGACTACAGCTCTGCAAAAATTTCATGGAAGATAGATTGAAAACTAGAGTAGGATAAATTATCCTTGCTAAAATGAAAGTTAAATATCATCATCTTACTCTTGAGGATTAAGCTACAGTGATTTAAGAGCTGTATACAGATACAGAGATTTGAGAGCACAGAATTGGAGGTTTAACATGCTTTAACATATACATGTCAACTTCACACACGTAACATTCACATCCACCTTCGTGAATAAATAAATGACAGTCAAAGGTCAGCCAGGAAGCCAAGGAGCTGAACTTGGACCTAATAAGTATCATAGTTTCTGCAGCCATTGCTATGTTTTTCTTTTATATGGTTCTCAGCTAGGATTACTACACGCTATATGCCTCCTTCTCCTCTTATTAGTTTTCCATTATGCTGGCTTACAGATCTCTCCCAAATCAACTTTTAGTGAAGAAGTTTAGAAGGTGCATCTTTACTGCACGTCCAATTCCTTTTACAACATTGAAATACTGTCAAGTCTTCACATGCTCAGGCTGTACCAAAGCCAAGACAGATAGTAATCAGTTGTCATGCTTTAAGAACATTTTCTTGTCTCTGTACATGTCTGTGAGGGAAGAGCTGCAAGTGAGGTACCTTGGGAAGGCAGAGGCAGGGAGCAATGAGGAACTGCTCTCCTACATGTGTGTTAAACACCTAGAAAATGAGGAAAGAGTCTTTGTTCACTTTTTCTGTTGGGGTTAGCAATGGTGTTTTCTAAGCTTCAGTTTTTCCTTTGGGATATCTCAGAGTCTGCATTAGAACAGCATTAGCTGTCCTATAGATTAGAGATAGTCTATGAGAGTGTGATACTGACTGCTTGCGGTAGGCTTACATGATATATACAGACTCATTTTGCAACCATCCCTCTTATTAGGTCATTAAGAAAAAACCCAACCAAACAACAAACAAACAGGAGAGTAACAGCATGATCAAGGAAGGATTTCTATGTCTTGTGGCACTGAGAAACCTCAAACTCAATACAGGCAGAGAATTTTCAGTAAAGCACATTGTTAGAAAGTAGTCTGTATTCACCCACACCACAACATTGTTACATGCAAATCTCACAGTCTTTGTAGTTTTAAATGAAAATGTAGTTATCTTTAACTTATGAAGCCTTTTTGTTTGACTGCAGGGTGGAAAAAGTTGGTTGCTTGCTTAAAGTCTACTTCCATAAAAACCCCAAAATACAGAGGAAAAAAGAGAAAGACTCCAGAAGGACACATGCATGTCTGGAATGCACAATGATATATAAAGGAGCAAGATTACTGCATTAAATATACTCAGGAAGGCATGGGTCCTAGACTGACACAAGGAGCAGGCTGGACTGATTCAGCCAGTGAGTCAAATTCTTACTTCTCTTAGCATTGGCTCCAGGTCTGAGTTCACTACTCCTCCTGGAAATTTCTCCTTGGAATATGCAGTTACTATTTGGCAGTTGTAGTGGAGGCTATGGGGGCTGGTGTAGGGGCCATGTGTACTGCCTTCCCAAGCAAGGTAGGAACTGTCAGTAAGGAATGTAGCTCATGGGCTAAACTGCCTATTTATGGGTCCTTGTTGAGAAGCAAAATTTGAGTTCCTAGGCAGAGGTTAGGAGATCTTTTTTTTAGATACTAGTCTTTGCATTTTCTGATAAGTACTTGCCTGTAGGAATAATAATAATTACTTGCTGGTGAAGAATCTGCCAAGGCAGCATTTTTTTCCACCAGAAAATTCCCTTTTGTCAAAAATTGAAATATCTCATGAAAAGGTGTCATCTTCAAGAAAATATTACTTGAAATGGAATTCTTGGTCAAATCAGTGAGGAACTCTACTTGGTTCAAGTAGGTGAAGCTATGTTGCAATAGCAGGGTGGATACACAGTTCCTTACAGCAAAAGATGTCCAAGATTATACTTAAGAGAATACTCCATCCATTGAATTGTTATTTGACAGTTAAAAAGAAGTGGGGGTCTTGATGTGTTAATGAAGGTATACACAAGTGCAAAAGAAACATCTCTGCAATGAATTTAAGGGTGGGTTTTAAAAGGATGCTGATGTGTGCTGTCAGAACTGTGACAACACACACAGATGCTTGTTTCCTTGTGCAATTGCTACTATTGTGTAAGTGGTTCCCAGCATGGTAAACAGCAAACATGAGACAGTGAGACGGATAGCTTGGAGAAACATGTATTTATTTGTCAGTGCCAATTTGGTGACTGTAACTACAAATAGATTTGATATTGTATATCTAGTGTTAGATATCATTAACATTTATCAGCAAATTCAATAGTGAGTAGCAGCAGCAGTCCTTTTATCAAAGACAAGCATCATAAACTCTTTATTTGACTGTATATTTTCCATGTTACCTTTGATTATTCCTGAAAGAGCATTGTGCTGGTTTTGGCTTGGATAGAGTTAATTTTCTGCATAGTAGCTTGTATGGGGCTTTGTTTTGGATTTGTGTTGGAAACAGTGTTGATAATATGGAGATGTTCTCATCAAGCAGCACTTACACAGAGTTGTCAAGACCTTTTGTGCTTCTCACTCCCCAGCACTCGCTGGGAGTGCACAAGAAGTTGGGAGGAGACACAGCCAGGACAGCTGACCCCAGCTCACCAAAGGGGTGATCCACACCATATGATGTTATGCTCAGCATATAAAGCTGGGGGAAGAAGAAGGAAGAGGGGGGACATTCGGAGTCATGGTGTTTGTCTTCCCAAGTAACCATTATGCATGATGGAGCCCTTCTTTCCTGGGGATGGCTGAACACCTGCCTGCTGATGGCAAGTGCTGAATAAATTTCTTATTTTTCTTTGCCTGTGTGTGTGGCTTTTGTTTTACCTATTGAAGTGTCTTTATCTGAACCAACAAGTTTTCTCACTTTTACTCTTTTGATTCTCTGCCCCATCACACTGTGGGGGAGTGAGCAAGCAGCTGTGTGGTGCTTAGTTGCTGGCTGGGGTTAAACCATCACAAGCATTAATCCTCTCCCTGCAACTGCTGTGCAAGGGCTGTAGGATCCATTGCTGTCATCTGTTCTCTCCCTGGTATCTTTTATCTTATTTCTTTAACAAAGAGAGCAAAAATAAAATAGCTTGGAAGAAATCACTTTATACAAATGAGACAGTCATCTCCCATTAAATTACACAGTACTGTAGTCGACTTCTTAGATCCTCCATTAGTGCAACACAAATAAATGCTGTTAAAATCAAAGGGATGAAAAAAACCTGTGAACCCTTTTGAGGAAACAAAATACTCAGGACAGTCTGCCTCTAATGTAATTCTCAAAGCTGCTGATTTTGGAGTTTCTTTTCAGGTGCCCCTTGGATCATCTTTACTGTAGAAACATTAAATGATGTCTGCTGGCTCAATATTAAATGCTGAAACTACTGATGGATATTTTCTCTCTCCCAAATTACAGAATCATTGGAACTGGCCTGAGTTTAACTCATCAGCTTAATTCTGCTGAATGTGGCACGTAATTCTTATGAATTCTAATGAACTACTTCTGTACCAAATAGGCTCAGATGCTTGGTATCTTTCTGTTGTTATGTTGTTGTTGCAGAAATGCTCTATAATCACTAGACTGAGATCTGTTCATTGCAAAATAATCAGATAAGCTAATGGCTCACATTTGGCTGCTTGTCTTTGCAGTCTTGTTTCCTAAGAAAGCTTATGCATGTTTAAGTTCATATGCATCTTTCCTGTCTGCCTCCTTGTATCTTTTGAAGATATTGGACAGTTTTAACTATAGTTTGGCACATTAGTAGCAGTCCCAACAACACCACAGGTTCAATGGAAACAGTCAGGTGAGGAAAAAGGGGAGACCCTTCAGGTCCCTCAGTAAAAGACAGTATCTAGAAAGTGCTGCAATACCTACTAGACAGGAGAGAATGCAGATGAGACACATCTTTAGGTAACAGTCCTGCTGTGGGAATCTCTCGGGAATGGCTCACATGGGTTGTGAGAACTGCCAGAAGACACAAATCCACAGGCAAACAGGATTTCTTGGTCTCACTGCTTATAGTGCTGCTCCTTCTGAATTCCCCCTTTCATGAAAGTCAGTGCTTTAATAAATTAACATGGGGAACTCCTCTGGCTGGAGAGAGGAGGAATACTTTAAAATGATTGAAGAATCTCAAACATACATTTTTTGGAGGAAACACTGAATGTGTATGGCTAGTATAGAATTGCAAGAGGTTGACTCTAGATGATTTGGATTTTAGAATTAGAGTAAAACCCTGATTTTTTTTTTTTTTTTTGTAAAGGCATGTCATACCTGGATCAGATTCTGCTCAGGAATTTAAATAAAAACCTTCTTTAACCTCCAAGTTTCCCCAGACTCACAGACCTGTTTTTATCTTATGTGATGAGTTGCACAGATTACATATATCAAGTGAGACAAATCTGATCTTCTGTGAAGACTAAGTCAGGGATTTCCAGAGTTGTGCAAAATGAGTTAGAAGTAATAACAACGCCTTTATTCTTTGCAAGGTGATGATAAAAAAAAAGACCAAGGGAATAATTGAGGTTTAACAAGGAATAAACTGAGGTTTAACAAGGCCAAGTGTCAGGTCCTGCACTTCAGTCACCACAACACCATGCAATGCTACAGGCTTTGGGCAGAGTGGCTGGAAATTTGTCCAGCAGAAAAGGACCTGAGGGTGTTGGTTGACAGCTGGCTGAACATGAGCCAGCAGTGTGCCCAGGTGGCCAAGGCGGCCAACAGCATCCTGGCCTGTATGAGAAATATTGTGGCCAACAGGACTAGGGAAGTGATTGTGCCATTGTATTCAGTGCTAGTGAGGCTGCACCTCGAATACTGTGTTCAGTTTTGGGCTCCTCACTACAAGAAGGACATTGAGGTGCTGGAGCGCATCCAGAGAAAGGCAACGAAGCTGGTGAGGGGTCTGAAGAGCAAGTCTTATGAGGAGCAGCTGAGGCAACTGGGATTGTTCAGTCTGGAGAAGAGGAGTCTGAGGGGAGACCTTATCAACTACCTGAAAGGGGGTTGCGATGAGGTGGGTGTTGGTCTCTTCTCCCAAGTAACTAGTGATAGAACAAGAGGAAATGACCTCAAGTTGCGCATGGGGAGGTTTAGACTAGATAATAGCAAAAATGTCTTTACTGAGAGAGTGGTGAAACATTGGAACAAGCTGCCCAGGGAGGTGGTGGAGTCACCACCATTGGAGGTGTTCAAAAAACGTGTGGATGTAGCACTTCCGGACATGGTTTAGTGGGCATGGTGGTGTTGGTCTGACAGCTGGAATTCGTGATCTTGAAGGTGTTTTCCAACCTTAATGATTCTATGATTGCTTTTAATTTTGGCTTCTTGTCCACCAGATGGTGCTCTTTCCCTTGTCCTGAAGTTGTTCGAGTCCAATTAGCTGGTTCCTAGCCGTGTTAGCCCCTCTGCATCCCTTTACCTGTCTCTACCCACACTGTGCATCTGGATGCATTGCACTGGGCGACCACCTTTGGCCAGCCCTGCTTTCACAGGTCTGACCTGCAGTTGTGCATGACTGGTTGACAGGATGTTTGGAGTCTGTTTGGTTCTTCAAAACCTTATGCTTGTGCTTTGTTACCTCCATACATATTCACCTTTATGGCACTGTCTGACACAAACGAAGAAACGCGGTGTCTCTGTGCAATTCCACACACGAGCATGACTGTTAGAGGTCATGATGTATTATTCAACCATGGGATCATGACCTGTGATGGAATTCATTAGCTCTTTGGAAATCATGTATTGGTTGCTCCAGACTAGGTCTGTATCACTGTAAATAGGTGGATGACATGCCAAAATTAAAAACAAAGTCTGAGTCAAGCATGAAACAAATCTGATTTTAGAGTGTCTGCCTCCTGTGATTTCCAGACCGCTTGATGCACTTGCCTTGACACTAGTCTGTCTGCTCCCTGCTGAGGGCGAGCTCTGACCTTGCATTGTGCAGAGCCAAGGCACTTTGGCTCACCCAGAACAGCTCACCAAAGAGCTCTTCCACTTTTTATCTAGTAGAAGGAAGACAGCCAGCAAAGGATGTTGTAAAGGCTTCATTATCTCTACTAAAAGCTGTGAAAAGTATAAAAAATTAACAGTGTCCCATGACATGTTCCTTGGAGTGACACTGCTCAGAACAGTAAAGGCACTGACCCACAGATAACGCTACTGGGACATGGCAAACCTCCAGCCACTGGCTGCTTAGTGGGGGCTACAGAGCCAGCTGCAGCCCTGTGTTTCAGCTGTCAGCATCCTCAACCTGCTCACAGGTCTCTATAGCCCTCACCTCTGCCTTTTTCATAGCTGTCCTTCTAAGAAAACTCCTGAAATAACTAAGCATATATTTTGCTGTCAGGTTTTTTCCTTTATTTCTTTCTCCCTTTCTATATATTTAGCCTGCTGTCAGTCCCCACCTTACTCCCCACCACTCCTCATGACAGTGTATTGGTGGTATTAAAGAGATACACCTGCTGGATAGCTCAATGATTAACCCAGTGTCAGGAAGGGATGGGTGGCCGTTCCAACATCTGGTGGTGGGCAGTAGGAATTGCCTTTCTGTAGGACATTTGTGCTTTGCTCTGCTGATGTTATTGGGCTAGGAACGAGGCAGATAAGAGACTGTAGTTACGAGCTAAACCTTTTCATAGGAAGTTCTTGAGGTATTTTATAACACTGAGGATTATCACTCCCCCATTCACCTCTTTATAAAATAAGACAGACACTTGCCCAAGGCACACAGTAAGTCAGTGTTGAATAGCCTGGGCTTTAGCTTGCAACTTTATAATGCATTTTGAGGGCTCTATAACAACAGCAGATTTAAAAAGGGAAAAAACGATTAAAGAAAAATGTGGTGAGATGAGATGACTGTAACAAACCTAAGACTTGTAACTGTTGAGTCCAATCCCTTCCTGTCGGACACTGCTAATTCACATAAGGTACTTTCATCCATAGATAAAGACCATCTTAAAAACAGGACTTCTGCTGGAAAGCTGAACTAAAATTTCATTCTACTTCCTTTTTTCCCCACCTTTTAGTAGGAATAATTTTTTTAAAGTGTGAATAATTTTCATTTCAAATTTCTTTTTTTTTCACATTACATGCTTTTTCATGACTGGTTTGTCTTATTTATGTGCCATTGTGGGTATTTAATTTAAACAGCAAAAAAACATTTTATTTTCCTCACTGATAAGCAGCTGAGTCCTACAAATAGCTTCTTCACAGACTGTCCCTGTGCAGGAATGGTGACCAGTTGCATGGACCTTGAAAGCTGTCCTGAGCTTAATTTTCCTTGATGTTTTAGTGATGCATCAGATCATGTTATCTGTCATGAGGCCTGTGCCTCCTGCTTAGTCAAATGCCTAGATGCTATAACCTTCATGGACAGATCTACTCTTAAGCAAAAAGGGACAAAAATATACTCCTACAGTTGTGATTATAGTGGTAGAGCCCTTATATATGTTTGTGCCACATACTGCAAGGATTAACAACAGCAAATCCTATGGATCAAGATCTGCTTGTTAGTATGGATTAAAAAACTTTCAGTTTGGTCTTTTCCTGCTTAGAAATTTGCCCTCATTTTAGAACCAAACCATAGGAGTAGACTTCTCATCTTCACTCTCCAGCTACATTAATAGTAGGATGTATTATCATCACCATTACCAATCTCAGGCATGGACAAGCAAAAGAAAAGGTAACATTAGGGTCTAGAGATCCTGCTTCCTCCCTACACCAGCCAACTGGGGGCAGTGGAAGAATAGCTCCATTGCTGGGCCTGATGCAGTCTATTTGGACTCTTGATACTTAGCAGCAGCACTAGCAACAGTTAATGGGCCAAAAACTACCAAAAGAAACTGCTTTTGCTGAGTCATAACTCACATAATATAATGAAGAAAATAGTCTTGCACTGACAAAGAGAGTGGTGGGTTGATCTAATGTCTTAGTTTTATCTCAACTCCAAAATTAATACAGTACAAAAGCTAGTGCTTGGGTGAGGTGAAGCAGCACTCTGAGGAAGGAGTGGATGCTGCTTGGTAACCTTTGGGAGGTTACCAAGGAACTGCTGTTATTCAGAGCTCATCAGAGATTATGTGACAAAACAAGAATGTGCCTTCCAGAAAGCCGACATCAATGCAGCTCAGATGGTCACTGCTCCTGGCATGGAGCTGTGGTATCCATTCTAAGTCTAGTACTATCTGGTGCCCTTGAAGTTAATGGCACATGTCTTCTGAATTTGCCGTCTGCATTTAGATTTCGATGCTGGGTGTTAGAGGGCTTTTTTGGTTTTCTTTTTTTCCCTCCATAGACACTGTGGTAAGCATTCTGTTTAATTATCAGAAATAACTCAATGTCTAGGCCAAGTTCTCATCCACCACTAAAGTCCTCAGGAAGATTTTCAAGGGTGGAGTGAGGAGTATGAGGCACTCTTCAGCACTAGCAGTGGCAATGACAGTGCCCCTTGGCACCCACTGAGATGTCGTAGCTCCTGTAGCTGTCGCACCCTTTTCAGAGGCTGTGAGCATTTCCTGGGGAAATGCATCTAGTTGAAGGTCTCTCAGCCACATCTCTTTTTCTCTCTAGGGCATAAGAAGAGCCAACAAAACTGTACTGTATAGGTCCTGCATATTAGCAAAGCAGTGATGAATTTCTCTCTCTGTGTCTTTCTCAAGGGAACCTTGAAGAGTGATTCAAAGAGCTTTGGGAATGTATGTTTTAATAATAACCCTGGACTGTACTTGCTGGTCTTTGCACTTGGCTTGACATTTTGTTTACTATAGTGTTTGTGAAACAGAGACAAGACATAAACATCCATCTAGCTACAGCTCTGCAATGACATGCTCTGACATGCACAAGTATTTTCAGTGGAAGTGTTCCTGCAGCCATCTTAGATCTTTGTGGGTTCTCAAGTCATCCAGTGAGGGAGAAAAACAACCATAACATGTTACTGAGGTCACAGGATGAATAAGACATTATGAATAGTCATGATGGAAACAAAAGCTTTGGTGAATACTCGGTGAGAACTGTGGGGGTTGACAAAAGTTTGCAGAGCAGTTCAAAATAATGAAGCACATGGAAACATGTTAGCTTGTCAATAATTTCCAGGCAGAAAGAGTTTCTGAATAAAGTGTTTGATGTGGAGATTTCACTCACCCTTATTTTCATCTGAGCTGTGAATCATCTGGTCATCATCTTGTAGGTAAATCATTAAGTAAAAAATTTAGGTGGGGGGAAATCAATGTGTCAGATTTACCCCATGTCCCAGAGCAGTGAATAATTACTTTGTGTTGCTGCAGCAACTGATGACTTAATCCCCTAAGCTTAAACTTCTCACCAAAAGTGTCAGATCTTCTAAGTGGGTCATAAATAAATGTGAATATATCTTCTTTACATCAGAAATTTTGCCAACAGATAAAATACCTTTCTTTCCTATGCCCTTTAAAAGAGGATATTATACTAATATATTAAATATACTAACATGCCCATATAATAACTTGTCCATTTGTGACAGAACTTTTCTCTATATCATGTCTTACTGTTGATTCACAACTTCATGCACTGCTGGGATTTTATGTGGAGGTTTCAATCAAATGTGTATTTATAAGCTTTTCTGAAATATAGATTCTGAACATTTATACATTTATTTTACGAGCACCTGTATAAAACGATATAATGTTTTACAGGTCTGGACCTGAAAGATGGGTATTGTATAACCTACCTATAGTCTTGCAGAAAGCTTATGATAGAAAGAGAAATACACTCCAGATTTCCTAAGATCAAGACCAGAGACATAAATACAAAATCATCCAAGCTAAACATCAACTCTGTGATCATGGGTCCAGGCATATCTGTCCCTAATATGATAAATGGCAGAAATATACTGGCACAAAATCTGGGATGAATGGGGTTGAGTGTTAGAACATTTACTTTTCTCAGTCTTATGTAATCCTAGCATATTGATCTCTTTTTCCTCCATCTGAGGTAGATTTTCAGATTTTTCTTAGGTGATGCATCTCACTTCAAGTTCAGTTTCGTCTATCAGTCACTTATTTCCCCTTTCTTCTACAAAACATGAAGAAGTTTGCCATCTGTCAGGAAATTTCCAAGGGAAGGACAGAGTTAGTAGCAGCAATCAGCTGAAAAGGTGAATGTGCTTATTATACACAAAAGTGCATGCTTAGCAATTAAAATATTCTAAAATAACATTGTAGTTGTTTTTGTGCTTTATGTACAGTATTAAAAATAAAATAGTCTACCACAGGTAATTTATGAAAGCAGCTAATAATGAGTTCATTATTGCATAGCAAGCCAATGTTGCAGTCGTGGTTATAGGCCTAGCCAAGGTCTTTGATCTTCTGGTTTATTAATGTGTAAATGAAAAGACTTAAGCTTTCATCTCACATTCATCGGCTAATTATCTCAGTAACAGGTCTCACTCAGGTCTCAGTCAGTTTTTATTCAAGGACTTACCCTTTCATTTTCCATCCTCTATACAAGGAGTGAGTCACCAGAGTCATGATTTATTGTCCTTTCGTATGAGATTTGTTATTTTCACAGCTCTGTCCAAGGGATTCATCTGTCTATAAAATTTGCAGTTGAAACAATTTGAAAAATACCAGATAATGTAGCTATTTGTAGTGGCACCATTGGATATTAGTTAGGAGGAGCTGATTTTAAATAGGAAAATGCAGCACTTAAGAGTTCAACCAACTGAAGGGTTGAACTGAGTATCATCAGAGGTTTACTGTACTCTTCAGACTTCTTCCTCTGCTCCCAGTCAATCAGGACATGAATCCCATGACTGTGAATAAGATTCAATGTTAAGAGGACATGAAGTTGAATTCTTGGATCTGCTAGCCTGGGTATTACAGTGCACTTTGTTATAAGCGAAGAAAAAATAATTTCTTCTTGGAAAACCTGATGTCAGTTTAAAGTTCATATCATCAGATCTGGGATCTCTGCACAAGACCATGGTGTAGTTTAAAGCTTCCATTCACTTCTGAATGTTGTAAATGGCAACTTCTATTCAGAGGTATTTAAGTAAAAATTATATATATAATATTCATTTATATATAAATATTCTAAATTCTAAATGAATGAAATCTGATCTGGATGGTGATTTTAAAATGTGGTCTTTGTTTTATACATAGATTGTGGTTTTCACCTTGCATCTCAAAGAGTATTAATAGTTACCAAATGGTGTTTAATAGATGATTGCCAGTCTCTCTCTGCCCCCCATCTTAATAATAATAATAATAATAATAATAATAATAATAATAATAATAATAATAATAATAATAATGCTATTATTATTACTATTATTATTATTCACGGTCAGCAAAATTAAATTCCTGACTTAGAACTTGCATCTCAAGTATTTTATGCTAGGATGCTAAGACATGCAAGACATTTCTTGAAGAATTATGTCATTAGAAACTCAGATTAAATTCATATGTTACGGTGTTAAGACAATGAATGCTTGGAATGCTAAGACTGCTGACATGGCTGCAAGCTGTAGTATAATTTCTTGTTCTTTGTGTCTTTCAGTGAGTGATGAATCCATGTATGAACATATCATGGCTTACATGCCTTGACTGTCTTTAGTTTTCAAGGGATGAGAGCTGGTACTGGGAATGGGGCTTGTTCTATGCAACTATAGGTGATATTTACCAATGTTTGGACTCATGTATAATTAAGCATCATGTTCAGGGGAATTTACTTCTGTTCTTTTTTTACTATACACAATTACACATGAAAAGGTGGCTGTTTTCTTCTAACTTGTACCCTTATGGACACTGGATTTCACCATGCAACAGTCCCTATACATATAACATTATTGGAGATGTAAAAAGGGATATGATGTACATCTTAGAATTTGAAGTGACATGGCAATAGCAATATGACAGTGGATTATACCTGAGGCATATGGCTGAACATGAGCAGGGCAAAACTGAATCAGATGGCTAGGGTAAGCTTTTTTGACAGAACATGACAAATCATTGAAAAGTCTTGTAAATGAAGAGGTAAAAGTACCATCCTTAGAAATGTAGAATCATAGAATAGTTTGGGTTGGAAGGGACATTTAAATGTCATCTAGTCCACCCCCCTGCAATAAACAGGGACATCTTCAACTAGATCAGGTTGCTCAGAGCCTCATACAACATGACCTTAAATGTTTCCATGGGTAGGGCATCTACCACCTCCCTGGGCAACCTCTTCCAGAGCTTCACCACTCTCCTTGTGAAATATTTCTTCCTTATATCTGGTTTAAATCTGCCCTTATTTAGTTTAAAACCATTATCCCTTGTCCTATCGCTGTAGGCCCTGCTAAAAAGTCTGTCCCCATCTTTCTTATAGGCCCCCTTTCAGTGCGGAAGGTCTACAATAAGGTCTCCCCAGAGCCTTCTCTTCTCCAGGCTGAACAATCCCAACCCTCTCAGCCTGTCCTCATAGGAGAGGTGTTCCATCCCTCTCATCACTTTTGTGGCCCCCTCTGGACCCGCTCCAACAGGTCTTTGCTGTGCTGAGGGCTCCAGAGCTGGACACAGTACTCCAGGTGGAGTCTCAACAGAGCGGAGTAAAGGGGCAGAATCACCTCTCTCGACCTGCTGGCCACGCTTCTTTTCATGCAGCCCAGGATACTGTTGGCCTTCTGGACTACGAGCGCACATTGCCAGCTCACGTCCAGCTTTTCATCCACCAGTGCCCGCAAAGTCTTTCTTGGCAGGGCTGCTCTCAATCCCTTCATCACCCAGCCTGTATTGGTACAGGGGTTTGCCCCAACCCAGGTGCAGGACCTTGCATTTGGCCTTGTTGGACCTAATGAGGTTCACACAGGCCAATTCCTCAAGCTTGTCCAGGTCCCTCTGGATGGCATCCCATCCCTCGGCTGTGTCAACTGCACCACACAGCTTGGTGTCATCTGGAGACTTGCTGAGGGTGCACTCGATCCCACTGTCTATGTCATTGATGAATATATCAAACAGTACTGGTCCCAATACAGACCCCTGAGGGACAGCACTTGTTACCGATCTCCATGTGGACATTGAGCCGTTGACAACTATCCTCTCGATGCAACCGTCCAACCAATTCGTCATCCACCCAACAGCCCACCCGTCAAATCCATCTCTTTCCAGTTTAGAGAGAAGGATGTTGTGGGGGACCGTGTCAAAGGCCTTACAGAAGTCCCAATAGATTACATCCGTAGCTCTTCCCTTGGAAGAAGTGGTCACTCCATCATAGAAGGCCACTTGGTTGGGCAGGCAGACTTTGCCCTTGGTGAAGCCATGCTGTCTTGAATCACCTCCCTGTCCTCCATGTGCCTTAGCATAGCGTCTAGGAGGATCTGCTCCATCATCTTCCCAGGCACAGAGGTGAGGCTGACAGCTCAGTAGTTCCCAGGGTCCTCCTTTTGTCCCTTTTTAAAAATGGGTGCAATGTTCCCCTTTTCCAGTCTCCAGGGACTTCACCTGACTGCCAGGACTTTTCAAATATCATGGAGAGTGGCCTCGCGACTACATTAGCCAATTCCCTCAGGACTCTGCAATGCGTCTCGTCAGGTCCCAGAGACTTGTGTAAGTTCAGGTTACTCAGGTGGTCTCAAACCTCATGTTTTCTTACAGTGGGAGGGACTTTGCTCCTCCAGTCCTCATCCTGGAATCCATCCACTCGAGAGGTGTGGGAAGAGAGTTTGCCAGTGAAGACTGAGGCAAAGAAGTTGTTCAGTACCTCAGCCTTCTCCTCACCTGTTGTTACCAGTCTGCAAGTCTTGCTCATCAAGGGGAGAGGGTGGTGGTTTACGCTTTCTTTGACCTTCGTTTTCTGACTGACATACCTGTAGAAGCCCTTCTTTGCATGCCTTGCCAAGTTCAGCTCCAGCCACACCTTGGCCTTCCTGACCCCATCCCTACACAACCAGGCAGCGTCCTTATACACTTAAAACTAGTCTAGATGATAAACTAGATTCAATGGTAGTTATAATACTAGTTTCAATTCATGGAATACACCTGATTGTCAAGGAACTGATTTACATGGACAAATCATGATCTAAAGCCTATAGCATCCTTGTTCTGATCACTTATCTGACTGTGGTTTGAGCATGAGGTTAAACTAGAGACCTCCTGAGGTCCATTTCAACCTGAATTATCCTATGAAACAAATACATCTAAGCATATGGTGAAGAAAGGAAATGTAGAAAATGACTGTATATTTTCTTGTACAATCCTTAAGTTGAAACTCCCCCTTTCTCCTTTTTCTCCCTTTTTCCCTCTTTCCTTTTCTTCTCCTCTCTTTTTCCTGTTTTGTAAGTCCTGGGCTCACACGCTTATTAACACGCTTACCAAGAATACCATACCTAAGATGTTCAGACGTAAGCATGTTGTGCCAGTCACCGTTTAGATTTGATCATCAAGACCAGTAACTAAATTATGTAATTGACAGTAATGAAGGAATAGCCAATTCATTTTAGTAGCAGTGGTGCAATCTCGTAGTATAGAAATTGACTTAAAGACTGGGTTCATTCTTTCCTCCAGATGTGGCTGCTTCATAGGTGCTTCTTTCAGGTATGTTCTTGTGAAGCATTTCTGCAACGTGTATATGTGTGGAGGTGCATGGTAAAGCCACCTGTCTCCTTAATCAGCAGCTCACTTCACTCTTTTGGTGGGATTGACTCCCACTTACCAGGGTGATTGCAGCAGGCATTACTACCTGTTAATGCCCTGGCATGTAAATAGAATTACTTTCACACAAAATAAACTTGTAGAGTTCTCCTGTGGAAACTGCATGTAAGTAGGATTGCTCTGCAGGGCATGAGACCAGCAATGGAGTTTCCTCAAGATCACAACTCCAGCTCCAAGGCTTTTGCTGGCTTACTAGAAGGATAGGGAGTAGCTCAAGGAGGGACTCCCTCCTTTGAAATTCAAGGCTGTGTTGCTGTGGGTCACTGAGTCTAGTTTGCAAGCCACAGAATGAGTCCTAGTAAAGTCACTACAATTTTTCTCATTCTTTCCTCCCACAGATGCACCATGCCAGCTGCTAAAAGCTATTTCAGAAAGGGCATGGGAGAAACCTGCAAGAAGGATTTTCTTTTGAAATATATCAAGTAATTAATTCTGAGTAATGAAATGGTGCATAGTAACCCTGTACAGGGGTGATGAATTGCCAGCTTCATGCTAGTGTGCTTCACTACGGTACCTGCAATAGTGTTCACATGGTCATTTTCCACAATTTAACAGCCTGGTTGGTAAAAGGCAAATCCAGATTTTCAGTGCTCACTGATCAAACAACCACATAGTTGAATAAAACTGGCCCCTGCTCCTGGCAAAAAGGATGTACACGTACTTTCAGCTAGGAACAATGCGCCAAATGTAAGGATGAGAAAAATGAAATCTTTGCAGAGTAAAATGCATCTGGATAATATTATATCTATCAGACACAGACAGTCCATCTCAAAGACTAATGCAGCAGAATAAGGACAAAAGATGAACTTCTGAGCCTCTTAAGTTTAATTAGCATGGTAAGTGTTAGTACAATAATCTGATATATGCAAGACCTTCATTTATGGGATCCCTACTTAATTCTGTAGAGTCTTTATATCTAGACATATCCACTGAAACTTGGAATATCTCACAAACAGGAATGCTTTCATCTTTATAGTGTTACATCTTTTCAAGTTACCTCATTTGCAGCATAGACTAGATAGACATAGAGAGACAAATTGCTGAAAGGCTGTGGCAGAACCCAGAGAAATAACCTAGGTCTCTGAAGTCCTATCTATGTGCTGCTTAGCAAAAGTATTTGCTCCACAGTGCAAGTTTTGTAGTGGGAACCAGCCAACTTTGAGGTCAGTGTGAAATATTTTCTTAAGTCTACCCTCCAGCTCCAGTAGAATATTTACCTTGGTCACGCATGCACTGAACATGCATATTCCCTGGCAGATAGTGTACTGGTATGTCCAGGGGATGTGAAGGAAACTCTTGGGACATATAAGGATATGGCACATACCTCAACTGAAAGATTTCCTTTTAACTGCTACCAAAGTCAAAGTAAGGAAAGGGTGCATTGTTTCAATTTCATTATACAAACAAATAAAAGTACTTGCAGTTCCATGGAATTTTAACACAGTTAATCATAAACCTGATATTTGCATCTCATGGGCACAGAGCATTGTGTAGATATTGGAGTTGGGATAAACTGGTTCGGAAAGGTTTGCTTTCTATAGCTATGTTCAAGGGTTAACCCTCACTCCCCCACTCAGATGCTGGCAAAGGAAATCCTCTCAGTCACAAAGATTGGAAATTAGCCTATGAATTATTCACACCTCATGCTATCTTGCAGGTAGCTGCTTGCTTTAAGAGATCCCCAAAAGACCAGGTATGATTCCTAAGGCTAACTTGAACCATGAAGAGTCAGGTTTTTAACGTCCTTTGTACCTATGCTGTTGTTAGACCCCTTAATTCATTTCTGTGAAGCTATTCCAACATTGCCGTATGGCAGATGTGTCCACTCCCTGACTCTAAATGCTGAAATATTGGAGGCTTCTTTAACACCCTTTCACAAATATATGTATGTACCTCCTTGAATGCATTCAGCTCACTTTTATGCACCGACAGACATATGCATAATGAGTTTCTTACTTTATCCGCTCCTCAGTCATTCAGTCATGCAATGCTCACCCACATGCACATAGACATGCATGAAAATGCACTCATACAAAATTTTATTACTCTTCAGTGTCATGAAGAATGAGAAGCTCATATTGAAGAACTTGGTCACCCACATATTCATTCATGCTGCCATGGGTCTCTGTTGGGCGTATTCCTGCTTCAGCAATCCAGGGGAGCAGCACTGGTGCCGTAGATTCCTCATAACTAATTGAAACCATAATCTCCCAGTAAGATGCTCTGCACCCCAACCTGTCTGTCTCTATATTCTCAGTTAGGATCTGTGTTGTGCTGTCCTGTCCTTGAATTGCTTTTGACCTAAATCTGGATGTGGGTATTTGTGTCCAGGGATGCCCTTAACTCCTCATCTCCATTTCATTTTACCACACTGTATGGGTTACAAGGGTGACTGCCTTGAAAAGTAGCCGGTTACAGTGTGAACAATTTTCATTTTCACATAACTGGGCCTGCCATACCTTGTCATTCCCATTATAATGGCTCCTTGATCTGTCCTTATGACATATAACTGGTCTTTTGGAAGTCTGTTGGCCTTGCTTTTTAATTTCCTGCTTTCCCAGCACACAAAAGAAACCACACATGCTCCTTGTAGGTCTCTGCTGGAGATTATCTCAAATCAAATACTCTCCTCTGAACAGCTTTTAAGTTTGGGAATGTTCAAACCATTTAGATTCACAAAGACAGCAGTGGGCTTTTAGGGAATCAAACACCCTTAAACTGAGAAAAGCTTAATTTGATAAGAAACATTGTTCAAATTGGCATTCTGCAGCTGGAAGCCACTTACCCATTTGTACGTTTCCTAAAAGCTTTGACATACAGATAGAGAGTCACTGATGAGGATCTAAGTGCAGGAATGAACTTGAACTCTTGTACAGCCAATCTACAGTGCTTATCCCTACTTTTTGTTATATTTGTAGCTCAATAACAGGGTATCCCCATGACCTCTACTAAGCTCTATAGCTGTGCTCCAGTTCCTGTCTCTGTGAATCAGTGTCACCTGGGGATTGCACAGTGGTTTGTAGTTACAAATGGTCCTAGCACAAACATACTTCTATGTTCACCAAATTTTGGGAGTGAGATGTGCAACATTCATAGGAATGACTGACCCCTGTGATTTATCAACGTCCTGGTTTATGAATGTAACAGGAAAAGTATTTGAGCCCTGCTAAAATTTATCTCACCATATATGTGATCCTTTGTTTATCTTTGTCATTACTTTGTGTTTACATTCACTGAAAGATAATTCTATTTTCTCAAAAATCAAAGGTTTTGTTTTGCTTTGGTCCTGGCAACATCAAGGTGTTTGCTATGAGATTCAAACCACAACAGGTAGAGAAGACCCATTGGGTCATTTTGCCCTGCCTGTTTAACCTCTATTGCATAGTTACAAAACTTTTTGTCTGTATAGCCTCATAATAAATTTTTTGACTCCTGAAAAGGCAATATACACAACTATATTAAAAAATGCTGTTAGATATACATTGTCAAAACCTTACAGAAATCCATGGAACTGCATATGTTCATATAGGAAGAAAATAGTCTTATAAATAGTTTCTCACCAATTGGTCCTGTTTAGTCCTTACAAATTTTTCACATTTTTCTTTCAAATGAGAAGCAAAATGTAACTGATACTGCACCAGATTTAATGGTCTCCTTAGTGCTACATTATTTATTAATTTATCTTAATTTATTAATATCTCTTGCTCCATTTCTCATATGAGTTTACTTTCAACAGTCTGAGAAACAACAGAAGCTTTTGCACAAAGGAGTAGCAGGATGCCACTGCACTATTACATTGAGTTGGTTTGACCTGCACACTGAGGAGACCAAAACAAACACATAATTAATAATAAGCCTATCTTCTATCTAGGATTTGCATTTTTTCTTTCAGTTTTGTGTAAGTAATTCATGTTTGCCTTGCTGATTCATTCTAGCCCTTTCTTACTTGTATCTTTTCCATGGAAAGCTTAACTTAGTATTTATAATTTCATTTGGTTTCTACCCTATCTGCATTCTATTTTTCAGTGCAAGGTGTCTCTTTTTTTCTGAGTCTCCCTCTCAGAGCATGAACAGTTTTGCTGTGATCCTTCCAAAGATTCTTGTATATTTTTCTTGCAAATTCTTAAATTAACAGATGCATACCGGATTTTGCCTTTTCTTTACCTTTAGACTGTCATGATAAGAGAAACCACTGTGATATTTCCAAGAAAATGTCCATCCCTTGAGCTGCAATGTGTGGAAAGGAGACCAAAGGGTTTGGCTGGCAGCTGACTTTGCTGGGAAGGAATTTGAGTGGGGTCATTTTTATCCCCTTGCTCATCAGGTTGTCCAGTACACATTTTAAGGCATATCTGGATTTGCAGGACATATCTTTTTCACCAGGAGAGCATTCAGAATGAAAGGGCTTTGTTACTCAGTTACTCCCAGTTCATCAGTTCCAGTTTACAACAAGTTACCATCTGTCTGATGAAGAAAATGAAGGAATATTAACATATATAGCTGTATTGGTTTAGAAATTGTACATTCATAGAACTGTATGCAAGGCTGATGATAGTCTCTTGTGACTATTGCCTAGCTCCTCATCATTACTACCTTTACTTTTAATTTATCTGAATTGTGACCAGCAGAGCTTTTTAATGAGCTTTTACTTGAGGTTGAATATGCTTGGAAAAAATCCAGACAAAATGCTTAGGCTATTTTCTAGACGGATGCCACTATTTGTTCATATTAAAAAAAAGAAAAAAAAATTTCCTTCTTTTCTGATTTACAGAACTGCTAAGTGCTAAGATCTGAAATGGAAGTGAATGGGAGCTGTGCGTTCAGTGTTTTACATAATTATAGAATACTAAGTGCTTTAAATACATGGTGCTTAGGTATCTCAGAATGGATACCCTGAATCATTAAACACCTTTATCTTGATGTTTTTAGGATTCACCATTAAAATAGGGATAATAAATTATTACCTTCTCACCTTACTAGGGAAGTGTAAAGATAAATAAATGTTTTGGTGCTAATACTGTAATATTAGTGCTAATGCATTAATATAATGTAATACACTAATGTACATATATTAAATGTTTATTTACATTATAAATAAGTGTGTTACTATAATACCTCAAATACCATGAACACTATAAGAAGATTCATGAGGAATTGTATAGAAGTTTTCAGAACAAGTTTGGTTCATGTGCAGCAAATACAGCTCAGGGACACTCCCTGAATACACAGTGCTGGCTAGCTTCTCTTTGAATGAGTATCATCTTGTCTGTGTCTTAAGGACAGTACCTCCTAACTTGCCGCACTGTTGATAATGTTCTTCTAGTTCTGTTTCTTGTGTATGGTTTCTAGGTTTTGAATAAGTGATGTGCAAATATAGGTGTTTCAGCATGGAGTATCCTGTGGGCTAAGCCCATGAATGAAATCTTTAGATACCCTGTACAGACCTCTGCCAGTTGTACTGACTGGGCCAAATGGGTGACTCACTGGAAAATTTGCCTTTTCAGGACGGTGGACACACAGGAATAGCCTTTGTTAGCTGCTGGGAAAACCCTGTGAAGCCAGGAAGCGGAGAACACTCAGTGCAGAAGGAAGCTGCAGGGAATGCATCTCTTCATCATGGAATGCATTATGTGGACTATGATTTGTCAATGAGCTTTAAACTGGCTAATTTTTGTTGGAATTTATTGGGAATGGTATTGGCAATATAATGGCACATCCTTAACTTAACAGCCCATTGTAATCAGTCCTTGCTCCAAACATAAATGTTCCCGAGCTTTCCAAAGAAAAGGCAGGAATACAAAGAACAGCATTTCCTTCCCTGTCTTTTTTTAATTTGTTAGAGAAACATACGCTATTATGGATGACAATTATTCAAAATTTTGTTGCAAAGCAAGTGTCCACGATGGAAAATTTCAATTTAGCCAAATAGCTAAGGGCTAGAATTTGGCAAACTGTAAAGAAAATATTACAAGGTCTTGCAAGCCTAAGTAATGGGCAACATTAGTACTAGGTGGTGCTTGCCTATAACACTGAAGACAGTTTGGAAATAGCATCCATCCTGCTCCTGCTGGCTTCTCTAGTGATGTTTTTACAGAAAGTGTATTATTTTACAGCAAACCTTTTGAATCACTTGTGATTTTGCTGCAACAGAATGAAGGCAGGAACATCATACCTTGAATTCTCTGATTCCTTGACATGTCTAACCTACAATTCTACCTACACTTCTTACACTCATTTTTTGATATTCCACTGGAACTTAAGAAATGTAGCAGAGATTAATATTAATGAAAAAGTAGAAATTACCATACGTTTGTTCTCTGTTTTCATCAGGTGACAGACTGACTACAGTAACAGACGCCAATTTAAGAATCTAGACAGATTTAGATAATTTCCTCAATGCTTGAAAGATATAATTAAATTAATTCTGTGAATCTGCACTGACACTTTTGCCATACTGTGAGTGTGGCCTCCTAGCTCCTAATTATAGAGGGAAAACCTCTATAATTCTCTGCCACCTAGAATTGTGTGGGGACCAAAATCATGTTAATTTTGTGGCTGCAGTGCTGGAGAATGATATGCAGAGGTAAAGGTCTGCCTGTCTCTGAAAACCACCCGTAAAACTCTCTGTGCTGAACCACATGTAAGTGTCAATAAGCATACTTGGGAGCAGGGGGGACAGCATAGCTGGGCAGGCAGGGCAGTAAATTTAAGAAGCCATCATCCTGTGTGGCACCTTGCTTTTGAAAATAGCACACTACTAAATAATGCATGCTGGTGTGCCTCACCTTGCCCAGACCTGTTGGTATGATGTGTTTTTTTGTGTGTCTGGAAGTATTCTGCATCTTAGCAACCAGAGCTGTCTCTGCCCTTGGGAGCTGAGACAGAAAACGCTTACAGCTTCACAAACAGAAAGTGGCACACCAGTCTAAAGTACTGTATGTGAACCAATTTTCTGCTGCTTTTGGTGGTGTCTTTTCTAGCAGCAGGAAAAGTCTGATTTCCCTAGCTATGTCGAGATCCAGTGGTCACATCCCCCTGTGGTGCCTCTGCAGCATATGAAGGAGATGTATTTCAGTGTGACTCTTTAATCTCCCATGTTTAACTCAGTGGGACAATGTAAGAGGTAGTTTCCTTGTTAAAGATGTCCTTCCTGGGCAGGGAAGTACTCTTTATTGCTTTCTTATTCTTTGTTTACTTAGTTTTTTGCTGTTCTCCTGCTCTGGATTGATCATTCATGCTGATACGATAATAAGACATTATTTTGATGATGAAAGCTTTAGTATAAATACTCACCAAGACATGAATTGGTATGCAAATACTTAGACTCGGTGACGTGAATGCTTAGAGAAACTATAGGTACTAGACCTACTTATGAAAACTACAGTTGCCTAGATGTTTTCAGTGACATCCTTAACCCTTGGTGTTGTAACTACAAGACAATACTGCTCTCCAAGAGGGACATTTACAGCCTTCCCCAAGATCCTCAAGGACAACTTTCTTTGATAGGTGAGAATCAAGGTGAGCAGCCATGGAACTTGACTATAACTTGGGTGAAAAATGATGGGATCATCCCAAGCAACACTTGTACACAGGTGCACCTTATCTCTGTGAACAAAAGCAACTGAGGTTTTAATGTAATTGGAGTTAGTGTGGATAATAGGAGCAAAGGTGAGATTTCTTGAGTCCGATACCCACTATTTATCTTGAAATCAGGTTCAGCATAAATAACATATATGAAATGTTTCCCCTACACTGACAATGAGTATTGATTAATAATTAATAGTATCTCTGGATGTCGAAGGACAATTCATTCCCTGTGCTTGGTAAATCTAGCACTGAGAATGCTTGTCAGCATCTGTTGGGAGGGACATTTATGATGAGCCCTGGAACGAAAAGTGAACAAAGACTGTAAAATTCACTTCACACAGACCACTGAACAGTCACTGTGTAATAATATTCAGGACTTCTTGTGTTCTACGCATACAAATTAATGAAACCTCAGAACCTTCCTATGTTACTATATTTTTAGCTGTTTTCATGTTATATGCCTTTTCTGACTAGTGAAATAATGACAGACAGATCAGGGTTCATACTTTCATTTAAGTACCTTGTTTCCTGCTCAGGTTCATGGTTGCAAGCTGGAGGGGTAACTCGTACATGGTCAAGGAAAAGTTTGGACTCAAAACTCTTAGAACTGCCCTGTAAGCCCAGATCTTCCATGAGCACACAGCCTTTCCTTGCTTTTCACCCCGTTTGAGAGTTGAACTGATGACTGAATTAGTGAAAGGCCTCTAATGCAATGCCCAAGTCGTGACTCAGAGGAACAAGTAAAAATATTTTGCCTGACTTCCATTGGCTGTGGAGCAGGTGCCTTAAGAAAAGTTTCATCTTTCCCCTGCTGAGCTTAACTTTCAGAATTAGAAAGGTTAAAAGCAGATAAATGTAAAACTGAGCAATCATGTGCTGATTTTCTGCTCTGCCAATCTGCACATAGCTGAGCTTTCATACTCAACCCCATATACACATACAATGCCAATTTTTTTCCTCATGTTGTTTTTACTTTCTCTCAGATACCCAGAGAAGCTGGAAGACCAAGAGACCCCACTTTCTGCAGACTCATGCATTTTGCAGGGTGCTCAAGGTATGAAAAGAAAGAATTGAGCCCATAATACTGGCTCACCCAGTCCACCTCTCTGCCAGCACAGGGTTATTCCATACCGTGCATCTCTTAATGTTATTTACAGACTATTTTTAATTTAAGTCATTCCTGCTTTTCACTTGTCCTCATTCTAATTATGATCTCCCTATCTACCTGAAATAACCTCAATTAAAAAAAAAAAGGGATGGTCTTAAAAAAACAACTACAAAGAAATCAATCCCTCATCCATTACCAGGTTTTTCTTTTGTTCTGGAGCCACGCGTGTAACCCGGTTAGACCTGTTCTCTTTGAATACTGAGGACTGAGCTGGCCTTATGCAAATGTTCCCAACCTCATCTTGGTTGTTGTCGTTGCAGACCCAATCAAATGCACAGGAAGTGACCTAAGGAATTTCCCTATTGGCTGCCTGAGTGTTCAGCAAAATGTTTTAAAATTAATATCACATCCATTTATCTTCACTCCTGGGAGTCTTTACGAGACATTACCTAGTACCAGTGTTTACCAAACCTACTGTTCTGTAGACAGTTTTGCTATTGCTTCAGTTAAGGATTTCCACTCCAGAATCTGCAGCTAAATGAGGTAAGGTGTGGTTTGTTTTTTTTTTTTTAATATATACTTCTTTTTTAAATATACTTCCTTTAAGTTAACACCCGTGAAAATAAAAAAGAGAGAAGTGTATAGTGGAGTCATGCCCACCTTACTGAGGCCCTTCATTCCCACTTTGGAACAACAGCTAAGCTCATCTGATCAAAAGGCTTTCTAATCTTATAAGGTTAGGTTGGACGGGGCTCTGAGCAACCTGATCGAGTTGAAGATGTCCCTGTTCATTGCAGGGGGGTTGGACTAGGTGACTTTTACAGGTCCCTTCCAACTAAAAAAAGACTTCTGTTTTCCTACTTTCACCTTGTATCTTACTTCTGTTTAAATATTTCTGCGTGATTATATTTGTATTGGGGCCAGATCTGCTGCCTTTATTTACCCAGAATGTCATGGACTTTGAATTGAGCCAGTGGCTTCATCAGGATTAATTAAAGTTTCTTAAGGATTATTTTTATTATGATGTATCTAATAATCTGGGTCTTAAATCTGCTGTTTTTGTCCACAGAGTGGTCATCTGTTCAGTAAGGCAAGGGGTGAGAAAGTGGACCTTGTCAATGCCATTGAGAGTCCTGGTGTCAGAGAACTGGGAGACACCTTACAATTACAGTGTTTCTGTTGCTTTTAGTGATGAGGATGTTGATGGTGTTTGTGCTTATAACAAAAAAAACCTAAAGTACATTTGTAATTTGGCTCAGTTTTATCCTCAAGGCAATTTCCCGTGGTGAGGGGGGTTCTGCTGATCTTAATCCCTTCTAAGTTAAAGCACTGCACAGAACCCAGCTCAAGCACTGGCTAGGTAAACACAGTGTGGGTAGAGGCCTACAGTATCTTTACCTGTTTAATTTGTTTCTCTTCCAATGGCAATTTTGTTTAAATAAAACCAGAATTAGCCCCTTAAGATATAGATGCAGCTGTTTAAGTAATGGTAAAAATATATGTAAAGAAAGTTTTGCTCAAAAATTATGTTGATTTTGTAAAGTATGTGTAATGGGCTTAGTGATAAATGTTTGCATTTCACCACATTAGACATTTTAGGCACATACTCTTGTGTATATGGTTATAAAATTACTGAATATCAGTAATGTGCTTTTGGATTACTTAATCAAAAAAATGTCACCTTTGCTTCTAAAGTACATCCAACTATCCTTTTTCTCCTATTCTTTAGACAATGAAACCAGTTCATAATGACAGAAATGAACCTTGAGGTAAAACTTTCATTTAGTGATTTTATTTGTACCAGTGTCACATTGGGACTGTGTTAAATATACCAATGTTGCACCAGTATTTCCTGTAATTTCTGAAAACTTCAGTGGAATAAAAAAAATGCACTCCTTTAAGTTTTGTTTTGATAGCAAATTTGTGGGTAGCAATTTAAGCCAGTTTTCTTACATCTATTTTGCACTGTAGAAAATACCAGAGCTGGAAAATATAACAGTTTTATATTTAATGCAAATGCGGAAATCAAAGAAAACAGTTGCAATTAAAACTAGAAAAGCAACAGGATTAAGGTGTTTCACCAACAAATATCACAGTTAATGACAGATTAATTCCTGGCCCTTACATTTTTCAAAACCAGAATGGATTGTTGTGTTAATAACATAGGACTTCCCAGAATTTTTCACAGTCTAATTAGGTGACTTGAAGTAGAGCTTATCTTCTAGATCTTCCAGTCTTGAAAAAAAAAAAGTCCCAAAGTCCAACAATGGAAATTCACCAGAAATTTTTTAAGTGCCCCAGCAATTAAGTATCATTCCTCTAAAAAAAAATTTTATTTCATTTTCAGTCTGACATAGTCTAGCTTCAATGTTCAGCCACCTGATTTTGTTGTCTTTTGATGGTTAGTGTGACGTTCCCCTGGGTGAATTTCTGTTCCTTGGGTAGGTGGCTGGGGGCAAGTCCTTTAGTCTAGTCTTTGATAATTGTGGTAGTCCGAGCTCCATAGGCTCTTCCCTGTCATGGAAAAACACTACAGTGAAAACCTCTAGGACCTCAACCTGTTCCACTGTAAGCTTTTCCATCCTATAATCACTTCAATGGTCCCCTCTAATAATTTTTCAACATCTGCTGCGAAATTTCAATACCAGGACTGGACATAGGCTGTAGGAACAGCAGTGCCAAACACAAAGGTAATGCGAGTCAATACACTGGGAGTTCAGGGTCAGGGTTTTATAAAGTGTGCCCAAAGCTTTTTTAGAGTCATTGTCCTCCAGTCTTGCCTTCTCGCCTTCGAGCATTAGTCCTACATGCAGAGACGAGGTTATCATTAGTAGAGTTGATGTTGTTTGCTTGCATTTTTTTCCATTTTTTTTCTAGTCCAGATGTAATTTGTAAAGCACATAAGGGTGGTAAAAACATATAATTTTCCCTAGTCTTAGTAGTAAAGGATCTCGTATCAGACCAGAATAATGCTTTGTTTGCCCTGGCATAAATTAGGTAGTGCTTCACAGCAATTTATAGGATGACAACAATACATATTACCCCAGTCGTGGTGAGATCAGGTAATAGAATGTGGTCTGTTTCATGTGGGATATTATTACCCTCTTGTCACCTGAGAGAATATGCTGTTGTATTGCCATAGATATTTCATATTACTTCAGATATTCTCAGGGTGTTGTGAATTTTCAGCAGTGGTGGACAATAAGACAATTGGACAAAGACAAAATTAAATCATTTGGCTCCCACTGAACTTCCTTAACTTTTTTTTTATTTCCAATGAGATTTATTGTTAACTTCAGTACTTGTTCTGTCTGGGAGGTGCAAGGTAACAAATTGCAATGGAGAGAGATCAAACTAAAAAGGAAAAACAATCCAGAGACACAGATGAAGAGAGATTAGAAAGGAAAATGGAGGATTTCTGTATGTGCTTCTGTGTCCAGATAGGACTGGCGTGTCAGCATGTTGCCTGTCCCACAGCAATTCACACAAAAAAAACCCTGCAAGGATGAAATTCTACACCCGCTAAAGAAGTGAATATTTATGCGCAATTCTTACCAAAGAGGATTAATGATTTTATTGCCTCAGTGAACTCAGAACTGTCCATGATCCATGACACCTATCCAGAATCAGTTTTACCTTCCCTCCCTTGTTCACCCCTTACACACTCTTTATAAACATGTCTAACAGTCTCAGGACCAAACCATTCAGTCTTCTTCTAGGCAAACTTTCCACAGTTTACACAGATGCAGTGTAACCTGGATCTATTCTGTGGCCTCTACAGTTACGTGTTTTCTATTGCTGTTTATGTGCTTAGATTCAACTCTCACACAAGGGTCCAAGCTCCTTCTGCAATACAGTGAATACCATCTCTGTAAACTAGAGCAATGATCTATTGTACAGAGAGACAAGTTGGAAAGTGGGTGCTACAGGACAGACCTGTCCGACTTAAAAACTGGTCAGTGTGCCGAGACCAAGCTACGGACAGAGACAAATGACGCCTTCTTATTCTGATGGTAATGTGACCATACTTTATAGGATTTTCTGTGGTCTTGCAGTGCTCTCTTTCTCATCAGCCTTCTTACAGTTGTAGAGTAGGTATTCTTATTGATGACTTGGCATTCCTGAGGCAAGCAGCACATAAAAAGAAAAGGGTCACAAATTTAATTGTCAGTTGTCATTGCTAATGACACACGATGTTAGGATGTGGTAGAACCAAAAAGAAAGGCTTTGCTGTACATGAGGAAATGAACAGAAATGCTAACAATTTTTGTAGCTTGCATAGTTTGTGATGTTTAGTGAAGTAAAGCCTCTGACCAGTCTCACAGCTTAGTTACTCTTGAACTTTCAAGTATAAACTCACAGGATTTTCTTCCTTGTGAGCACCAGCAAAGTCCAACACCATCTTCAGCAAAGCACACTGGCTTCAGTCTCTCAGCCAGTCTAGTGCTCAAGGGCACTTCAAGATTTCTAACCACAAATGTCTGCTTCTCTTTCTCCCTGTCCTGCCTTCAGCACCCTCTGCAGCTAACGTATTTTTGCCTCTGATGAACCAAGGATATATTTCAGTAAGTTTTCAAGCAAAGGGTACATGGCAAACTTGGTAAGGGTGAAATTCATTAAGTAACACTGCTGATAGGGTAAGCAAACAGTTTGTTCACGCAGATGGTATATGGACAAGTAAGTCTTTCATTCTTTGGAAGGCATCAGGAGTGTTTCTTTGTATGAGAGCTGCTTGGAGCTCTACTGGGGATGCAGTTTGCACCAAATCCCTCACTGAATGCCTAAAATACTTGGGACATTTGTTGGTCATTGGTCTATAGACAGGTGAGAATGAGTAACCACGGAGTCATGTAGCCAGTGGAGCAATCAACTGGCATTTGGCATGTCTCCCTCTAAGGAAGAGTCCTCAAAGGCTCCCTTTCCAAAAGCTGACATTGCGCGTGGTTATCGTTACATATTCCTATGCTGATCTTGTGAAATGTGCTCCACAGGAAAGAGTATGAGAACTAGTAGACAAAACAGCTAGCTGGGTCTGGATAATCACTGGTTATACATCAATAAGATGAGGCAATACAAGAGAATTGCTTTGCAGTGGTGAAAAGAAAGTCATTCTACTTAAAGGATCTGAATAAAATTAGAATTCCTGCCTATTATGCCTATTATGGAGGAAGGAACAGACATAAATACTTGAGGTATTTCCTCAGCTCACAATCAGATGTAGCCAGAATAGTCTCCTGAGCCCCTATAAGTCTGTAATGATTAAGCAACTAGGTGTAAAATTATGCTCTATTGTCCAAATTACTAGTGCCATCATCAGAAGGACTGTTTGTATTTTTTTAAACCGCTCTGGGTTTTCTTTCATCTAGCAGTGAGCAGGTAACTAATATATATTGCTATATAATTAATGAACCTGTGTAAAACTGCCCAAGATGCTATGGTCAGGAATCAGACTAAGTCCGTGATATAATGGTTGCCCCCAAACTTTCTTAATGATTTTTACTGAAACATATAATTATTATTACACAACAGCTTAGAAGCTTGTGTCTTGATGATGCACTTTTAAAGCATGCTTGGTTAAGCAATTGTCTCATAGATTGGCATGGCTATGGAGGGGCTTTATTAGGGAGTCAAATTCTGACACATTCAAGGGAGCTGTTCTCACCTCTTTTGCAGTAGGATCTAACACACTACTCACATGAAACAGCTTTTACTTGTAATATTCCCAGGCAGCTACCCTGACAGAGGAAGATGAAACAGTTTTAGAAAACTGAATTAATAGGTGATTAGATGGCAAGATATGCTTACAGACTTATCAAAAGCGGGATGTACAAAAGGAAATAGAGAAACTTTCCTTCATTTAGTGACTTGTCTAAATCCTTACCCTCTCTAAGACTTTTTTTGATGGAGCTGTAATACTTTGTATGAACAGGTAGAAACTTCTCTTCCTTCTTTAAAATCTCAAATGATTAAATGTTTTTGGATGATAGTCAAACTGTAGTCAATCCAGTAAATTTTTCTTAGTCTGCTTGTGACCATGGCCGACACATATACATACACTCACACAAATATACTGCACTAAGTACATGCACATGCACATCCCTTACCTCCTGCACAGACTTCCTTGCTTTACTTTTTAAAATAGGAATTCAAATATTTGCCCCATTTTCAACCAATTTCTTTGCTATTCTGAATAACTCCTTTGTTTATTCCTTTAAAATGCAAAGCTAGTTGTATTTGGTGCTTGGTATATATGTGTATTTTGTCAGTAGGTATAATGAGTGACTAGTGTTGTCCTGCAGCGAGTGAGGGGCTGCTCAGGTCAAGAGCCCTAGCCCAAGCTGTCTGCGACTTCCACATGTGCTCTTTTTGCTCTGTGCTGCAGTAGTTTTTCTTCCAGGAACACATATATGGCCTGAGAGCTGGTGCACCCAGGGCTGCCCTTCCCCAAACCCTGGACTATGAGCAGCAGGTGCTCTAGCACAAGCCAGGCTCTTCTGTACTAGCATTGATACAATGAAGGGATGCACAGACTCAAAGGTGTTAACATAATCAGTGGATCACTTAGAACCAAGTTATCAGCCTGCCTTATGCTATCACACATCTTCAATATTAAAAAACTTACGAAGATCTAAACATTAAAGATAAAAACAAAAGGAAAAAAACTTCCCCAGCATCTGAAAATATCTGTTATAAGGATCTCTACTAATAATCCCTTCCTAGAACAATGTTAAAATTGGTATAATTCATATAGTAATAAACCTCCTTTTGAAGAAAATAGTTGGTTGAAATAGTCCGGAAATATTTTTATTGGTTTTGTTGGTGGAACCTGTTCCAGTTACCTTGAGGACTGAGATACATACCAGTACAAGGGAGCAAAAAGAACTGACAAAGTGAGCTTTTTTCCCCGTTTCCGACTCCTTCATCCTCCATCCTAGAGACCAGCCACAAATTCTGCAGTTGCTGTAAGACCTGACACTGTTGTACCACAGATAGATAATTGAAGATAGTGTTTTTGTCTGATTCACTGGTTGCAGGCTTACAGTGGTGTTTGAAAGAAGCTACCTTGGCCAGGTAAGCCAGTTTGGCTAAGTAGAAGGCAAAAAATGAAAGAGAGAAAAGAAAATGAAACAAAAATTTTAGGAGTAATAAAAGAAATAAGGAGAAAGAGAAGGAATAGCAGTGATTAGTGAAAGAGGAGGAACAGGATTGCAAACTAGACATCCTAGGTAGCATTTGAGACAGTCAAATCTGTTAGTCCTCAGAGGCTGCATTGCAGGATTACTGTGATGAGACTCTGCAGAGGGTTCCCTGGTGACCATGTGCACAACAACCATGTTAGGCAAGTTTATTGTTTCCAGTGCAGCTGCTCTGTGTGACATTACTGCCTGTTTGCAGTAATATCTTAGTTTGGTATTTGACATTTTCTGTCTTTTATAAACAATTCTACATAACAGGCTGAGTTGCACTTTTGTTAGTTGGACAACTTGAGTATAGGTTTTTACATGTCATTTGATTGGGATGGGGATCGTCCCTCTCTGTTGCCAGGGAACTTGCTTTTTAAAATCCCTTTCTCTCGTTGTGATTCAAAAAAAAAAGAAGAAAGGAAGAAAAAAAAAAGCCTTGAAATAGTCATAGTTCCACGGAACAGAAATCTTGAATTTCAGCCAACTCTACTTAGGAATTTCTAGCTCGTTTTCAGGATCGTACATAGGTCAAGGGAAGCTTTTTTTGGATTCAATACTACAAGTGTAGATTTAATTGTTTGCGTAACTTAATATTAAAATCTCCACTAGGCACATAATAGCTATGATGCATAGAAGAATCTTAGTGTCAGTCTGAACAGGTCTCTTTTTCATAGAAAATTCTTTCCCTTCTTTAACACCTTCTCTTTGCCCTCAAAAACCCCATGATTTTGCTAGACATGATGCAATGGATAGCTTTGGAGCTTGAACTGGAAGATATGAGTTGGACTGACTTGTCCATTGACTTACTGTATGACTTAAGCAAATCGTTTCAGCTCTATGTCTCAATTTTCCTAATTGTAATGAGGAGGTAATGTTAGTTCCTTCCTTCATTTCTGTGTTTTGTGTTATTTACTCCCTTTGCTGTCTGTGTGGACTCTTTCTGCTCTATGGTTGTCAGCGTTTCAAGAGGTCTTCCATCATCACATATGCTTTTACAGTAGATGAGCCCTGCAGGCTTAATTTTCAGAAGAATTTAAAAGTAGCTCAGTTGCCAGCTGAATACCTACTTCTTGTGGACTTAATCTTTGACTTTTTAAAAATAGTAGATTAAGGGTTGCAGTGTGTGTAGGTTCATATGGGAAAAAAAACTCTCTCAGTGCTTCAGGTTTTCTTTTTTTCTCAAGAAAATTCCTTTACTGCTTACACTTAATTTGTTGCTTTTTCCTGCTAATTTTTGAACTACTCTGTCTCAGCTGATTTTTCTTTATGTATTTTGTATGATATCTCTTCTGACTTAAGTCGTAGAATAGTGTGTTACTTTGACCTGTTGAGATTTCAGTTGATGGAAAAGTACAGTATTGAGCTCTCCTCAGACACCAGGCTATTCTGGAGCAAAGGACTATTTATGAAATGGGATAGAGTTCATGTAAGAATCAAAAGAGTACATTTGTACAAAACGCAATGGGAAAAGCTCTATCGTCAAACCGGCCCAGGCTGTTAAGGCAGATGCCTGGCTTTGCTCTTTTGTTTATATTCCAACAAATCAAAGCTGACCTGTGTTGTTATCGGAGTAGAGCAGCAGGTGCAAAAAAATAACTCTGCTGCCAACTCAAACGAAAGGGTAAGACTAATACCCTCTGGGAGGTATTGAGAAGATAATAGAGAGCCATGCCAGCAACTGAATTAACGGCTCTATTTATGGTGGGTTTTACCTAATAACCTGCTCCTAACACTGACACATAAATACTCCATTGTATGGTTTAATGCAACCACTGGAGAGATCAATGGAAACAGGATGGGCAGCTCTCGCTGTGCCATGTGAGAAGGAACAACACTTCCAACACCATGGAAGTATTGCTCCTCTAACCACAGGCAGGAGAGAGGAGGAAGCCATTCTCATCTTTTACAAAAGTGGGTAGACATTGTTTCCCACAGCTTCATGCCTTTTCTATAGAAGGTGGCTGCAGAGCAAGGAAGCTTCATTCTCCCAATTTTCTGGTTGCTTTTAATGAAGGCAATAAATGAGACCCAGCATATATGTCAGCTACTGTCCCAGTGCCATGTGGCTCCAGGAGGCTCAGGATGTCCTCAAAGTCCTGGGTGCGTGGGGTGAGTGAGCCTGCTGTTACACGCAGGGGTGAAGCAGACAGCTCTTGTGCAGCCAGTGGAGCTGGATGCCAGGACAGTGGTCTTGCAATCTCTTAATCTTTACACAACAAATACAATATGAAGAAACTACATGGATATAGCTGGGCTCCAAATAGATGTTTATTAAACACACACAAACGTGCAAACTTGAATGACAGTCAAAGTAATGGTCTGACAGCAGGCTGCTGAAACAGGGTCAGTGAGCTCCATTGAATTATTTCAGTGATAGCCGCCTGCCTGAGGAAACTTTCCTTCACAAACAGGTGCCCACCTTGGGATACTTTGTAGTCTAGGGAGGAATGCAGGTGGAGCAGGCATCGTGGCTGTAGCTATAATGCAGCGAGTCCTAGCTTGGCACTAGGGAATGTGGCTGACTCAGACAGAGGAGTTAATAGTCAGCCATATAAACCCTCTGTCAGCTGCACAGAATGATCCTTCCCACCATGAGCTCCGCACTGCCTCTGCTATGTCTCTAACTTGAAATATACTTTTGCTATTGTGCCAGCAAAAGGGTGTGATCAGATTGTGGTTAGTCAGGCAGTGGGTTGTAATGAGGTATAAATACTGCTATTGACTGGGTCAGTCCTTCAGCAAGCTACCTAGTTTAGGATAAAATGCTTTATGCTCAACTAATCTGTTCTGTGCCCCTCATGTATTTAATGAAGAAACAGAATTAGTTTGTTGATTGAATGAATCAATTCATGTAAAAAATAGTAGTTCCAATGGGAAAATATGCATGTTCCCCAAGACACTGTCCTGGTTTTGGACTCCATCTCATATTCCTTATTCTGTTTAGTTCTCACTCAGAAACCAGCCCCAAAGAGGAAACCTGCAGTTTCCAAGCAGATGCCCTTTATAAAAACAAACTGTATGAAACAGAGTTTACAAAAAGGAAAAGAGAAAAAAAGGATCTTCTTATTTTGGAAGTAGGCAAATTAGTGGTTGTTACTGTTGAAAACCATACTAGTCCCATAACAAAAGAGAAGTGCTGGTGGTGATAGTGGTTAAAATAAACTTCTCCATGAACTACCGGCTGCTTCAGCAGCATATGTTAGAGTCTCTGTATCTGAATTGCTGTTATGTCAGAAACACTTCAGCACCTAATGAGAGCCAAACATGAACACAAACACAATTATTATTATTATTATTATTGTCATTATTCACTAATAACTGAACAGTCACAGGGGTTACATTAGCAGTACAGAAAGCAGTTCCCTTGATATGCTGTTAGTCTTTAATGCAATGCAAAGACAACCTGCCATGGAAGTGGTTGGGGAACCAGAGCCAAGGGAAAAAGAGAAGGTGTTAAAACATGGTGGTAATATTTTGTTAGCTGATGAGGTGCTTGCCTAATTATAGACATGTGGCTTGTCAAGATACAGGGGCATCTCAAGTGCTTTTTGGCCATTTGTATATTTAGTGTATTGCAAGCAAAAGAAAGGTGTTTAGCGAAAGGAGATTAGGGAGATGAGCTGGCTCCTGGTTAGAGGAAGGATGTACCAGAGAGATAGGAAGGACATGAAAGGAGGTGTGGCATTGTTCCATGAGGTGTGGTATTAAATGTTGAAAGAAGAATAAAGAGCAAAGGCAGTTTTTCCCATTATTGTGTTTTCCAAGACTCTGTAACCTTGAGGCTAGACTGATGAATCTATGGCAAATGACTTCTAAATATTCAGGAAAAATGGCTGACCCAAATTACTATGAACTTGCTGAGGTGGTGCATTATAGCTACAGTCACGATGCCTGCTCCACCTGCATTCCTCTCTAGACTACAAAGTATCCCAAAGTGGGCACCTGTTTGCAAAGGAAAGTTTCCTCAGGTGAGCGGTTATCACTGAAATAATTCAATGGAGCTCACTGACCTTGTTTCTGCAGCCTGTTGTCAGACCATTACTTTGACTGTCATTCATGCTTGCACGTTTGTATGTGTTTAATAAACATTTATTTGGAGCCCAGCTATATCCACCACCACTGAGGTGGTGCAGTAATGACAGGAGTGCCATATGCCTGTAAAAGCCATGTTTTGCAGCACCAACTCCAAAGGAAAAAAAAAGAAGAAAAAAGCCTGGTTTTTTGCCAGTTTTTAGCCACTATATCTACTTGTTCCAAACATTCTAAGGATATGTTAATGCAAAAATGACATGACTACTTATCACAAGAAAAAAAACCTTTACTTGACTCATTTTTGTCTTAGCTGTGTGACTACCAATTCCACTAATAATATACAGATCTGCTGCAAGAGGAGAATGAGCTTTTTTACAGTAAAATAAACAATGATATTCTTTTTTCATATTCAAAAACTAGTGGCTTAGGGAGAAGAGGCACATCTAGCCTGTGATGTGACAAGGAAACATGGATCCCAAACACTGGATCTTTGTTAAGTGGCAGGTTCCAGTTCACTGTTTTCTCTGCTAAGGTAACATAACTATGCGTAAAATTTGCAGAAGTACCAACCTTTGGCAGTTAGCACTGTCAAACACATCTATGCCTTGAGGACTCTCTGTTCACAGTTGACCTTCTGTTTGCTTCTGATTTAGAAAAACAAACAAACAAACAAACTAAAACCCTTTTAAAATTCTCATTTTTATTTTCATTATACTAATGAGTAGCTTGAAAATTGAAGTCAGTTCATATGATGATTGTTGATTGTGAAAAAAGGGGTCAGAGAAAAAACAACCTTTGAGACTTTGCATATCATCAAGTACATTTTCTTTTTTTTTTTCATTCATAAAGTGAACTTTGTTCTCTCTCAAGAAGGAAACTGAACTATGGTTTTGTCTTTAAATTACGTTGTTAAAAGAGAGATAAGAACCAAACCCAAACCCTGGAGCAGAGGGATAACTCAGATACAGATCTAGATCCTAACTTTTTTACCCAAGCTTCTCTTTAGTTAAAATACATATGTAAGATTTTGAAGCATCCATATGAACATGTTAAAACAACTACCACATATCTCTTACAAAAGTTGCCTTGTAGCGCATCATGAAAATCAGATCTTTAGTAATAAAAGATTCCAATCAAGCTTTATTTGATTTTGTTTATCATGATACTATCTGTAATGTAGGTAAATGTTAAATGCTCCTTTTCTATTCATCTTCCTTTTTATGGTCTTTCAGTTTACCTTAATGTATACATTTAATATACAAGGTTCAAAGAAAACAAAAGAATAAACCCAATGCTTCCCTTCCAAAAGCCCAAAACAGTAAATGATCAAGGTCTCAACGTAGTCTCTGAAAGCTCACCAAGAGTCATGCAAAGGTGGGTTTATGCATATGAACCACAGCTGTATACACCAAAAATACAGAAGCATAGGAATATGCAGTTCAGAGAGATGTAGAAGGGAAAAAGATTGGCCCCAGACCCCCAAGCCAGATTCCTGAATGGAAGGAGTTTTGGAGATTATTTAGAAAATTTTCTTATAAAAATGACTCCTTGAACTTCACACTTATAATGTGATTCAGTAAACCCATTTTGTTACTGTGGGCCCAAAGGTACATATGATGTACGAAAAATTAAATGCATCAAACAGTGTATTACACAAAAAATATTGAGTGTGATCATAGTGCTTCTTCGTATGAACTTTCTTCAAAGCTTTCAAAGAGTTTGGAAGCAATTTTTTATGGGGCATGTTTGCAATGGTATTAGTGGTGAGCCTTGAGATTGTCATCAGTCAGGCCAAGCTGCACAGGTTGTCACCTGAAAGGTACCTTACAGGTCATAGCAAAGTGGTCCAAAGTTGAGCTTTTTGTTGTGAAATGGATCCCCACCAGGAATCAGCCTGCAGAAGTGTTGTTTCTTTTGAGGCTTGTCTCTGCTGTTTAGGCAATAAAACAAAGGGAAGGAAACAAGGAAGTGTGTGATGGCTACATGTGGATCTACATGGCCAGGAGAGATCTTAACACACTACAGAAAGGTCATATCTGAAAGTGAGCTTTGTCAGAGGTGATATCTTATCTGGGAGTTTGGCACAGACACCAAGGATGAACCTGAGACAGATATATAGACACATATATATATATGATAGATATAGATATATAGACATATAAATATATATACAGATAAATAGACAGATAGAGATCATAGAGCATTCTTAGGGTCAGTCAGAACTGTATATATAGGCAAACTGGCTCCGAATAAGACCCTAGAGCCCTGGTAGTAATACACATTAAATGAGAGCAAAAAAAACCCCAACCATAAGACCCAAAGCTCACAGTAACATGCAAACAGGCTCTCAACATTCATATATTCACTTTGTGGCTGCCCTTACAACCACTGGAGATGTGAAATAGGTGGCTGGAATGCAAAGCAGCTAATTGATCATATACATTACAAGACCAATGCATTTATGTTTCTGAAGTACCCATATGTATAAAGCAGGTCCACCTGCTTTGTTTTACATGTCATTTGTTTCTGGTGTCTTGAAAATTCAGCCCACTTAGTTGTCTTTTGATTTTTCAAGAAAAGATTAAAATCCATATTCAATTCCTCTGCAGCTGCAAATATTACCCAGTATCATTTATTTTAGAATGCTTTTTAAGTGCTTGACTGTAATCCAAGTTGCAGTAATGATCTAAAATATTTAACATACTCTGCAGATACTTGTTCCATAAACTCCAAGCCCTGAAAAGCAGGGATTGTGTCTTCACTGTGTACATAATATACTTCAAAGAAAATAGGCCCAAGTAAAATCTACATTTGAAGTTCAGCCATGATGGTAAAAGGGGAAAAATGGGGAAGGATCCCATAGGTAAATACTCCAAAAGAGATCCACCCTTTTGGACACGCCAAGAGGAGCTGCACTGAGCTTGTCTCAGCTAGAAGTCACTCAGACTTTGCATAGTATACGGGTGGAGTCATAGTTTAATAGTTTCTGTCAGTTTTGCCTTAGACATCTTTTTTTCTGTTTTGCATAGAGTGCATAGCTTTACAAACCAGAAGACTGTAGGCCCCCTTTCCCATATGGGCTCCACACCCCTTCATGTTTGTAATTAATGAGACACTTAGTTCAGTTCAGTGTTGTAACATAAGGAACCGTACGAATCACTCTAGTTGTAGTATTTTAGGATTTGCTCCTTTTATCTGTATTGCTTATTCGCCTTTCATACTATGTTCAGTACTTTCCTGTCATTTAGTATGAGCTGTTCTTGAAAGATTCTGGTTCAAAGGAAGAAGAAACTACTTATCTGGATGTCAAGAATCATTGGGTTGAATTTGGAAATGGGGATCAGAGTAATTTATTTTCAGAGCACACCTGTAGTGCAATAAAATGATTTGCATAGAGTTCACTATACAGTGTTCAAGGTTCAAGGATTTGTAAACACGTTTTTCTGCAATGCTGGATTTATTCCACGGGCAGGCCATAGCTCCTTGCTCTTTCCATTACCGCCATTTACTCAGAGTGGTCAAACAGTGAAGGAAGACAAGAAGAACAGAGCAAATGACCTCCTGTTACTGCCAAGTTTCTGTGTTGCGGCTCAGCCAAAGCTCCTCCTGATTCCAGTGAGAGCTTTCACTAAGAGGGATCTTCAAGGTTTTGTCTTTGAATACCACCTGATATATTGAATGTATGCAAAAGATTTTTCTTTTTGATGCATTCATCCCTTCTCATAGGACTCTCTCTGGAAAGAATGTTGCTAAACACCACTGCACAACTATATTTAACCTTGTTGGTTGAATAAAGTGTTATTTGTTTCCTCTCATAACTGTGCAATATTATTAGTAGTGTTATAAGATTACACTCCAGAGATGGCTCCTCTTCAGTGGAAAAGAATGGAAATGGTTGTACAGATACCTGCAATGCACACACACAGAGGCATATGTGTGTATATAAATACATGTGTCTATATACACATACGATATTTCATGTGTGCATTCATTTAGAATGTACCATGTCTTATAGAGGGGCAGATCGTAAGATCTTTATATTGTTTTCCAAAATCTCAGCTCAGCTAGAATCCCTTTTTAACATGGTTTCCTAAGGAAATTAGGCCTTTGTGGTTATTCTGTCTGTGTGTTGGCTTTTTCATTTGGCCTGTAACAATCTGTGTGTCCCATCGCTAACTTTAATTAAATTTGATACGGGGTAGAAGTCTCAAAGATATGAAGTTCTTACAGGATTAATGAAAACTGGCTGCCAAGTACAGGAGGAAAATCTATTAATACTCCATCTGAAAGAAAGAGTGAATCTTGAGCTAAGTCCTTTGAGACAATGAGATATTATGAATGCCCCAACCGTGGGAAAAACTTCAATCACCACTCACATCTTACTAGACACTAGAGAATCCAACCACAAGATACACATTCATAGGAAACCAGGCTTCATTAGTTCCACTGTTTGCTTTGATACATGGCATATGATTAAAAGAAAACTGAACATATTATGTGTCCTTCCCCTTGAGGCTTCAAACCCTTTAACCAGGTTTGTCTGTATGCAAAGGAAATTTGAGGATTTGGCCCTAAACTAATGAGGAGCATGCCCCTTCCAATATCCTGAGTCAAAATCTTTCCAAGTATGGGATGAGACACTGCTATAAGCATAAATCTGCCATGAACTTGTATCAAAGAAAGGCATATACAGGATGAAATGGAGAAAATCACAGTTTAGTTTTCATAGGGAAAATACTCTTCAGTATGGTGCTGTACACTTCCAAACAAAGGTGTGGAAGTTATGTTAGTGGGACTTTACATTCACTCTGAACAAAGATTTCCAGATAAGAACAACCTTGCATTAAGATAAAGGAGGTGACTTGACAATTTTCAAGTCACCAAAAAAACAGTACCTTGAATAATACACAGAACTTTGGGAAAGTTTGGGTTAAAGCTAAATCCATGCCTGTTCTTGTGATTAACTTAATATTGCAAATTCTTCCTTTCATGCACAATTCTTCCCACAGGTGATATTAGAAGTTAATTAAGTTATTCTGGTCGAGATAAACAGCTTTCAAAAAAGGGATGTATTGATTGATTAATTTATAAAGCAAGTTCCATGTACATTATCTGAAAATATTATTAAAGTTGTTTGGGGATACTATGGAGAGCAACTGTCTCTAGACTGTGACAGGAGAAAAAGATTTTAAAGGAAAATAACTGAAATCTGAATCTAGGGAAAAGGCTGTCAGAATGCTTCTTCCCAGATCTCTAACGTGCATTGGTTTTGGCTATGGCTGGAGTGGAAAAACTATGCAAGACATATGATTTCGTTTATTTCACTATACAGAGGTTCAGTTGCTGAATCTAAGTGTCATAGGATATGTTGGTTTGGAAATTCACCTGATCTGTTATGAAGAAGGAAAAATCAGAGTTCACCTGAACTGAATTATCAGGGTAAGATTACACAGGAGCTTGAACATAAAAATCATTTCAGTTCATATGCACACATGTCCCCAGACACTTTTTTATTTGCACAAGTATCAGGCATGAAAATTATGTAGCATTCCAGAAACTGCAGAAGTTGCAGAAGAAAAAACCACATAACACAGCACCTAAAATTCTGAGGTGCCGTCTGAAAATGTGACTTTATATCAATAAGTTGAAATTTAATGATAAGTGCATACTGTCTTTTTTTAAAAATAAATGAATTTACCAAACTAAGTTACTAAGAGTGTTTAGTGGATCCTCAAGTTTTATAGCTTTCCCAGAATGGACAGTATTCTACCTCACCTCTACTTGATACTGTAATAAGGTCTTTATCATTAATACTCCATTCATTCAGATCTAATTGTCTTAAATTATTAAAATCCAAGTTAAATAAATAACTTTATATATCAATAACCTGTGCAAACTCAAAGTGTATGTATTGACCGTCAAACATGCATTATTGCTTAAAAGTTCTTATATATCAAGTATATGAGATAAATTATATAAATGTTGTACGCTGAATATCTTTATAATCGGTATAATAAATTTAAGTGCTTCTTACACTTTCTCCCTCACAATACTAAGCCACTTGGCTTTAACATGGGACTAATCTCTTCTAACTTGCATAAATTTACTGACTGATATAACAATCATCTTTTATTTAGCTAGAGCGAGACAATAGGTATCTCTCTTAATTTTTAATATTTTATACCCCCACATACCTGTTATGAGAAATTAAATTCTCCTTGCTGGTGGTCACTGAATCATAGATTGGCTAGAATTAAGAGTGGGAAGCAACTGTTAAAAACTCCATGGTTTGATTTTGCCATTCTCTATAGATACAAAGAAAGGCCCTGAACTAGGTTACACTGTAAACCACAATTCCCTGTAACAAACTTCCTAAGGCTTTGGCTTTTTAAGAAATTCTCAATAACCTCTCTCGGTCCTTCTCTAAATATATGTATAAGGGGGGGAGGGAAAAGATAGAGAGACTTGTAACTTTTTAAAGTTACGTAATTTATTTTAAATGACAAGAGGAAAATACCAACCCAAGTCATTTTCAGACTGTTCTTTACAGCCAAGGCTGTGAGTGTTTGTACTGACTCCTTTTCTTCTGCCGAAAATGTTGCTGGTATGAGATTGCAAGGGGGTCAGGCTGTGTTCTCAATGGAAATTTTCTCATTGGCTTCAGTGGGTAAACAGCCAAGACCATTGACTTTAACTTTCACAAGTCCATTTTGTATTTCATCCTCTTTTTTATTCCAAGGTGAAGTCTAGCTGCATGTACATGCCATCCTGATGTCTAACATTTTGTTTTTATGGACTTGTGGCTTTCAATTTAGAATATTTTTGAACAGTTGGTTTTTTCTGTGTATTCATATAAGGATAACAATCTGAAGCCTTTATAATATTTAATAGACTCTTGAAGACTGTCTGTGGTTATAATGTATATTTTTAAACTTTGCAACTTCAAACCACTGAAAGATAATGAAAAATATCAAGAATACCTGCTATTGGGGAATTTTACATACCTTCACTGGAATGATTAAGCATGAGATAATATGTGACATTTTTCTAGAATATCATATAAGCAGTTGGTTTTTTTAAGTATATATAAAATAAAGGACAGTTTTTCTCGTGGTGCTAATGCTAAGATAAGTAGAAAGGAAATTTTGTGTCACTTAAAAGAGGAAATGTTGCCTTGGGAGGAGTGTTACTCCAGAACACCGTTTCTGTTACAACAATGGTTGTCTCATTTACAAGATCTTTTACTGTCTGATTTTTCAGTGGTTTGAAATGTGTGATCTGTGACATTTGTTACTGAGAAGTGTTATGGACACTGTTGACACAGATCAGATAAGAAACTGGGACAGCTGACAAGATATTCCCTGTAACATTACCTTCCTGTAACATTAACACGTGGGTCCTTCTGTGTGAGGCAGTTTCCGAACATGGGCTATTGTCAATTGTATAGTTTCATTTGCAATTATTGAAAAGTCTTTTCTCTCTCCTATAAAAAAAGAAAAAAGAAAAGCAAGTTTAAACTACATTTCTTTTTAAATTAGGAAAAAACAAAAGTAAACTGATTTAGTATTTAATTTCTCAAAGCTTGGCAGTTTTCCTGTATTACTCTGTCAGGAGCCTTGTCTTTTCATTCTGTTTTATTTCTGATTACAGATTATTCATTTATGGATGGGCAGCTGTAGAAACTTGCTTCTTGCACATGCAAATCAATCATGGTAATGTTTATCATAAGGAGATTTTATGGCAGTGGAAAAGGGGTTGTGGCAACATGTTCTTGATTTCAGTTGTATCTTCTACAAATGGAATTAGCTTCCTCACTTCACCTTCAGTGGATTTTTTTTTTTTTTTTGCCATTTACCTCTTGGACTAGACACCACTCACTAAGCAAGCTGTTCGATTCACTTACAGATCATGATTTTGGAAGGAGCTGGCAGAATGAGTATCAATTCCAGCAGCAATCTACTCCACCAGCAGCCTTCCTGGACAGACGGATATTCCACATGCAATGGTAGGAGGAATTCAACAGCTTTAAGCCATGTTTTTGGGGGGGAAGGGACTACTACACCTTTAAGCATGCACAAGTATTATTTTTCATTAATACTAATTTACTGGAGTTTCACTTCTGGTAAGAAAAAATTCAGTTTGTTACTTTATTTGTAAAAAGCTGAACTCACAACATTAGATTTCTGAAAGTGACCAGTTTATGGTTCATTTCCTTACTGGTTCTTTTTCTTAAAATGAATTCAGTGGTGTTGAATGCGCCAAAGATCCCTCTCCTCAGTCCAGAATTCTTTCTCTCTTACCTTTACCCCTCACACCTTCTCTGAACCATCATTACTCTTCAATGTTAATCACTCCTCCAGCTTTCCAGGGGAATAGTCTTTTTGCTCCTTTACCGTATTTGCTTTTTCAGTTCAAATTACTGGATAACTTTCTAATTAGACTGGCATTAGAGCACTAGATAGCTTGTGATCTGAGAACTTTTTTTTCTTAATGTTTTTTGATTATATGGCTATATAAATAAAAGTGTGTTCATATATATTCTCTCTCAGTATAAAAATATAGATATATATCCGAATATACACAGTGTTGATACAATTTTTAAATTCTTTTAATCACTCAGTTGATGGGTAAACCTTAAAATCTAAGGAGGCAAACACATACTGCAGTTATCCTTCTAACCCAAATAATGCTGCAACAAAACTTACAATGAAAGTTTTCACTCAGTGAAACTCTTGTTCTGTTTTATGTGCAATTTCTAAATACACAGGAATACATAAGTGTGCACTTAATTAATGTGCCAACCTGTCTGTAACAGACTGATGGGGAGAAAAGTCCTGGCTGAGTTTCACATTGCAGAGGATTTCGTGAAGGGAAACGATGGGTCTATTTTCATGTTTCCAGTGTGAAATCCTTCAGGATTCACTTATGTTTTAGAGGTACAGGAAGCTGAAAGCTCAGACCAGCCTCTACAGTAATTAACAACTTCACTTCCTTTTCCCTAGCTACTCTTACCTCTTACTAAAGGCTCTCCATTTACATTGGTAGTCTAGTGGCCTCTGAAATTCTTTTACCTTTCTGAAGTGATGGGAATACATATCAACCTCCTTTTCAGGGAATACTTGATGGCTCCATCAAACTTTTTCTATGACATACCACACTGGTAGTCATTTCCACACTCATTCCCCAAATCCTTCAACAGGAGGATGAGAAACAGTCCTGCAAACTCCTTACGTTCCTGACACAGACCTTGTTGGCCAATATCAATAAAGAAACCCAAGTAACAGTGGGGCTTTTTTGTGTTTACCTGGAAACTAGCATTGTGCACTGTATCTTAATCAAAGAGACCTGAAGTCTAGTGGGACCACAGGGGAGGTGATTTCTAAAATGTGCTAACTCTGTTGCTTGTGGTCCTCTAGCAATATCCACTGTTGTCATCATTTGTCACAGCTGTGTGGTAATCTTGGGGAGACTGAGAACTGACTGGTGATACATGCTGGAGTGGGGCTATTGTAGAGCTAGGCCATGGCATTCTTTCCTCCTCCTGTAATTCAGTCACCTCTGCAATGTCTCATTCTGTCATCCTTAAACCCTTCAAATACTTGTGAGCATTTTGTCACCCTGCCGTCTCTGCCTGGCATGCTTCATTTCCTTTCCTAAGGAATAAATTGCACTGAACTCCTTTTGCCAGTCCTTCTGTGAGGGCAGACCAAAGCAGTCCTGCCTTTGGTCTTATCTTATATAATTATCCTATCCCCACATACAATTTCTTTCATTTACGCACGTGAATTATTGTTGTTCAATAACATAAAACTTAGAGCAAATTAAAAGATTGCCAAGAAAAGATTCCGACATCCTAACAGGAAAATCAGGCAGCTTCCTTAACTAAAAATTAGTTTTACAACTTTACAACAATCACCTTACCTAACTACAGAAATAACATGTATTCATCAGAATGTGAGCTCTATCATGAAGCTGTGGGGAGCAATATGAGAACGCCTTGGCTTTCATCATTCTTAGACTGAATCCCAAAATTCATATTCAGTTCTTATTAAGTCCCTATTCAAAGAAAATTTCCACGTCACATTATGAGAATTTTGCAAGGCTTTTCTGTCATTTTCTGATGCACTAAAGTTATTTTCTCACATGAGGATCAACATACCTTTTGAACAGTACATCTGTAAGGTATCTTCCATCCAAGAATTTTGGTGTATTTAAGCTAACATTAATAAATTAATTCCTACATACTCAGTCTGCCAAGAGAGGTGTGATGTAATAATTCCCAGTTTTAGTAGGAAAACTGAGGCAAAAAAACCCCTAAACAATACCTTCTCCAGCAAGAGATACTGAGCTAGTGGTAAGGACTGAGAAAATAATCTAGATCTGTGGACTTCCAGAGCATGCAGTTTAGCCATAGACCTTTCTTGTCGACATAATCCTGTGGTACTAACAGTAAATACCTACTTTCTTTTTCAGTGTCCAGCAGTTTCTATGGAACCCAGTGGCATGAAATACACCCACAGTACTGGACTAAGTTTCAAGTCTGGGAGTGGCTGCAGCATCTCCTTGATACCAACCAACTGGATGCCAACTGCATACCCTTCCAGGAGTTTGATATCAATGGGGAACATCTGTGCAGTATGAGCCTGCAGGAATTCACTCAGGCAGCAGGGACAGCAGGGCAGCTGCTTTACAGCAACCTTCAGCACCTAAAATGGAATGGTAAATAGATATTAGGCAGAGACACACATACAGTGGTCTGAATTCTGGGATCTTCAGAAGTTGTTTACGCTCCTCAGAGACCTACCTGGCAGATCTTATTTGCTATGTTTGCTATACTGCTTATACCTCATTCACTGTATTGCTAAATTGCTTAGATATGACATAAGGCAGAAGTATGAAGGACCAGGGAAAAGGGTATGTTTCCTACTCCAAAATTAACCCTCTGGCTTAGCTGGAGCAGTTGCTGCTTGGAGCTGCCTTTGATTCTTCTGTGCTCCTTGTCATGCATCCTATCTGCCATATGCTTTCTTGCAGGCCAGTGTGGAAGTGACATGTACCAATCTCATAATGTCATTGTGAAGACAGAGCAAACAGGTGAGTAACAGTTGGGTAATTTGTCTTTCGATGGTGACAAAAAGGGGAAACTGTCCATTCCAAGAAAGAGATATCAAAATGGTATTAAATAAAATGGAAAGTGTATCATGCAGAATAAAAATAGGAACACAATTATCAGTCAATGTCTACTTTTTGAAGTTTTGGGTAGTATCACTGTGACTTAGTTTGCATGTGGCCACTTTTCCCGGGAGACCTCTGCAGTATAAGCAGTCTATACTGATGTTCAGAGTTGGAATAGTTTGCAGTGCTCAATGAGTGCAGCTTGGTAGAGGACTTCATTCAGCAGATTTCAGAACAACTATTTTCACAATATTCTCAGTTTTTAAAAAAGAGAGAAAAATATTTTATTGTGAGGTGCTGTTAATCTTTGAAACATCTTCCAAACAAAACAACTTTGAGAGAAAAAAATGTTACATTTCAATTTCTTCACATGTTTCAATGAAACTGAAATTCAGGCGGTATTTTGATTTGACCAAATCTGCATTTTCCCTATGGCAGTGTATTTTTCCAGTGTGTTCATAGCTAGATCCCTTTCCTCTCAGGACTTTGTTTCACCAAGAAAAGAACTTCAGATTGGTTCAATACTCCTCTTCAGGCATGATGATTTTCCTGGTTCCTTTGCCAGAGAACCTCTGCCCATATGCAAACACTCTATCCCGCTACTCCCAGCCTCTTTGTCTGTGGGTATGTTCATGAGCCATATTTTAATATCTCCTGGCAGAATGAATACAGATTCACAGCATGCGATGTCTCTGACAAATACTGCCAGCCTGTTTATTCAGCTCACCTGGAGGAGTCCAGCCTCTCTAGCCAGTGACACTATCCACCTTCTCCTTGCAGCTGGCAAGCATTGTGATCTGCAATCCACTCCTTGCCTGTGCCTGCATAGTGCAGGTGATGTACATGCAGCAGCCTTGATGCTTGCCATATAGGAAACTACAGTAATCCTTTAAGTCCTGATTTATGAGATCGTGGTACATTAGTTCCTCAGTGGCACATCCTGGAAAGGTCAAAGCCCAGGACTGGTTCTCCCAGCTGTGCTGAATCAGGAGTGGCATGGTGGGGCTCTGGTGATGCCGACCACAGGCACTAAGAGTGGGTTTAGTTTCTGCATGGGGAGGAGAAGGTGCTGTGGATTTGGGCTGCTGGGGAAGGGACTCCTTGTGAGCCAGCAGGGATAGGGATGGTGGTTTAGAGGGGAAGCCTGCCTCATCCTAGTTGACCATCACAGTTGCAAAAATATGGGTACTGAAAAAGGTTAAAACAGGAAGACAAGCTGTCTCCCCATGTTCTGGCTAGGTAAAGCCTGTTTTCAGAGGTAACGTTAGGCAGATCAGGTGTCCAAGCAAGCAAAGGGTGTGTGCTATTGTAGGAACACAAGCTCTTGGGTGTCCAAACATGCAGCTATTACTTAGCGTGCCTGCTAAATTCCTATGTCATAAGTGGTAACTCAGCCAAACATGATGATTTAGCTATAACTCATTTTTGGTTTTTTGATTTCATTTATATGAACATGAAAAACATTAAGTAATACCTAGATTTGAACTTCACATCTCATCCTTTCTGACCTGGATGCAAAAGAAAAAGGTAGATTTAAGGCTTCTGACCTCAAAAATGCACTAAGAGAGTAATTCCCTGATCAATGTACAGGTCATAAAGACCATACTTCTGTTCTGCTTATATTGATCCATCTGACCAGAGGGTCACTAAAAATTATTCCTCTTTAACCATGAAGGTGTTTTTTAGGTTAAGGATGGGGACTCAATGTGCCTGGAATAAAATGTCCCTTCATCTAGGATTAGGCTTTGATGTTTCTCACTATGTTCTTTACACATGAAGCTCTGTTTCGGAGGGGACTTTCGAGTTCTACCATTATAGAAATAAATACTCACTATAAGCATCCTCCTGTTTTACTAGATATTTGAGAACACTTTCATCTCTATGGCACCAAAGCACTGTCTCTCACCAGGGGCTGAGAATTCAGGACTGGATTGGGTAGAATTAGAGTTGATGTGGAATAGGATCCTTCAAGGGCAGGCATAAATTATGTGTCAGCCAAGAAAAGGAAGAGAATTATTTCTAAAAGTCAGTGCTTGGTGTAAGTAAATTTGCCTGAGTATGCAAAACCTCATCCATAATTTGAGTGAAAGGAAATATTTTCATGCATAACCCCTTCCACTTCTTGGTTCCCTTCACAGCTCTTTTTCAGCACATTTCTTATTCCCTTAGTGCTTAGTATTCACCTCTGTGTTAAAAAATGTTCTTTTAGTGATCTGATTTTCCTTTTGGTCCTTTACCTTCAGATCCATCATTAATGGTGTCCTGGAAAGAAGAGAATTACCTGTATGACAGTGGCTATGGTAACACAGTAGGTAACTAACATCACAATACTTCATGTATTTCTGAAATGGTTTTATTATTATCTGAGGCCATTACTTTAAATGTCATCTTTTTTATTCCCAGAGCTATTGGACAGTAAAACATTCTGTCGTGCTCAGATTTCCATGACGACACCTAGTCACCAGCCTCCTGGTAAGGAACTTGTAATTATATTGCTAATTGTTTGTCACTTGTCCCAGAGCTATCGACGTATAATAGTCTCTGTGGTTGTCTATTGTAGGATTGAACCTGAGCCTCCAGTAATTTTAAACCAAGCAATACTGAATCTGGCAGTTCTTTTAGCTATCATTACTACAATAGCTTGCTTTAAAGAAATGCTTCTCTCTTCTCTCTGTCAAGACAAAGAAGATCAAATAATCTGCAATCTCCACATATCTTTTAAAGCAGCTGAGTCAAAGACATGTTAGTGTCAGAGAGATGAGGTGTTCCAGCTCCACCACACTCTTCTGTGGTGTAGCTGGGTATGGGCAAATGAGTTCCATGTTTCTCCCCAGAAGTGTCTGCATTTCCCTAGTGAGCCAGCAGTTCATACTGTGTAGGTTACTAGGTTTGGGGCTGGGTTCAGGGTCAGATCAGGGAAGCTGATCAGGAAGCACCAAGCCCTCTGCCCAACTTCACCAGTAGAAAGGCTCCCTACTGGAGCCCATCTCAGCTGACCGCAGGGTAGGCACCACATGCCTCTTCATCCCACCATAGTGTTTTCATGAGGCAGAGATACAATCGATCTGCTAAAGGGCACGAGAAAGAGCAAACACATTTTCTGTGGTGTCTAGTGAAAGTGCAGTTCCAGGTGTTGGGGAGCTCTGTGGGCTATGTCCCAGGGGCAGGCACCAGGGATAGAGGTGAAAGAGCGAGGCAATGGGAAAAGATGGAGCAGAGATGGCAAGGGAGAAAGGAGTGGGGGGAAAGGCAGGTCCTTCTTAGGAGGCTGTTAAGCAAACAGACCTAAGGGAGAAAGTGGAAGCTATGAGAGGATAAGAAAGGAAAGCACACTGCTCTAGATGCAAAAGGAAAGAACACTGCTCTAGATACAGCCTCAAAGGTGCTGTCTATGCACTGGGGGCAACCCTGTGCCTCTGCATACGAACAGCAGTCACAGCCTCTGGGCCTGCGTGTTTGCTGCATCCCCTGGCCTCCCAGCACAGCCAGACTTGCCAAGTGACAGACAGTTTAAACTAATGCACTCAGCAATAAGTAAAAAAAAAGAGAGAAAACTTGACCAGAAGAAGAAAAGCACCAAATTTCAAAAAAGCCCCAACCAAACACTCTGTTTGCTTTGTCTGCCACCTCCACCCACTCTCACAAAATGGCTACCAGGATTTTGGAGCTTTCCAACAGGTCTGGGGACCTGTCAAGATCCTGGCATGGTGTGTTTCTCTGCTGACTGCTTAAGCCTAGAGCTAGGGTGGCATGCCAAGGGCACAGCCTCCTGTAAAAACTAAATTTGTATATCCCGTAAAAAAATGGCTCATTCCTGAATCATATGCAAATACTGTGCAACATTTTTTCAAAAGTTTTGCAAGACAGCTTTGTTGAAACTACATCATAACTCTTTTCATCTGTCAGTCCTGAGCCTCCTAACACAGCATGTTTGAAACTGGTCTCCATATAGGAGTGGAGGCAGAGCAGGAGGCTATTTACACAGCTGAAATCCCGAATAAATCACCAGCTAGGCACAAGGCAACTGAACTTCCAAGAATAAATCTCCAGCTAAGCAGAGCATAACAAACATTTGCAAGCAAATTGTGGGATTTTAAAATGAGAAGGATTTATATAAGAGGGCAAATAAAGGACTGGGTACTGCTGTCCTTGGCTGGAGTTCCCACAAATTTTTAATAACATCGGGGGAATCATAATCTGAGGAAAGGCAGTGAAATAAGCCTCATTTTACTTTTTCCCCCCAAGCTAAATGAGGTTCAGGCTAGTTCCTGCTCTTTGAGAGTGGGAAGGCAAAATGACTCGGAGTGCGTTTGCTGCTTGGGGGTCAAGGACAATAATTATGTCAGGCTCAGAATAGTGGAGGTTAGGCTTATCCTCACTGACCTGTTCAGTTTATGTTTCCAGTTATGTATGAATAAAGCGAGTGCGTGAATATCTTTGCATCTACCTTTTCACATGCAGTTATTGCAGTTGCTTGTGCAAATCCAACAAGTTTCCATGCAAATGAATATTTCCTGTGAGTCATTTTCCCATGCAAATGCCCAGTTTCCATGAAAAGTATGATAATCATGCATTCACAGAAGCTGGGAAAACATGCGTGGGACCTTAAGCTTTGCTTTATGGAATTCAGGCACGAAGTATGCTGAAAAGCAAACACAGAAGGGAATCCCTCTCAGGACTGTCCCACAGATTTTGTGAGACTTAGAGCAATCGGATGAAAGCTATTCATTAAAGACAACAGCACAGCCAGGCTGTGGTGGTTTGAGGGTGGGAGGGTTGAATGTGCATACTGCAAGGTAGGTTACAGTCATGAACGGGCAAAACTTTTGTTTCATTTCTCAAGAAATGCTTGTGCCAGAAACCCTATTCTTCCTCTGGCTGTCTGCAGGTGATAAAGTACTATCAATGAGAAATGGCTTGTTTCTATGGCTCTGAGCCACAGAACAATATATGCACATCCAGCTGCCAAAAACTCCTACCAGTGCAGCCCCATTCCCCACCTTGCCCGCCCCCCCCCAACCAGCAACGCTTTGCCAGTTCATTATGTTTTAGTCAAGTAGGTGTTCTGTGCATTGGTTCCAGCACATACATTTCACATTAGATCATCTCTTCAGAAACAAATAAGCCCCCAAAGATACATGCTTCTGCAAAGACTAAGACATAATGGGACAATTCAGGATTCCTTTTATAGATGTGATCATCTTATTTTTCTCTCTCTCACACATAACATGAGGTGAGGTATTTGTTAATCAAATTTAAGTTTCAAAAGCAGAATGTTTACCTCTGCATTCATTCTTTATTCATCAATGGTCTCTTTGTGAAGTGTGCTGATTATCATATAGTACAGAAAACAAAACTCTCCCCCTTCCTCCTCACTTAGATTACCTTCTGAAAAGTGATTATCTTTGAAAGAGGTATTAGTTCTTTTTTGTGGTTTTATTTCTTTCAACTTCCTAGTCAACGGAAAGCCTTTAATCAAATTTACAAATAGCCTTCATTTTCTTTCTTTGCAGATTCTTCAGATGTGAAAAAATTGCAAGATCATACCCCAAAGTCCCACACCAAGAAGCACAGTAAGTCAACATCCATGTTTATAAGCATTTTGAAAGCAAAACCTGTTAGATTGTTATTGTGATTCAATCCTCCAAGGATCTGACTCTTTCTAGTACTGTTTGATTATGTTGGGGTTTTTTTGACTCAATATTGTTATACGTTTCAAATTGTTTTTATCAGTGAGTGTTTATCGGGGAGCAACCAGAAACCGGTTGCCTCTGCCTTATGTTGAGCTGGGCAGGTGGACTGGAGTAAAGGACTGATGAAGGAGACCCAGGATTAAATTGGGAAGGTCTATGTGTGGACATGGCCATTCTTGTGCACGTGCCTGCTGGGTGCAGCAGACACAAGAGACCCTGCTCAGCATCTCCTTGAAGAACTTCTCACACACAGTGTCATAAGCAAGCACCTGTCCCTCAGTCTTGCCACCTTCTTCTCCTCTTCTCCATCTTTCTACTCCCCCATCTGCTTTTTCTGCTAGTTTTGATTTAATCTGACTCTGAAGACAGGTTACCGTAATTGTGATTTCTGGACATAGTTCCATTAACATACCTTACTGAGATTTTTATGCTGAAAATATCTTGTCTTTTGCATCCTGTGTCATTCCCTGTTTATAACAGAAACCTTAATATTGGTCCTTCACTGTGTTTTGTAGTATTTGGTTTCATCCTGTTTCAATACGGTCTCCATATTATCTGTCTCCTCCTGAGTCCTCTTCTTACCCTGCTCTGTGACTTCACCCGACCAGGACTCCTGAACTTTTTATCTGCACACAGATACTTTGTGGGTTTTTTTGTTTGTATCTCAAGGTTGCTAATGAAAGGACTAGATAGGACTGGTCTGAAGACAGACCTGTGAAAAACTGAGGTCACTTGGTTTGTTCAGCTTAGAGAAGAGAAGGCTGAGGGGTGACCTCATCACACTCTACAACTTCCTCAAGGAGGGCAGTGGAGGGGGAAGTGCTGATCTCCTCTCTCCGGTGACCAGCAATGGGACACGAGGAATGGAATGAAACTGCATCAGGGGAAGTTCAGATTGGACATTAGGAAAAGGTTGTTCACTGAGAAGGTGGTCAGTCACTGGAACAGGCTCCCCCAAGAAGCAGTCAGAGCACCAAGCCTGCTGGAGTTCAAGGACCATCTGGACGAAACTCTTAGTCATATGGTTTAGTTTTAGGTAGTTCTGCGAGGAGCAGGGAGTTGGACTCGATGACCCTTATGGGTCCCTTCCAACTTGAGATATTCTATGATTCTAAGAAATCAGTTACAACCTTGGCATATAGAAAAGGTCACCTTGCCAAGCTGGGCTAATCCCCTACATTTCCAGTTTCTTCAGTACTGGTGTGTATCATGATCTCTTGAGTATGTTACTGATGTCCATATAGGACAGGTCCACATCATTTTGTTGGTTCTAGAAAATGATTATAATAGCAAAGGAAAATATTGGATTTGTTGAGTGGAATCTACTTCTACTCATGTTGCTCTGTATACCATTTTCTATTTACCCTCACATCTTTGACTAGCTTGTTTCCTTCTTAATTTGGTCTAAACCCTTGCATGCTTTTGAAGTCAGATCAAAGGACTGTTATATTTCTGGACCACCTTGTGACTGTGTTTGCTATTCTTCATTCATAAAGGACTACATCTAACCTGTTGGATTTATTTAATTTTTTATTTCTTTTTGACATGGGTTTTCTGGTGCCACCTCTACAGTAACTGTGGGATGGATTTGTGCTTAAATTGGGAGGTCTACCTGTTGAAATTATAGTTCTCTTTTTGCCTTTTTTGATAACATGGTCAAACTTTCTTACACCCTTTTCACACACAATTTTAGCTAGCCAGTTTTGTCACAATCCCTGTATCCACTCTACACCTTCTTACTTCTTTAAGTCTATGTAGGAGGCCTGGGACAAAATACTCATTGATGTGGAACAGCATTTCACCTCCTTTGCCTTCTATCTGTCATTTAAATGCTTGGAGATTCAGTGCCTGCTTCACAATTATCATCTTGGCTGTTTCACGTACCACACGATCATATCAGGTTACCTGCCATGGTGTAGAAGAATATTATCAGGAAAAATGGGCAAATGAGATGAAGAGAAGACTTAAACATGTTATCTCCAGGGCAGAAACAGTGCCAAAGGCAGAAGGAAGCAGTGGGTGGTTTGGACTCTGCTTCCCCTCATTGCTGGGGCTCCTACCTGCCTGCCATGGGACTCAGACTGCCGAGGGCTGACACTCACCTCCAGCCTCAGTGTGAAGGCTGCTTTTTGCGTCAGCGTTTTTTGCCTATATGTCTCCAAGGTGGGGGTCCTGCACTCCTGGAACTATGGCCTGTCCCTACCAAGTGGTCACCATCTGTTGATGACAAACTGTAAGAACATGAGATAAAAATGGCAAGCATAATCTGTAGAGCTCTTTAGACACTCCTTCCTCCTGCCTCCTTTCTTCTTTCAGACCCTCGAGGCACTCATCTTTGGGAATTTATTCGAGATATTCTTCTCAATCCTGAGAAAAACCCAGGATTAATCAAGTGGGAAGATCGGGCAGAAGGTGTCTTCAGATTTTTAAAATCCGAAGCTGTGGCTCAGCTCTGGGGAAAGAAGAAAAACAACAGCAGCATGACTTATGAGAAACTCAGCCGAGCTATGAGGTGAGTTGGGTTGTTGATGTAGAAGACTGGGGCATGTAAAGAGACTACCTGAAAGGAGAATCTGGTTGACTTTTAAAAATGAATTTTCAGTAACACCAGTTGCTTTCTTTGACAGCTGAGTCTCTCCCAACTAATTTTGAGATTGTAGCATTATGTGTCTGTATACTATCATACATATAGTATATATTACATATATATGTGTTATATATATAATATACATTCTGTTGCTGTCCACCCAAACAAGCCATGTAGGAAGGAAACATGGTTGTAGCAAGCTGAAGGTTCACATGCAACTGAACTGAGAAGGCTTAAATAGCCCAGTAATGTCCAGACACCTTGTTATTTCCAACAATGTTCAGAAACTAGACATGTCCCCACACATTATCTTAAACTAGGTTTACAAATTCTGTGTGAGGATTGTTTTTGCTTTAGCATTTTGAACATTTTTCCATAATCTATGAAAGTCCAAAATGTATTTTTAAATGGAAGCTGGGATTCTTTCCTGGTCTGATTTCAGATCCTGGTTTATCTGGGAAAAAAACCCATGAAATCTCGTAAGAGTGTGTGATAAATGTGGCCACATGTTATGACCTGAAATATGGTGAAATTCAAACTCAGAATACAATTAATATAAAGTAAAAAGAAGATATTAATTTTTTCTTCTGTCCTTCAATTATAATAATCTTAGGTATATTATGTATATCAATAGAAAATAAAGACTTTTCAGCTAGCTGAGGAATTGCCCAGTTGGCAGTGGCCATTTAGGACCATAGGTGAATTTAATCTTTTTCTATGTTTTTATTTTAACAGATACTATTATAAAAGAGAAATCCTGGAGCGTGTGGATGGTCGGAGATTAGTATATAAATTTGGAAAGAATGCCCGTGGCTGGAGAGAAAATGAGAACTAAATATGTCAAGAAATAACATTTAAAACAAGTGGATGTAAATATTCAAAGACTATTTTCTTATATTTATGTACCAAACTGGGGTGAAAAAACAATTCTACTTCTGTTGGGAAGAAGGAACATTATCATTATTGGTGTTAAAATTATTTTATTTGAAGTATGTCCTGTATGGGGAAAAAATGTACACAGTTTTCTGTGATATAACATTATAGAATTATGATTATTTTTCCCCTCTTGTGAATTTTTTCTCTTTTTTTTTTTAATCATACAGGCATAATGTGATTTATGACAATGCTGTGAGTCATGCAAAGAAAGGGAAGGAGCAAAATACAAGGGCATTTAGGGAATATGATAATTCACTATGGGAGGCAACTATAAGTGGAGGAAACAGTAAAGCATCTCTGAGCCAAGTAGTCTTCTTCCATAGTCAGCTGGTTTATAGCACTCATAGGCCAATATCACTTGTTCCTTCCCTCTGATTTCTGAATGTTTTAACACTTTGCTGGCTTCCAGTTGCTTTTGTTGAGTCAGACAATGGGTTCCTTTTCAGTTACCATATCCCAGCCACAGAAAGCAGTGGTTCTGCAAGGTGACTGTCAGCATTTATTTGCAGAACCCGTACTACCTCCACCACTGGGACCTTCTTTTGTAGGCAGAAGTTTAGGACCTGACCTTGCCTGGTACTGAGTATCCTCCCCAATCTCCAAAAGACACTAAGCTCATCCCAGGAAAAGGGCTATTCATTTTTAACTAATATGTTGGAGATGAACTGCAGGAAGAGAGTCAATCTCAGGGACCAAAAGCTATTGAAGGAAGATGATTGTTTTCTGACTGGGCAGACTTACTAAAAGGCATCAATTTCCCCGTAGAAGTATTAATACTCCTCCCACCCTCTTACATTCCTAATTAAAGCATTCAAATCCATGCCATATGAAGTAGTGAGGCGGTGGGCAAGCAGAACATATATCCCATGGCATGAGGGAGCATTCTCCCCAGTTCCTTCAAGTCATATGGTCCTCCTGACAGGTCAAGTCTCACTTGGACAGATACTTTCCAAAAACATTTGAGCTCCAAAAAGCTCCATTGTGTGTAAAATATTAGTTCCCTTTGCTTTTCTCAAGTCTAACTCTATATTGTATTTGACAACTGTGCTTGGGGTTCTTAGTTGGAGAAAACCCACCAACATAAAGACACTGAGATTTTGGGGACATTCAGATCTGGGTCAGTATTTTGGGCTCATCTCTAGCAATCATATGTGGAGACTGAACACTCACTGGCAGCTTCTTCCTGCTGGCACCAAGCACATGCAGAACATGGGGAAATAAAAACTAGAGGAGGAAGCAATTCACCAGGTTACTGAGTACATGAGATGTGGGAGTTGAGAAACAGGATTTTCTTGGTGATGTTAGTAGAGGTGAAAACAAGATCGATTCCAACTCACTTTTTCAGGTAGGGGGAATTTGGCAAACAATAACAGGGACTGAGAAGTCCAGGATAAAAAAAGATAAAATTAAGAATATTAAATCCATCCAATATCCATTTCCTCAGGCATCCCCTGGATATTATTATCCCTATTAGCTTGAAATGCAGCATGGTGCAGATGGAAGTTGTAGGATATTCCATTTTTTGTTTGTCCTAAAAGGAAATAGAGAGGAAACCAAGATACAACAGAAGTATCAATATAAAGGGTATCAGATGTTCTTAGCAACATGTAATTGTAAGCAAAAACATATAATTGTAAGCAAACATGAAAGTCTAACTTGATATCTATACGTGTAGGGCATGTCAAACAATAATACCACCTCCTACACTGTGTATGCCAGAGTTGTCACCATCAATTACCCATACATTACAATTTTTACTTTTCATAACCTGGGTGGAGAGAGGTTCATCTTATTTACAAATCAAATAATCTCTGTACTTCAAAGCATTTTTTTTCTCTCAGTCTATCTCTCTTTTATTTTTTCAGACTAGTCTTACTTGCTTTTGTGCAACTCTAATTTTTTTTTATCTTGATTAGCTACATTCCACTTCCTTTACCACCATTTTGTAGTTCATATAATAAGAACCAGGCCACCAGGTGAGGAGAGAATCTTTACTTTTCTCGAAAGACTGTTCCTTCCCTCCCACCTTACAATTATTTGCAGCGCTTTGCTCCATGCTCTTTACCCTCCCCGCCCCCCCCCTTCAATTCACACCTTGGATGAAAACCTGAAATCAGTGGTACTGCCATAAATCCACAATACTGTTGTGCCTTACTTCAGGTTAACATACATCTTACAGCAACTGATCGTAATACCTTCATAAAGCTGCTTTCTACCAGATCTCTCACCAAACTTCTCTGGAAGAGAAAATGAACTTGTGATATACACGTCACCACTTGGTTACTGAGCAGCAGCTAAACCTGCTTTTAAAGGTTTTAAAAGATAAAGGTTTATTTACAAGCATACTGTATAAATCTAGAGTGTGATTTACGGTGGGGTGCAGTATAAATGCCAGTCTTCCACTGTCACATCTTTCAGGACGTGGAAATTGTGCAAGTTTCTATTCCCACTCTGCAGAACTTTTCAGACTAGGTACTTGTCATTCAGCATTACAATAGCACAAAGTTGGAATAGAAGCCATCCAACATTTAGTGTGCTTTACAAATATATTAACCTTTACCTAAGACAAACACAAAGGACTGTTTAAAACTACAGTCCTTGCCAAGGACAGATGCAACCAACCAAAGAGAGTCTTTTTATCAGACCTAAGCAAATGGAGAAAATGAAGAGATGAATGTTTATGTAAATTACTATTTAAACAAAAAGCATTTCTGATTGCTCTTTTATTTTATATTTCAGAAGCTGAGCAATCATATTTTTAGATGTATCCTTTAAGTTAGCAGCTGCTGAACTGGTAGCACCGTGTGTATAGATTTTTATTGTACCATAATTTTTCATATGTATAAAGCTCTAGACAGGGAATTATATTTATATAGTTACATGCAAATCACAATGTCATAGGTGTTGGTGTGAGCACTCTCAAACTATATTTTCTGCACAAAATCAGAGCAACTTGTAGGCTGGTGAACTAGAGAGACATTAAAATGTTTAATTACGTTTTGATCTTTCTTTCTGCAGCACATTGCGTAATTCCTGCTTGCTTCTCACAGCATCATCTTCAGTGTATACGTGTGGAAACAAATCCACGTTAGATATTTCACTATTACCATTGTAAATCTCAGCTTGGAGACTATGTATCACAAAATGGTTCTAAAGACTGTTTCTGTTTTTGTGGCTATGATATTAATTCAAATAAAATTGAGATTGGAAGTGACTAATACGAATTCTTTCAATATCAGATAATATTTCAATATTGGCGAAAGGACTGATGTAACTACCACAAAAGGCAATAGCTTAAATTTACTAATATGCTGAATAGCCCATCTATTGTGAAGATACTGGATTTCCAAACCTGTTTTATGTCTCACAGGCCTTGCTAGAATACTCAGTTATGTTGACACAGCTTGATTGCCTTTCTTGTTTGGCTGCTAAACTTTACAAAGGTCTTACTTCAGCACTGATTTAACTTCAAGATATTTTGAAGTGTGTGCAAGGGCTAGGTTGTTTAAGGATGCCATTACTCACACTGAGCATTTCCTTTACTGAATCAAAGCACCTAAACTATGAAATCCTGTCCTTTGTGTTATTTTTCCACCTAAGTGGTGGCTACAAAAACACTCAATGAACAAAGTGAACATCTCTCTTGATTTGATCTGCAGCTTGAGGGAAAAAAGTGAAAACCCCTATAATTAAGAGAAAGTCAAAGTGAGCCTGTATGGCATCTAATACTCTGTGGGGGACTGTGGCTGTATCACTACAGTGTGAGGATGCAGTGCATGGACCTGCAACGAGAAAATCTGTAGTTCCTTGTCTTGGTTTAGCCCAACTCCTGACTAAACACAAGCACTTTCTCCCCCCCAAAACCCCCTCTCAGCTGAGAAAGGGAAATTGGGGAAAAAGGTTACTTGTGGCTTTAAATGGGTTGAAATAGTAACAGATTTAATAAAACAATAAAACCAGTATTAATACTAAAACAATATAAAGTACACAGAGTTATACTCAGCTCACATAGTGGTCGTGAGCTGTGTGCTCCCTGCAGCAAACGCTGGTTGGCGAACACTGCAAGCAGCACAGCTCCAGCAAGGGGACAGTAGGCCTCAGGAGCAGAGCAATGGGTGAGACCCTCCAGGGATGGCAGACATGGAGAGAGAGAGAGAGACATTCCCAGCAGACTCCCCAGTTTATAGTGAGCGGGACATTTATGGTATGGAATACTTCTTTTGGCCAGCCTGGGTCAGCTGTCTCAGTCTCGGTTCCTCCTAGCTGGCTATCTCAAGACTGCTAGAGGCCTTGATCACTGTGGAAAACTGCATACCACAGCTGACCATGAACTAAAACAAAGTGTCTTATCAACTTTGTTCTCATAGTAATGGATGCTGCAGTCTTAGAAATGCAGAAAACTGATTCTATTATTCTATCCCAGCAAAACCAGGACACCCCTGCCACTGCCTCTCTGGGCTAGTTGGCAGCATGAGGCACCAGAGTGGTGCAGTGCAGCATTCCTGCTGCGGTGACGTGTGCTTGTCACTGTGCCAGCACATCTAGAGTCGGGCTTGAATCTCAAACCTTCACTGCAATGGGACAAATCACACTGTTATGATCTATAATCTGCAAATGTGATTAATTTTAAGCAAGTGAGTGATTCCACTGTGTTGGAAATTATGTATATGGATGTTTGAGTATGGTGGCTCTAAACTGTTCAGTCTATACTGAATCAGCCTATATCAGAACCCAGAATTTCAAGGGGCTCCAAAATTATGTCCACCATATAGGACAATATGTTTGAATTTTAAACACAGATACAACCCCCATGTTTAGCATGCAAAACTAGGACAGCGCCCCAAAAGGATTGTCATAGTTTGAGAACTTGACAGTCCAAAGCTAGGTTTCAAAAGGAATTGGAACCAGATTTCAAGCAAGTTCAGACTGAATTTTAAATGAGCACACAGATGGTTTTCCAGTAAATGGCCGGGCCTTTTGTTTCAAGCAAGCTGATGCCAATATCTGAGACAAAGATGAATGAGAATATTGTTTGGTAATACGCAAATAAACACACTTAAAAAAACCCAAAACTCTTCTTTGGTTGTGACTTAAAATCAAGAAAACTTCAGCTTTGTAAGGCTATGTGAAATAAAAATTTAAGGCAAAATTCAGAATTTGCAAATCCTATGTAAATTGAGGACAAGTAAGAAGAGCACTGTAAATAGAGTCTACCAAGCTACATCTAAACCTGGTACAAATTTGTGGGCATGTCTGCATCAAGGGCGCATGAGAATTGCTTCAGGTGAGTGAAATCTCATACTGCAGAAAGATAAGCAATTAAGTTACCAATACTAATAGCTTCCAAGAAGTGTAAATGGGATAATTATAATAATTTGAAAGATAGATTATGTATCTGGGATTTCAGCTTTTGCTCCCTTGCTGATGGAACTTTGCACAATGTGGCCTAAGTAAGTCCTGAGCTTTGTGCCAGCCAAAAATTTCTTCCAACAACCACTCTTGCTGCCTTTTCCCAGATACTTAGCTCCTTCCATCACCTGACTCTGTTTCAACACATGAAAATGTTAGAGAAAATAATAGGGAAACAAACAAAAAAAAAAGTGGGAGAAAGGGACCAAGTAGATGGCCAGGTCTTACTGCACTGAACAGAAAGCTGATGACACCCAAGTCAGTCTATAGTCTTTCCATCAGAGGTTGGCTGCAAAAATGAAACATAAATTAGTGTTTACAGGTCTAATTATAACTGTAAGGAGAACAAGGAATTAGAGCAATATGCCTACGTGCACTGCATAATCTTGTGAGCCTAAAAAACTATTTCATTATGAAAGTAAAATGACTGAAGCACTATTTCTGCTGAAGAATTTCCCCTCTCTGTCTTCAGAATAGTGTGATATTCTTCTTTGCTTTTATCTCATTTTGAATTTTCAACGGTAAGATTCAGTCTCAACACAGGGAATGAATGCGTGATGATGATCTGTAATGCTGTAGCAGGTGTTGCAAAACAAATAGGCAAAATATAGTTGCTTTTTCTTAAGCTTTTTGGTTCCTTATTCAGCATTTATATTCCTGGGAATAAGGTGCTTTGTGTGAGGTTGATGATAAATTTAGTCTAAATATGTGATGTCACTAAAATGAAAAGGAAAAAGAAAATTATTTTTAAGATTGCAAATATTTATTTTTCTACAACTGAGGTTCTAATGCATCTGCCCAAATCAGTTACTATATCATGTAGTGTTTTTTTTCTCTTGACATAAGACTGTTAACTTCTTTAAAGGGCTGATTATTTCTGCAAGAAATCTGAAACCTGCTCAAGTATTTACATTTTAATTTAAGTAACCTTATATTGTTTCTGCAGGAAAAGTCTAGCACCTAAGATATATTTTAGAACAGTATTTTCTTGTTCAAAAGGTCTCATTAGCAAATTTTGTTACTGAAAACCAAACAAATTTACCACATAAACAGGAAAATAAACAACACAAAATAAATCAGGAGATTTTTTTTGCCATTTTATTTTTAACTTTTGCAAAGAGGTTATGTAGTAACCTTCCTTTTAACATTTTGTTTCTGCCTTTTACATTATAGTCATAGCACAAGCAATGAATCTGATTTAATGGAGTCACCCTGTAAGAAATATTCTGTATTTTCTATATCCTATCTGCTCGATGAAGACACAAGGAAATTTTAGTTACTGACAGCACCTGTTGAATATCTTTCTCTGTAAAGTAGACACATATGTTTGGGACATATGCATGCTAACATACCCTGGATGGGATGTTCCCACAAGAACTGGCTTGACTAAATCTCTTAAAGAAACTCTTACATTAGTACGATTTGACTAAAGATCTGTTAAACAAACCATTCAGCAACGATAATGTAAATTCAAACCTGGTGAGAAGCCCCAAAAGCAGACAAACTGTCAAAGGAAGCTCCAAGAGGAGTTCTGGTGACACTTTTATACTTCTCCAGTGACTCACCTATTTTTAGAAGTTACAGAGATAAACATAGATTTGTGATCAACTTTAATCGTGAGGCTCAAGACTGTATGAAAATCCCATGCTCAGTATGTTGGCATCAGTAGCTCAGCATTCAGCTGCTCCTCACTGGAAAGTTTGTTGTGGTTTGAGGTTTTTCTAGGAGAATACTATTAATGAAAATTTCTGGGTAAAAATCAATGGCACGTGGCAGTTGGAATTATATTTTGCTTAAAGTGTTATGGTTCACAGCAGATCTGACATAAGCATTTTTTTTCATTAAAATTAAACTACTTAAAGATCTGCCCAATGAATTTTACATCCTGCCATATCATTGCTGCTACCTTGTTTACCTTTCTACCACAGGACCTCCATCACATTTTACTGTCATCCCTAATGCATGCCCCTAATATCTATTTGACACAGAGTATTTGATCTAAAGTGTTCCTTTGAATGCTAGGTGAAAAGGGGGAAAATACAGACACAACCTACAAAAACCTCAACATTGCAAACTTTTTTGCCTCTCAAATCTTGTTGAGGAATGGGGAGAGAGGCTGTGCCAGAGCGCAGTTTCTGTTCCTAGAACTGGCCTGCAAGGCCCGCTCAAGAGCAACACAAAACATTCTTTTTACAGAAAAAAACCCCATCTTTTACTTTCACCATGCCTTTACAAACAAGATTGCTGCATATGCAATAATTCTTGGCCCTGGGGAATTAGGAATGCTTCATAAATATTTGTCAGCTAGTGTTACACATTTTATGTACGTCTTGTACTTGACTTTTCATTTGTATCTGAGTTTTATGCTACTCTAGATGTTGAGATAGATTCTTTTTCCAGTGATTCAGTTCAAGTGATTTATTAAGTCAATCACATGACAAAATGAGATTAGCAGGTGGACTATTTATTGCAAGTATTTGCAAATAGCACTTTAATTCCATTCTTCCATTTCCATTTCCATCCAAGGCAGATGCTTCTTGACTGATCCCAGATTTTTACACAAGTATACGATATGCACTAGGATTTCCTTGTTTCAAGCTATTGGTATTTCAGTGAGGAGTGAATGCCTTCTTAAACAATGATTTCAGTATCAGTGACATATCCTGTGAATTTTGCAGAAGAGCCTCCCCCTCTCTCCTCTAAGAGCAGTGAAGAGACCATCATAGCATGAAGATTCTCTGAAAAACCTTCCTTGGAACTGAGGATGTTCAGGGGTTGAACATGACACCTTATAAGCTGCCTTGTAAAGCTCCTTTCTGAATCTTGAAAACTTCAGGCAATAATGTGACCTGCAGCATTGTGTGGCAAGGAGATTATTCTGTTTCATGGCTCTCTAGGGAAGGCTCCATAGCAACCTATGGGTGAGGAGAAGCACTGCGTTTATCCAGGTTGCAGCCTCTGGAGACTGTAAGACTCACTGCGTACAGAGGTTTTGTGCCACTATACACCCTCATCTCCCAGGCTGTGGGTCCTGCATTTCTCAGATCTGCTGGGCAGATGTAGGCTGAAGATTTCCAATATTCTTGAAGAAGCACCCTAAATGCTGTGACTGTGAGTGCTGCAGGAAGGTCAGGAGATTGATGGGACTGTTGAAGTTCCTGGAGGTGATGCTGCCCTGAGGATGCTGAGACACAGTCCTCCACTGGAGATCATGAAGTGCTCTCGGAGAGTGGACTTCAAGAGACTCCTTCAAGACTTGCCAGTTTTGCTCACTATTTGTCAGGTCCTGCCTCCAGTCTTTTCTCCCATCCCATTTTCCCAAGTGGGGCAGTTTCAACATTGCTTGTTTTACCCATGGAAACTGTTCTTTCTCTGGAAGGGAATGTAAAGATTTTGTCCATCAGCTCCCTGATCTGAGTTGGCCTTCATGGGCTAAGATCAAACTGGCCCTTTGGCTCAAGTTCACATGGTTATAGGCTGTGAATTTGCCAAGTCAGGGAAATTTAAAAGTGCAAATCAAATCTGCAAGCAGGGGCTCTCTTACTGAGTCACTGTAGTTTGAAGAGCTGGGAGGATCACATCACAGCTCTGATGTTGCCCCATTTCCTATGGACTATGGTAGTTCTTCTTTAAAGAGTCATCCCACCAAGCCTGTGCCCAAACACTAACAGAAGGAGGAACAACATTTGCTACCAAAGACTCACAGACCACAATCTTATGCTATCTAAGATCCCTGTATTTTCAAAGAAAACTTAAATAGACAGACAATTAATTTAAAAAAAAGGGGGGGGAGGGGAGGAACGCCTTGAATTTCATCCTTCTCACTGCAGATACAATCATAATGTCTCAGGTAATTAGCTTTACCTGAAATGATGATCACTCATTTTAGGAGTATATAAAATCTATGAGTTGCAATGTGAGGCAACCTGCAAGTCTCCTTGCATCCTTCTAGATTTCACTCTGTACTCTTATATCTCTCTCTAAATCATACCTCCTCTCCTGAGGGAAGGCTCACCAGAACTTATCAGATTCAATTACTGCTGTTTCATATCAATGTTCCCATGTGAAACCAGAATACAAATAAGCCAAGACTACCTCCATACCCCCAAACAATTACAAATGCCAATGATTCACTAGTTATTCATGCCAAGCCAATACTTTTCAGTATTTTATAGTTCATGAGTGAAACATGTCAGCATGTTCAGGCTGAAATCCTTGGCATGCCAGGAGGCATCTAATGGAGAAGGGCACTCTGTATGGAGATAGATGGCATATCCAGCAGCTGTCATACAATCACATACAACATATGGACCCTTTGCTTTTCCAGGAGGTTTGCGGGTGAAGGTATAATAAAAGTTATATTTGCTTTAAAAAAAATTCGGAGTTAGATGATAAAGTTAACCCAATCTATACCTTGCTACCACTGGAAGAGGGACACACTTTGCCCTTCCAACTCCCCAGATTTATCCTTGGCACAGCTTGGCTCCTGCCTACTGCTGTGACCCCTGCACAGCCATGCCAGTCCCCACGGCTCAGAGGCTGACCAATGGCCTTGTAAGCTGATGCACTTCTGTAGAGCTCTGATGGAGCTGGTGTAGGTGAGGGAGAAAACCACCCCATTGTGTTAGCCCCCCCTTATACCTGCCAGTGTCAGCTGCTGCAGAGGACTGGCAGCATGTCAGATGGAGCAGATCTTCAATTTTGCTGCAAAAACAGAGATTAGGGTTGGCAGTGCTGAAAGTGTGAAGGATTGGAGGACTGCAATACATTCTGAGGCTGACAATCACCCTTTGGGTCCCTAAACCAGAGCTCACTATTTCAATGAAGGCAATTAAGTCACATGCTGGGCTGTGTGCTCGTACTGGTGAGGAGCAATCCAGTGCTACCAAATTTAAGGGGGCAGAAGACAAAGACTGACATTGTCAGTCTCCCAGGATCTGAGCAAGCACTGTCTCATTCCAAGTATGTTCTGTTGCCACGAAGTTTGATCTCTTCGATCAGAACAGTTGTAAAGAGACCTGCCCTTTATCTTGGTTTCCATCAGATGTAATTTTTCAATACACATACAATGGAAAGTTATATGCTGGAGTTTAAACCCCTTTTTTCTGGTGTGTAGAATGAATTTAATTTACTATGCATGGATAACCTATTTGTTTATACTCAAGTTAAGAACAAAGCCAGCTAATAAGCTTTGCTGTCACCTTTAATAAATAGTTTCACAAGATAATAACTCCATGCGGCTACACCCAACGGCCATCAGCATTTTTAAAGTCTCTTTACATTTCAAGAAAAAGTCACACTATAACAGCCAGCAACACTGTGGGAGAAATATTACCTGTGGGCAGAGAACCTTCAAGCAGATTCCCCACCCCAAAAAGGATGTATATTGGCAAGCCTTTCCTCAGCCTGGAGAAAGGCAAGGCTGGAAGTGAGGCCTTATCTGAAGTATATGACCCAGCTTAGCCACTATATGAAACACCTTGAGCTTGATTGCAGATTAATTTAGTCATAGCCTGTTTAAGCTGACTTGAGATCCCTGCTGAAAGGGCAGCTCTGGTTCCCTCGTCTTGTTGCTTTGTGCCTGGTGTTGGTACCAGCACTGCTGCATGAGTTGGCCCCACTTGCTAATAGACCCCAAAATTAGTCTGGAATGAAAAAATATAAGTTTTTTGGTTGGATCTGCACATCCTGACATGACAGGATCATCAGTCACAACTCAAGGGATAAGGTACAAACCTGCAGTTGGAGGAGGAGGAAAGGGACATGACTTCCTACCCCCTTAGCAGTGGTTTCCAATTAAATTGGTGTAAGCCAATTTGTGAAACCTGAAGTGATTGCCTGCTTCATGGAAGAGGACCCGGGGGGGTGGGAGGGGAACTGGGAAATTGTCCCCCCCTGCCCCACCACTTAACACAAAATATGGGAATCCAGGATGATTGCAGTCTTCCTCCACTAAGTGGCAAGAATGAGTTTGTTGAGGAGCTAGTAACCCAGGGTGTTAGTTTGGGAAAGATACCTCCCACCTACAAGTGTCCTCACAGGATGGTGAGGTGGTCATATGAGTCACAGGGATCTCTGAAACTCTGACATCCATGCTGCCTGGGAGGATATGTATGGTTCATGCTGCTTGGGAAGAAAGGGGATCAAAACTACTGATAAATGGCTTTGGGTGTTTGGGTGGGTTTTTTGGGGGGCATGGGAGTGTATATCACCAAGATGAAGAGATGTGTTATAAGTGGTGGAATATAATTAAGAAAATGAGAATCTGTAAAGAAGATTTTGGGAATAACTTCTTGATTGTGCAGCTTGTCCTTCTGAAGGGCTGGTTGTGTGACTGTAGGTACTTGAGCTGCAAAGTTGTGCCATGCGTGCTGTGTTGTAGTGTGAGATCAGAATTAGAAATCATTATAACTGTAATGACTGAAATTGCAGTGTGATACATCTAGTCCTTTTGAACTGTGGATGCTGGATTTGCATATTAATATCTGAGAACAATTACCTCATGTCTCCTAAGGGAAATGGTTGAGGTCCCATCACTGAGCACCAGTAGGGCCTGATTTTCAGAGGTAGTGAGCAATAACCTATCCTATGAAAAACCAAAATGGAAAATAAACTGCAGATAACCATCTTATACCAGCAGAGGGATAGGATAGGTGTGACCTATTATGTTTTTTTCCATCTCAAAATTTTATGATTTGTTTGCATGGATTCACCTGATATGCTCGTTAAAATAATAAAACAAAAAAATATTATATGATCAATGCACACAAGTCCATTCCTCAGTCAGTTCTCACACCTTCATTCCCCAGCCCATTCAAAGGGCTTGGTTGAAAAAAAAAACCAAAGAAACCACAAGTGGAGTGGATCATCACAACACTGCAAAGGCTTGATTACAGACCAATTAATTCTTTGGGCTAGATAATTCCCTGGGCTTACACATCTGTCCAAAGGAGCAAGGCAGAATAAAGCATTTCCCACCTAATGCTAAGCAGTGACTACATGTTTGGGTTCAGGTATGATGCATGGGTCAGGCAGCTGTTCTGCACATGCCTTCCCAAGAGCAACGGTGCAAGGGTCAAGTGGAGTCATAGCATTGCTTCTCTGGCTTAGGTGGTGGAAAAGAGGAGATGGGAACTGCTCTGTGGGGAGTAAAAGATGCTATTTGCTTCCAGGAAAAGTCAGGAAAGAAAATATGACTCTCGCTGAGTAAATTGGGGAGGGGGGGGAGGGCGAGTTGAATCAACATAGCTACAAGTATCCTTTTAATCTAGTCCTACACAAGGAGCTCAAGGTCTATGGTCCAAATGTTTGGCTAGTGGAAAATGGACCTCTTTACTGCAGTAACAGAGTCAATCCTCCTATATCTGCCATATTCTGGTGAAAAAGCAGGCACATGCATTGAGGGTGCCTTGCAATGGAAAGGGATAGCATTGAAAGAGTTAAAGTTTTACTATTTTAAAATGTTCTTGAGTATGTTGTTTTCTATCTACCAAATGCAATAAAACATAAATCATAAATATGACCTGGATCATTACCTCTATGTGAAAATGTACCCATGTGATCATACACGAGTAGTTTCCCATAAAAAGCCAATTATCTTAACTATGAAGTCCAAGTTTGTTAATCACTCCAGCAACATGTCCTCTCATTTTCTCATCATGATTTTTTTTTTTCCTCCAGCTGTTGTCTTAAGATAATGGAGCTGGAGGCTTCTTTCTTTTTTTCTTTAGTGTAATTGTAAATGTATTCCTTCATAATAGGTCCTGCTTTTGGTAAACAGGGTAGTATGCTCATACCTCTGTGGAGTGCTATGTGGTTACTTATTAAGGGACTTGTTATGTGCCTGGGAACATAAAATGTGCTGTATTGTTTTTGATCAGTTGGAGGGATCTTGCAGCTGATGTTATCAGCCATTTCAGACAGAAACTCTCCTGTTTATCACTGTACCATGTTGTATTCCAGACACAAATCTTTCTCAATGCCTCAGGTGACTACAGCTGAAGCACTGCATGCAGAAAGCTGACTTATGACAAATGTATATCTGTGAGATGTGAGAGATCTAGCTGCAACACCTAGTCTCACTAAATTATTGCTAGAGTCTGATATGCTTGAAAATATTATTTCTGCAATGCCTTGAAAATAAAATAGATTAATGCTTTTCTGTTTTATTACACACCTTTATTTTCCCACTAATATGGAGATAGCAATAGTTTGCCAAATGGAACTCACACAGATGAGGTAGCTCAGGTAGTGGTCTCTGGGTTGTTTGCTCATAAACCTTTAACTCTACTTTGGGCCTGACAGTTTTATTTCAGCATGTAGAAATCATAGCCTGGGTACTGAATAGCAAAGGCATATAACACAGCTTTTAAATCTTGATACATGTAGCATGGTATGGAAGAAGAAAATCGCTGCTAGTAAGTTTTCCTTGATGTGTGTCCCAGGGAAAACCAGAAAAGAAATATTAATCTTCTTAAATTAATCACAACATTTTTTCTTTCTTTTTCAGAAGGCATATTACAAATAAGTAAAAGCAGTCATGACTTATAACTTCTAAAGTATTAACATATTTTTTAAAGCCTCTTGAAATTTGTTTTTTTAAAAAAAATGTATTACAATGTAAAAAAATGTTATTTTTATTTGGGAAGACTTGTTTATTTTTTAGTTTGAAATAGATTTGTTTTCCTTTTCCTTTTTTCACTATCTCCATCTGACTAGTGAGAGCATTTTGAACTTTTTAAACTTTCACACTGGAAATTGGTTGGACTTCTGATCAGTGTGCCCCCACAAATTAACATCAGCAAAAAAAAGAAATGAGACTTCAGCCTGGAAAAGTAAAAAAAAAAATATTAGATGTTTCACATCAGCTGATCTTTTCAAAATCCATTCAAAACTGCTTAGGGAGGTGGCTGAGGCAATCTTTGAATTGTTAACAATGATGTTCAAAAAAGAAAAGCAGAGACCTGGTAAACAGAAAAATGTAAATACAGAAACTGTACTTTAAAAGGGGGTGGTGAGGACAGGATGATTAAGGCAAATATAGGTCAGGAAGTGTAACTTGAGCTTCTCCAAAACTATTGTTACAAATAATCAATCTATTTGCAAAACACCTACAAAAGCCACAATGGATTTCCAAGCACCATTCCAACCAATTTTATTCTCTGATAACATGACAGGCTGACATTTCTTTAGGAATAAGAGACATGCTAGGTTCAATGTGCCAGACTTTTGACTTAATACTGCTTCATAGGATACTTTCATAAACAGTGTATGGAAACATGGTCTTGCTGAAATTACTCTAAACTGTGTTCAAACTGGTTGCAAAATTGTACTCCAGAGTGGTTATTAGTGATTCACTGTCAAACTAAGTTGGATTTAGCGTGGCTCCACTGTGATCTGTCATGGGCCAAGTACTATGCAATATTTTCATTAATGACTTTGGTCATGAAAAAAGGGAATCAGTTTACTGAGTTTGTGGGTCATGTCAGCTGGGAGCTGCAGTAAGCCCTTTGAAAGAAAGGATAAAAATTCAAATGATGATGAAACATTATAGAAGTGATCTGAAATAAGTAAAAGGCCAGACAAAAGCAAGATCAATGACTCAATATGTTGCATAAATATGCAACAGTTCCAGAAATATGAGATAGTAAATGACTTATTGGATCGGGTTTTTGTAGAAAAAAAGGAATGTAACGTTGCAGTGGATCACAGGTTAAACATGAGTTGGCAGTGCGATGCTGTTGTGAAGAAAGAGATTAAAACATATATATATAGGTGTGACAACTGTAAGATAACAACACTGCCCTTCCAGCCTACTCAGCAGCAATGAGACTAGCTTTAGCTACAATATCATGTCCAGCTTTGGACACTATACTTTAAAAAAACAACAAACACCAAAACCAGTTGTTAGTTCTGGTAGTGTAGCAAGAAGGGCTAGAGATTTAGTAGACATGTTTCATGAGGAAAGGTTAGAAAATCAGGGTTATTTTACAGAAAGATGGTAACAGTCTTCTAACATGTAAAAAGTTGCCAGAAAGGAGATAAAACTTTCCCCATTTACAGTCAGACAAAACGAGAAATAACAAGCCTGAACTATAGCAAATGCAATTCAGGTTAGATATATGCAAGAGAATTGTGATGGTACGGATAGGAATCCCAACAATAGACATTTATAAGAACAGGTTAGACCAACATCTTCAGAGAATTACATAAGTGCAGGTGATCTTTCCTTTGGGTGAGGGATGGACTGGCATAATCTTAGATCTCTTCCAGTTTGGCTTTTTATGACTCTGCAATATGTCTTCAAGAGTCATGTAGGCTTTGATGAAACAAGAATGTCTCTATGGAAAAATATTTTTTCAAAAATATGTTTTCAAAATCTTTTGTCCAAACTGCATGCATTGACAGTTTGTAAAGTTGCCTTTTGCCAGGATTTCACTGTTGTATTCGGTCACTTATTTCTATATTCTGCAAGAAATTATAGGCATTTCTGGACAGAACAGTAGTATATGGACATATGATTTAAATTAGAATGTGTGCAAAGTTCAAACTGGCTGCCCAGGACAATGGGGAGAACAGATTACAATGACCTACTATAAGCTGTGTTTGAGTCTCACCTATCTAACCTGTTGGGTAATTGTTTACTGTGTACTGTTTCCCTGCAGATGAGTGATAAAGCAAGTTCAAGTTTTAAAGGGAATTAAGAGAGGTTGTTGATGTCATTAGATTGCAGGGAACGTTAACCTAGATTGGTCTATACTTCTACACTGGCAGCACCACGTGCTGCAAATAACTGCCCTTGTATCTACAAAAAGATAAGACAAAAATTTTCCTGTATGCATATAACACTTACATAGCCCACCCTGGTGTAATATCCTAAAAGAGCTTTAAATCCCGTCCTCGAAATATCGCTGTCAGAAACAAAAGTACAATTATCCTCTTTTTACACACCATTTATACACAGAAAATATAGTCAAGATTGATTTGGTAGTTTTGAGATGCTTATGTACCTGTGTAGACTTGAGGGGAAGCAACTTCCTCAAAGTCATACAAATAGAGAGATCCTGAATGAGAATGCATCTGACAGATAGAGGCAGCTGCCCTGTGCTGGGATTGTTCTTTCCTTTCATTTAGCTGTCATGAAGCACAAAATTGCCTAGTGGGGGCACTCTCATTTCTAGTGAAATGCTTTTGTTTTTGCTGAAAGTGTTTAAAAATTAGGGTTGATTATCTTTGTTTAAAAAAAAAATAATTCTTGTGAAAACTTGCCAGTTTGTGCAAAATGAACTGTGGTAAATGAATAGTGCAAGATTTTAGCAAAATAATAATTTAAAAAAGTGACAAAACCTAAAAAATGCAATTACACAACTACTGGTTTGACAGAAAAGCCCATCCATCCAGTTAATCAGCCTGCCAAGTTGGATTTTTTGCCCTGGATAAAACTTTTAGCCAATCCCATTCTTCTTGTTGACCAGTGGGAGACAAAAGTATCCCAGTGGAAGGTGGATATGTGGAAGAAACAGCTTCAAAAGAAACAGAACAAGTTGAAGTAGTTTGTTATTTTTTTCCTTTCACAGACCATGTGTAGATCATCCCTTTTGCAACACTTTCATTCTCTGGTTTCATTCTCTAGTTTTGGTCTTCAGTTGAGTTCTCAGTAAGTAGCTAAATAGAAAAGAAGGTGAGAAATCTTACCTACAACTGAACTTCCATATCATTATCAACAAAGCAACGAGAAAAGGAGACCTAGCCATCCAGAATACAGATGATACAAAGAAAATACATTAGCATCAATCTTCTAATCTGAGTAACGTTTGTTATTTAGGAAGGTAGTTACAAAAGGCTGGCTGCAGCCTACTAAGACTAATCATCTGAGGATCCTCTATAGTCAATGAAAGCTTTGTGTTTGCATTTGAGTTTGGGACATGCAGGATATGTGTTGCTTGTTTTGTGAGAGTCAGCAGACAAACTCATCGTGGGTAAGTGGCATGCTGCACAGCACTCCAGGAGGGGTAAAAAACATGCAAAATATATGCCAGCTCTGGAGTCAGACCAGTCAGTTTGTAGCAACTGTAGGTAAGTGTTAATGACTAATTTACTTAGTACTACTAAGTTAGTCCTACTACTTAGGACAATCCTCTCTCTACCTTGGTATTTGGAGGATATCAGCGCAAAATCAAAAGAGAGAAGATGGCCCAAGAGTTAACAAGATGGAAACATCTTATTGAACTTGCCAGACCACAGCAAAAAAGATTTTAGGTATCTAGAATGACTTGGCACCTGGTATTGTCATCCTCAGGCAGATGAAATGGTATGGGATTTGGGTGTGTCAGGAAGCAAGGACTGAGCTTCACACTACTATCTTCTAAGGATAGCTTGCTCTCTTCCTGATGCCTAATAGGAACCAGGATATGCCTAATCAGACCAAACAGAAGATGTAAAGATTAAACTGCACCATTAGTATGCACTAATGAGATGACTGAAGAAGATCTCTCACATGCAACAGCTTCATTTGCATGCTTAAATGATTTACTTCTTTATTAAGTCCACATGAATCAGCATTTCATCCAGGGAAATTAAATGTATGTGGAAGAACAGTTGGCATCTTGACCACAAGCTATGTTATGGATGCTGATTTAAATACACAAGCCTGCAGAGTTAGATATTACTAATGAATGAAATAGAGCAGAAAAAATGTTTGCATATGCTTACTCTTGCCAAAAAAGTTACAGAAATCCTGAAAGGCAAGTGAAGAGTATTTAAAAGACATGAGAAATCACCAAATACAACTTCTCACAGCACTGCTGTTTCACTTCACAAGTGGACTATTGATTTCAGCAATGTAGCAAATGTTGTTTTTGTATATATGAAGAATTATCTGTTTACAATTATGATTCTCACAGCTTTAAGACTCTGTAACTTGCTATCTGAAATTCTGGGGAAAAAAATCATAGTTTGCGAATTCCCCTGTCCTCCAGACCAGAAGCAGTCATGATATTTTGGCATTAAATGTTTTATTTCTAGAAACTGCTAAGGTAAATCTTTACTTATGATTTCTCTGTAGATTTCATTATAATTTTCAAATCAGCTCCTGCCTCACCCCTCCTCAACTGCAGGAGACAGGAGGAGGGCTGGAAAGATGGTGCTGGAGACGGTGGTCCTGTTAGGCACCACCTTTGTGCACCAGGGATGATGGCACTGCACTGGCACCATTTGGCAAGAAGTTTTATTCATTCCTAACATGGGCTGTGTATTGGAGTTGACTGCTGCAGATGAAAGACTGCATATCCCAATTACTCACTACTCAGTTATCCAACACCCTCAAGGTTTTCAATTTGTAATAAGAACACATTTTGATCCTGATCTTCTGGAAAGAGGGCAATTTGTTAATCATAAACTAATAGGATTCCCTCTTGTCATACCAAATAGTTCCACTGTGTTTTGAGAGATTTGAAAATTCGCTGTGGCACAGAAACTGGAAACTTCTGATTAGAGTTTTCCCTTGCATTTACAGGGAAGTCACCGGAAATTGAAGATGTGATGTAACTTTTCAGCATGGATTTTAGCTGAATTGTCAGTGAAATGAAGGTGTTAGAAAAAAAAAATAATTAAGCGACATTTCAAGTGGTTATGGGAGAAATTTTCACAACCAACTATTTGCATTCATATGAAATGCTTCAGATTAATAATTATGTAGTTATGAACTGATAACAGATTTACTTTGCTGTTGTAAAACGAAGTTGTAGAGGCACATGGAGAATCAGTCATCACAACTGACTGAGAAACCTTAAACTCTTCCCAGAAACTGACAAGAAGGAGCACACAGAAATGCCAGGCAATGCGCTTTGATACTTGAACTTAAAGCAAACACCCTGAAATGAGCCTTATAGCTGGGATCTGAGCACCTCACAGCTGTCATCACAGCACTCATCATGCATTGAGACTTGCCTGGCAGAGAACAACGTATTTTACCAATAGCAGATATGTATATTTGCACAGGGGAGGACAGGGGCTGTTCTGGGCCATGAAGGCAGTGCCAGGGCGAGGACGTTCCTGTGGCTTGCTCCTGTTAATCCAATACATTTCTGTTCACTGCATAGAAAAATATAGTCTAAACAAAAAACCTGGCAGATGGGTGAAATTTATTAGGTAGTTCAAACTAGCAGTGGAAGAGTTTTATAAATAAATGCTGGTGAAAGATTTTCACAAGAAAATGTCAGCAAACCACTATTTTTTTTAAATGCCAAGAGGAAAGATTTGGCAAAGCGAGTGCAGGTCATGGGGTAGCTGTACAGGAATAACATATGTATCTCTGTGGCCTTTCGGATTCCTCTGAACAAAATCCCAGCACTGAATGAGTGCCTGGTTGAGGCTGGGTGCTTGCCAGTATCACAGCATTTGCTGCAAAGTTCCTGTAGGTCATACAAGCTTGTTCCCCTCCCCTGGTGCTTTCCTCAGCAATGGTATGGTTGCTGTTGAATCAGGCAGCCAAAAATAGCTGGAGTTTTTGCCTGAGGTGACTTTGTTTCTCTTGGTTTACAGGTTGTAGTCACTTATACTTTTCATGGTGACAGGGCACAGATTTGAGCAGAAGGTGTAGCTGATGGCTTTGACTTCTCAGTCCCTTATGTTCAGACCCTGCACTTCCTTCCACAGGAGCTGCAAAATGTTTGGCTGCTCTATTGGTGGCTGATGGTGTTACACAATGGTTACCTTGAAATGTGGGTGCTAAACCAAGCACCTGGGAGGTAAACCTTTGTCCCCTAGTAACTGTCCCCTCTAGTTTCTGTATGTAAAAAGGTAATTTTCTTTGTATCTGTCATTTTCTTGTTTCTTTATGCTACATATGGTGATGATAGAGCAAACTCAATGAGGAGATGGTGAAGTTGCAAAAGGAGTCAGTTTATCTGATTATATTTGTTTTCCCTCACTGTTCTTTAAAAAATAATTATGTATGATTTGCTGTAGCCTGACAATATGTACAGCAGCAACAGATCAGATTCAATCTCAGATGAAGCCATCATACTCAGCTAATGTGTGTGGGACAGCCATTCAGACAATATTTTCAGCCCATTTACTCAGTTATGTAATGGCTTTTTAAACCTTTTCCATTTATGGTCTCTATTTAATTTACTCTAAGTCACAATGGTTTAATGTAAATTCAAGCCATAACATATACCAGAGACCTCAACCATAAATCAAATCAACCTTTGGTCTTTGTGCGTTTCTTCTTTAATGAAATAACAACATTTCCATTACCTGCCCTTTAAAACGAGACTTGAGAAAAGAAATCATTTTGGTTACTGCATAGAACAAACCTGTTCAGGGATACTAGGTCCTTGCCCATAACAAATGCAACAAAGATTTAGAAACTCTTCCTTTTAAAAATATTTGCACTTATCTTTTGTGTTATCTGGTTTCAGTCAGGATTGAAAGACAAAACACGGTGTGGAAAATCACTCCTGCAGTATAACTTTAAAACTCTCCAAAGCCAGGAGCATTGGAAGGCTCTTTTTGCAAGATTTCCATGTGTCTCATTAAAGGATGTTTGGATTGGTGTCTAAATTAGGATACTTACTGAACTAAGCAAAACCTTGGCTCTACTGTAAACAAGTCATAGCATGAGTTTCAGCAGTGGGTGCTTCCTCATTTATCGTCACTTTAGTGCTTCACTCTCTGCTCAGTTTTTCCAATCACCATGTGCCTAACATACCAAATAGAGGATTTATCTTTTTTTTGTTAAACATGTCAATGGTAAGTTACGTTATTTGGGCTCCAGCCTTGAGACCCAATGCTTTTCCTTCCATCCCTCCTCTGTCTAGGCCCTGCACCAGAGGCATGAACCAGAATGCAAACCACAAAGATGGGAGTCTAGGGAACATAACCCAAACCCTGTTGTTTCCACCAAAGAGAAGCACAGCTCAGCATAGACTGCTGGGTTATGCAGTGCAGTCAGGCCCCTCTGCAATGTGTACCCCATACATCTCTCCCATAAATGAGAAGAAAATGTGAGCGAGGAACCTGGTGATGACAGTAAGAGTTATGTTTTTAAAAGCATCCTGGTGCACTGAGACTCCCCTTGTGTCAGAGCCAGCAGGTTCAGTTTGGGTGTGGCTGAGGGCAGGGTTCAGTGCTGGGGTGCCCTGGGTCATTGTGAGCAGCCAGGCTGGGTGCTGGAAGCAGCCTAGCCACAAAATTAGCACAGCCCCTCTGCCAGAACCGCCTGTGCACATCACCCAGTGCAGCACAAACGCATCCCAGGTGTTTTTACACTTGCTACCCAGGGTTGTAGTAGCTCCTTAATTAGCAGCATTCACCTCTTACATCATTAGGTAGATTGCTGCTCTGAAAGCGATGTTGTTTCTGGTGTTTGGACTGGCTTGCACACTTTTGTGTGGTGCTGCTCTGCACACTGACAGACAAACTGATCCATTTGATCAGATCTTTTGTCCCTGTAATGGGACAATGAAAGGCACATGGACAATTACTCCCCTTGTCAATGTAGACAACCCATGTTATAACAGAATATGTCAGCTGGGCATGCCAATGGACCTGAGGTAGCTTTCTTTTAGCCTGCTCAGGTACTGGTGGCATTTGAACTGGGAGTGTGTGGGCAACAGCCAAACCTGCCTGGGAAATGAGGTAAATCCCTGGGCAGTTAGCCCACGTAGTGCTCCATGCAACCACAGCTAGACCTGCCAGCTCCAGGTGAAAGCAGCTGGGGTCTGTCTCCACTGCTCTGCCTGCTGTATGCCCTCAGGATGCACCCCCAATGCCCTCGGTGCTCCTGGTGCTGACACGCATGGCAGGAAGGTGAGGGATGGCTGCGGCACTGGTGAGCCACCTTGCTTCAACACCAATGGCCAGAGCTCTCCAGCTTTTCCCTGCAGTACACCCCACATTCTTTTGTAACATATTTCTTTGTCATTAGAAGGGGCACATTAAACTGCGGTAAGCCATACAGCAGATGTTAAGCCTCTGCTGGCTAACTGATTAGCTGTGTGGGTAATCCCCTTTTAGCTGTAGGCCAAGTTGTCCACAACGGTCAAACCCCCGCTGAAGGTCTCCGGAGTGGCACTCCCAAGAAAGACATCACATGGTCCTTCTGGCTGGGGGAAAAGTTGGGCAAGTCCCTTCTGTGGCATTTCTGAGGGCTGTGCGCTCTGGTGGAAAAAGCACTGATCTTTAAACTCCAGATTCCCAATATTTCAGCCTGAGAGGCTGGTTCTCTCCCAAGGTTAAGAGCATGGTGAGAGGGAGAGTAGAACTGCTGGGCCTGTTTCTGTGTCAATGAAGACAGACTGTACCCTATATTTCTTCTCTGTATTGACTTTATGAGATTGAAATCTGATGGGTCTGGTATATTTGTGAGATCCTTGTGTGCATTGTTCTGCTGTTTGATTTTGATAAAATGTGGTATTGTACTTGATGTTCTTTAGCTACGTCAAACCTTGCTTCATGGCTAATGCATGGCATTAGTCCATACCACAACTTGTGCAACACTTTGCAGCAAAAATATTGATGCTTCTTGGGGATTAAGGGTGTTATTTCAGTGTGAGTTTAATGAAAGAAGGGAAGGTAAAATTGGAGGAAGAATAATTTCACTGCAAAATTAATTTTGGCAAGTTGATTGTAAGGAAAAAGTCCCTCTTTCTTTACCCATTCAAGCATTATGCGTTCATCTGTTTCTAGAAGCAATTTTTTTTCTTAAACTTTCCTTTGCACTTTTAATTTCAAATTGAAGCAAAACAGTAATGACAAAAAAGCCCTTTGGCTGGAAGCCCTTCAGAAAGCATATCTAACCATGGCTAGAGGAGGGAATGATGAGAAATTTTACAGTAGCCAGTCTCTCTCCCAGTGGGTATTTTCAGTAAGGTCTCTAGAAGTAGGACAGTTCAAGCCAGCAGGAACTGTGCAGTGTTTCTCTCATCTGACCAAATTCCTATAATTCTGCTGAAATGAATGGGGTGATAGCAGAAGTGGGTTTTGTCCGTTCTGCACAGAACACACTTGGATGTAATTACTCTGGGAAGCTCTGATGGGAACTAAAAGGTCACGCCCTCTGGCCTCTGTGGCTATATCTGAGCTGCTAAATTAAACAGTGAAGAAACATGCCTTGCTTGATTGTTTATGCCATTACACTCTCACAACATCTTTGGCACTTTCTCAAGCAGTTCCCAGCAAGTTTTAGGACTAGCTGCTCCCCACTAGCAGCTACATGCAGTTGGGAATCCGATGGCTCCACAGACCGCAGGGTTTAGCTTGCCTGCAGGGGCATAGTGGCAAGATCTACAGACTGAGTGGGCTTCGCAGTCCCAGGGAAGCAGTGGTGAGAAAACCAGCTGGCACTTGGGTACCCCAGGCTGAAGGCTGCCTTTTTACCTGAGCCCTTGGGGAGCTTTCAGCACTGGGATTTTGGCCCCTGTGGTGAGAGCGTGAGGTTTGTTTCCCCTGCAAAGTTCCTTCCTGCCATAGTGGTGCCGAATTTATTCTGCTTGTAATACCTAGCCAAGGAGGCCCCCACGCACTGGAGGGCAAGGACCAACACAGATGAAGTGGTACTGCTTACAGGAGAAATGCTGCTTCCATTTCTCTAGGTAGCAGCAAGATACTGCTCTCACATCCACCCTTTGGACTCTGATTTATGAGCTCTACCCATTCATGCTGGGCTGATCAAAGATATGAGCAGCATGATGGGCTGCCACACCTGTCTGTCAGGGATTATTGCCCTGCAATGGGGGCAACAACAAGGCAGAGTATCAGCTTCTGACGCTCTCTAGGTCATAGGCTAATAAATGCACACAAATTGCTCTTTTGTTTTTAGTTTGTGTTACTCTACCTTGAAACATGGCAGTGTGTGGCAGTGATTTATGACTCCTCAGCTGCAACTAAATAAAATTTGAAGTTTTATTTCCAGGATAAGTTCTTTGAGACTGATTCTGGTTTTTTATTAATTTTTTTTTTCACAGAGCCCAGTTCCTAATGAGACTGGCAGTTGCTACTTTGCTACTAGCACTACTATTAAGCACAACAATAACAACAGCAGTGGGTACCTACATGAACCAGACAATGAGTTTATTAGATGCCACAAACACTTTTTACCATGCAATGCAAACACTTACGTCATACAGCGTAAATGCCTTGACTCCATTGGCTTTCTTACAGAGTATTTCTGAGTATCCGCAGAACAACTTTGGAGTCAGTGTGTCGCATGTCAGCCCAAAGCCAGGCTGTCCGAATCCATACTTACGCAACTATTTATTCCAGTGAGATCACTCCACCTCACTCTAAAACCAACACTTATACATACTAGAGGAATCTCTACCCACCAGGGTTTGCATGTGGTGTTTTTGCTTATTAAATTCCTGAGTCCTCGGGTCATCATTTGCATTGTGTATCTTCCTCTCTTGGGCTGACAATGTTGCAGTATGAAAACGCTGAGGCTAATTGTTCTGCTATTACAAAGGCCTCTTGAAACAAAGCAGGTTTGGAGGATAATTCAGAGCAGGTGCTCTGTACATGGGAAGATCAGTTGTCCGAGTAACAGATACCACATGAGGTTACCAGCTCTGGTGTTGGTTATATTAGTCTCTAGACATTTCAAGCCTTTGTAAATAGAGAGAGAGCTTAGACAACATCCATGAGTATCTTCCATATCTAATACTATGAGCATATAATTAATTTATGTTTTGCATAACTATGCATGTTTTTCTGGAAGTAGGTCTGCCTATATTTTACTGATGCTGTTCTACAGCAGTTAGTATCTTTAGGAACATAGATTCAAAACTGCATTTAAGCATGGTGGATAAGTTGTGCTGAAAAGATGAAGGGAGGAAATCCTGCGAAGTCCAGTAGAAATCTTCGCAAGTCATGTATAAATACCTTTTTTTCTTGTAGGATGTTGTGATCCATCCTACTGAATTTAAAAGAATTATATTGCTGTAGCAGAGCTTCATAGATTTTTTAAAAGTTTTTACGGAAAGGTTAGTGATGAAATTGTACAGAATTTCCAGGAGGAAAATGAGAATATATACCTTTATTATGACTATTTATCCCTAGGTTGTTGTAAAAGAAAAACTTTAGTCAGTGAAAGGAGAGAAAACTGAACATCCTATTGCAGATTCCTTGCAAAATCTGTCCTTTTCCTTTAGCTGCAACTGTTAATTGATGGCAAAGAAAAGCAAGCAAGCCTGCAGTGGAGTCAGATATAGCAACAACCATATTAAAGGACCACTGCATTTTTAAATAACTTCCATATTTATATGTCATAAAGGATTTTTAAATATAAGCTTTGATTTGTTCTGGGGAACTTTGTAGTTGCAATCAAAATGGAACAAATCTACGAATGTCAGAAATATTACTGTAAGTTCTTCATGAAATACTGAAGCAAATCGAGAAGGAAAATAATTGTAGAAATCAATATGAAGGGGTTATAGAAGGATTTTTTTGGTGCTCACATACATTAAAAATATCTTTTTCTTCTTCAATAAAAATGTGACTAACATAGGAATACCTAAGTGTAATGTAGCAATTCCAAAATAGAACCTACAGAAGTAGTGCCCTGACTTTACCCTGAAAGAAAAGCTGGAATATCTGTGTTTAAGCTAGTCTGTGAAATTTAGTGTTTGATGGACATGGTTTGATGGACCTTCCAGGAAAATTACTTCCACATAATACCTGAATAGTTGAACTACAAATGCACTGGCAATTGTGGCAATATCCAATTACAGCATTCAATAGTCAAACAACATTATTTTATGGTAATTACCTTTGATAGCAGTTCCTTGCTGTTCTTTTATGTTTAAAGCATGCTTATAATGGCATGATTTTTTATAATTATATATTTACATACTGTACCTCATCAATGCAAAAAAAACCCCCAAAAAACAAGAGAAATAGTCATACTTGGCAGCAGAAAAGATTTAACAAAAAACCCAAATCACATGGAAATGAACACTTCTCTCTCTCTGCTGTGATCCCCAGATGAATAAACAAGAATTACTTTCAGATTTTTTGTTAACAGATTGTTTTGCAGAATTATATATGTTTGGTTCATTACCAAATTGTGAGCTGTAATTAGGGATTTCCTAGGTGCTGTGCAATGACCTGGTAATTCATAGTGTTGTAGTGGCTTTCACATTAAGTGCCCCACATATATAGGCTTGCAGTGCAGTCAGTGTTAGCAGCTAACTGGTGGAGTAAATGAGCTGCAATTATTGCATGTGAAGAGTTAATGAAGAGTTGTTAATGCACTCCACAGTCATCATTTAGTGTACTACTCAATTACCTACCTGTGAGGAGGAGATTTCTGTATCTATGTGTATATATATGCATTATGTGAATGGGTGCATTTATTCATGTCATTAAGAAAGTTTTAGAAAGGAATTCAAAGTTTTAGGATCATCATAAAGCTAAGTGTCTTAATAAATACTTTGTTTTCTTTCTAGAGGTTATGAATCACTTTTTATGTTTCTTAACTACCTAGGAGTAGTTCATGAATAATCAGTCATGCAAAGCTGTCACACTCTGTTAAATAGCTCAGTCCTGGTTTTACTGCTTCAGTCCTTTATATCTTTAATTACCTTTATTTAGCTGATATAAATCACTCTAGAACACATGCTCTCCTAAGCAGCCCTATTTCTGCATGCATTCTGCAATGTATTGATTGCACTTCTGGCTGAAGTGTAAAACACAACTGCATCTCTTTGGCATGGTTACATAAATTTTTTCCATACTTCTTAATCATTTCATCTAGAAAGAACTCATTCTTACCCCCCCTGCTCTTTCTTACACATATTTCACTGCATTGATATTATTGCTCAGTTGCCTTCTCATATAAGTACACACATTTTTGTTTTCTGCAAACTCCCTTGTAACAATATGTCACCTTTTCCAGCACCTTCACTACTGGAACAAACTTCCTTGGATATGCAGTCCAAAATGTGTTAATGAATTCTTCTCCCCTGTTTGCAATTGGATCACAGAATCATTAAGGTTGGAAAAGACCTTTACGATCATCAAGTCCACCATCAACCCAACACCACCATGACCACTAAACCATGTCCCTAAGTCCCACGTCTACCTGTTTTTTGAACACCTCCAGTGATGGTAACTCCAACACTTCCCTGGGCAGCCTGTTGCAATGTTTGACCACTCTCTCCATAAACAAGTTTTTCCTAATATCTAATCTAAACCTCCCCTGGTGCAACTTGAGGCCATTTCCTCTCGTCCTATCACTAGTTACTTGGGAGAAGAGACCAACACCCTCGTCGCCACAACCCTCTTTCAGGTAGTTGTAGAGAGCGATAAGGTCTCCCCTCAGCCTCCTCTTCTCCAGACTAAACAACCCCAGTTCCCTCAGCCGCTCCTCATAAGACTTGTGCTCCAGACCCTTCACCAGCTTCGTTGCCCTTCTCACGCTCCAGCACCTCAACGTCCTTCTTGTACTGAAGGGCCCATCTGCACTCCTTTGTGCCTAAAGAGCTTTGACTCCAGAATTGCCCCACATAGCTAGTCTCTAGCTGACAGTGAGACACTGTCTATTTAAGAAGGCAATTCACTCAGAAGGGGTTTGATAACTTCAAACATAAACAACATTACTGTCATAATAAAAGCCTGGAAAAGCCACCTGGCAGCCTAACCTACTGAATCAGGTACTTGTAATGAAAAAGTGATGATGGGTTAAAGTCATAATAACTAGAAAAGCCAGTCAATGGCTGCCAAAAACACTCTCAGGCTAATGTGAATGTCACTTTCAATTTGTTTTCTCATAATCTATCTGTCACATTGGACAGAGAGATTTGCTATAATGGCTAGTGTCTGCAGATTAAATGTGATTAATTCTCCAAAATGAAAGGAGTGCATCTTCATGCAAAAAATTAATTAGGCTTTAAAAATTTTCTTGCAAATCTCCAAAGAAAAGACAGACAAAAAAAGATAAGCTAGCCAGATTCTTTCAGGATTATAATTTAGTTACATCTATTACTTCAAATTCTCTCCTCTTTTTCAGAGTATGTTTTAACTTCTGTTCAAGGACTACAGCTGATTTTATATATACATGTACATGAAGATAAACAAATGACTATAGCTGAGAAGATGAAGTCTGGCATCCTATATTTCTGATTCTGTAACAGGCTTGTGACCAAAGACAAGGTTATTTCGTGTTTCTGTGTTTTGGACTAAGTATATGTGAGTATTCAGACAAGCTTTCTCTCTCACTTCTTCCCTGTCCCCTCAAGTTTTCAACCTGTTTTCAAAATTTTCCCTTGAAACTTCCAGCTCATGAGTAATAGACAACATCTGTAAAAACAATACCTACTGTAAAAATATCTGCTAAGGGATAGCTGCATAATGTCAAACACATCAACAAGTCATTAGCGCCCTAAGCTTCTGATGCATCATCTGACATCAGTGATGCCTGCAATCAGACTGGCAGAGGCTGCTGTTCTGGCTGGTCTTGCTTTTTCAAATTCCTCTTTGCATGTTCACTGCAAACTGTACAAAACTGATACGCCTTTTTGATGAAACAAAGGAAATATTATTGGACAAACTGCTGATAACAATAAGTTGTTATTTGCATATCTAAATGCTGTCTTATGAGTAAGCTCTGTAGGCCTGGGAATGGGTGGGTTTCTGTTAGAGTGACTCAGACTGTACCTTTGCCTAGTACAGGAGCTATAGTGGATAATAATCACCAAGTATCCTCCCATTGTACGTACACAGAAAAGTAAGAACCACTCTTTCCAGTCCAGGGAAACCTTCATCACTCAGTATATGTAGGAAAAAGCAAGCTTTTTCTCTAAAGTGAATTTTTCTTGGTGTTCCATGAAAACATTGACAATTTTCATCATGGAAATTTCCATTAAATTTTCACATAAGCTTTTAACCAGATTTGGAGTTTCTGATACCCAAAATTGTTAAGATTTATGACCCCACTTGAGTCTGCTTTTTTGACTTTTCTAATGCAAATGTGTCATCTTTTCCAGGACTCAGACAATGCAGCTAACAAGATCAGATTTTTGTCCCAATCTGAATATATTGCCCCTTTAATTGGGATCTAGTTCCAAGGTTTTCCCCTTCTTTCTCTTCTCTACCTACCTACTTACCTTACCTGCCTTTTATAGCATTGCCCCTCCACCTTTTTAGTGATAAATATCAATGTCCCCTCCAGCTCCCCCCTGCAGTTCGTTTGCTTCCAACATTCGATCTATTTTGCTAATGAGTTGATAAACCTGCTTTCTTGCACATTATACACCAGTATATGGTATGGTACACCAGTGCTGATAGTGCAGGGCAGGGATGCTACACACCTACTGCTTACTTATTTCCTCCAAACTAAACGCACTTGGGAGTCAGCCTGGATAGAACAGCTTCAGGTACCCACCCTTTGAAGGGAAAATCACAGGTAAAAATCAAAATGCCACAAACTCTTTATGACCTGTAGACCTGTTCCTTGTATAACAGGCGTTTCTGACACTGGAACTTCAGGTGCTTTTTGCACTGCTCCAGGTTTTGGAGATGGTCCAAAGCTGCTCTTGGAAGACCCTGGTGAGACATAGGTGTATTTTGCGTGCAATGAGCCATTGTGTCACTTGTCTGCAGTCTCTCTGAACTCTGTCATTTCCTGAAAAAAGGGGTGCTTCCTTTCCAAGTCCTCTGATGGATGAAGACCTTTATCAAGACATTACAGCTCTCCACCCACAGAAGAAACTAATTTGGAAAATGTAGGCAGCAAGACATGAGACAAAACTCTCCTGTCCTGCGTTTAGCCGAGGACCAGGTACCCCCTGTACCATACCTGTGCACAGAGAGGGGAACGCAAGTCCCGTGGCCCCATCATGCCCACATCACTCTCAGGTTGTCAGACTGGGACATGGTGGTGATATGCAGGGGGCAGCATGTACCTGGATTTCACCCTGGTGTGAATTTGCATGTGTGTGAATCCATGTGCAGGATTCAAGGGCTCAGAAACTCCCTGACTCCCAGTTTGTATGTGCATGCTTTACCTCCAGCAAAGCTGTCCAAGTAATGATGTTATTAAGGAATCCTGGGACAGTGGGGATTGTGCTCATGGTGATGAATACCAAGCCATGGAGATGACCTACCTGGGACTTTTTAGGCAGCACAAGAAGCAAGAGAAAAAGGGATAAATAAAGAATGGGAGTAAAGCAGCTGTGTGCAAATACTCGAGTCAGTGTCTGGACCTTCTATCCTCTGTTTGTAGTTAATGCAACACCCAAATCTTTCCACAAGCATGCTCAGTGTAAGAAAGCTGGTGTAAAAATGGAACCTGGGTTGTTGTATGAGTGCTGAACAGCAGACGCATTTATGATGAATCTGTGGGAGATGAGATGATTTCTGCCCTCAGTCTAACAAAGTTAATCATCTTCTCATTCAGCACTTTATGTTTCCAAATTGCCAGAGCAGTTTGGAAAAGTCACTATGTGAGCACTTTTACAAATAACCCTACAAAGACGTGAGAGTATTAGGCAGTTGATGGACACTTCTGTTTAGTAGTGCCATTTCTAAGAGATCGTTGAGAAGAAGCTGCTGTGCAGGGGTGGCTGTAAAGCAGATGATAGCTCTAATCAGGGCATGCATGCACCAGGCTCCTCCAGTGTGTTTCCTGAATGCTAAAGGGTGCTGAGAGCCAAGTAGCCCTGAATTCTCTCTGCTGTGATCCAAAGTAGGCCATTTTCATGGTGCCCTGCAGTTTCCCCTCTGCTAGGTCTGTGGAAACAACTGGAAAGCTGAGTTTTCAGAGCTCTGCAGAGGGCAATCCTACAGACAGCAGCACAGGTCCACCCAGCCTGTTCCCTGGTGAGCTTCTGGAGTGTAGGGTATGGACGCGCTGACCTGGTCTGCAGGTAAGATTGAGTGGGTGATGATGCCCTCTAGTGACTTCCCAAAGAGAAATCAGGATGGTGCAACTAACAAGGGAAGGTTTTTGATCTAGTCTAAGACCTATGCTGATAAAGAATTCAGGTCTCGGTCTTTATTTTTTCTGTCAGACTGAAGGCAATTACTTTATTTATTGCCAGAAGCATGTTAAATTGTTCCAACATAATATGAGCTTTGTGAAATATTGGTCTTGGTACAGTTTGAATTTCATCTCTCTAGCCCTTTTGTTACAGAACTCTACTCAGAGTAGAGTTTGCATGAAAGAAAATACACAGCTACACTAGTCCTATTTAAATAAGGACCTTTTTATAACACATGGGCTATGTTTTCATACAAACCTTTCTTTCTTTCTTTCATGTAAATACTTGAAATTCAGGTTAAAAAATACAGTAACTGGATTTATTCCCTGCACTCACCTAGTGGACCTGGCTTAAGTTTGTGGGATGTCTTCATAATTTCTTTCTTTATTTCCAGCTGTGTTAGGTGGAATTTTGGATCAAACGTTTTATAAGAATAGTGTTACTTATGCTGCCAGTGTTTTCTAAATGGAGAAGATGAGTCACTTGTGTGTGCAGGAATGGTGGATATAAAAGGTTTACAATCACCAGGTTTTCCTTCAAAGGAGCTCTGATCCACCCACCCTTTGCTATGCCCTTAGCTTTTCATGAACCCATTCATTCTGCAGACACGATCTGGTTTGCTCACACACTCCCACGTCTGTGCAGTGTTTCTTGTTTCCCCTATAAATGAACGTTATGATTTTTAAAGCACTGCTTCCATTCATTCACTACCTCTAAAAGAGCTTCTTCTGTGACATCTATCACTTGTACACATACTAGTTAACTATCGTTCTTGGATTACAATTGCAGTTTTGCTGTTTTGTATCCCTTCTCTTGGGAAGAGGGCTCTTTGGCAGAAGTACCTTCTTTTTTTGGTGTGTGCTCTTATTACTGAAAATATGTCAATGCTAAATAAAAATTTCCAGATCATCTCAAGTCCAAAAACTTTAGTAGTTTCCCTGTTTGTTTCACCATTATTCATGGCCTCAGTCTGAGGTAAAGGAGTAGGAGCATTGGGAGGGGAAAAGATATTCCCTTTGTGCACAGCAAAGGAGCCACCACCCTACCCCTTTGGCACCTCTTGTTCCCAGAACACATGAAAATGGCCAAACACATCATAAACTTAAATATTTTGCCTTGTACCAAATCTGCATCCTCCTTGTTTGCATCATTCCTTGTGTCTACAAATACTTAGTCTGCAAGATCTCTCGGTGAGGACTGTCCTCCTGCTCGGTGGGATATACCCAGCCCAGTGTGGTCCTCAGCCCTAGCTGTAGTCTCTAGATCAACACTGTACCAGTGGGTGGTGGATGAGTTTGTGAGGACTGCATGAAAAGCTTACAGGCCAAGTGACGAGCAGGTAGTATTAGAGATAGGAGAAGTGAGAAAGGATGCCAAATGGGAAGGGACACAGAGGAGAACAGAGGCGATAAACTGGAAAATGTAGGGAAAAGAAAGAGATAGATACATTGGATTTCCAATTCGACCAGGTTCTTTGTATCTCAATACTTCTCCCAAAAGCTGGGAAGCAGAGGCACCATGTTTGCAAGGGGTGAACAGTAAGGAGGGAGATAGAGGAGGAGAGACACAGAACAAAGAAAAATGTGTTGGAAATGGGGCAGAAAAAAACAGGTATGTGTCACAAGATACCTGAGCATTTTATCTTTGCTGTCACTTGGACCATCTGAAATAATCAGAGGGTATTAATCAGATTAGCGACAAGAATTCAGTGGGTGGAAAAGTGGGACAATCTGCTTATATTATGCATGTCAGCATGTATGACTTCTGTGCTAATTCAAGGTGTCTGTTTTGCCAGTCCTAGGTGTTCCTTCAAGCTGACAGAAAAGAGCTCTAGGTGCAAAGAGATGTATTTAATTAGGAACAACACCAATCTGTATTTTACTACTTACAGATCTCAATTAGAAGAGGCTTAAAAATGTGCTAGACCCTGTATTAATAGGTCCTGTATGAACAGGGCATCATGTCTGCAGGACCTCCCCTTTGGGGAGTGAGGAGTGAAACAGAGTGAGATGTCTCTATTTATTTGGTGTTTGGTGTTCTCGATTAAGACTGTCAATTATCAAAGTTAGTTTTATGCTTCGATCATAGCTTTTTTGGTGTAGGGGCTGTCTCTTTGTTATGTACACAAAACCTTAAAAAAACTAAGGCCCTACCTTGTTGGTACTACTATAATTCTTTTTTTTTATTAGTAGCTTTTTGTGAACAGGTTATTTTTATATACAGATAATGTTGCTGGAAAATGGAGTGAGTTCATGCAGTACTGGAGGAGGAGAAAGCAAGCCAGCAAAACTGCTGTTCAAGTGATCAGCTAAAGAACCACTCCCAGACCTCTGTTAGTAATTAGTGTTCTAAAATATTAAAAAAAAATACGGTAAACTTGCCAGATACTTCAAAACTATAACCTCTGCTGTTCTTGTCATCAGGCTTATCAGTTCAGTCCCTGAGTTACCAGCATAGAATTGGGTCAGCTTCTTTTAATAAGGAGCTTTGTTTTTATTTTTAACTTCCTTTGGTCCTTTGAATGTTAGGAAAGTAACTCTTTATTGCATTATCAGAGAATCACAGAGTCATAGAATCTTTGAAAGGGACCTTTAAAAGTCATCTAGTCCACCCCCCCTGCAGTGAGCAGGGACATCTTCAACTAGATCAGGTTGCTCAGAACCTCATCCAACCTGACCTTGAATGTTTCCAGGGATGGGCCATCTACTACCTCTCTGGGCAACCTCTTTCAGTGTTTCACCACCCTCCTTATAAAATATTTCTTCCTTATATCTAGTTTAAAACTGCCCTCTTTTAGTTTAAAACCATTACCCCATGTCCTATCGCTATAGGCCCTGCTAAAAAGTCTGTGTTCATCTTCTTATAGGCCCCCTTTAAGCATGGAAAGGCTGCAATAACATCTCCCTGGAGCCTTCTTTTCTCCAGGCTGAACAACCCCAACTCTCTCAGCCTGTCCTCATAGAAGTGTTCCATCACTCTGATCGTTTCTGTGGTCCTCCTCTGGACTTGCTCCTAACAGGTCCATGTCTGAGGGCTCCAGAGCTGGATGCAGTACTCCAGGTGGGGTCTCACCAGAGCAGAGTAGAGGGACAGAATCACCTCCCTCCACCTGCTGGCCACAGTTCTTTTCATGCAGCCCAGGATACAGTTGACCTTTTGGGCTACGAGCACACATTGCTGGCTCATGTCTAGCTTTTCATCCACCAGTACCCCCAAGTCCTTCTTGTGGAGGCTGCTCTCAATCCCTTCATCCCCCAGCCTGTACTGATATTGGGGGTTGCCCTGACCCAGGTGCAGGACCCTGCACTTGGCCTTGTTGAATCTCATGAGGTTCACATGGGCCCATTTTCTCAAGCTCATCCAAGTCCCTCTGGATGACACCCCGTCCCTCAGGCGTGTCAACTGTAATACACAGCTTGGTGTCATCTGCAAACTTGCTGAGGGTGCACTCGATCCCACTGTCTATGTCATTGATGAAGATATTAAAGAGTACTGGTCCCAATACAGACCTCTGAGGGACACTGCTTGTCACCAATCTCCACCTGGACATTGAGCCGTTGATGCCGTCCCTCTGCAGACCATCCAACCAATTCTTCATCCACCCAACAGTCCACCCATCAAATCCATCTCTCCAATTTAGAGAGAAGGATGTTGTGGGGGACTGTGTCAAAGGCCTTGCAGAAGTCCAGATAGACAACATCAGTAGTTCTTCCCTTGTCCACTGATGTGGTCACTCCATCACAGAAGGCCACTTGGTTGGTCAGCAAGGACTTGCCCTTGGTGAAGCCATGCTTACTGTCTTGAATCACCTCCCTGTCCTCCATGTGCCTTAGCATAGCTTCTAGGAGGATCTGTTCCATGATCTTCCCAGGCACAGAGGTGAGGCTGACAGCTCAGTAGTTCCCAGCATCCTCCTTGATACCTTTTTTAAAAATGGGTTCAATGTTTCCCTTTTTTCAGTCTCCAGGGACTTCACCTGACTGCCAAGACTTTTGAAATATTGAGAGTGGCTTGGCAACTTCATCAGCCTATTCCCTCAGGACTCTGGGATGTGTCTCATCAGGTCCCAGAGACTTATTCAGGTTCCTCAGGTGGTCATGAACCTGATCTTCTCTTACAATGGGAGGGACTTTGCTCCTTCAGTCCTGATCTTGCAGGCTATCCCCTCAAGAGGTGTGCGATGAGACACTGCCAGTGAAGACTGAGGCAAAGAAGGTGTTGAATACCTCAGCCTCCTCCTCTTCCATTGTTGCCAGTCTGCCAGTCTTGCTCATCAAGGGGGTATGCTTTCTTTTACCTTTCTTTTCTGGCTGACATATCTATAGAAGCCCTTCTTGTTACTCTTTGCATCCTTTGCCATGGATGTGCCTTGGCTTTCCTGACCCCATCCCTACACAACTGGGCAGCATCCCTGTACTCATCCCAGGATTCTGGACCCTACTTCCACTGTCTGTGCATTCCTTCTTGCCCTTTAGTTTGCCTATCAGCTCTCCACTCAGCCAGGCGGGTCTCATGCCTTCCTTTCCCGATTTCTTACACTTGGGGATTGAGAGCTCTTGCACTCTATGGAAAGCATCCTTAAAGATCTGCCAGCTCTGTTCTGCTCCCTCGTCCCTGAGGACAGTTTCCCAGGGCGTCCTATTGACTAATTCCTTGAAGAGCTGGAATTTTGCTTTCCTAAATTTCAGGGTCCTGACTTCACTCTTTGCCTGACCCATATCCCTCAGGACTGCAAACTCCACCAGTGCATGATCACTGCAGCCCAGGCTGCCTCCAGTCTTGACGTCACCAATTAGCTCACTTGCTTTGTTGATGAACAGGTCCAGTATAGCATGCCTTCTGGTAGGGCTGTATATTACCTGGCACAGGAATTTATCCTTCATGCACTTCAGGAGTCTCCCGGATTGCCTACAGCTTGCTGTGCTACTTTTCCAGCAGATGTTGGGGTGGTTGAAGACCCCCAGCAGGAAGAGAGCCTGCAAGCACCATGCCTCCTGTAGCTGGAGTGAGAAGGCTTTGTCAATAGACTCTCCTTGGTCGGGCAGCCTGTAGTAGACACAAACGACAAGGTTCCCTTAGTTGCCTGATTCTGATTCTTACCCATAAGCTTTCAATCTGCTCGTGGCTGTTCCTCAGAGACAGCTTTTTGCGCTCTATCCATGTCTTGACGTAGTGGGCAACACCACCACCCTTCCTTCCTCGCCTGTGCCTTCTGAACAGCCTGTACCCATCGATAGCCACACTTCACTCATGGGATTCCTCCCACGGAGTTTGAGTAACGGCAATCAGGTCATAGCTTTCTAGCAGCATGGTGGCTTCTAGCTTCTCCTGTTTGTTGCCCATGCTGCACGCATCGGTGTAGAAGCACGTCAGCTGAGCTGTCAGACCTGTCACCCTCTTAGAGGACCCCACTTTAGTTCCTCTGAGGTCTTTCTCTGCTGCAACAGGCTGAGGGGCCTTGCTAGCACCTTGTCCTTCTAATGTTGGTGTGTCATCCCACAGCCTGTGGTGGGTAAGCCTGATTATAGTGATTATTTAATTAACATTTCGTCACAATTGCATCTTTTCTCCTACTGTCTATATTGTGAGTATTTTGACTTACTTTTTGGGTCTTTGCTACTTCCTACACAGAGTAACTTTCATATCTGTTTTAACCTTTAGCATTTTGTGCTTTCAGATCTACAGTTGCTTTCATTGGTTAAAGTTCCTTTGATTTTTTCAGATAAGTGCTGTACTCTGACAAGGTAAAATAATACAGGAAATAAACAGAAAAATTTGGAAGCTAAGTCCAGCTGTCCGTATTATTTATATAATACTCTACTTTTTCAGGATACACTTCACATAGCAATTAATCTTCCAAATACTCAAAAAAAAAAAAAAAAGAAAAAGAAAAAGAAAAAGTTATTTCTTACTATTCTTGCTCTGTCTCTAATGATGGAGGAATACAGAACAATATGATGGTGCTTGCACTAAAGAATTTATATCCTAAGCCTGAGATAAGAAATGCCAGCAGGTCACAGAATAAGAAAATCACAAGATGCCAGCAATGTAAACATTATTTTCTTCAGTAGGCATTGCAGCTAAGGAAGATAAATGAAACTTTTTTTGATTGAATGAATTTTTTAATTTATACTTTTTTTTTCATTTTGTGTCTGAAAAAGCAGAATAGATAAGAGGAACTTACCACTTTTCCAAGGGAGTCAACACTCAGGAATGGATGGCTCCTACATTTAAGCAAGTTGTTCTTTGCCTATTGTTGATATATCATAGAAAAATTGAAAGGAATAGGTCTGTGCAGGTAGAACTGGGAACAGAATTTGGCTGCAAAGCCTTGATGACTGGTGAGGGTACACAGAAGGGCAAGGACCTGTGTTGTAGTTGCATAACTGGCAGTTGAAAAACCGCTTTCAATTATAAACTAAAAAGTGCAGAAGAAACACTGAGATAGCAATTCCTTTAATCCTACACTTTCAGTCACATGATGGGATAGGACCACACTTTGAGTCAATCTGATTTTTCTTCCCATTGGTTTAGGATTCTGCCACAATTCCCTAATTGCTGTGGAATGTTGGTAATAACAAGCAGGGCATTATCACTCCATCTGGATTGTACAGTACTAGAATAGTTTGCATTTGTTTAGTCTCATTTACCATGGGGAATTTAGATGTAACCTGACTGGTGAACCTACATGACTAATATTACCTTTTTAGGAGTGCAGAAATTGAGATGAATGGTGATGGTATTTTTTTTTTTCTCCACACTGTACAGACTAGGAAAGCCTAAGATTGGAGCAGGGTCTTCAAATCCTTGAAGGGTTAATTGTTTTAACCCCTAAACTATAAGTACAGCTTGCACAATAATCTTCATTCTCACCGTAAGTGTCTTGGGCATACTCTGAAGAAATTCATAGTAGGAACTTTTAAAATGCTGTAATAGAGAACAAGTTTTGTCAGGTTTTCAAAATATATTGCATTTTTAAGAAATATGTAAGAATTTGTATGAATACTGAGAACATACGTAATCTCTCATTCCTGAGACCTGCTTTGTGAATACTCTTATGGCTAGCATGATTATTTGAGCTGTCAGTTCATAGTTCTACCATTCCTTCTAAGGTCTACTTCTGTAACACAGAGAATTCACATGCTTCTTAGCTGATGGTTTTGACTACACTGTAAGACAACAAAAGATTCGGACCTGGGCTTATTTGAACCAAGTAAAACCTTTAATGCTATAAAATCCACATAGCTTATTTCTAACTAGTGCTTTCTTGTGAGCAAAATATAGTAGGATCTTTACAACAAAATGCATGATTTCTGTTTCTCAGAATTACGATTTGAGAAAGGTGTTGGCTTTTCCACTCCTCTGATAGGTAGGATTTACAATTTAAGTGAAAATGTGTCATGCTGACTACTTTTAAATGCTTTATTATTTATATTTCCTTTTTTTTCCACTCACAATGGAGAAATACATGTAACACAACAGAGTGGTCTGGATAGTGATTACCAGACAGTGGCAGAGAAAGAAGTGAACATATTAAAGACAAGAGAACCATGTGTGTGACTTGAACACTCTGTGAAATTATTTTACCGTGTTAAGGTGCAAGGCATGAGAAACAAAATAGTCTCTCCCTTGCATGCAAGTGTGCAAACAACTACATACCCTGTGTTTAGGAGGAAGAGAAAATTTCATAATTACATGGGTATTCTGTTTCCCAGTAGCGCAGTTACCAATACTTCCAATAGCGCATTATACATTATGACCCTAAAAGTGTAAAATCAGACTCACAAGAAGTAGCTTTTTGTCTGAATTAGCTGGTAAGAGCTCAGGACCCTGGGGGTGCCTATATTTTGCATCCCCTTCTCCCCTCCTTGTTATTCTGAAGGATGTGTACTGAAATCACCAGCTGATTTCCTACAGTCTATCAGCCATCTGATAACCACTACTGACCTTGACTAGACCAGAATGATTATTTAGCCATTTAGGTGTGAGAGATAAAGTTAGTCAAATTTCTTGGCCATACTTCATCATTCACTCCAGGCAAGTGCATGTAGGCATGATGAACCTATCACAGCTGTGGTTTAATGGGTTATAAACAATTAAGTAATTATAAATCAATGAGCTCTGTAACTCTGGTATTATAACAATTACATTTTAAAAGGCACTACTTAGTTACAACTCAGGGATTATTTACAGGCAATAATTAAGGTCAAACTGACTTCCTCCTGTTACACAGAGTATTTGTATGAGCAGCATGTCAAACAATAATTAATTTAAGGCAAACCTAATTGCCTAGGCTATTGAAATGTGTCATTATTCTAGAGAATATGCTCTTGTGTCTATCACTGGTTATATTTCAAAGAGGAACGATGTCTTTTTTTAAAAATAAATATGTAAATTGTCTTAATATGCTACTTTTCAGTTAGAGTGAAGGAAATGATACTCAGCCATGGGAAAAGGCATAAAGTAACAGGAAAAAGAGTATGGCACATTCCAGGTATGAAGCAATCCTGTGAAGAAAGAGTACTTGGGAAAAATTAGTGCAATCATTTTACAGGACTATTCCCCAAAGTATATTTCCCAGTGCTTTGTCCAGTCTAGTTTGCAAAGATGCAAATGATGTCGTTTTTATAGCTTCCCTTAGGGGAGATTATTCCAGTCTAATAACACTAACAGTGAGGAAATTTTACTGATGTTCAAACTGTATTTCTTTACCTGACTTTACCCCATTGCTCCTAGTTGTAAACTCCTGCAGGCAATTTGGAATAGTTCCTCTCCTTCCTGGGTGTTCTGAGCCAAGCAATACACAAGTATTTCTTTTAATCTTTCATCAAAGTCTGTCTAAATGATGGACGTTTGGGCCTGGGAGAGCCTCCAAGTTTGAATGCAGCCTCTGATCACTGTCCTGTGTCCACACATATGTCTGTGCAGGGACATGCTCGTGTGCAGAGATGTGTACTCATGAAATGCTTACACCAGACAATGCCCCCACAGAACCCAGTGACTGATGAAGCATTCTCTTGCAAACAGACTTATTTTCCAGTTAGAAGAAAAGTCACCTCCAAGGCCGTTAGCCTTGAGGAAAGGTGAATTCATAGGGTCAGCACAGAGTCATAAAGGTGGGAAGGAACCCCAGGAGGTCTCTGGTCTGACCCCCATCACAGAGAAGGGTGAACTATGAATGCAGACCATGTTGTACAGGACTTTGCCCAGTTGGGTCTTGAAAACCTTCAAGGACACAGGTTTCCAAACCTTTCTTGGTGACCTGTTCAAACACTTCATTTTCTCATTGAAATATTTTTTCCTTTATACCCAGTCAAAAACTAATCTTGTGCTTGGTAGTCTCATGAACTTTGAAAGGCAGCACAGACTTCTCCAGTTTTAGGTCAGATGAACGTTGTCAAGTTACCGTCCCGCGCTGGGTTTTGCTTTCCTGTCCACATAATTTGTTTAAATGACAAATCTGAAAAAAATAGTCTTTGGAGTAACATTTTGAGAAGGCATGCTTACAATGGGCTTGTGCTAAAACACTTTAAAGTGTAGTCATATTGAGCCATTTCATAAAACATTGAAAAGTTTCTGCTGTTTAATGCAATACCTAACATTACGTGACCATTGGTAGTCACACTGTGCAGTCTTTCTGCATTATCCATATTAAAAGTGGAATCTTCCACATGAAATACCCTTCTTCCTGGTCATGATGCCTACATCAGATCACCTCCTAAGGGGATTCACTTTCAGATCCTGGTGGCACAATTAACTCTATCACCCACAACCACAACCACATGCTTCAATTCTGCTTAGTGCTCCTTTGTTTTCTCTGCACTCCTACTGCTGAACAGGTACTGAGCTTTCCCCAGCTCCATCTCACTAGAACAATCTTTCTCCTCTTTTTCATCTCCTTTGGCACTGGATAATTCGGTCACCTACTGGTGTCCCTCCCTGAAATATATTAATGTATGTTACAGTTCTGGCAGACTTGACTATCACCTTGTACTCATCCCAGCTTGAGGTGTCACTGATAAAAAGATAATATATATCCTTTTTGCAACAGCAAGTATAGCAAATATTTATTTTATTTTATATTATTTTTAGCTAACAAGCTCTAGTTCTTGCACTCTTTTGAAGATGCCTGCCCCTTCTTGCTCTCCTCTATGTCACTTCCAGATGCCATATATGTTGAAGTGGGGTTCCCAGTCCTAGGCTCAGTATTCCTGCTAAAGTCTTACTATCACTGAAATCATATTTCATGTCTCTGTCTGTCAGGCAGTGCTCTGCTTTACACATGCAAGGGTAGCCTCTCTCATTTTTCTGTTGTGGCAGCACAATGTTTACCCAAGTGCAGCCTGTGCTCAGATAGGTCCCCTGCCTCCATGTACCCAAAACTATTTTCTGTATGTTCATTCACAATTCTGTTTTTGTACAGTTGAACACATCTATGTAATTGCAGCATCTTCCACTTGACCCTGTTATTAAATTGTATTCTACTTTTCTTCCAGTTTGCTAAGGATGTTCTCTGTATTTTATTCAGAAGTAAGGGTTTAGTAAAATGTAGTTGCAAAAAACTCCAAAAAACAACAGAACAATTTGATTAACACATGTCAGATGTAATTCTGTTTTGTGAAAGTCACAATATTTGTACTGGGGAAAATAAGCATTAGTTTAGGAGGTGATACATGTGAAAAAGGAACAAAATAGAATCCTTGCTTTATAAATAGCTGCATTGGAAAAATGCATCTATAGTTCTTATGATATAGTTTCCAAAACCCAAGGATGAAGTATTTAATACAAAAGGCTGACTAGGAAGCCATCTAAAAAATAACAAAATGAAAGAGATATATTCTAAAGTGACTGCATTTGTTTTTAATTTAACAAAAAAACAGGTTTACAATAAGATTATTTTGTAGAGATCTACAGACACACATAGAGCCCAAAATAATAACTGAGGGATACTGTAATATCCTTTAAGCAGGAATATTTCAAAGGGGACAGGCTTTTCAAAAAGCTTGGCTTCTTTTTAAGAACGAAACAACTAGCAGCGTTCTTAGAGAATTTTAGCATGCATGGCTTTGAGCACTTCTGAAAATTTGCCTATAGAGGTGGATGCTGAGCACTTGAAAAAATTATCCTTGAGCTCTTTGGAAAATCTGGCTACATTTTAGACAAATGCCTGCTCTATGATCTCTTGCCTTTTGATATACTAAAGCTTCACATTGCTATTTGATGAACTGCTTGTTGACAGATATTTGTCAGATTTTAGCTGGCTTTAAAAAAGAAAAACAAGGGGGGGAGGGGAATGTTGGATTTTGTAGAGATGTAGCTAAATTTTATATTTAGAGGGAAAGTAAACAGCGAGCCAAGCAATCAATTAAATTTCTCAGTCCCTTGAGAGGACCTGGAGCATACAGTCCGAGTGTAGGCCTGCAGAGTTGTTCTAGCACTCCAATCCTTAGTTACATCAAGGCTTCATGATTTTACTAATGTTACTGAGAAATGTTTGCACATATTTTTCCACTACCATATGGGGAGAGAACACAGCAATATTTTATGCTGACGCAGTGAACGATTAGGCAGTTTGGAAAGTACGCTACAGGTAAGTACCATAACTAATCCCACTGCAGAATAAATTGTTACTAATAAAAGAAATAATAAGAGTATGTATACTTGGATGTATTTCACAAAGAGATGATTTTTAAATATCACAGACAATTGCCATATTAATCTAAGTTTAGTGTGGCACCCATTTACTAAGGTTTCTGGATTGCATTTGTGTTTTTCAGGTATATGATTTGACACAATAAATCATTCCTATATTTGGTCCTGCTAGTGCTAATGTTAATTTGGGAATTCTTTTCCATTCTCCCACCCTCTGAAGAACATCTAAAGTGAATGTACAGAATACGCATTTCTGGAAAAGTCCTTGTGTATTTAACTGACAATTAAAATCTTGCTGTACTTTTCTTGCATTTCTGGACATATAGCAGCCAAAACGCAATCTGATGCAAATCCAGATTGGATCAGCAGGAATATTTTGGCTGGCCTGAAAGTGTCCTAGGTGAAACTGTAAGTCTACCTGTTGAATTATACCCCCAACTGTTACATGGGCAGTAGCCAATGTCTGACAGACTGCCTGGAGCAACACTGTTGCATCCTTTTTCATCCATGTATATAAAAATGGCCCAGTTTTTTTGAACATATGCCTCTTGCTGTACTCATGAATGTAAAATTTACAAGAGTAGTAATTATTTACAGAACAAGGTGGTTAGCTTGCTCTTGTATCAACTACCAGTCCTATCCTGATTAATCAGTATTTAATTATGCATTCCACATCTCTATTAACCTTTAAAAATATTTTTTGCTACCTATGAGACAACTGTATATAGTAGGAATTATTTTAGAACTTATTTGGATGATTAATTCTTTGTTCTTCAACTTGGTGGGAAGGGTAGACTTGTTCAATGCATTTCTCAAAATTACATGAAAGTAGTTTCTTGAGCAATAGAAGTGGCAGAACTCTGCCATGGGTGCAGTAATCTGGGCTTCATGATAGAAGATGACTAATAATGCTTCTTTTTAGAAGCTATTTGTTTACTTATTCCCCACAGCCTCTCTCCAAAGATTGTACAAGAGATGCTTAGCTATAGCAGCAAGGTAAAGATATGATTGCATAATAGATATGGTTTAGGATGAGTTTTAATCTTTACTGAATCTTCTCACTAAATAGTGAATGATATGTAGCTGATGGAAGAGATACAGGAGAGGAAGAACAGATGGTGTTTTGACTGATTCTATGATATTGTAATTATGTTTCTAAACCTGTGCCAGGTGCTTTAACAACTCTAGCTAGGTTTTAATTTATGTGTATGTAAATAAATAAAGATTGTGGTTAATGTTCCTGTTTCCTGAAATAAGACTTTATATAGGTGTCAGTGAAAACAATGTAATTGAGGCCTAGAAAAAATAGGAGACAATTATTGGAACTGTGCAACTAAAGTAATGGGGTGCTTGAGAGGTTGACTGGGTAGCTAGGGGGGAGGTGATTTAGCAGGCTATTTATAGTCCATCAAAGGGTCTCAATTTGTCTTTTAATAAGGACATGAAAGCTAGGGAATGACCAAAGAGATTTGCATACAAATTTTTGACTGAGCTGCTTGAAAGCTTGATCGGCATCATGCTTCATTACTGTGCTACATCAGTAAAGGGAACTTGAACAACAAATCTGGTCTTGATTTAAATATGTGTTTAAAGGTGACTGGGTGAGTGAAAGTTCCTGACTGGTGGGAGAGGGAGGCTTCTGCTAGGGATGCAGGGCTAATGGATGAACAGTCAAACCTGGAATAGCATGCAGGGACCCTGGAGGGTGAGTGGGAGTACACAGAGCAGGAGAAAGGATATGCAGCTGACAATGTCATACATATAAATTTTAGGAGATCTTAATTATTATATTCTTAAGAGTTTAACTTGATTTAAATTTAGATGTTTATTTTAGTGCAACATAAATCAGATAACATTAATTATAATATGGTATTATTAGCTCCCAAATAACTGTATTTAACACACTGCATTTGTCTCCACTGAAAGCATAGACGTGGGAAAGAAACAATCTTGTTCAACCCACAACGGAAAAGACTTCAGATTTTTGTGAAATGCAGTAATTTTTTCTATGTCACAAAATATTTTTTGTATTTGTTGGTTTAAAATGTCTTGTAAAGCCATACAAGATTATAACAAATCTCGTAATTCTCCTTTTAAGTTTCTATGATGATGGTTATTGTGCAATTTGCATTTCAACATACAGTTATGGACTCCAGCCCTACTGGAGCACAGTCAACTTCTGAATAAACAACAACAAAGAGAGGATATATATGTACTCACAGGAGATGAAAATTACAACTGTTTTCCAGTTTATAGTTTTTAAATGGGCTTGAGTCAATTAGCAAAATCTTCTTTCACCATAGATTATAGCAATTAATTTATTAAAATGAGGGGTGGTCACCTAGTGCAACTTCTTAAGCAGCTGTTCTTCTTTCAGTGATAGGCAGAAGTCTTAAATCTTTTCTCTGCTGCAGTACCTAGCAGCAGTCACTTGTCCTTGCCAAAATCCATAAAGCTGATGCCTTATCCTTCTCTAAATCCCTCCTCAAAACCTTCTTCTGCTGTGATGCTCATGAACCACTCCCATCGGTTAGGCAAGTAGTGAGCTGTAGTGAAGTCTGTTTGCTTTACAGTTATGCAGTCTTTCCAATCCACTCCCACCTTGTGGTTTATCTGTTCCATCCATCACTTTCATCCCGGCCAATAAAAACACTGTTAGATCTCTGATGCAGGAACTCTTTCTTATTATTGTTTGCAAAACACCTAATTAAATTAAATCCTTTAATTTGGGGGTTCTATGTGCAACTATAATATAAGTAGTAAATAATAACTTTGTAAGATTAGCATTATCTCTAACCCAAAAATCTGGAAATAAGATTTCAGTAGTAAGTGATTTGTGCTGTACTGGGAGGAACTAAGCAGCAGAGAAGGCACTGGGGTGCCACAGCAGAATCTTGTCACCAGGCAAATCCTGCCCAGTAATATGGACGAGCACTAATAGTTTTGGGGAACTGTGCATGTGCAAGACTACACAGCTTGTACTCAAAACACCATCCAGACTAGGAAGTTAAAACAAAAAGGATTTCCATTGTAAGATGTTTTTTAGTACATAGCAAATTAATTTCTCCAAACTTAGGTCTGATTTATTGGTTGTTCCTAACATCTGGTTGACCATCTGCACACAAAAAGTTTCACACATTAATGGAGTTTAGGAATAAAATGTAACCTGGGAGTCCTCATCCTTGAACCACAGTAACATATCTTCTCTGTTTCATCACAGAACTGAAGAGATTCTTAGTTAAACCTTACAGGAGAGGTTACAGGTGAAAGTCCTGGGTCATAACCTCAGTGTGACTTGGCTTTTAACAAGTCACCTTGGCTGTGATATTGATAATTGGGTCAAAACCAGCAATAAAATGAATACACAGTGCATCACTAAGCCAGGGGGAGAACACTATGTCTTTTCAGACCTCTTTGTAACTGGTCATACCTGTTCTAAAATGAGTACATTCTTTGAGAAGTATTGAAGGAAACTGACCTTACCTTAGTGTCTAATCATAATAAATGACAAGCTGGGTTAATTATTACTTGGTAATTCTTTATTTAAACTTTATACTAAGATTCAATTGCAGTATATTCTTTCATGCAGAACATAAAAGATGTAATTGTGTGCAGAGTGGGTGTGGTGTTTCCCTAGGTCAAGTAAGGCGTAATTTGTTTCTATACTAGCCCTGTATGAAAAATCCATGCATGCTGTGGATGAATATCCTGGTTTATAGGACTGTGTCTATTAGTAGTTTGTGCAAATTGAGGACAGTGACTTTCTTAATGCTTGGAGTGACTTTTCTTCCTAACCGGATGTAAGTGAGCAAGATATAGATGTGTTTGCACAGTGCAGCAGTAACTTAATAAAACCTTCCAGACCCAGTCTAGATCTTCATTCTTCCCCGTTCCATAACTCAGTATTTCTAAATTAGCTGGCCCAATGACTCCATCTTGTAGTCTTGTAGGACTTACTAAAAACTCAGCATCCAGACTTTGCTTCTAGGCTATTGATTAGCCATCCCCAGGGATGAAACAAAGCAATTTGTACTGAACCATTTTTATCTAGCTAACTGAAGCTGGCATTCTGCTGTCAAGAAATCTGTTAGAGGCAGTACCTCACTGAATCACTTTTTTGAACCAAAACATGTGTAGCTTTTCCATGTGCTTCACATGTATAGTTGTTGCACCAAGGAATTTGTGTGAATTAATAGAGGCACTAGATGTGTGGAATGAGACATGGGCAGATAAAAGTAGAAGTCACTGCGGAAAATGTCTATATAATTTTTACAAAATAATGCAGTATCCTGAGAAAGGGGGAATGCTAGCTAATCCTCAAGGGTTTTGCTTATTCTTCTGCAAAATAGGATTCTTCTTTTTATTTAATTGCCTGCCCAAACAACCCCAACCTTGCCCAAAAAAACACCAAATCCAACAATGTTCTAAAAGCTTCTGAACCTGACTTCCTTGGATTGCCATCAGGTTTCTATCAAAACCAACAAGATCCTGTTGAGATTGAGATTCAATGTCAGAATTGTAGCTAATTCCCAGGCAGGTATGAAAGACTTTTTCCACCAGATTTCTCCTCACAGCTGCTGCCCTTTCTCACAAAGCTGTCTTTTCTCTTTGTTCTTTCTTCCTACAGCTCTCACAGATTTTTTGAGCTGGAAGCCCCTGGCCATTCCCTACCTCAGGAACTGGTGACAAGCTGATACCATCTCCCTGTGCTTATTCTGGATTTTTTAGAATAGCATGAAGCTCACAGTATATGAGGGAGGATGAATGAACTGAGTCAACATCAACACAAATGTTGAGAATGAAAGTCAAAACTAATGATTTCAATCATTGCTGGCTGATGTTTGCCTGGGCCAGTACAGGTGAATAAGAGAAGAACAACAAAACCTGGAACACCATTGAACTAGTAATTTCAGAAGTTTCCATGGAGAGGGAAAAGGAAGAAAAATAATTACCTTCACTCCAGGGGATCAGGAATGATGTGTTAGCTGTACCACATACACAGAAACAAACTGTAAAAGTAATGTCTGACCATCCTGTGGAAGACTGGAACCACACTTTTCAAAGCTGCTAATGAGCCACTTTAATTAGTGCTAAACTTACTATCCCTCAAGGCAACTTTTTTTATTAGTAGCACTTCTCTGCAAGTATTTCGGGTTGACAGGCACATACTCTGCTCTTTGGGGATCTCTGCACTGTGGAGCTCTCATTATCTCAGAAGGGTCCAAGATGTTTGACTATACCACAAAGAAATGCAAGCAATTACAGAGGAAAGAAACTTGTTCTTCCAGCATGGGGAAAATGGATGGTCTGCCACAGGGTGCTCATTATTTCATGACACAGCCACAGTGTTTTCTGTTATCAGCCATATTTAGAAAGTAAATGTTTTTCTAAGCTCCGCTATTTTTCTGCCCTTTAGATACTCGTGTTCTAAGTCCTTCATCCTGCATTTTTTCTATTTTTTTTTATGTGTATATCTCTTAATGTCCTCTTGATATCCTTAAGTCTCTGTCATGTTTGACTTTTACAATAGGCTTGCTTTTTCCTTTTTCATTTCCTTTCTTTCCTTTATTCTCTCCTGCATATTCCTCCCCCTTTTCCCGAGTATTATATTTATTTATTAACTGCACTTGAGCAGTCTCAACTGAGCATGAGGTCCTATTATGTTGGTCACAATCTACAAAGCATAGCAGAAAGGAATTTTATCCTCCTTTCACAGATAAGGAAAATGTGTCTCTAGCCAATGCCTTTACTTAACCCATGTAAGGAAACCATGTGCTTTCAGGCCTGACACCATTTAGAGTAGAATATTTCAGTTAGAAGGGACCTAAAATGATCATTTAGTCCAACTGCCTGACCACTTTAGGGCTGACCAAAAGTTAAAGTATATTATTTAAGGGCATTGTCCAAATGTCTTAAACACTGACAGGCATAGGGCATTGACCATGGAAGCCCATTCCAGTGTTTGACCACCCTCTCGGTAAAGAAATGCTTTCCTAATGTCAAGTCAGGTTTTATCTCCCCTGGCGCAGCTTTGCACCATTCCCATGTGTCCTATCACTGGGTTGTAGTAAATGTGGCTACATCTGGATGGCAACTGGTCACCAGCGGTACCTGCCTCGCCATTTCCCTTACTCAGGACGCTGTAGAAAGCAATGAGGTCACCCCTCAGCCTCGTTTTCTCCAACCTAGACAAAGCCAAAGTCCTTAGCTGCTCCTCATAGGACAGTCCTTCCAGCTCTTTCACCAGGTTTGTTGCTCTCCTCTAGATGCCTTTGAGTACGTTAACATACTTCTGAAACTGTGGGGCCCAGAACTGCACACAGTACTCAAAGTGAGGCCACACCAATGCTAAATACAGCAGGATAATCATGGTTTTTGACCAGCTGGTTATACTGTGTTTGATGCACCCCAGAATGTGGTTTTGTCCTCTTGGTTGCCAGGGCACACTGTTCACTTATACTGAGCCTGCTGTCAACCAGCACCCCCAGATCCCTTTCTGCAGGGCTGCTCTCCAGCCATTCCTCTCCCAGTTTATATTTGTGCCTGGGGTTACTCCATCCCAGGTGCAGAATCTGGCATTTGGACTTGTTAAATTTCATGCCATTAGTCATTGCCCAGTCCTCCAATGTATCTAGAACCCTCTGCAAGGTCATTTGTCCCACAAAAGAGTCAACAGCACCTCCCAATTTGGTATCATCAGCAAACCTGTCAATGGCACATTCATCTCCTGTATCTAGATCATTGATAAACATATTGAACAGAACTCGTCCTAGAATTGAACTCCGAGGAACACTGCTGGTGACCGGTTGCAAGCCAGATGTAGCCCCATTTACTACAGAGCCCTTTGAGCTCTGCCACTCAGCCAGTTCTTCTGCCAGCACACCATGAACCTACTCACCTCACAGTTGGACAATTTGTCCTGAAGGATGCAGTGAGGGACATTATCAAAATCCTTATAAAATCTAGAAAAAATGGAGTTTTCAGGAGTCCCGCTGATACAAGGCTGTAAGTCATACAGCTCTTTTTTTTTTTTTTAACACATCTTTTCCCTCTGTGTGCTCTCTTTTTGCTTTTATTTTGTACTTTTCCAGTGAGAACAGCTTATTCTCTGTGGTTAATAACCCTTGGCCACTTTGCTGAGTGGATATCTTTCCACTCAAATCAGTCGCAATTATCTCAGGTTACAGGATGTTTCATCAGCTACAGAAGGCCTGTATTGCATAACCCAAGTAAGTTGAACAGTACACCCATCCTGAAATAACACTAGGAACACAAGTTAATTGCATAGTTACTGCAGAAAAAGAAAACAAAAGTTAATTATTTGATGGTAACTATTCAGTGACTCTATCAGCAATAGCAGTAACTTGTTTAACTTAGCTCTCAGTGCTTGCTATTTTCCAGTAATCATGTAATTGACTGGTTTGCAAACAAAAAGACATTTTGGAAAAATGCTTGCACATAAAATCCCAAGCTAACACAGTAAGAAAAGGTTACTTCTACTACCTCTATAAACATTACTGATAACAGTTATCACAGCTTATTCAAAAATAAATGGGGAAAAATAGAGTAAGTGTCTTCATTGAATTCCACTCACGTTCTGCTGCAGGGCAACAGGGAAAGATGCACAACTCAGGGAGAAGAAGGAAGAAAAGAGGTACTTGACTGACATGTAAAAATGAAGATCAAATAGTCTTTTGGGGTTTGTTCTCCTCTTTTGTGGTAAATGATTTGGGTGAGGGAATGTTATTTGAGTTGCATGGTGAAAAATATGCTTAGCTCTATCTCATTTACAAAGCAAAAGGACTACTGTCCTTTCACTTTGAGTTATTACTACCTCTCTCACCAAACCTAAACTTATAATTCTGAGAGCAAGATAGACTCAGCATCTGTTAATTGGAGCGGAAATTAAATAATCAATGCATCTAATAATTAGATTCATAAGTTTTTAACATAAAAATTAATATTTGGTTGATAAAAGATAAAACTGAACTTTAGACTTTTTAAAAAGTAAAGAAAGAAGCATTTTTTGGTCAATTCTCTTGAAAGCAGTTTTGAATCAATAGGTTTTCCCAATGGATTTTAGCATCCATGCTTGCATGTGGACAGAAAGAACCACAGTCAATCTACATAAGGTTCAGCGTCAAAATAAAGTAGAGCATGAATAAGAGGTTGTTTATTCAAGTCCTATTCCAAGATAAAAACTTACCAGTGTTAAGTCACTTTAGACAAGAAGGCTCCACCAGTTACAGTGATGCTGTTATATGGGTACAACAAATTCCTTTCCTCTGGTATGTCACACTCAATGGGGCTCTTTCTGCTTTTATTTCAGTTGAGCTGAACCCCTTTCTGGTCAGAACAATGCAGTATTTGATGCTGTAATATTACCATATTCACAAAGGCAGAATATATCTGTGCTACTGTATTGTATTGAAATAAGATTTACTCATTTGTAGGCATGTCAGCATTTGAATGTGGTCTGTTATCATTTTTCCTGGGTGCCTGGAAGATTGGGATGCAGTGTCTTGAGTGCTAATGTAATACAGAGATCTTGCAGAAATAGTATCAACTAGAAGTTCACAGCAACTGTTGTTCTGTCTGTATTTTGTTAAGGTGCTTCATTATTAAATGGAAATTCTAAGGGAGCTGTTATCCCATATTAATGCATAACAAGAGATTTCAATCTATTACTGAGTCATAATAGCTACTGGCATGGTGCTTTTTTCAGTAGTAACTGGTTGGAGAGCAACCTTTGGACATGTTCCTGCAGCAACACCCACTCTTCTAGGGAAAAGGATTATCAATGCAAATTACAGGGGTGTGTTTATTAAAGGTTACTAATTTGAAAAATGAAGAAGTTGCTGAGATGAATGATTAGTAAAGTATCTGTCATCCACTTCAGCACCAAAAGAAGATTATAAAAATCACGGACAACAAAAAATTTTTTTGTTAAAAGGGAGGTCTGGAAGCTGTAATTTCTCATTTCTTTAGATTTGTTCTAAAGTGCCTGTTCAAGCCCCCATTTCAAGCATCAAGGACTGTTCTCAAGCATCTTAAGTATTTATATTAGTGGTATCTAACACATAAGTTTTTCCCTTGTCATCTAAATTTCTCCTAGGATTGTGTACAGTCACCAAAAGCTTCGAGTAACCAAGCACCTACATCACACCTAACCTCTTCCAGGAACCAGTCTTGATATATTTTTGGAAGATGTGAGCACCTCTGGGTCAGGCTCTGAATAAAATATTTCTCATAACTAAGTGACATAAAAATCAGCTTTTTATATCCCATATTATATAAATCCCACTCATTCAAAAATCTTCTGCTTTAGGGTCTTCATACCTGCATCTCCCATGACAAGAACTTTGCTGAGTGACAGTACTTTAACTTCCTTCTGCTGACTCATCTTTCTCTGGTTCAAGATTAAAAAAAGTGGGACACAGATTCAAGTATCTATCTATAAACTAAACACTGATTAGAATTCAAAACTTCCCTATGTAAATGATCTATTGGTTGCTTGAGGATTAATAGGTGCCCACTGCTATCTCTTTCTGAGCCAATGAATAGTTTCACAGCATTTTCAGCAAAAAGGAATGAATGTAGTCCTTCCAAATTTAGAGTAGCTGAAGTTTTAGCTCTCTTCATGGAGATGGGACAAACTTGGTTGCAGCTTCACATTATGAAAAGGTGCCAGGTTTTCATCATTCTGAAGGAGGAGCCAGTACTTCCTTCTCAGAAATAAATTAATAATCCCTGGTCACATTTTTTTCAAAGACAGTGCTTAGGCATCCATCTTTAGGAACAGATTCTAGGCTGTTTTCTCAAAGAGAAGGAGGGCTCTGTCTGCTGTGTTCAGTCTAACACTCAGATTGAAAACCTACTGTTCATGTTGTTTGCTACTGATTGCTTATTCTACTTCACATACAGATTGCATTTTAAAAAAGTAAATCTTCTTATACCTTTGAATACAAAAGTTTTTTACAAGGAAGTCCATTACAAGTACGACAAACCTACCTCTTTTTATGGATAGCACTTTCAAGTTATAAGTGCTTGAAAGATGCATAAGGAAGTACAAAACCTTTACAAAGCATACATGGATCACAGATGAGTCAAAGACCTGATATTATTACTATGAACAGCAATTTTTACCCAGCTGGGAAATACCACCTTTATCCTCTGAGAACTCAAGCTTGGAAGTCATAGTTTGGGGGAGGATGTTGTGATTTTATACTGCTGTTGTGCTCACTTGAAGTTGAAATGGCCAAATAGGGCATTTTAGATAGTCTCAAGAGCGTGTTTGGTTTATAGAAGCTAATTCCCAAGGATGTCTACAAATCATGAGAAGTGTTGTACCCTCTGCTGCTGAAATAATGGTTTTAAGTTCTGCAAGGAAGGCTTCAGTTGCTTACATTATTCTCCATCCTGGTGAAATTATCTCTGGCCTGTTCTTAGCCTTTTTGACATTTTAGTCTTTCTACCAATGTAAAGAGCATAGAAGACGGTGAGATTTTTGTCTATAAACATTAGTAATATTAAAAAGTACAGTTTCAGTGCACAGCTGAGAAGGTGTAAAAATACAACTCGTGAAAATATCCTGGCTTTAACCTCTCCTGGGTATTTCAGTAATCTCTGTTGCACTTCAGCTGTCTGGTTTTTGTCTATTTCTTTGAAAACAAGTTTATTCTCTTATTTGCAGAATTTGAGTTCTATCATTACCACTGGACTGATACTTCAGGATGAAGCAGGATGAAAACATTCCCTCAAAAAAAATACACAAAGATAAAAATGAATCTGTCTCAGTCAATTGTAATTCTAAATAGTAGCTTAAGGATTTTAACAAAATATGCAAATGAGAAATATCCTGAATCAATTATTAGTATCTTTTTTAAAGGAGAGGATAGTTACAACTGTAACTAAGCTGATGTTCATAGGATGGACCATAAAGTTCTTGATGTCTCTATGAGCTTCTGAGCACATTAAACTTGCATCTATGTCTTACAGTTTATTGTGTGATAAACTTAATCCTGTAATGGGAAATCTTCTTTTGACCTAGCTGACATCTGTAGCACAAGGCTAAGTTTGGCCACTTAGCTATTTAACTTTGTCAGCTTCATGACACTTCTGAACTCTTCATGACTGCTTTTCTCTAATGCTTGTTTTCTCTTTTTTTCATGTGTAAGATTATTTTTATGTTACACTCTTGGTGTATTACTTTTTCATTTTCTGGGATTTTAACACTCATTCCCTATGGTTTTTAGCTTTCTCCTTCCTGTTAATCCACACCATATTCCTCTGTTCAGGAATCCTGTGCTCATTCCTTGTGCTCACAATGGAAACCTTTTATTGCATATGAATATTCTGTATTTCTTCTTTCATCCTAAAGTTGTTCCCATGTGTGGACACCTCTTCCATGGGAAAATCTTTGTAAAACTGTCCTTTGTGTTGTTAGGACCAATTCTGAAAATGAAATGAGGAAAAAAAAAAGAGAGACCTGTAAAGATAGTTAAGGCAGATAGGAATGTTGCAGAGATTTATTGAGCTTTGGAGGATTTTCGGAACTGAAGCTACGAATGGAAAGAATAAAGGAAGTAAGCAAAGTAGTTTTGGGATTTTTTTTTGTCCCAGAATTTAAGCCTTCTGATAAATTTCTTCATGTAGATTTCTGCATAGATTTCCACATACATAGAAACATGATTAGGGAAAGATCATTACTTGTGTAATGCTGTTACATGGCATAATGCCACAACTTTGGTCTCAAGTGTTGCTGCCTGGGAACCTTTAGTAAGTCAGAGTTAAACATGGAATATATATTATGGAGAGACTTTAAACTTAAATATAGCTGGGATGACAGTCTTGGTAACAGGTTGCAATGTATTGTAATTTCATCTTATTTGGTAATTAATTTTGTGCAATGTGAGTTTTGGGTTACACTAAGTTATTGAGTATTGTCCACTTGATTGGCCATTGTTCTCTTCTGGTCTATTTAGAATTAGTTCCTCATCTTCAGTATGTGATGATAGTTTTGGTTTTAACATTTACAAAATTTAGGAGGAATCTGTGTTGTATTAACTACCTAAAATGTCTAGATCCGCTCTTTCAAATACAGCAGTCTTCCTTATTGAGGACTAGAAATTTCAAACAGGACAATACATCTTAATGCAGGTTAGTATATGACTTTTTAATTAATAATATTGGACTAACTATTCAGGCTACTAGGGTTGTGCTGTTTTAATCATATTTAAAGTATAGTAAAACCTGGTACTATTTTATAGTACAGTGAAAGTGTTACGTTAATCCTTCAATTGCAAGAGACTGCTCATTGTCCAATTCATTTAACTGTGCTTATCTACTAATATTGCTACCATTACTACTAAATGCTTTCTTATTTAGGTGTCTGAGACTTTATTTATATTCTCTCCTCTTGCCTTTACTGCAACTAAATAATTTATTATCATAATGTTTGTCCTTCCCTCACTTGAAACATTATTCCCCTCTTATGCTCTAGCTTGACGCTTGATAGACTGAGATGTCACTGAAATGCTGTTGAGTATGTTTTCTTTCTTGTATCGCTTTTGAGAAACAGTAGCTGCCCTCTTCCTACTCCTACACATCTCTTTGTATCCTCATTCATTTCAACTATGGCAAGCAAGCATGACAGGAGCCTTGGGGGTTTTTTGTTTGTTTTTTTTTTCCTTTTTTCTGGCAACTGGATTTTCGGGTTCAAATAACTTATTTACCCAAGATGAATAAAAAATAAATAACCTTTCAGACACCTCTACTGCACCCCTGCCATAAGGCTCTAAGGATATTTACATGGAGGAAGCATCAGGTGACGAGTGTGACAAATTCTTTACTTTGCCAATGGGATTCTCCAAATAAATAAAAATTTATATTCTCCAAATAAAAACGTAAAGGATGCAACTGGACTTAAAATGGAAGTCAGAGACCTCCAGCCCTGATTAAGTATTAATCTGTTCAGAAAAATTTAAGTAAAAGTGCCTTGATTTTTAATCAGTAATGCTCTTTCTCTTGAGGCCCTTCTGCTAAACTCCTATGTGGACACTCCTTTATTTATATACAAGTTGAAAAAACTGCCTGCATTATGAAATCTCACTGGTTTTGGTGATGTTTTCCATAGGTGTAGTCCTGAACCCTTGTTTTTGTGGTACATGTGATATTTCAGAAGTTATCATAACCTGAAGGCAAGGGCATTAAATAAAATGATGACCCAAGAAGATGTGGTAGCTTGATTTTGAACATGTGACACAAGTCATAAAAGGAATATTTTTTTTTATTGTATGAATTAAATTGCAGGGACTGTTAAGTTAAACTTAAAATAACCCTTTTAAAAGTTGTTGAGGATAATGAATTAGCCAGGAGGAGTTAGAGCCTGCTGCTGCCAACTAAAGTGCTTGGGGACTTGAGATAGATAGAAATGAACGATAAGAAGCAGCTTTCATGCATTCAGATAAATTACACGTTGGGCTTGGCTTAATCCTGGCATCAGAATGATCTCTGGGGTTTTCCCTACATTATCTTAGTCTATGATTATGCAAATATCCTTTTAATGTAGCGACTCCTTAACAGGAAATTAGTCTCATACCTGCTCATATGCTCTTGCAACCAACAGACATTTGCTTGCAAAATCTTAGTGTGTCTGAGGTACAAAAAGCACATTAACCCTTTAAGTACCAAAATTTTGCAAACATGCAAATAACAGGACATGCTTGGATATGTCAGGGATGTGGCAGATGAATCAGGAAAGAGGTAAGTTACCTAACACAAAAATATTCCTGGGTTTGAAAGTTCAACTGGAATGCAAATGGTATTAAGTTTACATTTGGTTTCAAAAATAGTAAGGAAAACAGGGGAGGGAGAAAAATCTTACAGAAAAGCAGGATTAAAACTGAATAAAACATGGAAACAAGACAAAGCATACAGACAAAAGAAATGTAATCAATCATTAGCATTAAATGCACAGCAACCTGCTAAGCCCAGGTAGTCTGACATCATCATTCACACACACAGATGTACTTAAATTTATAGCAGCGATGTTTTCAGGAAATGCATGAAAATGGTAACTGTGAGGGTAGCCTGCTTTGTCTGGAGAACAGGAACTTAAGAATGGGAATCAGATGTTTCATCTGGAAAGACAGAGATGGCTAATATCCTTTGGGAGGGGCGGAATTGAAGTCACAAAAATTGTGTTGTGTTACTTACAGTAGTATTAATGTACATCTCTGAGTAAGCACCAAAGTTCAGTTGTTCATTTCTTGTTTTTGTAAATCTCTGCTAGGTGAAATTATCTTAGGTAACATTTTTCTTAAACTAAAGGTTTCTAGTATAAGAGGTCATCTTTCTTTTTAGGAAAAAAATATCACTTAAGCATTTGATGTCAATCTGGGGTACACCAGTGATAAATTGGCAGCTAGTACCTGAGGTGCCTCTCACCCCTCTTTTCTTTTTTGCCCCTCTGATTCAAACACAGCTAAATCCTCAGAGTTACAGGGGAGCCTAATGAAACTAAGCACCTAACTTTCCAGTGGGATTTAGGGTAGTATCTGATTCATTCAAGCTCCTTTGAAACTCCCATCAAAGAGAACTGTTCAACGCATGACCTTAAGGTAACACTTGAATCAGCCACAATATTCAGACTTCCAGCTCTTTGCTTTAAATGTAAGACCTATTCTTTCTTCTACATCCAGTGTATTCTGTTTGTAATTACCAGAAATTACCATTAGAGAAATCAGAGCTAATCTGAGGCACATTAAGGAGCGTGAATTTTTGCTGAACTATTTAAATAAATTCTTGTTGATCTGGTTTCTGGAGATTAAACTCTGTAATTTTATCTGTCATAGATGGGAGAAACTTGCTAGTACAATAGCACAGTGTCTTAGCATAAAAAAACCCAACACATATACGTAGGTACAGAGAGAGCAGGTGTTTTCAAATGCTATTCAGGCAATATTAATTTCCATGATTCCCCATTAAATCTCACCTAGTCAAATATGCTCAGTCCATTTTTGGTTTTGAGCACTAGTTTTTTTCTGACTGCTCTAGCAAAATCTAGCAGATGCTAGATTAAGTCTGAAGACATACAGAAAAATTAAAATAATTACTGCTTGGAATTGATTTTGTTTTCAATATATTAAAATCCTAAGAAATAGCCAACTGTTGTGGTTCCACTAGAGGTTTCACATCCAAAATAATTTTGCAATGGTGCACTCAGTATGCTGAACCACTAGCATTCAAATTTAACCAAAGCAGGTCCCTGTGCTAATGATGTCAACCAAAAAATAGTGAGATTTTATTTACCATCTGATTTACGTAGTGAACCCTTGGGTAGTACCAGGATAAATGCTTGAGAGCTTTTTTTCAGACTCAAGGACTTCTTAGAAATTTGTTCTTTTAAAATTCATGTCAGGTAGCATTCTTATGGAGTAACATTAAGCTTTTAACATTAAGCAGACTTAAATAATACCAAACATACAGATTGACTGACTTCTATGAAAGCTTTGATTACCTGGTAGCAAAGTGTAGTCACAGGCACCTCTATTCTGTTACAAAAGGCTACCTCAGCTCAGAGGGCTGTCCTTGGACACAACCTGGGTCTGTAAAGCCCAACTTTTATTTCACCTTACACATAGGGACAGAAAATAAAAACAAGGCCTGCAAAGGTTCACCTCCCCTTATAACAAAAGGGAACCAAAAATCCAAAGTGGCTTCAGAAACAAAGCATTCTCCTAATTTCTTCATTGCTTATGAATCTGTAGAGTACATGACCGATAAATCCCTTTAGTAGGATACCTATACTTATATCAGCTCAGAGGTTTTTTAACAATTTGAAATTAAGAAGCATTAATATCAAACTATATATTTTCTTCTGCTCCTTGATACAGAAGCAACCTAAAGCACTCCAGGGTTTTTTTGCCAATTCGCCATCTTCTGTAAAATGGCAAAAAATTGTTACAGACATCTTTGCCAAAAGTGTGGCAAAAAAGAATTTAGAGGAAGGCTACTGGTTTATTTGTATTGTTCCACTAGTCAGTGGGCTTTCTTAGATGTTAATTTTTAAATGATGATTTCAGAGTTAAAGGATATAGGATGTCTGTTGTTCAGGCATTACAGCATTCACTAGAGGACCTATATTAGCATCATAACTGCTTACTGTGAGTTAGAGCTCTATCTCTTAATGTGTCAAGATGCTGTATTCTCCAGTTTTATTTCCTTCTTGGAAAGCAAGTAGGATGTTTGCTAGGAGATTACTTTTATTGGGAAATACTGGAACTTAATTAGTTGGATGACCCACTTGAAATGGGAATTATGTCATTTTTACATAAGCCTATCTGGTGATATTAAACCTAGATAATTTGCTTTGATGGAGATCAAGTTTTTGCTGCAAATGTATAAAAATATCTAGCTGGCTTATTAGCCTAAAATTCACATCAGAAAATGATCTAGACTTAAAAATTACAGTAGTTTAGAAGCTTTAAATCATATGGGAGATTTTTGTATTTTTGTTCTACATAATTGCAGCTGAACTGTAAGAGTTTTCTGAACACTGGGAAACAGTAATCATTTCACAAGTTTATGAAGCCACCAAAGCAGTGAAGTCATTGGTTTCTTTGTTGAGAGTTCACACATGAACAGACATGAGAAGAGCATATTTAGCTCATTTCCGTACCACTGAATGGGACTCTCAGCATCTTGGAATCCTGTATGAAAGAACTTTACTACTACTACTATAGAAATTAGGTATTTCACACAGATTTTAGAAAGGCTACAGAGTAGCAAATTGTAGCTCGATGAACAAGTGAATATTTGTAATTTACATGACCCCAGAGGAATATATTTGCCAAAAAATATCTTTCCTTTTGAGTGTTCCTTTGTAGTTTGTCATTATACATGCAGAACAAAACACCACCAGGAGTAAAATCATCTTTATCTGTACAAAACATCAGTATTATGGAATGATACAATTATGTCCTATTCTGACAGCATCATCAGAATATCACAGGAATTCACTTTTTGCAGAAATCTAGCAGTTTAAATAAAGAATTAAAAGTCACAATCAATAGACAGCAACTAGATTTCAAGATTAAGTGGATTGTCACATCAAGAAGTATTTTTGTTAGCATGCCCATAGGGAAGAAAAGCTAAGAGAAATACAATCTGCTTTCCCTACATGTCAGTTGCACCTCTGAAGTCTTGAAAATACTTACAGATGTATTTTGTGCTTAAGTGGAGCAGAGGAGTATGCAGCCGACCCAAAGACACTCTCTGATGTAAAAAATAACATTTTCACCCAAGTTCTTACTGCAATCCACATACACTCACAAGATTTGCAGTCACTACAAAATATTTGCCACTGACAAACAAGTGTCTAATAACAAAAAAATGTATCAATAAACTTATAGTCAACAACCTGCAGTAATTTAGCAATAACCACTATTTCACAATAATTAAGGTCACCTTCCCCCTAAGATTTAAAGGTTGCACACTGCAGGTATGGCACTACTTACAGTAGCGAAGCACAAACGTGCCTAATGGTCACAAGACATCCATCTTAATGAAACCTGCCAATCTGTCACCATAGAACCACTACGCTTTACAAATTTTAAGAATCAGGTAACACAAGTGTTTGGGAAGGGAGTTCAGAAATAAAGTCAATGGCATATACCACAAAGCAGTCAGTGCTATTCTTATGTTCCTAACGTGTAAGGAAACCCAGAAAAGAACTAAATATGGTTATTCTTTTACTGTAACAATAGAATGGCAAAGATTTTGTACAATTAAGTTCATGTAATCGATGCTAGTGAGTCTTGCAGTCCAATCATCACAGGGTAAAAAAGAGGCCAATCTGAACTATATGGCAATTCCTTTAACAACTCTTTAGTTGCTTGATAGGTGACTGACAGTGACAGGAAAATTTGAGAACAGGGTTTAGGTATTTCCTGTTGAGAAAATTTGGAGCATCTCAGAAAGTTGAGGGTATGTTATCTTGATAAATGAATACTCAGCAAGTTTCTGATGGCAGATCATTCTATAATGAATCATTCCTGTGTAGTGGTAACTTCACCAGTTGAGGTCTTGATGTCATCTTTGACAGCTGCTCTTGGTCTGGTACCGAACATGCTCTCTTGTGCAGCACAGAAAGGTAGGCTGTAGCTGCTATGAGAATGTGGAGATAAGATGGTTCTGGGTGCTGACAAACTGGCATCATAACTGCAACAACTCTGGTGGCTACTCCAGGCTGTCATGGCACAGGTGACCACAATTTACTGCTTAGAAACAGCTGGTACCTAGCAGGTTGGACCAGGTCAGCAGGCACTTGGCTTATACCATGATGATTTACTGCAAATAAATTTTGTTACTGTTACATGGGGACACAAATACCCACCAAGCCAAAGCAGGATGGTTTTTGTGCAAGTTCAGCACAATGCAATTAGCAGTAACTAGAGAGACTAATGGCATGTTGTGCTATAATCAGTAGTCTGACATACATAACTAAAGAAAAGTCAATGCTCATTAATGGGTGAAAAATATAAGAAGTTTCTTCATGACTTCTAAGTTTAGCAGAATACTTTCCACAGATTTCAGTTATTTCTAAACTCTTCACAGTGAATGCCTGTCCACAAACAGCCGACTAAGTAGTCACCCCCATGAAATGGGAGAAGCGGTGTCTGCTACCCCTGGCTTCAGCCATCTCCTCTTTTGCCCAAGCTCTGGTTCTCTTTGTTCTCTGGTTCTCTTTCAACCCACCTCTAAGTTGATTCAATGTTTTACCAGTGGCTTATTAGGAATTATATAATATTTTTCTTCCTCCCACTCCCGCAGTAGTTTTCTCCTAGGCTGAAGAGTTAAGCTCAAAAAAGTTAAGCTCACAGAAGGTCAAAAAAGTGCCAGAGATGATGCAAGGGGAAGTGGTGGGAATGCATGGCCCCTAGCAGAAAACAAGGTCAATTGGCGCTTACCCTGTCTCAATTCACCCTTGGGACTAGAGTCTCAATACTCAATCAGAAAGTTGGTCAATCAAGGCTTAGACTGATGCCACTGGGGCATTCCAGATTTTGAAAGAAGGCACTAAGATACATAAATTTGTGAGACAATATTTTAATGAGCAGTTTGATTAAATCTGCCTTAGGCTGTCTAATCATAGGTCATAAAAAGCTGTTTTAAAGTTGTAATACACAAAATCTAATTGAAAGTGAATGAATTTGAAGAGAGAAAAACCAGACAAGACTCATAGCAGTCTCTCAGTAATAACTTCCAAATGCACACTATAAAATTATGTTTCCTACTAATTATAATGACAATTAAGAGAATTTAAAAATATATAATGCTACAGGCTTAATTTAAAAAAAAAACAAACAAACTATGAACACAATATGAATGAATCAACAGTTCAAACAATGCTTTGAACCAAAACTTTATACCTAACTTCTAATTAAGGGGTCATCCTCACATTTTTTCCCCAACAATAAAGGCTACTACAGCTTTCAGAAATGGAGACCTACAACAAGTTAAATGATACAGCATTAGAGCAGGATCAACAAATACACATTGTTGAAATATTAATTTTTAAAGCATGCAAACAAAACATCACATTAATTCTCCACAGCTTTTTTCAAAATCTTTTTTTGCATCTGAATTTTCATTCCTCTTACTGTAGGATTTGACAGGAATCATAAATAGCAATGATTGTTCAGCATTTGTTTTTGTTTGGTTTTTTTTTGTTTTAACTCTCCTGTTCTTCTTGGATGTGTTTAACAGTCAAAACTGACTGCTAACATATGTCAATCAGCCGAGTATAACAGCACCCCCTTCTGGTTTTAACAGTGTGAGGTGGAATCTGGAACTCCCATCATCATGTCAGAAACCTGTATAGGAGAAACAAGGTAAAAGTGAAAATATTCTAAAACTAGGTATTAGTAATAAGAAATAGACAAAGGAATATGCCACTGCATTAGTCCAACCTATTCAACTGCAGTGGCTGAGGAGCAATTTTAGAACAGTTCTTGTGGGCTGTGAGGTAGCTCTGTCCATGTCTGGTAGCCAGCGTATCTTCATTGCTGTATGTGGTGGCAGCACTCCAAATACCTGTTCATGCAGGGACCACTTAATAGCAAGCCTCCTGTCCCACTGCTTCCTCCTCTAGTGTGGGCATAAAGGCTAATGATCCAAGTATCTCTCTGTTCTGGGCTCATGCTGCCTGAGCAGCTATTTGTCATCTCTTCTGATGCAAATGCAGTGGGTGGAGACAGTTATCTGATGAGCCAACTCTGTGCAACAAGTTAGCCCACCCTGTTTAATTAGACCACCGCTTTCGCCTAGCAACTCCTTTATAATCTCAGTACTGGTTATCTTTACATTTGCTTAGATTTTCAGGAAGAAGTGTCCCAGACTCTGAAACATCTCACTACCATGGTGTTTTGTCATACCAAGCTGTATATTGCTTACGTGAGAATTGTTTCAGGGATCCTTCATGTAAAGTACTGCCTGATCATGTATCTATGTGCTTTTACTTTAAAATATTTGTTATGAAAACTTTCAAAACATTGATCATTGCTACATCAGAAAACAGAAAGTCATGGCAATATGCTGTATGAGGTGAACAGGTGACATTAATCAATGAAACTTAAATCAAATTGCAACCAGCCATTTCTGCTCAAGGAAAACACCCCAAAACTAACCCACCATATAAGTAATACCACTGAGATGGACTGAAAACAAACCTGATCCTGCAAGCTGAATAACAAAAGTGGGTGTTCAGCATCTCTATATAGATTACCTTACTAGGCTGGGGTCTTTTTTCTCCATTGGCTTTTTCTGGTAATGCTTGATACAATTTAGTTTTAAAAAGCAATTGCACTCCATGCTGTACATAGGTGCTAAAATATGCACAGGACATACTTAATTATTAATACGTATCTTTTTATTGCATTGTGTGGTAAAGGAGCACTATTTCAGGCATAGATACAATTGCAATGGTAATGGAGTGGAGTGCGGGAGATGTGCAATACTGAAGTTTCCTGAGTGGGAAAGCAGACTGAAGTGAAGTTGTCATCTCTAGTCTCTTCCTCCAAACAGATCATCCCTACAGATAAATTCACACCTGAATATAAATGTTGTTGTCATTTACAAGATCCCGTTTTCTCCTGCTGGACATTTTGAAGGATCTAGCCCATGCTGCTTCATCTGCACTGCGATATCAAACAAGTAATCATAACACTCACACCTAAAATGAAAAGAAAAAGAAGTGAAATGTAAAGTAAGGCTCAAGTCTTATGATGTTTTATGAAAATTAATAATTTCCTTCCTTGAGCCAATCTTTCATCGCCAATGTGATGGTCCGACTGGACAGCTCTATCATCATTTACTTCCATTACTGTGGTATGGAAAGTGCCCAGCATTTTTGCTACATGATCCTGACTTGCATTTCCATCAGCAAATGAAGAAGTAAATTCAAAAAATGGTACTAGGGAAGACTACACAAACAGTATCAGCAGGTGTCATATAAAAGCAGAGTTTCAGGTTTCATATGAGGGGGAACTTGTCCGTATCAAAGGAAAATGCTGAGAACCCTATCAGCCAGCACTGATATGAAAGGAAAAATAAGCCGTGGAATCATGGATGAACCCATTCCCAGTGACACCAGAACTTAATGTTTTGAATCATTGTCCATGGGTTAGAAATACACATGACATTAAGATCATTAAGATTTTGAGGTATTATGGCAAAAGATACCATGTTCCTAAATTGTACTCACATTGTTTTGGCTTTTTCCCATGTTTCTCCCCATACGTAAACTCCGTGACGCCTGACCAATACAGCACAAGAGTCTGGGTATTTTTCCATTGCACGTGCCATTCTCTCCTTGAGATCTTTCTCTTCTGGTGTGTTCTCAATAATGGGAACGACTAGTGTATCATCATATCTAAAAGAAAAATGAATGTTTGTGTATTTAAAAAAATGCTATGTTTGGATGTATGAAGCTTTTCTCTAAGAGATTGTCCTTTGACTGTGTAAAGACGTTAACAAATTGTCAATGCTAGTGATTTTACACTTTTGTCTTGTGAGTCACGCTGTAACATAAGAACTCTCGGGAACATCTCTCACTCCCAAACATATGCTATGCTGGCAATACCTGAGCTACACTCGAGGCACAAAAAGAAAATAACACTTTAAGATATTAGGTGTAGCTGTTCACATATCACTTTGTAGTTGCATCCCTTTACAAGTTTTTCAGACTCTCTTTATCCTGTATTGGCAACACCTACAAGCTTTATCTCAGAATAAATTATTTAAAAGAATCACATCATGAAGAAGGAAATGAAGCTGTTTGCTGGAGAGCAGAAAAAAAAAAATTTAGTCCAAAAAGCCCCTGGAAATAAGATTGTCCTGCTAAGGCATATATATAGAAAGTGGAGTCAACATGTGAAAAATAAATACTCTGTGATGGAGTCATTGGTGGGCTATATGTGATCTTAAGAGAGCCTGAGAACCCCAGTTCCAAAGACAAGATGATGCATGTTACTCAGTGGAACTTGCCTAAGAGTTTCTTCTGAAGGAGGACCGGGATATTTGGCATTGTTTGAACCTTAATTAACACTGGCAGAAACTTGTTTAAGTAGTTTTAATAAGTCCCCAGTTCAGGTTTAGATTTATCATTGAGATCACATAGGTATTTCATGAGTGGATGCTAGTAGTACTTACTTTTATAAAACACAGAGAAAGCAATAGTAAAAATAATACAGCTAGTACTTCAAATCAGATATTCAGAAAATTAAGAAGTCTCATCCCTTACAGTTTTCAATCCTGATGCTTTCCCAAGGGAGTCTATAAAAATAGTCAATTAAGAAAATTAAGTGGGTTTTGTAGGTTTACTTTGCCTCTTACATATTCTGATCATTAAAATTAGATTTGGAGTGTTTGCTCCTAGGTGAGGCCAAATGAGCTAAGGGATTGGTTTCCTAGGTTCTGCTTTCTACCTGGATGTGAGTTTGGAAGCAGGTATAAATACTGTGAGTGATTCCTAATCATAACCATAAGCTTTTTATCAAGAACTATATCTATAAAATCCCAAGAAGATTCGGAGTGAGTTAAATACTGGATATCTTTTTAGTTTTACTGAAATATAAGCACCCTATGTATAGCCAAACCTTCATGTAAAATATCTTGGGACAGTCTAAGACTTTCAAAGCTATTTACTAGAGATCTAGTTCTCCTTCTACTGAAGTCAAAGGTAAAACTATTCTGGCATCACTGGGAGCATATTTAGGCCAACAAATACTTCTGATTATCCTATCTGTAGCATTTTCCTGGATAGTTTCCAGAAAGGTTTATGTAATTAGAAACAACATATTGTCAATCTCTTTTTTGAAAGACCCCATTCTGTATTATTGAATTTCTTTTGAGTTCAATGGGGAGCCTTGTGTGAGGCAAGACAGTGGTATCAGTCTAGTATGGACGAATGTGTACTTAGGAACCATGTAATCTGGAGCTTTGATTTCTTTAGATTTTCTGGTAAATTAACAGGACGACACAGTTGTCACTCAGAGGTATGGAACTCAATAAATACAATATCTCCTCACATTTAGGAATGTTTGAGAATTCAAAATGCATATCCAAAAAAGAAAATTGTTTGTTTTTTTAAAACCAGTGTTGTTAGACAATATAAGGGATGTCCTTTGCCACATTAAAAATACAAATGCTAATGCTGACAAGAAGGTAAAGCTGGCAAGTCTACCAAAACTGAATAAAATATACCCAGGCATAAAAACACATGCCAGACATATGGCTTGCTCCTTTGCCAAAGGGCAATAGTTAGTTACAAAAATTAACATCAAAAAGTGGAAAGAATTTAGCATTTCCATTTTTCATCTAATTGTCATACATTACATAAATGTTGTTTGCAGATCCCAATTCAACAATCTGTGGGTGGAGTCCTCAAAACAAGCCATCACACATAATTTGGAATAACTCAGCACTTACCTCAGAGCTCATCCTTGAAAAGTAATAATATTATCTTTAATGAGCTGTTTATTCTGAATTTTCTTTCAAAGTCTGTCAAATAAAATCTGAAATTTTCTACTAACACACCCTAAACTAGCACAGGCAGTGATATGTGAAGTCCACCCACACGTAGTTTGTGTGTTATCAATCCAACTTAACATTGGATGGCTCCGGTTTCAGTTTAATATTGTATAGATGCGTTAACATCTCTGTTCTTGAGATATTTGTTAGGACATAGCTCTTTATTTGGTTTGTTTCTGTAGCTCAGACCACAGTAGCCTTGACATTACAAGATTTTATCACAGATCTCTTCCATAGGCTTAAGACCTTCTTAGGGAAAGCCAATGACTCATTTATTCCAGAGTTCTTTTTACTTCTTATTCCTAATACATTATATTACACACACAACTCAAATGACTTGTCATCTATGTATATTGCTGAAAAAAACAATCAAATAGCATGCCTCTCTTAAATATAGAGAAGTACCGGTAATAGCCTCCTGAAGTACACTTCTGGATTCCTTTTATCATCTCCTGATGGGTAATACTGAACTCAGTCCCTGGGTAAAGAAGGGTAGCCATAACAGCAGCCTTGGAATGAGTATGGATCACTGCGCCTGCCCCTAAGAACAGAAAAAGAAGAAAAAAATGTATTTTTAGAGTTAATTTTAAAATGCATCTATTAAGAAAATTTTATTGACATTTGTTTTGTCTGGGTATCTTAGCAAATGGTGATCCACTGTATTAGAGGAAAAAATATAGAGCAACCTAAATAAATGTTATGAGATAATTACTCATCTATAAAAGGTAATTATGGATTGTTTTAGGACACTAGTGTTAAGTTTTAGTTAGTGACAAATTCCAGGAGACAAACTACTTGCACATATTCAAGGAGAAACACTACTTGTCCATTTCTTACATATTGTCATGACTGAAATACTCTATTAATTTTATCAGGGCTCTGAGATTCTAAAGAATTTCCAAACTTATTTGTGAGATTAAAGTTTAAAGACTTTTACTTTCTTTTTATGCTAGTGCTCTTCTTTGATTATACACTGATTCTCTGAAAAAAATACTGTTATCTTATTGTGTTATGATGGAAAGATAGGTAGACAATAATTAAAATTTACTTATAAAGTTGCAATGTTGCCAAAAATATGAAATGAGTTTTCCTCAATACACGTGTAAGTTTCTTGTGAGGGAAGATCAGAAGAGACTCCCTAAATTCTTTCAACAGTAACAGATGTAAATCTTACACAACAGCAAAAGCTCTCTATTACTGTCCACCTGCAAAAGAAAAGTTTCATACTTTTTTCACCTATTCATAACTTAGAACCTTTGGTCACAGCCAGTGGTTGTAAAACAATATAAAACATAGCTGCTGAATAGGCAAAACTACTGGTATAAAACTGCTGTAAATCCCCCAGCTCCTCCTGCAACCTACTGCACTATACTATATATACAATATTGTATATACTATATATACAATATTATATATACAATATATAAGACTATATAGACACTACAACACTATATATACACTACAATACTATATAGACACTACAATATACAATACTATATATACAACATACTGCACTAAAAATGAGTGCAGAAAAGATGATAACTTCCATGGTACATATTGCTTTGCAAATCCATTTATTTTATAGTTTCATGTTCATTTCACTGTAACTTCCATGTATAAAGAATATGGTATTGAATTTCAATTTTGTGGATGTGTATATACAGTGTTTCAGTCATCACTGAACTAAAAACATCTGCTACACACCTCTCATAGTGTAGGCATTCATAAAGAGAGGTGTGCACTGGCTTTTCTTTAGTTTCTTGTGTGGTGGAGGACTGCTGATGTCCTGTTCGTTCATGTCACAAACAAACATATCTTCTGGCTGTAAGAAAGAATAAATTATTTTGACCTGTGATGACCCAAATAGTTCTGTTTTCCTCCTAGGTAGACAAATATATACACCATATATTTAATATAGAATGTGATTTTAACTTTGTAAAAGTGCTGTAACACACCACGTTTATTGTAGCTTCTAATACTCTTTACTGGCATTGTGTAATGTGAATTAGGTACTCTATTTAGATGGCTGCCAAGCAGATATTTCTAAAACTAAAATTTTCTCAGAAAGGAAACAGACTATAGCTAAATAACAGAGAATAGGTCAAAAGGAAAAGTAATAACTGATTCAAAAAAAGAAATATAGACGTACTTTTCCTTCCCCCCTTAAAGAACAAGCTAAGGACACGAATTAAACCTACATATAATATATTTAACTTTCAGAACTACTTTTTTAAACCTTGCTTTTACCAGTTTTACATTAATGTTACCTTTGCATCAGTCAGCTACTCATAATAGTACAAAGAATTGTTCAGGGCAGCAATAAAACTTTCTCCTTTAATGTTATTTTAAAAATCAGCAGGAAATACAGCTGCAAGAGATCTCCTTACTCACTGTGCTCAATCCACTGCTACTGCTAGCAAAGAACAGACCATCACAGTCTTGCTATGGTTCATGCCTTTGCCTGCCTTACTTGCTAACATCCCTAGGGAGCACTGCTGCGAAACCCCAAGTTTCTATGAGTGAAGATATTCCTTTCACTTCTTATTGTGTTTACCCTCACATCTATAAAACAACAAATCCTTTCCACATATTATTCTATTCTGGGGGAGTTCTTGCTGTCATAAAATAGTTATAATTTGCCATTTTCCCCTCCACTTATATTTTGTGGTTTTGTTGGAAAGGAGACAGATAGACAAGGTCACCTTTTCATGGGGAAAGCCCATCTGTTTATTGAGAATATCAGGACAAAGATTTGTAATCACTCAAATGAAAACAAAGAGAGGTCAGGTGTTAATGCTTAATTACATATGTGCCACAGTGACTTGAAACTATAGCCAGACAGCTATAAAGCCATTCAAGCTTGACAAAGAATAAAGCTGGACTTGAGTAACGTTCGAATTTTACAGTCTTCTGTGTTAATTTAAAGCAAAGTGATCATCAGGACTCATCTACACTGGCCACTGAAACACATGCTGACTTGCTATGCTAGGGGAGTACTAAGCAAAATCCTCAGCTGTTCCAATATGGCAGTCAATTGTATAACAAGTTTCTAACTTTACATAAGGAAAAATGAAACTCTGAACAAAGCTACTTTCACCCATCTCAAGATGAGCTCTGAGGTAAAAATACAGTTCAACGTACCTGTATTCTTTCCTTTTGGACTGCTGAAGGAGCGATGTAGATTTCATTCCTAAGAAAAGTTACAGACAATGAAAAATCAGTAAACACAGGGTTGTTCAACTGCATCGGTATTAGAGCTCTCAATCCACTGAAAAGGAAATAGCAAATCTAGCCCCTCATAATTCAATAACTTTCTTGCTCCTTTCATAGATTGACATGTAGATCGTTTTCAAAATAGAAATGAATCATACAAGGGCATATGAAATCTTTAACTGCCAGGGGTATAAAACTGTGCTTTCAACTTGAGCAGAGATCTGAAACACATGTAGGAAGTGCAGCCTTATTTTTCCTACAAAGAAAAACATACAGCCTCTCCCTGCAATAACTCCAAACTCAAATCTCCAGAATTCATAATAAAAATGGAACAAGAGAAATTGTAAGCAGATACTGATCTGTCACCAAATCAGGTGACAAAACTATTACTTAAAAATCCACAGACTAACTAAAACAAATATTAATTATCTGTAGTATTCTACAATACAAATACTTTTGAGTTTTGCTATAACTGTGTAGTGTAGGTTTTTGATGCATTTATAAATTTATTTGTATCAATAAAAAGATAACACTAATTTAGTGTAATTAAATGACTGAAATTCAAGTAGCAGTGCATCATTTCTTGCAAGGTTTATATGAACAAAGACTATAAAAATCTAATTTAAATTACAATTATTTTAAGATGGTATCTGAAATATTTTCAATATAGAAAAAAAAAAATCAGATTACCTCTGAATTGTAATCACTATTTGGTTTCAACAGTAACATACTAAATTCAGGAGCACAGAGACATCTAGTGAATAATTTGTCAAGTTACAGATACATTTCCTAAGGACCACAAGATGTTTGTATGTTTGTATTTCTGGACAAGAGCACTTACAAGAGCAATGAAGCTGGTGAAGGGTCTAGAGAACAAGTCTTATGAGGAGTGCCTGAGGGAACTGGGGTTGCTTAGTCTGGTGAAAAGGAGGCTGGAGAAAAGCATAGGACAAGAGGAAATGGCCTCAAGTTGAACCAGGGGAGGTTTAGGTTGGATATTAGGAAAAATTTCTTCACTGAAAGGGTTATCAAGCAAGTGGCTGAGTAACCATCCCTGGAGGTACTGAAAAGACGTTTAGGCATGGTGCTTAGACATGGTTTAGTGTTGAACTTGGCAGTGTTAGGTTTATGATGATCTTAAAGGTCTTTTCCAAACTAAACGATTCTATGATTCTATGATTCCAAGTCTTCCAAAAATAGAACTTTTAAGATGATGTACACTTCATAGTGGTAAAACAGTTGTGAAGCACATAAAAATGTGGCTTTATCATATTTGTCATTTTTAACATACATGAATTAACACTGCCAACATTGCATTAATTTAGTCTTAAGTCCTTTGCATGAGCAACATGACTTAGAACACAACAGGCTAAGAAACCATGGTAATTAAGTTACTAATGAAAGATAGGCATTTTTTCTTAAAAAAAAAAAAATTTTTTAGAAATTAATCACAAAGGGAAAATCACGATGAAATACAGCCTTTGAAATATAGGACACCTGACAAAGAATTCTAGATACATTTTTAATATGCTATCCCATATGTCCAAATTGGCATTCTTATTCTGACCAGTTGATACAAACTGCACAGTGAGGAATGCCGATTAGGATTAGCTGCTAAGACCAGTTGTTAGAATTTCAATCATTTCAATTGTTCTTTCACTATTTCCCATGTAATGATTCCTATATTGGTACCAACTCAAATATGTATTTTGGTATAGTCTGAGCAACCAAGTTATAGCACTGCTGAGGAAAACTGTACTAGTATGTTAGTCTCTGTTGACACCATTTGTCTTGCCACAGCCAACATGAATTGCACTGAAATGATGAAGAAAATAGGCTACATTTAGCTACTGATGAGAAATTAGCACTGGAAAGATCTTTCCATAGACAAGGAACTTTAAATAAAGAATTAACCCTCTTATCGTTCCTCTCATTATTATTGCTGTTGCTTTGCTTGCAAAATCAAGCAGGGAAGTGAAATGACCTGCACAAAGCCATTAGAACAGCACAAACACTAGCATTTAGAGCCTTTACTTCAGGTATATATATCTCTCACATATTTGAATAGCAATGGCTGTTTGTGTCTGCATGCAAGTGTACGTCAGAAAAATGAGAGGTCAGACAGTTTCAAGATAGAGTGTCACAACACCCTGTGACTGGGGACAGACTTGCAGGCACTGTGCAAGGTGTTTTGCAGAATGAGGATGTCTCTTTTTTTCAGTGACCACTGAGAGGAGCTCTGTCTCCATTAAGAGCTTGGAAAGTATGAATTAAAAAGCAAAGTGGTGCTCCTTAGTAGTGGATACACACCAAAAATTGTTTTGCTGTTACCTGTCCTGTTTTAATTATATGTTAAGAATATATCCTTAGAAATTATCTCAGTAGAACAGTAATCTCCTCCTCAAAGGAAATGTGTTGCCTACAAAATGTGTAGGGTGGGATTAATCTCATCTAACCATAGGCATTTGAAAGCCATGTGCCGGGTGTAACACACTCTAAATTCCATAGTCAATAAAATGAAAAAAAGGGGAATGCATTGTGCCTTAAAGACAATTCATCTACCTTAAACAAAGATAGGAAAAGGACAGAAAAAGTCACTCTCTGAAGTTGGCTGTCTCTATTGAAGGGACTTCAATGATTCAGACTACCCACCTCCCTTCTATATGGTTAAATTTGGCATAGTGTTCATTTCCCCCTCTACCTGCTTGCTTACTCTTGACTTTCAAACATTCTTCATGGAATTGAAATGTCCTCGCCAGCTACTAAACACAGCCACCCTCTCTCTCTCTAACCATCACATTCTTTGTCTTCCGTCTTTACTTACCCATGTTTCACGCTGATACCACCACCAGTTCCTGTTACCCAGCCTAAACCATAAAACAGTCTACAAAGCTCTGGGATAAGATTTCTTGGATGTAATTTCTCCTAAAAATAAATTAAAGAAATAAATTACAACCCATCAGAAGCAACATAAACCTTAGAATTTCAATGCTGAAACTGAATTTAAAGGGGTAGAACAGCAGTATGACAGTCTAATTTATGCTTATGAACTGTTACAAAATGTTTGCACAATGTCCTTTACATTTTGCAGGGGCCATTTGCACCTTGAAATGAACAGACAAAACCCCCAAATAAAATGCATGTCTTCCTTCACAGGAAAGGTCTCATCTCAAATTTATTCAGGTGCAGCGGCCCACAGATATTACACCAGCAAGATTAAGTCATAGACTATTGCCATAAAAAAAGAAAAATAAATGCATCTAACATTATCCATTTTGAAAAGCTCAACTAGTAACTTTTCCCATTGAATCAGCTTCTGTAGGTTTATTTTGCTTCATTTACAAATTTCAATAAAACAGACTTTATTAGTTCTGTTATATAATATTTTTATATAGCAGTCAAAAATACCATAGAGAACATAGGAAAATTATTTGATGAACTTCACATTCCTACATTTTCACAATGTGAGGTTACTTCACATGTAGTTTAGCCAGAAGGCAAATTGCATTATTTTAATATTTCTTTCAGAAGGAAAAAAAGTTCTTAAATTTTTCCATATTCCATTGTTTATTATATCAATAAATATATCTGTATCTATCTATTAACCAAAGGTATCTGTAGTGTCAGAGATTTATTCATAGTTAATCTAAAACAGAATGGCATTACAATACAAGCCAAATCTATTTACTGGCAACCCTAAAGATTACTCTGCATTGAACATATAAAAGTAAGAAAGCTGTACCTAATAGGTAGCAGTCTTTTGATATTGGACATTGGAAAATTAAAAATTTTGAATGCTGGAATCAATTACATGAGAAATGTAGCCAGTATACACAGAGAAAACTGTGAGATTCTACTTTAATCCATGCTGTGTGCTTGAATTTATGCATTTGCCTGTGGTCTTGAGTATTTCTTTTAGCTTATCCGAGAGAACAAAAAGCCAAAGTCTTCCCCCATTTACCAGTATAAAAATAGTACATGCTTTCACAAAGATCCTGATACAGCTGAACTCATCAAGTAAGGAATTAAGCAGTAGAGAAACAGAGCATTAATCTTATTTATGTCCCTGGGATGGGATAAGATTTTGACATACATTACCACAGTAATACAGCTGGTTTTGTTTCTTATACGGGTATGACAGAAATCAGCAATTAAGTACAACAGATGTGCTCCTTGCATTGTTTTCAACAGAAAAATGGATTAGTTTTTGGAAGGCTAAACACTTAGGTCACCAAATACAGTCCCCTGCTACTGCAGCCAACTCTCACATAATTCTTTTTATATATGCATTAAGCCTGAACAGCACTTCAAACTTCAACTTAATAGCATAGCACCATATTCTTCAATGGCACTTGTTTCTGAAGTGGTTATCTTTAAAGAACTGGGATTCAGTTCAGATGCTATTCCTCCCTGCTCTGATTTGATTTCTGTTATTCAATGTCTCTTTTAATATATTAAAAAATCATCTGTTCATTCATTTCAAGTGATGGAAACAAGACTGTAACCAGCACTCCTAGAAACTTATGTAAGAAGTTAAGATTTTTAAAGCACCATGAACTTTCATCAGTTCACATTATCTGAAGTAAACAGAACAGCATATACAAGAGCACATGAAGGAGAAAGACCCCAGCCCAAATAAGCAAACTTCGACATTTACAGTGAAAAAAATCTGAAATCTTCCTCATTCACACAGCTGAAAATGAAACCACTCCTTTCCAGTTCTTTGCCACTGAAAAGCGTAATATACATCAAGTATACTGTGACTAAACATTCCTCAAATACTAGTGACTCTGAAATGTACTGTGAATCTGAAAACATTCACGCATGTGTCATGTTTATAAATAAAAACCAAGCACGTAGTATGTGTAAATTATGGGTCCCTGTTTTGTTGTTCTGATTTATTTATACAGAATTAATAGCTGTACATAATTTTTATCTATTCACCTGTCACAAAACTGAGTCCCACAGTATCTTGTTTTGACTCTTATTCAAAGTGACGTCACTGTGTATTTCTAACCTATGTACTATACCAGTATTTTTCATTTGAAAGAAAAATCATGCCTCTTCTACTTTTGATGGAATAAGCTTACATTAAACAGTTTTATATTGCTATTATTTACTGAATGTACATAGCCATAAAAAAACTAGATTAGAAAATATGAAACAACTGTAGGAGTGTTATGTTTGATGAATCTAGATATTTACTGCAAAATTCATATTCATGGGAGAACATGAGCGCTTTTGACCACTTTAAATCACCAAAAAGAATTTTTTAAAGTTCAAATTCAGAAGCTACTTTCATCAAGAACATATGAAAACAAATATAATCAAGGAATTTTAACTATTTTTTGAAGAATTACAGCATTACAACTCAATCCTCAGAGTTTAACAGTATTTTTCTAGGATCAGTGGATACTGATTATAACCATAAACTATCTGAACAAAAATACTACTGTAATTCATGTTTAAAATTACCAATAATAAAAATGACAGTTCTTTCCATAAATAAAAAAGGGTACTTGCTGTAATAAGCTTGTGAGTGAAAGCAATAGGCAATTCAACGTAATTACTCTTTGTCAAATCTCAATTAGCCGTACTTTTAAATTCGACTCTTAAGTTGAAGTACAGATGCCATTGGTTATCCCTTCCTTCATATTTCCAGCTCAGGATCTGGCCCACTAGTTGTCTGATATAGCTAACCTAAACAATTTTGTTTCTTTGCTGCTCCACTGTTACCATCTTAGCTTAAGTTTCTACATGCTGTTAGATATGAGAGAAAACTCCACAAATTTCCATGAACTAAAAGAAGTGACTAATTTTTCAATCCATTAAATTATTGTTTTGAAAACAAATTTGCTGGTAAATTTCTAAACAGAAAGTGACTGAAAGTATTCACTGAAAACTTATTTCCAGCAGTCAAATCTTTTCAAAAAATTATTACTGAAAGACTGTGGTTGCTCAAGAAAAATTGGCTTTTTCCTATTTTATTCAACTGTTCCTAATATGATTTAAAAAACAAAACAAACCTGCCTTCCCAACCCAAAAACCCAGAAAACAATGTGGATCTAACATAATGGAAATCAAGGTGGATTCCCAGCTATTTGTGGAACAAAAACATTTGTAAAGGTTTTGGGGATATTTTTCAAAAGGAGTAAAACTGAACTACAATGTGGATATTTTAAGATATTATAGTAAATAAACAGTGCCTGAACTATGCATCTCCCTTTCATAAATTGCTTAGAAATAATATACTTTCCTCAGAAATAAGCACAGACTGCATAGATTAAATCATACCATTGATATTTCATACTGACAGGTAGTAAATCATGATGAGGTTTCTTTGAATAGCCACGTAGTGATTAGGTTCGATGTGGTAAAACAGATTTGTGCTACACTGTATACATACAGTGGGAAAAGTACCATCAATAAGCCTGTAGATTTCTGTTTAAAATATGTCTTTAGCATAGAAATGGATAAAATATACCAAAGTAGCAAAAATAATGTCATGACCCTTTCAAAACGTTTATTTTCTACACCACCTTCAGTACCATATAAGGATTCAAAGTATCATATAAGGATGCAAAAGGGAGTTTTTTAGGTGCAAAAAAAAAATAATTGTAAAGGATAGGAAAGCAACGTGGTAAGGATTCCTACTCTGCTCAAAAGCCTCTGATACTGAAAAGTCAGCAAGAAACCCTCTAAGACTTAGTCTGAAGTTTTAGAAGGCAAGCATTCTTTATTGCAGCGCTGGGCAGCACTGGGGATTGCTCCACCATGAGTGCTCCAACGGGTTAGTAAAGAACATCAGTTCATATACAGAAAAATCATACATATTTATCAGATTTCCTGGAAAGGGCAGTCTTATGGTGATGAGTTCCCAGAATTCATTTACAGAGTCCAAGCATGCACAGTAAAATTAGGATTAGGGTCTTTTCACCCTCAGGTGGTCGTCCATAGTCTTCCTCACACTGTCCGCTAGTTGAACTTTGGGCTTCCTTTGTCCATATATAGTCATTGAATTAGTTAATCAGTCTTTCGGCCTCAGAAAAGTGCAAGGAGGTCAATTTAAACTAGTTCTTTGGTGCTTTATCTTGGCCCAAAGGTCCTGAGCTCCTGTTATCAGGAAGCCTAACGAGATTGCTCAAGGTCAGTTGAATCTTGTCAGGCAAGAAGTTATATGTTTAAGGTCTTAGCCAGTGATTGTCAGGTATTCAACGCTTTCACCTCAACCTGTCAATTTTATAGCAAAAATTTATGGTGCGCCTTTTTTATATTTTGTTTTTTGTTGCAGTAATTAGAAGCTTTATTAAAAAAAAAAGGGTAAGTGATGAGCAGCTCTACTGCTCTGTCATGACAAGACATTTCCAAGAGAAACATTTGTTTAGCAGCAGGAACCCACATTATGGGGCTATTCTGTTAACAACCACAGAATAAAAAGAACAAAAGCAAAAAGTAAGTAGCACATACCAAAACTGGTAGGCAGGTAGTTACTTAGTACCAATGCCTTTGCTGAAACATTAAAAGTACTGTTGTCACTGTTCTCTCCACCCAATCCAGTACCACAGTGACTCTAAAATTGAAGACTGAGTGATCCTTGATGGTCTAAAGTAAGACTGCAAGACTTAAGCAAAGAGGAACTGCGATTTTGTGAGTCCCTCAAGATTGTCTCTTGGCCCTTAGAATCACAGCAAACAGACTTTGCTTAACACAGCCCCTTTGAACAGACAGACCCCTTGCACCTTGTTGCAGTTGCTACAGGGGGCTGCATGCCACCGAATAATGCTTCCAGTTGGACTTGCAGAACCAGGTGTGGAGAGGCAGTGGCAGGGAGAAGCTGGCACGGATGCATGACAGCCACTGTGGTTCTGAAAGGGTGAAGGTGAAGTGATGGAGACAGAAGCCTGGGGCAAGTTTCACAAGTTTTGGAAACTCCTACTTTAACCTCATTTTTAAAACGTCCAGTGACAGCGAGTCACAAACTCCTCTGGCAATGTTTAACTGTCCCAGCTTAGAAATATTTTCCTAATGCCTCACCTAAACCTTGCTTACTGAAACTTAAGCTTGTTGTCTCTTACCAAACAGTTAGGACATAAAGAAGATGTTACAGAGATGAAAAGGAAGAACAACATTTACATATTACAAACAATTTTACATATTAGGACAACAACTCCATTTGCTCCTCTTTTTTTTGGTTGTGGTTTTTTTTTGTTTGTTTGTTTGTTTTTTGGTTTTTGTTTTTGACTAAGTCAATTCTTTCCCTCTTTGCTGACAGGCCACATTATCTAGGCTGACGATGATTCCCACCTCCCAGCTGCCAGTTCACACTGTTCTTGACGCTTGGGCTGGTCTCTTGAAAAGTTCCACATACAAACAGAGAACAGGTATTTCAAGCCTCATCCAGGTAATGCTCCCATACGTTTTAGCATGCTGTTTGCTTTGTTTGATGAAGCACAGCACTGCCAACTCATGTTCAGGTTTTGATGACTTACAGTAATGAACAATTACCAAACTACAAAAAACTGTAAAGAAATCAAACACAGAAACAAACTCAAAACAAACATAAAAAAACCCCAGAGTTACCATAAATAAATAAAAAGGGCCAAAAGTCCTGTAACTGCAGCCAGACTATCATCTAGCAACATTTCTGGAAGTGTAGTAAATTTCATAACATCTTTATATTCACTGCTAATTGGTAACTACTAGCTAATTACTAACGTTACAAAAATAGTCTCAACCACTGCAATTGCGAACTGCTATACTGGAGCACCCGCTGACGCAATGTGCCCCTAGCCAGGCGGCGGGCAGAGCGCCGGGCCGCCAGCAGCATCAGGGGTGGTGCAAGCGACCACGACAAGGCCCGGGCACGCCGACAGGGCAGCTGCTGGCTCGCTGTTCCTCCCAGCCGGAGAATAAGACCCTGCGCGCCGAGCCCCGCCGGCAGGCAGGGGGTGGCCAACCCCACATCGCGCGCCGCCGAACTGCTTAAAGGGGACGCTGCAGCGACAAGCGTGCGCGCGCGCGCCCGTCCGCGCCGCTGCCGAGTTCTGAGCCTCTTTAAAGCCCACGCATCCTTAGGGGCAAGCGGCGCGTGTGGGGCCTGCGCGTAGCCTCTTGTTACCTGCGCCGCGTCGCGGTCGTTGGCGGCAGCCGCCATAGCGCCAATCGGACGGCGCGGGTAGGGGTCCTTCGTCGGGGGCTTTTGTCAGGGGTTGAGCGGGCGCCTGCCGAGCGCTTGCCTGCCACTGGTGGTGTGGCATCGACCCGAGTGATATTCTACTGGGCGGTGCGGGCCCTGCCCCGGGGCGCAGGCGGACTGGCCAGGGTGGGATGGAAAGGCCAGTCCCACCTGCCGCAGGTGGGGAGGGTGGGAAAGGGTCAGTAGCGGGAGAAACTGGAGAGCAGATACAGGTGCACCCCGGCAGGCGGGCATGTAGGCAGGGTTGACAGAGGTGCGGGTGCGCCTGTGGTAGGCATTTGTTCGTACCTGGGGCGATAGAGGTAGTCAGGCCCGAGCAGGCGAATGGCTGAGCGCCCACGGCTGGTACTGCGGGAGGGCTTGCCGCTGTGCCAGGTGCAGGCTGGTGGCCATCAGCAGGGCATGGGGCGCTGGTGAAGGCGCTCCTCCGCACTGAGGCGGCTTGGCCGCAGGGTGGTGGTGTGCCGCTTTTTTTCTGCTCAGGCAATGAGAGAGACAGCCCTGGTGCTGGGGTGGGCAGGGAAGCTAGAAGAAGCAAGATGGCAGCTTCCTTGTGGCTGAACTGTGGCGGCAAGGGGGTGGCGGGGCTGCTTCTGGGGGGGCAGCGAGCTTTGGGCGCTAGCGTGTCTTTCCCTGCTCGAGGAGGCTGGAGGCGTCTGCACGGGACCCGAGAGTTACTGGGTGAGTGATGGGATGGATCCTGCACCCTTCTTTGTTAGTCGGGTGCCTGTGCCGTTGGCCTGCTGCAGGTGTGTGTGGAGGAGCTGCGACGTTAAGTAAGAGGTGAGGGTAGGTGGTACTGGGGGAGAAGTAAAAGTGGTGGGGAGTGGTGTGAGTGTTTGGTGTTACTAGGTAGGTGTGTAGAGTGGCAAGGCCGAGCCACTCAGTACGCCAAGTTGGTGTACTGAGCAAGAGAGACTGACCGATTGGGAAGTGGATGGCAGGCTATGGAGATGGCTCAGTTTGGCACAGTGCTGTTTGATTTGTCTCTGGAGCTACTGGAAATATATCAGAAAGGGTATAGGCTAGTGGGAGAGAATTCTGAAAGCGGCGTGAGAATTATTAAAGGTCTAGAAAATGTGATCACAGAGAACAAACTCAAGGAATTGGAGTCTAGAGAGGAAGATGGATTAATGGAAGATTAGACCTTCAAATATGTAAATATTCTCTTGTGGATAAGGAAAAAGTGCTTACAATTGAAAATACTTGAGTATTTTCTAGGTGTAAGAATAGTTAAGTACTGAAAGAGAAAGTTTTGGGGTTTTTTTATGTTTGGAGATTTCATCACTTTTCTGTCATACTTTTATTCTTACAAGTAATGTTTCAAGTAGCTGGAGAAGGGCATGGAAGCTATATTTTATATTTATATGTTTTATATTTTTTTAATGGAAAAATCAAGATTGAATTTATTCATTGCATGTCTAGCATACATCGCTACATAGAAGTCAACCTATGAGGTTATGGCAACAGCCTTTTAAGATACTTGTTCTCTTCTCAGGAGTTCATTGTTACAGAATTACCAGGGAGATCTTCTACTTACCTTCCATATTTTCTACTGTGTCTAAGAGATGTGGGAAGAGTTTTGGATGCCCAAATGAAATGTGATCTTTTCTTTCCCTACTTGATCTGTTAGTTACAACTTGTAAAATATTTAAACAATAATCAAGTGCATTGTTATTAGGTACAGGTGTGATACTGAGCATGGAATACCTGAACTCTCTGTTTTTTAAGTGAGCTCTTGCTAACCTAGTGTAATAAAACTATGTGCATTTTACATTAAAACTCAGTAGTAGTTTAGAGACTTCTTAATCGTTTTATCTTACAGCTCAGTATACTCTTCTTTCCAGCACTAGTTGTCTTTGCTGCTTTGCAGTATGAAGATCTTTTCCTTTGCAAAACCTGCTATTTATGGTATAGGGAAGACTATCGCTGTTCTTGAAACAAATGTTACTTATTTTCAAATTTCATTAGAAAAAAATTTTCTTCATAAAATAATACATTTGTCTTTTTGTCCAATGCAGGATTAGCTACCTCTACATTAGTCTTATTATGTAACTCCTTAAAGACCTCTTGTCTATAGTCCTCTCAGGCAATCTATTGTGGTACTTTATATCTTTAATTCCAGCTGTATATTAAATAAACCTTTCTCACCATAAATTTTGGATGTGGAAATGAGAGGAGTTTTTTTTCTTCCTTACAGTAAGATTTTATGTATTGAGGTGGATATATCACATTTGATTGTTCAGGCTTTCCTCATTGACTTATTTCTTTGAACCATCTTAGTATTCCTTACTGCTTTTTAAGGTGGCACATATCTCAGTGACACCGTTTTTCTTAAATGTTTATTGTAGCCTCTAAAATGAAAACAAGGAGAAAAGACATAATTTATCTGGTAAAATACAGCTCTTTTGGACATAAAACTCACTCTTGGTTCCTAGTTTGGTAATTTAAAGTTAAGTCAGTTCTATTTTAGCATTAGTTTTATTTCTCCACTTTTCTGTTTCTGAAAATGCCACCACTTGAAGCATTGGTTCATGTGGATCTCCTTTTATTGTGTTGCTTTAGTTTTTTGCTTCTCTATATGTTTCTGTCCCTTTCTGTGGTGGTAGAGAAAGTTATTTTGCATAGTCAAAATGGTTAATTCGGAATTGAATTCCTAGTTAGTTGGTTACAAGGAAAGAAAAAAAAAGTAGAATGAACCTTTATGCTAGAGACCTGTCAATTTTTCTTGGTTTTTAATATTTCTTAATCTTATCATTGATGTCAAGTTGGAGTAAATCTTTCAATTCTCTACTTATTAACAGAGTATGGCGTAGGGATTTATGAAATATCTCTCCAGTGGGGCACATTAAAGCATTTGTCTTCAGTTCATTGCAGGTTTTTTTTCGACAGTGCTGAAGCTGTTTCCATACCAAAGGAGGTCAAAAAGAGGCAATGAACCTGTGTTATGCTGCATACGTTTAAGTATGAAATTCACTGTTGATGGTATTCTTACATTGTAGTTAGTAGGATATTATAAAGGCCTACCGGTCTACTCTTCTCTTAAATCCCCGCTCTTCATTCTGTTTCATACAATGCCTAAATATGCATTGAATCCCTTCATGGAGAAGGAAGGAGGCAGAAATGTTGTGCCCAGACTCAACTTGGTTCAAAAAATGTGTCACCAGGAACAAATTCTCTTGGATACACAGAAGGTTTTCTTTAAAATACCAGCTACTGTTTGTGAAGTTTTTTTAAGTCTTCCTTCTTTTCTATTCTGATAATTGATATGTAATAACACAGTTACTGTTGATAGCAGTAAAATTAATGGATGGTGACTGGGAGTTCAAAAGTTTCATATGCTTATGGCTTGAAATTCTATTATGCTGATGAATTCTGAGATTCTGCGTGAATTGACAGAACTTTTTGCTTACCCATAATGAAAAAGCAACAATATTTACTTCCAAGAGTGCTTGTAAGGACTACCTGTACAGTGCAACTAACCTACGTGAATGCAACAACTCCTTTTATTAGCATGTTTCTATTTAATGAGGGAAAACATTATTTGGTGAAGGGAATTCTTAGCTTTTTTTTTTTTTTTGAGACACGTTTAAGCCTATTTTTTGATGTGTATGGTCATTAACTGGAAAGTGACTAAAATAGCTTTGGAAGGAGACCATTCTGCTGGACAAGGCTCGTAATTGCAACACTACTGAACTTCTCTGAACATAGGCATCTCTATGGATGAGCATTAAATGAATGCACAAGGATTGGATAGGTTGGTGAACTTGGAGGATGAGAAAGGAATGGCGAAAATGGAGCTGAAGTACACTTCATTTTTTCCTTTCCTTTGCATAAGCAATTGGATGGTAGTTCCACAGTTGCTTTAACTCAACGTAAATTCTATCCTAGTTCCCACTGCTCATTTTGGATGTCAGTATTGCTCATAGTGCTGTATGATAAGCCAGATCAGGAAGCTAACCTGACTGAAATTGTGTTTATTTTTGTGATCAGGTTAACTTCTGGCAAGATCCATTCCCTAATCTGGATAACTGGGCAGCAGCATGAGTATTAGTACTACTGGTAGTATGAATAAAGGTGTGAACATGAACAACTGGGGAAGAAGACTGATCAGCTCCTTTTGACTCTATCATCGATTTGTATTAAGTTAATGTGGAACAAGGGGCAGTCATGCATGGTTTAAAACGTTTTTCCCCGAATTGGCCACATTCAAAATCATTGTGCTGCCTTGCAAAATTAGATTTGTTATATTGTAGAGGGAAGAAATACTTTTCTTATTTAAAAACCACTTTGAATTAAAATCAGTGCTGCAGCATTGACAAGTCTTCTGTTGAAGTCTTTTCTTGCTCGTTACTGTAATGGATGCTGTAACTGTTATAATTTTTTGTATAATTATGCATAGTTTAGATCAGGCCGCATATAAGTGTGGAGTAAAAGGAAGTTCTGTGCAAAGTGAAGTAACAGAAGCAAAGCAATTTGGTATACTTTGTGCACTTTTTTGCTGCCATGGCTATCCATGTTATAAACATTATTTCTAAAGAAAAATTTCTTCCCTAGATAGTCAAATTTAAAAATGACTTGAGATAATTTATTCCTTTTTTTTTACTGTTGTGTTCTCTCAAGTCCTCTACCCCCAAAATTTTCTCAGTGTCAGGAATACGTTTCTTTCTTTGATATGCCAACAAAAGCAGCTTAGAAATAGATCTTAAGTTTTGCTGGAGTCTAGGAGTTGGGAGAGGGGAAAAAACAACAACCCTGCATATGGTTTTATTCCAGTGTAGGGTTAAAATCTCAGTTCTCTCCTGATTCAGTTTTTATGTGTGTTTTTTCTGAGCAACTTGCTGCAAGTGACTAGAGGTTTGCAATGATTTTCCAAATAAATCATGTTAGCTTTATGCTGTATACCTTAGTTGCTATTTAACAATCATCATTCAGCTGTAATTACCACAAACAATAAAATAGATTAAATATGTATGTAACTCATATGGGAGAATACAGCAGAATTTCAAATGCTAACACTTGGCAACTAGAAGTAAACTGATATTTCATTTTTAAATTAAAACCTATGAGGTATCTGTTTAAATTCTTTTTTGTTTTAATCTATTTGGGAAACAAAATGTTTCCATATGCTAACTATTTTGTAATTTAAGCAGTATGTTGAACTTTCAGTGAACAGTTTAAAAGAAAACATCTATGATATCAGCGATAACTTGCAATGTTTTAAGTTTGAAGGGAGAACTCACAGAACTTTACAGCCAGATACTTCTTTTTCTGAATGAAATCAGCACATGGAATAGTATAATATTTATATGCAATTATGTTTTGATGTAAAATGTTAACAGCCTTCCAGATAGTAAACTTTGTTACCTGTAACTTGCAAGGTCTTGTGTTCTTCGCAAGAAGGTGGAGCATAGGGCTAGTTTCCAAACTTTATTCTTGTTACAGTTTCCAAACTTTATTCTTCTTACAGTTTCCAAACTTTATTCTTCTTACAGTTTCCAAACTTTATTCTTCTTACAGTTTCCAAACTTTATTCTTCTTACAGTTTCCAAACTTTATTCTTCTTACAGTTTCCAAACTTTATTCTTCTTACAGTTTCCAAATATACTTGCAGATACGTGAGGACAGAATTACACTAAAGTGTTTCCATAGATTGAGAACAGAAAGAAGGCTATTTGCATTATAATACTCTATTTTCAACGTAAAGCATGGGACTAGAAGTGGAAAGATGGATATTTTTTTTTTTTTTTGCTTTGTGATACAGAGTGAACTATTCTGCTAACACTTGGATTTGCATCAGTCATATGGAGATAATATTGTTTCATTAAGAAGGTTTATATTCTCTTGCCTGCTGAAGCTGGTGAGCAGCCCTCAGCTCCCTATGTCTTACCGAATAGGCATAGCAGAATGCTGTAGGGTTTTTTTCCCAAAAAAGAATTTTCATTTGAGCGATATGATATATTGGCCTTTCTCTGGCAGCAGCAAAGTTCCTCTATATAATAATAACAACAAGCCTTTATTAATGTTGCCTAGGCCTTAAAAGTCAAATATTCTGTGTACCTGGTGGAAAGCTGGGGAAGGATGAAGGAAAGAATTTTTTTTTAGTTACCACTGTGAGTATTTGTCTGATCTCCCACTTAATAGAGGTTTTGCAAAGTTTTTTTATCTAGTGACAAGTGTGTTTATTCTGTGTGGTGTGGTTTTGTTTTAGTGTGGCTGTTAGTAGTAAGTTAAGTGCCTGAAAAAACTGTTAACCTGCTGTATCGGCTATTAAAAGAATAGTCATATATCTTCTAAGGTGAGTTTGAGTGTTGCTCCTCAATTATGGTTACCATTCCTGCAGTGAGACACAATGGTAGAGAAAATGGCAGTTTCTTATTTTCAGATTTGACATTTTTTGATTCTTTCTTCTGCTTTGTGTCCTGTTTATTTTAACTTTTTTTTTTTTTTTTTTACACAATTCCTGTGTACTTGCTGCTGGATCTTCTCTCCAAACTCAATCAAAGAACCAGAATGGTCTGTGTATTTTGTGGTAGTTGCTTATAACATGAAAGGGAAAATGTTGCAGTGGCACAAATTTGTTATACAATTTTGTATTTATTCCAAAGTGTGGAGCATGTTGTGGGAGGTGGATCACGTGACTCTTTACTGAAGTGAAACATGTGAACCACCATGCTTAAATTTTTTTTTTTCTCATTAGAAATGTGGAATGCTTTCACTTCTTTTGGTGAAATATGTCCACTGGTTCTAGATAGTGTTAGATATTTGTGGGTTATGATGTCAAAATCATGTTTTGATTGTCAAAGTTGACTTGTCAAGTTAGACAAATGAAATGGAGAACACTTCTTTGCATTCTCTAATGCATTATTTTCTACTTGCTGTTACCTGTAAATATTTATTTTGGGTGAACATATATACTATATAAGAAAACTGTGAAGTCATGCTTTAATTTGTAGTATTTGAAAAATATATCATAGACAAAATATGATTTGGTAAATGAAAACAGATGGGCCTTCACAGAAGACATATTCTTAACGTAGTACATTTTACTGTGTATTGGTCCAAGATGAGAGGTTGCATGAAGAATCTTTTAAAAAAAAATCCTTGGAGGTAATTTAGATGGGAATTGCCAGTGTTACGGGGAACATTGTCTGGATACATTTCTAAGCATTACGGTAATGAGTAATATTAAACTGACAAGCATTTAAGAACCATGAAAAGAATAGATCAATTCGTAGGACTGATTTGGAAAAGGAAAATTTAACCTGGGAATAGAAGGCTGAGACAAACACATAGATTTCCTCATGCAGTCTTCTGGGAATGTGAACCATGCATACACTGGACTCATTTCCACAGTTCAAGTGTTTTTGGGGAGCATGCTTGTGTTACTCTCCTGGGGACTCTGGAGAATACCTAACTCACTTTCTGCTCTTCATGCATTTTAAAATGTCAAGGTCATTGATGGCTGATGAGGTTATTAGAGGTTTTCTACAGTGTTTCCGTTTCACATTTAAAAAAAATCATAGAATGGTTTGGGTTGGAAGGGACCTTTAAAGGTCATCTAGTCCAACCCCTCTGCAGTGAGCAGGGACATCTTCAACTAGATCAGGTTGCTCAGAGCCTCATCCAGAATGACCTTGCATGTTTCCAGGGATGGGCCATCTGCAACCTGTTCCAGTGTTTCACTACCCTCATTGTGAAAAATTTCTTCCTTATATCCAGTCTGAATCTACCCTCTTTTAGTTTAAAAACATTACCCCTTGTTCTATCGCTATAGGCCCTGCTAAAAAGTCTGTCCCTGTCTTTCCTATAAGCCTCTTTTAAGTATTGAAAGGCTGCAGTAAGGTCTCCCCAAAGCCTTCTCTTCTCCAGGCTGAACAACCTCAACTCTCTCAGCCTTTCTTCATAGGAAAGGTGTTCCATCCCTCTGATTGTTTTTGTGGTCCTCCTCTGGACAGGCTCCAACAGGTCCATGTCTTTCCTGTGCTGAGGGCTCCAGAGCTGGATGCAGTATTCCAGGTAGGGTCTCACCAGAGCAGAGTAGAGGGGCAGAATCACCTCCCTCCACCTGCTGGCCACGGTTCTTTTCATGCAGCCAAGGATATGGTTGGCTTTCTGGGCTGCAAGTGCACATTGCCGGCTCATGTCTGGTTTTTCATCCACCAGTCCTTCTCAGCAGCGCTGCTCTCAATCCCTTCATCCCCCAGCCTGTATTGATACCAAGGGTTGCCCTGACGCAGGTGCAGGACCCTGCACTTGGCCTTGTTGAACCTCATAAGGTTCTGTTGCGTGCTGGTCATAGGCTGGAGCGAGGTTTTGTTCGTATTTTTGGGAACAGAATTAAGACTCAAAATGTAGTCAAGTGTCAGGTAACTTTATTTGCCCAACAGCAGGTTCACAAATGCAAGAGAAAGAGAAAAGAAAGAAAGAATTAGTTGCAATAGCTACCACCACGGAGCTGTGGTGTCCCAACAGTCAGATTCGTTGGGAGAACATTAGCCTGTTTCCCTCCTGTCGCCAAACACCTGTCTGTAGGATTATCTCTCGGTCAACTAAAACAAGTCCTGTGCAACATGTCTTTTACACTTCGACAAGGGGGGGGGGGGGAGGGGGGCGGAGCAAAGAAGATATCACCACCCGTGGATCCAGCGGCGTCCCATTGGTCCTCTTGATGTTCCTTGGTGGTGGGAGTCCCCCTTTTCGCTTCTGATGGTGTCGTTTTTATACAGTCAGAGTCCCAAAATCTCCGTATTCCAAGAAACTTCATGCATATGCAACAGGCAACGGGACAACTGCAGGCCTTGGTGTCTCCTCTCACCTGTATCTCTGTTCTGCAGGAACTGGTCATTGTGCCTGCACCGTATCTCTGCTCTGCAGGATCTCATTCTTCCCTGGGGTCCACTCCGTACCAAGACATGTTTGGTACAACTACCAAGAAAGGTGTGTGTTCCTCGTAACCGCAAAATGTTTAAGACGGAAACCACATATTTGTCAGCCACAGGTTCACATGGGCCCACTTCACAAGCTCATCCAAATCCCTCTGGATGGCATCCCATCCCTCGCATGTGTTAACCACATCACTCAGCTTGGTGTCATCTGGAAACTTGCTGAGGGTGCACTCGATCCCACTGTCTATGTTGTTGATGAAGATAGTACTGGTCCCAACATGGACCCCTGAGGGACACTACTCATCACTGATCTCCACCTGGACATTGAGCTGTTTACTTTCTGAATGCAACCATCCAGCCAATTCCTTGTTCACGAAGTAGTCCATCCATCAAACCCATATCTCCAATTTAGAGAGAAGTATGTTATGGGGGACTGTGTCAAAGGCCTTAAAGGAGTCCAGGTAGATGACATCTGTAGCTCTTCCCTTGTTTGCTGATGTGGTCACTCCATGATGGAAGGCCACTAGGGTGGTCAGGCAGGACTTGCCCTTGGTGAAGCTATGCTGGCTATCTCGAATCACCTCCCTGTCCTTCATGTGCCTTAGCATAGCTTCTAGAAGGATCTGCTTCACAATCTTCCCCAGGCACAGAGATGAGGCTGATGGGTTGGTAGTTCCCAAGGTCCTCCTTTCTACCTTTTTAAAAAATGGGTGCAATGTTTCCCTTTTTCCAGTCACCAGGCACTTCACCTGACTTGCCATGACTCTTCAAATATCATGGAGAGTGGCTCTTTACACTTTAAAACATTACACTTTTACAAGAGTGTAATGTTTTATTCTTTCATAATCCTGCAGCAATGAGAAAGACAAGGTCAGATTTATTGGGTGTTATTAACATTAATGAAATACAGCACATGGTGGACACTTTTAATTCCCTTAAATCATTGTGTATTAATTGAGTTTCACTTCTGTCTTTGTCTTCTCTGAGATCTTAACCATGGTAACTCTTAGGACTTGGAAGTAAGGATGAGAAACATCACTCTAGATGACGTGTCCTTTTCAGCTCAGAATTCTTTTAGGATTAATTTCCAGTTTTTTTAAAGCTATTCCTGCTTACTCTAAGCAATACAGCAACTGGGAGAAATGTGGTGATTTCCTATTGAATAAGCCTTAATGCTGGATATTAGAGAAATGGGAATATGAAGCAGAATTAATTCTTGCTATTGTATACAATGTATGTTCTATGTGTCTATTTCTGTTCTATAAAAGAATACAGACTCAGATGTAATAGTTCAAGAAAGTGCCTCAAAAACCAGTCAGATGTTGGTAAACTACTCTTACAAAACAGTATCTAAAAAGACACATTCATTTGGCCTCCTGACTATCCTTAAGAGTTCAGAAAGATAGTATCTCTTGTATTACAAGCTGTGTGTCAGAATGCTACTTTTGGTATACTGGATCAAACAACAAGAGATGTAGTCTGCTGTGAAGGCAAGGAATGTGGTGTATCATGAGCCCTGTCCTCAGAAGAATCCCACTTATGTAGCACGCAGCTTGTTGCTGTGCAGTGCCACTTCTCTTTGTGAATGGGTTTACTAAGCAGACTCAGTCAATTGACAGACTGGCATGATCTGCTAGCTAACTGTGTCTAGTACACAGTATGGCAGGGCCAGAGAAGTTGTGTTGTTGTGTTGCGTAAATACATTGGACTATTCAGATTTTTTTACTTGGCTTGTCAAAGGAAGGAAAAGGCTAAGAATTTACCTGGTATGTTGTATATAGACACTTAACCATGAGAAGGATCTCTGTAATGAGAAATCTTTCAAGCTTTCTAACAGAGACATAAAATCCAATCACTGAAACTTGAAATTAAGCAATTTCAGTCTGCAAAGTAGATATAGTTTCCTAGCAGAAAGGACAAATAAACCTGAGGCAGGCTTATGAGTGAAAGAGGTGGATAATCAGCGTTTGGGCTAGTAGGATCAGGGGGCTTTATTAATTTAAAAGGTATGATTTAATCTGTCATCTGGAAAAAAATTCCACAGCCTGTGGCAAAGAGGAGAACAAGAGGAGAAAGGAGGATGTAGTGTTTGTGGTGGATTTTGAGAAGACCAACAAAACTTTTGGTCTAGGAATTCAGTACTCTGAATTTCTTTTTTTAACGTTTGAACTTCAGGGCAATGGGATTACATGCTTTGTCTTGGTGTGCTCTTAATATTACCGTTCAGCATTAAAGCAGAGGTCATAGTCAAGATATAAGTATCTAGCCTTTGGTTAAGAGTCGGAAAGGATTCTAACAATTGGCTAGATATGTTCTGCACATTTACACCCCACTGTCCTCACACTTGAATGCCCATACTAGAAGCCTGAGGGTGAATAAGACCCTGAGACAGAAGAGAAGATACCTGCATGGCTGGTACTCTGGTCATACATTCATAATCATACTGCTGACATTCTTCATAACTAGGAAGAAAATTATGGTAAATACCACTGAGGAATTTGTGGGTGGAGCATATCATGGTTCATCAGCAAGGAACATATCAATACCTCTCAGCCAATTTCTCGTGATTGCAGCAGTTTTGGCCTCTCTTCAGGACTGAGATATGTGTGCATGCATGTGTCTGTGTGCGTGTTCTTTCCTCTGAGCTTTCTTATATCTGACAAGTCTTAAGTTCAGACTTCCTTTCCTGCCAAGCAAGCAAGAAATGAGAGGACAAGTCTTTGAGACTCGCCTCATTCACTTGTATCCTGGAGTAAATGAGAGTCTGTGGCACAGCATTTCAACCAAGGTTTTGCTCAAAGACACCCTGACAGGGGCAGAATTAAGCATATGAAGGGCCATGTGTGGAAAGCCCCCAAAAATGGAAATGTGGTTTGGTTTAGTACATATGCCCCTAATACAAGAAAGGCAGGGGGTATTAGCTGGCTCAGCTTTGAAATTTATGACATTTTGGGGGTGTGGGGGGAATAAAAAAAAATGAAATCACAGCTTCATGTTAGCTGCTGGGGTTTTTTTTTTGTAATGTATGTTTGTATTTTATAGCTGCTTTTTTTATTCTACACATGACAACTTGTCTGCAGTTGGAGCTCTAAGCAAACTGTAGATTTTTTTTTTTCTGTTTACATTTCTGTTGGACAAAAGCTATATGACCTTGTTTCACTTGTATCCACTGTAGGATTGTTCAGTATATCAGGCTGAACTGAAGGGTACTTGAAATACTAGTTTGTCTGTTTTTAATAATGCACTAAGACTTGGTCATGGAGAAAGTTTCCATTAAAGATGAATTGAAACAAAACTGAAACAGTGTGAGTATCTAAAGTCGTTGTCATGAGATCCAAAGTTTCTGTATCATATTTTTACTTAAGACAGAGTTTAATTTGCTTAGTATTTTGTATTATTTATGACTTCATACTCAAGTTGGCACTCTGTGTAACATATAGGTTCTATATTTAGTCCCTTGTTTTCCTTGGTGCTCTCGGGAGTGCATGCTTATATGTAAGCTTAAAAAGAGCATCATTGTGAATCTTTTGTGCAACTGTCTTTCAGATTCATGCACCTTGTTTCATTTGTGTTAAGCTGTTAACGGAGAAAATAATTATGCTGAAAAAGTGTTTAGTCTAGTGTTTTAGTCTCATGTGCTTGTTTTACAGGTACGCCTGGTATTAAAGTTCTCATGCCTGCACTTTCTCCTACAATGGAAGAAGGAAATATTGTGAAATGGTTAAAAAAGGAAGGTAAGATAGAATTTTCTGTGGCGACATTTGTTGTAATTCTATGAATCTATTCTGTAAGAATAAGATCATTCTTTCTGGTTGTGCCTTAGTATTTTGAAGCAAAATGTTTGGTATATGGATGTTGTCATCTTGAACAATACCTGATTTGAAGTTCTTGAAACATTTTTCCTTTAGTTGCCTTCCAAAAGGTTGCATTGATCATATTTTTGAAAAATTTCCATTAGGCTGTTCCAGCGTGTGAACTGGAACGGTGTGTGTGCTGGTTTTAGTTCCCAGTGTTGTCGTGCTGATCAGTAACTTTGGAGTTCTGAGAGGCCTTGACTTTGGTGAGGGTCTCTGTTTCATTTTTCTGCTGCATTACAGAGTAACTTGAAAGATACGATATTTTTATAGTTGCTATTCAGGGCTTAATTTTTCTTACTATCTAAGTTAGAGTCTACAATTAAAGCTGATAGAAAAAATTAAATTACTTTCATAACCTGAATTCCAAATGGGGAAATCATTTAAAAAAAAAAAAAAAAACCCACAACCAAAAAAAACCCCAAAACAAAAAAAACAAACAAACCACCAAAAACCAAACTACTCCTCCAAAAGAACACTAACAACCTTGGTTATCTGATGGTCTCTGTGCTCTGAAAACTGAGAAGTAATGTTCTTCTGTTAAAGTGTGTTCGAGCAGCTAGATAAATATTCTGGGTGTATGTTTTGTCTTCACATTGGTTGTATGCAAATGAAAAATGATCTGCAGAAGAATTGTCAGTCCCTGTTCTGTCAGGAGACCTTTCTCCCTTCTCATCCTACCCTTTCCTCTCTCCAATTTAATATTAAAACTGTTTTTTTACTGTAGTTTTGGATTCCAGGTAGCAGTTGTCTGTTGGCATAGGATGCATTGCAGAGTTTTAGATAACTGTAGGAATATATCTGGTTCTCAGACATTTTTAGTTTTGCTAAGGAGATGAACATGTTTGGAGAAAAGAAAATGTCTTAAAGCATAGTATCTTTGACAGACACAATTTCATGAGTTAAACGTGTGTTTTGACTATTCTATATAGATAAGCCATTTCATTGGTTTACCCACTAAGTGTTGATACGGCCTCCATCGTTGTGTTACTGGAGTACTTTGCTTTTATATATATTTGAATACATTTTGAGAGCTGGCCAGAAGGAAACTTACTGCTCCAGTAGTGGACATGACCTTTTCCTTGTAAAACTTCTAGTAAGAATTTCTGCAGAATTTACGAGGAACATGTGCTTTGCCCTAGCCAGCAACTAAGCACCACACAGCTGCTCACTCACCTCCCCCTACCAGGTGGGACAGAGGAGAGAATTGGGGAAAAAAAACTCCGTGGGTTGAGATAAAAACAGTTGAATAGGACAGCAAGAGAAGAGGAGACAATCATGATAAGAATAATATTACTGATAAAGGAATGTACAAAATCAAGTGATGCACAGTGCAGCAATTGTTAACCACCTGGTGATTGATAGCCTGTCCCCAAGTAGTGATTCCCATGCTCCAGCCAACTCCAGTTTCTATACTGAGCATGATGTTATATGGTAGGGAACATCTCTTTGGCCAGTCTGTCTCAGCTGTCCTGGTTGTGCCCCCTCCCAGCTTCTTGTACACCTCTGCGCTGGCAGAGTGTGGAAATCTGAAAAGTCCTTGACTTAGTATAAGCAGTACAACTACTTAGCAGCAACTAAAAACATCAGTGTTACCAACATTATTCTCGTACCAAATCCAAAACACAGCACTATACCAGCTAACAGGAAGAAAAATCAACTCTATCCCAGCCAAAACCAGGACAGAACAATATGGCAGTCTATGTTTGTAAAAGGTAATTGCACCAGTGTTCTTGAAACTTGCAGCTTCAGTCAGTCAAGTATCAAGTCCAAGATTATGCAGAGAGAAAGGAATGATCTAAAGTCCTTTTTCTATTCATTAGCTATGAATAACTGCAAGACATGAAAAATCAACAGTAGTCTGTTTTACAATACGTATAGCATTCAAATTTGCAAGAGAAAGCAAACGAGAGTGCCATAGGAGTTGAAATGGATTTCAGTTTGCTCCACAACACAAATGAATCAGTTTTCCTAATAAAAAGGTCTTAGGATGCAACAGCTATACAGTTTTTTTTTTTTTACAGTCTTCCCACTACATTTCCACCCCAGCACAAAAGGGAAAACCTATTTTAATTAAAACTAATTTTCCACCTATTTTAATTTATAATATAATTTTAATATTATTTATATTACAGTTTTTATGTCATATTATTTTATATTATATATTGTATTTATAGTTTATATAGTTACCATATTATCTAATTTTATAGTATAATATTTACATCAAATATTAATTGATGGTTGGACTTCGAGAGAAAACTATTTTAGGATTTTTATTGTTCTAGTTTCTGTTGAGAAACAAGACCAAAACTGAATATAGTATATTGTCTTATTTGGTGCATCTGTGACCATAATTAGTTCCTATGGATTTTTTTTTTCCTCTGACAGTCTGGAAAATAAACATAATGACAACATTAAAAAAAGTGAAGATAAATTTTGAAGGAAGAAGTGATTTAATGCTTATACTCCTCTGCCTGCAAGGGATACTTATAACTAGATAATCCTCCAATGAGTTGCCCATCTAAATATAGTGGCATTACTGAATATAAGTGTTTGATAATCTTACATATAAGAAAATGAATTTTTTAAAGCAATTGACAGAAGAAAGCTGATGATTGCATATGAAGTGTTTTTCCCACTGTATAACCAGCAGGGGTCAGTAGAATCCTATTTTGATAAGTTTTCTGCTCTTTGTGTAGCTTAATTCTTTTAATTTTAGAGTTTCACAGGATGGACAGATGATTTCAGTACTGCAGAAGGAAAAATGCTGAATTTAATTGACAGCCTTATTATTTCCTTCTTGTTGTTATTGCAGTTTCATGTTGATTCCTTTGATAATAAAGTAATTCTCATAAAAATAAAACTGTGTAAAAACTCTATTTATTATGTATGAATTTAATGTTGATGAAAGATGATGGATTGACAGCCCAGGAGACCTAAATACTTGTTTTGTTGTGGTCAGGAAACCGAATAGGCAATAGTGCTAGCAGTTTCCTCATGCAGTATAACTACTGCTTGTTGAGACATCACCTCCAGGGACTCCAGTCTCTATGCCTAGTCAACTTCGATTTGATTTGCAAGTAGTACATCAAGGAATGAAGTTTGTATCTTGTGATTTGGATACTTGTCAATCAGTAGTTAAACAGAGCACATAGGCTAGAACAGCCTAGAGCCTAGCTATAAGAATTTAATAATTTAGAAAACAGACAAACTCCACCCAAGATTTTTCAAGGGCACTATATATAATCTGAGAGCGCTGCCATTCAGGCAACTTCTATTGCAAATACTGCTGTCTCATTAGAAGGTGTAAGAGCAAAGGTATGCTCTGCAGAAGTGTTCTTTCCAGTCCTGTTTATTGGGAAAGCTGATTTGTAATTGACATTAAAGTGGGCATCAGTTAGGATCTATCACAAATTTTGCAATCTCTAATGAAAATAACTATGATCCTTTCTATTGCTTTTGAGTACTGAAACACACATGAGATTTTTGAATACTTCTATGAAATATTCTTCTTAAAATTGCATTTAATCAATTGTCTTCCAAACTTATGGCCACTTCTTGGCTGCAGCAGTGAAAGGAAAACAAAAAGTAGTGGAAAAGTGGTTTGCTCAGTTTTCTGAAGACTCTTCCTCTTGCCTTCTGTGTGCAAGGGAATCCTTAGCTTTCTATGAACAGCCTCACATACCCAAGATAAGAGATATGTCATGTGTGACAAACACATGTATGAAGGTATTTGCTTTGGCTAGCTTGCACTGTTGGAGTTACTGCTGCAGGTTGCTTAGCACTGAGATTTTTTTTTTTTAATGGTGCAGAACACTTACAGTCTGATTGCATTTTGGGAGAAGAGAATAATTAAGATACAGAGTTAAGCTCCTTTCTGCTTGCCTACCTTAGCTCTGTAGGTTACAGAATTTGCTCAACAATTTGATTTCTTAACATCTATGAAGTACTTACCTAGTGATCTGATATATGGGCTACTTGAATTAATGATCCAGTTGATCCAACACTAGTATGGAGCCTGGAATTTTGACTTCCTGTTATAAACTGTTTATGTTCTAGTTATCACAAAGTGCAGTGTGGCAATTACATTACTAAATTAAAAAGATCAGGTGCTACTTTGTGTACTCCCTTGCCAAGTTCCATAATAGGAACATTTATGACTTACAAGATTATGTAAGTGACTGAGCTTTGAATGTTTCTGGTGTTTACTACTGCAGAGATCACAAGGAACATGCAAAACTTTATCTTCCGCTCCTAATTCAGGTAGTCCTGAAACAGGAAATAATTTTTTTAGAAAGTGTTTCTCTCTCACCTAGTGCAGGTTACCACCTGTATTTAGTTTTATTCTGATGGTTAAGTACAACAGAGAGTGATAGCAGGAATTAAAGTAAATGCTTAGACAGATAATGCTGTTGCAGCATTTCTGGTACCGGGGAAATATTAAAATTTTACTTCACAAAAATATTGTGAAGGCTTGTATGTATTGTCCCTATTTTTCAGTGCTCTGTAAGGAAAAGGTTGTCGTATTTTGTCTGAGGCCAAAACATTCAACTACCTCAAAGTTTTTCAATGTAATTTCACTTTCAGCATTGTCTGTCTAGGCAGTATTGATCTGTTGAAAGAATCCAGAACCATATCATCTTTTTCATGCATAGATATTCCTCAAAAGCAGAGGAAGAATATATGTCAAAATTATTCATGTCATATAGCAAAAGCAACTTCTAACACTTGTGCGTATTTTTACTTCACAGAATAAGTATGTTTCTAAAGGACCTTTTTTAACTATATAGGAGATTGAGGAAACAAGCTTGCAGACATGCTTTCCAAAGAGACTAAAGTTCCTTAGGTTTTTATTTGAATATCTTTAATAGTATAGATACAAACTAGAGAATTGTGATACTTAGTTAAAGATGTTGTTACCTGTGACCATTGTATTTAAAAAAATTACAGTTTTAAATATCTTGCTTTGACTTATGGCTAGCAATGAATATGGAAGGCTCAGGATTTTAATCATGGCAGTGTTACTGAGTGATGGTCTTGTGGAAATACTTGGCACTTGTGGAAATGTACTCGGCACTGGTGAGGCCGCAGCTTGAATCCTGTGTTCAGTTTTGGGCCCCTCTCTACAAGAAGGATGTTGAGGTGCTGGAGCGTGTCCAGAGAAGGGCAACGAAGCTGGTGAGGGGGCTGGAGCACAAATCTTATGAGGAGCGGCTGAGGGAACTGGGGTTGTTTAGTCTGGAGAAGAGGAGGCTGAGGGGAGACCTTATCGCTCTCTACAACTACCTGAAAGGGGGTTGTGGCGACGTGGGTGTTGGCCTCTTCTCCCAAGTAACTAGTGATAGGACGAGAGGAAATGGCCTCAAGTTGCGCCAGGGGAGGTTTAGATTGGATATTAGGAAAAATTTCTTCACCGAGAGAGTGGTCAGGCATTGGAACAGCTGCCCAGGGAGGTGGTGGAGTCGCCATCTCGGGAAGTGTTCAAAAAACGTGTGGATGTGGCACTTCAGGAGATGGTTTAGGGAACATGGTGGCACTGGTTTAATGGTTGGACTTGATGATCTTGATTCTGTGATTCTGTGAAATAAATTTAATTGTGTGTGTATTTTCTCTTGAAAAACCTACTGTAAACATCAGCATTTGGAGTATGTTACTGTTCTGCTGCAGCAGTTTGTGTCTCTGAATCTTAGTGTTTTTATTTGGAAATGAAAGACACAGTATGATAAATAATAGCTGTAGAATATACTAGAGAATGTAAAATGGCTGTATTATATGGATAAATATCTATCTTCCATGGCTAAATAGACTGAAAGAAAGCTTAGGCTAAGTATTCTTAAATTCTGTTATATTTTGCAGGTGAAACAGTGAATGCTGGAGATGGATTGTGTGAAATTGAAACAGACAAAGCAGTGATTACCATGGAATCAAGTGATGATGGCATATTGGCTAAAATACTGGTAGGGATTCTGCCTTTCTGAGTAGGATAATAGAACTTCTCTTAAGAGTGTCATTTAGCATATTGCCTCAAAAACTAGTTTAGGTAGCTCAGATCTGCTCAGATTTCAGAATAATGCACTTGCATTCTTAATGAGAAATAATTGCTCTATTCATTTCATACATGTACCAGACTACAGGTTTAATGGATTTTCAATTAACCTGATTGAATTACATTTTTTTGTATGTTTTGCACCTTATGAATTACACTTGTGAAATATTGCGGTTTATGACATCTCTTACTCTGAGTTGTACAAAAACAAGTTACAATCAGTTAGTTGGAATATGGAATTTTTGATAGTAGTTTACTCAGGTTGTGCGATCTCTGTGCTAGATTATTTTGTGCTGGCCATTGAAGATGGAACATTATAGAAGATGGGCTGACCCAGTAGAATTATTAATTTCTGGTATTCTTAAAATTAGACTGATTTAATATAAAGAATGAGAACTTAGATGAATGTGAAGTTCTCTGAACATAATTTTGGAGTATTTGTGTGTATGTGCATATATAAGTGATAATGCTCAGTTTGTTTCAGTTCCTTGTTTGTTTGGCTTTAAATTCTGTTCTGTACCAATGTAGAAACAACAACTGGACTACAGAGATCAGAATGAAGGACTTAATTCTAACAGGGCATTGCTTAAGGTCTGCTTGCAAGTCCTGTGCTATTCTTTATATACTGTATTCTAAAAGAGACAGTCAAATTCTGTATCTTTTCCTCTCTCCTCCTTTTCTAACATTTTTGAAGAATGCTTATTTCAAAATGACCTGATGTTAATTCTTACCAGAATTTAGAAGGGGGGGGGGGGGGGGCGGGTTGTGGTAATTCTGAGGCATTCTGTTGCTGCTTCTTCTGAAAGTAAATATTAAATTTTCTGAAAGGTCATGTTTGATGCTTAAAAATTAAGGGAAACTATATTTTTCTTGTCCACTAAATGTTTATAAAGGGAAATCTATTTTAGAGGTTTTTTATCTTTAGGGAGGGGAATGAAAGTTGTTACTAATTGAGTATAAAGACAGAAAGGATTTTCCCTCTCTTTCAGTATTCACCACTTTTTCTAAAATTTTCCCCAAACAATATCCAAATCTGTAGAGTTCTTTTATTTATCCTGTGAAGGCTTAAACTGTCAGCTAGCCTCTAGTACTTCCAACAAGAACACTGATATATTTTCTTTTTCCCTTTTAGAAATTGGGTAGGTAAACATGGATAATCTTAAATATGATTTTGCAATGAATTTGCAGTTTGGTTAACATAAAACAACTTGTTCAATCACAATTGTAGAAAATCTAGTTGGGCAGTCAAATAGGCAGCTAAATGGGGAAACAAGGTTCTGCAGCATAGTATTTCTCAGGTTTCATGCATATACTGATATAGAAAGAGCTTCTTACCACACTTAAACATCCTACCTATGAGACAGTGTCTCCAAGAAAAGTTATGAAACACCTTGTAATGTTCGAACCATAGGATACTGAAGAAATCTACTTGAATCACTGTGCAACTTCTTGGCTTTTTTTGGTGGTAGATATGTCAAAGTGAGTATTAGTACTGTTATTTTGTCTTAACTCTAAGAGTGTTTGACAGACACTTTGATTGTCTTGGTACGCAGTATGTCAGGTTTGGTTGTTCCAGCATTATTAATTTAGCTTATATTCTTTCTGTCAAAGGATCCTTTGTTTCTTGAAACATTGCTTAATAACTCTTGTTTCCAGCATTGTAGTATTTGCCTTTACCTGGCTCCTTACCCTTGCATAGAAGTCAGTTGCTTGGCTAACCAGTTGCATCTACAAAGTGCTGTTGAACCTGCTGTGAAATGAACACCATGCAGCAGGCATGGATATTTGCCTTTACTTAGGCACAGCCCAGCATGATTTGGTGGAGAGGGGATGCATGACTATGCAGCTGTGTGGTGTCACTCTTTTACCACTATACTCTTACAGTGAACAGTGAGGGCTTTTGTCTTGGTTGGGCTTTGTATTTAAATAGTGTTGTAACTCCAACTGCAAGTTTTCATACTTCAACTTGTACATCAGAGTTTCAACTCCTGCATTCAAGATACAAAGAATGTGCCATTAATGTTCATATGAAAAGTATGTTTTTAAATTACTTGCGCCCTGCATTGTGTAGGAACTTTGTAACAGAAAGGACTATATTTCAGTTCTCCAGAAGAAGATTCAGTTGTCTTTGATACTTCCCATTCAGTTTGTTGCCTCATTCCTTTTATATCATAAAAAAACCCCAACCATAAATAAAAGGCTGCAAAAAATGATGAAGCAGGAATGTCTTAGAGACGAAACTCCATCTCTGTGTACAATCTTGATATAGCCTCATAGAAAATGGAAAGAATACAACTAAGCATGTTATTAAAGACTAAATGATAAATATACAGAAATTGTGCTGATTGAATGTTTGGCTTTCCAGCAATACAATAATGGTGTTTTGCTGCTCTTGTGTGTGGAACTCATTAATAAAGCTGTAATATACCTTTTGTTGCAAACTGCATTTTCCAAACTTTCATGGTGCTTATAGGCTAGTCTATGCCTCATTTGAAAGAAAAGAACCCATGTAAATTATAGTCTGTGTTCCTTACCCTCACAAGACTCCATCCTTGTGGTTTGCTTGGAAGGACTAACATTTTGTTTCTTAATTTCTTATGCTTTTCTCTTCTAAACTTGTCACTTCTTGAAACTTTCATAACAGTCTCATTTCCATGCTGGTGGAGTATTGCAGCTGTTTCTTCCCTCCCTCCACAATAATTAAACACTAGGGTGAATTGGAAGAACTTTGAATAAAATAAAAAATTCCGAGAAATTTTTTTGCCATATGTGTAATAGATTATGAAACCCTTTGTCAAAATGTTTAGTTCAAACTGGTATATTGGGAGAGAAGGGAGTGGGAAAAGAATGTAGAGATTGAGACATAAAATGTAACAGGATGGGTGGAATGAACATGAAATAAAAAATTTTTGGCTGAATAAAAGTGGTGGCTTAGAGTGAAGATACTGCAGTTACAGAATTTTCCACAGGAGAACAGATCCAAGACCTCAGTGAAAAGCTGTGTTGAACAAAATCCTTCTGTGATAGGAAGAAGGGGAGAGAAAAAAAACCACCAAAAAAACCCCACAATCCCAAAACAGAACAAAAAAAGAAACCCCTCTTGCATCAACAGTAAGACCTGACTGAGGGATCCAGCCTTCAATTTGAAACTTAAATTGACAAAAGTAATTTTTATGATACTATAAATAAAATTGAAATTACTATATAGGTTTTCGTTAACTGAATGCTCATTAACATGAACTAGGGAGACACTGCTTTGTTGACGTCTCTTCACTGAGATCCTTTATGTTGTACAGTAGAAATATTTTTACCATTTTAATCTGGTAATATGAAGGGTAATACTCCTAATGTTTTGGGGTTTTTTTTTGTTTTGCATGATCTGTTTAAAGGGTTATTAGCTCATAATATGCATACCAATTTTGTAAGTGTTTTCTTAAAACAGTTTTTCAGAACCAGTTGATAATTAGAAAATATTATTTCAAAATTAAATGTGAGATTCCTTTTAAGCTATAAAATCTTTCCCCTTCCCAACATAGAGGGGTCAAATACCAGATTAGAAGTATTTTGTACACTGCAGTGCATCTGAAATGCAGGAAGAAATAATAAGAATTCCACTGTATTTAGGGTGAAATGAAATTAAAAATATTTCTAGTTTTAGTGTGCAAATTTCTGTAAGCACAAAGCAATGATTTCTTGAAGCTTAAATTAAGATTTCAACTAATCCATACCTCTTCTGGAAAAAAAGTTGCTCTCTATCCATTTTAGATCCATGTGATTATATCTTCTGGTCAATAAATAAGAACTCTGAAATTTTTCTGACTGTACTGTAAATCCCTTTATGGAGATGATATCCATTATTTCAGTCACGCTTCTGAGCATGAATGCTTATCTTAACAAGTCCGTGGAGCTGTTGGACTTTATCTAAAAGATGTGACTGCTTTTATAGTTCCACACTAAACAAAGTGTCTCAGATGTTGCCCTGCAAATGTTGATTTATATGCATGTACTTGATAATAATTAAACTATTTAAAGCTTAATGTCATTCAGTCAGAATTTAAAAGGATTTGTGAAGAGATACTACTGTCTGAAAAATGAAATAGGAATGAAATTTAAACGTCTTTTTCCTTGATGTTTGTTTTGTTCCTTAATGTTTGCTATGTACCCTTGTTTCACTGTATTTGATACAAACATTTCACAATCAAATTTTTATGTACAAAGTGGGAAGAAAAATTAAAAATTGGGGGGCTGGCTTTCCACAGAAATCTTACACTGTTTCTGAAAGCTGCAGTTACTAAATCTTGTTGTGACCAAACTGTTGCTAGTAAAATTTCTCCAGAAGTATATTGCAGTTTTTGGTCTTAGCTATATTTGTAGTTCTAAACAGGGTGGGTATTAATTTAATTAGTTAATTGCAAAAACCTGAGAAAAAAACCAACCTAACATATGTCTTCCCAAGTAACCATTATGTGTGATGGACCCCTGCTCTCCTGGAGATGGCTGAACACCTGCCTGCTGATGGGAAGTAGTGAATGAATTGGTTATTTTGCTTTGCTTGTGTGTGTGGCTTTTGTTTTACCTATTAAAGTGTCTTTATCTGAACCCACAAGTTTTCTCACTTTTGCTCTTCTGATTCTCTCCCTCATCCTGCTGCAGGAGGGAGGGAAGTGGGGAGAGTGAGCAGCTGTGTGGTGCTTAGTTGCCAGCTAGGGTTAAACACAACTTTATAGAGTGAAATAATTCTGAAGTATTTAATGGAACATTTCCCAAATGAAATAAGCTATGCTTCTCTCACCCTTCCTTTTTTGCAGCAGCATGTATATTGACTCATGTTTAGCTAGTAAACCTGTATAATCTTGGAGCCTTTTCTGCTTAACTAAAACAGTGTTATTCTACTAACATTCGTACAATTATTAAGAACTAAGATTGTACTCTGAAAGAAAGTGCTGTTGAAGGCAAACATTTATAGTAAAGATTTATGTAATTTGGTCAGCGAGGTCTCATCTAGGGAATGAACAAAATCATCCACACCACAAGAGGTGTGGATTGCGTAATTATATACAGGCATACTGGTATTATTTGCAATCCAGCTACTTAGAAAACAGCAGAAGGCACATAGATACAAACTAGTTACTGGAGCCATCAGTGTTCAAGAGAAAATTCTACCTTACGCACAGTGAGTTGCATGTTTCTGCTGCTATTACAAAAGCTGTTTGGGTTGGTTTATTAGGTTGTCCCTGCTACAGTTGCATTTTCTTACAACAGCATGTATTTGCATAGATAACCATTGCAAAAAAAGGGAGAGTAGCCTCCTGGGTGGCAGCATTTAAGAAGTGATGGTCTGTTTTGTATCTTCCTTCTTTGTATAAGCAAAGGGAACATCCTTTGCAAAAATGAAAGCATTAACATAGGTAGAGGGCTGGGTGGGGAGGAGAGGTGATGTAAGATGGAACTCAGCTGCAAGTGAAGTCTTACCAGGGCTTACAAGAAATTGACAATAGTGTTTCATTTCTATAGGATAACTTGCATTTTAAATGCTAGTTTTATATAAACAAGTAAGTTTTGAAAATCTTTTCCTTCTTTTAATTTACATTGCTAAATAGTAATTTTTCCCAAAAGTTCAATTTTTTTGTATCGCCCTGAAACTTAGGAGTTTTTGTGTTCAACTGTGGAGCAACATATCTAATAAGTTTCAGAAAATCTATTCTGCTATCCCAGGACAAAATCTCACATCAGACGTTTTTTAAATGCGTTCTTAGTCTCCATATAGTTATTTTAATAATTACTGGGTGAGTAATGCTTTCATTTCTTAAAATTTTCTCCTTTTCAATTTTGAATGTTTCTGAAAATTATTTTGCATCTAATAGCCTTGACAAAACTTGGGCAGCCTCTTCATTTTTTTTTTTTAATATGAAGTACCTATTCTGCTTTTACAGACACTTCTTTGTTAGGTTATGTGAATAGGTGATATGGGGACTAACTCTGTCAAAAGTATTAAAGAACGATTCCCAGAGAGACATTAAGAAAAGAATAGCAGACTCCAGTATTTATTTTTCAAGTTGCTTTAATAGTAATTCATGATGACTACAAGTAACATTAGTATTTCAGAAATGGTGTGTTTCCTGTCTTGTATTCCAAATGCATTCCAAATTACAAAATTTCTTTGCCTGTATTGTTGTTGTGGCATGGTTTTTGATAGATCAAAACTAGACCCTCCAGCAACTACATGATGATAATCAGTGTTAAGGGGCAGTGACACTCAGCCTTAGCCAAGATACCCACATCATCCAATAATAGTCATACACCAAGAGCTGAGTCTGAGAAGCAGATGCCATATATGTATATGTCTTTCTATAGAATTATAGCATACGTACAGCCATAACATCTTTCATATTAAGGGAAGAGAAGCAGCTTTAATGGAGTGACATGAACAGATTATTATGCAAACACAATCTTTAATGGATTCTTTTAATCCCCCTTTTTGGAATCTAGAAATGGTGGGTTTAAGTATTAGAGTACAGAATAGATACGAAAATAGGCTTTTATTCCGGTCTCCTAAAAAGTACAGAAGAAACCTGATGTTTTGGAAAATGAATTAGTAGGGGAGCTATAATTTTCTGAGTGTTTTTTCTCCTAGCTCAAGTATGATCCTTCGTAGTCTTTCTGCAGTATCCTGTGAATATTTCTGCACTATATTGGGTATTCAGTAGGTGTTTGTGTAAGGTTTATAACATTAAGCTGTCTCAGGTTTGTGGATGGAGATATGATTTCTTACTGAAAAGACTGTCCTTCTAAAGGCCACTCAGAAGTTTCAGATGTGGTGTAGTTGATGGGAAATTAAGAATGTTTGATGCATCTGAGTTATCAGCATCTGGCTGAAGTTTACTCACTCCTGGGGGGGCAATAATCACAGAATCACTAAGGTTGGAAAGGACCTTCAAGATCATCAAGTCCAACCATTAACCCAATGCCACCAAGCCCCCTAAACCATGTCCTGAAGTGCCACATCCACACATTTTTTTGAACACTTCAGAGATGGTGACTCTACCACCTCCCTAGGCAGCTGTTCCAATGCTTGACCACTCTCTCGGTGAAGAAATTTTTCCTAATATCCAATCTAAACCTCCCCTGGCGCAACTTGAGGCCATTTCCTCTCGTCCTATCACTAGTTACTTGGGAGAAGAGACCAACACCCACCTTGCCACAACCCCCTTTCAGGTAGTCGTAGAGAGCAATAAGGTCTCCCCTCAGCCTCCTCTTCTCCAGACTAAACAACCCCAGTTCCCTCAGCCGCTCCTCATAAGACATGTGCTCCAGGCCCCTCACCAGCTTCGTTGCCCTTCTCTGGACACGCTCCAGCACCTCAACATCCTTCTTGTAGTGAGGGGCCCAAAACTGTATTCAAGGTGTGGCCTCACCAGTACCAAGTATAGGGGCATGATCACTTTCGTAGTCCTGCTGGCCACACTATTTCTGATACAGGGCAGGATGGTCTTGGCCTTCTTGGCCACCTGGGCACACTGCCGGCTCATATTCAGCCGGCTGTCAACCAGCACCCGCAGGTCCTTTTCTGCTGGGCAGCTTTCCAGGCACTCCTCCCCAAGCCTGTAGCATTGCGTGGAGTTGTGACCGAAGTGCAGGACCCAGCACTTGGCCTTATTAAACCTCATACAATTTTATGTTTTTTGATGCCAACTACAATTCTGCACCATTTTGACTGAGTTCAGTATAGAAAATGGAGTCAAATAAACACACTCTCTGCCTGGTTTTTACCTTTGAAGATGGAAGGTTCATTAGATCGAATGAATTCAACTTCTGTAACCCTTCTTGTTTTTTCTTGACTGTATGAGTATGTATGGTTTAAGAAAGAGCAGGCTAACAGTAAAGTAGATACTCATGCATATATTCCTTTTCTGTCTGTATAGGCCTGTTAATGATCACATCTGATTCAGTGTAAATGCAGTAAAACATGACATGACTGAATGAAAGTATTAGAAGAGTAATTTCAGAATGGTGATTATTCTTTCAGTAGAGTTGCTTTTTAAATTATAATACACTGACTTTTTTTGCTTAAAATACTTACTAGTTCAATTTGGACCAAATCCAGATCATGAATTATTGTTTAAGAACTATATTTAATATCCATTACCATTTTCTCATTTATGACCTAAATGAGAATTGGTGTGAACTGAAACTACTTAGTATAAAACTTCCACTGCAGAGTGAGCCAGCAGAAGTTCTGTCCACCTTTCTTTGTAGTGTAGGAAATAAACATCTACTTTGGTATATGTGTGTTAGTGACTAAAGCGCTGTGCTGCAGTGGCAACAGCTCCGAGGGAACTTTATTCCTCTGTGCACTTAATCTCCTCCAATTTCTTCTCCCTGTCATGGCTCACCTGTGACTTGCTGGTTTGTCAGCAAAGTTAGGATCTTTTTGACTCTTCTTGGCTATGTGTACACGCAGAAACAGAAGTATTGTGAAGCTACTTATTTCAGCTCTTTCTACATCTCAGATTCTGGGGTTCATTGAGATTTATGCGGAGAGGTTTTCTGGTAGCGTGAATTAGGAAAATGTGGAAGTGACTCAAAAATTCAGGAGATGAAAAGTTAAGCAAAACAGTATTTTTTCTTCTAGTTCTGAGCTGCAAAGGCTGTGTGTTTAAAAACAGGTTTTTAAAACAGATGTGTACACTTTTGAAAAGTATAAACTATGCAGTAAACTGGGCTGGAAACTTGCATTGGAAAATAAGGAATGCTGGAGTTTTTACATAACTGTCTTGGAGTGGTGAACATGAGGAAAAACACAGTGGGCTTGCTCTGAAGAGTGAGAGTTGACAGCGTTGATGGCTTTGAATGCTCATATGATGCTGGGTTACAAACAAAGCCTAACTAGTATAAGTGTTGTGTTATGTTTCTGAAGGCTCAACAATCCCTGTTGGATTTCTGCATGTGTTATCATAGCACCATTAAAGCACTCTGACACCAAAATTGTGGTTAGGGCTTGACACCACGAGCGTGTCACAGTGCTTCTTGATCTGTTCAGTTACAATATGTAGACTGCTTATAAAAATAAGTGTTATCTGTTGTATGTTCAAGCTTTTGTAAAGGAAAGAGAAGACATGAAAAAATTTGATTTATTCTTATATTGGAAAAAAATGTTGATTGCTGCATATTAATATGTTATAGGGAGTATTTTGAACTTGGGGGATATTGTTTTGCATCGTCATTGGTATGGATCGAGCATCTAAGTATTATGCTGATAAACATAGTTTTCCTAAATACCTTGTTCAGTGCTAAGTATGATAATGCTGTAAAATTATTAGAGTGAATAACTTCAGTATTTCATATGTTTATAGTTTTGTTTTCTTTTGGTTTTGCCAGTTTTTGTGTTTTGGTAACTAGGTTAGGTAGGTTGTGTTTGTACTGTCTTCAAGCTGCTGTTTTTATTTGATCATGAGTGGTAGTAATACTGCAATTATACATAATTTTACAAACCTGTTTATCAGTGGGCCTTTCTGTGATAGAATCTCTCAGCCTTTGACAAATCAGTTCAGGACTTTTGGTTGGCATTCTGCCATCCCCAAGTACTTTAAAGCCATCTCGATAAAAATAAAATATGATCAAGTCTTCATAGACTTTTCAGGCTTTCTTCTCTCAAATGAAGCTTTTCAGAATATTAGTGGAGAAGAATACATCAAGAGTCAGAAAAAGAAATAATTGAACTAAGTCTTAAATATTTTTTCATGTCATAAATACTCTCTAAGAAGTATTACACTAGAATTTACCTGGTGTTCATGGGGGGGAAAAGTGAACTGACAAAATTGTAAATGTGAGATATCTTATCGGAACATACTGAGAACAAACTGCCTTTGCTGTTTCTTCTTAGGTCTAGTGTTGGTCCTTCTAGCGGGAGAGCTGGGTAATCCTGTGAAATCTGATACATTCTGTCACTGGAGTTAACAGTGTGCAGACAACAATCTTACTGGAGTAATAACATTCTAGTACATCCATCTGTCTAGTACAGTCTTTACAGCATTCTATTTTATTTATTAGTGTTTAAGTGGGGAAAAAAACCCCAAAAACAATTAAAGTAGTAAGAACAGCGTGATACCCACTATGTGTATTTTTGTGTGTCTGTCTTTGGCCTTTTTAAATTATAGTGATTTGCATTTATTGGGGTAAAATGTCATCAATGCAGATATATTCCAGCTTCATTTGAGGCAAATGTATGTGCAATATGGTGTTATGGTGGAAATACAATGTCCATTTCCTTTGTTAGGAAATCAACTCTATTTGGGCTGGTACAGTCTAAGTTGCATTTGACTACCTGTGGTCTTAAAGGGCTATCTTTATGTTTGGACTGATGCCTTGGAAATGATATTGCTTTTGAGAACCTGAAGAGTTATATTGCTGCAGCCATTTCAGAAGCTGTAGGAGGAGCCCTTCGTTAGATTATTAAGTTAACATGACTGCCATGCCTTTATCTGCCAAAGCATCAGAGAGATATTTTGACTGTGATACAGATATCTTTTTGTTTTAAAAGGAACATCTAGAATAGATTGGCCTTATCCATTCTAATTAGATTATCTTTCTGTAAGATGTCTGTTCAGATGTTCTTTGAAATAGTGATTTACATATCATATAAGTGCTATCACTTTTGATACATTTATGTACTTTTTGGAGGGTTATTGATTACATGATTAGTTTAACTCTTGTACAGATTTCTTTAGCCTAATAACTGTGTGATTACGTTTAACAGCCTACTGTCATAGTTCTTAGGCTATAGTTGCTTCAATGCTAACCAAGAGGCCTCATGAAATCAAAACAAAGAAGAGTTAAGAGCAAGGACTGAGAAATTAATGAGTACAGAGAAGACATCTTAACCTTGAGAATAGAAACATCCTAGCAGGAGTGCCCAAACAAGGATGATAAGAAAGAATTGCTTGGCTGTACAACGGAAGGGGCAAACATCCAAGGAGAAGAAACTATCCTCAGGAGACCCGTGACCATAAAAGGGAAAAAGGAGTAGGGGGCTAACTCCCCAAGCGACCACCGACAACCACCCAAGACCCGCATGCATGCATAGTGTAGTTTTGCAATGCCAGCATTATGTAAATGTAGTAGATAGGCAGGGAGGTGGAGATTTCTTCGAAAATGTGTGAATATTCATGTCTTTAAATATATGAAGGATGAACTTTTGTTTCAGGGTATGCACGTTAGGTGGAGTGATCCCCCGTGCATCCAGCGCTGCAATAAAGAATGCCTGCCTTCTAAAACTAAGTGTTAGCATGTTTTCTTGCCAACTTTTTTGGTAACACTTTCTTGGTGGACAGACTTGTTATTTGACACCAGTTACATTAAAATAGACAAACTTAGAGGTGGAAGTTAGTGGAAAGCAAATGTTATCTTTTGTTTGTTTGTTTTAAAAAAAGAAGTAATGGGGCAGTATTGTTGTGGGGTTTTGGTCTCTTCATGTTTCCTTAGTTTCTGAATTTACAAGCTTGTTTTAAAAAGTAACACTGCTGGATACAGGGTAGACACCTCAAAGTACATCTGCTCAATGTGTCAAGCAAAATTTTCAGGCTCTGTTTGGAAAGATTAGGCATCCACATGTGTTTTCAGTAGCTAATTTGACTTTATTCTTGGAGATACTCAGTAGTCTGTAACTTGCTTACTTTGATTTCTGAGTGCTAACTTTAGATGTACAGGATGTAAGTTAATATTCCTCACCTTATAATAGCAGCTGTAATTAATTTCAGTCACAAGTAATCTTATTAATAGTAGGAATAAAATGGGATATATTTTCCTGATGAAACGTCATTAATATGTTTGAAATTTTCACATCCATGATTTTTAGTCATATTAGTCCAGACAGCTCAATATGTAACTTAATGTTCTCATTGCCTTAAATTTAGGTGGAAGAAGGAAGCAAAAATATACGCTTGGGCTCCCTAATTGCTCTGCTGGTAGAGGAAGGACAGGACTGGAAGCAAGTTGAAATACCAGCTGATGGTAGTGATCAATCTTCTCTGGCTCCACCAGCACCTGTGCTTACCTCAGCTCCTGCAGGTCCTTCAATTTCAGTCCCTCCTAAACTGGAACATCGACCTGGAAAATTGCAGTAAGTTACTATGTTTGTTACGAAATGGAACTCTTATTTAGTTAAATCAGTAGAGCTGAACCAAGAAGGCTCTTTTGTCCCTTTTTACCTAGTATTAAGCTGTTAGTTTAAGAAAGTGTTTCAGTATGTGTGAGGTGATAAAGCTTGCCTGACCAGAATATTTCTTTGCTTGTAAGCCCAATAAGTGAATTTGAACAACATAGTTTTAGTAGAACACCTTCTATGGATGTGTTTTCATCCTGACATACAATTGCTTTATGAAGGATTCTAAGCTTAGATTAGGAAGAAGTTGTGTTTATATGTGATGGACACTAATTCTTATGCATCAGATGTTCAGTATACCTATAACTTGTTTTCAGTTTCTTTTTTAGGAGAAAAAACAAGCAAACAAATGGCACAATCCAAAACTCTTTTAAGCTCTTGCACTTTTAATATTAGAAAAAATTTCTTCCTATTTTCATGACAGTGGAGTGCGAAAAACTCAAAACTGCGGGTTTACGTGCTTTTTGTTAGTTTTGTCTTGATCTGTTAGGGTACTCTAAGCATTGCAAACATCTTGGAGGTGGAGTAAATTAACCCCAAAGTGTTAGTCAAGTAACAATAACCTATAAATCACTGGTTTGCGTTGCAGGATGTACCTTATTTGGAGGTATCACTTCTTATATGGAGTGAATTGTGATAGCACAAAAGTGGTAAAATTACCACTTTTAGCCTATTAATGAAGAGAATAGGAAACTAATTTTGATAGCATGTGCTACACAAACTGTTTGGTTTTGGTTGTTTGGTTCCGTGGGGTTTTTTTGTTTTCTGGGTGGTGGTGTTTGTTTATTTGTTTTTAAAAACCTCATTGCCTTTTCTATCTGGTTTGCTATATGTTTACTTTTGCTGTCAGCAAATTCATAATAATTCCTAATTATTATTCATACTGAATTATGCAACTACACCTGTATGGTTTTTGGTTTCTGAAAAAATAGCCATTTCATTAAATCAATCCTATAAAATAAAATTGAAGTTAGGGCAGAGGCCTTAATTAGAATTAAGCTGCATTAGTGATGCAAATACAGGTAGCCAAACAATTAATAGACATGAGAAACCCTCTTGTCTGAGCTCCTAAAGCTCATTTTTTAATGTTACTATAACAAGCTGGTCTTAAAAAATGTATTTGTTTCTTCACTGATGGCCCTTTTCCAGAAGAATTCATAAGTATATTGCATTGCTGCTCTAAGGAAAATTCGGAGATGAGTCTTCTACTCTTTATTTTGATCTCTTTAAGGTCATTGTTATGTTTTTAAACTCAACCTTGCATTAAAGTTTGGTGAAGGGGCACAGAGTCTGACTTCAGTGTTAAGATCACAGCCTTTGTACAGAACTCTCTTTTCTTCCCCAGCTGTTGCTTCTGAAATAGAGCATATACTGTGCAGTTTCTCTTGATAAACATTAAATGAAATAAGTTAATCTTACTATTTAAATAGTTTATTTTTCTTCTTATTTATTTAGGGTTCGCTTAAGTCCTGCAGCTCGCAACATTCTGGAGACGCATGGACTAGATCCAAGCAATGTTACACCTTCTGGGCCTCGAGGAATCTTCACTAAAGAGTATGTAGATATTTCAGTAAAGCTACAATCTGATATTCCTTTATTTCTTTCTTTGAACCTAGAGCAATCTCTGTGAACTTGAAAAGTTCATTTTTGTTCTAGTTTTTTCTATGGAGGAATGGCTTAATTAAGTTTGAAAAACCTGTTGAGAAGATACGGAGAATAGGTTAGGAAATACTGTAAGAAGCCTTTAATTAAAAAAAAAAATCTTAATGTTTTTATATCCCATCTGAGTTGTCTGGTACTGCTATCGCATCTCATGCAGCTCAGCCTAATGGTGGCTATCAACTCCTAGGCTGTTTGCTACTCAGAGATGTATTCGTAGCCAAAATAAAATACCAGTGGCCTGTTTTCTTCAACTCCTTTTCTTTGGGGAGTTCAGATCTTCTGCTTCTTTCACTGAAGTTCAGTTATGAAGTCTTGTCAGGATTTAATTTGTTCCCTTTTTTATTAGGCTGGGGAGAGCAATGAAGTCTAATGGTAAAAAATCCAGAGTTCTATTTTTCTCCCATCTTTGTTTTTTCACTCATCTTTTATTTAAAGAATGTTTGTTTACAAACCTGTGATTTGTTATGATCAGGCTTCTAGTAGTTTACTATACTTTTTGAGTATTCCGTTGTAATGATTGGCACTCAAACCTTGGAGTTGAGGAACTTACGCGTAAAAGCATGTTGTGGTAGGTCCAGAGCCCTTAGCCTTGAAATGGTGCATTATCTTCACATTAGCATGTATGTTATTGAAGATGAGGATTTTGGCAGGAATACTTATTTTTGTTCTCAGTAAAATTATTCCTTTTGACAAATGCCATCATTCACTTACAGAGACCTTGTTAGTTGCTGTAATTTTAGTTCCATTAGAAGACAATCAGGTCAGCATAACTTGGAATTGAACCTGGAGAAGCAGACAGTGGAAGTCTGCTGTTTTTTCAAAACTCTTTTTCCCATGTTCTTTGGCTGAGTTGAATAGATATAATATCCTATGTAACAGCAAATTATCAGAGATTTTTTTTTTCTAAATTATGTAAGTGTAATGGTAATTTATGGTGTGTTACTAGGCTATGGCAGGTGGAAACCCTCTAGGACTTTGAGCTACCTAATTAACTTACATCCAGGAGATGTAGCAAAGATTTTTATGTAGCTATGAGAATTGTCTAACAAAAAATCTTCTTTTTTCAAAACTGCTTTCTTCCATACAGAAAATTTGACTTTGAAATGTCATATTAAGGTACAGATGGTCTAGGGTTTTTTAACCATTCTTTTGAAGTGGTGTTAATCTTCCAGATGCCTAGAGGTTCTGCTATTATGTTCATTTTGAAATGAAATCTTTGCTGACTTTTGTAGAGAGCTGCTACAGGATTTCAGTAAAGTATTTTATTTTGCTAACTTGAGATTACTGTTAAAATACATGCCATGCTTTTTTATAGCTGAGTGACTCATAGTCTCTTTTCCAAGTAGACTAACAATTGATTCTTTGAGGGAGTGTTGCAAGTTCACTTTTCACTTTTAAACACTCATTTCTCTTATGTATGTGTGTAAGGCTGAGTTACTGTTGTCTTCTTCTTGCTTGTTTTTATTTTATGGTGTGGCAGCTTTTTTTTTTATTTTTAAGCAATATCCTCTGCTTTCTTCAGAAATATACTAGAAAACTTATGTGTCAGTACAAAGTAACTCACAATTTTGGTCAAAGATTGCACCATGTTCCTAGTCATCAGCACAGACACTGTGTTTCAGAGAGCTATGTTACAATTGTTCAGACTACTTCTGTCCTTTCTCATCCTATTTACTACTGATCTAGGGATTTATAAATGCGACCATAAAAAGGTGGGGGCCTAATTGCCAATAATAACTGTGTTATGCTGAGGTCATGTTCCTGTCATCTGTACCTTCCTAGCAGCTGTCGCTAAGTGTCATTTGGCATCTTGGAGCTGCTCAAGCATTTGCATTTTCAGCTTGCAAATAAGGCACAGAGCACATGTGTAATGTTGGAGTCATTGTTCATGTGTATGTATTGAGTGCAGACTTACAGTGGGATCTATGCTGTATGCAATTTGTCAGCTGCCATTATGGAGGAATTAGTTCCTTCTATACTGTTGATAGTGCAGTAAGTCTGATACGTAGAAGTTTCTGATGTGTAACATTCTCTGTTCACCTTTTTCCTTCTTCCAGGAAATCTTCTATGAATTGAGTAATCAGATGTTCAGATGAAAGGGGATTGAGAGAATTTAGTAACAATAACTGCCACCAGAGGAAGCTAGTGTCAATCTGTGCATCTCCTGTTGCACAACTGAATTCTTAGTGATTTTTAGGTGTGTGTGTAACCTCTAACTTGTCCATTTCAAGCAAAGTATATTTTGAGCACAAAATACTCAGTTTACTTTCACCATTCTTTGTTTTTTGGCTAACAGGGCATAGAAAGAATATACACTCTGTAGTAGTAGTAAACTGAAGTGTAACGGAGTTGCCAGAATCTGCATACTTGTAATAACAACAGTGGTAATGCATATATTTGTTTACCAGGCTCTGGTGTCTTTTTGGGGAGCAGGCTGCTCTCTTTCATGTTTGTTACCCATCTTTCTCATCTTTCTCCATTATTATCCTGTGTTGCTGGAGGTTTATCGGGTAGTTGTAAAGACGTATCCAACCCTTCCTTTTCCAGTTCTAATAAAATATTTCCTTGCCTGACTTGTAATGAGATGTTTAATTTGGTTCGTTTTGGTGCCTCCTCCAACTCTACATAAATGCAGACTCACAGTCTTGCACCCATGACAATCATAACATTGCTGTACCTTTTTCTTTTTAAGCAGTTAAATCATGTGAAATTGGAGAGGGGGGATTATTTTTATATCTACATATAACAAATATTTATATAATACATTAATATATGAAATATTATTTTATATATGTATATTTTTATACATCTATATCTCATACGCATGAGTTTCAAAAGCTCTGGAGTGAATCTTCCAATCTAAAAATAAGCTCAATTCTGGCAATACATTTTTCAGTTAATATATTAACACCAAAATTATTAAAGCATTTTGACTTGGGTATGATAGGTAGGACCATCTGTTTTTTGTCACTTGCATAAATATATGGAAGTAATTTTAAAGCATTTCCTTAGCTTTAAAATAGATAAGAAACTATAAAAACTTTATTTTATGTATTATGGAACATAATGAGCAGATGGTCTGTCTTATGACTGCCCAGTTAAAGCCCTTAAGTAATTTTTGGTAGCTTCTAATATATTAATTAGGAAAGTTGCATTATGTCATACAGTTACTTTTTTTGTCTCAAATTGTAATACGAGGGGATCTTCATTTAATGACATCTAATTGTTTCCCCAATAGGTAGATCTGTTAAATACTAAACACATACTTTTAAACCAAATTTTGGCTAACATGTTAATTTGGGAAAACAAGTAACAACTTTAATAATGACAAATTTACATCCTGAGCTCAGTCACTTTTTTTATTTTTAATATCATTTGCTGAAGTATGTGTTGAAGCTAAAAATAAATTGAAGCAAGTCAGCCATCAGTAAAAGGCATTATATAGAACATACAGAGCTTTTCAGTTTTCAGTTCTTGGTTCTGAAGTGCTACTTTGTTAGGAAGACCTAAGAACACATAATGTTGTTCTGAGATTTTGTCCTTTCTACAAAAATTTAATAACATGTAAACATTGACTCACACTCAAGAATACTCTCACTCAAGCAGTAATCTAAAGAAACTAGATAGCTTTGCTTAGTGTTGATGGCTTATGTTTCAAAGCCATGGTATGGTTGTAAGTAGTCTGATTTTTACATTTATTTTTTATTTCCTCTGTGAGTTTATGTAATAAAATTTTGTGTACATAAATCTTTGTGTACATGCTGTGGTGACGTCTGTATGAAATGATAGAGATTAGAACTGGAGCATAAAGAAAGGAGATCTATGACTGATACAGCTCTTCTAGCAAGTTGCTAGTATGGGTTCAGTTACAACCGCAAAACAGAAATTTTACTATAGCTTATTTCACTTGCAATTGACAGTGGTGGTGTAAATGCAGTCTTTTCTGTTTATCCTTGTAGGTGCTGATCTTTAGCATGTTTCTTCATAAATACAATGCACCTAGGGTAGATGTAGTATTATAGCTTAAAGATGGGAGTTTACATACGTCTGTCATGTGCCCACAGGAGGGAAGTTTTGTGATAATAATTATACCAATATAAAGACCCCAGGAGAATGCTTATAGTGTAGATGAGGTTCAACCACACCTGGGACTGTTAGATGTTCCACAGTTTTTGGCTTTGGTTCTTTAATGTGGTGCTATCTTTCAAAGTGCATATAAACCGTGGACTTGTATACTATCTATACCTGTTTGTACCTTTCTGACATAAGTATGCACAGAGAAATGAATGATAAATGTGCTACTCAATTTTCTGTGAGCACTGGTTAATAACATTAAATTCAAATGATTACAAATATAACAGATTAAACGTCTTTTATTTGAGACTTTATAGCCTGAGTAAGTGTACTCTGGTATCTTACTCAGAAGAATTGTTAGTGCAACTCACAAATTACCTTGTACACTTACAGTGATGTTGGATGTTACGCTTTAACACAAATTGTTTTGATTACTGCATATTCAAGCCCTTTTATTCACAGAATTTAATGAGAATTTACTAAAAAGATATCACAAAAGAGACACAAAATGCGTATCAGTTAATAATCACCTTAATATTTGGTGTGACAACAGAAACTTAAATGCACAGAAGTGGCTAATTAATTAAAATAAGTGATGGAATAGTAGTACTTAGGGAATTTTAAAAATAATTTCTTTGTTGTCAGTATTTCACTGTGTTTACTCACCAGGGATGCTCTCAAACTTCTGCAAGAGAAGCAGAAGGGCAAACGCAGTGAATTGAAACCTGTGGTTTCTCCAGCTCCTCCCCAGCCTACTGCAGTGCCTACTATTTTGCAAACAACAGCTGTGACTTCTGCTTATCCAAGGCCATCAGTTCCACCAATTTCCACACCAGGACAACCTGCTGCACTGGTAATGTTTCTGTTAAGTCCTCAACATTGCTACAGCTAAATATTGCTTTGGCTACTTAAGTAGCTGTATGAGATTTCCAGAAGCGGAGAGACAAAGGAAACTAAGGCCATGCAGATGCGAAGCCCAGTCAGTTTTTAGTATATTTGAGTGATTCTCAAGCAGTGTAATTCAAACTGCAGAGGTCTTGAAATTACGGTTTGCATGCTATTTTATGCGACTTGCAAATTGAAACCATGAAAAATTTACATTGCAGGACTTGGAAAGGGCAAAGTCAGAGAGGTGGCAGTTTTATTTCAGTTGCCAAACAAGAGGCCACTAGTTTGGAAATGAATAATACACCCTTTCCCTCAATCCCTGCAGGATCAGTATATTGTGTGTATTTCCAAACTCAGAGGAACTTGAATCCCTATTTATTTTTACTGTTCTTAATTTGTTGGCTTTCCTGCAATATAAGTATACGTAAATGTCCATTGATGAGTTGTTGAGAAGCGAGGAATGGACCTGTTGGAGAGGGTCCAGAGAAGGGCCACAAAAATGATCAGAGGAATGGAACATCTCTCCTATGAGGACAGGCTGAGAGGGTTGGGGTTGTTCAGCCAGCAGAAGAGAAGGCTCTGGGGAGACCTTATTGCAGCCTTTCTGTACTTAAACGGAGCCTATAAGGAAGATGGGGACAGACTTTTTAGCAGGGCCTATAGCAATAGGACAAGAGGTAATGTTTTTAAACTAGAAGAGGGTAGATTCAGACTGGATATAAGGAGGAAATTTTTCACAATGAGGATAGTGAAACACTGTCACAGATTGCCCAGAGAGGTGGTAGATGCCCCATCCCTGGAAACATTCAAGGTCAGGTTGGACAAGGGCTCTGAGCAACCGCCTGATCTAGTTGAAGATGTCCCTGCTCACTGCAGGGGGGTTGGACTAGATGACCTTTAAACATCTCTTCCAACTCAAAGATTCTATGATTCTATTATAGGGGAAGGGCTTAGTGGCTGCTTTGAAGAGTAATTTTGCAAACCCTAGCACCTAAATACTGTTTCTATGTTAATTTGAAATGTTAGAAAAAACAGAAATTATTTTTTAAAGAATAAATGCCTGTGCTAAAGTGCATATTAGCAGAAGTTGAAAAGCTTTTGTGAAAAATGGGAGGAAAAACCTTTCTGGTTCTAGAACTAAACTTGAAGTATCTTTACAGGCTGAAGTTTACAATGTAACTACAATTCATAATATTCAGAACATGCTGGTTTTTTTAGCACTGTACAAAGAACCAAACAAAGCACAGAAAGCTCAAACTTACGTATTTTTCCATTACAGGAAAAAAAATATTACTATGATTGCACCAGGACATACATATTTGTTGTGGTTTATCCCCAGCCAGCAACTAAGCACCATGCAGCCGCTCACTCATTCCCCCCACCCCCAGTGGGATGGGGGAGAGAATTGGGAAAAAACTCATGGGTTGAGATAAAAAGAGTTTAATAGGACAGCAAGAGAGAAGGAAACAACAATAATAATACCAACAAAGGAATGTACAAGAACAAGTGATGCCCAATACAGCAATTACTCACCACCCGGTGATCGATAGCCTGTCCCCGAGCAGCAGTTCCGCCCTGTGACTAACTCCAGTTTATGTACTGGCCATGACGTTGTATGGTAGGGAATATCTCTTTGGCCAGCCTGGGTCAGCTCTCCTGGCTGTGTCCCCTCCCAGCTTCCTGTGCACCCCCAGCCTTCTTGCTAGCAGGTGAGCATGAAAAGCTGGACTGTCCTTGACTACTTAACAACAACTCAAAACATCAGCACCTTATCAACATTTTCTCAGCCCAAATCCAAAACATATCCTCACGCTAGCTTCTGTGAAGAAAACCAGCTCAATCCTGGCTGAAACCAGGACAATATTGCAGTTTGTTGTGTGTTGAGTACTACTCAGTATGTAACACTCTGACTGAGTATATGCTCTGACTGAGTATTAATGCCTGAAGATTTGGAAATTTTTTTTTTTAAGCAGTCTGCTAGAATAGCAGGATTAATTCTATACTGTAAATCGAAACTATCTTTATTCTATAAAACCTCTTGTGTTGATCCAAGTTAAGTGGAATAGATCAGAACACTCAGTGGTCTTAATCATATTAATTTCAGTAGTTGGAATGTATTGAATTGTATTTGAAGTGAGCAGGATTTACTGATGATGATGCATCAATACCGGAGTCCTGTTTCAGCAAAGGGGAAGTGTGTTTGCTCTCTTGATATTTAATATTCAGCATATGATTTCTTTCAGGGCACATTCACAGAAATCCCAGCTAGCAACATCCGAAGAGTTATTGCTAAGAGATTAACAGAGTCTAAAACTACTGTACCCCATGCATATGCTGCTGCTGACTGTGACATTGATGCTGTTTTGAAATTAAGAAAAGAATTGGCCAAAGGTTAGTGATTAAACTGATTTACCATAACGTGGTACTAATGCATAGTTTGTCTTGTTTACCATAATCTTGCCCAGGAGGTGTAGATTTTTGTATAGGCAGAACACTATGCATTCAAATAATCTTTTATGGTATTCTGTATTTACAGCTTTTATGTATTTATGGTATTCTCTGGGTGTAGTTCCCTGTGATCATTGAATTGGACAACTCATCAAGATACAGGAAAACAGAGGTGTTACTTTGCCAACTAACACAACACTCTGTAGGTATCTGCAATTTAACATAGGACTATGCATTGTCCAGTAGGTTTTTGTTTCCTTCTATCCAGATGCAGCAATATTTAGCTTATTGACGGTTAACATCTCAAATTATTCATGTGAAAAATAATAGAGGAAACTTCAAATTAAAATATACTCATGCTCTGTCCTTCTAGATACAATGTTAAAATTTAGTTTTACTGGCCTCTTTGTTGAATTTACTGGAAAAGGAAAACTAGTGCAGCCTCTTAAATTCTGGGTGAGAATGGCTTTATCCATGGTGAGGAAAGAAAGTGAGTTTTTAGCACAGGCCAGCCGATGCATGGTAGATGCCTTCTGAAGGCAAAGTAATGGTATTAATGTGGAGGAGTCAAGGTTATCTCTGACTGAAATTTATATATATGCTTAAAGATATGTTAAGCTGTTGGAATAGAGATTTGTCCCCCAGAAAAATGGATAACTTTAAAATATACATTGAGAATTGGTTCAAAAGCTATAAATCTCTCTCTATATATATATAAATCCCAGTTTTCATAATGTGTCCATTGTGTCTTATTGATACAGAAATGTTTATGTATATGATTAAGAAATTAAATTTTCCCTTTTTGTCTCAACTTGTATTCACTGAAGTGACTTATTTACTTGTTCTTGAAGTTTAAGGTTGTAATCAAAGATTTCTTTGGTTTTGCTATAACTGTTTTTGCTAAAATCAGCTGAGTGTACTGTGCAATAGGATGTTTTAATAGTTTCAAAATTAGCTATGCAGACTAGAATCTTCTTCCCTAAATCTCAGTTCAACAAAGTATATATGACATGCATTTAAAAAAATGAAGATTTTTCAATAGAACACTCTTCAGGCAGGTATCATGAAAAATATCACAAAAGTGTTGTTTGCTTAGTGTCTTTTTATTTAAGGACTTCTACTTAGTTGGGTAAAAAACCTGAATGAAATTTTTTACTACTGTAACATCATAATCTTCTTAATTTTAAAAAATTGTATTATGTTTAGAAATATTTGGTCTATATACTGATTTTAATGTTGTCTACAGGAATTGGCTCCAGTTTAATGGTTCATGAAGGTATTAAACCAAAACCTGTGGAAACTCTTTAGGGAAGCATTTTTTTGTATTAGGTCAGTTCTTGCAATTGCCTGCAGTTACTAGCATTTTTCCTTCTTTTTTCTTTTTTTTTTTTTAATTTGGTGGCTGGTTTTATTTCCTACAGAATATTAAAGAGGACACGAACACAGTGCAGTCTATTTATAAATACCAATATTTATAAATACGGAAACAAATGTTTTCATAAAGCTTTGACATCTGTAAGTTAATTTGATCAAGCCAGATTTACAGCTGAGTAGTTAGACTTAACATTACTGTAGGGCATCTTGCTCTTCACGAACTCACCTTAAGTTAGAAGATTTTCTAAAAATTGTATCTTTTGACTCAGAGATATTTAAGCTTGAGGAAAAATTTATTTTGTAAATTTTTTTCCCATTACAGTTATAAGACTACTTTCCATTAAATACACATCTTGAACAAGAATTTAAAGGACTGTAATGAAATAAAATCAGAGAGAATTGTTAAGCAGTTGCACTATAAGACTGTATTTTTTTCTCAGCAAGGTCATGTGTCTGTCACCAATTAATGAATAAATTCGCTGTCCTTTTTCAGTTCCACTTTCCATCTTTACTTATCTCCTAAGCTACTTGCAGAGGTTATAGAGTTTTGGAGATTTTTTTTTCTTCACAGAAAAGCTGGATTAAACAGTTGAAAACCTGTGCTGCATGTTTCTGCCTCTGGTATCTTCATTCCCTCTGATGCCAAAACTTGAGTTACTTTAAACTGTCCCAATCCACTGACACATGTTGGCATCAGAGCTGTAAAACAGATATACAAGCACAGTTGAGGAGATGTTGCAAAGTAGGAAGCAGTAGCTGAGGGGAAGGAAGACAGGTCTGGGTGGGGGCAATGCCTGCCTTCAATTTCCTGCTTGTCCGTGGAGTTCTAACTAATTCTAATACATTGAGAAATGAGATTTGCGTGCAGCTGTCCAGGAAGAGTAGCCTTCTTAGGAAATCTATTTGGTTTTAAGACAGAACTTGATAAATTAGATTGTAGTGTGATTGACCACAATATCTGTAAATGATACTTCTGGTCTTAAGTTTCTATAAAATGTGGAATATTCTTCGCAAAGAATACATATCATTTCTAGCGTCTGAGGTTAGCAGTATTGTTCATTGAATAGGCAATATCTTATCTCTGCCTAAAATGACATAGCATCTGTTGTATTCATCTGCTGGAATCAGTTGAGATAAAGTAGACATCAATTTATCAATTGCAGCCAAACTAATTAGACATAGCTTCTAAATTAATTTTCATTCCTTTAGATCCCTTTTCAAATCAAATTGGGAAAATATTGATTACTTTTCCTTTTGATAGGTTTAGCTCATTATGCTGGTGAAAGAATATTTGTTTACAAAACTTGACTTTTCAATACCTACAAAGTTTGGATACTGTTCCAGGCACACAGGTTAATCTCTGCCACTTAATAAATTTAATCTTAATTCATTATTCATTCCATTTTATGTAATGTCATTTTTGCACACTGTTCAAGCTGCAAAAGCAAGTAGCGAAGTTCTGTTTGCTGAAGGAGACGTGCACACATTACACCTCATAGCCTGGTACCAAATCTGTTACTTGGGTAAAAAATTCTGAAGGCCCATAATTTTATAATGAGGAGAAACAGTACATTTTTTTCCTCCTACTATACTTTTTTTTTTAAAAAAGACAGAAGTTTGTTTCTAAAGACTAAAGACATTCATGGGACAGTACAGCTGTCTACACAGGAGGAAGGTACATAAACTTACATGGATTCTTTTTGGTGTCATTGAATTAGTCCCTTTTTTTCTGGTACCATTTAACTATTTTGTTCTTAATAGTTCTGCTTATAAATGTGTATGCTCATTATTTCATGAAGTAGTAGAAATAGAATTAATAGTGTATGCTGTTTTAAACATTACCACAAAAATGAAAAGTGAGTATTTTTAGGTCTAAGGCAGAGACATGTGGCACTTCAAGTTTTGTTCTAAAGCTTCATCACTGCTATCATGGTTTGAAAGCTTATTAATTCAGGTTCAGATGATAGCAGGATAGTTTTAATTTACATTTTTATTGCTGTACTTATTGAGAAACAGAGTGCTTTCTTCTCCTTTATTGAAGCATTTAGAGAAAAGCGTGAAAGCTGGGGCCACCTATTGCTGTCATTGCTGTGACTTTATTTAACCTGTACAAATCAGGTCCAGTTCTGAGAAATGCTGCATGTTCTAAGGTTTAACTGAAGTCTGTGAAACCTAGAGACTTTTACTCACAGAATCAGGCCACACTTGTACAAGCCATTTAGAGGACTCTAAACACTATCCAAGAAAACTAACTCCAAATCACAAGAAATCTTAGGCTGTAAAAAACATTGTTAATCATCAGTTACTGCACATTCATTCAACTTGAATCATAACCTTTTACTGAACAATTTTTTTCAGAGGCTGCATGTGATAGTAATAGCAAGGATAGATGTACCATTTAGAATTCTAAATTATCTTCAGCATTCACATTGACAGGGGAGGAAATACAAGTTGTTACAGTGTATTACTGTACATCTGAAGGCTGCATTTCTTGAAAATAAGAATGAGAAGGAAATAAGACTAAAGGAAAAAAACATGTCAGCTTGGAGAGCTCTCAATTTAAGTAGTTCTGGAGTTGGGAGAATAAATCCGAGTCCCACAAATCAGTTCTTGAGGTCTTCTAGAGGGTGGTCCCCCTGAGGTGTGGTTCTGTCAAATTGCAGTAGCTAAGCAATGTCTTAGAGAAATCTTAAATGACAGCTTGGAAAAAAATGTGTATCATGTATATTTAAAACTTTATAATTTTTTTTGAAGTTCATTCTTTTATACATAATTGGAAACAGTATTTTAGTCAATATGATTTGTAAAAATAACATTTTACTGGTAATTGAAATGAATTAAAGCAAATCTGAAAGAAAACATATTGGTTTCACAGAAATTATGATTCTAAATAGTGGTTTAGGTGATCTTTTGGGCTATCTGCAACTTGACATGTATTTGAGCATCCTAGAGGTAGAAGAATCAGTTTGAACGGATGTCAAATAAGAGAAGAAAGGGAAAGGGTGGAGTTTTTTCTAGCTAGCAAGTATCAGTAAATAAAACAGTGGTTGTGTGAGTAGAGATCCTGATGTCACATCCCTTTTTAGTTCTTGAAAGACAAGAACTGGGTACTGAACTTCGGAAAACGGATGGGTGTGAATCTTTCACTGATAAGGCATTTGTACAAATGCACAGAGAGGTAAGAGTTGGCATTTCTTGGTATCCCAGGGACATATACACTTATGTGTGCCTCTTTATTCTTAGGTGCAAAGTACTCATTGCACAATGTGCATTAAATAACTTCTCTATAATAAATAGAGAAGAGCAAAATATGGTTCTCTTTCACTCAGGAGACAACTGTCAGTTTTAAGTCAATCAAATACAGACTTCAAAGTCACATAAATACTTCTAACCAGGGACACATTGTGAACTGGTAATCTAAAAGTAATATTTTTATTACTGTAGCTTTGATGATCCTCAATTAGTTGTTCTTCAAGCAAATTCTGACAAAATCTTTCAGTGATTTGACCAGAACGTTCTTGGTGCGGTTTACCCGTCTTTATTTCTTCTTACGAGTTTTTCGTTTGTTTCTTGGGGTTTCTCTAGCATGATGAAGGAGAAGCAGTAGAACAAGAGTTGAAAGATATCTTTATTCTTTAAGTTTTTTGTAGGGATTTTTTAGTTTGTTTTCTGAAAAAATGGTGTTGTAGTTGCCCTGGACAGAGTACCTGTGTCTTCAGAAGCTTTCTTGGTCCCATCTGTAAATGTTTTGTATGACAAGACCGACATAACTCAAATGAGTAATTTTCTTGTCTTCGGGGAAAGGCAGGCGCACATTAGCAATCCAGAACTCACTGTATATTATTCCAGATACAGCTGTAGGTAGGTGGGGTTTTTTTGGTTGGTCCTGTCCCCCCAAGAATCACAGAATCACAGAATCACTAGGTTGGAAAGGACCTTTAAGATCATCAAGTCCAACCATTAATCCAGAACCACCATGTCCCCTAAACCATGTCCTGAAGCGCCACATCCACACGTTTTTTGAACACTTCCAGGGATGGCGACTCCACCACCTCCCTGGGCAGCCTGTTCCAATGCCTGACCACCCTCTCAGTGAAGAAATTTTTCCTAATATCCAATCTAAACCTCCCCTGGCGCAACTTGAGGCCATTTCCTCTCGTCCTATCACTAGTTACTTGGGAGAAGAGACCAACACCCTCATCGCCACAACCCCCTTTCAGGTAGTCGTAGAGAGCGATAAGGTCTCCCCTCAGCCTCCTCTTCTCCAGACTAAACAACCCCAGTTCCCTCAGCCGCTCCTCATAAGACATGTGCTCCAGACCCCTCACCAGCTTCGTTGCCCTTCTCTGGACACGCTCCAGCACCTCAACATCCTTCTTGTAGTGAGGGGCCCAAAACTGAACACAGGATTCAAGGTGCGGCCTCACCAGTGCCGAGTACAGGGGCACAATCACTTCCCTGCTCCTGCTGGCCACACTATTGCTGATACAGGCCAGGACGCTGTTGGCCTTCTTGGCCACCTGGGCACACTGCCGGCTCATATTCAGCCGGCTGTCAACCAGCACCCCCAGGTCCCTTTCCACCGGGCTGCTCTCCAGCCACTCCTCCCCAAGCCTGTAGCATTGCATGGGGTTGTTGTGGCCAAAGTGCAGGACCCTGCACTTGACCTTATTAAACCTCATACAGTTGGCCTCTGCCCATCGATCCAGCCTGTCCAGATCCCTCTGCAGAGCCCTCCTACCCTCCAGCAGATCAACACTCCCACTCAGCTTGGTGTCATCTGATGCTATAGCTCTTATATGTGGCATCTCTTCCAGCTTAACCTTTAATAGGGTTCCCTCACTTGTGTCGTCTAGGTGCTACTGCTCAACAGTAGAAGGATTTTTGATTTACTGAAAGCGTTGCCTCTGGGGCAAGGTTGAAAAAGGGCTTTGTTGTTATCACAGTGCATCATCAGAAAGTATCTTCAAGGCCAAGTTAAAGTTCTTTGTGTGAATTGGTTATTGCATGGATGTGTAGAAAGGGTTTTCAAGGTTAACCTAATGAAGTTAGCCTTCTAAGGTTCTGTATACAGAGGCACCAGCTAGATTTTAGACACAGGTAAGTGTTATGTGCTGATATGCCTGTTTGACAAAGAAGTTGATACTCTTTTCTCTCTCCTTGACCTATGTTTTTGTTGATATAACAAAAGATCTGCTTGCAACCAGGTATTGCTAGCAATTTAGACTGTTTTGTTTTTCCTGGATATCCCAATATAGACATCTTTTGATGTCACATTATAGCACAAGACATAAGCCCTTCAGGAGTGTTAGGGTACTTCATAGTCACTTGCTGTTCCCAAGGCTTTATGAGTGAATTTTACCTGTGAGTGAATTTTCTCCCAGCTTAGTCTCACAGAGCTGTACACCTAGGAACTAGAATGCTGACATTGGAGGGCTACTGTTATGTACTGGTGAGTAGCCCATGCTTGTTTATCCATTTGTGAGGTCCTAAATAAAATTGGACTGGTATATTCAGATTTTCTAGTTGATGATGCAGGAGCTCCTTCTCCTTTCACTGGAGTTTTGAATTGCTATTTTTTAATGCAAGAGTACCCCAGGTCATTTTTCTACCTTTTTTTTAATTTAAATGGTATCTTATGAATAAGATGATGTCAAAGACAATTGATGATGTCGATATTTTCAGTAAACAGCAGCAGGTCATAAGAAATTAAGTAAAAAATTGTCTTAGGAATGCTCACTTAAAATTTTTAACATCTGTCCTGCTGCTGTGGATTCTTAATGAATAGTTTTTTAAAATGTATGTCTTTGCGTAAAATTGAATTGCAGAGATGGTCCTAGTAGATTTTTCTTTTTCCTCCCTCATGGAAATGATGGTGGTTTCTACTACATGATGAGACTTAATGTGGAAGTTTCATGTAGCATTCTCTACTGTAAGTGTCTTTGTTTTGGAGATAAAATATAGCAATTATCCCTCCTGTAAACTTCAATGATTGAGGGTAAAATATAAAAAGGACATACTTCCTTTAACTGTACTCCCAATATTTTCACTGAATTCCTGCCTCGCTAGTGGACAATGACATATTTGCCAAGGGTTAGGAATGTAATATACAAATCAAAATACAAAATACCAGAATACATTTGATGACCAAGATACAGGTTTGTCTGATGTGAAATCCTGTCAGTGCAACATAGTACTTGCAAATATCATTGTGTTACATTAGAATTCTGGCTCTCTTCTTATACATAGATTTCTAATCATGGCAAGCGTTGAAGGTAAGTTATGTGGTAAGTAGATACTTGGTTCATTCCTCTAAATCTATGATCACTTGATATAATGATCTATAAATAAGTTTCCTGTTACAAAAGCATTTCTAAAGGTATCTGTATTACATGTCATAAATCAGACTTGAAAATGAAGTAGTTTTGCTGTTTAGCTGACAGCAGTGATGATGGTAGCGGAGTAATATAGCTTTTTCAGTTATGAGAATGATGCATTTAATCTTCTGTAAATATCATGCATCTTCAGGATAATCTTGTAGCAACAGTGGCATATTCTGCAATTGTATCTATAGTCTTTGCTTCTGCTGCTAGTCCTGTTTTTAGTCAGTACTTTCAGTCTCCTAAAATTTGGAAAAAAATAATGCAGAGCAAATATAGCCATTGTTCCCATCCCTCCTTTCTCCTGAGCTTTTGGGGAAAGGAAGCAAATGTACTGAGTGTTACACAGTATTTCTTAGGCTCACATCAGAAAAAATCCAGTCCTCTCAAGGTTATTTTAGCTGTTTCTGGCTAATGCTGCCTTTTTTGTGTGTAGCTTTGCTTTTAATTTGACAACTTTGTCGCTCATATTATTTTGCAGTCTGCTTTAGAATGTGTTGTTAACCCATTTTAAGGATTGACAGATGCCCTCACCTGGCCAGTTCTTAGATTATAAGGCCACAAAGCTCACTGGAGAGTAACGTATTTCTGATTTATAGCCGAGTAAAAGCTGATTTCTGCAATTATTGCAGTCAATGCATCACACTACATAAAGAATAGTAGTCCACAGTATTGTCTCTGTATACTTAGATCCTACAATAGATTTCTACATCAACAGTAAATATGTAAAGCATATATGGGCTGCTACTTATAAGAATGAGGAGTAATACTCAAGTTTGCAGCTTTTTTGACCTTCTAGTAACAGCTAGCAAGAATGTCTCTGCCTGGGAGACTTTTTGTTGATGATCCCCTCTTTCCCAAGGGGTAAGAAAAGTTTTCTTGATTTTGTGATTGTAGTTTGAAGATGTCTTACTTTCTGGCATTGTTTCAAAGAAGCAAATCTGCTGAATCACTGGAATCTTGTCATCACACAAATGCTGATAAACAAATCTTATGAGCAATGATTTTTTTTTTTTTTTTTTTTTTTGCAGATGACATTAAAGTATCTGTAAATGATTTTATTATCAAGGCAACTGCCATTACTCTGCAGGTAAGTGAATAATTGACTTTAAAAAACTATGTTTTATGGTAAACAGCCAAGGAGACAACAGAAGTTCTTTATGAGCCTATATGGAGATGTGAATGCAATCATTGCAAAGCTTGTAATTCTTTATCACTTATTGTCAGGGTTTTTTTTAAGTTCTCCAGGTAAAATTCTCTACACTGTCTATGCTGTGGACTGTAAAAATGAGAACTTCTTAGTAAAGATTCACTTACTGCAGTTCTCATCTGCACATAACAGTAAATGCTTTCTCAGCAGACTAAAGCAATTGGCAAGATAAGTCTTCTATTCTTTGCTGTTGCATGTTATTTTCTCTTACAGTTATAAATATTTATCCAAGTATTATACCAATCTTGTATATTACCTCGCATGTATTCTGATAGCATATTCAGCGACCTCTGCTTTGAATTAAAAATTCTTCAGGCAACCAATCTTTGCTCATTGCTAAGAATTGTCATTGTTCCCTTGTTAGTGTAAAAGTTAAACAATTGCAATACATCCTGAAGTTAAGATCTTAAATTTCATTAGGGTCTACTTACTCCATGCCAAACTACAGAGGCTTCACAGTCTCCATAAGCTATTACCGTGCTGTCTGGGTTGAACTGGATACATTGTCTTCCAATTTGTGTCCATTGCTCTGCTTGGAAAATACTCCCAATTTCCTGAAACAAACATTTCAGAGATCCATCTTTAGGAGAACTCCCATGCTTTGGAACTGTCTCCTCTTAGTCCAGAGTGTCTCAAATATGATGACTTGGAAAACATAATGTGAAATTAATATTATTTCCAATCTTGTGAAACGGAAGAACTGTGATGGTTTCACTTAGATGTGGAGTTGTTTTGGTTTAAATTCAGTTTGCACTTAATTTTAGAGTAAGTCATAGGTGGGATCTCTGACCAGCCTGAAGGCCAGTATTTTTAAGGTTCAGGAGGAAATAGTGTCTTTTTAGTGATCACTAACAGCTGGAAAAGATCTCTTATCATGTAGAAAGATAATTAAGAGGGACACACACTTGATCCTTCAAACTATCTTATGGAGTTTGCCCTTGTCATCAAGGCAATGTTATGTGTGGCAATGAATGAATGCAATTTTGAAGCAGTTTGGTGTTGCCATGGATTTGTCACCTATACCTTCTTGATTGCATAGTGATCACACCTTCTAGCTCTACAGTAAATGCCTAGGAAAGCTGAACTTTTCTGATATCATTGCATCATTTGAGCAGTGGGTTCTAAAAGCTACAAACAGACAAGATAAAGCAGAACAAGGATTCAGACTAGTTGCACTACCTCACAACAATACAAAAACATCAGAAAGGGAGTGAGAGCCATTTTTCCCATTTGCAAGGATTATTTTAACTATTCAAAAGCTGAAGGAGGAAGTTACATTTAAGTCGGGGAACTCTTCCCATGGATGTATGGAATTGAGAGAACACTGCACTGGAATGGGCCTGAGAAATTTCTAGCCAAACATGTTCTAAACATTAATGTATAACTGCAAGAGCTGTAGATTTTGACAGGATTCTAGGCAGTTTCATAAGCAAGAGCCTGAGAGAAATTCTGGGCATTAGATAGACTGGAAAAAACTTCCCAAGTTATTCCATACCAGAAACAGAAGGAGCTAAATATGCTTGCTTTGCATTTGTTACATGTAAACATAGCAAGAAGTTTCTTTTTGTGGCCTAATGAGACCTTATGCAAGGAAATGGTGACATCCAAAAATTACTGTGAACTGCTAAATGCAAGCGTGCAATAACAAATCTCTGTACCAGAGAGCAGGTGAAAGGAACAGGAGACAGAGAGAGGAAGGAAAGATTAGGTTTTGTGTTTTCTCTTCTACACAAAAAAGGCCAGTCAAGAAAGATAATGGGATTTAATCCTAGTTTACAACTTGTGTATATGTGAAATAATTACTTGAATACGAGCATTCAATGTACTTTTTATTACTACTGCGTATATAATAAAAGTTGTTTGTTGGTTTTTGTGGGTTTTTTTAAATTGCTGCCTAAAACTTAAAAGAGGAGTAGCTTCCTGTCCATTTACCTATTAGGCTGCTTTACTGTACTTTGAAGGAGCACACGTGTATTATGCATGTTGTTTGTTGCCATTATTTAAAACAAGGTTTCCTTATCTGCCATCACAAAATGATCCAACCAGTGAATTCCGTAAATATGATTTCTCTTCTGATATACAATAAAAAATATTTAGTCTGATTAGATTTGTGTTCTTTTTCCTAGTATTTTCAGCTGACACTTATAATACAGGATTTGAATCTTGAACTTAAAGATTAGATAGTTCTATGTCGTGAACATGAGAAAGTCAGCTGTAGCCTGTCATTTTTAACTTTCTTACAGGATATTCAATAGACAAATCTAGTAAATGATAATGCATACAGCTTTGTAAAATCAGTGTATTTTTGGTTATGATCCAGGTCTGATTCTGAAAAGCTGGACTTCTTGTGCATTGGGTTAGAAGAAATTGATGTGTCTTGTTTTCTGTGTTTTTTGTTTGGTTGCTTTTTTAATGGGATATTAATATTGCATTTGTATGGATTTATATAATTTATATCATTAAACTATTCTGTCCTATCCTATTGCTTTGTTACATATCTATGCTAGTATTTGTTTGACTATTAAAATAATAAATTGAAAAAAAAACAAAACACAAAACCACATTTAACTTGGTATACCAGCAAGTAAGTTCATGCTCAGACTCATGTCTCAACTATTTCTGTCAGTATTTCAGGAAAACGTGGACTACTAGTTTAAAAAAGAAAACTCACCTCTGTCTGCTCCTCCCCACCCCAAAATTCAGTGGTATGACTACATTTGCAAGTTTAGATTCAAGGCAGTTTATTGATTTTTTTTCTGGGTACTGTTCAAATAATTTTTTCTTAATATTTTCTTTCTGAACACGCAAGACAAATGCTCTTCTAGCTTGAATGAACTGACAGCAGCTGTTGCCAGTTTGTGATTGGTTGGCAAACACCTCAAGATACTGCTTGCATCAGTTCTTTAATATGCTAAATTTCTCCTTCACAGTTCTTAGGAACACAGGTCCAATTATGAATTCTGCTTTTCGGCTTGGTCTCGCCATTTGACAGCCAGAGGTTTGCGAATGTGCCAGTGGGCTCATCAGATGATAGCCCATTAGAACAATTCTGGCTTTCTGGAACAAGGAGGGAGGAGTAAGGCTGGAGGAAGGAATGAAAGCTTCCAGGCTTATATCCACAAGTGGTTGGGCTTAGTAACAACAGCTGCTATAGCAGCCATCCTTTAAAAATAAATAGTCTTTCATTGCTGAAGTGTTGGGAGAAATAACACTGTCTGGGTCTATGTCAAAATTAAGACTGTTCTAATGATATTGAAGTTGATAGGAAAAACTCCTTGTCCTTATCTCTTTTGGATACCTTATATAGACAGTCATGCTTGCACAACACAACCACTTACAGGCATCTTACAACTGTGTATACAGTGGGACTTTCCTGAAGTTTATTTAACTTGCAAAGAGGAGTACTATATTCTGATGCTGAAGAACAGGAACCGAGACTAATGTTACACTGCTTTTTCTAGGAGTGGAGTTAGTTTAGGTAGAGATGGATAGGGAACTTAGTTTAGGTGGAGATAATGTGTCCCTCCCATACTTTTTTCTGGAATACCTTCTCCACTGTGAAGTCAAACTTCCTAACTTCATGAAGGTCACTAAATACTAATCTCGCATTTGTTAGAAAGCATCTTCACAGCATCTATGACCAGTTACCTGAGATTTCACCTGTATGTTGGGTTGGGTTTTTTTCCCCGAGCTGTATCAGCTTTATATGGTAAACTCAAAAACCTCATTGAAATTATCAGTAAACAATGACTTCTGGAGGAATTTGTAGGCTTTTGTTAATTTTTTTTTCAGCAACTCTAAAAAACCTTCTGTCTGCCCTGCCATTTTGAGTTCCTGGAGCATACACCTATGCTTTTTGACAAAGTTTAAATAAAATAAATGCAAGCTAATCATGTACATTTGTCTATTCTTAGACCCTCACAGTGATTTTTTTTTTCTTGTCACATGTGATGACAGATGTTTTTTGCATTCATTTACAGACAGCAGTCTGTGATGCACAAATTAATTTGGTGAATGCCTGTATGTAGCTATGTGTCTTAAAGGATTTTCCTTTCTCTTGATAATTGATTGCACCATTGTTCTTTTAACAGCTGTCTTTTTTTCCTCTCTTTCTCTTCTAGCAAATGCCAGATGTGAATGTAACCTGGGATGGAGAAGTCTGCAGGCAGCTTCAGTCCATTGACATTTCTATTGCTGTGGCAACAGACCGAGGTCTTATTACACCGATCATGAAAGATGTTGCTGCCAAGGGAATAAAGGAAATTGCTGCCTCTTCAAAGGTAGGACTTAAATGTACAGTAGGCTGGGGAACATAGTAGCTATGTAGTTTTTTGTAGCAGAAAATGTAGCATGGCCCAGGTACACATCAGTAATAAAAAAGGCAGTTTCAAAATGGATCTAAAGCAGTTTCAGCATTCCTTAGACTTCAAAATTATTATCAATTTTGCAACTCTGTTCATTTTTAATTAACAGTAACTTAGCCATCATGTTATTTAGTTGAATGCTGGCTAGACTGTTTGAAAAATAAACCTGAACAGACTTCTGCAATTTAATATAACTGTATTTCTTTAATCCTCATGAGAAGACTAGATAATGTTAATTCCTTTAGTATTTTTCGATCTTTGGGAGGGTTTTTTCCCCCTTTCACAGAAATTTGCTTGTAGCTGCTTGTGTTACTCTCTGTGCGGTTATATTATGGCACTTATTTCTGTCTGCATTTTCTCAATATACGGTTCAGTTGAGAATGTCACCCAAAAGGTAACATTGAACTTCTCAGAGTAATGAGCAGTATTTTGCATAGACCAGGTGCCAGTTAGAGTGACTTGAGTCTGTGGCAGTTGATGCCAGCCACAGCAGCAGTGTTTTGTGGTAGGCAGAAATACCATAAATGATGAAATGCCCCAACACAAGCCTTTTTTTATCATTTAATGAGTGCTAATCAAAGGCCTGTATCTGAGGAATGCAATGGAAGTAGCTGCTAGGGCATAAAACTGTCCCAAAACTAGACACAAGCTGCACTTTGTAAATTTTTGTCTTTTACCAAAAAACACAGAAATCATAATAGTCTGTGTTGGCAAAGGGGATCAACCAACAAAGTTGTATCAGAAAAGGGGTGTCATGCCACAAAACATCTGTTTTTAAGGTTTTTCCAGTCCATATTGCTTATTTCATGTTGAATGTGTTGTGAAGGCAAATACTTTCACTAATATAATAGCCAGCCAAGGAGGAAGGCCAGCTGATGTTGTTACATTATTCTGTGATTAGTGATAGAATGGTAAGAAAAGCATTATGAGAAGTGAAGTATAGGTTGTGCTTTCATTATCATCCTCAATACCTATAATACTGTGATGCAGTATTACAAACCTCTTTTACCAGAAATTAGTGTCCTGCAGTTCCCATCATGGGAATATACACTTGCATTATGTTTAATAGGGCTATGATAAAGTAAGCATTCCCCTTTCATTTCAAATGGAATGTGTGTAACAGGTCACACTACTCAATATGAAGGTCATTGGGTCACATAGATTGGAGGTATCCACACCAACATAATTTGCTTTTCAACTTCTTCACTGAATTATCAAAATAAGCGTGTACCTGACGTGTGCATGTGGGAGGCACAGACTGAAGCTGCAGCTGCTTCTCTGCCAGTCTCCCTGTAGTAGGGCAGGCGCTTTCTTTGTGTAGATTGCTTATACATCCCTTTCTGCTCCACGTAATTTTAACTTCTTTCCAGGTCATGTGAATCCTAGCACCATATTGTCATCACTTAAATAATGCAATTGTCCATATGCATTACGCTTATATTGACCCTGTTGTGTGAATGCTATTCCCATGGCTATTGTCTTCTGGTTCATTAATTATTCAGAGATTAATAAAGGCCTAAAATAAAATTCGGTGTATCCTTTTAACTTTTAAATTGATAATAAGGGTGTCAAAGTTTTGTAAAACTTGGTGTAAGCTTGAATTATTTGGTGGGCGATTCATTAGAATGAGAGTCTCTTAAACTTCTTGGTGTTTATTTCTAAGCTGAAGTCACTGCAGTCATTAAACTACTGTGGCCTTTCAGAACCCTTGCCTGAAAGATGTTTAGAAATGTATACAGGGAAGACAGTTGTTTACCATGACCAACAGAGTTCTATTACAACATGAAAGGATATTAATCCATGTCACAACTGTAACTACTAACCAACTCATTCTCTGTGCAGAAGTTTATCTTGTAATGATTCTACTTCCACCCACATGCAAACAAAAGGAAGTCAATTCAATCCTAGTTTCCACTTACTTACTCTGGTCCTAAAAGGCAGGGGTAAGGTTTCATAGAAATTACCTCTTGGTAGATTGAATTGAGTGCTTAACAGGCTAGTCATAGAATGCATGTAGAAAATCCATGGAAAGCAGAATGGGCAATTCCTGTCAGGCAGTCTAGAATTTAAAAAAATAAATAAATAAAAAGGAAAAAAGGTCAATTCCTGGAAAGAACATGGAAAAAAATCCTAGAAGACAGCGGTAGAATGCCTAAAAAGGGAGTGGAAAATTCCAAGAAAACAGAGGGCATTCATGGAATAATCTTTCTCCAAGAAAGTTTTACAAATGTGATATATCATTTTTTTCCATGTTGTCATAAAGTAGACTTTTTTGGGTTTTGTTCATTTCCACCAAAATTTCCCTAACATAATTAAATGACTGGAAACTATCATTATGTTTTATTTTTACCAGAAGGAGGAAAATATAAACAGACTGTGTGGGTTTTATCAGTGTTCCCAGAAGCAGATCTGAGTCTATTTCCCTGACTGTGCTTTTGGAAACACTTATTTTTGTCTTAAAATATCATAATGCTGCAATCGTCACAATGTGACATTTTCCATGCACTTTTCCACCTGTGGAATAAATATGATACAAGCCAAAAACACTAAATATATTCTGTATTAATAGGATAGATCATCTGTCCTGCATGTATTCCCACTTTGGTCTTTGCTGTCAGTTGAAGAGCTCCTCATTTTGAAAAGGTTGCTACTAATGGAGAAGTTGTCTGACACGTTTCCAGTCATCACCTTTTCCGTTGGGTATTCACAGGATGTTAAGAATGGGTTGGTGGCTGATTAACTGGCTCTTGAACCACCAGTGAGTGCCATTTCTCTTGAGGTCCACACAGTCCTTTCTTCCTTATGTGACAGCTACTTGTAAGAATTATTCATCCTGATTCCCACTGCTTCCATCTAAGAAGATCTCTGAGCTAGAAACATCCTAGGTGGGGATAAGGTTCTTTTTCTGTGATCTTATCTTAGAACATAGTATGAACTTCTTGGGCTGTATTTGAAAAAAATATTTGTGGACAGTTTCTTCTGTTATATTTAGAAGCACAAAAGTCTCACAAATGAAATGGAGGTCACAGGAAGGGTGGTCTTTAAGGTAGTTGAATGCTAAGCTGGAAGAAATGCATTCTCTCTATCTTCTAGAAAGTTCTGAGGTGGTACATGGCAGTTTCCTTAATCAGATATGTTAAGAATACTGTGAATTTGTCTCATCAATATTTTGCTAGATGTTTTTGTCATCTAAAAACACTAGGGAGACTGGTGGTTCCATTGTGCAAACTGGACCGAGGTTCGTAAGGTGAGAGAACGGCTTTTATTGAACAGCCAGTATTGTTGGGAAAATGAAGTTTTGTGTTCTAGTCTCTTTGCCAAATCATTGCAGCTACGACAGTGATGTTGCTGAGGTGCTTCTCCAAATCCAAAAGCAGATGATTTTTTAATGGCTGTATGGTACTTATAATGTCTTACTGAAGTAAAAAGAATTAGTCTATTACAATGCGTTAATTTCTTTCCTCTCCTCCTGTTTTTCTTCTTTCGTTTTCCTTAGGCTCTAGCAAAGAAAGCAAGAGATGGAAAACTGTTACCAGAAGAGTACCAGGGAGGCTCTTTTAGGTAAAACTCTCTAGCAGCATTGAATACATATGGGTTCAGAACCGTTTTAATTTCAGCTATTCCACTGTGTGTTAATGAATTGCCTTTTAAAATCCTGCTCCATTTAGGATGAAACTCCATGTGATGATTCTGAGGGCCAAACCTAGGCTGTCCCTTGTATCAGGGGGAAACAATTATCTTGGTACAGGTTTTATTTCATCTGAACCTGCTGTAAAATTCATGTTTTTTCATACCAAGACTGATCTGACTTTTATTTTTGCACCTCATTTTTCCCAATTGCAGAAGAATGTTTTTTTGTTTCTTTGTTTTTTAAATTGCATTCTGTAGTTAGGAAAACGGATTGATAATAGTTTTAAAATAAATACTTTAAAAGGAGATGTTTGGCAGAGGTATTGCAGCAGACAGTGATGTCCAGTTCATCTTCTATTCACTCTTCAGAGCAATGTCTCTAGAGGGCCAATAAAAAGTTACAGCAAAAATATGGTGCTAACTCTTACGGTTTACTTTCAACTGAAACATTAAAAACTGGGTAGAACAATTTAAATAGTAGCATATATTTAGTAAAGAAGGGCAACAAAGCTGGTGAGGGATCTGGAGAACAAGTCTTATGAGGAGCAGCTGAGGGAACTGGGGTTGTTTAGTCTGGAGAAGAGGAGGCTGAAGGGAGACCTTATCTCTCTCTACAACTACCGGAAAGGGGGTTGTGGCGACGAGGGTGTTGGCCTCTTCTCCCAAGTAACCAGCGATAGGACGAGAGGAAATGGCCTCAAGTTGCGCCAGGGGAGGTTTAGATTGGATATTAGGAAAAATTTCTTCACTGAGAGAGTGGTCAAGCATTGGAACAGGCTGCCCAGGGAGGTGGTGGAGTCACCATCTCTGGAAGTATTCAAAAAACGTGTGGATGTGGCGCTTCAGGACATGGTTTAGAGGGCTTGGTGGCGTTGGATTAACGGTTGGACTTGATGATCTTGAAGGTCCTTTCCAACCTTGGTGATTCTGTGATCTTCTTGAGTAGATAATTTGTGATGAGAGTAATACTACAGACTTCCGCAGAAACATTGCTGTAATGTATATTAACATGCCTGGGTTGCAACTGTCTGGAATATGTGTCACTCATGCTAGAGGAGAGGTCAAAAAAATCTCTAAGCCTTTCAGCAAAAAAAATATATGGAAATGCAGCAGTGGGGTCTTGGATGTCTTAATCAACACAAATGGCCCCCGAGTGTGAGTAACTGTGGGTATTTCACTGATTACAGATGGCAGTAGTGAGAACAGCTGTGTGCAGGGTGACCTGGTAGATAATCTGCTCAGCCTGGTGGCAGAGCTATGAGAGGAAGTAGAAAGGTTAAGGAGCATCAGGGAATCTGAGAGAGACTGGTGGAACCATGCTCTCTGCTCTCCCTGAGACAGGAACAGGAACAGCCACCAGAAAAAATACAAGATCAAGGGGATCTATATCCTCCCCCTGCCAGGCTGAAGGCCGTTGCTTAAAGGAAGGGAGTGGATAGAGGCAATTCCATGCTGGAGGCGGCAGCCCGCCTTGCCTTCCCAGGTGCTTCTCTACAACAGGTATGAGGCCAGTCAATGGATGCTGTGGATGATAGTCCATCTACCCTAGAGGTATTGCCAAGGTCAGAAAGCCCTACCCCCACATCACAGCCACCTCCACAAGGAGAAAAAGACAGGTTAAGAGTTGTCAGTGATTTCCTTCTGAGGGGAACAGAGGGTCCAATATGCTGGACAGACACTCTTAAAGTCTGCTGCCTCCCTGAGGCCCGAGTTAAGGGTATCACTAGGAAACTTCCTAGCCTGATACAGCCCTTGGACTATTACCCATTACTGCTCTTCCATGTGGGTGGCGAGGAACCTACAACACATAGTCCAAGGGCAATCAAAAGAGACTTCAGGGCCTTGGTATGGTTGGTAAGGGAATCTGGAGCACGGGTTATTTTTTCCTCTATCCTTCCAGTTGCAGTCAGTAACATTGGAAGAAACAGATGCACCCAGTCTATCAATGCATGGCTCCATGACCAGACCTGTTGGTGTCAGATGGGATTCACCTTTCTCATAGGAGGAGGAGGGTCTTTGGTCATGACCTAGTGGGGCTCATTGACAGAGCTTTAAACTAGAGTTGAAGAAGGAGGGGATAATATCAGGCTTGTCTATGACAAGCTCTGGGATGACACGCTAAGCTTAGAGGGACAGGGTGCTGGTGAGGGCCCTCAGCCTGTTGCTCTGAGACATGTTGGCTACACTGGAACACACTTGAAGTCTTACGGAGATGAGCCGGGGCCTCCTGAGGTAATAGCAGCCATGAGGGAAACACCAGTGATATACCTCAAAGGAATTAAGCGGTGTATTTCCAAGAAGGTGACATGGCCAACAGCCCAGCTCAAGTGCCTCTACTCCAATGCATGCAGCATGAGCAACAAGCAGGAGGAGTTGGAAGCCACTGTGCTGCTAGAAAGCTATGACCTAGTGGCTATTACTGAAAGTTGGTGGGATGAATCCCATGACTGGAATGAGGCTGTTGACAGCTACAGGCTGTTCAGAAAGGACAGGTGAGGAAGGAGGGGCAGAGGAATGAATGGAGTGTGAAGAGCTGTCTCTGAAAAATAGCCATGAGCAGGTTGAAAGCTTACAGGTAAAAATCAGAGACTGAGGCAACAAAGGGAACTTTGTGATTGGTGTCTACTACAGGATGCCCGATCAAGGGGAACCTGTTGATGAAGCCGCCTTAAGCCAGGTAGTAAGGTAGCCCTACCAGAGGAGATGCCATACTGGACCTGTTCATCAACAAAGCAAGTGAGCTAATCGGTGACGTCAAGACTGGAGGCAGCCTGGGCTGCAGTGATCATGCACTGGTGGAGTTTGCAGTCCTGAGGGATATGGGTCAGGCAAAGAGTGAAGTCAGGACCCTGAATTTTAAGAAAGCAAACTTCGAGTTCTTTAAGAAGTTAGTGAATAGGACCCCCTGGGAAACTGCCCTCAGGGATGAGAGAGCAGAACAGAGCTGGCAGATCTTTAAGGATGCTTTCCACAGAGTGCAAGAGCTCTCAATTCCCAAGTGTAAGAAATCAGGAAAGGAAGGCAAGAGACTGGCATGGATGAGTCAAGACCTGCTGGTCAAACTAAAGGGCAAGAAGGAAGTGCTCAGGCAGTGAAAGGAGGGACAGGTATCCTGGGATAAGTACAGATATATTGCTCAGTTGTATAGGGATGGCATCAGGAAGGCCAAGGCGTGGCTGGAGCTGAATTTGGCAAAGGATGCAAAGAATAACAAGAAGGGCCTCTACAGGGATGTTAGCTAGAAAAGGAAGGTCAAACAACGCATACCCCCCCACACCTTTGATCAGTAAGACAGGCAGATTGGTAGGAATGGATGAGGAGAAGGCTGAGGCACTGAACAACTTCTTTGCTTCACTCTTCACTGGCAGTGTCTCTTCCCACACCTCTCAAGGGGATGGACCTCAAGGAAGGGACTGGGGGAGCAAAGTCTGTCCCACTGTAAGAGCAAGATCAGGTTCGAGACCACCTGAGGAACATGAATATTGCATAAGTCTATGGGACCTGAAGAGATCATCCCAGAGTCCTGAGGGAACTGGCTGATGTAGTTGCCAAGCCACTCTCCATGATATTTGAAAAGTCCTGGCATTCAGGTGAAGTCCCTGGAGACTGGAAAAAGGGAAACTTAGCACCCATTTTTAAAAAAGGTAGCAAGGAGGATCCTGGGAAGATCATGGAACAGATCCTCCTAGAAGCTATGCTAAGGCACATGGAGGACAGGGAGGTCATTTGAGACAGTCAGCATGGCTTCCCTGTCTGACCACCCTAGTGGCCTTCTATGATAGTGACCACGTCAGTGGACAGGGGAAGAACTACTCATGTCCTCTGTCTGGATTTCTGTAAGGCTTTTGACACTGTCCCCCACACATCCTTCTCTCTAAATTGGAGAGGTATAGATTTGATGGGTAGACTGTTGGGTTGATGAGGAATTGGTTGGATGGTTGCATCCAGAGGGTAGGGGTCAATGGCTCAATGTCCAGGTGGAGATCGGTGATGAGTGGTGTCCCTCAGGGGTCCGTGTTGGGACCAGTACTCTTTAGTATCTTCATCAGTGACATAGACAGTGGGATCGAGTGCAGCCTCATCAAGTTTGCAGATGACACCAAGCTGAGTGGTGTGGTTAACACACCTGAGGGATGGGATGCCATCCAAAGGTACTTGGATGAACATGTGAACCTCGCATCTGGGTTGGGACAACCACTGGTATCAATACAGGCTGGGGGACGGATGGATTGAGAGCAGCCCTGCTGAGAAGGTCTTAGGGGTACTGGTGGATGAAGAGCTGGGTATGAGTTGGCAAGGTGCGCTTGCAGCCCAGAAAGCCATAATTCTGGGTGACATCAAAAGAAGCGTGGCCAGCAGGTGGAGGGAGGTGATTCTGCGCCTCTACTCCTCTCTGGTGAGACCCCACCTGGAGTACTGTGTCCAGCTCTGGAGCCCTCAGCACAGGAGAGACATGGACCTGTTGGAGCAAGTCCAGAGGACGGCTGTGAAGTTGAGTGGGGGCTGGAGCACTTCTTGTATGAGTACAGGCTGAGAGAGTTGGGGGTGTTCAGCCTGGAGAAGATAAGGCTCTGGGGACACCTTACTGCAGCCTTTCAGTACTCAAAGGGGGCCTATAAGAAAGATGGGGATAAACTTTTTAGTAGGGCCTGTTGCGATAGGAGACAAGGGATAATGCTTTTTTACTGTAAGAGGGTAGATTTAGACTAGATATAAGGAAGAAATTTTTTAAAATGAGGGTGGTGAAGCACTGTCACAGGTTGCCCAGAGAGGGGTTAGATGCCCCATCCCTGGAAACATTCAAGGTCAGTTTGGACAGGTCTCTGAGCAACCTGATCTCGTTGCTCATTGCAGGGAGTTGGACTAGACAACCTTTAAAGGTGCCTTCCAACCCAAACTATTCTGTGATTCTGTACAGATTAATCTTTTTTCCACTCTTTTCAGTTAGCTAGAACAAAAGGGAGGAGATGGTCAGCTGGCTTTCTGTATAGACAATCATTCTTAGAAAGCTACTTGGCAGAGAAGGACCTGGGGGTGCTGGCTGACAGCCAGCTGAACATGATGTGCCCAGGTGGCTAAGGCGTCCAATAGCATCCTAGCCTGTATCAGAAATAGTGTGGCCAGCAGGACTACAGAAGTGATGCCCCTGTACTCGGCACTGGTGAGGCCACACCTCGAATACTGTGTTCAGTTTTGGGCCTCTCACTACAAGAAGGACATTTTGGTGCTCGAGTGTGTCCAAAGAAGGGCAACAAAGCTGGTGAGGGGTCTGGAGAACAAGTCTGACGAGGAGCGGCTGAGGGAACTGAGGTTGTTTAGTCTGGAGAAGAGGAGGCTGAGGGGAGACCTCGTTGCTCTCTACAACTACCTGAAAGGAGGTTGCGGTGAGGTGAGTGTTGGTCTCTTCTCCCAAGTAACTAGTGATAGGATGAGAGGAAATGGCCTCAAGTTGCGCCAGGGGAAGTTTAGATTAGATATTAGGAAAAATTTCACCGAGAGGGTGGTCAAGCATTGGAACAGGCTGCCCAGGGAAGTGGTGGAGTATTCAAAAAACGTGTAGACGTGGCACTTACGGACATGGTTTAGTGGGCATGATCGTGTTGCATTGATGGTTGGACTTGATGATCTTAGAGGTCTTTTCCAACCTTAATAACTCTTCGATTCCATGATTCACAAGAGTCCAAGCCTTTTCTAATATACCACTTCCCGGTTGGTGATACAGACAAAAATGTTCAAGGGAGAAAGCCATGATGAGGCTTTCCTGTGCCTGAGTGATATATAGGTGCCTAAATTGTATCACTTCGTTATCAGCAGCCAGTGTAACTTGAGGTTGTGAGGTTCAATCTAAAAGACAGTCAGCTTGGAACAGCAACAGCCGAAGTTTATTTGAAGATACCACTTTCCTGTCCTACTTTGTTTTTAGTGTGTGCAATGCAAGGATATATTTTACTGTAAAGAAATGGGACTCTTTAAAAATGTGCATTATTTGTAATTGCAAAAATCCCAAACTCTTGAGAATCTGAATGTGTCCAGCTGAAATCCAGTTCAGATCTATTTTAAAGTTAATGGGTTTGGCCTTGGGAGAGGATATAGGTCATCGCAGTCATTGAATATAGATTATTTCTTCTAGGGGATATATAATTTCTGCCATTACTGTTAACTCTTTTCTCTTTCATTTAGTATTTCCAATCTGGGCATGTTTGGCGTCAATGATTTCACTGCAGTCATAAACCCTCCACAGGCCTGCATCCTAGCTGTGGGCCGAGCAAGACCAGAACTCAAAATTGTGGAAGATGAAGAAGGGAATGAGAAACTTAAGCAGCATCAACTCATGACAGTGACTCTTTCAAGTGATGGTCGGGTGGTAGATGATGAACTGGCTTCAAAGTTTCTGGAGACCTTGAAAGCCAACATAGAGAATCCAATGCGACTTGCCTTGTGTTAAACGTGGTGAAGATTGCTTCTTGTTTTGTCAACATAGATAACTGTTATGCACCTGGGTTATTTTTCTGTATAGAGGAATAAATAGTTGCTGTGAGATGGATAGATAAAATATTTAATTTATTGTGTTACTGTGAAAACCTATTAATTCTCATGCTCTTAGTTTTTTGCAATGGCCAGGTTTTATACTGTACAGCTAAAAGACTTGTGAAGTTAACGTACTACATTTCTTTAAATAATTAGTACTAATGGCATGTAATGTTTGCATAGAAAAGTCAGTCTCCTCTGTAAAGGAAAATTCAAGAAAACTTTATGAAATTTAAAAGGGAATCATAGAGTCATAGAATAGTTTGGGTTGGAAGGGACCTGTAAAGGTCATCTAGTCCAACCCCTCTGCAATGAGCAGGGACATCTTCAACTGGATCAGGTTGCTCAGAGCCCTGTCCAAACTGACCTTGAATGTTTCCAGGGATGGGGCAGCCACCCCCTCCCTGGGCAGCTTGTTGCAATGTTTCACCAGCCTCATTGTAAAGAACTTCTTCCTGGTGTCTAGTCTAAATGTACCCACTTTCAGTTTAAAACCATTACTGCTTGTCCTGTTGCAACAGGCCCTGCTAAAAAGTCTGTCCCCATCTTTCTTATAAGCCCCCTTTGTGTACTGAAAGGCTGCAGTAAGGTGTCCCCAAAGCCTTCTTTTCTCTAGGCTGCACAACCCCAACTCTCAGCCTTTCCTGATGGGGGAGGTGTTCCATCCCTCTGATCATTTTTGTGGCGCTCCTCTGGTCCCTCTTCAACAGGTCCATGTCTTTCCTGTGCTTAGGGCTCCAGAGCTGGATGCAGTACTCCAGGTGGGATCTTTCCTGTGCTGAGATGGGTTCCTTTAGAGGGCAAAATATCTAGATTTTGGAGTGAGGAAAGCAAGGATCATAACTGAGCAAAGTGCTCCTATGAATCCTTGTCAATACTGAGATAAATGTGTAGTTAAATTATATTGCTGCAGTAGAAAGTTTTTCCATTTTCAAAAGACTTTTCTGGCATATTGTGCCATCCAAATTAGATTAAAAGAAGGTTTATAACATTTTGACAGATACTTCAGTGACCTTCTACATAAGAGAAAAGACATTACAAACCAAAAAAATTTTGGTTTAATTTCATTTACATCACAGATTTAACTGTTCTTTGTCTTCTCCCTTAATCTACACTGAAGAAAACTAGATGACTGTAGATATGAATGGGGAAAATAAATTACAGGAAATTCTGAGAGACTAAATTAGATTACAGATGAAAAGTAATTTGTCAAAATATTAAGTAATCTGGTGAAATCCACAGTTTCATTAGTATAATTAGAAGTCATTAAAACCCATTTAAATTGTAGGTGCATCTGTTTTTTCCAGTATTTGAAGATAACTGCCTTGTCTAATGCCCTGCAGAGGGGTAGAGAGGAGGACAAACTTCTCTGAGTAAATGCATTTTCCATAAAGGATAGAAATCTCAGCATCGTTGATTTTTAGTTTTTGATAGAACCAACATTTAATGAAAACAACATTTTGTGTTAAAAAATATATTAATAATAGGGTTTTTTTTACTTCGGAGACAATTACATTTTTTACAGTTAGACATTGTCCCAGCTCGGATGTCTTCTTCAGTACCACAAAATATTAAAAAAATACTTTTTTCAGGTGCTCTGTGATATATTGTGGTTAACTTGGGTTTTAAGTTAATTGTGCCCAGCAGTATTGTGATGAAAAACTAGCTTTGATCTCATAATCTCATAGAGGTTCCAGTATGAAAGGTCAGATTTTGCACACTGAATATTTGCTGATTAATGCTGTTCTTTGCATGGAGAGAATAAAGATTTAAGTAGAAAGTGTAACTTGGAGACTTAAGTGCAATGGTCTGAAGTTTAAATTAACAGAAGTAAATTGGGTTTTTTCTTGTATATAAATATGAAACCATGTATTGTGTGTGTTTAATGAAATAACTGCATTTACATGACCTGGTGAGAATATAAATTGTCACTAGAATTATGGGAGTTTGTCATATTCTAGTTTGTGCAGGTACTTTTTTAAAGATTTGGATGACTTGTTTGTTGAGCTGCTGACATAATAAAAAGCTAATTACAAGACAAAACCTGTAGTTATGAGTTTGTTTCTTTGGCTTGTTCTGATATCATAAATTTCATAAACTATTAATCTAACAGTAGGGAGAGATTTTCATTACCAAATCTAGTTTACTGTGCAATAATGGACATATCCATTCTGTATTTCCAGGAGTTTCTCACTGTTGAACAATATTCAAGGTTGGGTGCTGAAGCTTGATTTGCAATCTTAAATGGTTAACCATGAATTTTTCCAAAGTTGTTTGTCAATCCCATATGACTTTGAAGGGAAAAAACCCTTATATATTGTCCTTAATAATGTACCAAAAGTTCTCATTGTTTGTGTAGCTATATCATTTTTGCATAGCTAAGTCTTTTCTGACTAAGAGAATTTGCAGACTAATTTAAAATCTGATACACTGTTCTTCATTTTTGTACTTAGTGCTCTAGTGTTGTCGTTGCTCCACTGCATTTGTGTATTCTACTCTTCAGCTGGTCACAGTTAAGGGCTGCATGAATGATGCGTACAACTATAGTTTTGCCTCTGTGTGTTCATTTAGTATGAGTCAGCATGTTTTACTTTTGCCTTCGGAGCCACTGGAAAGTGCTATTGTATGTACGTATAGGATGTTTATCATGTTTCATTCATATGGTTACTAAAACATCCATTATACTTTCCCCATTCAACACAAGCAAGTGAAAACAGTGCAACTTTTTCTCCAGCTTAAACCTTTACAACTTTTGAACTAGGCAAATCTCAGTAAAGCTAATACAAGCTTTAATTCCAATTTCTTTACACCTGCCTGCTTGCCAGCATTGTCATTTGACGTAAAGATGGATGTATGTGATTGTCAGTCATCAGCTTCCAAAGGAAATCTCTGGATTTCAGACATGTGATAGCAGTCAGATCTCCTTAATTCAGCGTAATCATACCATTTGACATCATCTACCACTTCAGCAGAAGTAAGGCAACAAACAGTTGCCCATACAGATTAAAATAAAACATTGAATATCTTCCTGAAAAATTTAGGGATTTGGGGATGCAAGCAGTGGATAAAATAGCCTAGAAAGTGAACCATATGAAATGATTTACTTACGTTTGAAGCAAATTTGCCTTCAAGTAAAAATTTCACAGGTGAAAAATACAACTTTTCATGTTTTATTCTTTCCAATATCTTTGTCAATATCTTTTTTACATACCTAAGCAAGAAATATCATGAAGACACTTTCTAGAAGAAGTAAAAAAAAAAAAAAAAAAAATTTAAGGAGTATGCTAACATCTGCTGGAAATGTCTGCCTTTAGGATATGCTTGAGGAAAAATACTTTCTTCATATCATTTGCCTTTGCAAGAGGCATAGTTAGGAAAAAAATTAAGGGTAGCTACTATGGACTTTGTGATTGTTGGCAAATACTGAACTATGTGTCACACTTTAATACCTAATTACACTGTAAAAATATTTGACTTTTGGACCTTTTTTTCCTGCAATGTATTCCTTATGAAATAGAATTTCTGTAATTAATCTTCCTACACATAATCACTGAAAGAGCTTCAGTCCTGCAAAGTGAATGCTCAGTGCTGTTTTCACCTAATCCTTTTGTCCACGTTCTCATCTCCATCCGTGTAAAATATGGTGGATGCTCTTATTTCAGCTAATGATTAGTCCCACTGGTTACAATACAATTCTAAAGTTGAGTAGGAAGCCATAAATATGACAAACAGTCCAAGGAACAAAATCTGAACGCATGCTTTTATGTGCTGTATTGCATGGAAAGTTGCATATTGATCACATTGAAGTATATGCAATTGCAGAGTGAGTTAGAGGGAAACTAATACAGAATTGCTGGAACTAAATGTCATGCTTGATGTGTTTTTCATATGCAATAATTTGTGCCAGAAGGTGATGGAAAATAAAGATGCTGTTAGGATTGATCACGTAATAATCTTCTTATGATGACCTATATGTGTGAAACTGATTTTTTTTTTTTTTTTTACTTATTTGGCTTTTCTTGTATGATTTAACATTTTTTCACTGAGCTTTTGTCCTGACTTACATCAGACCATAACAAATACTTTTCCTCCCTAAAATCCACTGAAAATGTTGTGCATTATTGTAATTTCTTTGAAAGCAGTGAAAATAAAGCACATAGTAAACAACGTTGTACAATGACAAAGTGGTCAGAAGAGTTGGTCTCTTTCTGTCAGAAGTACTTACTGCAAGCCCCTTTCAGTACCACTGAGTTTGTCCTGGCAGATTCAGATATGGGTTAATAGGAGAAAGGTTAATCTACTTGTACATTAACCAAAAATGGGCAAGGTGAAGGAGCAGCCACTGGGAAGCTTAGTTTCTGTAATTTTTGCTGCAGACTTTTATGGAGAATAATCTTGCTCTTGTAAGTAGACAGTCCAGTATCTTTCACAACCACTGCTTCAAGGATATGAAAATCTGTAGCATAGAATTAAAAACTTTGCATAGGAAAAGGCACAGCTGAGATGCAGCAAACATGCCAGCATACACATTTAAAAGCTTTGGTGACTGAAGAGCTGAAACATATCCCAAAGTTGTCTTACTGCAGCAGGAAGCCATGCCACAGAGTCCTCTTCCCAAAGAGGTAGTCTTCCATAATCAAGCAGGTTACATGACACTAAAAAATGTATAGGTTACTGAACTGGTAGCTCGTACTATGATTTATTTTTTAATTCTACTGTTTTTATCTTTGTTTTTAATTAGGTCTCTTGGGTCTAGTTTGTTGGTGATGACTTTTCCCCTCTTTTCCTAAAATGTAAAAGTATGGTCTTAAGAATTCACAAGAATGCACATCATTGACGTGTTTTTCAAGGAGCGTAATGCCTATGTGTTCAAAATCCTCTGATTTGTTTCCAGACGCCATGCAGTCCATACAGCTGCTTAAGCTAGAAAAGAATTCAGGAAATGGATTGTCATGAGAGACAGGCTTTCTTCTGGTATTTAACCAAGCTACCCCTTTCTATAACCCACAAAACTGTTTGTTGCAGTAGTGCTAGGTCAACAGCAAGCATTCTTTGAAACATGTAGTAGTGATGGTGGTGTCATTTTCAGACTAATATATACGATGGCCCTCCGTCTCACACAGTTGGATGATCCTATATAATTTGAGTGCAGGATTGTAAACTGAATGTTATTGCAATTTAAGTGCTCTTTTTTAGAAAAAAATTATTAGGATGCAGACCATGGAGGGAATTCTAATGAAAATACTGTGACTCTCAAGTGATTTCCAAGTGCATAGCATAGCAAAAGACCATCCTTCATAGGATTAGGACACATGTTGTCATCTATCTGGACTTCTGTAAGGCCTTTAACACAATTTCCCACAACATCCTTCTCTCTAAATTGGAGAGAGATTGATTTGATGGGTGGACTGTTGGGTGGATGAGGAGTTGGTTGGATGGTCATATTCAGAGGGTAAGGGTCAACGGCTCAATGTCCAGATGGAGATAGGTGACAAGTGGTGTCCCTCAGGGGTCTGTGTTGCGACCAGTTCTCTTTAATATCTTCATCAATGACATAGTGGGATTGAGTGCAGCCTCATCAAGTTTGCAGATGACACCAAGCTGTGTGGTACGGTTGACATACCTGAGGGATGGGATGCCATCCAGAGGGACGTGGATGAGCTTGACAAAGTGGGGCCATGTGAACCTTATGAGGTTCAACAAGGCCAAGTGCAGGGTCCTGCACCTGGGTCGGGACAACTGCTGGTATCAATATTAGCTGGGGGATGGAGGCATTGAGAGCAGCCCTGCCAGGAAGGACTTGGGGATACTGGTGGATGAAAAGCTGGACATGAGCCGGCAATGTCCACTCACAGCCCAGAAGGCCAACTGTATCTTGGGCTGCATGAAAAGAACCATGGCCAGCAGGTGGAGGGAGGTGATTCTGCCTCTCTGCTCTGGTGAGACCCCACCTGCAGTACTGTATCCAGCTCTGGATCCCTCAGCACAGGAAAGACATGGACCTGTTGAAGAGGGTCCAGAGGAGCGCCACAAAAATGATCAGAGGCATGGAACACCTCTGCTGTGCAGAAAGGCTGAGAGAGTTGGGGTTGTTCAGCCTGGAGAAGAGAAGGCTCTGGGGAGACCTGATTGTGGTCTTAATACTTAAAGGGGGCTTATAAGAAAGATGGGGACAGACTTTTTAGTAGGGCCTGTTGTGATAGGACAAGGCGTAATGGTTTTAGACTAAAAGAGGGTAGATTTTGGCTAGCTATAAGGAATAAATAGCTATTATTTCCTTTATCCTGAATTTTGCTAATAAGCAATCAAGCATTATCATTTAAGAAGCGTCCTAGCACCTACAATTTCCTGTTCCCCAATACCTGTTTGAAGACTGCTGTCTGAATTTCCTTTCATTTGTTTAAAGAGGTATTGAATTATATGTGAATAGTCACATAGTGCTTGTAAGTAAGAAAGATGGAAAAATATGCTTGTTAAGTGTATGTTCTTGTTCATATGCTTATGATGATGATGGCTTTTAATTTTCCTTAGTTTCCAAGTATTAGCTAAATGATAGTCCAATAAAATAAGATTGTTTTGATAACCCTTCCTAAGTAATGTAAATGTAGTGTTCCTTCCCTTTTAGTCTTTGTGTACTAGGTTAGGTTTTAGAAACTTCTAATTTACAAATGATTCCTTTTTTAATTCAGACAAATGACAGAGTTTAGTAGAGATTTCTGTTGGTTTTAAAAGGCAAGGCCAAATCCTTTGAGAATGTGTCATTTTAATTAAAGTCCTAGCAATCATTTAAAAAATATGCCAGCTAGATATTGTTCTTGCAGAAAAGAGGAGTGTATCTAAGATGCGCAAGACATTGATCTCAAGATGCAAGGAAGATGAGCATTGCTGCAGTAGCTTTAAAGGATGTTAGCACAATAGAGAGGTGTCTTCAGTGTGCCTCCTGTCATTTTCCTTTCTGACTATAGTAATGTAGCATGAAAAATGAAACATTGTTCTACAGGAAAGTGCATGAAATATTCTTTTTTCTTTTCCTATATTTAGTAAATTAATGGAAATATGCATATTTATCCAAAATTTGTTTCCAAGAAAGTGTATTAATCAGCCTATTAATCTCTGTACATAATGCTGTTTACTGAATCATTCTTCAGAAACGAGATTCAAGGTACTGATGTACTTCTCACTGGTAGATTTGCTTAGTATAAGCCTTGATGGTGCCACTGTTTTCGATCATTTCAGTCAATGAAAGACTTGTTGTAAGGAGAAAACTGAAATACAGAAGAGCCATGTGGTGGGTTGACCTTGGCTGGACGCCAGGTGCCCACCAAATCCACTCTATCACTCCCCTTCCTCAACTGGACAGGGGAAAGAAAACGTAACAAAAGGTTTGTGCGTCAAGATAAGGACAGGGAGAGATCACTCACCAGTTACTGTCACGGGAAAAACCAACTTGACTTGGGGCAATTAGTTTAATTTACTACCAATCAAATGAGAGCTGGGTTAATGAGAAATAAAACCAAAGCTTAAAAACACCTTCTGACCCCACCCCTCCCTTCTTGTCAGGCTTATCTTTATTCCTGATTTTCTCACCTCCTTCCCCTACAGCGGCACAGGGGGATGGGGAATGGGGGTTGCAGTCAGTTCATCACACGTTATCTCTGCTGTGCCTTCTTCCTCAGGGGGAGGACTCCTCACACTCTTCCCCTGCTGCAGTGTGGGGTCTTTCCCACAGGAGCCAGTTCTCCATGAACTTCTCCAACATGAAGCCTTCCCACGGGCTGCCATTCTTCATGAAGTGCTCCAGCATGGGTCCCCTGCAGGGTCACAAGTCCTGCCAGCAAATCTGCTCCAGTGTGGGCTCCTCTCTCCACAAGTCCACAGGTCCTGCCAGGAGCCTGCTCCAGCATGGGCACAGCCTCCTTTGGGCATCCACCTGCTCCAACATGGGATCCTCCATGGGCTGCAGGTGGATATCTGCTCCACCATGAAGGTCCATGGGCTGCAGGGGGACAGCCTACCTCATCATGGTCTTCACCACTGGCTGCTGAGAAATCTGCTCCGGTGCCTGGAGCACGTCCTCCCCATCCTCCTTCAGTGACCTTGGTGTCTGCAAGAGCTGTTTCTTACACATATTCTCACTCCTCTCTCCGGCTGAAGTTGCCATTGCGCCCTTCCCCCCCACCCCGACCCGCTTCTTAAATATGTTATCCCAGAGGCGCTACCACCGCGGCCTTGGCCAGAGGCAGGTCCGTCTTGGAGCCGGCTGGCACTGGCTCTTATCGGACACAGGGGAAGCTTCTAGCAGCTTCTCAGAGAAGCCACGCTTGCAGCCCCTCCCGCTACCAAAACCTTGCCATGCAAACCCTCTGCCCGCAGAGGGCAGACAGAGCAGCCTGGTTTTCTGACATTCTGGATCTCTTTAAACACAAATATAGTCACCGAACTATTTTAGTATGTAGATATTCTTGAATTTAAACTACAGCTTGATGGCTTGGTGTTTGGTTTTGAAGTATTTCAGAAAGAACCTGACATGGATAAAAAAGGACTAGTAAACACTAACTTGCCTTGATCTGTTGGAATTAGGATCAGACAGAAACCTTGGTCATTGTATGGCACTTCCTGCAGAACTGGATCACGGAATCATAGAATATCTCAAGTTGGAAGGGACTTATAAGGATCATCTAGTCCAACTCCCTGCTACTCGCAGAACTACCTAACACTAAACCATATGACTAAGAGCTTCGTCCAGACACTCCTTGTCCAGACACAGGATTGGTGCTTCCCTGGGGAGCCTGTTTCAGTGTCCAACCACCCTCTCAGTGAATAACCTTTTCCTAATATTCAGTCTGAACTTCGCCTCATGCAGCTTCATTCCATTTCCTTGTGTCCTATTGCTAGTCACCAGAGAGAGGAGATCAGTACCTCCCCCTCCACTGCCCTACTTGAGGAAGTTGTAGAGTTTGATGAGGTCACCCCTCAGCCTTCTCTTCTCTAAGCTGATCCAGTGACCACAGCCACTCTTCATAAGTCTTACCCTTGAGACCTTTCACCATCCTGGTCACCCTCCTCTGGACACACTCTCATAGTTCAATGTCCTTCTTATATGGAGGCGCGCAAAACTGCACACAGTATTTCAGGTGCGGCCACACCAGTGCAGTGTAGAGTGGGACAATCAGCTCCCTTGACCAGCTAGCTATGATGTGCTTGATGCACCCCAGGATACAGTTGGCCCTTTTGGGTGCACACTGCTGACTCATATTCAATGATCTTTTATTCCATTTGTCCCTAAAATGTTCAAGGCATAGAGAGCACATTCCTGTAAGTTGGTATGGCAATTACATCTGTAATAGATTAAATGGAGAAAAAACTGATCAGTTGAAAGTACCTTTCAATATGTTCTTAGTTAACCATAAGTTTTAAACTTATAACCTCTTGTGATTTCTTTCTTTGTAATCATGCTTGAGTAAAGTAGGAGGATGTTCATGGTAGCCTCCTAGAGATTTGTAGAAACATGCTAACCAGTAATGTTCCAAGAAACTCAGAAACTCAGGATTTCGGTGAAGACCCATGTGTGGATTAAACTGGGGTGCAAATCATTTGCAGGAAGCTTGACTGGCTACTTTGCATGGTTACTGTACAAAATCTGCCTGACCCATATCAGTGAAAAGCCATCACGGTTCGCTTGAATTCAGTTTGCACTCCTTCCCTTTGACATCAGTTTTGCTTTGACTTGTAGATATCACAGTGGAAAATAATGCAGATACAATAACTATATTGTTCTTCTCTCTATCCACAGTAATTGTCCTACCTGGCAAGATAAACATTTGTGTCATTATGAGAAATAACTAGCTGGAAAATGACAGACTTTTCTGTTTGTTCGTTACCTGTACTAAGGAAAATGATTCATGCTGTGTTAATGAATACCACTATTTATCTACTTAAAGATTAGAGATGAAGAGTCTCATTCATACCTAGAAGTTCCTCTCATGTGGCCTATGCCTAGATAGGAAGAAAGGGCAGCTGTGAACATTTTTATTTCTGCTCACTGTTGTATGAAGAATATACTGAATTGCAGCAGATCTCTCTCCTACAATTTCATGATTTTTGCATTGTCTATGTAACATTCATTACACCATGCTGTTCACTTTACTTTGCAGGGATCCAAGCAGTTGAACCTTGTAGGATAATCTCTGTCAACCTAGTCATCAACCAATTCCTGTTTCAGCTGCCTATCTTAAGAAAATATATGTAATTATGTTTCATTTTGCAATTTTAGTGCACTTTTAATTTCTTCCCTGCCAAATAAATTATAAGCTTAAATATCCACAGAGGCTGTTTGCTAGTGCAGATGCTTATACTTGCTGTATCATGTCCCAGTCTCCATTAGCAGCGTGCACTGAGTTTCTCTAGGTTTCAGCAGACAGCATCATGCCGTTTCCTCTTCCTTGCATGGAAAATAAGACCTGTAACACCCCTTGGTTGTTCAAGAAAGAAACTCTTCTTAATCTCTTCTGAAGTGTGAAACTTATGGCTTATAGTGTAAATTTCAACCAAATATTCTGAATGCAATACATTGCTTACTCACTTGCTCATTTTGGCAAGGATTCTAGAGCACCTTTATTATTCACTTTATAGTACAATCAATACACAGATTCAAATGAAAATAATATTCACACTCCTCCCCTCCCCCAAGAGTATTTAGAGAGACAAGTTAAGTACAGAGATATTTTGGAGTCAATTCACAAATTAATTGGTTGTGCCTACAGAAATTTATCAGATGTTGTAACATCTTGCATTTCCCTGTTGACAGGTATAGAAGAGTTACAGCTTTTTCAGGCCAATTAGGTGTCCTTCCTCTGTCCATTCTTATTTTGAACCTAATCTAGCTATCATAGTCTTCAAAGCAGGTGATGTTTTACTCAAGCTCATAAAAATGACTGATGATTCTGAGTGACTCCCAGCCTTGAGCAGAAGAGACATTTTGGGATGTGTTAAATTATCCTACACAATGCTCTAAGGCACCTCCTTTGCTGCTTTTCCTATATATTTTTACGCTATCTGACAGGCTTCAACCACTCTGACAGCTGCAGAGGAAGGCCACAAACAGAAGGTCTAGGCCCTCTTACTGAAATAGCTAATACTAATAAAAGACAAGAAAAGCAATTATTGGCTCCTTTCACAAGATTTTTGTTAATAGTTCCATTCCAATGACTTTTGCCACAATGCAGCTGGTTTAATTGACTGTAAGTCAAAGGAAAGGGTTCAGTTTTACCACAACAGAACTATCACTGTGTTAAGACAGCTTTTCCCTGCTGTGTGTTGACATAATGACTATGTTAATCTTTAGTCTGTGACACCCTTATCTGTATTAGGAGGGAAGAACGTTGCTTATGAAGGTCAATACTCACTGTTTACCTGGAGATTAGCAATTACATTTTTATCAGTAGCACCGATGCTGCTACAGACTTATAAAACTCAATTGACCTATCAGGACTGTCTTAAACACAATTCATATAAGATCTGAGCCGAGAGAGAGAGGTGTTTTGGCAAAAGACTGCATTTCATCAATTGCAGGAAGACATCTTTATTTTGGAAGACAGTCCCTATTGTGCAGTGTAGAAAAGATGAAAGAAAGTCAAAAGAAAGTAGCCTTTTTCACCTGTACTTGAACATCTTTCTCTGTATAGCATTATATCTATTTTATTGATTATCAAAGAATGCCTGGATTTTTTTTTAAACCATAATGTATAAGAAGATGATCTCTGTCCATGTGATTGTCTTAAGCAAACTCTGAAGGAAATAATATTTAAACACTTTAATATTCCATAACATATTTAAGAAAGGGAATTTGACTTCTTGGACGTCCTTTTAAAACATGTGAGTATACTTTGCATGTGTGCATGTGCACATGTATATCTCTGTGTGTGCCGAGATGGACTGATAAAGAGGGCCAGCTGCTATTTCAACCACATTTGTCAAAGCCTTTCAGATTTGGGCTACAGGATGAACAGAGAGACAGGCTTCTGAACTCCCCTGCTGAGACTTCAACATTTCTGCTTTAATGTCTGTGTGTCAATGTATGTGTGTACAACATTAGGGAAGGCCTATGAGAAACCTGCCCTGATTACATTTAAAGAAAGTAATTGCAACATTGCGTCTGTTGCTCAAACACAAGTGATGAGACAGTTGAAATGATAGCTGGGAGCTAATACTCTTGGCTCAAGAGAGATACCGTGGAGAATCTATGAGGCAGTCTTTGTGTGAGAAGGCAGCTTTCCCTCATACATACCTCTTCAGAGTATTTGAGGGGATGTGGTGGTGGAAAGAATATTCCTGTGTGGGCATAATGTGTCTAGTGCTCTTGGGGAGGTTTTAAACATCTATTTTTGTTAAAAAATAAAAAGACAATCAACTAAACAAGCAAAACCTGCAACTGTTGCAGAGTACTTTATTAAGTTTGTTGATAAATCTATGAAATCCAGAAAGGGATATTCTAGAAATCACATGGTATTAGGACTGATTGAGGCATAGGTTAAGCCATTATTTTCTCTGCACTTTTATAAACTTCAGCCCTATTTAATTTTTAAGCTGTTTAATGTGGTGATTGTCTGCTTGTGGATGTGCACTATACCTGACTCAGTAGTGTGTGTGTGTATACCATTTATAACAAAGTAACTAGTTGTGGATGGTAATTACCAATCTGCTTTTAATTTCAGAATTGACTAGACAGACATCAATGCCACAGGAAATGCCATCTTTTTTTGAAAAAAACCTCAATAGCCGTATTAGTAATGCTTGCTCCACTGAGATAACAGTTTGCTTAACTAGTGACAGAAACAAGAAAGATTAGGACAGGAAAACAGAAACTCTGTAGAGTACTCAGTGGCAAAATAACTCTGGATTCTTACATACCTAAAGTCTGGGGGAGATGTTTGTTTGGTTTTGGGTTTTTTTCAGTTTTCAGATTAATTGAACACAGAAAATTTTAGCTTTGTCTTGTTAAGTGGGAATTCTTTGCCATACCAACCACTAGTTCTAATTACAAACTCTAGAATATGTTTTTCTGACTCTGGAAGTTTTAGGGGGTTCTTCTGAAGTTTTTGTGATATTACAAATAAATGTTTTCTTGTGGTTTGCTGTTATTCTTGTGGTTATTCAGAATGCTTGACTGTAGTTTCATATGTGAACAGCAGAGCAAACAATTATAGATTGCAATTTTTTTGCTTAAGGTGAGCAACTGCTAGATAAGTATTCTGGAGTAGATCCTCATGGCACTGAAGGACATGGTAGGAAATGTAGAGATGGCCTTTTTCTAGACTCTCAACTGGGTGAGAACAGCACCTAATTTTTTCATTTAAAATAATTAGTTTATTTTTTCATTTAAAATAATTAGTTTCAATGTACTGAAAGAATTAGTGGCCTAGTTAAACAAAAACATTTACAAATATGCTGATGTTTTCACAAAACTGTGGATGTATATCTATAGTTTAAAATGTTTTCATTAGAATTGCTATGAACGTTTCAAAGAAGTTCATTTGCAGAAGTTTTAATTTAGATGTAGATTTATATAAAATATATCTCAAGATTATTTTAGTACTGACCACCACTTTTTAAAATGAGAAGTCATTTATGTGTCAGTTTAAAAAATTTGAAGAATTTCTTGTCTGGCAATGCTTAATCATTTTTTTTCAGTAATCCCAGAAAGCCTTGGCTCACCTCACCATGAATTGCGAAGAACTTATGTTATCTCTGAAATTCCTTTACAAAAAGACCTTTTTAAGGATCCTGTAAGTTTGAATAGAATAATTTTTAAAATCTTTTTGATTACAGTGAAAGCATATTTAGACTTGAAAGGAAACTCCATCTTTTTTGAAGTCTGTGAGGACTAAACTTTATCAGAAAGAGTTAAAAGTTTTAAATTTCTAACTATCCTTTCCTTAGTAACTCTTCTTGCTTACATGTAAATAGAATCCATAATTGTGAAATGAAAATACTAGCTGGACTGTCCACAGAGGTGTCAAGAGACTGAAAAGATTAGGATAGCAACTCCAGCTACATCTTAAAAAGCTGCCTTTGGCTTTCAGTGATACTGTGAAATATCAGTGAGGAAGCATATGCCCTTTGGGTTCAGGTGTCTTGGGTCTCCTGGCGCTCAGTCTCATCTCTTTCAAGCAATCAAATTGTGAGAAAACAAAGAAAATAACTGACCATACAGCAGAAAGATGAAGCATATTTTTGTCATTTATCAGCAGTCCTGGCTAACAGGGGAGGTCCCAGCTGAATGGAGGTTAGCAAATGTGATGCCCATCTGCAGGAAGAGCTGGAAGGAGGATCTGGAGAACTACAGGCCTGTCAGTCTGACTTCAGTGCCAGGGAAGGTTGTGGAGCAGACCATCCTGAGTGCCATCACACAGCATGTACAGGACCAACAGGTGATCAGGCCCAGTCAGCACGGGTTTATGAAAGGCAGGTCCGGCTTGACCAACTGGACCTCCTTCTATGACAAGGTGACCCACCTAGTAGATGAGGGAAAGGCTGCGAATGTTAGTCTACCTAGACTTTAGTAAAGCCTTTGACACCGTTTCCCACAGCATTCTTCTGGAGAAACTGGCTGCTCATGCCTTGGGTGAGTGTACTCTTTGCTGGCTACAAAGCTGGCTGGATGGCTGGGCCCAAAGAACTGTGGTGAACGGAGTTAAATCCAGTTGGTGGCCAGTCACAAGCGGTGTTCCCCAGGGCTTGGTATTGGGACTGGTTCTGTTTAATATCTTTATCAGTGATCTGGATGAGGGGATCAAGTGATCCTCAGTAAGTCTGCAGACAACACCAAGTTGGGTGGGGTTGTTGATCTGTTTGAGGGTAAGAAGGCTCTGCAGAGGGATCTGGACAGACTGGATCGATGGGCTGAAGCCCATCATATGAGCTTCAACAAGGCCAAGTGCCAGGTCCTGCACTTGGGTCACAACAACCCCATGCAATGCTACAGGCTTGAGGAGGAGTGGCTGGGGAGCTGCTCAGCAGAAAAGGACCTGGAGGTGCTGGTTGACAGCTGGCTGAATGTGAGCTAGCAGTGTGCCCAGGTGGCCAAGGTGGCAAATAGCTTTCTGGCTTGTATCAGAAATAGTGTGGCCAGCAGGAGGGAGGTGATCATCCCCCTCTACTCAGCACTGGTGAGGCCACACCTCGAATACTGTGTTCAGTTTTGGGCCCCTCAGTACAAGAAGGATGTTGAGGTGCTGGAGCGTGTCCAGAGAAGGGCAGCGAAGCTGGTGAGGGGTCTGGAGCACAAATCTTATGAGGAGCAGCTGAGGGAACTGGGGTTGTTTAGTCTGGAGGAGGCTGAGGGGAGACCTTATCGCTCTCTACAATTACCTGAAAGGGGGTTGTGGCAATAAGGGTGTTGGTCTCTTCTCCCAAGTAACTAGTGATAGGACGAGAGGAAATGGCCTCAAGTTGCACCAGGGGTGGTTTAGATTGGATATTAGGAAAAATTTCTTCACCAAGAGGGTGGTCAAGCATTGGAACAGGCTGCCCAGGGAAGTGGTTGAGTCACCATCCCTGGAGGTATTTAAAAGACATGTAGACATGGTGCTTAGGGACATGGTTTAGTGGTGGACTTTGCAGTGGTACGTTTACAGTTAGACTTGATGATTGTAAGGGTCTTTTCCAATATAAATGATTCTATTATTCTGTGATCTAGTTTATCTTCTTGAGGACATTATAAAGATTCCAGAGATTAAAGGTGAGAGAAATTTTACCAGAGAAGTAGATTTACGTTTTCCTTGTGATGATTTCAGTTGTCCCTGTACATTTAAGGTAACAGTTTCTCCACCACCATAAAAGTGAAGGCTGGGTATTCCTGGTGTGGAGCTTATTCTGACTGTGGTAGAGGTGTTCTAGAGGCACTTTGCTCTTGTTTGTTACAAGTCTTGAAATCTCAGCCAATTTGTGAATCATATCCTTAAGGCAAAAAAAACACAGCCCTGATGCCTCCATTTCTGTAAGCTTGGATTGCCATCCTTTCTCAGCTATTAGCTCATCTTCCCGCTGGCTTTGAATAATCCCTGCTCTAGTGCTGCTTCCCTTGAATCTCTCTTCTCTGCTTACCTGCCCCATGTCAGGAACTGGTTAAAATTTATTTTCACAGATTCTGCAAAAAGAGAAAAGCAGAGGCTTTAAGTAAAAATTTGTGACTATTATATACATATATTTGTGAATGTTGTATTCATTTGCCTATCCAGAAAAATCTTTGAATGGTTTCTTTTGAGCTAACTATTGAAAACCTGTGAAGCATGAGGAAGTATTTAATTAAGATTGCTTTATTTCCTCCTTTGTAAACTATTCGCTGTCCACTGTAATCCAGCAGGATTTGCCACCCACTCTAAAGAATTCCGTTGTCCGTCTCTAAACTGTTTTAATTCTTCAAGATTCACTAAAGCAGGACTCATTAATGTAAAGCACTTATTGTGTTTTACAGTTTAGAGCAGGGTACCTGTAACTGTTGCCAAATCACTTTGTTAGAAGCTGTTTACTGAGAGATATATAAAATACATGATTGTTGAAGCTAGCATGGTTAATAATTTGATTTTACTGATTTAATTTTTTTTACCCCCAAGTTGCATGTTGGTGGCCCTTTACACATGGTTTTAAAAAAAAAAAGCTAAAACAATAGGGGACAATAGCTGCTCTTCAGGAGTGGCAGCTAGAGACCAGGTAGGATATCCAAAGGTGTGTAAAATAACACTGAGGCTGCATGTAAACAACAAACTCTCATGACTGAGTTACATCATTGAGTAAGCTTGGAGAGAAACCACTGCTAGGTTTTTACTTGCTGTTTCTTGTTTCCCTAGAGAATGGACTTGAATGATTTTTTTTTTAACTGAATGTTTGTGTTTTGACAGGACCTTTTGTACTTTCACTGCAATGTATGATATATTGAATCAATTCTTCCTTAGACTTGGAGACATATTTCTAATAACATCAGTAGCTGTGCATGTCCTGAAGACAAAGATACAGATGCTACATACAACTTCTGCATTCCTGACAGAGAGCTGCCTTATACACAGGTAGAGAAATCAGCTTGCAAGCTACCCTCAAAGTGAGAAACAAAGGACTTGCTGGAGAATAGCTTGATTTGATTATCTTTCTGATAGATTTCATATAATTTCTAGCAGTGAACTGAAGTTCAGTCTTCACTTTTAATTAAATCTGATCCAATCTTCAGCATCAACTACTGTTATCTATAATTTGGAGATTTGGATCATGAATCAAAGAGGAGGAAAGTTCTGTCTAGTAACTCCTGGCACAAAGCTAAATATTTACAGATGACTGTTGAGTTTTAAGCGTTTTAAGGAAACTCCAAATTGCAGACACAGTCTCACCCCAGATTTCCAAGGACTGCCTGCTTACCAGGTTCTTACCAACTGATTTAGTGAGACATATGAAAGAAAATACAGAAACTTTTTAAAATCAGTAACCGAGAAACACGTAACTGCCACTAAAACTGGATAAGAAGTGTGTAAACAGTAAATTAGAAGTGTGCTCTGATTTCATATCCAACACATCCAGCCAAGAAGACAACTGGACTCCTTTATTGAGTGTTTAGAGTGGAAATAAAAATTAAGTAGTGCTCCTAAGGATAACTGTATTGCACAGTAAATTAATATGAAATATAGTTACTTCCTCTGTATGCATGTTTTGATTTTTTTTAAATGAAAAAGCCCTCAACCTAGACATAAACAAAGAAGAAAATCCTGCTATAAGGACATGGACCTTTCCCAGCATACATAACTTTCCAAAACCTAAGAATAATTAGCTAGACATCTTCTAAATACTTTGCACATACACAATAAAACATTTCCTTAGTGAATAGTAGGCTGATGCTACAGCAGGAAAACAGTAGGGAAAAAAGCAAGAGATGCCAGTACATGTTGATGCTGATTACAACACACTGGGCTTGTTGTCTTAAACCAAGAGCATGACATATCAAAAAAATGACTTTGATCTCAAACACCAAGGCAAATGAATTGCTATAAAAGGCCGTATGCTGTATTTTTCCCAGTACTGTTGCGGCTGATTAGTTGGAGTAAGAATTAACAATTAATTAACATAATTGTAATTCAAACAAACAGTCATGTAATTAAGTTTGTAATTAGGCCTCATTTTAGAATAGATAGGCATGCAATTCCTATTATATTCCAAGGAAGAAAAATTGTCTGGAGAGGGAGTACATGTCTGGAGAGCTGGCAGGTGAGATAGAAGGTCACAAAAAAAAAACATGCTGAAGTAGGTTACAGAGTTTCCTAGAAGAGGAATATATACTAGAGACTAGAGATGCAGGTCTGCTGGCAGTGTAGCAAGCAGAGCAAGTCTGGTGAATGGAGGAAGAAGTGAGTTGTCCAGTGACTCACAGCCAACCTTGTCTGTCTGTTTCAGTAACTGTTCAGTGAAGCTGCAGAACAGGGCACTTACCTTCCATGCCTCTTCTGCATCATGGGTTTTATCCACAGTAAAGGTTAACATTTATACAGCTGCCTTCGCTCCAGCCATTGTGAGTATATAATGCAACAAGTCTTTGGGATTTCTTATGTGGACTATATTGGGTGCATATGTTATCAGCAGGATAAAGATGAAGTTATTCAGTGGCTTGTCTGGCCTAGTTCAAGTATCCAGCAAAGACAATCTGTGCACTGGATGCCAGCCAGGTGATGATGGGAAACTATGTCTCCTTGACTACAGTGTACTTAATAAAAATAAAACCATTTCAATTCCAAAGAAAATTCTGCACCTCTTTTCTGCTCCATAAAATGGTGTCACTCTGTGAGTGTTGTAGCCCTCTGTCATCACATTGTAGAGCATTATGAGAGGTTATTTTGACGTGGCTCAGAGGAAAGCAACAAGTTATTAAGTGCAGATACCAAATCTAGACTGAATGGTTTGCTATTTTGCAGTTTTTCTTTTTTGGCTGCTGATATAATTCAGCTCTTTTGTTGCCTTCTGTGTAATGCATTAGCAGTAAGTATTGTATTGGGTAAACGGTAACTTCCTCCAGGAATCAGTGGAGAACTTCCTGAGATGCCTTGTCCTCTGAACACCGCCATGAATATATGGTACTCATTCCAGAGGTTATGGGCCTGTTTCTGTGGGTAAATGAACAGAAAATATTTCCAAAGCATTTTAGTGTCTGTTCGGAAATGTCTTTCTGTTACAGACCACCCAACCAGGACAAAGAGACAGATGAGACATTCTATAAGCGACTGGCAGAAGTCTCACATTCGCTGGCCCTTGTTCTTGTGGGGGACTTCAATCTACCAGACATCTGCTGGAACTATAACACGGCAGAGAGGAAACAATCTGGGAGGTTTCTGGAGTGTGTGGAGGATAACTTCCTGACACAGCTGGTGAGGGAGCCCACCAGGGGAGGTGCTCCGCTTGACCTGCTGTTTACAAACAGAGAAGGACTGGTGGGAGATGTGGTGGTTGGAGGCCGTCTTGGGCTTAGCGACCACGACATGATAGAATTCTCAATTCTGAGCAAAGTAAGGAGAGGGGTCAGCAAAACTGCTACCATGGACTTCCGGAGGGCAGACTTTGGCCTGTTCAGGTCACTGGTTGAGAGAGTCCCTTGGGAAACAGTCCTGAAGGGCAAAGGGGTCCAGGAAGGCTGGAGAGTCTTCAAGAAGGAAATCTTAAAGGCGCAGGAGCAGACGGTCCCCATGTGCTGCAAGACAAGCTGGTGGGGAAGGTGACCGGCCTGGCTGAACAGGGAGATTTTGCTGGGCCTCAGGGAAAAGAGGAGAGTTTATCACCTCTGGAAGAAGGGGCAGGCAACTCACGAAGAGTACAGAGATCTTGTTAGGTCAAGCAGGGACAAAATTAGAAAGGCAAAAGCCCAGCTAGAGCTCAGTCTGGCCACAGTTGTAAAGGATAACCAAAAATGCTTCTACAAATATATTAACAACAAAAAGAGAGGCAAGGAGAATCTCCATCCCTTACTGGATATGGCGGGGAACATTATCTCCAAGGACGAGGACAAGGTTGAGGTACTTAATGCCTTCTTTGCCTCTGTCTTTATAGCCAGTCCAGGTATCTGCAGGGTATTCAGCCACCTGAGCTGGAAGATGGGGATGGAGAGCAGAATACCTCCCCCCCCATAATCCAGGAGGAAGCAGTTAAGGACCTGTTAAGCCACCTGGACACCCACAAGTCTATGGGGCCTGATGGGATCCACCCAAGAGTACTGAGGGAGCTGGCGGAGGCACTTGCCAAGCCCCTCTCCATCATTTATCAGCAGTCCTGGTTAACAGGGGAGGTCCCAGATGACTAGAGGCTTGCCAGTGTGACACCCATCTCAAGATAGGCCGGAAGGAGGATCCCGGGAACTACAGGCCTGTCAGCCTAACCTCCGTACCGGGGAACATCATGGAGCGGTTCGTCTTGAGAGTGCTCACAGGGCATGTGCAGGACAACCAATGGATCAGGCCCAGCCAGCATGGGTTCATGAAAGGCAGGTCCTGCTTGACCAACCTGATTTCCTTCTATGACCAGGTGACCCGCCTAGTGAATGAAGGAAAGACTGTGGATGTTGTCTACCTGGACTTTAGTAAAGCCTTTGACAGCGTCTCCCACAGCATTCTCCTGGAGAAACTGGCGGCTCGTGGCTTAGACAGGTTTACTCTTCGCTGGGTGAGGAACTGGCTGGACAGCCGAGCCCAGAGAGTTGTGATGAATGGTGTTAAATCCGGCTGGCGGCTGATCACAAGTAGTGTTCCCCAGGGCTCGGTTCTGGGGCCGGTCTTGTTCAATACCCTTCATGATGATCTGGATGAGGGGATTGAGTGCTCCCTCAGTAAGTTTGCAGATGACACCAAGTTGGGTGGGAGTGTTGATCTGCTGGAGGGTAGGAGGGCTCTGCAGAGGGATCTGGACAGGCTGGATCAATGGGCAGAGATCAACTGTATGAGGTTTAATAAGGCCAATTGCCAAGTCCTGCACTTTGGCCACAACAACCCCATGCAATGCTCCAGGCTTGGGGAGGAGTGGCTAGAGAGCTGCCCAGTGGAAAGGGACCTGGGGGTGCTGGTTGACAGCCAGCTGAACATGAGCCGGCAGTGTGCCCAGGTGGCCAAGAAGGCCAACAGCGTCCTGGCCTGTATCAGAAATGGTGTGGCCAGCAGGAGTACGGAAGTGATCATGCCCCTGTACTCGGCACTGGTGAGGCCGCACCTTGAATCCTGTGTTCAGTTTTGGGCCCCTCACTACAAGAAGGACATGGCCTCAAGTTGTGCCAGGGGAGTTTAGATTGGATATTAGGAAAAATTTCTTCACCGAGACGGTGGTCAAGCATTGGAACAGGCTGCCCAGGGAGGTGGCAGAGTCGCCATCTCTGGAAGTGTTCAAAAAACATGTGGATGTGGCACTTCAGGACATGATTTAGGGGACATGGTGGTGCTGGATTAATGGTTGGACTTGATGATCTTGAAGGTCCTTTCCAACCTTAGTGATTCTGTGATTCTGTGATTATTTAAAATCCCAGAAGAATCAGACCACATGTTTATGCCTCAGACATATTCAAGAGATACAAGAACTTTTCTTTGCCTTTATCATTTGGATGAAACGTTTTAGAAAGATATGAGTGATACGGGTTTATTAAGCCTGTTAAACCTGCAAAGGCAGATATACTTCTTTCTCTGATACGCAATTGTGCATGGTTTAAGAAACAAAGATTCTTCCAAGTGATCATTGCTTGCAATCCTTTTTAACAAGCTATAGACACCACCACCATGGTTTATCTTCATTGTTCCCTTTCCATTTCCAACAGCTACTGAACCTAAATGAGAAATGAGTTTCTGCTCATAGTATCACATGTTGATGCCAATGCTAAATGCTAGCAACCCATCTAACCTGACTTTAACAGAAAAGATACCTGCCCAGGTGGTCTTGATCAAAAGTTGTTTGCTGTAGTGTAGTCTGCTGTGCACTTGTATTCACCATGAGAACACTGTACTTAAGGATTCTCTGCCTTTACCTTCTCCAGCGATTTTATTCAATTCTGACATGATTAGGGCAGCCTCTGGAAATTTAACTTTGAAAAGCTTTTTATTGCACAAAGCCATTGCAAAATTGGTACAGATTTAGAGTGACAGTCAGTGCTAAAGTGAGGGTAACCCTTGAGAGAGGGTGTACTATGTAGCCATGTATATTCATACATTGTATACAGTATTTACTTGCTAGTCAACAATAGACAGTATATAAAGTATTTACAGTAATTTAGTTAGTAGACTGCACATCTTCACTGTTGTAGAGATTAACGTGTTTTACGGTGACAGCAGTTTTACAATGGCAGATTCACTTGGTAATCAGCCAGCTAACTTATTAATTTGGAAAAAAAAATGTAGATTTAGTAGAAGTTTTTGCACCTTTAGTAGAACATATAAAGCTATTAGTGTTCACAAAACTGGCAGGTGACCCATTAGGAAGACCAGGGTCTTCCAGGTGATGTTTGCTTTGTCTTATTCAGTCCCAATGCCTTATCTTGTGCTTTTCTTTCCTCATGGTCTTGCTTTCATCTTTTGATCTCTTTTCTTTATTTTTCCTCCTCTTGCTCTTCCCCTTAGTGTGTCTCATTTATCTTCTTTTCTTTCTCTGTTCTTCAATTTTGTCTCCCAGCACACTCACTTCCACTGGTTCTCCCATCATTCTGTTTTGTGTGCCTCTCAATTTTCCATTCTCATTTTCTTCTGTTTTAATTTTTTAAGTCTCTTTTCCCACTCTTATTTTAGGCTTCAGCTTTACCATTAGTCAAGTACCACCTATTCAAATTTATAGTTTGTATGAAATATGAGAGCATTTGAATAGAAGCAAGTGACCTTTCGCTCATGTCAAAAATAAGTAGTTATCCTTGGCTTTTCTGCCATTTTAGTAATGGTATTTTTTTTATCCAGTTGTTTCCATGGGTTATTAGGTCTTTCACACTTGAATGTTAATTTTAATTCTCTTCCAAGTTGAACATCTGACCAAGATTTTAACTACAGTGTCCCATCTGAAAGGAGAGGCAACGTTCTGTCTCTCTGCACAGTGCAAATAGTAGCATTGAATAGTTTCAAAGCCTGTATAATATACTACATTGACTGGATTTAAGACTGTGCTGGAAAGTTAACAAAGATGGTCACAGCAGAATAGTGGAAAAAGCAGAAGATTGGGAAAGGAATGTATAGTGAACTGTGGGAAACGTTCCAGGTTGACTAATTGCCTCCAGCCTCCCTAGAAAGCTCCTTACACAACTTCAGTTTAGATTGTTTCAAATTACTGTGCCATGTTACTGCACGCTGTTGAGCAGCTTCTGAGAATCATCTTGGAGGATACTGCACTTAAAAAAACAAACCAAAGCAAACCCTCCCCTCTTCTCCAAACAGATATTTGCTTGCATGCTATTTATTAGCATGAAAATATAGTTTTGGATATTTCTTGGTAAAGCTGCTGGGTGTGGACTGCAACATAGAAACTATGCATTTTGAAAACGCTCATTACTATAACAACAAGATAGTAGTATCCAGTCACTGCTGTGATCTCATTATATAGGAAGCATATTATGATCTCTTTTTTACACTAATTATTTTTACTATTTTTTAGACTTGTTGAAGTAGATAATACAGTTTGTCTACACTAGGTTGAGGCACTCCTTGAGCTGTTGTGTTTAACTCCCTTTTTACAGTCTCACAAAGGATTGGTTCTCCACTGGTCTCAGCCTGCGCATCTCCATTGACTTCATCTGGGAGCTTTCAGCCTAAATTTTTGTTCTAATTACATATTCAGCAATATGTAGTAAAAAGACTTTGTTGAAGAATCAATTTAAATAGCATTCTCATTAGCTAGTAGGTTTATGGAGGTTTTGCCCAAAATATGTTTTCTAGAATGCTCTAAGTAAAAAAGGACTTTTAACTTATTATGACATACAAAAATATTATTATAAAAAGGGAAATATTTTAGCTATTTTGCATTTTTTATGCATCAGCTGGTCCATCACAAGTCCATCTGGTTTTTCACCCCTAGATACAGTTTCTAGCTACATTCTTTCTTTTCATAATATTCTTTGGGCTTTGTGGTTAATTTTTGAAAAGAAGCAATACGTTATGTTCTTGGTGTGTTTGAATCATTGAAGTTCAAGGCATTGGGAAGGAGGTTCTCTCTAACTAGTTTTGCTTGATGACTCAATGGCAGCTGCCGTTAGAAAAAGTACTGTATTTCCCCAGGCAAGACATTCTTTTATTGGACTCCTCTACACTGCTTGAAAGTCTGAGCTGTTTCATGAAGAACCATCAGTGTCTGAACTGACTTTCCTACAACTCACAAAGTCTGTTAATCCTGGGGATGTGCTATAGACAATGATATAGAGAGGCATAAGGAACATGCTTATTGCAATACAAGTCAATTATAGCTGTATGATTTACCAGAAATGTAGTGTAATATTTATTTCAATAATAGAAACAAGGCCACCATGTCAAGGATGCTTACTTTTGCCGTGTAAGTTTTCTTAGAAAATAAATGAAAATAATAAACAAATAAGATAAAAATAAAGGGAGCATATCTTTGGTCCTGAGTTTCTCAGCTATCAAGCTGTACAATTTCTAGCCTGTTGTGGTTTTTTTTCTTCTTCTCTGTTTTAACCAAAACATTTCTGCAAAATTAATAATGCTGAGAGAGGATTTTTTTGGATAAAGAACAGGCAAGAATTGCTCATACTGTTCTTTTCTCCCTGATGGGACGGTTGACATATCTGCTAGTAGTGATCTAACATCACAACCATACTTTGGAAAAAATATTTCTAGTGGTGCATCTACTTTAGAGTCTGCATTCTTTTTTTTTTTCCATATTTATATGGCAGGGTGGCTTTAGCCTAGAGTAGGATGTCTTTTTTTTTTTATGCATTATTAGACAATGCTACAACTCATAGTGGGATTTTCCCTTCACTGATTTTCTGTTGTTAAGGCATATTTTTATAAAGCCAAATGTTTCAAGCTTTCTTTTTAATTATGGATTTTTTTCAAATACAAATGTGATAATGGCAAAGTCCCAAGTTCAGGCCTACATTCTCTTTCACCTGAGCCCATTAGCAGGTGCAAGATGAATAAGTTTTTTCAGCTTGCTGTGAATGCAGCTGCCTTGAAGTTAGCCACAGTAACACTACAGCATCTTCAGGTTTTTCTCTATCTAGTCAATCATGCAAGTCTGTGGTTATTGTTTTATGTTCTCTCCACTACCTTCTTTTCTGACACCTGTCTTCAGTTCCTGACAACTGTGTCTGTTTCTAAACCTGCAAAGCTGTTCTCATTCAAAGCACTGTTTTCCTAATTCTGATCCACAGGAAATGGTTATCATCCTTCCATTGTGTTACAGCTCACCCAATGGTCTCAGTTAAAAGTCTGATGCCAATGACCTACCTGCTGGTCTGCTGGCAGGTCTGCAGACTGATCAAAAACTGTGACCTTCACCTACATGACACTAGACTGGTATTCTGTCTAGTTTCTTCTGTGGCTCCCAGACTCTGAGCATAAAGTTAAATTAAGTTATCTTTGCAGAGTCTTTTCAGGGTACAAAAATATTCAGGCACAGAGAGCTTAAGTTCAGTAAGACAGGAGCTCCAGTCTCTTCTTTATAGTCTAACACCTTAACCTGGGAAATAACAATTCACCTCTGCATCCTGTTTTCAGTAGTGTGGTATGATAGATGAGCTGAAGTAAAACAGGAATGAGACACATGAGGAATCAATTCAAAGTTATACACAGAGGTGGGGAGAGGGTGGGAATCTTCCAGTGATTACACCCTGGCCCATGAGACTTAATTATTCAAAAGTCTGATAACTAATACAATTTTTTTGCATAGCAAACTCTCCTGATTAGTTCTGGGGAGGTGTGTGGCTCGCTTTCTACTTCAGGGAGTTTCTTGTGTAATTTTCTTCCAGAGGTGAATAACGTCATATTTCCCTAAATGCAGCTGGCTCTGAGAATCAAATTCCATTCAGCAACTGACTTTTCAATCTGAAATGGTTTAATGGCTGCATCTGCTACAGGAGTGAATTTCTCCTTTTCAATACATACCTTGTACAAGTTGCTAGCTCACACTTCAGCCTATGCCATAGTATTTTAACGTACTCCTTTTTGAGAGTAAACTCATTCAGATGTGACACCTCATTCCATAATTTATCTATGCAAATCTCTAGCAGTGTATAAGAAAAGACAGAATTATCACAATCACTAGTTTAAATGGTGAAAACTCTTTGGAATACCAGTGTGTCCTTTTTGTATAGAAATTATTTGGATTGTTATCTAAATTTGGTTTTGTTCTTTTAACGATTCAGCAAATTGTAGTCTTCATGCATGGTGATCTAGCCTATAAGTTGTTCTGTACACAGAATAGGTCATCAGTTGACAACACCAAACTCTACAGGTCAGTTAGTGTGACATGTCTTTGGTAATTTTCAGAACTTTCTTTTTTTGGTGATTGTTTTGATCATCCATACACATTTCTAAAGACTTAATGGAAGAATCTTTTATTTTTTTGAAAGCAAAGGCCTCACCCTGGCATGGCACGAAAATTAGGTAGGAAGGGAAGCTGAGTGAAACCAGTAAGTTTTGCTATAAGCAAAGAAAGCAGAACATTAATAGTTCCTCTTTATGCATATCACACCTCCTTTGAAAGTAACTACTTGAAATGTTGACTGCAGCTCAGTATTAACATGGGCATAGAAATAGAGATGAGTTAATACTTCCACTGGCTTAATGTCATGCTGGACTAGCTGCATTTAAACAAACAGAACTTTTACATTTAAAGGATGAGATATGCTGCCTAAGTTCACCTACTAAATAGTAGCCACGGACAGTAATGCAATGTTTGCTGATGTCTGTCTGCATGTATATTGTGCTTCCTGCTGCCATATTAGATCTATAAGGTCATAATCAGGAGATCAGATAACATCTAGCAATGTTATCTGATTTCTCACCTGAAGCTGCTGGTTGATGTGGGTATGAACCGAAGAGGGAAATAGAATATTGCATAGGAGCTGACAAAGCTCAGAAACTCTGGGTTTTTTCCCTCTCAAAGACATAAAGAAGAAGAAGCCCTCATGAGGAGAACAGGATGTGAGGCTTCACAGACTCTGTGATCAGAGCTGTATGCAAGGAGGTTTCTAATGCCAATGAAATCTTGTGGACTAAATGTTAGCTACAGATGATGGAAGAATACAGGTTTTCATCAGGTTCTTACTATGACTGTAATGGTCTTGCCCAGTGAACTTTGCATTCAGAAGTAATTTTTTCTTGGCAGCCAGAATCTGAACATTTTGAAGAGGCAAATGAAGCACCTCTTGACTTGCAACACTCTGTCTTACAGATTTTGAGAGAATATGCAATTCCAAACAGGCCAATCCAATTCATTCTCTCTTTCAGAAGGAAGAGAGAGACTGAAAGACTTTGGTGCATGATTTTAAAAGAGATTTTCCCACATATCTTTTGCACACAGCTGTCCCAGTGCCAGCATTTATATTCCTAATTCATGCTCTAGGATTTCTGAGTCTTTTAGGCTGTCAGAATTACTGAAAAGCTTGGAAGGCAATGACAGAAATCTCAGATGAAAAAAGGAACCTATGGATGTTGTGTCTTGCAGTGCATGGGGGATTGGTCTAGAAGCCAACCTGGTTGTTCAAGGCAGACTGATAGAGGCCAGTAGAGAAGTAATTCTTAAATCTGGCCTTTTTCCTGGGCTTGGAATTTTACTTTAGTCATGACCTGAGGTATATGAAAACCTGAAATTCCCAGTAAGAAACACCCTTCTAGAGTTCAGAGGCCAATTTGTCCTTTCAGTCAGGATGCTGGTTCAATCATGGTGGGGTGTTTAGCACGCATTCCTCTGAAAGGAAGTCTGACGCTTAGACTTGCTCAGAAAGTAGAAGGCCCTGGTTCAGTGCTTGCCTCTGACAAGAGTTCATCCTTCCATGAAAAAAGCCATAGATAGACCAGAGGGTAAACTGGCACCTGGTTATCTTTCCCTATATCATGAGAGTGAGCCACTATGTAGTCAAGAACACAACATTCAAAAACATAGACAGTCAGCCAGAGAGGCTAGTGTGGAAGGGTGTCCTAGAGTCATGGTTCTCAGGAGTAAGTCTATGCCTTATTAATTACTTCCCATTTAATAAAGGTTATCTTACTGTTCAGTGTTAGGGGAACAGTAATCAATATTTCCCATCAATGATAAGAAATCTGATCACACTTCTTAGCTCTTGTGATCTCAGTGAATTTTGCATTTGGGTTTTCTGAATATATTTAGTAGCAGAAATCAAAATTATTTTACTGACACAAACCATAGGTCGACATGGAATCACATGTTGAGATAAGATTGTTGACGATCACAGCCTTGAGCTGAGACTACCTGCATCCTTCCTGGTTTGTCCTTGAGGCAAATATGAGCCTATGTTTTGGGCTGGTTCTTTGTAGGCGTTCATTTCTTGGTTTTGCTGTTTCACAATGAATCAGTGCTCTGCCTTTTCAAGTCTTGGACCAATATTTATCAGTGAAAGTAGACATAACCCTCCTGCCTGCAGCATGTTTTGCAGAAGGAAGTGATGTCTCCTACAAATGAAAGGTATAAATATGTTATTTTCTTCTTTGCAGGCATAATGTTTGGTGGGAGAAGGTGAAAGTGCTGTCTTCTAAATGATTGATCCCACTTTCTGCAGGTCTTCCATTTTTAAGTGTAGCATTAGAGGAGTTAACATCTGGAAGTGCCAAGGGAATTGCAGTACACAGTGGCTTCATTATCTGTCTTTCTGGGTGGAATAATCATGGCCAGAGATGTGACAGATACCAGTGAAGGAATTTGTCATATACAGTGTGTGATAGTTCACAGCCAGTGAAACCAAGGAAAGTCTTGAATTGTGTAGAGCTAGACTGAGATAATAGCGAAGCCTGTATGCATGAGTTACACAAGTGTGATTATCCCTTTGTCACAAAGTTTTCCCTGGTTATACTGCATAGCTACAATGCATGCAAACGTTGTCCTGCTATAGCAACATGACTCATTTGTTCTTTTAAGGACATTTCTGTTACATCAGGGGGATAATTTTTGGAAATCTGATCATTTTCACTGAGTCAGTTAACTGTCTCTTCTTTTCCAGATGTGCCTGGTTATCTTCTGAGTAAGCTGGAGAATGTGAGGCTGAATTGGTGGCGTCTGCCTGTTTATAGACAGAAAATACCCTGAATGAATACATGGCTTGTATGTCATACCAGTATTATTCATACATAAACTATCTAAGAAAGAGAGAAATTTAGCTAACCAGTTATATATTTTTTCTGATAGTAAATTGAAGAATGTGCAGTAAGGAAGATATAACTGCTCTTTGTCAGAGGACTTTCCTGGTTGTTGAGGCTTGCAAAAATAATTCTTAAATTGGTACAGAATAACTCCATAAACAAAGACCAAATGCTTCTTCGTGTTATACAAACACTATATGAAAAAGCTTTATGAAAATTAATTGTATCGCAATTGATAAATCATAAGTAGGAAGATTTTAGAGAAATTTAAATGTGGATATAGTAAAAATATGAGGTTGTCTATTGTCATGTTGACTATTTCAAAATATTTTTTCTGGACTGTGTGGTCCAAGGTATTTTCACTGGATTTCTGGAAAGTTCTTAACAACAGATTTTTAACTGAAGTGATCAGAAGAAATCAGGAGAATATCTCCATCTATTTATGTATAATTTTATTGGAAAATTTTATAATAGAAAGGTGTGTCTCTGTGAGAGAACATATAGCTGTGTGTGCTACTTAACAGAAGAGACAGAATTTCTTGTTTATGAAACATTAAGACTGCAGTAGTCTTTTGATATAAACCAGAAGGAAAAAAAACCCCACTGGGTAAGTTGAAAAAAAGTCCTGCCTGCATATTTTCCATATGATTTGTGTGTAAATGGACAATGGTATACCATTGTCACCTGAGACTATGAAAATTAGAGTAAAGCAGAGCTTTATAGGTTTATATAAAAGCAGGTTTATAAAAATATTAAAGCTTTTCTTAAAACGGCCATAAGGAGAACATAGGCATTAGTTTTTAAATACTGTTGTGGCTTTGTTGTTTCACTGACATTCATTCTGCCAAAAAAAAAAAATCTGTCTGTTTGCTATAGTCATGGTGTGTTGAAGAGGAATATAGGCAGTGCTTGTTCTAGCTCTCAATTCCAGGTAAATCTCAGCCTAAGTACTTGTGAAATGGCTTTTGACTGTCCTGAAGCTAGTGAGAGTTACTGGATGGAAACTGAACAGCAGGGATTTCCCAGGCTTGGTGCTTGTTAACTTAGAAACACTGAATTCCTTCATTTAAATTGCTTAAAAATGTGGCCCCCATCTCTGGAAAAAAGGGTTACACAAACTTGAAGGCTAGCAGACCACTGTTGTCTTTATGTATAGTCTGCTCTGCTGCCAGTGCTGTAAACATTCCTGCGATATGAGTTGAGAGTTACAAAGTAGGAGGTAGGCTCAGCATAACAGCAGGCAGAGGCCGCTGAATTAATAACTTCTCGGTTATTAATTCTACTCTTACGGGATCACTATAACCATCTCGTAAGAAATAACAAGCCTCAGCTTGCTGGGTTGCCTTTAGTTTTACTTTCCTGCTTGCAAAGGCATCTCTTGCTGCAGCCAATGGGAGCATTCTGGGCGTTTGATTAATCATAAAGTACTCATAGATTTTGTAATTAAATGATTCAGGAGACATTGACATGGAGATTTTCAGTCTTTAAAGCTCTTACTCTATTCTAGGATGCTTTCATATTTTTATTAAAACCATTCTCTTTGCTTTTAGGCAAAATGAGATGGACCAAACACCTGTGCAAACTAGAACAGAAATTGCAACAGCATACAGTTATATATACCTGGCATTACACTGCAGGTATGTCAAGATTAAAAATACCAACATAGAGGTCCTAATTAACACATGCACACTGCTTTGGCAACCAGCAGTTTTTGAAATACTAATTCACTGAATCAAACTCTCTCAAATCTTGTCTCCTCTGTACTCCAAATATATATGAAAGACACATCTGAAATTTGTTTTCTGCATTTATTCACTTTGTTTTAACATGTATTATGCCTGTTCTCTCCAGAGAAGTTTGCATGCAAATCATCATTTAAGATCCTATTTTTCTATGCACTGATTAATTACTTTTGGCTGGTGTTTTGATATAGAGCAATTGAAAGAGCAAAGCAAGTGTTACATCACCCAGGGTTTTGTTCTGAGGAGGGTACCACATGCTTTAACCCTGCTGATGCAAGCCAAAATATTATGTACAAGCCTACAAGAGGACACAGAAACAGTCTGGAAAAAATATCATAGGGACTGCAAGTACCAAAATGTCTGTGCATGTATCCGGGGGCTGGTTTTGTATTTCTGCAAAGCAAACTTTATTTTAAAATATTCTGCAGCAGAAAATGACCAGTTATGATCTTTAGAGCTTGAAGAAATAATCATTTATTGTTTACATACTTTCTCTTTTCCCCTCAATGCATCATAAACTTGTTTTGGAATTTTTTTTTAGTTGAAAAATTATTACAGGAACAGCCAGAAGCAAGAAATAATTATAGTAATGCATTACAAAATAAGGTACTGTTGGAACCAGAAAAGCAGCAAAGCAACCTGCTTGTGGCTTATTTCCTGGGTGAGAGAAAGAGCTCAGGGTGTGGCTGAGAAGAGGAGGTTTACGCCATGGAAATGTAGTAATCACCACCCATGAATAAGGAGCTGTTGACTAATGGGCAGGAAGGTTTTGGTATGCAGATCACTAACAGGGGACCTATAGAATCATAGAGTCATAGAATCATTAAGGTTGGAAAAGACCTTTAAGATCAAGTCCAACCGTCAACCTGATATCACCATGCCCTCTAAACCATGTCCCAAAGTGCCATGTCTACACATGTGAACACCTCCAGTGATGGTGACTCCACCACTTCCCTGGGAAGCCTGTTCCAATGCTTGACCACTCTTTCAGTAAAGAAAGTGTTCCTAATATCCAATCTATGGATGAATGTTCCTTTGCATTTAAGAATTCTGGTCAGCTACCAAGTCACTCTGTTCTTCCTCCATAAATTCTCACATATATTCATCTGAAATAAACAATTGACAAAACAATATGCTTTCAATCAATTGCTGTATTGCAGTGACAGACAAATTTATCCTTAAATATAGTCTGCAGCTAGAGTCAGTTGATGATGATGGACTGCTAAATAAATAGCAACTGTTGCCTATTATATTTGGTCGCTGCGCACCGAGGAAACAAGCAGTGAGGGTGCGTATCCGGGGCGTCACACCAAGGTGTTGCAGTTTGCGCAGCAGGACGCACAGGCAGGCACTAAAAGCTCTGCTAGTGCAAAAGGTAAGTTCAGTAAGTTCTCAGTCGGCAAGGAGCAAAGCAGTGGCCTTCTCGCTGTAAGCACTTTCTCTGTTACCACGAGCAGGGCACGCGGGAGAGCTCAGCTATGGCTGAGCGGAAGGCAGTGACCTCTACACTTGCCAGAATGGACATGGGAACCCAGACAGAACTCCTACGGAAACATGCAACTGTCCAGGTCACAGACTGCAGGGACTTCCAGAGCCTTCAACTGGCAACAAGTGGCAGTGATGAGAACTGCTGCGTCCGCTGTGAACAGGTGGATGACCTGCTCAGCCTGGTGGCAGAGTTGTGCAAGGAGGTTGAAAGGTTGAGGAGCATTAGGAAGACTGAACAGGAGATAGACTGGTGGAGCCAGGATCTGCCCTCCTTGAAACAGAATTGGGAGTATCCACCAGAGAGCACCCAGGATCAAGGGGCGTCTGTATCCTGCCCCTGTCCAGCCAAAGGCATGAAATGAAAAGAGTGAGTGGAGGCAACATGAGGAAAAAGCCCATGGTAGGGGCAGCAGACGAAATCCCCTCTTGCCCACCTTGCCCCCGCCAGGTGCCTCTGAGCAACAGGTACGGGGCTCTGGTTGAGAAAGAACAGCCAAATGAGGATGTGGACAACAGGCAAGCTACACCAAAGTTGTCTATACAGTCAGACAAGCCTACTGCCTGTATCACCACCACACACAGAAGGAAAAAAAGAAGGGTTGTAGTTGTAGGCAACTCTGCTCTGAGGGGAACAGAAGGTCCAATATGCCGCTTAGACCCTCTTCACAGGGAGGTCTGCTGTCTGCCTGGAGCCTGGGTTAAGGATTTCACTAGGAAACTTCCTAGCTTAGCTCCACAGATTACTATCCACTACTGATTTTCCATGTGAGTGTAGAAGAAGCAGCAATTTGTAGTCCACGAACAGTTAAGAGTTTAGGGCCTTGGGACAGTTAGTGAGAGACTCTGGGGTGCAGGTTATTTTTTCTTCCCTCCTTCCAGTTGAAAGCAGTGATATTGAAAGGAACAGGAAGATCCAATCCATCCGCACATGGCTTACCACAGTTTTGGGGTTTTTGGTAATGGGATGGCATACATGGCATCTGGAATGCTGGCATCAAACAGGAGACACCTCTCTCAAAGGGAGAAGAGAGTCTTTGCCCAAGAGATAGTGGGGTTGATTGACAGGGCTTTAAACTAGATGCGAAGGGGGAGGGTGATAATAGTATCAAGATTGTCTGCGACAATTGACTGACTCCCTTCCTGAAATGCCTGTACACCAATGCATGCAGCATGGGGAATGAATAGGAAGAACTAGAGATCTGAGTGCGGTCACAGGGCCATGATATCATTGCAATCACAGATACATGGTGGGATAGCTCGCATGACTGGAACGTTGTCATGGATGGCTACGTCCTGTTTAGGAAAGATAGGCCAGGAAGGCGAGGTGGTGGTGTTGCTCTTTATGTACATAAACAACTGGAATGTATTGAGCTCTGCGTATGGGGGGATGAAGTACCTGTTGAAAGTTTATGGGTAAGAATCAAGGGCCAGGCTAATATGGCTGATATTGTTGTGGGTGTTCACTATAGACCACCAGACCAGGAAGAAGAATTACATGAAGTCTTCTACAAACAACTAGAAGTAGCCTCCAAATCACATGCCCTGGTGCTTATTGGTGACTTCACCCAGATATTTGTTGGAAAGGCCACACAGCTAGGCACACACAATCCAGAAGGTTCCTGCAGTGCATTGATGACAACTTTCTGATGCAGGTGGTGGAGGAGCCGAGAAGAGGTGTGCTGCTGGACTTTGTATTAACAAACAAGGAAGGACTCGTTGGGGACATAAAGATTAGGGGTAGCCTTAGCTGTAGTGATCACGACATGGTGGAGATCAGTATCATACGAGGAAGAAGCAGGGCAATAAATAAGTTTGTGACCCTGGACTTCAGGAGGGCTAACTTTGTCATCTTCAAAGACCTACTTGGAGGTATCCCATGGGCTAGGACTCTAGAAGGTAGGGGAGCCCAAGAGAGTTGGTTAATATTCAAGCACCACTTCCTCAAAGCTCAAGATTGGTGCATTCCTTTAAGTAAGAAATCAAGTAGAGGAGGCAGGAGACCCCCATGGATGAGCAAGGAACTGTTGGAAAAACTTGTATGGAAGAAAGGAGTTTACAGTAGGTGGAAAAAGGGACTTGTCATTTGGGAGGACTATAGGAATGTTGTCAGGATATGCAGGGATGCAACGAGGAAGGCCAAGGCCCTCTTGGAACTAAATCTGGTGAAGGAAGTAAAAGAGAACAAGAAGGGCTTCTTCAAGTGTATCAGTGGTAAAAGGAAGACTAGGGAAAATGTGGGACCTTTGGTGAATGAAGTTGGAGCCCTGGTGACAGAGGAGGCAGAGAAGGCAGAGTTACTGAATGCCTTTTTCACTTCAGTCTTTACTGCTAAGACTACTCCTCAGGAATCCCAGACCCTGGAGGTAAGCAAAAAAACCTGGAGGGAGGAAGACTCTACACTGGTCAGTGAGGTTGGTGTTAGAGATCATTTGGCTGAACTGAACACTCACAAATCCATGGGCCCTGATGGGATGCACCCATGAGTGCTGAGGGAGCAGGCTGATGTTGTTGCAACACCTCTCTCCATCATTTTTGAAAAATCATGGAGAGTGGGAGAGATGCCTGAGGACTGGAGGAAAGCTAATGTCACCCCAGTCTTCAAAAAGGGCATGAAGGAAGATGCGAGAAATAATAGACCAGTCAGCCTCACCTCCATCCCTGGGAAGGTGATCGAACAGTTCCTTCTGGAGGCCATCTCTAGGCACATGGATGAAAAGAAAGTTATCAGGAGTAGTCAGCATGGATTCACCAAGGGGACATTGTGCTTGACCAATCTGATAGCCTTCTATGATGGAGTGACTAGTTGGGTAGATGAAGGGAGAGCAGTGGATGTGGTTTACCTTGACTGCAGTAAGGCTTTTGACAACGTCTCCCATAACATCCTCATAGTGAAGCTCAGGAAGTATGGGTTGGATGAGTGGACTGTGAGATGGATCGAGAACTGGCTAAGCAACAGAGCTCAAAGGGTTGTGGCCAGTGGCGCAGTCCAGTTGGAGGCCTCTATGTAGTGGTGTTCACCAGGGATCAGTACTGGGTCCGGTTTTGTTCAACATCTTCATCAATGACCTAGATCAAGGGTTGGAACGTACCCTCAGCAAGTTTATTGATGATACAAAACTGGGAGGAGTGGCTGATACACCAGAAGGCTGTGCTGCCATTCAATGGGATCTGGACAGACCGGAGAGTTGGGCAGAGGGGAACCTCATGAAATTTGACAAGGACAAGTGTAAAATTCTGCACCTGGGGAGGAACAACCCCATGCACCAGTACAGGTTAGGGGCTGACCTGCTGGAAAGCAGCTCCATGGAGAAGGACCTTGGAGTCCTGGTAGACAATAAGTTATCCATGGGGCAGCAATGTGCCCTGGTGGCCAAGAGGGTCAATGGTATCCTGGGGTACATTAAGAGTGTTACCAGCAGGTCAAGAGAGGTTATCCTCCCCCATTACTCTGCACTGGCGAGGCCTCATCTGGAGTATTGTGTCCAGTTCTTGGCTCCCCAGTTCAAGAGAGACAGGAAACTTTTGGAGAGAGTCCAACGGAGGGCTACAAGGATGATGAAGGAACTGGAACATCTCTCATATGAGGAAAGGCTGAGAGATCTGGGGCTGTTTAGTCTGGAGAAGAGAAGGCTGAGAGGGGACCTTAGGAATGTCTATAAATATCTGAAGGGTGGCTGTCAGGAGGATGGAGCCAGTCTCTTTTCAGTAGTGCCCAGTGACAGGACGAGGGGCAATGGGCACAAACTGCAGCACAGGAAGTTCCACCTCAACATGAGGAAAAACTTCTTTACTGTGAGGGTGACGGAGCACTGGAACAGGCTGCCCAGAGAGGCTGTGGAGTCTCCTTCTCTGGAGACCTTCAAAACCCAACTGGACACGTTCCTGTGCAACCTGCCCTTGGTGATCCTGCCTTGGCAGATGGGTTGGACCAGATGATCTTCAGAGGTCCCTTCCAACCCCTACCATTCTGTGATTCTGTGATAAGTACCCATATAATGAACATTGACTAGATATTGCTGTGTAAAATTGGTGGATGGAGAAAATGAAATTGATGTGTATTGTATTTTACTTGGTAGTTGAGATGTAAATTGTACAGTATATCTGATACAAAATCCAAAGAGCATCATAAAATTATTTGTTCCATGCCAGCCAAAAGATAACAGTAAAATCATTAGTTGTCAGATCTGAAGGGTACTAAACTTAAGTTCCTGTCTCTTAAAAGATGCAAAACTGGTGGTGCTTGGAACATAGTAATCAGTTTATTTTTTTTATAAAAGATAAAATGTTGCTATATCGGAAAGTAAACCGAACAGAAAAGTGAACTTCACTATTAGAGGCTACTATGTTAATTGAGTTTCTGTTGAATAATGCTATACTGGCAGCTTAGAATATGAAGGCCTTTTTAAGGCCTTAAGAAAAAAAAAAAATCCAAAATCACACTTACTTGAAAAGTACTTTAGAAATGGTATTAGATGAGTTGTCTTGAGTTCTTTAAGTAGAACAGATAAATAGCTTGGTTCCTGGTATCTGAAAGAGTACATGTTGCCAAGTTTTTCTCTTTTCCCTATTAGTGTGTCACATCTTGCTCACTCAAGGACAAGATATTACACTGGATGGTCCTCTAACCTAATTCTTTAATTCCTTTAAAACTTCCAATTTTTATATCCACTTCAGGATTTTATTTGAAAGCCCATATATGTCTGAATCATAGGAATCTTTACTAGTTCATATTTTGGGTGGGTTGTTACCAATATGTAACATGAGTTCTCTGCCTTTAGTGGATGCTAATTAAGGGGAAAAACATTCTAAACACCTGCAGAAGCTAGGATTTTCCCAGTTAGGTGTAATTGCCTATTCGCAGCTTAAGAGAATGCTGGTTACAGTCTGGTGTGGTGTTGCAACTATTGGTTGGATCTGCACTCAGATGAAATTGTTGTGTGATTAACAGTCTAGAGAGCCTTCCTTAGTTTCTCTCTTTCTCTCGTACCCCATGTGATCTGCTGTTTCAGTCTCCTTGTGACTCCCTGAGATTAAGCTTCCCACTAATTATATCAGGGCATTCCCCAATTGATATGAGAGGCTGGAACTGGAAAATATGCTCTGTGGGACAGGAGTGGAAAATCTCCCACAGCTCCAGGACTTTTAAAGCACAGGTGTTTTAGATGAAAACAGGGAACAGTATAGGTACTGAAGGAACTACACCTCATCTCAGAGACTGGGTGTGGTCAGTGAGAAACCAAATATATATTTACTAATGCCACAGCCTGGTAACACAATAAAGGAAGTTGAGATGGTAGGGGAAATGAAACTAGACAGAGTGGTGGTAATAGGAACATAGTGGAATAAGACTCATGACTGGACTGTAGGTACTGAGAGGTATGCTGTATACAAAAATACTATTTATATATTTAGCTGGCGTTAAGGCAGATGGATAGTGCAATACACTCAAAATATAATCAGACATAAACAAACAATCAAACAAAAACAAACAGAAAAGAGGCAGCATGGCTTAAGGAGAATAGGTTTGGATCAAAAAGAAATCTAGTTAAGAATAGTAAAATAAGTAAGTTATCATACAACAATACTGAAACCTGTATAAATGTTTTCAGATTTCTAATGGTGTTAGCAAATACTTTTGGGAATTGCATGACTGTGAGATTTTTAAGCTTTGTTGATAAGAGATAGAAAAGAAAAGCAACTTACAATGATGAACTTCAGACATTCCCAGATTTGATAGTTAATATATTTCTTCATGATTGTTCCCTAAATTAGAAAGGGACCTCTCAGCTCATCAAGGATTTAGTGAATAGGACGCCCTGGGAAACTGTCCTGAGGGACGAGGGAGCAGAACAGAGCTGGCAGATCTTTAAGGATGCTTTCCATAGAGGGCAAGAGCTCTCAATTCCCAAGTGTAAGAAATCAGGAGAGGAAGTCATGAGACCAGCCTGGCTGAGTGGAGAGCTGATGGGCAAACTAAAGGGCGGGAAGGAAATGCACAGGCAGTGGAAGTAGGGTCTGGAATCCTGGGATGAGTACAGGGACGCTGCCCAGTTGTGTAGGGATTAGGTCAGGAGGGCCAAGGCACAGCTGGAGCTGAACTTGGCAAAGGATGCAAAGAATGACAAGAAGGGCTTCCATAGGTATGTCAGCCAAAAAAGGAAAGTCAAAGAAAGCGTACCCCCCTTGATGAGCAAGACTGTCAAACTGGCGACAATGGAAGAGGAGAAGGCTGAGGTATTCAGCACCTCCTTTGCCTCAGTCTTCATTGGCAGTGTGTCTTTCCACACCTCTTGAGGGGATGGCCTGCAAGATGAGGACTGGAGAAGCAAAGTCAAAGTAAGAGAAGATCAGGTTCATGACCACCTGAGGAACCTGAGTATTACATAAGTCATAGTAATTAATAAGTCCTTATTACATAAGGACCTGACGAGAGGCATCCCAAAGTCCTGAGGGAATAGGCTGATGTAGTTGCCAAGCCACTCTCCATGATATTTGAAAAGTCCTGGCAGTCAGGTGAAGTCCCTGGAGACTGAAAAAAGGGAAACATTGAACCCATTTTTAAAAAGCATCAAAAGGAGGATACTGGGAACTACTGAGCTGTCAGCCTCACCTCTGTGCCTGGGAAGATCATGGAAGAGATCCTCCTAGACACTATGCTAAGGCACATGGAGGGCAGGGAGGAGATTCGAGACGGTCAGCATGGCTTCACGAAGGGCAAGTCTTGCCTGACCAACCTAGTGGCCTTCTATGATGGAGTGACCACATCAGTGGACAAGGGAAGAGCTATCGATGTCATCTATCTGGATTTCTGTAAGGCCTTTGGCACAGTCCCCCACAACATCCTTCTCTCTAAATTGGAGAGGTAGGGATTTGATGGGTGGACTGTTGGGTGGATGAGTAATTGGTTGGATGGTCACATCCAGAGGGTAGGGGTCAACGGCTCAATGTCCAGATGGAGATCGGTGATGAGTGGTGTCCCTCAGGGGTCCGTGTTGGGACCAGTACTCTTTAATATCTTCATCAATGACATAGTGGGATCGAGTGCACCCTCATCAGATTTGCAGACACCAAGCTGAGTGGTGAGGTTGACATACCTGAGGGATGGGATGCCATCCAGAGGGACTTGGATGAGCTTGACAAAGTGGGCCCATGTGAACCTTATGAGGTTCAACAAGGCCAAGTGCAAGGTCCTGCACCTGGGTTGGGGAACCCCGCGGCATCAGTACAAACTGGGGGATGAAGGAATTGAGAGCAGCCTCCACAAGAAGGACTTGGGGGTACCGGTGGATGAAAAGCTGGACATGAGCCAGCAATGTGCATTTACAGACCAGAAGGCCAATCATATCCCAGACTGCATCAAAAGAACCGTGGCCAGCAGGTGGAGGGAGGTGATTCTGCCCCTCTACTCTGCTCTGGTGAGACCCCACCTGGAGTACTGCATCCAGCTCTGGAGCCCTCGTCATAGGAAAGACATGGACATGTCAGGAGCAAGTCCAGAGGAGGGCCACAGAAATTATCAGAGTGATGGAACACTTCTCCTATGAGGACAGACTGAGAGAGTTGGGGTTGTTCAGCATGGAGAAGGGAAGGCTTTGGGGAGACCTTACTATGGTCTTTCAGTACTTAAAGGGGGCTTATAAGAAAGATGGGGACAGACATTTTAGCAGGGTCTGTTGCAATAGGCCAAGGGGTTTTAAACTGAAAGAGGGTAGGTTTTAGCTAGATATAAGGAAGAAAATTATCACCATGAGGGTGGTGAAGCACTGGAACAGGTTGCCCAGAGAGGTAGTAAATGCCCTATCCATGGAAACATTCAAGGTCAGGTTGAATGGGGCCCTGAGCAACCTGGTCTAGTTGAAGATGTCCCTGCTCATGGCAGGTGGGTTGTAACTAGGTGGTTTTTAAGGTCCCTTCCAACCCAAAACAATCTATGATTCTATGATTCCATGATTCTATGATTCCATGATTCTATGATTCTATGATATTGTTGCTCACCTCCTTCTCCCATCTCCCAATTGAAAATATTGTTTTACTCCTACAAGAAGTCACTACAGGGCAAAAAAAGTCACCATGTGGCACCCAGGCATAAATTGCACAGATGATGCAATGGCTGACTCATCTACACCAACACAGATGTTCTGAGTGGCTGAAGTATGCAGAAATTCTACTCTAAACACTTCCCTCCACAGACCAAACTTTCTATTGCCTCTTTGATGTATTTATCTTGCCTAGTGTAGGTATGTACATCATCACTTGGAGACAGTTTGCCAGTCTTAGTGTCTGAGTTAATGGCCTACCTGGAATGGCTAAGTCTGACTGGAATTTTGATGTGTAAATAGTGTATACAAAGATGCATTACATATAAAAGATTAAAATACATACACTGTTGTTCTGAGAAAGTAACTTCTGTTATTATTGCCCTGCAGTTCACTTAAAAACTTTAGGAGATGCTGGATTATCAGTGCACTACATTACATTGTCAGAAAGGGGACAGTTGAGTTTTGCTGAGGGGGATGCTGAATTTGGGGAGAGAATTGTGTGTGACATAAAATGAGAAAGTGGTAGAATTGCGTGGTCTATCTAATCCCTTCAACGTAGGAAACTATAATCAAAGGGAAACAATCTAGGATGGTTGTGAGGAGGCTTGAAATAAGCAGGATAGATAAACAGGAGGGAGTACAGAACACTGTACTCAGGTTCACCTGCTCTAATATTTCACTTAATGTACCCTAGAACAGGGAGAGATTGTTCCAATTCACTGCTGGTATCTTCAGCCCAGTGTTCAAACCCCAGGTTAGTAGTAAAAAAAAAGAGAATATAGCACTCTCACAAGGCATTATACTTCTGCAAAAGTAACAACAGAATATATTTTGCAGGAAGTTTTGCAGTTCCACTTTTTCATCATTTCATTAAAAAAATTGCTTTTTCTCTGTGAAAGTGAAAACCCTGAGATTCCTCAGGTTTCAGTGTAACAAAATTCATACAGGAGGAGTAATTGTATTTATGTGTTTGAAAAGAGAAAAGCTGTGTCAAAAATTCAAAAATTTTCTGGAAAATGCTGGAGACCATTCACAGAATGTCACCATTTTAGAGGTTTTGAATGATAAATGTAAGCCATCAACTTTCTGCCTCTAGGAAACTTTCCCATAGGAAGCATGCATGATATCAGCTAAAATTATATAATTCTTGTCTGGAAGGAACAGGTCAACATGTAAAGCCCAGAAAATTACATGTTTTACGTGTTGCTTTGCTTTGGTAGATGCAAAGTCCTATACGATGGTATTCCTAGGGGACTGGTGATGAATGAACTTGAGTGGAAGAAGTAAAAGTAGCAGTTCAGGCAGCAACAAAAAACAGTCTTTCCATTTTTTTTGTCTCTACCATTCTAGTAAGTAGTGTACTGGTAGGACCAGATGGCGATTCCATAGAAGTGTGGCAAGAAATTGAGGAATGGAAAATGAAGTGTTTGCAGGTATATGCATCTGATTCTCTCAGATTTTTCTAAGTGGAGAAGATTTGATTTGCAGTAAGAAAAATTTCCAGTTTGTTCATTTTATACTACTCTTCATTAAAAATTTCTGTTCCTTTTCTAGCAAACCTCCTCAACTCAGTTGCCTTTAATACTTATGCAAGTTGGTTTCATTGAGAGCAAGCAGCTGGACTTCATTGAGTGAGAGGGATGCAAAAATAAATTAAATATTTTCCTTGTGAACATACAAGTTGCTACAATGGGAATTTCAGTGGTTTTCTATTTATAAATAGTGCCTAAATTCTTTGCATAAATCTGCATAGCAGGAGGATTTCATCATACATACATACATACAGTTGCTGCATTCAGACAAGAAAATGTTCATTGATTTTGTTTTAAAAGTGATTGCTTTAGTTCTCTGCAGTACAAGTAAAAAGTTGTATTTTAAAATTGATCTTCAAGTCACTTTCTTAGGTCCAGGAGAAGAGTTGATAGAATTCTTCATTATGTATTTTTGATAGAATTTACCCATATCCTTTCTGGCTGATTTACGTCACATGAACCTGTTTCTAAATCCAGGTTTAAACTTGCCTTGGTTAAATGCTATCTGATCACTGATTATGTCTGTATCGTTTTGGACTGCTCCATAGAAAGTGTCTGTTCTCCACGTCATTCGACATAGGACAATCAGGCACAATCGACTTGGTATCCTACAAGCCTTTGCACTTCCAGTCTTTTTAGAAATCTGACTGAGGTTGCAAGAGACCTACTGAGATCATCTAGTCCAGCACTTTTGCTCGAGCAGGGCCAGCTAGAGCAGGCTGTCCCGTTGGGTTTTGAAGACCTCTCCGTCTGACCTTCAGTTGAGCTTGAGGCATTTTAACATTTTTAAAGATACTCCAAGTAACTATTAGTATTTCTTTACAAGAAACTGAAGATTACTTGTAGGGCCACTTTGTTGCCCACCTTATCTTTGCTCTTTTAACATGTCTCTGATGGTATGTATTTGCATATAGAGAGATATGGCATAAAGAACTAGGCACAAGGTTTGATGTATTAACAGTTGAGAAAGGATCCAGTGAGGGGGAGCAAGGCATGTCTTGATCTTAACTCATAGTGCCTATTGGGACAGAGTTGTCTATTGGGAAGAAACCTAACTGTCCTATTTTGAATGACATCCCAGAAGTGATGGAGCATAAATGCAGTGGGGAAGACAAAGGCAACAGAATCCTTAAAAGAAACCGACAGTGTACGTATCCTCAAAATACAGCAGAAGAAACTGAGTAAAATGTAAAAACTAGTGCTACCTCCTGCTGCTTACCACTCTGAGACTGGCCTGGAATAACTCAAAAGATTCAGCAACACTTTTGAGACAGAAGTGAGAGTTGTTTCTAATTTCCAGACTATGTTCCTGCATAGTTGTTAAAGGAGAGCTTTCAGACAACTTGTAGTCTTGATCTCTACCCAATTTTTAATATGATTTATCTAAAGGAGTTTTGCATACAAACTTTGCATTCTGGTAGTTGCAATAGTATTTAAAAGAACATTTAGGATACTATTGAATACTGTTTGGAAGACTATTAATTGGAATCCAAAGCATATCTGAATTTTGGACATTTCTCCACTAGTCTAAGAGATTTGGTAAACAATTATTACATGCTAACAATTCAGCGCTTAACATTGTTGTTTCTAGGTGGGTTTTTGGAAAGAAGGGAAAATTTTTTGGTTTTAATGCGAGCGTGGCAAAGAACTTCTGATCTCTTGCCAGAACATTACAGTGTGTTCCTCTTTGGGATAGTCATTCTTTAGGTTATACAGCTTATTATATTTTTGGATACAATTTGTAGTTGCAGAAGTGCACAAGTGTAGCCATTAAAATCTGGCTAATATAGCACAATTTAAGTGTGGGGCTAAAAGTGCTTGTGGTTAGAGAAGATGACATAGACTTGTACTGTAAAAATGAAAGTGCAGCATGAAGATTTATTTTTCCTTTGTCAGCTTCTTAGTAATCTAATCCCATTTAATCAGATCTGGTAGAGACAGTAACACTTTTCACTAGTTATTTCTAACCAGGAAAAACTTGTGCAGTATTTCTCTGTTCCTGAACTAAACAGGAAAATGCAGTTTTAGTGTTTTCTAGGTAGCACATGGCAAGCAAGAAATGTGGCGAAGGGAAGATTTAGTAGAATTATTATAGTCCTAAACCACTGAAGGTCAAAAACATATATTACTTTCTTCCTTGGCACGGCACCTGTTACAAAGAACAGCTCTTCCATGCATTTGCGGAGTGAAAACAGAAAGACTACTGAGAGAATGCTGGAGCATTACCTGTCTTCATCTGGATCATTGTCTGCCAGTATTTAAATCTCATTTGCATCTTTGTACACCTACTAGTGCTCCATGGAAAAAAGACTTAGTTCTCAGGATGGGAAAGACTGCAGTGATACAGTTCTGACCACTACATATGTACTACGTTTCTACACAGAAATCTGGGATAAAGTCATTGCTGTTTGGGTGTGTCAGTATTGTTCTGCCTGCTGTAAGCATTTGTAAGTTGCTGCTAAGTATTTGAATCAAATAGAAACAAGAATTCTAGAACTGCTTTGGTGTAGAGGCATGAAAGGGTTGATAGGAACTAAATCCCAAATTTTCAAGAATCAGGAATTATTGACCTTTTCACCTGTCAGCTCTAAAAGGCCTTTTGGTTGCTATGGCAAGGTAGATTCTTCAGAGGAAACCTCATGGGGTTTTTTCCTCCCTAGCTTGGCTTTCTTTATAGTGGAAGCAAATGGCCTTTACATAATTTAACTTCCTTTTGCTTGGTTCTTTTTGTCCAGTCTTTCAAACCACAGAAGTCTTCAGTTGAACAAATGCAAATTCCAAAATCTGAGAGCTCTTTGTTCAAGAGGTTCTTTGTGAGATCATATTAAACATAAATACACAGTATAAAACAAACCCTTTGAATTATCTCCTCAAATGCATAACATATTAATTTTGACATTTCTTGAGAGAAATTTTTAGTGGGTTGAACAATTGAAGAGAACAAATAAGAAAAGGGGAAGGAAAGGGAGGGGAACTGAAAGATAAAAATCAGTCAAAGCAGAAAAGTTTTAGTTTCTGTTGCAGTTGAATAGATGAATTATATGAATGATGTGCCTTGCTTTAATAGCCAGGAGGAAAAAGTTGATCTGTATTACTTTTCCATAAACAGTATTTAAACACAATTTAATTGAGAACTTGCTGAAGGCCTGGAAGCATAAAAAAAGTCAAAAACAGTTTGAGAAATTTTTTAACTTAGAATATCACAATTTTTTAATAAAATGCCTGTGTTGTTTTTCAAATTAATTTTTCAGTCCCTATATAAAATTGGCATACAATCTTTGCTAAGCTTTTTCCATTGGCTTTTAGAGTGAAAGAATCTGCTACGTCTTCCATGGATATGCACTGAGTTTTCGGGGAGAGAGCTGGGTCTGTCAAGCTCTTCTTATATTAGCAGCTGGTAATGAGTTTTCACAATAGCAGGAGCAGCATAAAAGCATATAGAGTCAAGAATCTGTAGCTTCAGCAAAAGTTCAGCAAAAGTTGGGAACACAAAGGAGAAAATGAACAGAAGAGATTTTGCACTTAGATGCAGCACATGCATGTTTATTGTTTACATTGGTATTCTAACTGAAATCGTACCGGTTCAGTCAGTGTTACTCCACAAAATGGAACAAAATCTGACTAATTGAGAGATCAGAAAAAAGTAACTGTAAAAAGGGAATTATTAGTACATGGAAAAGTTTTTAGATGAGTCTCTGTTTTCTTGGCTCTCCTGTTAATTAATATCTTCCTCATTAATGAGTAGGAGAATATAAAGTCATTTCCAATAAAGTTTATGTAATACATGGTGCACAAAAAAATGGTCAGACAGATCAGCTATACACAACAGTCTAGTTCACATGGTTGGCCTATACCTTGTATTTTACAGCTGCATGTAATATTTTTCAACTGCGTGCAGAGAACAGTTTAGTAGGCAGGAAACTGAATCCCACAAAGAGCAAACAGCAATTTGCATATTTTTTATGATTGATAACTAACTGGACATGAGACTCTGGTATACACATGGTATTATTTATGTCTTAGACCACACCTACATCTGAACTATTCTTCTCTTTTCTTTTTTTTGCACCCATTTGATAATAGGATCTTCTAAACAAAAAGATTTACACAGTGACATTTGTATTCTGTTTATTTCTTCCAAATGTAAATATTTTCATTTTTCCCCATCCTATTTAAACCAATACATTGTTCCAGACTGATTCAGATGTTTTGTTTTGCTCAATATCTTGCTCAATGAAGTATTATCTTTGCTTCCAAGGCAAAATCAGCATTTTGTTAGAAGGAAGTCCATAACTTTTCATTATTAGGGCTGAACCATTAAAATTTTTTTCCCTGATGGCTTGCATAGAAGCAAGACCAAAATCTTGGTAGCTTTGAAAGACTGTCTACTACTAATAGTTGTAGATGCTTGATACATAGTTTGACAGTCCAGGTGGGATTAAGCTGATCTTTACATCACGTTATATATTCTCTGGTAATTACAACAGAAAAGAAAAACTGAAAATGCTGAGTGGACTAAGTCCCTCTACCCTAAATACAAAATAGGAGAAATGTTATTATTTTCAAAGACATATTCAGGGCTAAACTCAAGAGTCCCTGCAAACTGCTTTGAATCTCCATTTGAAAGTTATTTTGTCTATTAGAAGGCATTGTCAAGCTTACAGTCACCAGCTGCTGCACTTTACATTATAACTACAGTAGTGAAATATCATGCAGCTGAGTACATCAGACACTCAGTTAGGCATTCTGAAACCCCAGTGCAAGGAGTCTACATCTCCTCATTGCTGCAAAGTTACTAACTGTTTTCTTCCAAAACTTGTGCAATAAATATCCAGTGCAATGGAAAAGCCCATGATTATGCTATTACAAAAATAATGGCTAAAAAGGCTGTCTAGATGTTCCAAAAATATTTTTATGCTCGGGGCCATCCAGCTGGAAAGCAGCTTAGCAGAAACAGACCGGGGGTGGCTCTTGGACACCAAGTTGAACATGAGCCAGTAACGTGCCCTTGCTACAAAAAAGGCTAATGGTATCCTGGGCTGCATCAAGCAAAGTATTGCCTGATGATATCATCATCAAGATAATATCACTTTTTTACTGTGAGGGTGACCAAGCACTGGTACAGGTTGCCCAGGGAGGTGGTGGAGTCTGCATCCTCAGGAATATTTAAAAGCTGTCTGGACATGATCCTGCACGACTGATTTTAGATGGCCCTGCTTGAGCAAGGGGTTTGGACCAGATACCTCCAGAGGTCCCTTCCAACCTCAGCCATTCTGTAATTCTGTCATTTAGTTTGGGGACTGATAGGAATTCAGACATTATTGATAGATAGTCATGATAGATTGAAAGAAATGGCTAAGAACCTTTGTCTGAACCTTTATTCAGCCTCCTGGCCATGGCCAAGCTATTTCAATAGGCAACAGACTATTGAACCCTGGAGCTCATGTACATGTATCCTAATAAGGCTCATACAGGTGGACCTCTCACAAATTATTCCCCAATTAATTCAGTGGCAATTAAAGCTGATCAAATTTTGTAAGCTAATATAATATGCTTTTCCAGGCCAAGAGATATAATTAGTGATGGACAGAAATTCAGCTTCTATATATCAAGACCAAGGAGAAATATATTATGCATCCATTTTGCAGCAAGTGATGTGAAAATAAATGAGGTAATATAAATTAATCTGAAGAAGAAATATAGAAAACCCTGGGGAAAAAAAAAAACCTGAAATTAAGCATGTAAGTAGAAATTATTTTCATCCATATTATTTCTAATAGAGGTAGATATTCTATATCTGCTGCTAGAATGACTAAAGAAAACCTTATGCATTATCTTTTGTTTTATTATTTTATTATTTTGTTTTATTATTGCTAATATGTTCTTTAAAATTACTTCAGTTCACCTTACTGAAAGCAAATCTGATGCAATCACTGCAATTGATTAAACCTGTAACTTTAAAACTTTTCTGGGAAAATGAATGTGTCAGTATCATGCACAGTATTATTTAGCCAAAAAAAAAAGTGTGCTAAACAAATATGATGGAAAAGCAGAAATATAGCCATAAAGACTGAGAGCTACTTTGGGGCAGTAATTCTGCTGCTCCTGACCTTCTAGGGGCAGTATCTTGTGACTAAAACCATATGAAGCTTTGATTCTGGGATTCAAGAGCCCATATGGATGTATATATTAAAAAGCAGTTGTTCTGGATGGCAACAATTTTACTTCTGAGATCACAAAAGTATGATGGAATTGGTGCAAGCATCAGATTTCCCTGTGAAACCTGCTTGTTCTGGACTTAAGCAAGTTTTTGTGAGCTTGTTTGTTGTTCTCCATTAAATGAATGTAAGAAATGCTATCAAGGGCATCAGTGGACAACATACTGAATTTTCGAATCATTATTAACCCGTTATTTAGAAAAAATACCAGCTAACTCCAAGGACATCTTACTGTGGAAGTACCTGGTTTGTTCCTGAGATGTTTTTCTAAATCATGGCTGCATTCTTGGTCACTGAAGTAATTTAGGGCTTTACTTAATGTAGACTGGCAGGAAAAGTGTATGAAGATTGTCAAAGTGGTCCTGCGTTATTTATGTAGATAGTATTGTCTGTTTACAAATCCCTTATCTTCTCCATCCCTGTACAAATATTTTCCTTTATTATCACAGAGGTAATTACGCACAAACCATACGAAATTCCTACTAGCACTCCAGTGCATCTTCAAATCCTCCCAGCAAAGTAGTGTATCTTATTTAAGGTTATTTCTAAATTGTACAGATCTGCATATGTTCAAAGCAATGTGGCTTATACATACAAGTTAGGCTATTGGTCCTGGCAAAGAAGAATATTTTAAATATACCGCGTTACCCACTGCTTTGCTGGGCTCTATTATTATTGTCATTCCCTTTGTAAGTGATTGTATAGGAAAACAAACCTCATTGTTAGAAATGTTTTCTCACATGCTATAAAATTCTGATCACTATGTGCTCTCCCTCTCAAGTCAATTGGACCACATACAGAGCACAAAATCATTTATTTGATCCTCTTTAAATGTGCTGTTGTAAGAGAGAACTGTGAAGGATTTTGGCAACACTGACCTATCTAGTTATTTCTAATTGCAGTAAAATATAAATTACTTTCTCTGCTCAACACAGTAAGAGAGAACAAATGAATAAGTATTTTAACTTCATACCTTCAAATCAGAAAGTTCATTTTGGAGGAATTGTTTTGTTTGCATTGCACAGATGAATATCCAGTCTGACCCTTTGAAGGAGAAACTATTAGGCTCAACTCACACATTTCTGCTCTGATTAGCTGTTTCACTTTCTTGCTTAATCATAGAATCATAGAATCTTTGCATTGGAATGGACCTTTAAAGGTCATCTAGTCTAAGCCCCCTGCAGTGAGGAGGGACATTTTCAACTAGATCACGTTGCTCAGAGCTCCATCGAACCAGAACTTAAACATTTCCATGGATAGGGCATCTACCACATCTCTGGACAACCTGTTCCAGTGCTTCACCACCCTCATGGTGAAAAGTTTCTTGTTTCAGTTTAAAACCATTACCCCCTGGCCTATTGCTATAGGCCCTGCTAAAAAGTCTGTCCCTGTCTTTCTTATGAGCTTCCTTTAAGTGCTGGAAGGCTGCAAAACACTCTCCCTGGAGCCTGCTTTTCTCCATGCTGAACAACCCCAACTCTCTCAGCCTGTCCTCATAGGAGAAGTGTTCCATCACTCTGATAATTTCTGTGGCCCTCCTCTGGACTTGCTCCTGACATGTCCATGTCTTTCCTATGACGAGGGCTCCAGAGCTGGATGCAGTACTCCAGGTGGGGTCTCACCAGAGCAGAGTAGAGGGGCAGAATCACCTCCCTCCACCTGCTGGCCACGGTTCTTTTGATGCAGTCTGGGATATGATTGGCCTTCTGGTCTGTAAATGCACATTGCTGGCTCATGTCCAGCTTTTCATCCACCGGTACCCCCAAGTCCTTCTTGTGGAGGCTGCTCTCAATTCCTTCATCCCCCAGTTTGTACTGATGCCGCGGGGTTCCCCAACCCAGGTGCAGGACCTTGCACTTGGCCTTGTTGAACCTCATAAGGTTCACATGGGCCCACTTTGTCAAGCTCATCCAAGTCCCTCTGGATGGCATCCCATCCCTCAGGTATGTCAACCTCACCACTCAGCTTGGTGTCTGCAAATCTGATGAGGGTGCACTCGATCCCACTATGTCATTGATGAAGATATTAAAGAGTACTGGTCCCAACACGGACCCCTGAGGGACACCACTCATCACCGATCTCCATCTGGACATTGAGCCGTTGACCCCTACCCTCTGGATGTGACCATCCAACCAATTACTCATCCACCCAACAGTCCACCCATCAAATCCCTACCTCTCCAATTTAGAGAGAAGGATGTTGTGGGGGACTGTGCCAAAGGCCTTACAGAAATCCAGATAGATGACATCGATAGCTCTTCCCTTGTCCACTGATGTGGTCACTCCATCATAGAAGGCCACTAGGTTGGTCAGGCAAGACTTGCCCTTCGTGAAGCCATGCTGACCGTCTCGAATCTCCTCCCTGCCCTCCATGTGCCTTAGCATAGTGTCTAGGAGGATCTCTTCCATGATCTTCCCAGGCACAGAGGTGAGGCTGACAGCTCAGTAGTTCCCAGTATCCTCCTTTTGATGCTTTTTAAAAATGGGTTCAATGTTTCCCTTTTTTCAGTCTCCAGGGACTTCACCTGACTGCCAGGACTTTTCAAATATCATGGAGAGTGGCTTGGCAACTACATCAGCCTATTCCCTCAGGACTTTGGGATGCCTCTCGTCAGGTCCTTATGTAATAAGGACTTATTAATTACTATGACTTATGTAATACTCAGGTTCCTCAGGTGGTCATGAACCTGATCTTCTCTTACTTTGACTTTGCTTCTCCAGTCCTCATCTTGCAGGCCATCCCCTCAAGAGGTGTGGAAAGACACACTGCCAATGAAGACTGAGGCAAAGGAGGTGCTGAATACCTCAGCCTTCTCCTCTTCCATTGTCGCCAGTTTGACAGTCTTGCTCATCAAGGGGGGTACGCTTTCTTTGACTTTCCTTTTTTGGCTGACATACCTATGGAAGCCCTTCTTGTCATTCTTTGCATCCTTTGCCAAGTTCAGCTCCAGCTGTGCCTTGGCCCTCCTGACCTAATCCCTACACAACTGGGCAGCGTCCCTGTACTCATCCCAGGATTCCAGACCCTACTTCCACTGCCTGTGCATTTCCTTCCCGCCCTTTAGTTTGCCCATCAGCTCTCCACTCAGCCAGGCTGGTCTCATGACTTCCTCTCCTGATTTCTTACACTTGGGAATTGAGAGCTCTTGCCCTCTATGGAAAGCATCCTTAAAGATCTGCCAGCTCTGTTCTGCTCCCTCGTCCCTCAGGACAGTTTCCCAGGGCGTCCTATTCAGTAGCTCCTTGGAGAGCTGGAATTTTGTTTTCAGGGTCCTGACTTCACTCTTTGCCTGACCCATATCCCTCAGGACTGCAAACTCCACCAGTGCATGATCACTGCAGCCCAGGCTGCCTCCAGTCTTGACGTCACCAATTAGCTCACTTGCTTTGTTGATGAACAGGTCCAGTATGGCGTCTCCTCTGGTAGGGCTGTCTATTACCTGGTACAGGAATTTATCCTTCATGCACTTCAGGAGTCTCCCGGATTGCCTACAGCTTGCTGTGCTACTTTTCCAGCAGATGTTGGGGTGGTTGAAGACCCCCAGCAGGAAGAGAGCCTGCAAGCACCATGCCTCCTGTAGCTGGAGTGAGAAGGCTTTGTCAATAGACTGTCCTTGGTTGGGCAGCCTGTAGTAGACACAAACGACAAGGTTCCCTTTGTTGCCTTGGTCCCTGATTCTTACCTATGGGTAAGCTTTCAACCTGCTCATGGCTGTTCCTCAGAGACAGCTCTTAGCACTCTATCCATTTCTTCATGTTGAGGGCAACACCACCACCCTTCCTTCCTCACCTGTGCCTTCTAAACAGCCTGTACCCATCGATAGCCACACTTCAGTCGTGGGATTCATCCCACCAAGTTTGAGTAATGGCAATCAGGTCATAGCTTTCCAGCAGCACAGTGGCTTCCAGCTCCTCCTGTTTGTTGCCCATGCTCCGTGCATTGGTGTAGAGGCACTTCAGCTGGGCTGTCAGCCCTGTCACCCTGTTAGGGGAACCTCCTTTAGTTCCTCTGAAGTCTTTCTCTGGTGCAACTGGCTGAGGGGCCTTGCTAGCACCTTGTCCTTTTAACCTTGGTGTGCCATCCCACAGCTTGTCATGCGTGAGCCTGATATTATCTGTCTCCCCCTTCGAGTCTAGTTTAAAGCCCTGTCAATAAGTCTGGCTGGCTTTTCCCCTTTTGAGAAAAGTTAATGCCATCTGATGCCAGCAAGCCAAGTCCCATGTAGGCCATCTCATTATCAAAAACCCCAGAATTGTGGCACCAGTCACAGAGTCATGCATTATTAGACTGTACCTGTCTGCTTCTTTCCTATGTAGCTGCTTGTGACTGGAAGGAGGGAAGAAAAAATAACTTGTGCTCCAGATTCCCTTACCAACTGTCCCAAGGCCCTGAAGTCTCTTTTCATCACTGTGAGTTGCAGCTTCATCTCCACCCACATGGAAGAGCAATAATTAATAATTATCTAATAATTTCTTCCACTGAGGTCTGAATATGCATAAATGAGAACATAAACACTTATAAATATGCAATCAGTTCAATTTCTAAGTCAGAATTGCGAAGTTCTTTAAAATAGAGAGTTCTAACCTGAGAGCTGGGAGGAATGATAACCACTTTGCTTAAAATGCTGAGGGAAATAGATAGTTTATGCTCAGGTTTTGTGTTTTAGGCCAGAAAGATGAGGGAAGAAATCAAATAAAAAGAAAAGAAAGAACATAATATGCAATGGAAGAGGAAATTCTTGAATTCTAGTTGTGATCTCATTGGTGGTGGAAAAACTGACAGTCATTGCTGCTTTGGGAGCACGTTACAGTCTGCTGTAATGTGTGGGGAAAAAATGTTACCATCAGTAACTCCCTCTCGGCCCATGTATTCTACACAAATAGAGTAAATGTGTATGCTCTGAAGTGCAGTGACAAAAGTATAGTGGGGAAAAAAATTGTCTTTCTAAAAGATTATTTTGAACATGGTGATAAAGTAGGGATCAATCTCATATCATACTATGCAATGATATTTACAGGAGTCAGGAGTCATAAAGGTATACCTTTACGTATAACTTTAAAGAAAAGTGAGGGCATGTAAGAACATTATTCTCTTTAATTTTTATTTAATCAAGAAGATAAAAGGACAACAGACTGGGCAGAAAGTTTCTCTGAACTAACATGTTAATTCAATTTCTTTTTTGTTCTCTTTTGACATATTTCCCAACAGTCCGATGAGTAAAACAGAATAAAAAGAAATTGTTCCTCTCTTGAATAAATGGAAGTACAGGTGAACACTTCTTGTACTAGGTGATATTATGAAAGATAATAAGGAGTTTTGTTTCAGAGATTCTTTAGCAGGTAAACAATTTTCTTTCTCTTTGGGAATTTCTTTTTGTCTTGAGCACTTTTGTTTGAACAAAAAAGTGCAGTCATCAATAGTTCTTGAGCAGCAATTAGGAATAATTGAAGCTGCCTGGAGTATTAAAGAGGTACTTGATGAGCCGGTATCATGAGCCATTGATGACTGTACAGTGACAGAGGAACTTGCATTCAAGAGGGAGTATGATAGAACATGTCTCTGTATCCAGTACCTTCAACCATGTGCTGTCAGTCATTACAGATATCCTGAGAACTACCACCTGCTGAAGTTAGTCTACGTACTGTGTGAGAATATGGGTAGCTCACTGTCAAACACACCTTCTATTTAAAATTTTAAAGAATCTTTCAAAGAGAACTTATATGGACTCAATTTTTTACCTAACATCCTGCCAGAGAAAAATTGGTTTAATAAAAGTTTTGCAGAACCTAATTAAAGACTGAAGAAATGTGAAACACCTACTTCTAAATTTAAGTAACAATGTTGGGTACTTTTTGTAATAGAAGAGGTGAGATTACTTGTAGCAGGGAGGAAACAAGGCCTTTTGGGGACTGTAGAAAGGGGAAATTCAAATATTAAACTAATGAGATGTCAGAATTTTCTTCAGTGAGTTGTTAAGAGGAGACACTGCACAAGGATGCAGGTTTTAGATCTTGCACAAAAGGGAAAAAAAACCTAAACACATGCTTCTGTTGTAGTTAGTGTTGTTACTGTGGCATTATAGATTCTTGTGAGACACAGACAAGACCTTAAAGACCTGAATTATAAGACTGAAAAAAAGACCTAAATCCCTTTCACAAATTCAACTCTCTTATTTTGTGGTAGGCTGGCAGGTAAATCTATCTTTTGAAAAGTTCACATGAAATCACATTTTAAGTTGACTTTCCTTATTTATAATTTCTTTTCCTCTTTCCTTTAACTGCCAGTTTACTTTGCTCCCTCTCAGCTCAGCTTCCCATCTCTTCATTGCTACAGTCATATCTGATATTTCCTAAGCAAGGAAGGGTGTTCTCCATGCCTCCAACAGTGCTAAACACTTAGTTTCTGACTGCAGGAGAATGCAATAATGTGGTATTGTAGAGGAATGCTTATTTTACTGTATTCTGAGTCACTGGCAGAAATAAAGTTTTTTTGTTATAATTACTTGACTACACTTCTGATCTGAAATGAGCTGAAAGCATGAACCTTTCATTCCATTTATGAGATATCAGGAAACAAAGAATATTTTAATTATTTGATCAAATAACTCTACATTTCAAAACGTACTACAGGTCCTCTAAGGATAATTTAGGATTATATAAAGCAATTGCAATACACATTAAATATGGTAAAAGCTTGCATTTTTTTGATGCCTTAAACATGTAGGATTAATGTTTCTTTGATTGGTGTTCCCTGTAATAAACATTTATGTTTTTCCTAGATTTGTTTGGAAAAAAATGGAAGATGATCCCTCAAAACATCAAAGAAATCTTGTTTTAATTCATAATTTCCTATCTGACATATCAGTCTTCCATATCTTATTAGTTAAAAGTGTGATTTGCCTGGGCAGAATTTAGATTACAGGGTTCAGGAAAAAACATAGAAAAAATGTTTTGCCATTGCCTCACATCCTGAGTAGCCAATCTGGGGAATTTAAAGCAGTGTTCAGTAATAAATAAATACAATGGCAGCAGTTCAAATTAATTTTGCCTGGTTATAAGTAACAGAAACAGAAGAAAGTTGATGTATAATGGTATAATATATGGTATAATATAATTGATGTCTCTGTGGTAATTGGAGATCAGTTAGAAACACGAGCTCTCTCTTTCAGCAAAATACATAAACTCTCAAATTTAAGCCCAAGAATAGTCCCATTGAAACCAGTCAGAATCACTGACATAATTACTGAGGAATGTACATTTTTAGATTAGATACTGTAAAGCACTTGAATACCTAATAATTCAGTGTGTCAGCCCTGTGTCCCCAAATAGAAGCCAGAACCTCACCAAGAGTTCCATATAGAGTGGACAAGTGAAGTCAGGTATCTCTAAATGGGATCCATAAAAGGCATTTCCTAGAGCTATAGCAGGAAATGTTGAGAGGAATGGGGCTATTTCTAAAATCTCTCATTCCTCTGCGGTTTAGGTAGATTTCGTAGTTTTCTGAGGAAATATTTCCATTTACACAGCATCACAGCTCTGAACAACCACTTAAATGTAGATAGCTAGCATCAAAAGTATATAGGTAGCTACCTATGTAAAGCAGTATCTGAAAGAATAAATTCTTACTGTTCTACACCAAAAAGAGTGCAAATTGGGTTGTTCTCTTTTAAAATACAGTCATTAGTAGCAGTAGTGTCTTTGCACTGGAATTTCCCTTGTCTTTAAAGAGCTGATCAGTTTTAGTACATACCTTATTTAAAACTGATCAGGATTAAGAATCTCAAGGAAATCACAAAATTCAGAATCAAGTTATCACAGAGAGATACTGAGAAGTGGTTCCTTGATTTGGGTGAATGCCTTAGCTGAATTCTAGTGAAGTCCTTCAGGAATTCCTTTTTCACATATTCTTGTAGTTTTGTTCTTTAAATATGTGATGGTTAATTCATAAAGTTTCTTGTTTTATACACACACATATAATATTTTATATATATACACACAAGTGCTTTGAATGACTATATGCTATTGTGTAGGTTTCAGCCTTCACTTGCATGTCAAAATGAAAATGGATACAAAGAAGCCTGATATCACGACTGTATTTTTTTCCTTCTTTTTAAAAGTATACTTAAGAGAACCTAATGTGATGACATTTACAACCAAATCACAAATTATATTTCTGCTACAGTTCCTCCTCTTTAAAAATAAATGTGTCCACAAAAGCTAACACCATTAATAGTTGCATGGAAATCCAAATAGCAGAGCAACTGTGCAGAAATACAGAGGAATATTTAAACCAAGCAATACTTGAAAGCTAGTTTGGTACTTTCTATTATCTACTTGCGTAGCTGAGACCTTTATTTCCCTTAAGAGGCTGTTAAGGATTCCTGCAAGTTTAAAATAAATCGTAACAAAAACAAACAAACAAAACAAAAAACCACAACATCAACTCACAGTGCAACAAACCATGTTTCCTTTTAATGTTTCCTTTTAATTAAGTTCTGCAGCTTCTCATTTGATGTGCAATTTCTTGACTATAATAGAGTTCATTGCCAAATACTTGGCATGGTTATTTATGTCTATCTTTTACTCACCATGTAGCCACATGCAGAGGAAAGAAATTATTAGACTAAGGTGGATGTTGAGAAAAATATGTTTGTTCATTTGGAAATTGGAGTTTATTTATAAACCCCACAGATGACTCCTGATTCCATTTCAAAAGCTTTTGAAAATAATTAAACAAATGTGTTTGATGCTGAATTAAAAAATAAATTTAAGAAGTGAATTTCTGTTTATCCAAAATGAGTGTGAGTAGGTGGTGACTATGTGCAAATGATTACTGATTGAGACAACGGGATCTTAATTGCTGGGTGGAAGTGAGTTCTCTGTCCATATCATGGCTCGTGTCTTTTCTCAAGCTTGTATCTCACTTGAGATTATGGTTTAAAGCAGGTTTCTGAATTCTCTCCAGGCTCACCTTTTCTCTGCTGTTTGCACCTCTTTCCACCTCACAGCAATCATCAGAGATGCAAATTCTGGTGTGTCTTTGACTTAACAGAGAAGGCAAGCTGAGGTTTATAGAGATTCTTGAGACTTTGGAGTTTTCTTTCCTCTCTAAAATCCATTGGGTTTTAGGGTACACATAGGGAGAAAAGTCAACATAGTATTTGGCCTAGTGAGGCATATTGGTTTACTGGAAATAATCCTACATTTGTAAGTGTTCAGACTTAGGGATAGGTTTTGATTCCTAATCAAAGCTAAACTTTACAACCAAATGGGGAAATTAAGCTCCTTGATTTTAATACTTCAAGAATGGAACAGACCAAATTTATAAGACTTTATTTTGTATCTTATTCTTTTTTTGTTGTACTGTTACATTTGAAGCCATTGAGAGATACACCTGAGTGCCGTTTGGGTTCCGTGTTGATCATAATTCTTCTGAAGATGGACTGAACATCTTCTTTCCACACAAACATGCAGACTGGCTGATAGATAGTCCTCAAATCTCAAAATGCTGAATGGGTTCAAACTATCAAAAATTGTGTTTGTTTTGGGAAAAGGGATTTTTACACTGATATGGAAAAGGATTCTACTCAGATCAAGAAATTACTTTTCTACCTCTAAGAGGAACACTCCATCTTAGAGTTTTTACATTCAGGACAAGGGCCCAAAAACTAAATATACTAAAAAAAAATAAAATCAAACCGTGGCTCATGATCCTTCCAGAGCTTCATTCTGGCACTACTTAGCAATGGGGAAGGCTGAGCTGGGACCAAAGCTTCTGGTGAATTTGAGTCTCTGCCTTGTAGGAAAGGATGGCTGAGGCCAGTGTTGCTGGGTCATCCTGTGTGCCCATCTCAACTCAACTCTGCCCTGGAAAAGAAAAGAACCTATCATCATGTGAACCTCTCCTGGAACTCCCCTCTTTTTCCCCAGCTTTCTATAACTTGCCTTGTGGCTGTCACATTTATGAAGATAGTTATTGTTGGCTGTATGGTCAGTGTTGCATGTCTAAAACCATGCACATGAAGAGTGAAGAGTCATCTGAAGGGCAATATATAAGTACATTTTGCTTGAGATCTTGTGTCTCTAGAGTTGATATTTTCAGTGACGAACATATCTCCTATCAGATATTATACTTGTTCCTTACTCTACAACCATTTTTATAGGAAGAGGGCATTATATATTTCATGTTTCTGATCTGCAGCTTGGAAATTATTCATTGACCACATTAAAATAATGCCAACCAGAAAAGAATGTGTTTAGCCCAGTCCTGGTACCCATGTTTCAAATCCTGTGTCCCCTTTTTCTATGATTTCTTTCCCTCTGTAGCACTCCACTCATAAGAATTTATGCAACAAGCCAGAGCTGCACAGTTATTTTTTCCAATATTCCTTAGCAATGTCTGCCATTCTAAAAAGCCACCATTATTTGCAAAGTAATAGCTCAGTGTAGAAAGCACTGAAGAATGTGTAATAGCATGGCAATGAGAGTGTACTTGACCTAGAAGATCACCATGTGTCTCTGTGGGGGAACTCTTTTTTCACAGAATCATCGAATGGTTTGGGTTGGAAGAAACCTTAAAGATCATCTAGTTCCAACACCCTTGCCATGGGCAGGGACACCTTCCACTAGATCAGGTTGCTCAAAGCCCCATCCAACCTGGTCCTGAACATTTCCAGGGATCCACAACTTCTCCAGGCAACCTGTTCCAGTGCCTCACCACCCTCACAGTGAAGAATTTCTTCCTTCATATTGTATAGATTTGTTTCTTTACAATGCCTGTGACTTGAATTCTCAGTTCAGTCAGGCATCAAACCATATGTTTTCTCTTGTTTATGTTAAAAGCAATTACTGAGTCTGTGAGGCAGTAGAAATTATTCTAAGATCTTGATCCTGTGAGGCTCTAATTGCATTGCACAGCCCAAAACATGATGCCGTCTTTCCATGACAAAAGTGCTGAGTGGAGGAAAATGTAGATAATCTGGTGTTTCTTTTGGATCACAAAGTAAAAGACAATTAAGAATGAATCTCATAAATTCATACACAGAGGTAGAAATGAAAAATTCCTCATTTTTCACCTAGTAATTGTCTGTCTACTGATAATGTCTCATCCGTCAGGGATGACAAAATGGATTCTTCAGGAATGTAAAATCCAGGATGTTTCTGAGATGGTCAATAACATGAATAGAGATGAGACAAGTTAAAATACAGAAGTTATTTCCCATAAAGTAATTAACCAGTGTTCCAAGAAACAGAGGAAGTTACTAGCTGAGTTTCAGCCTGAAAGCTGTGTGACTGAAAGCACTCCTTGTCTGCAGCAAAGTCTCTTGTGGAGTGGCAAATCCCACCATGATGTGATTAATTCCTAGTGCTGGTTTCAGTGCCTGTTCAGACATTTCAAGTGTAACACTTGAGGTGTGTGACTCTCCTAAGTGAATCACAGATTCATAGTTAAAAAGCTCTAGTCATCTCATCCATCACTCAGTAAGGATGAACATGTTCTCAGAAGCTATTCCACTATGTAGCTGATATCACACCAGGACCTTCCTAAGGTTCAGCTTCATTTTTTTCCTGTCTTAATTTTATTGCTTACTCCAGTTGAGTCTCTGAAACTAGAAATTTTTCCTAGTCTTGCTTAGACAGACTTCCTGCTTGGCAAAGAACTTATCTGGCAAGGCCAAAATCTGTTACTAAGTAGGCAATTGCTTCAACCTAAATCCATACCAGCAAAATCTGAAATCCTGCAGAGACTTACAAAAGAAAAATACAAGGGAGGTGGGGAAAGGACAGTCTGCCCCAGACTTCAGTGGGAGATATCCTCTTTCCCACCTGAAAGGCCACAAGCAGTGTTACTGGTGACTTATGACTAAATTCTTCAATGTGCTGTGTTCTTTAGGTATGCTCAGCTCAAGGGACTAGGGACATGACTTCAGCATACAGTAGAAGAAGGCAAAGAGATGTACCCAGCTGGTAGTTCCACATGAGGTAATGCCAAGCTTTGTAGAAGCATGAGTTCCTGGAAGCCATAGATCATTACCAGAATGCAGCTGGTCCTAGCTAGTTACATTTATCTGCAAGGCTAATTAGCTCATACACAATTCAATACAACCATGGCTACAATATTTTCAGCTCTGAAGCAGGCTCAGCTGATAGCTCTTTGCTATGCAGATGTGCAAATACATGCTAAACTGCCTACTCCCTGAGGCAATAAGAGGACCTCGATTCCCCAACAAGAGTGTCAAACAAAGCACATCCAGCTACAGTTTTGGTTTCTTTCTCCGGCCTAATACTTCCCTAATTTTCTAAGCAAAATGATGCAACTTCAACATGAATGCTTGAGAGACACCCAGTTCAAGAGGACCACACTGCTTGCTAGCTAGCGTACACTCCTGGGAGAGCAGCTATGGTTGAAATGGTCATAGCAGGTAAAGGACTTAAATCTGTCTTCCACATTCCGGGCAAAAAACCAGTACAATCAAATACTCTAGTCTTATTCACTCATAAGTGTGTGTTTAGTCTTACAGTCTTGGCTGCATTAATTAAGACTGTAACCTATATTTGCAGTTAGAGAAAAATGGTATTTCTATTCTCCTAAATTCTCATACTTGACGTTATTGTTGAAAGGATCTGCTGGGCCCTCTATATGATGCACCCATATTTTGGAAGGAAATGAGTAATCTTTTGAAAGATGCAATCTGAACCTCCTCAGACATTCAGTAAGAATTTCTGGCTGCATGTAGCTAGCAGCATATGGCATATTCTTACCTTTTTATTTCTCAGTTTTCTATGAGTCCTTCAATTAGTTCTCTAATGGGCTAAGCTAGAAAAAGTGAAAAGTATTCTGGAATTGCTAAGTTCAGAAAAGACTGTGCCATGTGAACTGGGTTTCAGATATCTGCCTGTAGAGAAATGTGTGATTAAGAAGAGAGGAAAAACTAGCTAGGTTGGGATTGAAGAACTGAATTTGAATATGGGAGGGAGAAGTTAAAAGGGAATCCTTAAATAGTTGAGATAAGCTTTAGTATACTTATATCTTTATTTGCACTAGACTGCTGAACATTCATAGCCTGTCTATCTCAAATCTGTGCCCTTTGAGATATGCCTCATATAATTCATCACTTAGGTAGTAATGTATTTGTAAGAGTTAATGTTGATGTAGATCTATCCTTCCTGGGCTACGTAATAACAACCGGTAACTTGCCTCCTGTGTAAGGGAAAGAAGCTTTGCAGGAGTGCACTCAATACCTTCCATTTTGTCCTAAGACTCTCAAAAACCTGTTTAGTATGATACTCTTTTGTGGTATTGGCTAGCAATTCCTGCTTGCCAGATAATGGTGTGCAGAGTTTATTATAATACTACTCTATCAGACTAACAGGACAGTTTTTTTCTTACTTCTATTATCTCTGCTTCTCCTACCCATTCCCCTAGGGAAACTTTTCATTAAGTTCTTCTAAAAATTAAAGACGGGTTGGTTATAGAAAGAAAACTGGGTGCAGTATGAATCCCAGCTAAATCTTTATGTTTATAGACATCTTTATCTTGCAAAAGATATGAAGAGGGGTTTTTTACTCTTAGGACTTCCAGGTACAATGGACAGCAGATAAACTGCAAACTGTCTTGCTAGTTCTCATATCCATTTGTATATCACTGAATTTGCTCTCATATCTTTGAAATCTCAGATGACTCAGACATAGATAATTTCTTGTTAAATTCAGTGCAAGTTGGCTGAAACTTTAACATCTCAAGGAGTGTTAATAGCCTTCTGGATCTGACTTGTTCAAAATGCTGTGCAGACATGACTTGCTTAATCCTTCCAACACTTCAATAAAATGTTTAGCATACACAAGTAATGTTTTAGAGGTGAACAAATAACTCATAATACTTTATTTATTGCCAGTTGTACATTTCTGCAAATTAAAAGTTTGTGAACACATTACAAATATTTTAAACATTCATTATTCAGAAGAATCTGGTAAATTTATGAACAAATGTTTTCTTTACCAATGAATCAGAAATGATTGAAAAAGTAGTGTGCAGGAACCAAAAAAATGATATGGCACTGGTTAGAAATTATGATCATGTGATACTGTGTCATTGATGGTTCACATATTTATATAAAGGATGAGAATAGTGCAAATTTTGTAATTTATTATTGCATAAAACATTAAATTTCTTTTTTTCTGTATAGAATTTCTGTCCTGCTAATATCTCTTGCTTGTAGATCCTGTCACCTCAAATATCCCTCAAGAGACAACCCAAAAGGACTGCAACGGAATGCAAGATTAACAATGTGCTTACATTTTGAAAATCATATTCAAGATAATCTTTTTTCTTAACTTCAGTACGTTATTGTCAAACAATATTACTAGGGAAAAGACAAAGCAAATAAACCATGAGTAATATCAGCTTTTGGTCAGTAAGAAACATACATTCTCAAATACAGCTGTGTTATTCTAGGTATGCAGTGAAAGAAATAAACTTCAAAACATAATTGAACTCTTAGAAATTATGTGATAATATCCCAAATGGGTGTTTATTTTTCATTTCTAAAATATTAGCTTTCATTGTTACTTAAGCCAAGTTGTTAAGTAGGCAATGGATGTGTGGTCTACTGACAATTGTCTAGTGTGACAATTCCCAGTTCTAAGATAAACTCACTGTGCTGTAATAGCATTCAGCTCCTCCCTTATCTATTTCTCTACCAGAAATTCAGGAACATGGAAATGGGCGAAAACAGAGTTTCTGTCTCATTAATTTTATGAAATCTATTTTCTTTGCCTTGGTCCCAGACTTACACAAAAGTCCTGCCTGCAGAGTCATGCAGAATTACCTTCTTTTGCTTATTTATATAAAGAAAGCAATTTCCCTCAGAAATAATCTTTTATTTTCCTTAACAATTCCCACATAAATTATGTAGAGCTCAGAAATGAAAAATGCTTTCCTAACTGCCACCTCTACACACTCCAAGTGATCTCCAAGGGGCAAACTGGTGGGGGCTTCCTGCCTTGTGCATTGTCTATCCGTGGAGGGGCACTTAGTGTTGTTTGACCTAAGGCACCTCCCTGAGCGCCTTGTTTTAACAGTTGGGCTCAGGGAGACAGCTGTCCTGACCTTGTCTTGGTATGCCCAGGCAGAAAGGATCAAATCTTAGTAAATAAACTGCTGCTGTTGAACCAGGAGGAGCCAAGTTAATTGATTCCTGGCTATGTTTCACCTGCAGAACTAACAGGGTTTAAAAATATTTTTGAGGAGGGAAAGGATTATAGTTGCTGCTGATGTCTGCACATCCAACAAGGCAAAATGACTGCCTGTTTGAAGAAGAAGGTACTACTGCTGTAGCAATGCATTACCTAAAGCCATATAAGAGGGGCAGCCTGCTTGGTATGTATTTTACACAGCAAGTTTAGCTGTCCAAACCTATCACTCCTGTGTCTATCAGCCTCCTCACCCTGTTCATCGTATGATGTGCACACACCTGCACCTTCCCTCCTAGAGCCAGACTGGAACCAGCTATTATCTTTGTCTCTGAAAACAAACCTGCCTATTATGGTCTAAAATTGGGATACTTTTCCTTCCCTTCTACCTTTCACAGGGGTCATAAAGGGGTCTCCCTGACTAAACGGGAGACTGCTGGAACTCAGTAAGTTTCTGTTTATATACAAATCAGGTCTGGTTTTAGACAGTCTTAGCTATTCATTCCCACACTGCTATGTTTAGGGCACTGCCTAAATGTGGCTATGTTGTATGTGGCTATGGTAAGACTAGCACAAACAGACCTCGTATGAACAGATATTGTTCCACGAATGAATCCAACTAAAATTTGGTTTTTACTTTCTTTAGGTAGCAAAATATTTTATCAGTGGCTACAAACCTGATGTATTCCCTCTATCCTCTCACAGTATATATATACAGGGGAAAAAAGTAAAAAGGTATGTAGAGTTATCATCATATAGATACTGGGACTAAACCAAACACTGTTCACAGCTGGCTTGACTCAAAATTCCTTAAAATCAGTAGAAAACTTCCCTTGACTTTGAAGGGCTCTGGTCATGTCCATATTAGGCATAAGAGCCCCTGAGGATTTATCTGTAGATACAGTTAGCAGTTTACTTATGCAAATCTCAAGTGTTTCCTGAGTTGTTTGAATGTTTGTTTTTTGTAAAGCTCATCTGCTCTTCTGCAGCTTTAAATGTTTGGTTTAATTATTCCAACATACTGCCTAGAAGGGAGAGTGGGTGAGAAAGGATGGGGACTAAGAAAAAAGAGAAATTAGTGGAGATGGGAAAGAGAAGTCGAGGTAGCAGTCAAGAAGCAAAATCAAAAGGAAGAGAATGGAAAGACAGTGAGGAGGAGAGTGAGAGAGATGATAAAGAGCACATCCTGGAGATGGCCTGGTATAAGCTTGATTTGCCTATTGTTAAACTGCAAATGAAAGAAACTAAAGTGGGAATACAGAATGCTTAGTGCAAAGATGGCAGCTCACGCTCTGATAATATCGATTTCCAGGTTCTTGTTGCATAGTGTGTGCTGGGAGGGCCAACATGGGAGAGGGAATTGAAGAGACAGAATGAAACCACCTACAGAGAAAATGTATCTCCCCTTCTCTCCTCAGTTCTCCCTGTACTCCCCCACTGCCACAGCTGTTTGTGGCACAGTTAGTCACTAATGCATTCAGCATGTCTGTGCTGCGTGCTTGGACATCTGGTGGCAGCTGCTGTGTGCAGGTTTCCTGCCCTGTCTCCAATAGTGTAGTAACTATAGTTATATAGTGGTATAGTGGTGTGAAAGTTGTGAATGGGGACTGGTACTGTGATTTCTTTGGGACAGTGCCAGGAAAAAGAAAGCTGATGGGCCACATGGTCTGCTACAGGAGAAACCTTGCTGCAAAGAGTTTCTTATGGCCTACTTGAGCGATTCTGTCTGTTAAGATTTTTGCCTGTGTTGGGTTAGTGAGTTGTTTAGTGATCTGGGGCAAACCAGTAAAACAGGCTGATGAATCCACGAAGTAGGTGCCAATCTGGGTTGCTGCCTTTTTCAGAAGTAAACAACTAGGCGCCATTGTTCATCTTCCTAACTCTCTGCAGGACACAAGCTGTAAATTACATGTAGGAACAAAAGGTTGATGGGAGTAAAACCGGGTGCTCAACTTCCCAAGGGAGTGCTTTGCCCTCCAGCCAAAAGACTAGCTTTTCTGGCTTAAACCAGCACAGGCTCTTCATATGCCTTCCCATCAACACTCAGAGCCCAAGAAAAGTGTGCAGTACAGGATTTGCTACACTGAAGCATTTACAACTGTTTCCATTACAAAACCTGGTTTCAGGGTTGATCATGGAAATTAAATCCAGTCTGAAATGCAGGAAACAAGATTGCAGTCTAGGGACATAGGAGGAAATCTTATTAAAAATACCATATCTTACTGAGATTACAATTAAATGGGTATAAAATCCTCCGTCCTCCCCTGAAACTGACTTACAATCAGTCTCACAGACCAACTGTAGTCTATGCAGAATGTACACTGCCACGACAAGAATCACCTAATAAGCTTTGTGCTTTTTGTATTCACTGAGACTATGTTCTTCAACTCCCTATAACAAGTTTGAAAGTTCCACCAAAATATGTTCAGAAAAGGATTTTCTTAATTAAAACAAAAAAAATCTGATGGTAATAGAAAAAAAGTTTTTTCAAATTAGGAGCTTCCTTTTTCAAAGTTTCTGTTTTTTTAAAATAGAAATACCAGCTATTTCAACAGAAAAAAAATTCCAATCTTCCCTCCTTTCAGTTGTTACCATTTGATAGTGAAACCAATCTCCATTGGTGTAATTTTTTCATCAAAAGTTCAGGTACATTCATTTTCTAGTCTGTCCACATAATAAAATCCAAATAAATACACATTATAGGGAGAGGCTCCCACTGAATCGAGTGGAATTTTGGCCTTCGACTTCAGTTAGCTCAGAATTTCATCCTCTATGGGGATTCCCACAAAAACATCTCTCTATATCGCTGTAAGCCATGCATGTTCCTTTTCTTGGGCTCCAACACATATACAGCCTAATAGGATTTTTATCAAAATTAATTGGTGCTGGCTACAGTTCACATATGTGATAAAATCATGAATGAGTTATTTTGGTGTTCCTATATTGCACCATCATAGATTCAGCATCTGTTGTGTCAAAGGCTTCACAGAAAAACATTTTTTTAAACGCTGGATTTTTATCCTTTGTAGTTGTATTGTTTAATTCTCTTTTGAAAAATTAATTCATTTGGTACCACTTATTATTTTATGAATATTTAGTGCCACTAATTTTACTGCTTGTTGCCAAGGGAGTAAGCAAATTCCAAAAGCTCAAACATTTAACTATGTGATTTGTGTTGTTAACGTCATGGGAACAAATCCACAATGGGAATAAACTGATAGGCTCAACTTAAAGCGATGCTCTGATGCTTTACGATTTTTCTGTCCCTACATACTAAGATTATCCCAAGCTAAAGGAAAAGTTATGTATTTCTCACAAAGAAACCCGCGAAACAAAAAAAACTTTTCCCAAAGGTACACATCTCCTTTGACTAAATTTTCTGGGCAGCATCAGGCCCTGCACCCAGGCTAAATTTGGACTGCTGTCTACCTCAGGCCAACATATTTTAGGGGAGAAATTCCATGTTTGGGTGGGAAAGAAGGAAATACTTTTGTGTCAGCTCTTTTACTTATTTATTAATGGCAGCTCTTTGAAGTGTTCAGTGTGTTGGAATGCAAGTGTGTCCTAGACTGGCATGTAAGCAAGCAGATGGCATATGAAACAGACAAACTTACTTGTTATATACATACAGTTCATTAATTATTTCTGTGGTTTATGACATTAAATGGTGTACTGCGATGAATTATTTTTCTTGTATACATCTGTCTTTTCCTTTTGCATTAGGTACTAGCACATCCATGCACCTGGTCTAAACACACCTAACCTTAGCTGAATTTTTATAGGGCAACAAACAAGAGAGAGACTTTCCAAAGTGGAATACCACCCACTCTCACCAAACACATGCAGAAGTACTGAGAAGTCTAAGATGCATATCAAATAATATTCAGTATTGAGAAAACAACCTGTTCATAATCTGATGTCAGAAGGGCTAGAATTTGAAACTTCAGACCATGAAGAGACTAGGAATTTCCACTCCTAGTAAAATGAAACTTTGCTTCTGTAACACTTGCCCACATCGCTGAAATGGACATTATTCTCCATTTACCTATGCCAAAGAAAATTTAGTTTCATTTTTTTCATTCCATATACTTGTGAATACAGGATATTAACAGAGAAGTATTTTATGCTCATTAAAAAAATAAGATTCAAAGATACCTAAATTTTAATTAAATATTCCATTCTTTTGTTTCATCCATAGGGGTGAATTTTAGAAATAATTTATCAATTGAAGAAAAAGATATGCTTAGTAAACTTACAACAAGCATTAACTGTGCACCAGCATTTTAAATCCCACTAAACTTCATATATTTTGATGCTAAAAATATCTATAGCTATAAACATACAGGAATTCAGAGAACTATTTCTTTTTCCAGTACCATAAACAGTAAGGTGTATAAGAGATTGGTTCTTTCCTTGCTTTTAAAGCCATTTGTTTCAAAAGAAAAAGTAGCGTATTCACTAAATGAATGTGTTTTATCTGTAACTTCAAAGTTGCTAGCTTCTTACTAAAAAGATCCCTGTGTTTAAGAAAAGATTTACACTTTAACCTTGTCCCACCAGATATTCTAGACCTGTAGGAAGAGCCTGTTGGAACTTGTTGCTAAAAATTTGGCTGATTGAGGAAAGGATAGTCAGCCATCTCCAAGTCAAAAGTCAAAGGAAAGGCAAAGTTATGAAGACCTCTTTGTGTGATGTTCTTGTACCTGTGGCTGGAAGGACCTGTCTGTATTTTTCCATTGTTTGTCTTAACAGAGATTAAAAATTAATGAGAAAATTCTTTCAAGTGGGAGGATCAACAAAATTGTAATCTGATACAGAACTATTCATTTCAAATTTGCCGAGTGAAACTGAAATTGGGGCATTACTGGCTGTCAGTCACTATCACATGTTGATTGTTAAAGGTGAGACGTACTGGCTTTGGTGATCCCTGACTAATTCTTCATTCCACTGCACGCAAACCACCGTCGCAATTCGGCAGCTCTGAAGTGTGTGGAGACACCATGAGAAATTGCCAAGGCACACAACAGACATGCCTTTCACTTATCTACAGAGTCTTTAAGGTTTTCACCAGGGATTTCATGTGGCATCTAGAGTCACACAAAATTCCACACTGTAATGTCCCTCAGGAGCTGAGACCTTGTCTGAATGTCAAAGACTGTAATACATTCTCATCCGTTTTCTCTGTTTTGGGAATAAGAGGAATAATTCCTTCCGTACCTCATACCATCAATATAATAAAATACAGCCTTAGCCCTCAGTATCACTGCTGGTACTGGCATTAGTTTCTACTTTTGTTGGAGCAGCCTGTGCAGAGAAGCCAAGGGTAGAATGGGGTGCTGGAGACTGAACTGCCTCGACTTACCTTCTGCATGGAGTTATCCTCAAGGGATGAACAGAAACATTTTATAAAGATTCATTGCAAGAACAGGCATTTTGCTTGCTCTAAATTGAACTGCAAAAAGAGAAAATGGTGAGATGGGACAAAATAAGCAAAATATTTTGGGGAAACATCCAGCTAGCTGTAGATGCTTTGCTGGAGTGCAGAAAATCTAGTGCTTTATGCTCACCTGGTTTGCAATAATGAGGAGATTTTAAAATAGAGGAGGGGAAACTTATAACAAACAGTGCTTTTCTGAGCTAACTCACGAGAGATTACACAATTTTTCCTGCAACTGCAATAAGTATAACTTTTGACTGTACTTGTGTAACAAGAGGAGGTTTAGTGCCTCTTTAAGACTTCAGTGTGGCTGCTTAGTCAGTACTAGCTCGCCTTCCACCACCCCTTTTTTCCACTGCTGGGTAACTTTTGTTGCAATATGGGTGTGACTTTTGATGGAGCTCCCCCTCCCAGTTATGTCATTACTTCAGTTCCTTTGAATCAGAATAAAAAGTGCAGCAAACTTCAGATTCATTGACTGCAGGCTTACAAGCATCAGGACTTTTCTTCTTTCTGCAGCTTGCAAGGATCTCTGGTTTTTGAAAACCAGTTCTGAGAAAACAATGGCCAACTTCTCCTTATGGGCAACTTTTGGATTATGTTTGCTGAAGCTCTGTCTAACAGAAACACGTAAGTTTTTTATGAATGAGAACACTTATGGTTGCTAATAAGTTTATGCTTCAGACAGCAAGAGCTCTTCTGCTAGATAGCTAACAGCTTGTTTGCATCTATCTTTATATAAAGCTTTACTATTTGTAAGAGTTATCAGAGCTGCTTTAGAACTGTAACCTCAGCCATGTTGGTCTGTACAATCACAGAAAGCTGTGTGTTGCTTGTAAAGACCAATTCCAGAACTATAAAAAGTGAATTGTAGATCATTAAAGTTTAAACTAAGAACAGAAGTACGTTAGGGAATTTAGAGTAGCTCTTGTAAAGCTTGGTTCGACAATGTGGCTGCTATTACATGCTTCGTTTGCTCTCCCAGTTCTGTTTCAAACAGTAAAGAGGGGAGTTGGGGGGGATAGGGCTGGACACTCCCTTCCCCCCCCAGCATACAACAACTGCATTCTTGAGTTTACATGGGCTGAACTAACAGCTAGTATATACTGCATTTGGACACAGCCTTGCTAAACAGAAGCAAAACTGCAGTGATCTGTGACTGAAATTTGGAGAGCTTTTGTGCCAAGCATGCTTGTTTCTGACTTCCTAAGGTTTCTTTGGGATTGACTGACAAGATTTTGGAACAGAGGGGGTTAGAAGTGACCACAAAATTTCGTTGCTTATAAGTTAACTTTCTGTACCTTCGTTATCTGCTTCAAATATTTGTATTTAAAAATGAAACATTAATACAGAGAAAGAAATAAAAATTCTATGTCCAAAATGACAGAATACTTTTGAAATTTCAGCAGGCTCAGCTGTGTTTGAGGGAAATGGCCATGCTTTTAACAGACTCTCACTGTGACAGCAACTGCCTCGAGGCATTTTGTGGTTGGGGATAACAATTACACTTCTACATTACTTTTCTACTCATTGATTCCAGGAGTCTAACAAAATACATTTTTCATGGCCATTGTCACCCAAGGGCTGTGTGTGTGTATAATGAATATATATCACGTTTGTTTGGATACTTCTGTAATGGTTGCAGTGCTGCTTGGCTGTGAATGGGTGTGTCAGAGTGAACAGTTCTCAGTGCATCTGTGATACCTTGAAGCACCCTCATTTCTTTTCTTTCTAAAATTACCTGTTGTACCAAAATGCTGTTGCTAAAATCAGGTATATGGACAAAGCCCTTAGAGAAAGGCCAGGGGTACTGTAGGCAAATAAAATATGTCTGAGATGTGTTTAAAACCTTAGTTTTCCCCAAGTCTGTATGTTGTATAAGTATTCTAATCATTTGGTTACCGCCTGCTCAACTGATTTCTTCTTTTATGAGCTGCTGGGGGAGTGTCCTAAAGCAGCAGGGTCTGCACTGACTCTGGGAGTAATAAGTTTTTACAGTGAGACAGAGCAGAAAACTCCATCATCTAGTCTCTAGCATAGTTACAAAAAGCATGTCAAACTTCACATATGACCCACAGGGAAGTTTCTTTAATGGTTTAGGAAGGTATTAGACTATAGCTACAATATATTTTAGCTGGTACACGGTACATTCCAGTGTGACTTTGTAGTCAGTAATGATTTCAAAACAGCAGTTAATAGTAGTTTTATTTTCTTTTTTAAACCGGTGACTTTGCTCTGTATCATAGAGTAGTGGCCATTGCCATTGGCAAATACCTTACTTGAAGACAAAATTCAGATCTGCTCCTGAATTAGAATTTTGATTCTTTCAGTACAGAATTTGGAAAAATTAGAAAGGACCTGGGATTACTGTTAATGTGATCACTAAAGGAAAGATGAGATCTAGAGAGCAGCTGAGAAACTTACTCATCCTGAGTTCTGTGCAGTTGTGACCATACTGTCACTAACACGTGAGTGAGATGTACTATGGTATTGATGTGGTCTTTGTTGTCTAAAGAGTCTGTTGTCTAAGAGTCCAGAAGGATATATAGATGCTGACCTCTTGGTTAATGATGATTCTGGGGGAGATTTTCCCCTGTGAGGATTATGTATTTGTAAAAGTATTTCTCTCAAAGTTTTCCTTGATTAACACAAAGTGAACCCTAGAACTTGACCCCCAAACAGGAAGAAGCTGAAATAGATGTAGTAGTAAAGATGAAATGAAAAGAGGGAGAATGAGTCCACCAGTGGGATGGAGAAGCTTAGCTATTAGCACTGGAGAGGTTGCCAGAGTCTCAGTATGAGGTAAGGTTCTGAGACAGGACTCCTATAGCTATCAGTCAGTCACAAAGGAAGGGACCCACCTGCCTCTTGGCTTATATATCCATCATATAAATTTGTAAATAAAGCAGTTTGAAGAAGCTCTTTGTGCTAGCTTATTTTCACTTCGTCCTTACAGTGTGTATCTTGGCTATTTTCCCAAAGCTGCAAAGTAACTAGACTTTATTAAAGTTCACTTAACTTCCATCATCGTTTAATGGAAAGGTTATATACCTTGAAATACTGCCACTCACAGAGCAAACACATCATGGCAGAGGATTGTCCTGAAGTCTTTGGAGAAACTTATTTAGTGGTGTTCACCACAATGCAGAACAATTACCTTGAAAACAGGAAGTCAAAGAAAAGCTTAATGAGGAAACATAGCATCATACAATTGAGGAAGAACTTTTTAAAAGAAAGGCTTTTAAAACCACTGGTGTCTCTAGCCAAGGTTAAATTAAATTTTCCCCCATACCTCGTCTTTCTTTCCAGAACAGTTCTTTTATAGGCCAAGACTTGAAGACAGTGTTAATATTGCAGTTGTTCATCTAGCACCTAAACATGCATGGAGATTCAGGATGAGATGTCCTGAGATGCTGATAGACAGATATAAACAGCAGAGAGAATCATGAGCTCATTACTGCTAAAATACTTGTAGAAAAGATGGGTTCTCAGTAATTTCATGAAGGTGTAAAAAAAAATGCTTTCACTGAAGGACAACTGCCATTTTAAATGAAAGAACTTAGGGAAGAGAGCAGGAGCATATAGTGAGGAAAAATGTAGATCTCAAAGGCATGTTTGGTTGTATGGCAAGGAACACGGCGGGTTGCAGGAAGCAACTAAAATTAGTTATATAGACAGCATGAAGTCTTGAGGAATTTAAGTTAGAGAAGAAATCTGAAATGTATCAAAGCAAGAACCTGGTGTAAACCTCTGCAGACGATTCCACTAATTTTGATAGGAACTGTCAGGAACAGGGGAAAATAAATGAGGAATAAAAAAAGATAACAGCAGCAATCAAGTTAATGTATAAGAGGATTGGAGCCTATAGATAAGTGAAACATTAGAAAAAGTAAAAACTCTGTTGCTGACTTGGTGGAGGAAAAAGCTCTGGTGAGCTTTGTGGGATATGGGTTAATTAAAAAGTAAAGGGCAAACAATGCAAGATGACAATGTTCTTGCCAAAGAAGAGATGGTATTCTGAGGGAGTGGCTAGACAGCATCAGTAATTAAGTTTGAAAATAAGTTGCTAAGAGACATTGTTTTTAAGGAGAGATTAGATAAGGACAGCCTAGATGTATTTAAAGGATGGTTTGGATATTGGTGCTTGTGCTACTGGGTAAGAAGATGGAGTAGAAGACCTCTGATAACTCTGTTTCTTCTTTGATAAAAGGATAATTTTAGTTCTGAATGTAGTTAACTGGTAGTGGAATACATTGTAGAGAAGCAGGGAGAAAATTATGTAGAGCTTTTTATATAAGAAAAGGATAAGTCAGCCCAAGAACTTAAAAGTTTTTTGACATTCCAGAGATGCTGTAAGAAGGATTCTCCATTTGCTTTCTGGTCATCTTGCCTTGCATTTCTGTTCCTGCGGTAATGGATAAGCGTTTGAAAATGCAGTCAAGATAGAAGATTATAATTGTCAACTTCCTATGACATGGATTCCATTATTTACAAAACATTGATTTTTATTTTATTTTTTTTAAAGAGAACTCTATGTGAGAGACAAGGGAAGGTGTTATGCCAAACTTTCCTCTAAAATGGCTTTTTCCAAGACCAAGGCATGTACATAGTTACCTGTGAACAGTAATTTCAGAGAGGATAATCATGAAACAAACATGACCCACTTTGAAAACAATACAACATTGTACTGCAACAATACACAGTGTTCAAAACACATGAAATTTTAGCATCAGCTGGTAACTGAGAGCATGCTTTATCAAATTTCATTTTTCAGCACTAAACTGAATTCTTAGACTAGAGAAGTTCAAAATTCCACCTGAATTTTGTGAGGAGCAAAATGTGAGGAGCAAGACAGAGATTGGGTTTATCACCAACACATCTCTGATACATACGTCATGGTTGCTACGAAGTAAACCCCACATCCACAGTCTATTTTCTTTGCCTTTACCTGTAAGGGTTTCTTTGTGATCTGTCTGGTGGTTTGGACCGTTCTTCATGGGTTATCGACAACTGTAGGTGTGAAGCCAGTTTGGCATAGCTGCTAGTCATTTTCCAGACTAGACCGGAAGTTCATGTGCTGTTAACACGCAGTTGTATCTCACTCCCAGGGAGGTAATAATTTCAAAGCCATCAGACACTGTAATTGTCAGTGACCATTGTGGCTGCTGCTAATACTGGTGGCAGACAGGACTGTGTCAGTTCAGAATGTTTATCAGTTTGCTCCCTGCCAAATCACAGGCCTCCCTACTGTGGAATCAGCAGTAGTATCAGCAGCAGCTGGCTGTGATTTTCCTCTCTTGCCATGGCTGCTTGGATCTGACCCCACCCAAGAGATGAAAGCAGCTTGTTGCATGAATAAATTTGCAGGCAGTAATGTGAAATGGCAACTCAGAGAAAGAGGGGTTTTCCTTGGAGAATCTTTTCAGTCAGACTGAAAGTTTAGCTAATTGCGATTTAAAGTTCAAACCTCGTGACTGTTTCCTGCCTGACGAAACCTGCAGGCATTTTTGGAGTCTGTGCCTACAATTAAGAACATAATTGAAATCTCTTTTGTACGCACTGGCTTCGGGACTTTCCAGTTCCTCTACATGACAACACTGGGTGCATTATACAAAGCAGCAATCTTATTTCAGTACAATAACCTTCAACGCTCACACTGTGAAACCGAAAAAAAAAAAAAGATGACACAAAGGAGTTGAAGAATAATATACAATTTTAGCAATTACTAACATGGAAGCTCAAGCAACTATGCCAATTCAAAGAAAAAATCACAGATAAGACCTAAATTTTGCTTACATTTGCAGTTTGAAAAATACATTGCTTCACTTTTTTTCTTTCCTTCTATTGATGAGTGAGCTAGGCTCAGTAGCTGGAAGCTCTAAGAGACTGCATTGTATCTTTAAAAAAAAAAAAAGAAAAAATAAGACACAGCAGCTATGGTAAAACTTCTGTCTCTGTTTCTGCTAATGATACTGTTCCAAAAGCAATGTGAGATGGTTAAAAAAGCGGTTGCTAGGGTAGAGGCTGACAGCTGCCTGGGAAAAGGTCATTAGCCAGCTATCATCACATTTAATGTGTGTTTTACTAAATACCTGCTTTTGTAATTAAGAAGCTGTCCTTGACAGAAAGTATAATAGTAAAAAAAATCTGCTGTGACATAGCTTTTGTTGATTATATATGTTTCACAGTGGCAGCATGTTAGCAAAACAAGTTCTCAGAAGTATATTTCCCTAGGGGACTTTTTTATTGTTATTTTTGTTAATATATAGGTGTCTGTAAAGACGCAGGGTGTGGTATGTGTGGGTAGATGTAATGAACAGTTTCTTGCAGCGTTCCCATACTGAAGTTGGAGGTTAACTGGAGCTCAGCGTATTGTCTATGGCCACCCAGGACCCTGTGGGCAGGTGTGAGTGAGCTCTGTCTAGGCAGCAAGCAAGCTGCTATCCAAATCAGGGTCTGAAAGTCAAGCACCAAACTTAAGTTGGCACCCTCTCTGGGAGAACATACCTTGCTGCCAAGGAGGCTTATCAGCAAGAGATCGGTATCACGCTTGCCAGTGCAGCATGACTGCAGCCGTTTTCAGAGAGCAGGCAGAGCCCACATACCCACTCAAAACAGACTAAGCAAGCTGGCAGCGGCTCTTTCTACAGCATGTAAATGCAGTAATTTGACAGTGCTATAGGAGTGATTGTGATGGTAGTGATTAGTTGTTTACCTACTCATTGAGAGGCAGTGATACACTACATCACTGCAGCCAGGTCTTCCCAGCTCCATCATGGTGCTCTGAGTGAAGCTTCTGCACAAAGGAATGTGGAATAGTTAACTGGGCAGGTTCAAGGGAAAGTAGTGTTTACCACTTACAAAGAAACATGTTTCATTAATAATGAAGACACTCAGGGTGAGGCTTGAACTCATCTTAATGTTTTGCTTTCACCCACTTCCCTATTCTTCCTCCTCCTGCTAGATTAGGTGTCCTCCATTAATTTACATGTCCTTTGCCTTTTCCATCATTCACTCAGGCATGTCAGTGTAGAAAAAAAGCCTATTTTGCTAATGAGTCTTCATATTTATATATCTAGGTTTTTGTTCTCTGTTCCGACATATTGCTTATGCATAAATTAGATATATAGGAACATTTAGAACATGGAAATTAAATAATATGTATTCTGTTCAAATAGATTTCTCCAGTAGCAGTGCTATAAAAATCAGATAAAACTTTTATTTGTTGTTCTGACACTTTCATCCTGTTTACTTGTGTGTATGCTATCTATACACATACTTAAGACTGGGAGTATTTGGTTCCTGTTAGACAACAGAGAATGCAAAAGAGATTTTTTTTAAAAAGTTCTTATTCAAGACTTATCTTTTTATGATTAGGGGTGTTTGAAGCTGTTTGGCAAATGAGAACCGACTTAAATATTTTGTCCTACTGTCAAACTTAAGTTCTTTAGGTTCAAGAACTTTAAAATTGCTGATTTAACAGTTAACTGAAGAATGATGTCTTAAATTTAGTCAATTTTCTCTCCTGTTTGAAGCAATACTTCTTAGTGATAATTATCAGCTATCTTCTTGAGATCTTGGAGGTATTTGTACATAAAGGCTTGACACTCTGGGAAAGCTTTGTGCCAAGAGACATAAAATGACCCAGCAAGTCAGAGGAGGAGCCAAGAACAGACCCACTGTTTGTAACCTGAATGTGGGCCACCGGATCACAGTGCCAGAAGGCCATGTGGTGAGAACGTTACAAGTCCAAAGAAGTTTGAGTGCCACTGTGCAGCAACTATGTGTGTCTGGGTGGTACCCAGGTGTATTTTTTAAATGTCCATGTGTTCTTTTGAACAACCTTTTCTGTTTCTTGCACCTATTTACTGTTTTCCCTGCTAATCCATCTCTATGTCTCTGGGACATCTGGCTGAAGCAGTCCAATAAATCTGATAGACTCTTGTCAGCCTGTGTCTGTGATAGAAGGTTACATCCAGTAAAACTTCTGCTCAGCAGCTTAGTCATTCTCAGGCAAAATTAAATGTAGAGAGCAAGTTCTTCTTCCAAGAGACAGGTCTCAGAGAAGACTCAAATTCTCTTATTCATATTTTTTATAATTTTCTTTTGATTTCAGCCTACTCCGCTGGCAAGTCTTACTTCCTGTCTGAGCTGGTTTTGGCTGGGATAGAGTTAATTTTCTTCATAGTAGCTAGCATGGGGTTAAGTTTTGGGTTTGTGCAGAAAGCAGTGTTGATAATACAGGGATGTTTTGGTTACTGCTAAGCACAGTTGCTTACACTGAGTCAAGGCCTTTTCTGCTTCTCATCCCATTCCATCAGCCAGTAGGGTGGGGGTGCACAAGAATTTGGGAGGGGACACAGCTGGGACACCTGACCCCAACTGACCAAAGGGGGTCATGCTCAGCATATAAAGCTGGGGGAAGAAGAAGGGAGAGGGAGACGTTTGGAGTTACGTGTTTGTCTTCCCAAGTAACAGTTCTGTGTGATGGAGTCCTGCCTTGATGGACATGGCTGAACACCTGCCTGCCGATGGGAAGTGGTGAATTAATTCCTTGTTTTGCTTTGCGTGCATGCATGGCTTTTGCTTTACTTATTAAACTGTCCTTATCTCAACCCACATGTTTTTTCACTTTTACCCTTCCAATTCTCTTCCCCCCGTCCTGCTGTGGGGGGTGTGAGCAAGCGGCTGTGTGGTGCTTAGTTGCTGGCTGGGGTTAATCTACAACACTGGCATTGTGTTCAACATCAGGCTAACAGGGCAGGAACATCCAGTGACTTCAGAAGATTGGTATTAACAAAATACCACTCATATTGCACTAGCAAGAATCACTTTGACTTCTTGGGAGGAGCAAAAGCTCTTCTAGCACAGAAAATAAAAATACTTTTCTTGAGTTCTCATATTGAGCTCTAAACTCTTAAAATCCTCTTTTCCAGAATGTAACAAAATCATTTTATAGCCTACAGAGAATAGATACTTGGTGGTTCCAGTTGATCACTGAATGGGCACAGCTAAGATTTTAGAAAGGCAGCTATCCTATTCACAATTCTTGTATTAAAAGCAGTAATAGGCAGATGTTGTGAGAACGTGAGACATCTTCCCTTCTGTTAACACTTTGATGAGAGTATATTTTTATCCAGGTAGTACTTATAACAAGTAGTTTGTGTTTCTGGAGCTGGAGATCTTTCTTTGTCTTTTGTATTTCCTAACAACTCCTATTATTTATATACATGCCTGTGGGTGCCAACCCAGAATACACAATATATTACATACAGAACAATGCGAGACTGGTAAAATGTTGCAACAGTGCCCTTAAAGATCAGTGGAATTTCTATCCAAAACGTTGCATTTGCAAATGAATGAATTCTTTAATTAATTTCCATTGCTGAGTAAAGGAGGAAAAGTTAAAAAGACTCTCTCTACCTGACTACATTACCCTTCAAAATAAAATATAGGCAAAGTTATTTTCTTCAATTGCTTCTATGTTGTCACATTCCCATTTTAAAAATACAGCATAGCCACAGCATTGAAAGTCTTGGGCCCAGCAAGGGTTATATTCATTAATAACCTACAAGAGTGTTGATAACATCCACATCTTCAAAGCTCAAGGTGGGCATTAGTAACAAAATGGAGTGGTCTCTCCTCAACATATCCTACAGCACCTTAAACATTTGAACATTTCAACATCAACATATGTCTGAGATTTATTCCTTCCACTTGTCATCTGCTTGATTCTTCTGAGTACTGTAGAACAACTTGAATTCTTCTTGAAAGAGATTTGATGTCTTATGCTTTCTCAATGTATCACTTCAGAAACACATGGTGTCTCTGATGAAATTCTGTTCTGTGCAATGTTTCTTTTTCTTGCGTTATACGGAGTTCACATAAATATTACAACATTTGGTCTAGAAGGGATTACTGTCTTATCTGTTGTTTCACCAACACATTCAGCACAGTTGGAATCAGGCTGAATGTGTTTAAATTACCATAGAACTTAAAATTTAAACTCTAGGTGTATTTAACAGTGATGAATAAGAACATCCCAGCTAATGAGAAAGAAGTGAACTGATATATATGCTGATAGCAGACAATAACCAGAGTTTTTTGTGATCCTTTGGAAGTCAGTGATCTTATCCCCACCTCACAGGTAGGGAAACAAAGAAAAAGCAAAATGAGTCACTCAGCAACATAGCTGTAAATAAAACATTTTCTTCTAAGTCTCAGCCTGGTGTTCCATGAACAAGATTAGTGCCTCTTTAGTTTGAATTTCAGAAAGCAGATATAAGTACACATACAGGGTTATTTCAGCTGAAATAAGCATTATTATTACTATTATTCATAAGAAAAAAGTCCTTGTGCAAGCATTCTTCTACTGGTGCAGAAGTGAACAAGAGTACAGAGGACCAGAGAGTTCTCTGGAAAGCTGTTATCTTCAAAACAGGAAACTTTCTCTTCAGTTACTAACTGTTTGGTAATCTGTCAGCGAGCTTGGCTATGAAATCCTTACTTGAGCTGGACAATCCATGTGAGAAAACACTCTTTATGAGTAGGAGCTAAGTATTTTCCTAATTTTTGAAACACCCTTACAAGCCGTTGTTTGCAGATCTGCACTGAATTTATTAACAGTACCAGCCAAAGACTTTATTACTCATAGTCATAGTGCTCAGGTCAGGCCAGTTTATCAACACCAGTCACAATCATATTACTGTTGACTCACAGCAATTGCAAGGCAACATATTAAAACCTTTTTTCCACTCCAACATGATACAGATATATCCACAATGATACTCATAGCAGCATAGAATCGTAGAATCATTTAGGTTGGAAAAGACCTTTAAGATCATCAAGTCCACCACTAAACGATATCCCTAAGCACCACATCTCCATGCCTTCTAAATACCTCCAGGGATGGTGACTCAATCACTTCCCTGGGGAGCCTGCTCCAATGATTTACAACCCTTTTGGTGAAGAAATCAAGTCCCAGTGTAAGTCTATCTGTTGCTTTTTGACTTACTGGTTTGGTATCTTGAATTGATTGCTGTATTGGGAGATATCCCAATATCTCCCATCCTTACAGAGCAAATAGTTTTAAGAATCAGCTGAATTAGCAGTGTTTGGGGAATCAATGTATTAAGGTGTGTCTAAAACATGCTTTCAGACTGTTCAAGAAACGCAAATGGGATCTATACACAATGTCTGCTAGCAGATCATCTGGAAAAGTGGTTCCACGCTGTGTCAGCTACTTCTGCTGTTCCTAAGAGAGATCTCTGCTATGTTTAAAGAGCTTTCCCCTTTTATTTTTTACAAGTACCTGATGAGATCTTCTTACTTCTGATTTCAGAGTCCTTTATCGGCTTGCTTTCCTTTTCAGCTCTGATAAAGGTTACTGGTCTCAGTCCCTCTTTTGTATTGTATATAGCTCTCTTAATACTTACTGTCACATGGTAATAGTGGGCCACACACGATTAGTTTTTTGCTTTGTCTAGTGTATTTGACAGACAATGAATTTTGCTTCAAGAATCTAAGTAGTTTCCTTGGGAGAAGAAGAAACAACTTGTAGTGCTTTATTAATAATAAATTGCTACCTATCTAGGATTTTCTATTTATTAAGATGGTTTATTCCTGATTTGCTATTTGAATTGACTTCTGCTCAGAGTGAATCTGACTTCATGGTGTTTTCCAATGTCATGAAACTCACAGTAACTGAACTGAGGTCTGTCACTGTATGATTTGCCATTCAAACCTTGATTTAATTATGGACCTTTTCATAAAATCCAACTATTTCTTTTTAAAATAGAAGATTATTAGAATCAAAGCAGAATCACTGGCTTCACAATGATTCCAGCACTTCTGGGAGACAATGAGTCTTTGCTACTTAAGAATGATTACATTCAAGTAGTGCATTGCCCATACATATCTCCACTGCGTAAATATATATAGATTTAATGTAGTATATGAATTCACAGAATATCAAGGCTACACTACCAATGCCAGTTTGCCATTCTTCCTTCATGCAAGTGAATTTTCACTGCCTTTCATGAATTATTAAGTTTAAATAATCTTTAAAAAAAAATGAAAAAATATATAAAACCAGAGTCATATCATTATTCTCACCACATTTGTGATAGCAACAGCATTGTGTACATACTAATGTTAATTGCAAACTCTAGTTATTAAGCATACCTTTTTACTAAACCAATTATAAAAGATTCAAAACTAAGACTGTAAGAATTATTAAAGAAATTTAACTGAACATTTAGCTTGGGATACAAATAAGCTTCATGCATCTTGGGAAGGTTTCTTGCTAGGTCAGTATTTTCAGTATAAATCTTAAGATTCTTCAATGAATGGATAGAGTCCATAGTCCAAAAAATGGAAACATTTTGCCACCAAATATTCCAGTCGAAGTTTCCTGCTGGCCTAGGCATTCTCATTACAATCTATGGGATCCTTCTGGTATTAGGGAAAAAACAGGGAGTAGTGGATGTGACAGTGTTCTTTTCCGTCATCAGAAGCTTGCACTGATTCAAGGTAGTGTAAGAGCTTTCCTACTGATTTCTATAGATTCTAGATGAGATTTGATTAAGTAGATTGTGTTAATCATTAGTGATCATTTCCAAAGGTATCTTTTTGTTTGAATCATACTTCAGATCCCAAGCCAAGTCTTTCTGCCAATGAAAATCTTAAGTTTGGTTTTTTTTCACTCTTAATCTCTCCCAGTATTTCCAGAGTAAAATTTCAAGGTCTTCAACAAGTGAAAATGAAATGTGCATTCATCATCCATCCCTCTGTTGAAAATGTACTTATGGCTGGGTACTTCTTGTGTTTTTATGGAGAGGAACACATTGAGATCAACCCACTCTCCATCTCTGAAACTGCAGTAGCTTGTACACACAGCTGGAAATGCAACTTTCATCTTTCATTATTTCCTGTGAATTAAGCTCTTCAGACTTCAGATATTGTTTTCTTCCAAGATTGTTTCTTTACTGTCTCTTTCATATCCAGCGTTTCTGATCTCTTCAAATCACAGCATTTGTAAGGTCTTGTGGATAACAATGACCAGACAGCACTGCTAGCAGAAGTTACTTAAAATTGCACTGTGGAAAGAAATCGGGGTTTCTGTGTAACATCACAAAGCAAGCCAGCTGCTTTTTGCTAACCATTGATTTTAATAAGTAACTCCCTTCAGTTTTTGGTTTTGATTTGATTACCATTCATCCAGTAATTTGTTAGGATTTAGAACCCTTCCATATTCTGGAGACCTTCACAATGCAGATGATACTATACCTTATTTTTGTGAAAATCACAAATATTCAAAAGTATTATTTTATCCATGTTTAAAACTGCAAAGTTACATACAAATGCTATATTCTTAATCTGAGGAATCTGAATTTATTATGAGTCATTAAATTATGCATTACATTGGAAGTTTCAGTTCTCCAGTTTGGTTTCTATCAGGACAAATTAAATAGATTATTGGAAAATATTTTAATCAATATGCAATTACCAACTATGATCCCTGATATTGTACTACTTTGTACTATTCTGTAAGGTATCTCCTTGTAAATTTGTACAAGCAGCTTCTGCAAAAAGTTTGGTTTTCATCTTAATTTTCCCAGACATTTGAAAAAGAATGGAGAGGCATTATGAAAGAAACTGGGAATGAGTTCACCTGCATTGTGGGGAAGCTGAGTTGGAAATAAGTACTGATATCTCCTGTTTGGGCAGTCCTCTTCTGCCATTAGTTGTTACTAGGAAGTGTGTATGGGTCATTTGTCCTTTGACATGTGTTACATTGTGAGGCATACTCTAAGCAGGCACCTTCTTTTCAGTATGTCTGCCAGACTAATGTTATCTTTTTTTAACTGGCTGGCTTTCAGAACTTTCAAAAAGATTCTTGGGGTTCCTTTCTCTCTTGTTTTCTTGCCAAGTTGTGTTGTTAAAGCCAATAGATGTCCTTCTTCTTATTCAATTACTTTTTTTCTCTTTTTCAGTTTTGATCACTGCTTTTTTTTCCATAATGAACTTACTGTACAAATGAGTTTAAAATGTTGAGAATAGTTATTTATTTATTAGAGGTTTCCTGTATAACTCAGAGGAGCAAAGGAAATATAAAAAGCATGTTTTTTTAGTTTAGAAATTGTTTACCAAAAAATAAAAAACATTTTTGAATATAATGTGAAAAATAGTTTCAAATCACACCTGGTATTATTAATTGAGTAGCATACTGCAAATAATTAAAATTAGAAATCTATAATTTAATTGGATTTGTTAATCATAGGTCTGATTTTGTATTAAGTTCTTATCTAAATAACCACAGAACTAAAATCAGACTTCCTGTGACTTGTCAAATCTTAGGTGGAGGCTGAATGTAAAAGCTTAAGAACACAATAAAATAACAATGCGATAGTTCTTTGCTCTTACAGTATTCTTTATCAGTAAATCTGAAATTGCTTTATTAAGGAGGTTTGCTGCAGAGTGAGGTAAAGAGAGATTAATTGGCTTATCCAGGTTATATCAGTGGATAGATGACAGAGCAGGGAACAGGCATAAGGCCCTTGAGCTCCAGGCTGGGGATCTGTCTGCTGAGCAACACTGTATCTCACCTGCTTTTATCCCAAATGACTAAACGATTTGCTTTCAGTCAAACAATGAAGATCAGGCTCCAGCTATTATTCACCAGCTTTGTTTCATGTATGTTTCTTCACCTGGATTGCATGGAATAAATGCCAACTGATTCAATTCACAGTCCCTGTTTGTTGCTCAGCCTTTGGGGTTAGGCTACTCATTGTACAGCCTGAAGCTTTCATAGTATCGACAATGATGATTATGTTTTCATCATCTCGAGGGGGCATATCTGATAACTGTCTAATTCCAGGACTCTGATTTCACTGCCTGCAGTTTTTCCACTGAGGTGCCGCACAGCTGTGCCATGTTCTAGCGGAGTCTGAAAACATTCAACTCACTATTGGGTGAGTTGAAACTATTACAGAGTGAAACTATTACAAAAAGAATAATATTAATGTCAGCAGCAAGGAAGTTTATCATAAGTGATGACACTGTACAGGCTCACTCAGGATGTTTACCAGAGCAACAGTTGCCAAGCAGATAAAGTATGTTTGCAAGACTCATTAGCAGACTTTTTTCCTCCGGCAACAACTGCTGAGGAATGAAACATATTTCTTGTACTTACTTGCATTTTGAGTGACTCTGTGAATGCTCAATTCACTGATAGTGCCAACCCCCACTTTTTAATATTAGTAGTCAGGAAAGCTAATCAGATTAAGAGACTGGAGGTTTTTGCCCTTTGGTAAATAGATGCAGAGACAACGACTTTGGTAGCCAGTAGGCAGATTCTTTAAGAAAAATTATTTAAAACAACTTGAGCTTTGTCCTACATCCCATTTTCAGTGTGCATTTACTGAAGGAACACAGAAATGTAAGGAATACTTATTAACATTTGGTGAAGAAAGGAGATCCTCCTGCTGCAGTGTATCCCTCTGTTGCTACTGTCTGTATGCCCAGCCACACCTCTCCATTTCATTTCAGAGATCCACCTGAGTGCACTTGGATCACAGGACTAGCATGTCATGAGTTTTTACGTAGTTAACAGCATACAAGCGAGTGCCTTTTCAGCCCAAATTACTAGGTACCCAAATATAACTGGGTTGTAGGAACAGCTTTGGCACAACTTCAAAGAAAGGCTTTATTTTATACCTCTGGATCCATGGAGAGGTTCTTCACTTTCTTGTCACCACACCCAACTACTAAAAATATGTTGTCTCTATTTATAGCAGGCACTCCTTGCAACATGCAAGTAAATCCCTTTTGAAGTGTTTTCCTGGACTTGACTGTCTTTAAAAAGCCAGGTGTGCAGAGTCCCCCTGAATATCAGCAATCTATTAGGGATATGACTATATTTGGTTTTTTCTCTCCCATTAAAATTTTCAAGACTTAGAATGTTTTCCTATGCCAAACTGAAATATGAAATTTTAAAAAATTCTACAGGAAAATTTTGGGCTGGGTTCCTTAAACCATCTTGTATTGCAAACCAAAACAAAACTTGTATTGCAACCATGTAAACATTTAAACTCAACTTTATTAGATTGATTTTTTATTTTGTGCAAACTAATTAAGTTTCAAAATAAAAGGCAATTTCAAACGGAAAAACAAACGCCTTGTTTTGCTTTATTTAAATGTCCACAAGGCATACTTAAAAAACCGAAAGTATGGTTTATTCCCACTAAATCTAAAAACGTATTTCCTATAAATCATTTTAGGTTTCACAGCTTGGCAATACCCCAGGGAAAGTATTTCATCTGACAGCTCCCAAGAATCTGTGAAGACTTATTTTCACTGTCGCTATTTGGAGAAGCCTCATTTATGGTGTAGGTGGCTTATTTCCAGGTTTGTTTCTCTACTTTCTGTAGAGAATGGTGGCTAGCAGAGCAAGCATATCAGAACTGGGAGAACAGAAAAATATCACCCAGCCACACTAAATGACTATGTTTTTTGATCATTGGTGCTTTTTTGTTGTGATGGTAAAGGACTGCAGCCTCCTAGACACATGCTTGCTTAACTCATGTGGATCCTGCAGAATTTGGCTTGTAAATTTTGATCAATGTGTAGTCATCCCAGTTTAGTGTCCTATTTTCCTTTCCCTGAGGGAAATGAAAGCCTTCCTGAAGCCCTGAGGGATTCAGGTATAGATGTGTTTTAATGATGTTGACACATGTCTATTAGTGGCTGGGGCTGGGATTAATGAATCATTTTACGTAACTAGCAAACAGCTATCCAGTGGTTTTCCTCACTACTGACCAGGGCTTTACTCCAATTTCTGACATAAAGGTGGAAGCCTCTGTATCCTATTACAGTTCTCTGGGCTGCGAATTGCTTTAGTGAATGGTTTTACTAATAGCCTCTAAAGAAATGGTGGAATGCTCAGCAAATAATAATGCCATCCAGCCCTGTGTGTATCGTAGTGTGTTAGGTAATCATGGAATGATATTTTTGCATATTCAGGTTCTCCCAGATGTCAAAATGGTGGTAACTGGGCAATCTCAGTATATCTGTTGACAGAATATCTTGGATCCTGAAATGTTTCATGAATCCATCCTATACAAACTTTTGTACTCAGAGGTCATTTCCTCTAGTCAGGATTAAAATATGCTTTCTTATTTAGCCATGAAGTAATTTTCCTGAGGAACATTTAAAAAACCAAACATCAACTGGACACAAGTCTGAACTGAGAGCCAAGATTTGAACTGTCCAGACCTCCTCGGATAGAATCATAGAATAGTTAAGGTTGGAAGGGACCGTTAAAGGTCATCTAGTCCACCAGCCCTGCAATGAGCAGGGTCTTCTTCAACTTGATCGGTTGCTCAGCCCTGTCCAGCCTGACCTTGAAAGTTTCCAGGGATGGGGCATGTACCACCTCTCTGGGAAACCTCTTCCAGTGTTTCACCACACGCATCATGAAAAATTTCTTCCTTGTATCTAGTGTAAATTTGCCCTATTTTAGTTTAAAAGCATTACCCTTTGGCCTATCACAACAGGCCCTACTAAAAAGTCTGTCCCCATCTTTCTTATAAGCCCCCTTTAAGTACTGAAAGGCCTCAATAAGGTCTCCCCAGACCCTTCTTTGCTCCAGGCTGAACAACCCCAACTCTCAGCCTGTCCTTGTAGGAGAAGTGTTCCATCCCTCTGATCGTTTTTGTGGCCCTCCTCTGGACACGCTCCAACAGGTCCATGTCTTTCCTGTGCTGGGGGCTCCAGAGCTGGACACAGTACTCCAGGTGGGGTCTCACCAGAGCAGAGTAGAGGGGCAGAATCAAATCCCTCAGCCTGCTGGCTACACTGCTTTTGATGCAGCCCGGGATATGGTTGGCCTTCTGGCCTGTAAATGCACATTGCTGGCTCATGTCCAGCTTTTCATCCACCAGTACCCCCAAGTCCTTCTTGTGGAGGCCTCTCTCTATTCCTTCATCCCCCAGTTTGTACTGATACCGAGGGTTGCTCTGACCCAGATGCAGGACCCTGCACTTGGCCTTGTTGAACCTCATGAGGTTCACACAGACCCATTCCTCAAGCTTGTCCAGGTCCCTCTGGATGGCTTCCCATCCCTCAGGTGTGTCAGCTGCACCACTCAGCATGGTGTCATCTGCAAACTTGCTGAGCGTGCACTTGATCACACAGGAAAGACATGGACCTATTGGAGCAGGTCCAGAGGAGGGCCACAAAAATGATCAGAAGGATGGAACACCTCTCCTATGAGGACAGGCCGAGAGAGTTGGGCTTGGTCAGCCTGGAGAAGAGAAGACTCCAGGGACACCTTTTTGCAGTCTTTCAGTACTTAAAAGGGGCTTATAAGAAAGATAGAGACAGACTTTTTAGTAGAGCCTGTTGTGATAGGACAAAGAGAACAGTTTTAAACTAAATGAGGGTAGATTTAGACTAGGTATAAGGAAGAAATTTTTCACGATGCGTGTGGTGAAACACTGGAACAGTTTCCCAGAAAGGTGGTAAGATAGCCCATCCCTGGAGACATTCAGGTTGGATGACACTCTGAGCAACCTGATCTAGTTGAAGATGTCCCTGCTCATTGCAGGCAGGTTGGACTAGATGACCTTTAACGGTCCCTTCCAACTCAAACTATTCTATGATTCTATATTAACAGTACTGTTTGCAATATGGATCCCTGAGGGATACCACTCATCACCAATCTCCATCTGGACACTGAGCTGTTGACCCTTACTCTCTGGATGTGACCATCCAATCAGTTCCTCATCCACTGAACAGTCTACCCATGAAATCCATGTCTCTCCAGTCTGAGATCTCCAGATCTTAGGAATCATATGGCCCAATGTCTAGAACTGCCTGGAGTGAAACTGCAGTTACTAGGAGTCTCTTTTAAACAGGTGTTAATCTGTTTCCAATATGCCACTTTTCTCTACTTCATTATTAGCATGCATTAAAGCAGGTCCTAATATTCAAAATGTAGGTATCAGTGATAAGCAATGGTTGTTCCTGTTCAGAAGTGTCAGTACAAGATTAAGTAATCTGTGATTATAAGGAAACATTTACCCATGTATATCTGCCTAGAGCTTGAAATCTGTTTAATAAATTTAGAACAAAGTTCTTACAATAAATGTAAAAACTATATTCCATTAAAGCAAACAGAGTATGAAAACTACCTGCACCATCAACCCCGTAGTTCTGTCACTGTTTTCAGCCCCAATTTATCATGTCCTGGTGACCTATCAATCATCTTGAACCGCAAACCGAAAAGGAAAATCCCCATGAGAACAGCACACTAACATTTCCTGGTTGCCATGCAATGCAGACTGTGGTTTTACCAAGAAGTTTGTTAAGAATCTTGTGTCTAAGTATTCTCCTACAGGTTTATGTTTTAATGGGGGCAGGGTTTTTGCAAGTCTTCCACTTAATTTGCTTTGATATATCTCTGCAGTTGTTGAAATAACATTTTTTAATATAAGACAGCATCCACCTTGAGAATGAAATCTCTGGGTATTGTCTTGAAAACAATGAAAAGCAGGGAGCAGTGCATGAAACATCCATACAGTAGATCAAAAATCTTTATGGAAAATTGACTCCAGTGGCAAGAGATTGCATGAGTCAGTGCTACTCATTGTGTGAAAGGGTTGCAGAACCAGGGTGGAAATGGAGATTGCACCTGGCTTCTTACTGTGACAGCTTCTAACAAGCCTCTAGTATTCATAATCAGGGTGTAACTCACACTTTCATGAAATGACAGTGTTCTTTGGTCTGCCTCAGCCAGTTCTATCACACCAGTAGGCTCCAGCTAGGAAATTTTCTGTGGAACTGGAGTTAGTGATTTTGGATGAAAAGTATTAATTGAGCCTGGTTTAGATATGTGAATGGCAAGAGCAGCGAAGGACTTGCACACAGCTGCTTGAGACAGAGCACCAGAAATCCCAGGAAAGACACACAGAAACGGCCTATGTGAAAGTTAATGTTCTCTATGCTCATAAAACTCAGTGCAGGCTTAGAGTCATTCCATGGCTTTGGGTTGAGTCACCCAGGTCTTATGGTCTGGATGACATTAATGATGATGACAATTCAGGAATGTCTAGTACTTTTTGCCTTTTTTAAGAGCTATTATTAAACAATTTTGTCTTTAAGCTGTAGCACATCATGTGGATGTTAGGGAAAGATCATGGCCTGTCAGCCCCCAAAGCCTGCCAGCTATAGGAAAAGACAGAAGGGAAGATTTGGGTGGTGTTTGTGAGTCCACTGTGAGTCCATTCTGAATCAGCTCCTTTGAAACTTCAAAAGGGTTGAAAGGATCAGTAACAGTTTGGCACACAGTAGGGGTTTTGCATTGCCTTATCTCTTGAAACAGAGAAAAAATCCATCTTTTGCATAACTGTGTTAAAAGCAACTAAGTAACATCAACATAAAATTAATGGATTTGACCTTCCTGCACTATGAGAAAAGGTGGAATATGTGTTTAGATTTGGATATGGCAATCATGTTTCTTCCTTTAACTCAAAATTTGTCTACAAGCCTCAGCATGGAAAAAAACATTTAAGTTGTTAATTTAGTTTAGACCCCATCTTTTATTTTTGATAAGTTTTGCAATTGATATGACTAGAAATATTTTCATTAATTCAGTTAAGGGTCCCCATTGTCTGGAAGTTAAAATATGAGACCATAAAGTAAGAACTCTGAGTTCCATGACAGCTCTGGGCAGTGTGCTCTGTATCTGTATTTTGCCATTTCTAAAATGTGGTAATTATTGTCTTCACAGAACAGGTGCTGGGTTTATGCAATTTGCTTAGACTGTGAAATGTCGTGTGAATTTTAGGTACTGCCGTAGTCCTTTTTGCACACATTCTGCTTCATGAACAGTGTAACAGCATTTTTAATAGTAGGTGTAGAAGGTATCATCAAAATAAAAACAGAGCATGCTGTCTCAACATTACTTTAGAGCAAAGTGCCAACTAGTTGGATGGCCTCAAAACCAATTTTGAGAATTGGATTGCTACATTTTTGCCAGGGGTTTCCTGGACACCCACATGATCTCCCATGCTGTATGAGTGAGGCTTCCTGGGAGCTTTGTCCCTTCTGTGTGTGCATGCAGTGCAGTTGGTCAGCACATGTGTAATAAGCCTGATACTTCCCAGAAGTGCACTGGTGTACAGTACATACTCTGTAGAGCCAGACTGAGCATTTCCATGGAAAATGTACATGCTTGTAACTGTAGCCCACAAGTAGTTCCAATAAGCCTATTTGTGTAAATAAGCCTATTCAACAGTTGGAGTTTAAGGAATTGTCTGCTTAATAAGTGGGATTCTGACTACGATTGGATGTCTGGGTGACTGGATCTCTGTGTGGTCATGGAACATATATTGTAGTCTTTTAAAACCATGAATGGGCTGAGGTTTGATGACAGCTGAATCAAATTCACTCTAAACAAAAGTGAACTTCACAATATTTCAGTGAGTCTGGGATGAGCTGCGAAATTCAAATGCAACCCAAAAGCAAGTGGATGTGGTGTCTCCTTTCACAGCAAAAGTTCTTCAGAAATTAGCCCAAAGTTATTGGAAGAGATGTTGATGTTCCAAATAAATCTAGTTCCAAAATCACTAAGCTTGTTACTTTTAAATAATCAAATAGATCTCTGTGATCTGATCCCTGAATTTAATATTAAATCTTGGGCTTTACACGGTATGTTTAATTATTAACAAACTTAGGCCTGCCCTGTTCTACAAGGCAGAGAGAATCAAGAAGAGAAAAATGAAGTGAAGCCTTTTTCCTGTCTAGGTCATTTATGCTTAATACAGATACTTGGACAACTTACAAAATAATTTCATGCTTTGAATATGGAACATTCAGAGCCAAAGTAGGAGTTACTCACATGGCAGCTGTGAGAGCAGTTCCATCCCATAGCAGTAGTTGTGGGCCACATCCTTCTGTGCAGAGTAGCTATTCGTTGTGTTGTCGTAAGAAAACATCTATTGGGATCTGCAACCTGAACGTCTGTTGACTACATTTGTGACTTGCAGGTACACATGGCAATGGCTTTTCAGCATGTAGTGCTGTTCAGTGAGGGGCATGGCCACAGAAGTTCTCTAGGTCATCAGCTATCGGCTATCCCCAGGACATGTGCACATCTGTGTCTGGCACTTGTGGAACCACTGCGACTATTTCAGAATCATGTGTGTGAACTTGCTGAGACTATCATTCTATGTTAATCCACTAGCCTCTCCTCAGACTGTGAAACTCAGCCCTGTTGCAAGACACTAAGTCATTGAGGAAAGAAAAATGCATTTGTTAGTGACCTTCCACGCAGGTTCCTCATTCTTGTCTTCAAAACCTCTCATGACATGGCTGTCGTCAGAGAAATTGCAAGAGAACTATTTTTCTCTGGAAGAAAACAGCTGTGTCAAAATAAAGGCACTTTGAGAAAACATGTTAGTCTTGCATAAATTTTACAAAACTAAAAATTATGTCCTCTTGGTATTTTTTAATAACATATGATAATAAAAATATTAAGAACTGTAATCATCAAGACTGTTAAACAGCTATGAAATATATATAAATTTTGTCAACATTACATGTTTTTGTCAGCCTAAATAACTGGGGAGGTCAGTGGAAGAAGAGATAGTTTTTGCATTCTTTTTGTGGAAAGAAAATCCAAGTAACCATAATGATTAATGCGGTTCACAGAATCAGAATCACAAAATCACTAAGGTTGGAAAGGACCTTCAAGTTCATTAAGTCCAACTATTAATCCAACGCCACCAAGCCCCCTAAACCATGTCCTGAAGCGCCACATCCACACGTTTTTTGAATACTTCCAGAGATGATGACTCCACCACCTCCCTGGGCAGCCTGTTCCAATGCTTGACCACTCTCTCCATAAAGAAATTTTTCCTAATATCCAATCTAAACCTCCCCTGGCACAACTTGAGGCCATTTCCTCTTGTCCTATCACTAGTTACTTGGGAGAAGAAACCAACACCCACGTCACCATAACCCCCTTTCAGGTAGTTGTAGAGAGTGATAAGGTCTCCGCTCAGCCTCCTCTTCTACAGACTGAACAACCCCAGTTCCCTCAGCCGCTCCTCATCAGACTTGTGCTCCAGACCCCTCACCAGCTTCGTTGCCCTTCTTTGGACACGCTGCAGCAACTCAACGTCCTTCTTGTAGTGAGGGGCCCAAAACTGAACATAGTATTCAAGGTGCGGCCTCACCAGTGCCAAGTATATTGCCTGTGGTAAAAGTATTTAAGATTGGATGTACAGCTTTTGAGATGCTTTGGACAAGCAGTCATCAATACTATTGGACTCCTACCTATGCTGTGAATAATGGTTGTCTTCTCATACACCATAGAGTCTGGATCTAATCTGGTACTTCATCTTCTTCATTGTTTTCTGCTACCTGTGTAAAGGAACATGCCTTGCAGTTTACACTGAGTAGACACACTGTAGATAGAATAACCTCAGTTTATCAATGAACAAAAGCAATTGAAGGAAGGGTTCACGCCTTGATTATTATCATTTGCATTGACATCTATGCTATAGAAGAAAGTAGACTGTCAAGCAAAAATGACATTAGGAAAGTTGCTCATTATTCACATAGAATGTGACGATGCAAATATGCATGAATTGCATTTTGGGTTTTCTAGGAAAACAGTTATTATACGGCATCTTTTATTTCAAATAGATGGTACGGACACCCGTTTCTAATATTTGGAGAAGACTGGTCTATTTTTCCCTTTCTGCATGTGGAGCTCCCATTAAAACTAAGATAAACATGAGTCATGCTCCTCTCTTCACTGGGAATAATAGGCTACTCCAATTAAGTATGCTTTGTAGTTGTGATTCTAGTCTGGAGTTGCAAACACTTTTTTCTCTTGATGGAAAGGTGGGACAGGAACAAAGTTAATTCACATTGTTTTGAAGCATCCTGATCTTTCCCCATTTTCTCCATGCACATGATTATTCTTATTTGTATTATTACTATTACTGTTATTATTTTTATTATTGTTATTACTTTTTTCTTAGCATTTCCTGTCAAAAAAAGATGATAAACAAATGTTTATTTTTCCTCTAATTTTACTCAGTCACAGACTTTCCTTGGATTATACTATCTTCCCATTGTGCCTGTTGCATTGTGTAGGCAGTATCTTTCCAACATAAAGATTAATGTCATCTCAGAGCCTCTAGCCCTTATGCCTTTCATTCAGTGTCTGTAGTGAATTGTATGAGGCGCTCCCTTCCCATAGGCTTTGCATGTACTACTTGTTCAGGTTCCCAGGCTGAAAGCCAGAAAACAAATTGCACAACATAACTATGGCACCTAAAATATTTTTTATTTTATTTTATTCATTATTTTTATCCTTATACTGCTTGTCATTGAAAAGTACTTCTATGTGCAAACCTTTACAGTATTATTAAATTAAAATATGTCTAAAGTCATCTTTCAACATTAAATAAGCTTTCTGCTGTACATATTGAAACTCTGACATGGGTTGGCAGTAAGATGCTTTTGTGTGAGCATGAGCTCAGCAAGAGGAAGCCTTTCAAAATGGAGGAAAATACTGTCAAGACGAATGAACAGGGAATGAGAAGTTTATTCATGTGAGCTCTTATATAATGTCTATTTGATGCATCTCTATCTGCCCCAGTAGGCTAAGTAAGAAGAGCTTAAAGATTATCTTTCACGGAGTATTTAACAGCATGATGTTTTTCTAGTTCAGAATACCTGTGCAGCTCACTTAGGTTTATGATCTCGGGTAGATCATGCAACATCAAACCAATGCAAGCTTTCTGCTTTTGTCTTACTAATAATAGGAACATGTTTCTTGAACTAGTTCTGAAACTGTGGATTGACATATATATTCATTTAAAAGGATTCACTGTGAAGAAATCACAATGACATAATTAAGGAACCTTATGATCATAAAGGCTCTGATTATACGCCATTTCATCTTTTAAAAATTCTGTTATGAATGAAATATTTTGTTTCCAAATACATTTGAATATTCAGTTAGTTTTGCAGTAATGTGGCTTTCAAGACTTTCGCAATGTATTTACATCTTCTGCATGTTATTGTTAATGGTATGTTAAAAGTGCTAGATACTTCACAAAAACACGTTGTATTGCTATTTTTGGAACGGCTGAAGATTTGGCTTGTGTCTCAGGCCAAAGAAGGAAAGTGTGAAGAAGGTGATTGAAAGTGCTAGCTTGCTTTCTGAATGATTTGGTAGCTGCTACTTGTTGCTGGTTTGCATTGAACACGCTATACTTGAAAAGAAATAATTTCCAGGTCTTCGGTGAATCATTAAGTCCAACAATTTATATTTCCTTTTTTCCTTTTCTTTCGATAAAAGAATTCAATGTAAGTTGCAGATACGGAGGAGTTTTTCATGTTGAGAAAAATGGTCGCTACAGTCTCACGCGATCTGAAGCCGTCGAACTCTGCAGAGCTCTCAATAGTACCTTGTCAACATTAGAGCAGTTGAAGAAGGCTCATGAACTTGGATTTGAAACTTGCAGGTAGAAAAGTTCTTGAAAATATATTTTGACAAGTACATCCATCCATGCTATTGTGTAATAATTACGGTTGACTTCATATACCTGTTAATTAGATGGCTGTATCAGTCCTCAACTGAGTTATATTCTGTGATGAACAAAACATCTTTGTGCATGTGTATGTTTGCTCTAGGTTTGGTAATAAATAAGTCCTTGACTGTATATACATTTTACCAATTATCTTTAAAAAATCATAACCTCTTACAGATAAAATCTAAAGATAAGAAAAGATTCACAGTATAATAAGCTAATTAGGAAGATGTTCAGATCATACTGTGTCACTGACTAATTGGTAAGATAAGTATGTGAAAAGTATTTATGATCTGATGTAAGGTCATTGACTGAAGATGTACAGTATAGGGAACTCCGTCTTGTCAAGAAACAGTAAAAAGCAGCAAGTGGTATTGTGAGGGATGAACTCCTGACATCCCAGTGAAAAAATGGCCATGGTATTAGTGCATTCTTATAATCTGTGAATGGAGAAGTTTCAGACAACAGCCATGAAAATGGTTAAAAACCCCAAACCCGCATTGTCAAATGACTTAATTACCCTCTGTAATTAATGATGTATATAGCAACAAATGCGGATAATACAGACTCTTCAGTTTAGCAAAAAATAATAAGACAGAGAGACTGGAAGTTATTCACAGAAAATTTCGGATTAAAAAAATTGAGTAGTAATATAACAAAATACGTAAGTATAATAATTATTGGCTGAAACAACTTACAAGGTTTGTAGTAGATTCTGTGTCACACCAAATTTTCATCAAGATGAAATATTTTCCTCAAGGATGCCCTCTGTTCAAACAGTATTCAAGTCAGGACAGTCCTATGGTTTGTAAATATGTCAGACTAGATGATCATGTGATCTAGCTTTACAAAACATGTAACAAACTTATTATACAAGTCATCCTAAACATCATATGCAGAAAAGAGACTGAACTCAGGAGCTGTATATTTGAAGTTTGTTTGGGTTTTGTTTTTTGTTTTTTAAATTAAATAACATATTCATGTTGGAAAACCATTATAGAGTTGAAATAAATTTCAGTAGATTTTCAACTTTATTACAATCTAAAATAAACAGCAAATACGGAGAAATGGGATTTATCTTCTAACTGACTGGAGTAGAAATGTTCAGTGGACATTTCTCCAAAATTTTAAGACTTTCATTCTGGAACCATTAGAAATAGTACTAGCATCAATACTGTTTGCAACTATTTCCTGTGAATTATTTAATTTCAGTTTATTTGGTGGTGCTTTACTTTTTTAATGCCTAATACATGAATGTTCTTTTCCACTGGCTTGCAAGCCTATGAGAATTGAATAAAGCTCTTTTCAAATTAATAGTATCCACACGAAGTAATTTGTAATCATGGAAACATACATGTGCATTGCCTTGAAAACATTCTTATACATATAAATGTCATGCACTGCCGTTGATGACAGCACATGGCATGTTCATTTTCACAAGCATTATGCCCTGCATAGTGGTGAAGGAGGTGGACAGTAATTCCAGGGAGCAATGGATGGACAATTCTTAGAAGATTCTTCCATAAGAAGTGGGAATGTTGTTTAAAATAGTACCACATAAAAACTAGAGGCAATTCTTTACTCTGAGGGAAGTATGACATACTCTGTGTAACATAGTAGGCATGTTCTTTCTCTAACATTAGCATATGAACATACTTAGCATTCTGAATTGTCCAGCACTACACAATATGTAGAGACTAAGGATCAATTCCTATCTAAACGCCTAGGGGTAGAGGTTTCTAGCACTAGCAGTTATGGGTATTCTGTAATGTGGAAACTCCTTTCTGAAGTTAAAATATAAAAATAATTGAAAGAAGGAGTAAAGGGAACTGTTTCTTGCCATTGGGAGCTGTAGTTTTTCATTAATGTTACAATTCTCCATAATTCACAGTTTAGCAGAGGACAGACTTAGATATGTAAGGCATGTAGTTAGGATTCCTTTCTCCCTTCTGGACAGCCCTCCCACCTTCTTACTTTCATTTGTTGATCCTGTGCTAGAAGTTCCTGTCAGTAAAGCTAGGCTCTTATCAAGCTTGAGTAGTTGAGAAGAATTATTCTGCATATAATCATCAAAATAATATGAGGAATGGTAAGTGAATAAAATGATTGAACAGACCATAACACAAGTAGGTGATTAATGGATTATACAGTGTCAACATCATAGGTTCAGTTGGAAGTGTGAGTAAAGCAGTATATAATTCCACCGACAAGAGAGTTTCAGAATTGCAAGCATCTGCACATAAGACATGTAACTGGAATGGGGCTCACAGATAAAAAACTGCAAAGGTATGAAATTTACTTCTCCCTGATAAATTGTACTCTCAAGAAGTAAAACAAAACACAAACCAAATCCCCGTTCTTTCTACCATTCTATCACACCTCCCAGCTAAATACATTGGCATTAATCAGGTGGTACACGATTGCAAAATAGTAATAATGCATTGTGCATTATGTAGCTCTGTTAACCACAGTCTTCACTGAAATATGTGAGCTCTGTACACAATAGCTATATTGTTCAACTGAAAGGTACAGTAAGAATTTGTGGATGAATGAGTGTTGTATCTGAATATTTTACTAAGCTGTCAGCTTTAGCAGAAAGTGATGTGTCTTACAATCATTCTCTAAATTTGCTCACATACTATAAATTGAGCCCCCAACATTTCTGTGTGAAATGTCACTTGGCAGTACGTTATGCTCAAAACAATGAAAATATGACTCCCTGAAGAGAAAAGAAACCAGTCTTTAGTGTCAGGTAATACAACCTCACACTGAATAAAAAGTGCGCTTGCTTCCCAGTCCCTCACTTTCACTGCCTTGTTCTGGAAGTGATTGTCCTAGCTAATAAGATGCTCATTTAATTAAAATGGGTTTAGCTCTAGAAATTATATGCAAAATGGTGTTCAGTGCCTGGAGACTGATATAGCTGAATATGAGAAAGGAACACCCTTCATATACAAAAAGTATGCATAAATGCAAACGTGTGTACTTTTTAAAAATAATTTAAGATGAAAATAATGGTTTCTTCATAGCTTCCTCATGTTTGAGGTATCTAGAACATTTATTCTATCTTCTATAATATGTAATATGTTGGTTCCTCCTCTGTTCTTAACAGGTATGGTTTTGTAGTGGGGAATATTGTTATCCCACGAATCAATCCCTATCATCTTTGTGCAGCAAATCATACTGGCATTTACAAACTTTCAGCAAACACAACTGGTCGATATGATGCATACTGTTACAATATGACTGGTATGTATATGCTTTTATGACATATTTTAGATATAGATTAACTAACAATAACATGTAATCTCATATTTAAGGTACTGGACTGAAGGTTTCTGTATTACATATCATCTATTTTTCAGCTGAGAAGAAATACATTTTGTCAGCCTCTAGAAGTGTATCTATAAGACCAGCAATGAATTTGACCCATTTTGTCATTAGTGTGTTTTGAACTAAACCATTTTCTGCCCTTGGTACTAACTTACTAGCTTCAAAATGGTTCATTATAATGGCTTAGTGCAGTGAACCACTGCAGCAGTGAATCTGAAAGACATAACTGTTGTAGGCGATGGTGCTTAGCTCTTCTGTTCATGCACACATGATATTCTATAGTGAACAACAGTTATTTGTGTTAAGGGATGCTAGGACTGGCTGCCGTCTGCAGCAGCTCCAAGGCCCAGGGTGGCCATCCCAGGCCCATGGACGTGGCTTCTGCTCTCCTGTTTGCTGGTTCATACAGTATTTGCTCTAAGGCAAATCTCCATTCAGACATTAGGCAATTAGATAGCAATGCAGGTCAGAAGCAGACCGCTTTCTTCTAAGGTTTTGAACTTTTTAATAGTTGGAAATACTTTACTAAATTATTAGGAAAATGTAGATAATCTTGTGACAGTTGCAGAACACAGTATTTGAAGATACAATCTGGACTAACTTGAAGTGTCTTTAATTTCAGTAGATTATTACATTTACAGTGGAAATGGACAGATCTTACAGAAAGCTGTAGGCAAAACTCATTGATGATTTGAGTGGCAGTAACATTTTTAAATTTTGTTCTTGGTGGTCATATCATTAAAAATCACCTTTGTATTGTCGTAGTATCAGGTTATCTGCCATCCCCTATCACCCACGGATGACTCTTCTGCTACAGCGATGTTCATCACCACCAGAGTTTATAACTCCTCCCAAGTCTTACTCTCTTCCAGCACTATAAGCGTGTGGCTCACACACTGGCCCTGAGCGTGGCACTGCAGCCCACTGAAGCAAGGAGTGCTCACCAGACCAGGGCACACACTGCCTGTGCAGAGCCCTCCATGGAGGGGATGGGGTCCCTCTGGATAAAAACGATTAGAGCTGCCACTGACATCACGACAATGGGGCTGTCTACATTGAAACTGGGTTATAAGGCTATTTTAACTAAAGTTGATTGCAAGAGTTTTCTGGAATGGTTATGGAAATGGAGAATCTTGTTAATGGACAGAACAATCTTGAAGTGTCCCACCATCTGGGAAGGAGCAAAAAGGGAACGTAGGTAAACCAGTGAATAACGTTTAGTTTGGAAATTTGTTTTCAATTGTCCATATCTGAAGCTGACATTTTGTGATTATGTACAATTAATACGGGTATACATGACTTTTTTCTCAGTTTTCTCAAATTGATATTTTCTCTTTTTGTTCTTTTACAGAAACAAGGGACAAAGCATGTGAGCCAATTGAAAGACTAGATACTTCTTTCCTCAATAATCAGGGTGAAATAGGTACTGTATTGATTAGAAAGACCTGCCACTTGTTTAATTTTTAGGATCTGGTTATCTCTTTTTACATAAACAATTGCTAATGTTAAAAATCAAGCCAAACATAAGAAAAAGTAGTCAAGAAATGTTCAACAGCAATTCAAGCAATTAGTCACTTGTCTTCTTCTAAATCCTGTGGACCTTCATTTGTCTCAAGGTGCTACCAAACATTTTTATATAGGTATTTTACATTTTTTAGCACCGCGGATCTGCTAATGTTTCTTTGACATATAGGACTTTGCATAAGATAGTAACCCTTCTACTTCTCATTTGAGCTGCTGGTTAGAAAAGCAGCTGGAAGTGGAAAGAACCTCTTATAATAAATTATTTGTCCCAACTGTAAAATTCTGATTGACTTTACAGAGGCCAAGGTTTTATGTTCAAAATCAAACTGTCTGATTAAAATATCAAAATATTTGATGCAGAGTAGGCCCTATATGTTTCACAAATAAATACATTAGCATATATACATTAGACATAGTTTAGTGATGTATGATCTAGGCAGAGTAGATAGGATGGCAAAAATGGATGAACTGATATAAATCCACAACTGTTTATCTTTTTGTTATAGGACTTAAATTGTTTAGCATTACTGAAATATAACTATGTATGTCCTTGATATTATCAACTGCTTCACTTCCTCTTTCCAACAGTCATTGACAATGCAGATGGCTCACGTTACAATGCAGATGGTACACGTCATAGCGGAGAGTCTTCAACCTCAGGTGCGGATGATGAAAATGTAGGTAGTGGATCAACACATGACACAACTCCCATGGATACCTCCATCAGGAGATCCAGCCCCTCATATTATGGAAGTGCTACTCCAGCATCACAGCTGCCAGATCATTCTTCTGGAGGGGGTGAAAAAGAAATTCCTAGAAAACATTCTGGTAAGGACAGTAAATTGCCACTATATCCTCTTTAAAATAACTGAGCGAAGGAATACATTTGCTAGTTAAAGTATATCATGAGGCAATGAGAAGCACCATCTCTACTTTGTATCCTGGAGAAATAAAAGGAGAATGTGTATCTGATAGAAAACAGAAGCATTCTGAATTTCTAAGGATTTTTTTGATTGCACAGGAGTACAAAGCATCCACACATCATCATAGTTTCCCACATAAACTTTCCCAGGATGTTGAGAATACATGGTTCTAAGAATTTGCTCTTGTTCTTATTAAAATATTTATTTCATTAAAGGCTCAAAAACATATCTAGCAGTGAACACAAAAAGGTTAGTGAGGTTGAGGATATGGGTATATAGAGATAAGGATAACATTCTTATCTGTTCTCTAAAAAGATGAATTGACATTAAGTAATAACAAGGAGGAGTTTACAGTACAAGTGATTTCGCTTTGCACAATACAGGGGTTTTTTTAGGACATCTTCTTAATACAGTATATTAAAGAATACACAGAGATATAAAAATGTCAAATTAAAATGTTATTAATATCTTCTTCCTTTAGGTGGTAAAGCCAAGTTCTATTTTCATTAAGCCCTACCAAATACAAATGCCATACTCATTTCTAGGGCATTCTGCAGGGTGGAAAATTAATTAATTATAGTGCCTTTCCTGTATCTTGCTTTCCTGTGAAAGTGGCATGTTTTTTAGTTCATCTTTTTTGTTGCTTGTGTGGCTAAAATTATCAGAGGTCTGAAAGACTAGCTCCCATTGAATCTAAGGGATACAGATATAATACAGATAAGTACAGTAAAGTTTACTGTGTGATCTCTGACTACAGGCTTTTTATGAAATCACCACTAACGTACCTATGAAGGATACCAGCAGTTTGCATCATTATCCTTAACAAATACTGAAATAAAAAAAATAATTGAGCAGAAGCATTAGGATTATAAAATGACTTTTCACTGCTGGTATACTCATGACATGTTATGCTTGTTTTTCCATGTAGCTAGCATCATGAAAGGTAAAACCTAACATTCTCTTCCTAAGGAACTAGGATGAGAGCAATTCTTGAACGTGTATGCCATGTGTTTCAATTGCTTTCCATGACAACTCTTATCAATTCTGCTTACATGCAGAGTTCACAGTTTTGGACTAAATCTCAGAATATATCTCAGTAAAGAGGGGAATACAAATAACTTCACCCATTGCTCTAGAGCGGGTCCAAAGGAGGGTCACAAAAAAGATCAGAAAGATGGAACACCTCTTCTGTGATGGCTGAGAAAGTTGGGTTATTCAGCCTAGAGAAGGCTCTGGGGAGACCTTACTGCAGCATTTCAGGGCTTAAAGGGGTCTTATAAGATGGGGACAGACATTCTAGCAGGGCCTGTTGTGATAGGACAAGGGGTAACAGTTTTAAACTAAAAGATTTGGACTAGATAATAAGGAATAATTTTTCACAACGTGGGTGATGAAACACTGTCACAGGTTTCCCAGAGAGGTGGTAGGTGCCCATCCCTGGAATCATTCAAGGTCAGGTTGGATGGGGCTCTGAGGGACCTGATCTAATTGAAGATGTCCCTGCTCATTGCAGGGGGTTTGGACTAGATGACCTTGAAAGGACCCTTCCAATACAAACTGTTCTATGATTATATGGTATACATGTACAATTAGAGCTTGAACCACATGAACAGATCATTGCCAGAATGTTCATTATCACTGTAATACATACTCCTCTTGAAATAATCTGTTTTGGTGATATCCCTACTATGTTAGTAAAGTAAGACTATTTGAGATTGAATTATATGAAGAACCTAGTCTGTATCTTTCTTCCTCTTGGACCAGTAAATGAAGGAATGAAACTAGCAGCATAGAATAATTGAAGTAGTCATGAGTACTGAGTTGCCATTCAGCTAATAGTAATGATTCATCCATCACCATACAGATGATGAAGTTTCTCCTGTATCACCTGACATCTCTTTGGTGACGGCAGCTGATGATTCCCCTGAAAAAGATGGTGGACAGTATCCTGCGAGTACTAGTAAGATTCATGTATTATAATAACTATATCAAATATAGATTGCATTAAAACTGCTTTCTTCTTCCAGCAGGGCGTTCTGGTAAGTGGTGAAGTATACATCATCTCAGTTTTGGAAAGGCATTGAAAGACAGTACTTTCCAGGCTGGTTAAGTCAGAAATAAACTTCACTCTCTGAGACAAGGGGAGCAAAAACATTTACTGTATGTTTACGTCAATGCTTATACATCAGTTCAGAAAGATTGTTGGTTTGTGTTTCCCACTGCTTTTTTATCACACCTGTTTACGCTATGAGGCACCACAAATTAGTGCAACCAACTATCACTCGAATGTATTTCTGAGGTAGAAAAGGACATTTTTGACAATTTGTGATGAAAGTGTGTGTGATTCTAATATGTTTGTGGTTATGAATGTGGGTAATCCACATCAAAACCATGGCCTTGCTCACCAAAGCACTGCTTTAAGTGGCAGTTCCAATTGCCAAGCCACTTGTGTACTGCAAAAACTGATTTCATCTTTGTTGTTTGCAAAATGCATGAGAAAAAAATGGAGCCTGTGGTGGCTCCACAGGCTTTGAGGGCTCAAAAGAACAGTAGTGATTTTCTCTGCTTTGTCCTTAAACAGCTGTAATGAATGGGAAAACTGCTTGTGATGTTTGTATCAAATACGTAGTGCACAGCTGCTACAGCAAATAAAAAACTTTTAAAGTCATCTTACACATTTTAAAGTGGAACTGTACATATCTAGTTCGTAAGTTTAGAGCGGTAAAGATCTTTGCCCCAGAAAATAAAGTGAACCTAAAGGGAGAACATTTTAATTATACTATAGGACACTACAGAGGTGTCTTATAGTAAAGATTGAACTGCTAGAAATGAAAGTTTCTTCCTTCTGACTCTTTTTTGCCACCATGGAAGCCTGTGATAGTGAGGAATTTGCTTGTTTGTTGGTTGCTGATAGATGGTCAAATGGTCTATGTGACTTGGAGGGACAGTGCCCTCGTTACTGGTTTTAGTTATCACAGGATAGAATAAGGATGACTGTATGTTTTACACAGTTAGCAAAAGCTTTACTGAAAGGCAGAAATCATTCAACCAAGCATTTTATCTCACAGGATGTGAAGGTTAGTAAAACTTTATAACTACATAGATCGAAAAAAGAAATATGTTGATATTCCTCCAAGCCTTGAAAGCAAGTAGAGAATTTTCTGGTGCTTGTTTCAAGTGAAATATTTTGCTACATGGTATTGCCTGTAAGCGGGGGGAATCCTGCCTGGTAACAGCGGGGACTTTGTCTGGTTGACTCGGGTGGTAGTTTTTCCTTCATATTTATTTGCTTTTGTATGCATGTGTGACTTAGTGCTTCCTTGTACAGACGATTCTGTACCCATTGCAAAAACATGTGCATTGTTTCTAGGCAAGAAAGATTTCGGTTTTACTTGTACTACTTGATTACCTAATATATTGATCCTAAATACGTATGTCCCTTCCTGTTGCTAACAGTTCTATCTCATGGGCATGACTATTTTACAGAGGGAAAACTAGAGGTACTTAAGATTTTAAAAGATAAAAATAGCTATAGAGCTATGTAACCAAAGGTGTCAATACTGATATATGTGTATCACAGAAGTGATAGCATTGTCATGAATGCTTATTGGTTTAGGGTTGATAGATTTATTCTCTGGAAAAAAAAAGGTTATGAAAGTACTGCACCTGGACTTTTCTGATAGCTTTAGCTATTACTCAGCAACATCACTTTAAAGCCAAACAGACCTATTTCATTTAATTTTACTGCATTACAAATGAATAATTTAGCATTCCTTTCAGAAATTAAGTGTAAGTTATGCATCTCCTTGAAGAAGTTATCAAATATTCAGTAGCATAGGAGAAAGTTACATAGATAACAAACAAAAAAGAAGATAAAGCCATGCCCCAGTGTCTGCTATTTGCATTGTGCAACAGTACAGGCTCGTTGGAATATCCCCGGCCACAACTGAATTTCCCAGAGAAAAATCCCAGACAGCAAAGTAGAAAATAAAGAAATAAGTGAAGAAATCTATTTGGCATATATCTTCAGACAGGTGGCTAAAAATATATCTATCTAATTCTATGGTGTGTGAAAGTGAGAAACAAAACTGGTGACTCTCCATCTATACTACACACCATTTGTAAACTTTTGGTGAAAAGGCATCTAGCTTGATCAAAACACTTCTTTGCTATGGGTTTGAAGTGAGCGATTGCCACAGCTCCTTGTTCTTCAGATGATTCCCTTTCATTATTGCTCTGGCTTTGGACATTATTGGTGATGTTCTTCATAAGTTCACAGTACAGATTAATACACTGCCAGCACTTTACCATTGACTTTCTCTTCTGGCTGAAATGAGTTTTTCTCTTTGTTATTAATAAATTATGATTCATCTGTAGATGAGCCATGTATCAGATGTCAAAAAATGTTAATCGATGAGACACTTCCCTAAGTTATCAGAGCTAGTTACTCAAACAGTAACTGCAACTGATTTTGTTCATCCATATATAATAGACATCTTTATGATCTGGTGGATTTTCCTTTTATTTGGTTTGGAGCAGTCCCTGAAAAAAATCTCACCAATGAAAAAAGTCTTACATCCATACTTCGGCTAATCTGACAGTAAAGCATCTGCATTGGTATTTTGTATGTGGAAGGAAGACAAGAATATATATTCATCACTTAAGAAAATGAGCTGTGGAAAGTAGGTAGACGTGAGATCACTTTGCTGCAATTACAGCAAGTCAGATGGCAATTATTTAGTTATTCCGTTATTGTTTTGTTAAGCAATTTTTTGGCATTACCATTTTGTTCACAGTTCCATCCCAAAGCTCCAAATCTGAGACTACCTGGGTTTTGATGGTCCATTGCTGAGAGATCAGATTTTAAATGTCCAGGTTTCCCATTTTCTGACACCAATGTCAGAGTAGTACTAGTAGTAGTAATTTTAGGGAGCAGTTAGTGACTGTGGGAAGAGACAATATTTATTCAATCAAGGACAGCATCTCAGAAAGGCAAAATCTGTTAGGTTTTGCTGCCAAAATAGCTACACTTTGAAAAAATGCCGTTCTGAGTTTAAGACCATACACTTTGTACACTTTGCAGCTTACAGGTAAGCAAAACATAACTACTGCAGACTGAAGAACATCAGTTTATCCTGTTTGATCATTAGAACTGTGATTCCTAGGTCTTGCATTTTTCAATGCTTTCATATATTGCTCAAAATTTATCAAAACCATTTTCTTTGATGTTAGTCTTCAAGGTATGTTTCAAAATTAATTATTTAAATATTTTTTTCTGAATGAAAAAGAGTACATGATATCTTTTTTTCATCTTCATGAAATAGAAGTAAGATGGTCTAAATGCTGATAAAAATATTGCTTGTGAGGATTTTCCAGAATAAAAATATTTCCAGAGAAACATTTTGAAGTAGATTTTGCTTTCTTTTGGTGAATACGTGTATGACTTGAAGCACAGCTCTTCTTGCAAACCCTACTTCTCAGCTTATTGATGAATAACTTTCTGAGCAAGGAGAAAGGTTAAACTATCAACTGGCTTGCTTGAGGGATTTTGGTTTCTATGGTGTGCATGCTTCTATTAGCTTTCAATGCTTTTTGTCAAAATATCGGGGTGTATTTCACATAGAGTACATACTTTGATCTGTCACACCTAAAAATGCTATGCAGAATTCATTGACTTTACTGGACTTTGAGAGCTGGTAACACTATCTTACACTTTAGTAGAATGTTTCAAACTTCACTTACATTGGATATTTTTGCTGTTGGAGGAATGTAATGGTACCATGGGTTCATACATTCGCCTTGCACTCACATCGTTCTCAGTGGCGTGAGCATGCTCAGGGTGCTGGTGCTGGTGCACTTGACTTAACTGGAGGAAAAGTCCTTCTCAAGAAATAATAACAAGATCTTGGTTGAATGAACCATGTCCTAACAGCTCCAGGGCCTCATCATGACAACGTGGAGAAAGCCATCACCCAGTCTCTGTGGAATCCATTCTCAAACCACTGGTGGTGGTCAAATCCTGGACAGAAGTCGCAAGAACCCATGCAAGCAACCAAGGGTAAAGAATGTCATGCTAAGAGGGCGCTTTGATTAGGGGATGAATAACCAGAGTGCCAGGGCAGCAAACTTCAGAAGCATGAAGTGGAGAGGGGCTGAATGTGTGGTATATGATTAGTGCTGTGTATGCTGTATATGCATACCATATAGAGTATGGTTAGTGCTGTGAGCATGCATAGTGCACTGAAATGGAGCCAAGAGCCACGTTGGGGCAGCTTCAGCAGGGCCATGGCAGAGTGATGAATCCCTTGTGGGTGGAAGGACCAGCAGGAGATATGGACTGTGGTAAGCACGGTGCTGTGTACTCTCCCCTGTGATTGTAAGGCTGCATGTAGGGGAGACAGGAAAGCATAACTGCTGTCAGCAGAAGACCTTGTGGGTTAGGGCTTCATGGGAGATTTAACATCATCACAGCAGATGTGACCTCAAGTGGCAATGGTTCAGATGATGAAGACTCTTCAGAGGAGACGATTTACACAACAGCGTTTCCAGGCTGGGACAGAAGTGTGACCAAGGACGAGTATGCTCCAAGTACTAGTAAGGAACTTCCTTTCTCTTTGGATGGTTTCTTTCTTCTTTTTCCTGTCCTACCCGATGTTCCTTCTCCTTTGCCACACATATAATGTGGAAAATTAGATGCTCTTCTCATCAACTGTTCCTTTAGAAATATTTCTTTTGTGATTGGAAAAATCATATGAGGTCCATACTGATAGAATGAATCTCTCTTCCATCACTTAAAATTAACTTCTCAGTTTCATGCCTATTTGAATGCATGCATTCACTCATGATTTTCCAAGAAAAAAAATGTTTGTCGTTTTTCTGTTGTTTTCTTTTTTGGGGAAAACTGTTAAAATAATTCCAGTTCATGTTATTTATAATCTACATCTATGCAATAGCAGACTTCCTGTCTGTGGAAGAAGATGTTTAGGCACAATCTGGGGAGGCCAAACCTCAAGTGCACTTTTCATTGGGAAGCGTCATCAAAACAGACTCATATTTGCTACCTTCCACACTCTTCCCATGCACTCTTCTAACATCATCTCATTTGTTTTGTGACCTCAGATGTTTAGGCATGATCCAATACCACAACTCAGATATCGTAATACATAGACTTATTTTCCTGATAGGAATTGTCCCACAGTGATCATCTGATAGCTCTTTTTTAACTAAAAAAGCCATCCATACCAAAAATAATTTTTGTTTTTTTCAAAACCAGAAAACCAAAAAATATGAGGATTAAAACCAAATGCTGTGTGTCACTGAGGCACACAGTCTGCTACTTGGCCTTATTCCCAGGAATATTCCCAGCCCTAGGGTTTTTTTTCGGTATAGATATTGCTATTAATGACTATACTCTAACACTCTTACTTGTACAAAGATAATAACCTGTTCCCTTTTTGTAATTTAATTTAATTTAAACTTGTCTTAATGTGTCTTTTGTCTGTGCACTTATTTAGTCAGTAGTGTTTATAAACCATTCTGTATAAGCTTTTTTTTTCTGAAGATAGTGGAGTATTTGTTTTTTTCAGCAGTGGTCTTCATTTTTAGAAGAAAATACAAAATGAGCCAGCCATATTGCTGTGGGATTTTTTATTCTTTTGCCTAAGTTTGGTGTATTTCTGGTGTTAATTTATTTATCTTTGAGACTCTGCATTGGTGACTTATTCCACATGGCATATTGCATTCCAGCTACTTTCTATGGCCTAGTGGTATGTGCATGCTCCATGAGTGAAAATGTCTCTGATCATAGACTCTTCTGGAAGTTTTCTCTCTTCTTCTTGACTAATATTGGCTTCCTGGTGGCTGTCAAGGTGCTTTGGTTTTGTTGCTGACCTTAGCTTTTGAGCTCAGTGGTGGAAACATGAATCTGAGTACTTTTTGAGTACTTAGCAAGCATGTTTTACAAGTATTCAGACATCTACCATATTCTTTAGGTCCAGAATTATCTTCAAACTTGAGTTTAGTTGTCTATAACTGCTGTAATGGTTTTGCACTACTTCTGCTATACATTATTCTTCTATTGCTTGTTTTCCCCATTCTTCTTGGGAAACTTTGCATCTGTCCAATGCAAAGAAAAGAACGACTGGTTTGATGCAAAGGGACTTGATAAGAAGAGTAGAGAGACTGCGGTTAAACTGTGCATGAACATCCATTTTCCATCACCTTTATGGCACACACTAACAGTAGAGTAATAGTGGTAGATGTAGAGCATGGTCAGTGTTGAATCCTCCATTATCCTAACAGCTGTGAACTCGCAACATGAAACACTTCTGGAAATCTCCACACAAGATCATTGGGACCCCGCCTATACAGATGAAGAGGAGCAGTATCCTAGCTCTGCTGGCAGGGGTAAAGCAATTAAGCATTTCAGATAATATTCATATTTGTGACATAATCCAGTGAAGTATAACACTGTTATGCTGCAGCTGGTTGTAATTCCCATAACATTGGCTTCAGTTCATTATAATACCTTTATATTACTTGTGCTAGAGCCCTCAGAGGTGGCCTCTATAATATTCATCTATCTTTCCAAGTCTATCTTTTGCATCTAATCTGCATTACTTGCCACTTTTTCTCGTGTCTGGGATTTTTAAACTTGCATTGCCAGTAGTGTAATAAAACTAAGCAGATTGTGACATTTGGTGACCCACCTTGATGAGAAAAAAAAAATCCCATTTTTCCACTTCAAAATTTCTATTGTAAAATATGAAGACAAAAGACAAAAAAGAGAGCTAGTGATTCAAATACATGAAACTGTGCTACAAAAGGTAATATACTACCTCCAGATGAAAGTGAACATTTTGCTACAAGTGTTAGTGCCAGTAGGCAACTGAGATACTGAAAGTGTGCTCATGCTCTTCAAGACGAAAAACCTCTGTAGGCAAAGGCTTACAGGGTGCATTCTCCAGCTATTCTGCTGTGTACCTAAACAGTTTCCAGCTAAAATTTTTTGAAAAGCATAGTTGGATATGAGCTTCATTTTTAGGATATTTTGGCTATAACGCACAACAGATTGTACAATTAGATTGTACTGAAAAGAAATACATTTCACTGGGACTTGTGAAAACCTTCTTATCCCTCTGTAAAAACAAGCATTTTCTACATCCTGTGGTAGTTCTTTGGATTTATACAATCTGCCTCCAATAGCTAGATACCTGTCTTTCTGGTTCCAAGATTGTTTTGAACTGTGAAAGTTTATACAACTGGCTTCAGAACAGGTTCTATAATCACACAGAAACAATTTTTATGATAACTTTCTTTTAGTTCTGAAGTATTGTTAGGTCAGTTGTATTCATACATTAGTTAATTTTAACTTTTATTTTACAAGATATTCTATATGTATTTAGTTTAATTACAAAAATAATGAATTACATTTGCATGAGTGCCCTCTTCATGAACGTTTCATTGCCTGAATGTGAAGATAAATATTCTTCCAGTTTTGCCTTTTCTGGGCAATAGTGTAGGTTTCTCTAGCTGGTGACTTATGGCATATGTAACAGGTCCAGCTCATTCTTTGCATGCTCTGATTAAAGACCTTTGCTTTACCCTTAATATATCACTCATGAAAATGTTTGATACCTAAGGCAAATATATTTCAACATTAGTTCTAATGCTCATCTTAGTGTTACAGGTATTCTTTTTTTTCTGGTGTATCTTAGCCTTTTAACATTCATTAGAAAATCTCTTGTGGTGGTTGGTACTTCAGGTGATTTCTGACTGCATCTTCTGCTATGCAAACAACAGCAAATTCAAGAGTGAGCAATGAATTTATTTTATTAGTAAGAGTTTTAATCTTTACTGAAATCAAAAAATGTATGATTTGCAACTTCGAATGTATGAACCTAGTTATTTCATTCATCCAGTCCCAGAAGAAATTACAATATCCTTGGAGAAATTTTCCTTGTAATTCTGTAATTGAGATATTAACATAAAAGAGAAAGTTCATAATCTTTTTCACTTTTACAAACCCAGAATACACAGAGTTAACAGTTAAGCAAGAACTAGAGATGCAAGCTGTTGTTTCTGTGTGTTCTTCCACTGCTTCTCCAATAGCTTTACTCTGCCATTGGTCATTGGGATACTTCCTAGCACACATAAATCTTCCGATCCTGGTGATGCTTTTGTGTGATAGGGTTTCCAAAGAACTTTTGTCTTCTTTCATCTTTCATTTCACATCAAATGCAACAATGAAAAGAAAAAGCCAAAACAGAAAAGCCAACCTCCCTTGTTGCTTAGACCATGAAGATGAGAATAATATGACTGGTGTTGGGTATTTTGATCATTATTGATTGAATTATCATCTTATCAGCACTAGTTACAAGTGAAAATGAAAAACGTCAAGGACCAACCCAACATCCATTATTACACAGCGTTCATTCTGGATGGATCAGTCAAGAACAAAATCCTGCAAATACCACTGGGAGTATTGAAAAACATACTGTTGCAGCTGAAAATTATATTGAAAAGGAATCTTCTCATACAGGTAATATTATAGGTCACATTTACTCAAGGTTTAGTTTTAGGGTTTTTTTACTAACAATTTTGCATATGAGGCCATAACAGAGGTTCTTGAATAAACCTGAGAAATTCTGATGTTACTTTTTTTTTTTTAATTATTCTATTATTCAGACCTGTTCCTGGAGTTTTGTTTTCTCTCCTATTTGGATTGTGTGTCAAGAGCTATAGTAGATTAAGTCTGTAACTGTCTCCTACATTTTCTGTTCTGTGTCATGCATTCAAAAGATTTTAACAGGCTACCTACCAGCATTATATCAGTAGGAAGCAATGAATGTTTAAAAGGAAAAATAATAATGCCTGTTGTATTTTTCACATATTTGGAGCTGTGTTCACTCCCCTGTTGCAAGTCATTATTGGATCGGGAGGGGTGTCAGTTTTTATTAATATGACAATTATATCTAAAAAATTTATTTAAAATATCTACTCACCTCACTTTTGAACTATTACAAGATGATACTGGTGATGAAGGGAAGAAAACAAAGCATAATGTGGAATAAAAGACAAGATTCTCTCTTCCATCTGTTGAAGCAATTGAAATGTAAAAGATCAAATTATACTATAAAGCTAGTAACTGAAAATTGACATATATTAGTTTCTGTTCCTGTGAGTGTACTAAGTTTCCTAGTTAATGACTGATGTGCTGTACTAAGCACTGCCAACAGTGAATTTAACACAGTCATCATCTGCTCTTGCAGATTATCAAATACAGGACACTGAATACAAGCATATCATAACCATTATTTGAGATTCTGCATAATGTGGATCTATATCTACAACTGAATGTAATTTTATTACCAAAAGTTTTGTATAGCTCACTGCTTCAGCAGTCCCTAAGCCCACATTCTGCTAAGATGTCAACCCCAGGTGTTGCATCAACATCCTTCGAAAATCTGGTGATGCAGTACAATGTATTGCTGATATATATAAATACTATACCGTACTGTACAATACTATACTACTATAGCAATATAATTTGGCATACTTGCAATTAAAATTTTAACATGCTGTGGCAATTTTCCTGGGTTTTTTTCATTGAGTTGGAAGGGTTTAGGGAAGGTTATGCTGCTTAGAAGATTTGGGTACTCTTTTGCTGTGACTGTCTAATAAAAGCTACAGATTGGTTGATATGGACAATATAATATTTTTCTAAATAACTGCAATATCAAATATTATCCAGTTGAATCCTGTCTTATTTATTGTGTGTGCCATTCACAAATATGCAGCATGTGCTAGCCTTCCCCTCTGTCAGACTTCCTTGTCTATTTTCCTGGAGATGCTGCAACTAATAAAACAGTGAAATCTTGAGGGGAAAAAATTGGAATAGTCAATACACTCAAATTCTGTGATTAAAATCTTACAGATGGGTCATATTCTTGCAGTTATTTCTGCCTTTGCTCTTCTTAATTCTGTATCAGTGGATGTTGGTTTGATGTTCAACTAATAAAAAGTCAACAGCATGATTCAGGGAAATACTTCTGAAAAACAATGAGACATCTTGATTCTGAAAAGCTTATGCTCAGTTTGAGGAAGGAGTCAGTCTTATTGGTGAGAGTAGGCAACTTTTCTAAACATAAACCAGAATGAGAAGCATATCTGCTTTACTTCTCTTTGCTATTAAATGTAGTAGACATGTGAGCAAGGCCTGTCATAGAGACAAGAACCGAAGAGGAGAGTAATATGAGAAATGCATCTTTATTTACTGAGTTCATAATTGCTTCACCATCGTCATAACAGCTATGGCCTCCAACCATGGGGCCAAACAGAATGACTCAGCGCAAGACGTGTTGGTGTATCCGGGCTGGGACAAGAGAGAGGATTATGCCACACAATCTGCTGTAATGGATAGAATTATTCCTTCCAGAAAGATTAATCATGAAAAAGAGTCTTCCACTACAGGTATTAGCAAAAATGTCAGTTATGTATATTTCATCACTTCTGTCTCTCAAATGGCCTGTCTTGGAAAGATACTGTATGAACTTGTAGAGAGGAGTAACTACTGATCTCTGTATCTCAACGATATAGAGTGATTAATCTTCTCTGTGCTTTGCTTGGATGGTGGTGAGATGGAAATGTTCAATTTTAGCTCCGTACAGAACATTTATTTTTTACTTATCAACACCACTTTTAGTGTATTCTGTTCCTTAATGAAAATGACTGTGGAATTGCATCCAGCTCATTACATAAGTTATAGTATTTGGTGTTGCCAAACTGTCTTTACCATAAAGCTGAATTCATATTCATTTTTGTACATCAACAGGTTAATGCTTTTGATTTTTGAATATCCATCTGGGGAAAGAATGTTATTTTCATAGTTTTTATCAAAACATTTCCGCCTCTGGTTTGTAGAATGATGAGAGAAAGGAATTTATAAAACTGGCATGACACATAATAATGCAGTGTTGTGTTACACATAACACTTACACCATCAAAATAATGTTCTAAAAACATGATATGAGAAACACATTACTTATTCCTGAAATAAGAGGAAAGGTAACTTTAATCCTTTCTTAAACAGAAAATGCTTAGAAACTATTTTTGATTTTGTGACAGCTAGTTGAATTTCTTTTTTGATTGCTGTTTCTCTGATGTTTCTCTTCTTTTTGCTCCTGCCATTATACAGCATTAGCCAGCTATTCTGAAACAGCAGGATAGCTTAGGTTACAAAGCTGAAAAGCTGATGACAATGAAAATGCATAGAAAAGTCTGTTTCCTTTTCTTCTTTATGATCCCAATTAGAATAAAAACCAGAAAGTCTGCATGTAAGGAAGAAAAGAACAGTGTGAGTGGTGGGTTCAGTAAACACTACACCACAAAGTAATTCTAATAGGTGAAATCCTTCAGTAATGCCCAAATTTGAAGCTGATTCTGGGAGGAAACCTAATCTTATGACTACCATGATCAGACCATGAATTATAACCATTTTCTAAAACTTATCAACACTCACAGAGTCTCGAGCAACAAACGAGAATCAATGCCTGTAGAAAGAGTTCTTTACTGTCAGTATTGATATCTGCAATGTAAAACACACTGTAGCAGTACTTGACAGTGTCCCTGAAGCTGAGGATCTGTGCTCAGCATGAGACACAGGTCAGGGAATTGTCCTGACTGCTGTCTCTATGTCCCTTCCCTGTGTCCACTGTCTTTGGGAATTTTTTGGATTAAGTAAAAGAGTGGATGAGAATAGCATGTCTGATCAATACATTGAGAAAGCAGTGATGATGTACGGGAGGACAGAAGGTGTCCTTTCTCTTCCCCTTTTGTGGTGAGAAAAGGGTAGCAGTGGTTTAAAGAGAACAGGAGACTTGAACATGGTGGGAACGGGAGGGGCACAGCAGTACACAGGTGGAATTCACCTGGTTAATTCAGCTGGTTAAATCATCGTGGTAACAGCTGCTGCCTCTCCTGATGGTGCCTACTATGAAGACTCAACTCAGCCACCTCTACCTTCAGATAATGAACCAGGACAGGGCACTGAAGTCACAGATGCCCCTGGGGATGAGGTCCTCCACAGGACCACAGCTTGTATGAACAAAGCCGGGGATGACTCTCTTCTGACAGGTACCAGTAAGAATAATGAATCATACTCATTTCTCATGCCGGGTGTGAAATGAGACATTATTTCTTCTGAAATCGAGTCCTATCCCTTATCCTTCTATCCTGGGAGTCTACATTCTTTTTGTGAACTAGCAGTGCAAACATTTTTATGATTTTGTTGCATGTGAACATCCCAACAAGAATTTCTATCTTTTCTCTGGGTCCCTTATTTCTTATGTCCCTCAGCTTTTCTTGGGTTTGTTTTTAGTAGAAGGAGATACTGAGGAAGCAATGGCTTTGTGGGGGTGGTGGATGGTGTAAATGAATCATAGACAAAAGCAGTTTTTGATGTCTGATCATTCCTGGTCTTGCCATTGCCACAGACTCTCTTAATACTGTGAACTTTGAAATAATTTACTGCAGTTTGTTCGTGCACTTCTGCAATATTTTAACTTTGAGTCCTAAACTCTGCATGTTATCCAGTTAAAATTATCCCAAATCAAAATATTGCTTTTTTATTCTAGTATTTTTGTTGTTTAGTAATCGATTTTTATGACATCATAGTGCTTCAGAACTTTTTGCATTTTTCTTGCATTTCCTAAAAATAAAATGCTAAGGAAAAATTAGCATTTACGCTTTCCCTTCTTCAAAATCCATTTTCATCAGGATTATTTAATCCGCAACACTTTGCCAAAGAGCTATGAAAACCAAAGATTGTGTGGACTAAAATGCAGTTCTTTTCTCTACTCCCTACTCCTGTTTTCTAAATATGGAAGAGATTCTATAAAGCTTCACAGTTCATGGTCATCAGCCTGTTAAGCTTTATGTGGTTTTACAGATCAATTGCAAACATGAAACCTCAATTACGATTTGGCAATTTATTCAAATGTTTTCAATCAAGTAATTCTAATCTTATTCCTGTGTAACAACAGGAATTCTTATACCCATTTTATTCTGAAAATAATATTTTTTTTCTCCCTTCTAAATAGTGATCACTAGGTATTTTCAAAACTAATACTTTAGGCTACTGTTGTTTGAAAATGCATCTTTTGATTTCTCATTTTGGTTAGTAATTTAAGTTTTTGGTGGTGTAAATTTGAATTAATATTAACTTTTATTATTCAGTTAATGTTTTGGAGAACTTGGAAATTCTGAAAGTGTATTTAGTTAAGCTATGCCTATTTCTTTAGCATGCTTTTGTGACATCCTTATTCTTTTGCATCAGCAACAGTCTTAGCACTGCCAGAATGATGTGTAAAGGATGTTCAGTAAACAATTTCATTCCTTAATTTTCCATTTGAATTAATTTTAATTTTTTCTCTTGGGATACCAGCACACATTATTATCATCATCTCATGGAAAAAGAGAGATGCCTAAATAAACTTTAAAAGACCTTTTTTTTAACATGATGGTATTGTCTATCTCAAATAGTCAGGTCTAAGTGGCTATTACCTACTCTTTGGAAAGTCTTTACACGCCTTAATCCACACTGAAATTTAGGAAATGAATAAGCAACTATTAAAGTGATCAATAGAGTATTAGTGAAGGAACAGACAAACAAAATAATGTGACAGAAGACCTTGTTTGCTTGTGGGTGGTTGTTTTTTCTCACTGTGTATTCTGCATAGGGTAAAAAAGAAAAAGGTAGAGCTTGTTAAATAAAATAAAGAGGGAAAAATACATTAGGTGGGGTTTTGTAAAGATCTTTGAAATTAACTTAGCCAGCATCACAATAGTCATAGTCTCCACTGATGTTCTGAAACCAGAAGACATAACCCAGGAAGCATGGACACCTCACGTCTTGGTAACAGCTGTTGCCTCTCCTGATGGTGCCCACCATGAAGACCCAACTCAGCCACTTCTGCCTTCAGATAATGAACCAGGACAGGGCACTGAATTCATCATGCATCCCACAGACGCCCCTGGGGATGAGGTCATCCACAGGATCACAGCTAGTACGAACAAAGCTGATGATGACTCTCCTTTGATGGGTACCAGTAAGGATAATGGATCATACTCATTTCTCATGCCTGTGCAAAATAAGGCATTATGTCTTCTGAAATTGACTCCTTTCTCTATCTTTCTCATCCTGGGAGTCTGCATTCTCAGTGTGGACTTGCAGTGCAAAAATCTGTGGCGGGATCTGTGCTGTTGATAGGATTACCTTCACAAGGCATAAGGAACTCCTTGCTGGTACACTTGGTGGTTCCTGTCCTTTGCTGGAGCATGTTTCTGGGTGTCCTCCTGACTATTCTGCAAGGCACACCCTTCGGCAATTCTGAATCCCCAACCCCATTTTCCTTTCTTGCCTATCAGTGGGATCAGACTCGATATGCTTTGGCACCATGATTGGTGTGGTGGAGGTGCTCTGGTATGTTAATCAGGTGGCTTGCTCCTGTGACTCAGCAGCAGCACCATCACTGGGGAGTGCTGTCCTGGTAGTGACAACAGGCAATCACAGAATTATGTTACATAAATTCTGCCTTCAGTTCCTTAGTCCTCCTCACCAGTGGACTGCCAGGCAAGACTGCCACAGATCTGGCTGCAGTGCAGCCTCTCACTCCTGAATTACAGGGTTAGTTTGCTGCTGCTGTGGTCTCTTCTGAAGGTCTTCCTTCTCCATCTGTCACTGGGATCTGTATATGTAGCCAATATCTCCCTCCAACATGGTGTGCATGTATGTGGTGCTGAAGGGTCTCTCAGAAGCCAGTGGCAGTGTGGAAGAAGGGAAGGCCTTCATGTCTTTTCTCCTTCTGTGCTTTTAATGAAGAAGATGGATGTGGCTTTCTGGCTTGCTGTTATACAGGAAAAAGGGAAATAATGTGGGTGGTGGTTTTGTGAGTGCTCACCCTTAAAGCTGATCATGCCATCGTCATGGTAGTCGCAGAGTCTGTGGATGATGTTAACCAAAAGAGAGCAACCAAGGAGCCACTGGCACCTGGCACTCCATCTGGAAGTCAGAGTGAACAAGGAAACACCACAGATGGTTCCCATATCAATTGGATACCTGCAGTTTTTCCAGACATTGAAGATCATCTTGCCCAATTGCAGACTCCTCTTCCTACTAGTAAGAACTACAAATGACGAGCATTTTCAATTATCCATAGTCAGTTATTATTTTGGATAATGGCGATCATCCAAAAACGTGTGTACTAAACGTAATTGTAAATTATTGTCATATTATTATTTCCTTTTAGGTTTTTATTATTGTTTATAACCTGCTTATAAAATGTTGTTAAAGGGAATCTCTTCCTGTGCAAAGCAGAGGACATTTGCTAAAAGGCTGAAAATAGTGTTTTGCAAATGACCTTTTCTTATATTCTGTTATCTGTATATGGTAACACTGTTATTAAAATGAACAAGTGTAAACTTTCTCCTCACACTTATACATACGTTGATAGTATTTTTTTCTGTCAAATGATAGGTATGTAACACTTAACTGTCTGTGACTTTTTCCCCAATCCCAATTCTATCTACATTAGTTGAATATGTTTCAAAAGAAAGGTAATTCTCTGTGAAGTGTTTTTTTTAATATGTGTATTTGCTGTTTGTATCTTGCCAGTGATTGATTATAGCTATGTTACTGGGCTGTAACTGACATTTCATATGTTAACAACTTTTTTTTTTTTTAAGGGTTATTCTTCTGATAGCGTTAGTGCAGTTAACACTAACAGTGTTTACTTATTACACTACATATAACCTTTTTTTTCCCCTACACATGCTAATAATGAGGGGACTTTTCCTTATTCCCAAATGCAGTTTCCATACAAATAATTATCCTCACAGTAAGGTTTTTTCCAAACGTTACTTCTCATGCACACTAATCCAAATACTATTTTCATGCACTTTCTTGGAAGTTAGTGGAACCATGCCAGGGTAGATTTTGGCCAGTGCTCTGTGGACATTTATTGCACATAAACAAGATATTTTTATATAGCAAGCAATTTAAAGATAATTCTGTTATTAATTAATTAATGCTAATTCCTACATTGTTAAGTAGAATTTTGCCTGCTTTTTTTCCCCCTGAATTTTATATACACCCAATAAAATCAACCTTATCAAAATTGCCTGACTTACAGTATTTTGACACAGACACAGCAATATAAGTGCAAAATATGTATTTGATAGAATTTTATTGGAAACAAAAAAATCTATTTTTAATAATGGTTTCCTACTACAAGAAACTCATTTCTTGACTATCGCTGCTCTATTCACTTAATTCATCTAAGCTGCCTCCTTAATTTTATGTGGAGACATTACACACTGTGAAAAAATGTTTGCTACCTTTCTGATTTGAGCACATAAAACCTGTAGGAACTAGTTTGAAGATAATTTTCAAGGTGAATGTCTGCATTGAATCTTTGCATTTTCAGTGCCCTGGTAAAGGCTCATAAGGTCATAGTCCCAAAACTCTTCCTTTTTTTTCAGTTATCTTAGCTTAGTGCTTTTTAAAAACATGATACAAGGGAATTACAAGGACATTACCATCATCATAAAAAGTTTATTTATTGAAGGGTTATGAATGCATTTGTAACGTTGCCCCAATATTGCTGTAATGGAATGGAAAAGATTAACAAATATATTGGCAGACTATAGATAAAGGCTTTCTCTGAACAAATGAATGATGTACTATACTACTTTCAATTGCTTTTTCTCTACAGCAATGTTTAAGCTGTGGTCTGACATCACACTAATGACTGATCTGTCGTCACATTCCAAGTGTCCATGGAATAACAGATCAGTCCACTGAAGAAACCCAAAAAATAACTGTCAGAAAAAAATCTAGTACATCATCAAAATTAAATGTAGAGAGCTTTTAAAGATCCTTCCTTGCCACTTGCAAGCACCTTCCCAGAGCCATAACAGCAGGGGATCTGACTTAATCCTGCTGCTTCTTCTCAATGCTCAGGGGAGGGAAAAGGCTAATGTCCTCTAAGCACACAACTTTTAATAAATGTCTACATGCTTTTCTAAGGAGCTTGTGGTGGAAATGCTCAGACATTTCTCAAGGATGATATAAAGCACCTTAAAAAAAACTCTGCTGAGGTGTGGGGTAGGCAAGTGAGTATGTTCATCTTCCTCTTGGTCAGCCTTCTTGGAGGCTAGATGAGGACCCTTAGTTGCTGAATTAGTGCTCTGTCCTTTGTGGTGAGATAGCACAAAACAACTCACCAGTCAGTAAGTTTCTTGTTAATAAAAGTAATGAAAACATCTAGAAGATTCATGAACTACTTACTGGCTAAGTGTAACGGAGGGAAAAAACATGCTTCTCAGTTTTGTATTTGCCAGCTGCTATTAGGCAATATGATCAGAAATGCTGCCTAGAAGCGAGTTGTAACGTGTTAAAGAAAAAGAACTTCACAGATGATTACAGTGCTTAATTTGCTCTACTAGAGTCTGGAAAAATTCAGAGAGGTAAAGATCTGTAATATCTTATTTGTAGTGATAGTGAAGTGGTAGTCCCAAATTAAATTGCTGTATCTATAGTCTGCTGATAATTTTAGACTTGGGATATCCATATGGCAACAGCGTGGACCAGGAATTGGATAAAAGTTCAAGTGGTATGGCCAGCGTAGCAAATACTTGAGACTGGAAGTATGCATTTTGATTTAAGATCAAATATCATCTTAGAACCAAATTGCACAACTTCTTAAAAAGGACAAGGGGGTCCACCTCTAAGTTAGAAAGCATTTTTTCTATTAGGAAAAATAGTTTGATTTTTTAAAGTCACACTCTGTACATAGGTATCAAATCTAAAACCGTTCAGAGAACTATCCTTCTATTTTATGAAAGCATTAGAATTTTAGAAATTCAGTTTTATCCTATGTAGGAATAAAAATAAAAGTTTCAAAATGTCTCCATATTGATCATTTTATGTTTAAATAACAAAGTAAAGTGCTTTCTCTCTCTCCCCCCAACCCCCCTTTTCCCCATGGAACAGACAAGATGTTTGACTTGTATGACAAAAACCTCTTCAAAAAGTTGCCAACATTCACATGTATTTACATTTTCTCCAGAAAAATTCTAGGCAATTATAATTGCATTTTCATTCACGGAAGTATAGTGTATTCAAAACCGAAACATGAGAGACACAAGAGTGGAAAACCATGAGTTTTTTTATTCAAAATACTAAAACTAGCGATAGTTCACATAAGTATGATGATTATAGTCTATGTCATTATTTCCAGTATAAATACTTGTTAATGACCTCAGCATGAACTTGCTAGAATATGTTTTTTTAATTGTGAAAGTCATAGTCTTTGTACCTCACTGTTAAATATACACTAAGCATATTTGGCCTAATGGATAGTTTTGTTCTTTAGGATCTACCTCCAGTATATATGGTAATCAAGGACCACACAAGGGAGATTATGAGTCCACTACTTTCCCTGGAGAGACCACAACAACAAAAATAGTTTCACAACCAAGATTGGCCCAGGTACCAGGTAGGTTTTTGAAGTCACATGTTTTAACAATTTAAGGTCAAGTACAGTCATTCCAGGATTTTTTCTGAATCAGATAGTATTCAGCATTTTCACTAGTAGTCTGAAAAATGGAGTATATTGTAACTCATATAATTCAATAACAATTCAACTCAGTAATATCAAGGTGAGAGACATCAAGCATTTGGAGAATGGGATTAAGATCCAAATAACCTTTATAAATTGATATGAGATCAGGCAAAATTGAGTAGAGATACATGCAAAGTATCATATCCATGAGAATGTTTGGTGAAAATAATAGCTGTGACAAGTGTTGCAGAATGGGGCTTGAAGATTAAAATGGAATAGAAAGAAGCCAACACCATGATACAACTGCAAAAGAATGCAAATATATTCTGGGACATATTAACAATATAGTAATTTTTAAAACAGAGAAAGTATTTATCCCACTCTACTTAGGCCTAGCAAGTCCAGAGCTTAAGCTTTTTATTCAGTTCAAGGTATTATGTTAATCACATAGGAAAAAAAGGGAGAAGAGCACAAAGACTGTTTTTGAAAGGTAACCTTTGAAGCACCTTTTGAAGATCTCATAATTTTCAGAGAAAACTGAAGGGTTGTATGAGAAGAGTATGCTACAAAAAGAATGCTTATCAGTTTTTCACCATGGAGTAATTAATTAACTAATTAGAAGTAGTAATTTGTTTCAAATGAAATGCAGGAGGCCTGTTAAACAAGAGAGACTTGTTTCAAACAAACAAAAGAAAGCAGTTAGCTTTTCAGAGAGGATCTCTGTCTATAATCGTAGTACAGCTTAAAGAATAGGCTACTCGGAAGGTTGTGAAATCTCTTTTACTAAAAATGTTAAGAGCAAATTCCTCAGCCATCTTCTTATTGACTCTGTTCCACTGGAGTGAAATGTAGCTAATATGATCTCTTAGGGTTTTATAGTTCCTTTTTTTTAAAAGTTTGCCCCAAAGTATTTCTAGTATTATTGAATTATTTAGTATTAGTTAAATTATTTTTAGTATTTTTGCCCTTAAAGTAAAATTTTAAATGAATAAATGAACATTTCACTCTACCGGAAAGTCATCCTGCTTTTGTATCTGGGATTGCAGGTGTATCATTGCTAAGCCTTTTCTTTTGCTCTTGGCATAAATCAGTGATACTACTCCTCACCTATGCTCACCTAAGTATAGTGCTTATAGGTGCTAACAGTGTTGGGGTATTTCATCTCAGTTGGCCTGTGTATAGCTGAATGATGAAAATTTATTCAATTTGCACAGAAGCACTTTGTAAAACAAAAAAACAAACATTGATGCAAGCTAGGAAAAAAGTCTGACAGTTTAAAGAATGTAAAAGCTTGTGTTCTTGCAGTTCTGCAAAATGGCAAAACTACACGAGATATTTAACACGCTCTCCTCCCCTCCCTCAACTCTCCCCACAGAATGGCTGACCATAGTTGCTGCTCTTGTGGCACTTGCATTGATTCTTGCAGTGTGCATTGCTGTTAACAGTCGGAGAAGGTAAGGTAGCTCTTTTACTTTTTAAAAACACACTGTCGTGCTATTTTCTTCATTGAGAGGCTTCAAAGCTTCATGAAAAGAAAAGTAGCTTAAGACAAGAAGGCAGCTCCTTTGCGAAGCTCTGTGACTTGGGATGTGAAGGCCCACCATGTCCTGTACAGGTCACACATCAGCCTTCACATTCACGTGGAACCACTTGAAGTCTGTATAAAACATTTGGACTTTATTTGTAGATGGAACCTAACTGTATATAGATCACAGAGAATTAATTATTCTCTACCTATTACTTATTAATAGGAAACTCCTGTCTACTGAGAGTGAAAACTATGTGAGATGGACATAGACAGTAGCAACCGCAGGATGAGCTGAGTATAATCTTCCACCATTAACAGTGTTGTCTATGTACAGTATGAAGGGCTGTCACAGAATTAATTTGATCCTTCCAAACAAAAAGCAGTATCACACCTGGCAGTCACAGGGACATAGTCTAACATTGCTAACAGAGTACTCAGTAGCTTTATTTATGCTACTTTACAGATGAAGAAGCTGAGGAATAGAAAGTTGCAGTGATCTGTGCAGTTAGCCAGGAAATTTGAAAAAACTCTAACCTAAAGGATAGGTTATAATATTCTTACCTCTTTCTTTTCTCTGGGGGCTGTTTTGAGGTTCCTTCTCAATTGTCTTACATGAATGATAAAGTTGACCCCTTTAACAGTGTAACTACTTCTGCTTAAATGTCGAATCTGAACTTTTTTAATCAGAATAACCATATAATATGTAGAGATTTTTGTTCAGGAAGCAGTGAGCAAATTTATTCCTAGTGTGCTGGTTGCAGGAAGGCATATGTTAATACTTCTGTGAAATACTGTCAAGGTTCTCCAAAGCATATGTTAATACTTCTGTGAAATAGTGTCAAGGTTCTCCAATGCATGGTGTGGGTGCTAGAATAAAGAAATGCTACCATAGTGAGGAGGAAACGCAGACAGTGCCCACCCATAATGCAGAAGGCTTCTGTGAGACAAGGCAGTGCAAACTAAATGCCAGATTGCCAGACAGAGTAAACTGATATAGTTTTGCTGAAGTCAGTAGTAAGATGCCACCTGGTATGTTTGTCCTATTCCTGTAGCTGGAATATCAATGCTTATTTGACAGCTTTATTAGAGACCTGCGGAAATAAGAAAGTTATCAAGCATCTGGTGAGCAGAAAACTCCACAACTTTCTTTCTGTGAAGTGATTCTGAAGTTATACAGCCTGCACAGCATGGCTTATTGATATATATGTTACCCTGTTGTGCCTTTAAAAGTAGAGGCTGCCATTGTTTCCTCCCTCTTAACCCAGAGTCACCATAGGAACAGACAAACAGGACCACTATGGCTAATTATAGATTGCATTTGACAAGAAATGACACAATCTCAGAGCTGTAAATTATGCCCTAGATACTGTAAATGGAAAACATATCTTTTACTTTGAGCTTCCATGCAGCTGGGAGCAAGTCACAAAGACAGAATGTGCATGTGGGTGCATGTATGTGTACGAATGCATGGATTGACCCCAGTAATATGTGTTAATCACTGTGAGGAAAACTTTTTGAAGCAAGGATGTACTCTGGTATGCTTGAAATGAGTGGAATATTTCTTTCACTTTAGCAGGATCCAAATGATAACATGAATAAGTCAAGAATCCTTTCCTCATCTATTCTGATGTGCTAATACGCTGAAAATTCATAGAGAGGTAGTTGATATGCAGTCAGCATACTGCATGTGAATGCCAAATAATCCTAAATTAACACTGCAGCAGTACTATGAGAAAACTGGATAGCTGAGAAAGGAGGACTGAGCATTTCATTGTTAGCTGAGCAGTAATTTGAGATTGTTTCAAGCATTAATTTATTTAAAAAGTGAGAATGACCTGTGTTTTTATTTGTGTAATGCTGTCAGTTACACCATTTTTTAAATTAATGCTAACTGCAGCATCTCCAGTTTCAGTCTTGTTTGGGTTGTCTGAAAAAGCCTAATGAAGTGTAGGCCTTAGTTTCAAGATAGTTAACTTCCTGATTCAGAAATTAATAGGTTTAGCCTTTATAATTAGGAGGTCAGTATGGCAGAGATTTCATAGAATCATAGAATCTTTGGGTTGGAAGGGACCTTTTTAAGGTCAAGCAATTGGGCCTTCTCAGTAAATAGCAAATTGCTTGACTATAGTATTGCTAGTATTTCTTTTTTTTCTTTATTTTTAAATTAGTGTTGTCATAAGTTATCTTAACCAAAACCCAAAATGGTCAAGGTTCAGTGTGCTCCTATTTAGTTAGTTACATCGTTGTTATTCTTGCTGCAAAGAAGACTGCCTCTGTCTGGTGCCTGTCGTAAAAAGTGCTAGGATCTCCTTCCAGAGTCCAACAGACCCTGCCCAGCCTGACCATCACATCAGGAAAGGCACTCTGAGCTGGTCTTTCAAGAAGCTGTGGAGGTCCACAGCTCCTTGCTGGCCTCTTTCATCATTTCACAGCTGCAGAGCAGGAATCATTCCCAAGGGTGTGTGTAACATTAGCACACTGCACTGAGCTACTTGAGTGTGCTGGTTTTGGCTGGGATAGAGTTAATTTTCTTCATAGTAGCTAGCATGGGGTTATATTTCGCATTTGTGCAGAAAACAGTGTTGATAATACAGGGATGTTTTGGTTACTGCTAAGCACAGTTGCTTACACTGAATCAAGGCCTTTTCTGCTTCTCACCTCACTCCACCAGCCAGTAGGGTGGGGGTGAAAGAGAATTTGGGAGGGGACACAGCTGGGACAGCTGACTCCAAATGACCAAAGGGATGTTCCATACCATATGACGCCATGCTCAGCATATAAAGCTGTGGGAAGAAGGGAGAGGAGGAGGTTTGGAGTTATGTGTTTGTCTTCCCAAGTAACAGTTCTGTGTGATGGAGTCCTGCTTTGATGGACATGGCTGAACACCTGCCTGCCGATGGGAAGTGGTGAATGAATTCCTTATTTTGCTTTGTTTGTGTGTGTGACTTTTGCCTTACTTATTAAACTATCTTTATCTGAACCCATGAGTTTTCTTACTTTTACTCTTCTGATTCTCTCCCCATCCCATGTGGGGAGAGTGAGCAAGAGGCTGTGTGGTGCTTAGCTGCCAGCTGAGGTTAAACCACAACATTCGGATAAAATAACCCTCATCTATTGGTCAGTAAGCATGAAAAAACAATATTTCAAAAGGATAATAGTGCAACTGAACTGCCAAATTAATCCTTAAGGCAAAATATGCTTAAGAAGAAAGCACTTTAAAGTACAACTTCACAGAGATATTGTCCCTCTTAAGAGAGCTGTGCTTTGTATACTCAGTTTACACAAGGATGTTAGAGAACAAGTAGGATGTTCAGCACCAGGTAGCTAGAAAACCAACCTAACAGTCTGGGGCAAATCTGACAGCTGTGTAACTAGTGCTTTTTTACGACCCTGAAGAAGACCTAGACCATGTTGACCAGCATGCATCAGTTTTGGACTGGTGACTTTTTAAAAGAGTATGTGTGTGTGTCATTCAGAGCTACATGTAGCATTTATTGGGCAACATTGCAGTGAGTGTAACTTTAAAAGCACAGTAGCTATTTTCTAACTTAGTATCATAAGGAGCAATGCTGTTGATAGTAGCAAGAGTAGTTCCCCGTATTTCTTTGCTGTTGGTGGGCTTCTAGGCCTGACACGCTAATAGAAAAAGGGAAGAAGTTATCTTGTATAAAGAGGTGAGAGCTTGATTGAAATTTTCTCCTATCACAAGAAATTGAGCATTTTCAAAGGTGTGGTGCCAAGTCTTGATTTAGAATGACCCTGTCCTTACAGTGGGATATATACAAAGTTCATAATTGTGGATATATCCAAATGTTAGAAAGTCTTTCAGTTATGAAACAGAAAAGCTTTCAGTTAGGAATGTTCTTCCTATCTGTAGTAACGATAGATGCAAATCGAGTAAGCGAGCTCCTGCCAATTTTTTTCCATATAAAGTTTCATTTCCAAGAACCTTTTCCCCAATACTGACTTTCAATTTTTTTTCTTATTTCTGTTAGTCTCCATTTATAGTACTTATTTTATTTTTATTTCTTTCTAGATGTGGGCAGAAGAAAAAGCTAGTGATTAACAATGGCAAAGGGGCAGTGGAGGACAGAAAGACAAGTGGATTAAATGGAGATGCCAGCAAATCACAAGAAATGGTGCACTTGGTTCATAAAGAACAGGCAAATGACCGAACAGGAGCATGTGATGAATTACTCACCATTAATGAAACACAAAATCATCACGAGCTTGACATCAAGACTGGAGTGTAATGGTACCAAGTTGCCAAGTACATCAGAGCTGGGGAACTCAAAATCACATGGAACTTGGACAGGAATTCACAGATGCACTGTGCTACTGATGTCTTTTGAACATAATTAAACATACGTTTTATTCATTTTTAATCACTTTAAAATGATGTCTGAGTTACAAAATTGACATTTGCTATCTGAAATAAGCCCCTGAGAGTTGCATAATGTTTTCAGTTCCCAGTTCCTACACAGAGGACATGCACTCTGTCCCATGAGGGTTACGAGTTTACGCCATTGTTCCTCAAATGGAGGGTCTTCGCTGTGCGAAGCTACAGAAGTATCCTGCCATTCCATCTTACAGGCATTTAAGGTACAAAACTTGCCATGATACAAGAGTAAGTGAGGAACAAATGTCAAGAGCAAAAATCAAACTTAAACCAAAAAGGCTTCCTATAGAATGCCTAAAACATCAGAATCCTTCAGAAATGCCTTCCAGCCAGGAAGAGCAGTAGATGCGTTCAGAGTCTGCCAGTATAAACAAAAAGTAACATTTTATAATGATTTATGTCTTGGTTTACAATGAGGCAAACCCAGAATGACAAAATTTATTTATCTCTATTTTTAAATGTCTATGGGCATATAGCAAGTCTTCTTGGGAGGGGGAATAAAGAGATGAAAACATGAGCTGATACATAATAAACTTCTATATGTTATTGTCCTAATAATCTGTACAGTTATCCTTGAGTTTTTGAGGTGTTCATTGCACTTCCCCCTCCCTCCTTCATTGGTCACAGTTTGTGCATGTTTTTAATGAGTCTGAGAATGACTAAAACAGAATGACCCCAGCTCTATCACACGTGCATAAATCAAGCAATTTGAGATATTAGGGAAGATGACAGTATTTTATTCCTGAAGAATAGATCTCTATCTCCTTCCACTCCATTTTACTTAGGAGTTGCTGAGCCTAGTAAAACCTTTCCCCTGTAACTATTATGTTACACCAGTTTGCTGATATTTTAAAAGTTGCGTTCTGTGATCTCACTTCCTCTGAATTCTATTTCATCCATGTTTTTCCCTCTGCTTTTTAAAAATACCAAAAGAAACATTGCTTGCTTATTGGTACCAGAAGTTCAAATTCTACAGAAAAGATCAAAGAAAATTAAAGGAAACTCTTCCAGCCGTATAATACAGTAAAGTAGCAGCAGCTGCATTGTTATATGCTTTTGTTTTGTCCTTATGTGTCTGTTATGTAAAGTATTTGTATTAAGCTATGATGCTGTGCATTATATTGATATAAATTGTCAGAAAGAAAATTATTTACTACCAGTGGTCTGTGCCATTTTTAACAAAGCTTATTGGAATTGAGGGAGAATGATGTCTTTGATTGGACTGCCTCAAAAAAATGCAAGTAAAAATAATCTAAGGTAATTGCAACCAGTGGTCTGTGTCAGTCATGGAGAATGTCCTGTAGCAGGGTTATTCAAGTGTTCCTGTTCACCGACTGTAGCATTTGTCTTTCAGCACTGTTCTGCTGAAGCATGTTATTTTATGTTCTTCATCCAAAGCAATTTGGAGGATGAGTATTCAGCTGGCTATATACTAACATTAGCTAGCACTGATCTTTACTGGAACATAAAGCACAAGACTGGTTATAGTTCTCGATCACGGCCCTCTGGCAGTTTCCCGTGTGTTTTCATTGAGTTGCTCAATGCCCTCGTATCTGCAGACAGATCTCCTCAGGGGCAACTCACACCTGGGCAAAAGGTCCAAAGATGAGGTGTGATTTTAAAGTATACATAGGGTGTTTTCTGACTTTATGTAGGTCAGCATGTTTCATCTATGAACAGTCACACAGCTCGTGCTCCAGAGGTGTTCAAACGAGCTGAAGCTGATGGTCAAGGTGATTTACGCTATCAGTATTTGTGGTCTACTGTCAAAATTCTCAGTCCTTTTATGTATTTTAATACTGAACTGTGTAGTGGGAAGTCTCTTGAATCTGTTCATTGATTTTTGTTTAATTTCTTTAATATTTTTAAGCAAGCTTTTCTGTTTGTCATTATAAATCAAAATGATCTGTCGAAGGCTGTGTTTTAACTGGTGTACTGTTACGTACGCGTTTCACTAAGTACGGAGATCAAGAGTAAGACTTATTCCTCTCTTTAAATCATAATTGACTATAGGTCTCAATCGGAAGGAGATATTTTATTGTCTTGAAGCCTAAATGTTTCTTTAAAAAAAAGAAAAAAAGGCTATGTCATGTTATCCATCTCCCTATTTAGATCTTTAATAGAAAAATCCACAAACTCCTTCCTAATTTATGTAATGTTCAGTAGCTATAAATGCACGGGCGGCACTAGTTGCCTTCTCTTTATATTTCTAAATAGGGAGATGCTCAAGTTCTCTTTACAGAGGAATGCCGTTATTTTATATATGCTGATTTTTTTTAGATTATGTCATGTGATTCATGTGTAATTAAGTTTCATTATAGTTTCAAAACTAGATGGCCATTTCATATGTGTAATATAGTACACATTTTTATTAGTCTTGGTCTTATTATCTGAGGGGTGGTTTGTTGTGTGTATGTATTTTTAGTATAGAGCACTTGATATATTTGCATATTTATTTAATAGATTAATCAGAATGAAAGAAAATATCATCTCTACATTGTAACTAGAAATAATAATGCTAAAAACACATTGAACTATAAAATAAGCTTCCAAAAATAAACTTGATTCCACATTGAGGATGAAAAGTAAGATCGACATTATTAGTGAGAGAGAAGTATTCAGCAGGATAGTCGTGTTTAATACTGGTGAGCCAGGGGTCATTTCTTCTGCTTGTAAACTCTAAGCCAGGCTCAGCTGAATGCTGTGTGACCTTGTCTGCTCTCTGAGCCTCCCATAGGCTCTGGGAGTTAGTGATTAACTCAGCTTCCCCCTAGAAGCAGACAGCTTGGTCCAATTTAAGATCAATGCAGTAAGATCTTGATGACTATTCCTAGCTCACTGAACCAGTAGCATTTGGGATAGTGCAGTGCCCAGCAAGATCCAGCCCTTCTTTCAGGGTGCTGACAAACAATTTGGATCTTGGTCTACCCTTCGTGCCTGGGAAGAATGAGGATCTCTCCCAAAAATGCTGAACAGACCAGGCTGGACCTAGAACAAACCCCATGATCAGCTTGTGTTATTCCTTTGTCTTGAACAGTTTTAAGTAAATGCAATCCTGACCACCTTTGTCATGGAAATACTGTCTCAAGAAGTAAGCATATTTAATAGAGGGTTTATATGTGTTATGAGAATGTAATATTTTCATCAAACAATCCAGGGTGATTGTTTCACCTGTATTTTCTTGAAGATCTTACAAGGTATGTTTGATTAAAGTGGAGAAAGGATATGCAGCCATCATGTCTACCTGCATGGATGTGTGAAACCCTTTCCACACCAGTTCCAAAATTATATTTCTGCTCATGATCCCACATGATAGGGATGTCATTTGTGTGTCCTTTATCAACAACAGCCTTTGTACTAAGTAGTCTGAAGCATGTTGCCTGGAATATTAGATAGGAGACAGCTACAAAGTGTTTCTAGCACATAGAAACAATGCTGGGCAGGGACAGAGGTCAGTATATCATTCTGGTTAGGGCTGGTCCTAATTACTCTTTCTGTAAATGAAGGAAACAGAGTAAATCCTCTGACAACTGTGTTCTGCCTCAGCATACACATAAGCCAGCAGTTAATGGGTTTATTTTATGCTATATTAGGCCATTAACCAATAATTATTTCTTAGCCTTATTAAACAATTCAAGGTTCTGACTTCTCTGGTTGCAAGAGATTTGATTAGTCAAATACAAACCCTTTGGGTAACCACAGGTACTCACTAGTTTTCATCTGTGCAGGGGAAAAGGACAAAAAGGTTGGGAAAAGGACAAAAAGATCAGGAAAAGCACTGCACTGGACTGTTCCTTGGGGTGCAGTTCCATCTGTGTGGGAGTGGGTGACAAAACTCTCATTCCACACAGCAGGCAAGAATTCTGCAAAGTTGTTTTGCTGATGGGAGCTCCAAGGGATTAGGGACAGAGGGAGGACAGAGTTGCTGGGAGAGGAAGTAAAGGGAGAGTGAAATTTCTGTGCTACTGCTGGGAAAGTCCCTTCAACACCTGCAAGACTTTGGCACTTGAATGTTTCACAGCTCTGAGAAGGAAAAAAGAATTGGCCTTTTCTTGTCAACACCCCACCTCCAAGTCACCCTCTACATTCACCACCTCATCTGTGAACTGTTTTTGAATAATCTTCCCCTGGCAGCTTATTTGTCATTATTACTATGCCATGCTGCACGTGGCATCCACTAAGACCATGCTGAGAGCAAGCGGCTGTGACAATGAGAAATGACAGGCAAAGTACAAATTTAGCAAAATGAGTAACAGTGTCTTTTGTATAGTACAGAGACTGTACTTTCTGTCTTCTCTGTCTCGCCTGTTTGGAATAAGGTTAGCAATGGCAAAATTTCTAGAACATTTGTCTTCTTGCTTGTCTTCTTGTTTTTAAAGTATCAGACTTACACGGATCTTCACATAGGTCAAATGTGCCGCTGCACGGTTTTTTGAGAAGTTGAAATTGAAGATGTGAATCCATCATCAAAGAAGCCCTCCTGACCTCAAGAGAGCTGATTATTGTTAAAGTCCAAGTAAAACAGAGGCAGTGAAAGCTTTACATATGCTTTAAACACAGCCTTCTTTCTATTTTGTCTGGATGGTTCCAGTAAGCATTAGAAAGGTTTTGCCTGAGAGAAAGCTTCAAGGAGTCTCAAACTTTTTATTGAAACTTCTTACTCTGCACGCAAAGGGGTTTTGGATGAACAAGTGAATGGATGAAACCCATTTTTCATACATTTTCTGACACACAAATCTGTGCATTGAATGCTGATGTGAATGTCATTAGTTTTGTGTTTTCTTACAGAAAAAAAGAAAAAAAAATGTTTTGGATCCAAACGAGACCACAAATACTGTCAAATGAGAAGATGATTAATTTTTTGTTCTCAGAAATAGATGTAGTTTTAGCTAGTTTTAATATCCAAGATAGACAGAAGATCTAGCTGTGCAAAATTATTATTTTTTTTTAAGATTCACCATGCCTAATACATAATATATCTTTCCCTTTGTACTAAATTGAAATTCTTACAAGTAATTTATTTCCCATTGGAAAAAATGTCTGTGTAAATTTACAGTAAAATAAGATCTGTCAAGTCAAATAAGATCTGACATAAATTTAAGTGCAGCTACTGGAAAGCCCTCAAGCACTTTTTAGAATATTAGGGAAAAGTCTCACTCTGAAACACCCACCTATCTCAGACTTTAGCTCAACAGAAGCTTTCTTCTGGTGCTGAAGCTGGGGCTAGAGGCTGCCTTGTAAGTGATGCCAAAGGCACAGCTGATGTTAGGGGTGTGTAGGCTGGCAGTGGGAAATCAGCATATGGCTCATAGGCAGTGGAGGCTCATCAAACAGCTTCTAGGTCTGTTGAATTGGTCCTGAAGTCCTTCAAACTCCCAAAGCAACCCAGGACAGAGGAGGATTGGATAAGGCATTTTCCACCTCTTTTCCAGAGGCTGTAAATTTTGTACCCAGCATCTGAAAGCCTTGCCTCAGGCAATTGTGTTAGAGTAGGATCAGCTTTAACACCCATATGCTAGTCCTGTGTTGCAGTGCATAAATGGCTTGGTTACAGCAGAGTTTTAGCTTTAAAACTGAATTTACTTGCATTGGTGTACATCTAGATTCTGGCACCACATACTCAAAAGGCTTTTTTTTTTTCCTGACTTGATCTAAGAAAAAAGCTTAGATAACTATCAGTGACCACATTTTCCTTGCATGAATCGAGACTCCATGCTTTCATTCTACCCAGGACAAACAGTAATAAACTGGGTATATTCTGCCTTGTGATTGGATGTGAAGTCTGAGTTTTTATTCACCACTTACTTACATCATCAGCTTACTCTTTTTAATAAAAAGCATCTGGTTCAGGGCTGCTGTTGCAGATTGTTAGCAGCAACCTAACTGTAGCTATCTCAGGGAAACAGTTTTCAGCAGCTTTCAGCCTGAGCCTGTAGGATGAGTTTTTCTAAGATGAGCTTGTCATAGGTGAGCCCTGTATCCAAGACACAGTGATCTCAGCTGACAACGGCACAACAGGGGAGAGAGAAGACATCCTGCAAGTGCTCTGGACTACAGCCGTCAATGATACAAGCCTCACAGTGAATCTGTAGAAAAAGTATGGTGGGTTCATTTAACTTTTCAGATCTAGAAATTAGTCAGTTTTGGCTTTATTCAAGCACTGGCAATGTACGTCTAAATGCGGCCTATCTAGCTGGAGCCTAGTGTGCAAGTACATGGGATTTGTTTTACTGTAAAACTGTTTTACAATCATCCACTCAATTGAGCATGTTTTGTGTTGCAGCAACAGATCATCAGATTCCCTGGTGGACATAAGTTTATAGTTATCGGGTACTTCTCTGCAGTTCTTTTGTGGTTCATTTTGTAGTTAATGTTTCTTTCATTCATTAAGAGAAAGTCTGACATGAACTCCAGGTAAGGATGCTTGTTTGTTCAGCTAGTGACTTAAAAACTAAACTTACCCTTTGTTCAAGATGGGTGACTTCCCCTCCCTGAGGGGAGGGGGATAGGACGGATATAAAGCCTACCCATTGGTTACATGCGAGTCAAAAATGGGAGAAAACAGATTCAGAGACAGCTCAGAGAGTCAGCCTGCTGCTGATTAACTGCAAAGGTGTGAGTCTTCCTCAGGGACCCTCCTTTAGAGCAATTTTCATTCATACGGAGTAGGGCCTTCAAAAATCATTGCTAAAAAGCACACTAACAAAGCATATTTGATGCTGGAAATTTAAGTAATACTGATAACCTAGGTGAAACACTGGAATGAATTTTGAGTGAATTTCCTAGCCCTGTCCCTCTTCTTTCCCCTTCACGGAGTTGGGAGTCAGCTTTTTTTGCTTGCACATTTCCACAGCAGCATTTCTCAAGTGGTGTCTGTGGACCATGGGAGAGCTATCCTTCCTTCGGGCATCGCAGTAAGAAAACAGCCAAATGGAGATAGATCAGTCTTACGAACAACTACAGGAAAGGCAAACATAATGTTAGTTTAGTCACAAGTGAGAATGAATAGCACAACACTCTCAAAGACAGACCCTAGGTTGCTTTTCTAAATACTCATCCACGTACTACAGAAGTGCCATAAAAAGTGTGAGGCCTCATTCCTCTAGAGCCTGTCCCTGCGAGTTTCAGTGGGCAGCAGTCAGCTTTGTCATTTATCTGTAATTTATCTATGCAGACACATTTTGCTTATCGCCAGAGAATCTGCCTGCCTTGTTAATGCCACCATGACTGCAAGACTTTGCATGCAATCTAGTTTCCTTCCTGTGCCTGCTGTAGCAGAAGAGCACTTTCACTGCATGCTGTCCATGCAAGACAGCAGACAGCTGCCAGCCAAGGCTGTGAAGACACCTCAGTTTGTGAACCTGCACAGAACTTTTCAGTTTGGGGATGCAGTGGCACTAAACCCTGCTGGGATATTTGTACATTCTTGTAGTGTAAGTGCTTGCTGCAAATAACTCTTGCTAGCCCAGTTGAGTGGAATTTTTAATGTCTTCTTCCTAAAGCACTGCAGCTGGGGTCACCTGTTTCTTTCATATCTTTGTCTTGTTTACATGTACTATCATGTACGTTACTGTACAAAGCAGAAGACTGCTTAAAGGTTTAACAGACCTCAAGTGTTCTCTTGGTTTTTCTTTCATGCCTGACAGGGGCTATAGAAATATCTCTTAATGTGGATGAATGATTCATGACACACTGTCTTTCATAGCACCTTATAGAAGATGCTTTCCTGTAGAGAGGGATACATCCCAGATACAAACAGACTCCTGAAATGATCTTCTCTAAGGCTGACGACATGGAGAAAGTGGGGCACACAAGGGGTTTGCAAGAGCTTAGAGAATCAGCCTTTGGGGTATGTATTTTCAAAGGGGATGACTTCATATAATTGCAGAATTAATTCCTGCACGGGTTGGTGTTTTTAGGTCATTCTCACAGAAACATTGCTTTGAAAAAAGCAACAAATATAGGTCACATCGTTGAGCCTTTAATTTCAGACTTTTTGCCATGATGTGTAACAAAAGAATAACCACCTGTATAGAAGGTGTTTGAACATACACAATGCACATAAAATATGTGAGTGATGGGGAATCCTGAGCGCAACAAACTTGGGGGGGGGGCAGAATTTTAAATCAGTAGTGTGCATTTATTAACAATGCTTGTTAATGAGGCCAGATCTAGACATTTCTGTCTCTGGCAGAAAGTGGCAACATGATACAGAAATGGCAGCAGATAGCCAGGGCCTCAGATTTATCTTTTGCCCAAAGATCTTCCTAGAGCCGCATTAGGACTTAGTTCGTTACTGACTCAGAGGGCAGATTGCCAACTAAAGGGCTGCCAAAACCACTTCCTGCCGTGACTGGATTTTCTTTGGAAACTTGTCAAGTGGATGCTGGCCTTGGTTAGATTAGTAAGAAGGAAGCACAGGGCTGTGCAGACTGTTAAACCTCAGAACCTGGGTTTTGGTTACGTGTCTTGATCACGCAATAGTAGTTACGCTATTTCCATAATGTGTGCTACTCTTGAGCATAAATGTCAGAGCTTTCTCTCCATACTTAGCAACTCCCAGTCCTCTGAGCCATGGTTCACTCCATGAGCATCTCTTAATTCATGTATTAAATAGAGTTGATTTCTTTACAAAGTGCTCCAGGGGTTCAGCTACAGGCTTTTTTTTTTTTTTTTAGAAAGGCTATGAGGAAAAGTTTTATTTTTTAGCAGTCAGCGGAGGGAAGTAGGTTTCTAAAGCAACTGCAACCATTGCATTGTATATTCCTACTCTTCTAACATCTCTTCCCACTTCTCTAGACTTCATTGCCAAGAACTGGCCTTTGTGGCAAACGAGCTCAGTTGCAGCTGGCACCCTGGAATATTTGGAGGATACAGTGAGGAATGAGATTTCTAACACTTTGGCAAAGTCAGATTCATCTTCTACTCTCCCTCCAGTTTCCAGAACAGGCAGCCTCTCCCATCAGACTGCTTTATCTAAACTCCTACCCAAAGCATTCCCATATTGAGCCCAGGCTGAGATTAAAACTCACAGATATAAGCCATGAAAATTATGAATAGACATTTATTGATGATATGTACATAAGAGGAACAACACTTAGTGAAATATTATATTCATGACTGTTTCCCATATAGAAAGTATGTCTAGTGTTTTATACATGAAAGTTAAAGAAATCAGTTCACACCATAAGAAAGCATTAAAAGCAAATGACTACTCATCGTTGTAAAGGAGGAAGGATTTGAACTACAAAAATAGACTCAGTCTACAAGGCATTCCAACTCCAATATACAAGAACAGAGCCCAGAGTTGGGAGACATTTTATCATCTGCATTCATTAGTTTCAAAACAAACTGTACTATAGATACTACAGTATATTTCAAAATCTGGGGAATTATTTTTTAGTGTAAGGAGAAAACCAACCTTATCCCACTTTCTTTTTACCCTTTTTACCTTTTTTACATGAAACATCTCAAAACATTCCAGCTCATTCCTGGTCACTTTTAATAGGGGGCAAGGGATGATGAATAGGCAGCACACAGTACTGTAGTGTGCAATTCTTACTGAAGCATTGTAGTGGGACTGACTAAGCAGGATACTTCCTGTGCTTTGGGGCCTGATTTTGATCTCTTTCCACTTACAGGGGATGATTATATTTATGAGATCCAGGCCTGGGGTATCTAGGAACAAACCAGCTTCTTGCTGTCCCAAACTCTTTCAGAATCACCTTCAGGTTTTGCCCCAGAAAGTTTTTTTCTCACAGATCTAAACTGTAGCCCTGATTTCAGAAGATTTTTGCCACTGACTATGTAGTTCATATATCTGTTTTATGATCAGATGTATTTTTTGTGAATAACAATCCTGTACAACAACCACAGTAGCTCAAGAAACATTTAGCTTGGCATTTAATTTCCAATAACTATTAATATCCTTTTTTAACAATGAAAGAAACAGTGCACCTTCCACCCATGAGTGTATTCATCTTTCTCAGAGACTATTCCTGTCAAGGGGATGAATCAGAGGTTCCTACTTTGACTTCTTGGGCACTCTGGAGAGAACTGGCAGCCCCCTGCTGCCCACAGCCTTGTCCAGTCACAGCCATGTGAATGCACTTGCTTTGCTGCTGTCTGTGGTCAAGGAGGAACTGGAAGTGACTCAGAGGGATCCTGCAATGCCGTGACATGACTAAGAGCTGAATGATGCACAGTGCACAAAGAGGCAAAAGCAGCCAGGGCATCCAGTGGGAATGCAGTTAGATGGATTTCCCCTTATTCATTGTGCCAATTTAAAGAGTGACTTACTAAACTTCTGGTGATAAAGAGCCCCAACATTTCAAGCAAACAAGAAGAAAACAAAACAGAAACCAATAATGCTAGGTGAACATTAATTCTTAATGTCATAACAACTGCATTCATAAGGCAGCAAATCTAGGCCGGGATCACTTTCACTCACTGCCAGGGAACCTACACATGCAGGTACTAACACATACCACACTGGTTAGATAGCTGAAAACTAAAAATATCACATTTACAATAAGTTGGCTACATACATGATTCTGAATGTTATCAGAACAGGATACTCCATAATAGACATATAGAGCAGTTACTAAGCTGTGGAACCTAATCAACTGAATGGCCAAAAAGGAAACAAACCCAGATACAAATGAAAAACAGCAAATACAACAAAATTTTAGAAGACAGTCTAATTTTCTACTATGGCTCAATACAGAGAAACCAATTAAATTAAAGCACTGCTATGCATACTGTATACACCATTTCATGAAATTACATGTTTATAGCTACATTATCTACACTAAGTGCAGAGAGGCACTGGACATCATGCTTCAACAAAACATCAAAATTGGTATCAATAAGGTTTTATAGCTATTAATAACTCAGCACTATTCTACCTGCGGTTCCTAATAAGATAATACCTGGTACATCTGATTTAAAATACAAGAAAGAGATTAAAATACAAGGTTGTATCAACATGCTTCCTACATGTATATCTACTAGAAACTTAGTCTCAGCAGAATAACATGGCCCCATAGATTTCTAAATAGTTGAAGAGATACCCAGTATCAGTCACACTGGGACAGCAATACTTGCTATTCAATGTTTTTTTTTTTTAAATCACAGTCAAAGAACTAGTAGGCCATAAAAGATTTTTTGTCATGTAATTTTAATGAATATTTATATTAATTTATTTTTATACCTCTAAAACCAGTTCCTTGTTAGCCAAATAGAAATTATTATAGTCGCAGCCTTAATGCCAATGGGTATTTGCCTAATGGGAACAGATGACCATAACAGAGGAGCAACTCTCACTTGTCCTGGTCAAAAAATATAATGGTTGTTCTCTTTAAAATACATAAGAAAACAGGAGGTATTGTTACAGATGCTACCTAATTACACTGGTCCCATGGTAGTTCTGTTGGTCCCTTTTCAAGAAGGCAAAGGTAGGTGGCCAGATCACAAACTCTTTCCACAGGCTGAACTCATATACACCGTATAGTAGCAAGATGGACTGGGTACCTGATAACATATTTTTGCCTACCCAGATCTCCAGTTTTCTATAAACTGTATTCTGAGTCAGTCAGTTATACATGATCAGATCCCACGAAAGAACTGCAGGATTTGGCAAAGGTTAACACCAGGAAAAATTACAAAAATGAGGGACAATTGCCCAAGACAATCAATCTAGAAGATTCTTCAGATTATTATAACATTGTTCCATAATGAACTGCAGCATTTAAGGACATCTTGAAATTCCTATTTGCTTCTTGCATCTTGTGCTTTGTTTATAATTCATCACTAAACATAACACAAAAATATTTCATTGATCCTAAATGTTATAAGAAAACTGGTTTTGTTCTAAGGTCCAGATCACCTTTAAAGAATTATCCCCCTATACTGACATATAGAAAACATTATAAGAAAATATTAGTGTGTCTGTAAATTACACATACTAGGTAATTTAGTTCAGGCTACACTGTAGTTTCCAGAAAACAAGTATAAACCCCTAAAACCTGTATTAATAACTAAATCAGTATTGAGCATATAATATTTAACAATTAATTTAACCACCCCAGCATTGTGAATAAATACATATGCAGCTTTTTCTAATGCATTCGACAAGCTAGAGTTCACACCAGATCACAGGAAATGGGGTATATTTAAGAAAGGAGCAGGATATGTTGGATGGAGGTGTATGCAGTTGTCTTTAAGAAGGAAGGACAACCTGTAGTACACAAGAACTCACAAGCCCATACAAACCACAAAAATGGAAATGCTATAATCTACAATACTGACTGAAAAATCAATTTGTAAACAGTTTGCATACAGTCTTTGAAAAACTGTAGAAAAAAAATAGAAAAGAATGATACAAAAGACCCTGCAAACTATGCTATTTATGTACAAAGCAATATACAGGTACCAGACAATCCAGGTTGTATGATTCTGCCTACAACAGCTTCCTTTCGTGTAATGGTGCACGCCACAGAGCATCATTAAAAAATGATGCAGGACTCCTGAATTTTGAAAAATCAGACTAGAAAGATTGGACACTGTGGCATCAATCAGCATTGGCTTTGCAGCAGAATGTACTTAGAAGTGAAAGGGGATCAAAGGTTGGGTGAAGTGAGAAATCCCACAAGTCTTCTTGTCTCCCCAAATCCTGCATTTCCCTGTTGGTTATTTCTATTCTAGACTAGTAGGGATCTACTCAGTGGCTCAGTCATGTGCTTTAGTTTTTTCAGTGTTTGGAGCCTGGGTTTTCCATAGTTGCAAGTTCCAAGACTCATAGTTGCAACTGCACAACCACCTTATCTGTTAGGATTTGTATCAGCCTGGTAGTGGGAAGTCACCAGGTTTCCCTCAAGCAGGGGAAGATGTCTCTGGGATGGTGAGCACATGCAATGGATGGTTCGTCAGAGCCTTGTGCCAGGGAGACCACTTATACAAGAAGTAAAAGAATTACCAGCACCTGGGCATCAGCAGCTCTTTGACTCATTTATAGCAGCAGATTTCAATTTAACATCAAACATGATCAGGAGGAAAAAATGAGGGAGGCACCCATTGTACAGTCTGTACCCAGGCACTGTTGCTAGGGTCTTTACCAGGAGTCCTGCCTTAAGTGTGCAGAACTGCATAGTCTGTGCTTTGTCTGAGGACCACAGAGAGACACAGCCTTGGTGTCTATGTGGGAAGACAGATCAATGACTTTGGAAGAAATATGCATTAAATACATTGTTTCAGGTAAATTGTGAGCAAGAACGTAACACTTGCAAAAATAACATGGCAAAGCTGAACAATTTGTTTACAGTTGGACTGCCTTCTTTGCAACTCCTTTTTTTTTTTTGTGGTACTTGAAGACACACTCTATATATCGTTACACAGACAAAGGTAATTGGGTAAATATTTTTCCTTCAAAGTCATCAATATGATTGGAGAAAAGAAAATAACTCATCTTTCTGAGAGTACTTCCTCCTGGGAACAGGAGCTTCTGCATAGTCTTATATGGTGAATTATAGCCAAGGTGAATCGTCCCAATGGACTATACACCTATCATAATAACTAATATGAAAAATATCTTTATCATGGCCTTAGAAGTCACAGTAATAAAATCCAGGATAGTTTTCTGGCTCATAACAGAATAATATTACAGTACCTTTTTATAAAGTGCCTTTATTTATCCTTCTGTAAATTAATTCAAATGCAGCAACAAAAATGGGCAAATAGTACTTAATGAAATGAGAAACAGTTATACCTTTACATCTCCACAAAAGGATTCTTCTGAGCCCAATACTAAAGCTCAGAGACTTTTTAAAGATAATTACAGAAATTAATGTCAAAGTTGAGGTTTAATACTGCCTATGCGGTTTTGGGGATTTGTGCAACTGCTCCTGTGTTGCTACAAGGCTGCAACAACACAAGTGAAGGTGAGGAAGCAAAGAAAATCCACACACTTGCCAGAATAAATTTGCTCAAACACTGTTGCTGCAGCTTCTCACATGAACAGTCTGCACTTCTGAGTATCTACTGCTGGAAAATTAATGATCCTGGGAGTGATGGAAAACAAATCAGAAATCTGTATTACTCATACGTTTTAAAGTGGCACAAAGTTTGGAATTCCGTGTGCTTTGAGAAAGAAACGGATATCAGCTGCATCTCAGGGAAAAAATGGAGAAAAACATGATAGTGATCCTTATTTTTGTGCTGAGTTTTAAATTCATCGCTGGACTTGCAGCATAGAAACGATTAAGCAAAAAAGAAGCATCTTGGCAGAAATGTTTTGGATGTGAGAATCAATGTCATTATAAATAGCAGACAAAGACTATTCCCTAGGATGGGATTGTGAAATGTCTTATAACTTAGAGACAGGAAGGAACTTGACCTTTTGTGGAAGCCCATGATTCCCATAGATTTCAGTGGGGCTTTCATGTAGTCAGAGCATTGCAGACACAGGTTTTACTACAGCAAACACAGTTTTTCAAAGACATACTGAGTTTCTCACCGATTCAAATGGAAGGAGCACATCCCATAATATCGTTCAAATGACTTATCCCCTACCTATTTGAAGCACCTTTGTGTTATAAGATACACGCATGTTTCTTACAATGCTGATGCAGCCTTTGTCTTCTAAGGGAAGCAATGAAGAAAGAAATTCAGTAGCAAAGTGCTCCATCTCTTCTGTAGTTTTAACATACAGTGTGCTTTAGTTTCAATTAATAGATATTAAGAGAATGCTGACCTAGCTTCACCAGCAAATGCTTACACAAATGCTTAAGTGTGTACTTAATTAAGCATGCAATTAACTGAGTCTTTGCCTGGTCTAGACTTTTGCATATGCCAGTGTGCTGTCAGCAATCCAAAGAGCAAAGCATATCACAGTTGCACAGACAAGGGTGGGGGGAACTGACAGAGCAGCAAACGAGAGGAATGCAGAAAGAAATGTTAATTTGTTTAGGAACTACACAGAAAACAAATCACTTTCCACTGTGCTTTTCCTTTAACTTTTGCCACCCCAGCATTGTGAATAAATACAAAAGATCTTCCAGATAAAAATTAATGCATTAACACTCCTAGTGAAACTAAAAAGAGACTGGCCAGTAACCAGCACTGCTTGCTTGAAATGTGAGACTTGTATTAGCTGAAGTGGCCAGCCCCTGGGTTATTTTCTGTTTATTTAGTTAAGTAGCAACTCAGCCTCATGTGGAATGAGCAAATCAAGAAATGCAAGCCAAGACTGAGTTACATTTTCCCAGAGAAAATGAAAGCTTTTTGGTTAAATACAGTACTGCGCTGGAGTAACGCTATATTAAATATTTAGTCAGGCTAAAAGCAGAGGAGTATACCAAAAACAACATTTCTCCTTCTCCCACATCCACATTTAAATAGAGAAATACCATTGTAATTATATTTTGCAATGTCCCTGAGTTACTTTTTCTACAGAATTACTATTTTAAAATCACAGTCTGCTATTCTAGTCCTATCAAAAGACCCAAATTTATTCTCCCTTATGTGGGTGGGGTTTCTCTAGCATCTCATTCCTTCCTCCCCTAGTCTCCACACAAAGCAGCACTCTTCAAAGGGCGGTATGTCCCAAGTGGATGCAAGCATATTCTAAGTGTTTCTCAATACATAATTTTGTGGACCTGCCTAGTCACATGTTGCTGGCATTCCTATTTTTTCCAACTGCTAAACAGTTTCAAATGACAGCTAAAAGTGTATGGACAAGTTTTCTAAAGGTACTTTCAAGGCAAGCAATCGTTGTGGCTGCTCCTAAGAAACTGCTACAGCAAAAAGGATGGAAAGTCATCTATTAACGGGTGAGCTGTGCCATGACACAGATAATGGACTTGATCTTGCAAATCATTAATCACGCAAGTAGTATTGGCTGGCTCAGGTCCATGTGCATTTTTGGTCATATTTATATAAATGCAGATGAGCAAAAGCAGCTTATATTTGTATTTCAATAATTTCTACAGAGCCAAATACTACTCTACAGTTGAACACATTATTCCTGTTTAAAACCATGACAGGACTGAACACAAACACTGAATGGCCTATTTCCATAAATGTTTCAACTCTTTCTTCTGCCATTTTTAAGTTGACCATATGCTCATACTCTGACTCATCCTGAGAACCTCTGAGAGCTCCCTAAAAATTACACAAAGCTTGTTCTGTGGGTAGAGCCTTCCAAGGCCACGTGTCTCAGCTTTGCTATAGAACATTGCTAATAGTATAATGGCATTCACCAGTGTCTTAAAATTGCTGAGTATTAACAAGCACCTTTAAAGACACTTCACAGGGGTGATTATTGTGACTGTAATTTCTTCTGACAGGATGAGTCAGCTATACTATGTTGACAAAACAGCATCTCATTAATTCAGATGCCATATGCTCTAAGAAACATTTATCTGACATTAGAGTGTTACATGAATTGTTACTCTGCAAAAGAGAAAGAGAGAGATGTATATTCAATGTCCTGGTCTACATCCTGAAATTCTGGTTTATTCTGCATTCAGTCCTAACTCTGGCCAAATTCTATTACCCTTATATGCTTAGCATTTGGCTTAGCAATGAATTCAGGATTTAGCCATTCTCTGAAATATGACACATACTTGAAAGATGGCTTTCATTTCATACCAAATGCTACTGATGAACACATTCAAAAACTCTCAATTTCTTAGAGCAATGGATTCAGAATTTGTTTATAGATCATTATCAAGCACCCAGTCATGACATCTGTGATCAATCTTAGTAGTACCTTACTTGAGTAGTCCTGTCCGTATGAGTAACCCCTCTGACATCAGTGGAGCGGTGTGAATAGTAATGTGCTAGCTACTTTGATTAAGAATAGCATAACTGAGCCCATGGTATTCTGTATTTTGTACATCAGGCATAGATTTAGTGAAGGAACTACCACCCTTGCAATAATACTGCCTTCTATTATATAATGCATTGTGGTCACAAAGCAGCACAGCTCCATCATAAAATAAAGGCTGCACCTGCCCTGGGACATCTGAAAAAAACCCACATCACATGCACATACAAATCTAACGTCTTCCCTTGATGCTAAGCATTAGTTTTACTGATCTAACAAAATGTCTGGGATAATTTATTGACTTCTACACATTAATCTTGCCCCTTGATCTAAGTTCAGTTTAAAGTACAACTAGGCACAAAAATACAGAGCTTGTTATTATTAAAACAAATAGAAACCTTTATGGACATTTTCAAAAGATATTTTAGTCATACAGTGTGAAATAGATCAGGTATGCCACAAGAGTCACCAAAACACTTGAAGGTTTACATGGTGTTATATTTCTCTTGTATGTGTGACCCTGAGTCCCTGTAGTAAACTGTACTGGCACTTTGATCTTCCCATTTTGCAGCATTTACATTCTATGTGTCTTGAATGAAAGGGGAGGCGGGTGAGAGCACATTGCACTGCATGGAGGGTTCTCCAGCTGCATCATCCAAACAGTAACACAAGAGAGACAGATGGTTATGGATCATTGCTTGGCAAAGACACTACAATGACTTGATGAGATCTTTGCTAAGTTTCAGCTAAGAAATTAAGTAAGCAGAAACTGTAGATGTTAAATAGAAAAAAGAAATCTTCTTTAATCGTGGTATCTTTGACAGAAGATAGCTTCAGGGCTTATTAAAGATGGAGCTAGAAATCTCTTCCCTTAGTTTTCAGGTTTCCAAGGCTCTTCTTCAACAACACTGAAGTCTGCAGATTTGCCACTGGTTGCCAGTGTTACCTGCAAGTAATTATCATCAACAACCAACTTAAAGGCCAAGGCCACTTGACAAGAAAAGTTAGGAATTTTATATGTAAGATCATGATATTTACAGGAACTACATACACCATGTCTTATTTTTTATATATATATATATATAAAAATTGTATTCATTCAGAATTCACAACACTCCTGAATAGTGAAACTCCTGTTCATTTGTTATACTGCCTAGAAAACATTAGCAGTAGGAAAAAAGTACCATATTTTCTTAGCCTTTGCTGTAGCTTTTTTATAATAAATATTTCAGATTCTACTCCTTCCTATCTCCTACAGATTTCTCTGGTTTATTTCAAAATCAGATTACTTTTTTTTAAATGTAGGAGGTCATATATTTTCAGTGGAATTCCTTAGCAAAGCAGGATAGCTGATGCAAGGACATGAAAAATATGCAAGGCCAGAATAATCACAGATGTGTGTCTATACAAACTCACCTACAATTTACACAACCTTTAAAAATGGAGGAAAAGATACACTGTGAAAGTATTGTTCATCATACTACTATTTCTAACAATGTATTGAAAGATTTTGACTATAGTCATACCAAAAATTCATAGTAATGCTGTTTGTCTCACAAAAAGTACAGTAAAACATCACTCTTGCCTGTAAAGATATGTGCTAAAATTTTTAGTTTTTAAGTAAGGTAGAAGACCTATAGTGATATACCAACTCACAGTAAACACTGGCCGAACACATTGCATCCCAGAAATCACTATAAATAAACCCACGCTTCAGGAAAGATAGCACCAGCCAAATGACTTAAAAAATTTTAAAAAGGTAAAATGTCAATTTAACTTTACAAAAGTGATCTAGATCTTTATAGTTGTGAGACAACCTTTCATTCAATGATAAATGGATGGCTCACTCTTTCCTAACTTACCTTGTAAGTTAACATCCTCAGCTTCAAATGAAAACTTAAAGACAGAGCTGAAATTCCCCATGCTGGATAAACTGGATGCATGGAAGCATTGGGAAATGGAAATATGACAAAATGCACTGATTTTTGAAACAAAGTCAAACTTTTTCTTAGATAATTGAAAGGGGAAAACATGCAAATACAGGAATGAACAGCTTATTCAGGAATTAAAAACACATAGTGTAATGTGAAATATAATAATAAAAAATACAAAAATATCATGCAATAACAACCACTCTACCCCCATATAAAGGTAAACTACTTATTAAAAATATACAATGACCATGCAAAATTATACACTACTAGTGTTATACATGGAACATATCACAGAAAGTACATAGAAAGGACATGCTAGTAGATTAGCTTTTACAAATTCTGACCAGAGTTGCAGTGAGCTTTTCAATCCACCAGTGTATTTGACAGGATGAAGAAATGTCTCTTAGATTTAACAGCAGGCTGTTTTGAAGCCCCAAATCCTACACTCTGTTGCTTTTGTTACTTTAACACTTGGGAGCTGTAGACCACTTCAACATGATCCAAATGCTTTGCAAATGTCAGCATATATTCATAGCTTGGGAAGTAGACCATAACATCACATCATTTTGGCAGCTTGCAGACAGACATACAGACAAGTGACCTGCTTGAAGTCAGTCTTGCACTCAATTCAGTAAACCGTGGCTCTTTTCATGAGTTTAAAAGTGCAAAATGAGATCACAAGCAGAGCAAACGTAAAGCAATTGAAAAGGACAAACACTTCCAGCTCATAAGTGACTGGTCCCAAATTTTAATTAAAGGGTGTACTTAGGACACTTGCTTACTACTTACTACTTACTTACTTACTTACTACTACGGTACTTACTACTCACCATTAGTCCATGTTTTTGAGGTAAGCTAATGCCTCAACTGAGGGAAGTTATAAGAGAAACTGAAGGAGAAAAGGAAAGTGCAGCAAGTATTGCATCAATGGGCTACTACTTTCTAGCTTGACTTGGTTGTCTGTGCAAATCTGAGAGACTGGAAGGAGATAAAATTATCAGTATTCAGTTCCACGAACCTGATTCAGACTGATATATGGTAGCTGAATTTGTCTTAAATCCACTGAAACTAGCATAGTCTATTTCACTGAAAAACAGTTAAGTTCCAAAAGGAGTTAACCAAAAAATAAGAGTGTGTGTGTGCACGCATGCTTATTTTTAATGAAAAAAATCTTTTATCATTTGATAAAATCTTTCTTTTCAGGGAGTCTCATTTTTCCCTCAAATTTTTATCTCTTCTGTGTCCTATCCTTTTTTGAGAAATATGACAACTAACGACTATTTTTAATTTTGTGCAAGCATATTCTCTTTCCATTTCAAAATTTTTATCTTTAATTTTTCTCATGGAAAAAAAGAGGGTCAGAAGAGGAAGGGGAGAGCCATATCAGAACAAAATGTTTGTTTTCATTTTTAAAAAGAACATTTTATTAAAACCTCGGAAGATTCAGAAAGAAATTGAGGATAAGATGAAAGTTTTTTCTTTCTTGAATTCTGTATTAGTTTTTCCCCTGGAAATTCAGATTTGGCCTGACATTACCTAGAAGTAAGCATTAGAAAAAAAATATATTCTAAATAACATATCCAGCCAGGTTAGAGACAGGTGAAAGTGATAGAACAGGACTTCTATTTCCAGTATATATGATGATCTGCTAATGGACTTTATGTAGGCTTTCACAGTTAGATTCACTGGCTCACTGGCAACTGGAAGATGGAAGAGAATCTGTTTGGATAAATGGCTAAGGTAGGCTCACTGGCAAACTCACTGCATCAAAGGCAGTGTGCAAGATCAGACCAGAGTATTAATAAATAATAAAAAAAGGCTATGAAATGAAAAGTTTCAGCTTGTTCCACTCTCTCCTCCTTTTCAAAAACTCTCTCTTGATTTTAAACTGCCCTGTCCTTGTGGTGGGTGCTTAGTAAACTTCTAACCACTAACCTCCCCAACTGTTTTCTCATTCAACTGGTGGGGTTTCTCAAGCTCACTTTGCTCTGATCAAGATGTTATTATTATTATTAATAATCCATGTTAGTTACAGAAAGAATTAGAGAGAGAATATGATGTTTGTGTCTTAATGACTCAGGAACGATGATGGAAGCAAAGCGCAAGCATGCTGTATGAGAGCAGGAACATTCTGATGCTAAAGTGCATTCAACACATCCATCTCTGAACAGCATATCATGGAAGGCAGTCAGCAAATGACAACACCTATATCTGAATTGCAACTATCCTTCATTTGGGTTGGCAATTAAGTTCTCTGTTGCCATAGAAAATTAAGTAAATGTCCATAAAAGGTGATGCCATATTCTCTGTGTCTTGGCATATTCCATAATACGCTGCATCTTGCCTTTTGATATGTAAACAATGTACATAATTTTTTCCCCCACTTTTAAGAAGAGCGCAAAAACACCATCTTTTGAATTGGTCAAACTCATTCAAAACGTCTGGGGTTCATGGACCTTGTTGTCACATTGTTACTTGCAGAATGATTTGAAAAATACATGCACATTAAAAAAGAAGATAAAATAAAGCATGCAACGCTATATACATGTCTCAATATCCATAAATGTGAAAGGTACCTTGCACTCATCTACTATGACTGAGTTGTGAGCTGCAAAAACACATTGGTTTGAGTTGTTTTCCCTATGATTTTTCACGTCGTCATAGATTGACTGAGTCTTGGTCATTTCAATGTCTTCATGCCCTTTATGATGGGAATCAATGGTGTTAAGTTCTGCCTTGGAAAGGTGGTAGACAATGCCAGCACCAAAAGAATCCCCCACTACATTGACTGACGTTCTCATGCGGTCCCTACAAAAGAAGCAAAAGGCAGAGGCTGAATGACATGAGAGGCAGAAAAAGTAGGGCATGGCAGCCTTGTTAATGTTACAGTTACTGCATTTACTTCAGAAAGTTTACGGCATCTTTAGAACAGAAAGATGGGAGCTTTCATGTGTAATTGAAAAAGCCTGCTTTCCCAGGGGACTTGTTCAGACAGGAAGATGTGCAAACTCCAACGTCCCAGCTGCTCATACTCATGGATTTTGTCAAAGAACTTGTGCTAGAGACACAGCGAAATTGCAGAGCTGTGCTTCACTGAGATCCCCCCATCACCTGCTTCTGGAGCTCAAGGTTTCAATGTCAAGGTGCCAGGCTCACACCATTGCCCTTTGTTTAATCTGAATTTATCACAGCACTGAACTTAATGCAGCCAGATAAAAGGATTTTGGATCTGATGTAGTGTTCTCATTTCTGGGACGGATTACCAAATGGCCTGTCCCTTTACTCTCAGTGAGCAAACTATGGGGAAAAAAATGCCTGAAATACCTCCATAAGGCTCAGGGCATCAATGCTCCTCTCCTGCTACCATCTTTACAGATGGTGATCTGTTAGCATGGCAGCACGGCCACTTACACTACTGTATGCCAGGGCTCAGCATACAAGTCAACCAAATATAGGTCACACCCTACAAAGTGATGAGCCTGTGACAGCATTTCAGTTATGAGTGCCCCTCATTGTGGGAAGGTGCCAAGAGAGGCTCACATGCTTCATTACAAGAAACGTGTTTGTTGGCACTTCCTGGACAGGATGCCACTGGACAGACACACCACCTTTCTCTTGTGTTGTTTTTAGAGTGTGGCAGTATCTGTCACAGTGAACTCATGGTTGTGGATTTTCCCCCATTTGAGAATTCTGCCCCAAATCTGCCCAAAATTCTGCAAAAATGGGAGATGGTCTTACAGAGCACTGCAGGACTATGGGCTCCTGATATCTTTCCTACTTCAGGTAGGCTGTGTTACACATGTTGAAATCATTTTCAACTTAATTTGCCTCTTCATATCTGAACTAAACCTAAGACTCCTAAAAACTTTCTGACTGAGAGTTGCAATTTAAAGATACTGCAGCAACTGAGTCCAGCTTTCTCAAACAGGTCAGAGAAGTGATTACACTGAATAGTTCTCCAAAGACTCATTTACACAAAATAGGCAGGTTGAACAGTGTGGACATCTGCCAAGTGACACAAAAGCCAGCATGTAAGACCTCATTTCCCATGACAGTGAGTGATTGATTTGAAAACACTCTTTCTGATATTTCTGGTACTAGATTTGTGTGACATCTCCTCTTCCTGTAGAACACCGAGGAAAAAACCCTAAAGATATATATATAAAAAAAACCTGCATATTGATAAACATTCATTGCACATGCCTATTCATGGCCATACAAACTTTTTACATCTTTGCTCTAAATATTTGTAAATCTGCCTTTCCCAGATGTGGAACTGTATTCCCTTTCAAGTTTCTCCTCTCCCTCTCTGCATTATCATGCTTACATATTTGGAGTTTGTGGTGTAACATCTTAGTTGAAGCAGTTAATCTTTTTTTTTTTTGTCATCAAAAGAATACCCAGAAGGAACAAAACCCTCCAATAATCCCCCCCAACAAACAAACCAACAAGCCATAGGAGGAAAATATCATTCCAGTTTTGCTTCACACAAATTAAATTGCAGTTCTCATCCCATGCCTGTGAAGAGTGTTTTAAACTTGGTCAGAGTGGCAGAATAGGAAAATACGACTTTCTGTGTGTAATTTTTAATTAAGACCATCAAATATACTGAACCCAACAATATGGCTTCACAAAAAGAACACCTGCTTAATTTTTTTTGTATGAATGGCATTAAATTTTGAAAGGATTCACTGATGCCAGACTATGGAGGGGTAGTATAGGATGCCAAAAAACCAAAGTGGAGAGAACACATAAATATAATTGAGGCACAGTTCAAATTCTGAAAAGGTCATTTGAGGAGATGCTCCATCCCGCATACATGTACTACTGGCCAAGAGATTCAGTGACACACACTGCACACTGCTGCAGAACGTGCTATACTGTGTGAACTGAAGTAAACAAGCTGTCAGGAATCAACAGCAAAGTGCCACTGACCTCTTTTGGGCCAAAGAACACCCTAAGAAGAACAAAGACAACTGTACTTACTCTTTTGTTAAAAACAGCATGCCAATTAATTCCAGCTGTGCTGAAATTATGGAAACAAAATCAACATAGGAAAGCTGCAGCCTAGTATATGACTTGCCCCAACACAGATACTTCTGCATTGTCAGTAACAGCTTCTGAGAGGAATAATGGGACTGAATGTCAAAGTTATCTCTCAAAAGACAACTCAGCATCTGATAAGAATGGGCTTTGGAATCATTGGGAAGTAATTCTTTAAATCCTGATAAGGGTTAATGCCTAATTTCCTCAAACTGGCATAAATCAGAGGAACTGGAAGCTTAAAAATGTAGATGAAAGGAACAGAAATGAGAAGAATTGAATCAAGCCCCCTTGTTATTAGTGTCATAGTACCTATATAGCATGCTAGTATGCAAAGAAGTTACTCCTGTTCTCTGAAAGCTTGAAAATCCAGTATATCAACCTTACTAGATTTTAGAAAGGAGATTAAAATCTTAGCACACCTGCTAAGTCAAAGACCAGCTGACATGTTTAACTTGCCTTACCTCTTTGTCATCACAAGAAACAGCTCTTGTTTTCCATAGTTTAATTCGATTTACATAAGGCCCTGTCCATAACATCCAGATGTCAACTGTGTCTGAATATTGTGAATTTAAATCTAACTCAAGAAACAGTCAGAACACAAGTCATCTTTCTCTGAGTTACTGAATGAAGGTTGAAATACTGGATCATCCATCCACACCCATTTTCTCTAATTCATCTCTCTTCACTGCAAAATACCACTGTATTTGAGGTTGTGCTATGATATTTGCTAAGCTTGTCAGTCTCACATCTGGACAGTAGCCAGCTTCTGGCTAGAGGAAAAGAAGCTGGTTATATTTCAGTTGTTGACACATAATTACTGTCCTATTAAATGTAACTGCTGTGTTGTGCTTAGTTTTAAAATGAGAAACTATACGAGTTTTGAAATCTTGGGAAACTTGCCTAGTGAAAAAGCTCACACTGTGTGTATACACATGGGAGGGGGAAGGTTGAGCAACCTAATCTCTACATATTGCAGACGCTCGACAAGAAATGGATGCAGAAACCTCTTGGCTCCAATTTGAAGGAGAGAGTGCCAAGTTTAAGGACAAGTCAGCTTTGTGTTACACTGTGATCAAATCGTGCAAAATTGGTTTTGGTAAGATCACAGTTTCAGATGATGGTAGTACTGTAAAACCAATTGACGTTCTGCTATTTTCTTTCATCACAAATATTGAAAAAATCATAAATAGGACATTTTTTAAAAGCTTTCATCATATGGAATTGAAAAGAGCTATTCCAAATATTTCTATATGGCTGGTTGCATTTACACACTGGTTCCAGAAAAGTGGCTCAAATTAAATATTCGCTGGGTTGTAAAAATTTTATTAATTTTCTCTTCTACATTCTGTTAGAAATACTGCTGTAATATTTGACGATCTAAAGAAATGGAAGAAGACAATGTTTGTAAGTAAAGAAAAAGTATTTTTCACATTTTCATACAATCATTAAGGTTGGAAAGGACCTTTAAGATCATCAAGTCCAACCATCAAACCAACACCACCATGACCACTAAACCATGTCCTGAAGCGCCCTGTCTACACGTTTTTTGAACACTTCCAGAGATGGTGACTCCACCACCTCCCTGGGCAGCCTGTTCCAATGCTTGACCACTCTCTCAGTAAAAAAATCTTTCCTAATATCCAATCTAAACCTCCCCTGGCACAACTTGAGGCCATTTCCTCTCGTCCTATCACTAGTTACTTGGGAGAAGAGACCAACACTCATCTCACTACAGCCCCCTTTCAGGTAGTTGTAGAGAGTGATAAGGTCTCCCCTCAGCCTCCTCTTCTACAGACTAAACAAGCCGAGTTCCCTCAGCCGCTCCTCGTTAGACTTGTTCTCCAGACCCCTCACCAGCTTCGTTGCCCTTCTCTGGACATGCTCCAGCACCTCAACGTCCTTCCTGTAGTGAGGGGCCCAAAACTGAACACAGGATTCAAGGTGTGGCCTCACCAGTGCCAAGTACAGGGGCATGATCACTTCTGTACTCCTGCTGGCCACACTATTTCTGATACAGGCCAGGATGCTGTCGGCCTTCTTGGCCACCTGGGCACACTGCTGGCTCATGTTCAGCCGGCTGTCAACCAGCATCCCCAGGTTCTTTTCTGCCAGGCAGCTCTCTAGCCACTCCTCCACAAGCATGTAGCGTTGCATGGGGTTGTTGTGATCAAAGTGCAGGACCCAGCACTTGGCCTTATTAAATCTCATACAGTTGACCTCAGCCCATTGATCCAGCCTGTCCAGATCCCTCTGCAGAGCCCTCCTACCCTCCAGCAGATCAACACTCCCACCCAACTTGGTGGTGTCTGCAAATTTGATGGAGCACTTGATCCCTTCATCCAGATCATGCATAAAGATGTTGAACAAGACCGGCCCCAGAACCGAGCCCTGGGGAACACCGCTTGTGACTGGCCGCCAGCTGGATTTAACTCTGTTCATCACAACTCTCTGAGCTCGACCATCCAGCTAGTTCTTTACCCAGCAAAGAGTAAACCTGTCTAAGCCACGAGCCGCCAGTTTCTCCAGGAGAATGCTGTGGGAGACGCTGTCAAAGGCTTTACTAAAGTCCAGGTAGACAACATCCACAGCCTTTCCCTCCTCCACTAGGCAGGTTACCTGGTCATACAAGGAGATCAGGTTGGTCAAGCAGGACCTGCCTTTCATGAAGACATGCCGACTGGGCCTGATCCCTTGGTTGCCCTGCACATGCCCTGTGAGCACCCTCCAGATGAACCACTCCATAATCTTCCCTGGTACTGAGGTCAGGCTGACAGGCCTGTAGTTCCCCGGATCCTCTTTCTGGCCTATCTTGTAGATGGGCATCACATTGGCAAGACTTCAGTCACCTGGGACCTCCCCTGTTAACCAGGACTGCTGATAAATGATGGAGAGGGGCTTGGCAAGTGCCTCCGCCAGCTCCCTCAGTACTCTTGGGTGGATCCCATTAGGCCCCATAGACTTGTGGGTATCCAGGTGGTGTAGCAGGTAGCTAACTGCTTCCTCATGGATTATGGGGAGTTTATTCTGCTCTCCATCCCTGTCTTCCAGCTCAGGGGGCTGAATACCCTGAGAATACCTTGTATGGCTATTAAAGACAGAGGCAAAAAAGGCATTAAGTACCTCAGCCTTTTCCTCATCCTTAGTGACAATGTTCCCCCCTGCATCCAATAAGGGATGGAGATTCTTGTTGGTTCTCTTTTTGTTGTTAACATATTTGTAAAAACATTTTTTGTTATCCCTTACAACTGTGGCCAGACTGAGTTCTAGCTGGGCTTTTGCCTTTCTAATTTTGTCCCTGCTTGACCTAACGAGATCTCTGTACTCTTGAGTTGCCTGCCCCGTCTTCCAAAGGTGATAAACTCTCCTCTTTTCCCTGAGGCCCAGCAAAATCTCCCTGTTCAGCCAGGCCGGTCGTCTTCCCTGCCAGCTCGTCTTGCAGCATATGGGGACCACCTGCTCCTGAGCCTTTAAGATTTCCTTCCTGAAGACTGTCCAGCCTTCCTGGACCCCTTTGTCCTTCAGGACTGTCTCCCAAGGGACTCTCTCAACCAGTGACCTGAACAGGCCAAAGTCTGCCCTCCAGAAGTCTGTGATAGCAGTTTTGCTGACCCCCTCCTTCACTCAGAATCGAGAATTCTATCATGTCATGGTCGCTAAGCCCAAGACGGCCTCCGACCACCACATCTCCCACCAGTCCTTCTCTGTTCATAAACAGTAGGTCAAGTGAGGTGCCTCCCCTGGTAGTCTCACTTACCAGCTGTGTCAGGAAGTTATCTTCCACACACTCCAGGAACCTCCTAGACTGTTGCCTCTCTGCTCTGTTATACTTCCAGCAGATGTCCGGTAAATTCAAGTCCCCTACAAGAACAAGGGCTAGCAATTGTGAGACTTCTATGCTTGTAGAATGCTTCATCTGCCTCTTCATCCTGTTTGGGTGGTCTATAACAGACTCCCAGAGGGATATCTGACTCATTAGCCTTCCCCCTCATCCTTACCCATAAGTACTCGACTTGGTCATCACAATCGTTGAGCTCTATACAATCAAAACTCTCCCTAACATACGGAGCCACCCCACCACCTCTCCTTCCTTGCCTATCCCTTCTGAAGAGCTTATAGCCATCCATTGCAGCACTCCAGTCATAAGAGTCATCCCACCATGTTTCTGCGATGGCGACTAAGTCATAGCTGTCCTGCTGCACAATGGCTTCCAGCTCCTCCTGTTTGCTTCCCATGCTGCGTGCATTGGTGTAGGTGCGCTTGAGCTAGACTATCGATTTCAACCCCCAACTCTGGCACGGCACTCCTAGGTTCAACTCTAGTGATCCTGGTTTTATCCCCTTCCCCCTTCAAATCTAGTTTAAAGCCCTCTTGATGAGCCCCGCCAGCTCGTAAGCAAGAATCCTTTTCCTCCTTAGAGATGGTTGCACTCCATCTGCTGCCAGCAGGCCTGGTGCCATGTAAACTGCTCCGTGCTCAGAAACCCCAAAATTCTGCCGATGGCACCAGCCTTTTACGACCTTTTTTTTCTGTTATTCTTTAGGTCTGTTTTTGGTGCCCAAAAGCTTGCTCAAAAGTTTGCTTGTGCGCCTTTTATTAACATCAGCAATGTCAGCAGCATCGTTTACCATATCTGATTTGATCAACGTGGCTACCACAACACAACCACTGGAAGATGGAAAATAAAGCTATTAGCTGTTGACATGTGTTAATTAGCACAACATTTCCACAAACAAACTTTGTCTTACCTTTGCAGCACTAGTGGCATGACACAGAGCTTTTCATCTATCTTTCAATTCTGAATCACACTGCAATTGCACTGCTGATTGTTAGGCCAGAAGGATCCAAACCTAACTGTTTGTGCTGGAAGGTTCTTTTGCCTGGCATTTATTTTGGAAAGATACCTTGAAATATTTCTTTCAGAAGTACTATCTTTCCTGTATTTACATTCATCACCGCCACAGCACCACAGTACAGACATTTTTATTTCCTAAGCAGGGTTGGATAAGCAAGCGGTAACTACGCTGCTGAAGCTGAGCCTGAAATGCAACACCTACTAGTGGATCAGAACTGCTGGTAAACTTACAGCTCCGAGGTTTGCTAGTGGGCAGAGCTGCTCAGTCCACAGGAATATTTTCAAATGACATTTCCCTAAAAAACCAAACAAACCACAATCTCCTTTTGCATGTACTCCTACCAGCTGCAGAAACCTATCTATTTGCCTTACTTTGAGTGCCAGCAAAAACATATATTTAAAATGAGTATGCAACTCCTTTTTGCTCTCCTCTCAGCTGCAGATTCCTATGCTGCTTTCCTGTTTTCAACCATGACCTCATAAATATAATAAACTCACAGAATATCACATTTTTCCCTAAGCCAGCTGTACTTTGACTGCTGAACATTGCCTCATGTCACGATTCTGAGTCATAATATCATGATATTGTAAGTCATCTTTTCCCTTTGCCTTCCCAAGCTGTAAATTCCTCTTTTTATTTTTCCCTGAAGCAGAAATAGGAGCTGCGTGCTATTCTTCAAAACCCTTACTGACAATACAGGTAATAAAAGAGCATAGCAGTAGATCCAAAATACATGTCAGAGGATTGACCAAGTTCTTGAATTCCTCTCAGTAAGTCAGAAGATAATGACAGAAAATTAATTTTCTATTTTATCTTCACATTCTCAACTCTGCTATTCCTTTTTGCATAATTTTAGTAGCATACCTGGGACTGAAAACTACCACAAGCGGGCAGCTGAGGCTGCTAGTGTGGAATGAAATGCAGAAATCTTACAGCGTGGTACTTATGTCTCTGGGCACCATGGCTGGCACAATAGAAACGTACATCTTTGCTATGTAAAAGAATATTAGGGGAGAGATGGCTGTTGACCAGAATATACTGTGCTGCAAGCAGTACAGGACAATATAAAAGCCTCTGGAGGCCAGTACAACTTAGAGGACTATTGAGTCCCTGTCAGTTCTGCACAGGTGACAGAATGATATCCACATTGACAAATGACAACATAAGAAAGGATGTGGCTTGTCATATACTCTGTCTATATTTACAGCTTCTGTATTCAAATGTTGAAAAACAAAGGCCTTGGAAAACTATCTGTGGGTTAGCTGTTTCTTGTCGGAGGACCTGCAATGGCACTGACGGACTTTGATTTCAAGTCCTTGAAAATGAAAGTCCCCAGTTTGAGGGATCTGTCAGTAAAATCAAACTAGGGAATGACCCTCTCTCTTTCAGTTTGCTTTCATATTTGTCTTTGGTTTATATCTCACCCTAGAACAGTTTCTTTCTTAAAAGTATTTTACTTTCTTATATGCAAAACGATACAGACTTTTCCCACTAGGAGCATAAAACATTTGATACTACAAATGCCCAAATCACCCTGAAACTTGCTAACAACATCTTGATGGAACATGCATTTTCAGCATTCGTCCTTAATTTTAGACCAAACTACAAGAAATAGAAATATGGAAGCAAAGATCAGAAAACTGTTCTTGAGCTATGTCTGTTATGAAAAGGCATCATTAGGAAGAAGAAAATATATGAGCGTGAACCCAAGGTTCTTACAAGATCCTTGGGTCATAGAAACTGGCTTCAGTAGCTCTATAAAAATTTGTACCAGCTGAGAAGCTGCTTTCAGTGTCTCCTACTTCATCAATAGCCCATTTCTTCCTTTGTTTCATCCGTAGAGGAGAGTTTTACAGTTCTTTAAGATCAATGGTTGAAAAGCACTATGGACAAGCATTACTTCACTACTTTTTCTGCACTGAGCAGTAGGGTCAGCACAACTTACAAAAGCCAGTCAACAGCAACAAGCAAACTGATGTCCTGGGTAGGAAGACCCACTGCAGTAAGGATCAGAAGCATAGTAACAAGTCCTGCGCTGGGAATACTGGCAGCTCCAACACTTGCAAGGGTGGCGGTCAAACTGCAAAACAAAAATCAAATGGAGGTAGCAGGAAAAGGAAGGAACATACACTTTCATTGCATATTCATGTGACCATTAGGAAAGTCTTATTTTTAATGAGTTCTTCCCAGAAAACTAACAACTATTATGATAAATCATGGTAAGCTCAGGCTGTAGTTTTCACCAAAAATATTTATTAGGGGAGGCCAGATCTATGTGAATGAATGTCTGTGCTTCAAATGTTTGTAAAAATACAACACAGACCATAACAAATATCAACATCATTCGGCAATCCTATGAAGAATGGAAAACAAATATCTCAGAGAACAGGTCAAAGGGAGAAAATCAGGGAAGAGAAGGAGGGAAAGGAAAAAGGGAAAAGGAGAAAGGGGAATGGTGAAAGGAAAGAAAAAGTTATCTTTGTCTTTTAAACACAGAGATGAGTAACATGGTTGTACTTCTGTGGGTGTATCCAACAAATCTGAAAGTGCTTCCAACACAGAAGTAGGGGAAAAAGGTCTCTGTGAGGGAAATCCTCAGCCATTAGCCACTGAATTAATCTGTGAAGATACTACCCTGATTTAAAGCTTGCATATGGCCGGGTCTGACCTAGACAGTCCAGGTTGCAGTATGTTTGTCAGGTGTCTGGGTTAGAGTGCAACCTGGCCTACTAAACACCCAGGTAGGTCCAGCAGGTATGCAGGCAGGATGCTCTGCTCTGCTGTCAGGCTCTGTACATGGTGCCAGCTCCTCAGGCATTTCCAGCCTGAACTGGTAAGGGATTGCTTTCAAGGTCTGTGAGGAAATGCTCCTGCCAACATTCCCACAGCAGTGCTTACAGGGCTGGAAGGGAATGAAGGTAGCACTGTTCAGGACTAAATAGAGTCTGGCTTAGCTACCATTTCGAAGATCACCCTCCCCCAAAGAAGACAGGAAATCAGAGGTTCTACTTAGAATCACTTAGAATAGTTTAGGCTGGAAGGGAGTTTTAAAGGTCATCTAGTCCAACTCTCCTGCAATAAGTAGGGACATCTTCAACTAGACCAGGTTGCTCAGGGCCTCATCCAACTTGACCTTGAACGTTTCCAGGGATGGGCCATCTACCACCTCTCTGGGAAACCTGTTCCGGTGCATCACCACCCCATCATGAAAAATTTCTTCCTTCTATCTAGTTGAAATCTACACTAATTTAGTTTAAAACCATCACCCATTTGTCTTATCACAACAGGCCCTGTTAAAAAGTCTGTCCCCATCTTTCTTATAGGCTCCCTTTAAGTACTGAAAGGCTGCAATAAGGTCTTCCCAGAGCCTTCTCTCCTCCAGGCTGAACAACGCCAACTCTCTCAGCCTTTCTTCATAGCAGAGGTGTTCCATCCCGATGATCATCTTTGTGGCCTTCCTCTGGACCCGCTCCAACCGGTCCATGTCTTTCCTGTGCTGAGAGCTCCAGAGCTGGACACAGTACTCCAGGTGGGGTCTCATCAGAGTGGAGTAGTGGGGCAGAATCATCTCCCTCAACTTGCTGGCCACATTTCTTCCGGTGCAGCCCAGGATGTGGTCCTTCATGTGCCTTAGCATAGCTTCTAGGAGGATCTTTTCCATGACCTTCCCAGGCACAGAGGTGAGGCTGACAGCTCAGTAGTTCCCAGCGTCCTCCTTGCTACCTTTTTTAAAAATGGGTTCAATGTTTCCCTTTTTCCAGTCTCAAGGGATTTCATCTGACTGCCAAGACTTTTCAAATATCATGGAGAGTGGCTTGGCAACTACATCAGCCTATTCCCTCAGGACTCTGGGACGCATCTTGTCAAGTCCCAGAGACTTATGTATGTTCAGGTTCCTCAGGTGGTCTCAAATCTGATCTTCTCTTACAGTGGGAGGGACTTTGTTCCTCCAGTTCCTGTCTTGCAGTCCATCCACTTAAGAAGTGTGGGAAGAGAGGTTGCCAGTGAAGACCGAGGCAAAGAAGTCGTTGAGTACCTCAGACTTTTCTGGCTGACATACCCATAGAAGCCCTTCTTATAATACTTTGCATCCCTTGCTGAGTTCAGCTCTAGCTGCACCTTGGCCTTCCTGACCACATCCCTACACAATCGGGCAGCATGCCTATACTCTTCCCAGGATACCTGTCCCTGCTTCCACTGCCTGTGCCTACATGACCAATATGAAGGAACTAGAGCAGGTCAAAGGATAATTAAGTCTTCATGAATTTATGTCTGGGACATTTGAATATCCTCAGTATCACAAACAGGATGTGACAGACAAAACCTAATAACCTTTCATTCATTTGTATTGCCACCTCAAGAGATAGTCCTTGTCATATTGTTGTAGCAAAAATGCTGTACTGCATGGAGAGGAGAACCAATGGCTTTCTTAAAGATAGACCAAAATTGCTGCCTGCTTAGTAAATGTGAGTCACTAAGCTTGCTACACCAGCTTTGAAATGGTGAGATCAGGAAGAGCTAACGACTGAGTCCATCAGAGAAGTAGAAGAGGAGTAACTCAGGTTGAAGCCTACCAAATCTCTTGGACAACAGCTGATTCCTGACTTGAACTTCCCTTGTCTCAATTTAGTTTAATATGTGGACTCTCTGAAATGACTGTTTTCAGTCTTAGCAACAAATATGCATCATTCACGTCTAGTATCTGCCTTCATTAGAAGCAGGCCTGAACCTTTTACAAACCTTGGCTTTACTATTTCAGGAGTTGGAACAGGAGGTAAAGAAGTGGAAAATATGGAACTAGTATAGCTGGGCAAGAAACATAGAATTAGACATCCCTTTGCAGGACTTTCTTTAGTGTTAAAGGGGTTTAATAAAAGAAAGACGGGTGTGTGAAATCTACAGGAAGAAGGCAAACTTGGTAGCCTTCACTTGTCGTTTCCATTTTAACTATTCAAAATGTTAGGCCTGGTGTCTTCATCAAATTTTCCATTGTAAATTAACTTTAGTTGCAGCAGTCATAACATGACAATTTGATATGAAAAGAATAGAGCTAATATTGGCTGGGTTAAAGATAAAAAGTCTGAAAGTATCCAGACCATGCTGCAGGCAATCTCACCCTCAGGCTGGGCTATTCTCATTCCATTTTATTTGCTGTTCACCAAAGTCACAGAAAAAGTACAGGCAAACTTAAATACATGGATACATTTTTTAGATACACTTTTTTCTTCCAGTGTATATAAACAGGTACATTCTAGAAAGTTAATGCCCCATATATCACTTGTAGTGTCCCTCTATACTAAAAAAGGCATTGCATTGGACAGAGAATGCTGTATTTCACATTTTATTGTCAGCTGCAAAACCTTTTGTAAAACACCACCAGCATGCACTAAGGCTGCAAATGATTGAAAATGCATTTTGAGAACGAGGATCTATGTATATGACATTCCTTTGCATATCATAAGTAGAAATCCATGGATTTCACAGTGAATCCCACAGCTACTGAGAAGACATCCAACCCATAGCTTCACATTTTATAGTCTGTAGAAACAAAGTCTACAAGTATTTTGAACTGACCTCACAGTAACTATCTGACCACCATCCAGCTCAATTCCATTCATCTGTGCTATAAAGATGGCAGCCACAGCTTCATAAAGGGCAGTTCCATCCATGTTAATAGTTGCTCCAACCGGAAGAACGAACCTTGTTACACGCTTATCAATGCCTAGATTTTCTTCAAGACACCGGAATGTGACAGGTAATGTTCCAGCACTGAAGGAGGGAAAGCAAAAAAGTAGAGGAAACATAATTACAACATAATATATACCCATAAAGGAGCAAAGTCAGAAATTCTGCTATCATTGTTCACATTTTCTAATTCCACCTTCTGCTGTGATTCAAGCCATTTTTAGCCAATTTTAAAATTAAGCCTACACTTAGTTGGAGTTGGGTCAAGACATGAACATGACTTGAAGTAGGGACGAGAGCTTGAGAGAGGGTAGATGAATTTTTCAGACTCATTTATGAATTATTTCTTGCATTTCATTCAAAAAGACAAATTCCAGATTTTTTTTGATGGACAGAACTATGAGCGCAGGGACAAATCCTAAATTTCTTTGATTGTGAATTTTCTCTGAAGGGAGAAATCAATGTTGCATTAAGGAATCAAAAAGCCAGGAAAAAAGATGCAACCCATGGAGTTCCCAGACACTGGAGGAAAGGAAAGGGTATGAAACACAGCTGGAGGATAGACTAGAAAGATGACTAGAAGAGGGGAATAGCTCCTTGCACAGATCCACAGTTCCTTGCCTTTGTGGAAATAGTTCAGGCTCAAAATAAATTCACTTGCTCAAAATAAAACACCTTCACCAAAAAACACTGCTGAAAACAGGACATACTCTTTTTCCCTGTAGATGCAAATATCTCTTACTCCTTCCCTTCCCTAGCAGGACTGCCTGCCTCAGGCAAAGGACTTGCTGCAACAAGCATGAAACTCAACACAGGAACATGTTTTAGTTCCTTACTTTTCTGTGTTACCTCTGAGGTCAAGTCCATCACTAAATGAAGTTGGTTGTTGCCTCAGAAGCTGTTCAGAAAAGAAAGTAGACCTGGGGAAATTCCTTTTAATTGATATTTCACACAGAAGCAGCTGGAGCACATCTGGTGTGGTTTATTTACTTTTCTTCATTTCAGTTGGCAGAATTTCTCAGAGGTCGTCCCTATTGTATCCCACTAATTCTGGTGTCATTGCCCATTTTTGTAAAATACTAATTTCCTCATAGAAGAATAAAGGACTAGAGTCACCAAATTTTCTTAGATACTCACAGCATATTGTTTCTAGTGCCTTGCAACTTCAGGGTCTTTCCAACTCATTCATTCATCCACTACCAAAGAGATGATATTGGGTACAAAAAATGCAATCTTTCCATTTTACAGATAATTAAACCATGGAAAATTGAGATTAAGGAATGATTGAGATACCTAACTATAAAAATGTAGTGTCAAAATACATGTCCTAGGTTATGTGGAACAAGCACATGAGGCTGACCTATCTCGCATGGGATCTATGGAAAACCCAAATCCTTCTGGACCAGTAGATGCCCAAGTCACTTCCTAAATGACTCCTCTTGTCCCACATCTCTGGAAATATGAGTTAGAAGATATGAGCTTCTAGATTCCCACCTTGTGCTCAAATGACTGGACCATTCTTTGTTCACAGAAGTGATTTTTTTAACCGATGTTTGTAAGCCAGATACATGGTACCAACCATTTGTGTTCTAGCATTTTTACAAATATATTTGTAAATATGATTTATTTTACTGTGTTTTTAATCAAAGGTCATCAAATGCTTAATATTCTGTGGGTTTAGTCAAATCAGAGAGAATTCATACTTTCCAAAAACAATGTAGTATATTCTCTCCTAAGTTACTCTGGCAGCTATATTTATAGCAGATAGAAGAAAATATCTAGTGGGTCATTAACCAGTTAATCAGCTTTCAGGTCAGTTCCTGGATCACTTTGCCACCTACAGCAAAGATATTCCTATATCTTATTAAAAGAAAACCAGAATAGAAAATGTAGTTCGCTATCACACATTGAAACTCAATCAGATATGGTTCTTTTTCTGCAGAAATACAAGTCCCACCTTACCTTTACTGTTACAAATAATCAGATCATCACCACAAGGTATGTACCAGCCATGGCCTACTATCATTGCAATGAACGCCAGTGGGCTTAGCAGGCAGGGGCTATGCAAATATCTTCCCCCTTCAGTTCTTCCACCATGAGCAAGGACAAATGGGTGTAGGCCATGGAGACAAGGTTTATTAGAAGAGCACAATACGTACATGCCTTCCATGGTTCCTCAGCCTGGTCAAAGAGCTTTAATAGCTCCCCGAATAGGAAGCATTTGCAACTTCCAGAGGTATCTTGTTAGACCATATGATGGTGATTGTTGTCGTGTGGTCACTTGCCTGTGGTGCTACAAACTGGTCCACTTCTGCTTAGCCAGAAATTCAGATCTGGACAGCAGTCGGGTGGTATAGCTAGTATCCAGGTAAATCCATGTGCTAGAATCACTTAGAATCCCCTACATTTTTCCAATTTGGTACTCCAGCAGAAGAACATTACTTCATGCTGAAAAAAACCCCACAAATGTTGTGTATGGACACTGTAAATTTTGTCTTGAAAATCTAAGTGGAAGATTGAACACTTCAATGAATAAATGCCTTAGGGAATCTGTGGTTTAGTGAAACTCCTATAATCCCACATTGTTTATCACAGAGCCACAGAATTGTTGAGGTTGGAAGACACTTCTGGAGGTCACCTATTACAACCACCTTGCTCAAGGCAGGGACAGCTAGGGCAGGTTGCCCAGGACCATGCCCAGACAGGTTTTGTGTATCTCCAGGGATGGAGACTCCACAACTCCTCTGGACAACCTGTGCCAGCATTCAACCACCATCACAGTAAATAACAGTAAAAATATTTTTCTTGTGTTCAGATGGAATTTCTTGTTTTTCAATTTGTGTCCCCTGTCTCTCGTCCTGTCACTGGGCACCACTAAGAAGAGTCTTGCTTCATCTTCTTTACACTGTCCCATCAGATGTTTATGCACATCCGTAAGGTGCCCCCAGAGCCTCTTATTCATCATGGGAGAAGTTGTTCAGCAGAGTGTTTTGGCTTGACCCAAAGAGGCAGATAAATTACAGTTCTTTCAAGGCATTCCTGAAATCAAGGCTGCTCAAGTCTCTGATGGTCATTTTTGAGCTAGGCTTTTTCATCTTTTTAATTAATATGGAAGATCAAATTTTCTTCAGAAATAAAACATTTATTGAACAAAACAACTTTAAAATACGGTATTTAACTGAAAAATATTTTCAACTCAAGGTCTACTGACTACCCCAATGCAAAGCATCAATTTATTACTGAGAGCTGAGTTGCCTACATACTTTGTTGAGTCTGTTCCATGCATTAGTAACAAGTCTAAAATGCTCAGCTCTTCAATGAAGTCCCTTTATGCTGACAAAATAGAAAAAAGATTCAAATGAGAGGTTTTTTCGTTTCTTTTTTGAAACCTAGCACTGTTTATTTTTTTCCCCCAATGCAATGAGATTGGTCTTAGCATGCTTTCAAATTAAATATAATTATCACTGTCTCCTAGTTGAGGAAACAAGTACAGAGCTAACACAATTTGCACAAGTAATTTGGACAATGCCACAAAAGAAGATAAAAAGTGGGTCTCCCAACTCTCTGCGGTTGGCTTGTACAACCTCTCTAAAAAATCCTGAAGGTGTGTGGTTATTTATATTTATTTCAACATGTCTGGACCAAAAATAGTTTTTATTCAATGCCATAAAATGATTTTGCAGTGAAGGTCAGAATAGCAGATGTATTATCTCTGAACAGCAGCTAATAATCTGCTAAAAAATAAAGCAAGCTGTTATTTCTCAAGTGTACCTGGAAGCTGTGCCTAGTGCTGTGATCCATGCCTGGAAAATCCCAGCAAGGAATGAAAATGGGCTTTTCCTTGTTATCACAAAGTAGAGCAGAGGCAGGAAGATCCCTCCATGGATGAGAAGACCCACAATCACAGTGACCATGTACATGCCAAGTTGCCTGGCAACTACTTCTAAATCCTTTATTGCAATGATTTTTCCACAGATCAGGCAAGCAATGCCCAAAGGGGAATACCTGGAGAAGGAGAACAAGCATAGACAGAACTAGTCTTTGCAGTGTAGTCATAAAAGTTGTGTTCAACAGATTATAGACTGCAGAAAGAGTAGAGGGCTCTCAGGCTTAACACTAAGATGGCAGATCAGGAATTGATGGAACAGCTTACACATCTTTTTAAAAAAAAAATGGCTGTCTCCAGCAAATTCCCCATCTACTACATTTTATTCCATCCCACTGAATGGTATATGCATTTCCTGAATAGTCTTTGATCCTGGAATAACATCGTACAAGAATACTATAATGTTACACAGGTTTGGACATTATGAAGAGTGATGCAGTATTTGTTCTTAATACATAACTTTTACAACCCATTGCTTATCTGGTTTCAGGGATTTCCATTATTTGCTTCAGTTAAACTGTTTGTTGAAATGAATTGCTTTTATCTTGAAGGTTGCAAATGTTTCCACTATGTTCTTTCAATAATTTAGACAAATGCTTTTTACTTTATGGATTCTTCATTAATTATGTGCTTTACTTACTTAGGGGAGGGTTTTTGTCACCTCAGTCATGTGATTCCCCCATGGCATAAATGGAACTTTTAAGTAGGATGGTAACAGTAGCACAGTATGTTAATAAAAAAGTTTGAAATGAATGGATATTATTTTAAAAATAAACATAATAATCAGCTATAGTGAAAAATGCCTGAAAGTGCATGGATAGAAGACAATATTTATACCTGCAGTGGTAAAAGTTAGTATATGATATATTTTTAAGTGACATTCACTTTATCTGTTTTCTAAAAATTAAGCTGGGAGAAAGTAATGTGTGTAATGTGGAGAAACAGTAAACAAAATGCCCCTCTGAAAACAAATGGTAATGAGTATTTTCAAAAGTGATTAGTAATTTGGATGCTTAATTAAAGACCATACAAAGGAAACTGACTTTCAGAGTGCTTCATGTTTTCTGTAAGAAACTTCTCATGGTTTCTGAAGCACATTGCTTCAGAAACCTGGAAAGCCCTCAGTCACTTGAAATGCAAAGGACAACTGTTATACCACTTATCATAAAAAGCCTATGAATGAACTCAACAAAGCCTATTTCTTATAAAGAATTACATGGTGTCAGAGCCAGATGTCTGATTTGTTTTATGTTTGTGTAGAAATGCCATGCTCCCGAGAGTCATGAGAGTTGCCATGAGACTTAACAGCTGTCTGTGCAGAGAAATTATAAACCAAACAAAATGTAAGTCTGCATGAAGAAGTGCATTTGTCTTTATAAGCACACATAAAAAGCCCTCTTTTGGCCACAAGAGTTCTTTAAAAATTCTAGACAGAGATGAAGAAGTGGAATTCCCAACATCAATCTCCTTTCTCAGAAAAAGAGAAATAAAAAGCACATCATTAAAAATAAACATTTACAGTAAATTTCCTTAAACTTGAATATTTCCTGCCATTGCAACACAGACTACTAGAGAAAATTTATACTGTAGGCAAGGTATTATGTCTTGGGTGTACCAACTAGTGCTAAGTGAAGTAAGAGTAAATTCTAGCTCTTGGAGTGTTATGAGAGTATAGTCACCATCTCTCTATAGACAGTCAAGAGCAGCAGGTTACAATAACTACTGAAAGAGTAGGGCTTTGTGAATAAAAACAACTGTGTTTTTATGCAGCAAGATTATCTACAGAAAAGCAGAAGCATAACAGGAATGCAAAGTCATTGCTCGAAGTTCTTTTTTTTGTTCTACACATTTCCACATCACTATTGCTATCTGCATTGCTTCTCCATAACAGTCTCCCTTTGAAACCATGATGATGCTGAAGTCTTGTGCTTCAGGCACCCTACTCCCTTTTCTGGAAATCACTTCCAGGGACACCAGGGAATCACAGAGATCAATGAGCCATGATATGTGTGTTGTATTTGGAGTGGCTATTTCTGTTCTCAAAGACCTAGGAGAATCGAAACTCAGTAGTACAATGCCAAATGTAGCCGTGTGTTTTTATGATCCAAAAAACTGGCTTTGTGTGATATGGCCATGCTTGGCACTGTGTACAAAGAGCTCTGGGGAAGCCCTCGGAAGAAACATCTCAAAAAAAAGAGAGAATCCCCTTCCAGAAATGTAAACAAGGGCTCTGTCTTAATTGGGTAAAGTAACTCCCTTGAAAGCAAGCCAAGCCTGATTATTAAGAATGAGTATACTTCAAAACCAGGACAGGACAGATAGCTTCCAGTGACCCCATTGCAGTGAGGTTGTAAAACACAGATTCTGCAGAAACTGAGTGGAGGGACTACACATCACTGAAAACCACTGGAATTTTATTTGGTGGTAAAGTATTTTTACTACAGAAGGCAGTGAATAAAGTGTGTCTCCAGGCTTCTTTGTAATTATACCTCTTAGCTAATACCCTGGGATTATGCTAACCACTAAGGAAGATTTGGGTGTTCTTATGTGGGGTGTTCTTGCTTGCTTAGGCGTCCTATGTAATGAACTTCCATAATCAGTGGCATTTGAAGGCCTTTGCTGGTACCTGCATGTATTGGATTTCAGTAAACAAAGAACAGAATACCTTCAGAAATATTTCAAATTGGGTCCTAAATAATCCTCACTGAATAGAAATAATGCTGCTGTGGTTCTAAAATACTTGTCAAGGCTTTAAAAAATGAACTATTTAATTACATTGTTTACTAACAAACTGTGGTCACTGTATGCTATATTAGGGCTTTATGAGATTTTTTTAAATCTTTTTTTTTTTCTGGAAGTTAGAATTCAAAAACTTACCACATGATCATAGTTACTAACTTCATTACAATCTCATTCAGGATGTTGAAGAAATCCACCATCATCTTGGCCTGTTCTCCCATTTTCCCCATAGCAATGCCAAAAGCAATAAAGAATCCTATCAAACCTATTGGGAAAAAATTGCAAGACAAAAAAAAGCAAGTAAAACCATGTTTTTAGGAAGTTTTTGCATCTAGTCAATGTCTTGATACTAGCTGCTAATCCAGAACTATAGTGTATTACACATCTCTTGAGTCTTTTTAATAAGGACTCACTCTCAACTTTCATGATCATATTCAGAACATCTTTTATTCTTCATTATTTTACTAATTTCCAATTTCACAGCCCAACTATGTTTTTTTCTTTTTTCATTAATTGTTCTGATCATCAAAAAAATACCTATACTGTAATCTTCTCAGTGCCATGCAACTGTTAGAAACCTCATAGCCCCTGGCAAATGGGAGAGGCAACACAGCACCATATTATGACTCATCTTTGTTGTTAAAGTAGACACTAGAGACCAAGAACATATTTCTAAACTTTTACAAAAGTCCCTTGACAGATTCAACCTACAGACTAGTCGGTCCTGGAGTACAGGGAAAGGCAAAGCAGCCCCAGAACATAACTTTTGCAGGCCAGGGGTATTCTGGTTAAATAAAGGTGGGGGTGGGAGGAGAAGGTGGGTATTGCACTTTAAACTAAGCCACAGAACTCCCATTAAACAGATTAACCTCACTGAAACCAGCTATCAGTGGATACATAATCATAGAATTCAATATGAGTAACATTTGGCTCCTAAATTTAAATGCTAAGGTGTGAAAGTCTGGAGTATTGGACTATCAGTGTGAAAAACCAACTGACTGCATCTGTCATATATTACTTTGGAAGTGTCTCTCCAATGCTAACCTTTACCATTCCACAATTTTCAGTGTCCATGGTGGGATTATTAACTGATACGGACAGATGGTTTGAATCTTCAGCCACCTTTTGACGATAAACTTTCAGTCATGACAAGAGTTCAGTATTTAACAAATGTGTGAACTCAGCTAGGAAATTCCTAAGGAAAAATCCATCAGGACACAAAAGTATTCAAGTGAAAGGAATTTCAGCTACCACTATTCTGGGAAAGACAGGCTGTCCTATATCGTCACATTGGGTTTAGCAACCAGACTTTTTTCTTCTTTTTTTAAAATCTAACCTCCTGGCTAGAAAGTCGTTCTTTAGCACCAAGCTATCTTTGTTGAGTCACTTGAATATGAAGTGAAGCATATGTTTGTGTGCTGCACAGCATAAAGAAATGATGAAAAGCTTTTCAATCAACGACCAAGTAGCTTCCTGGAATTCAGACACTGCATCAGAAAATGTTAGTAGGTGGTTTTGTTCATTAATACCAAATAAGCTGCTACATTAGTCACTAAGAGTCAAGTTCGTTCATATTTGCAGGAATTTGCCTGGCTTGTACAGTTTATGCAAGCTGGATGGCAATTCCTCAACATTTTCACTTCTTCATTCAAAACCAAACCACACCAAACCAAAAAACTCTGCAACATTTGAGAGTCATTGGTCAAAATACTACAGCAAATCCCCCACCTAAACTGTGTACTTCTTTTTTGTAGAAATTGTATTCAGCCCTCTAGCTCTTTACTTATCCAGGACAGAGCCTGCACAAAACAAGTCCAGCAGTAAATGTAGTGCATCTTTCACATTAGAAGTACTCTTTCATTTTAATGCATAAGCAGAGCTCCAGGAAAAAAAAGGCAGGTGAGGGCAACAGCCTGAGCAATGAGCTGCTGCCTCACGCAGGGTACAAAATGCCAATATTTGCAGCTTTGAAAAAAAGCAGCTCCTCTGCCCACAGATGTTGAATGGAAGGAGGAGCCGCGGAGGCAGGCAGAATACAGTGGTTCCTGGCTCTTGTAGAGCACGCTGCTTTGCAGACGAACAAATCATCTCTGATCAGCTTACTGGTGCTATCTCCCCCATGTCTGTGCAAAGCACCCACTGCCAACCAACTCACCAACACCTGGAGAAGCTCTGCAGGCACAGCAGCCACTGTGTCAGCAGGAGCAGCCCATGAGCTGTTAGGAGTCTGTAAGGGGCCATTTGCCCCTACAAAGTGATGGCCTAGTAGTGAGATAAAGCAGTGGTTTAGGTACTGCCACATACTGTCCCCCTTTGAGGATGACATCTGTAAACACAGGTGTCGGCCTCAGCCCTATGGACATGCTGCCACAAAGCCCATGTATCTTCAAGTGTAGGTGTGCCAATGAGGCTACAAATTGAAGGCTAATTTGTGACTGACTTTACCTACATACAGAAAGTAAGAAGGTGAAGGAGGAGCACTCCTCTCTGGGCTGACAAAATGGTGAGTCTAGGAACAGAGGAGAAAACAGAGGTGGTGTGGTGGCTTTTTGTTCCCCTGCACCCTCACCCAATCTGAACAGGGGCTTCAGGATATCTCCCAGATAGGCAAAGCCTTTATACCACCCCCACGTGTTGGCTTGTCCAGACAAGATGGCACAACAGCAGTTGTTCATAATGTGCACCTGGTAAAGGTCAGCAGCCAAGATGAAAGGAGGAGGGAGTCGTGACTCAGAGATGTGTCAAGCCTCTCTGGGATTTTTCTTGGGTGGTGCGGTTCACACCCCTCCTCTCACTTTCAGGCTCTGCCTCAAGCCAAATTCTAGTTCAGCATGCCTGAGACACCTACTGGAAACAACTGAGCTCAAATTCATCACAGGGTGGGTAAAGCACTGGCTCCTGAAGCTCTCCCCCATACTGTTTTGCCAAGATGCATTAGTATTAGTCTAGGTAGGCTACTTCTAGGATGAAAGGATGTTTTAGGTACCTCCTACATGCTTCCCCACTGTACTCCAATTCATACCTGCAAAGCTGCCAATCCAGAATAATTCCCTTGATTGTTTCTGTGATACAGTCATACTTCTAGTAAGACCACTAGATTTTCATCTCAGAGACCAATGGGCAGCCCAGTAGGTGATAACATTTGATGATTACTTGGGGAGACTAACCGTGCACTGAAGAGCAGATCAGATAACACTGGCTACCCAGTCACAGCCAAAAGCTGTGTCATACATATGATGTATATATTTGACGGCAAAAGTTTCCCTACCCAGGACATTCATGCCATCCTTAAATTCAAGTCCCTTCTTAATGACCAGCTGGGCTTCTGGTGCTGCTTCACGCACTGTCTCATTCATCATAGCAAAAGCAGAGTCAGTGACATTAGGTGGTCCTTCAATGGGTGGTGGTGCCAGTACTTTCTTGGTGACAGTTTGGATCTGAAAGCAATAAAAAGGGAGAATGAGAACGGAAACAGACTGAATGTAATCCATATGGGAAATCAGGAAATAATAATAGTCTTGAAATTCCAGGGAACTATATTTTTAAAGGATTAGACATGCATTCCACAACCTCTTACCCCCTCTTTCAAAAATAAGTTTGTTTTTCAATAGTTCCAAGTGTCACAAATTCCTGGGAGTCTTCCTCATTACTCTAGTGTGAAAAGTATGGCAAATACTTGTTCCTTACCACTACAGTGTAACATTTTACAGATAGTTAGCCCCTTTGTCCAGATGGTTCACAAATGGTGCTTCACAGATTGTATGTTACATGTTGATACCATTTATTTAGTACCAAAAGGCAGGTATCCCTAAGATCAGTCACAGCAGCAACTCTGCAGTAAGGCTTGTTATTCAGGATGGTCTGCCAAGCTCAGGTTATCATAGTTTGATAGTCAACTTGAATCAAAAACTTAGGACCTTCCAACACTTCACTTGGTGACTGCAAGAGCTCAAAATGGAATACGCACCATCCCCTGAGCTCTCTAATTAAAATATTGTAAAGGACAGATCACAGAAAAATCATCAAAGCTGCCAGATACCTATTGAATTAAATCTGACCACCTCAAAAAAGAAGACATCAGCATCTGAATATTTCTGGAGCCCTCCTGGCACATGAAAGGCAGGGTCAAGGGAAAGCTGGGAAGGAATGGTAGGGGGACAAATGTGCTTGAGTTTACGGCTGGGAAAAAAGGGAGGAGGGAGTGGAAAAAGAGAAATCGGTGACTTGCTGCTTTTAGAAGCGATGTTCTCCTCCCACTTCACACCTTGAGTCTTTCCTGCCTCTTCATGGCCCTGGGACAGGCAAAATGGTTAGGAAGCTATGACTGGTTTGCCATGGTTTCCCATCTGCTCCCTACTTTCCTTGTTCCTACAAACATGTTTGAGGAAGGCATCAGAAACTGCGCATTAGCCTTTCAAAGAACATTTGCATCTCTTTCCTCTTGAGATGGACATTGTAGTACTATGGATGATGATTCAGATTTGATTTTAAAATACCTTATGTCTCTCCTTTCAAAACCTGCTGTCTAAATCTAGAGAGGGGGATGTAGTCAGAAAACCTACATAGCTTTGTATGAGAAACTCTTCAGTTGTCCTGAAACAATCCAACATTACTGCACGTTTACATTTTTTTCAGAGATTCAATTTATCTGAAGGATGTTGTCAACACAGTATTTTTTATGTGAGGTATCTAGAATGTAAGAACCGAGTCACAGAAATTAAAGTTAAAACATTAGACTCTACACACTCACAAATTCCACTACAGTCACTTAAGTCAAAGGTCCTCAGCCCTCCTTTGCCCAAGGCCACAGTCACTAAAAATGCTGAGCCTAACATCAAGTTTAGATTCTGACAACACCACCTGAGGCCAGAAAAACATTTAAATGTCACAGTCATATTTACAGATGATAGTGCCATTCTCTTTCATGACACATAACTTTAACTTTCAACTTAAAGTCATATGAGTGTGGTTTTAGATATTTCTGGCTTAGATTTCTGAACTAAAATAAAAATGTTTATGAGTGCTAGCATGGCAGCTGCAAAGATGTGCAATGTGTCACTGTGAAGGCTGAGTAACTTCACACTGGGGATGCCAGTATTGTATCTATTGCTAGATACAATAGGGATTTACTTGCCTAGAAACTAGGCTTTGCAGCACCTAGCTTGACCCTAGAAACTAGGAAGAACTTTTAAAGAGATAAACCCACTTGGATAAAGAATAATCTGGGTATAGCAGCAAACTTTAGAAATGTCGGCTGGAAGAGCAGTTTTCATTATAAATTAAGACTTTCTTGTGGACCATACAAAAATTCAAGAGATATTGAGAGTTCAGTTTGCAAATGGACTGCCTCAGAATTGCAAGTGACTCTCTTCATTGCTTTCTGCCTGGTCGCAAGGGAAGACCTGTAAAACTCCTCCACAGACCACAGCTACACAGTACCATTGCTGCGCACCCTTCAAAATAATTCTTCACAGGATTTCTGTAAAAGATTTCTTCCTTCTAAGGCAACCTCAAAACACTGAATGCTCATGGAGAGGGTCTGTATAAATGTAGGAAGAAAAAGTATGTTCTGACATCATTAAAAGTAGTTAATTTTCCTCCTAAATAAAGAGAGACACCAGTAAAGCCTAACTCCTTACTGAGGAGTTCAGGGCTAATAGAAGGCACAAGTTCCATCTGAAAAGGAGCATGACTGACTTTGCAAATGAAAGGTGGCCTTGTGGCAGAGGCTTTCACTGGCAATTTGTTTGGAATCTGATAAAATTAAACACTAATTTTAAAAATGGTCAATGGAACTGGTGATCCATAACCAGTGAAGTGACCTGAATATTGATATTACACACACTGAAAAAGCAGTATTAAGGTTCCAAGAAAACTATCTGACATAGGTAGCTTAATTCTTCTTTCTCCTGCTTTTTCTCCCCTTTGTTGAGCTATTTGACCACTTTCAACGGACCAGAAATTTAATTCTCCACTCTTCCACAGTTCAAATGAGGGAAAGAAAGAAAAAAACATAAGCACCTTGTTCTCCCCTCACTCAATTATGCAAAAATACATTTCATATTACATGTGATGTTTAGCCACCCGCAGTTTGACCATATGACTGACATTCCCATGATGATTTGGAAATATTGAGAACGTCCTCTCTTTAAACACCAAGGACTATGTTTTTTTATGAGGAAGTCCATGGAAGAAGTAAAGCAATCCAAGCCCTTTCAGCAGCTTAGCTTGCCCTCCATTCTTGCACCCTCCATGGCCTCTTCTCCCTTCCCCCTCTTGTTTTCACTTTATTCTTCGGCCACAACCAGAGCTGCAGCTATCATGCCATTTCACACAGGAAGACTTAAGAACAGGTTTAGCAACAAAGCCTGTTCCATAAAAAAAAACCAAACAACTGCATTATTGACAAACAATGTAGTTACAGTAAAAAGCAGTTTAGGTACAAGAAATATGCTTAAGCAGAAATTAGAAAGCATGCATTTTTCATTTATTTTATCCCTTGAACTGAAGTTATTTTGATTAAGCATTGGTGAAAAGCTTTCAGACAAAATTATCTACTTATAGAGCAAGCAACACATGGTGCAAGCATCCTTCTTTCCCAATATGCTTGAAACCTGGCCTGATGGAGCCACCCTGTAGGTGGGCAGCCACTTGACTGTATTTTCCCTACCTAGTCTGGACTCTAAGACAGCAATAGAAGTTATGAGAGGTTGGGTTTTGGGGTACATTTCCACTGGCAATCATCTGGAATGAAGATCATCCATATATTACAAACAGGGCATTGCAGAACCATCAGCTCTGTAACTAACAACTAAAATCCAATTCAACCTGGGTGAAAGATCCCAAAATTCATCAGCTGTTCAGGCCCAAGCCAGCATTCATGACTGTATATATTGTATAGAAAGTGAGTAAAAAATTTAAGTTTACTTAACAACAAACTAAAAATAATCTTCTTTTAAAAAAATCTATTAATTTAAATAATAACTACAACATAAACCAAAGCAACTATAAATAATGTTCTTTCATTTACATGCTCAAGACTTAAGACCTGTATTTCTCTGTGCATCGTCATTTATGTTATTCACCTAAACAATGACATTAACTTTACAGACATCCCTGGTAAGTAAAAAATGTAAAAAATACTACCAAGAAGTAGAAGGACTTACCTGCTGAAAGCATGCTTGGACTAGATTTTCAGGGAAGAGGTTTCGGATCAGATCCAAGAAAGCATCCAGACTAGATACTTCATCATTCTTCTTCCCTTGACCAAGCTGTTTCTTGAGTTTTGGATTCCCTGGATGGATGGCTAAAACCAAAATCACTCCCAGCACGGCAGCAATAATAGTGGTGGACATGTAGTAGACCATGGCTCTTGTACCCAATCGGCCACTTGCTTTAGCATCTAAACCAGACAGTCCTGCAGGTGTTTTATTTTAAGAAACAAACAAATATATTGAAACTCAATATTCAATTCAATAATCATCAAATAAAATCCTTTATAATTTGCAAGGTGTAATGACTGCCTAACAGGTGCCTACTGAAATTCTCACCACTAGCTACATTACTGAAGCTTCTCCCTACAGCTCTTACATGAACAATGTCTGCTGCTACTAATTTGAAGAGAACCATTTAAGACTCCATCTAATCGCAAAGAAGGCATGGGAGAATAAAGATCATACCATGTTTTGCCCTTGATTGCTGCAAACTGGCCATGGTCTGGCTGATACCACAGCCTTAAGAAGGCTAGGCTTGCTAGAGTCATGCCATCTTATTTGCAAGGTTCATTGCAGGAATTAGGTGAAACAGCATATTAATAAATTTCTGATGTTCAAGAAGTTAGTATGTGTGCATGTGTTTGCAAATAAATTCACTGGAGCACCTACGTATTAAAGCCAATGAAGTTAATCAGAAATTAACTCTGAAATACACATCGCAACTGCAAAATCCCTGACAGAATCACAGTAGTATTCTTCCTACATCACAAAAAGCAAACCAGGCAATATCTGTAGCAAGCATCTTAAAGTATTTATGGCTAATAGATCTTACCTGTGATTAAACTGGAGATAATTAAAGGGAGGATCAGCATTTTTAGCATCCTCATAAGTATATCTCCTGGGAAGGCTATTAACATGATGATGTCAGGGTCAATAGGTGTTGCTAGACGAAGAAGTCCCCCACACAGTGCACCCAGGATAACACCTGGAAGAAAAAGAGAGCAGGTAGGTAACATAAATATACCTGAATGCACATTGATAACCCAGAAGAACAGCCTAGAAGAACAACTGTTATATAAGGCAGCTGATTTTTGGTGCAGAGACAGATTTTGGAAAGCTTAGCCTTCTGATTAATACAAGGCTGTAACATGCTTGCCATGTATCTCCTGATTAAAGAGAAGTGGTCATGATGTAGAATCTTCTGCCAGCTGAACTTACACCTAATGTACTATTCTGCTTCTGCAAATACAAATTTGCTGAAAATCACAATGTTGTTCAGGTTTACTAATACTGTGTAGGCCTTGCAATACACCGAGGGATAGTCAATTATAATTCATATCATTGCTCTACAGCTGACAAAATTGAGGCACCAAGAGGTGAAGTGATTTATACAAGGCCATACAGAACTGACAGAAGAGCCAAGGTTAGGACCCAGCTCTTCAGAGTACGACATCTAGCTCTTAACATAAGAATGTTGAAACCACTTGAAAACAAGGTCATCATGAGTAGCTATTTTACAGCCTAAGAAAAACCCTGCAGGAAACCTAGAATAGTCTTGTGAGGAAAACAGATTCAAGTTTTATTGGGGGGGGGGGTTGGAAGGGAGTACCTGATCTGGAATACTGCACATATAATTGAAGAAAACTTGATTCTTAGTACTCATTTGTTACTCCCTTTCTTTGATGGTCTGCATGCTTCTCTTCAATTTGTGCTAATGTTCTCAAATCACAAACAATCCCTTCATCACTTATTTAGATTTATAGAGTGATAACACCTAAAGCCCTCTTTCAGGATTGAGGCTGTTAAAGCATAGTCTAGAGGAAAAAAGGCCATGTTTACTTTCACAACATGGTCTTTGTGAATGGATATTTTATGATTACATCCAGGATTCCTTTGTTTTCCTGATCCCAGGCCCAAGTCTGAAGTATAATAAAATTTGACAGCAAAGCCTGACTTATGATTTGCAGCAAATATAACTCTTTGAAGTATCAGTTTGATATAATGGAAAATATATGTGTATTTAAAACTTTTTCTGGAACTGCATCAGACACCTTCTAAAGATGATTCAAAGCAATACTATCTACACACTTCAGCAGTACGGGTTTTGAAGACTGAAAAATACGGATGTGAAATTTGCAGCTCAAGACCAGCTGCAGCTGATCTTTCAAACAATAACAAAATAGAGTCTGTCTATGAATTTGCTGCGTTTGGCTGTTAGGCTTTCAGTGCAAAAGAAACAGGCAAAGAGCCAGTGAACCACAATAAAATGTTAAAGTATTTGGAAGCTGCTAAAGCCAGAGACAATCTTCAGGATGAGATCACAGAGCGCTGGCTTACAGCTACAGAGATGGAGACAAACCTTAAAAGCAGCAGAACATGAACTGAGAGATAAAAGATGAAGGAAAGGAAATTTTGAAGAGTTTTTGTCTTTATTTCAAATAACTGAGAGAAAAAATGTGTAATGCATTTAGTTCTACTGAATGACATTTATCTGACTGGCCCTGGGACTTAGATCACACTCCATTCAAAACCAAATAAAGAACGTATCTCAGTGGTATGGATTTGCTCTGTATTGTGTCAGTAGCACAACACACCCCCGAACTAAAGTCACATCCTATTTACTCTCTGGCTGTTTAGCTGCAACAGCTGATGACCACAGACACTGTCTGTGCTACTACATGAACAAATACAGATACACATGGAATGTCCAGACCGGTGGATGTAGCTTACCAAATACAGTAAGAGTCAGGAGCAGATTCCTGTGGAGTGACTGGCAGAACTGCACACATATGTTCCTGGATCCGTGCTCTGTTGGACTTAAATGACTTTCATGCATTCGCACTTCTACTTGCTTAGGCATATTGCTGGCACTAGAATAAAAAATGAAAATTAAGTAAAAGTTATAGCACAAGATGCCAAAAGTGAGAGAAAACTCTGGATTACTTCCATCATATATAAACTGGGGAATCTGATGTGTATTCCATCACTTCCCATTTACTGCTCTGAAGAAGCCTCTGAAATGGCAATGTTTTGTCCTTTTAAAGATGTATCCCGTAAGGTTTTTTTTTGCAGTTATCTCTCAAATGGTGGACATGTAAGCAGAATTAATACACCAGACACAGCATCCCAACTGTGTCATAGACTAAACTATTGGTCTTGAGACGGAAGATACAGTTTCCCCAAAGAACATGGCTATCTACTTAAGTAGGAGAGACGGCTAAGGAACAAAGTTTCTATTAGTAGGAAAATGCAGTTTTTAATAGCTTATTTAATTCCAATTCAGAAAAAGAGTTTAAAAATGGGGATTTATTTGCAAAATAAAGCATTCCGGCTTAATCTGGATCCAATTTTAGCCTAAAACATATCTTTTTAACATTAATATTTTATTGTAATATAATCAGAATGCTGAGGTCAAAAGAATCTTTTTAAACTTGGTTTTAATGAGACTTCAACAACTACCACTGAAAATAAGTCAGAAAACTATGCATTCCCAAAAAAACCCTTTGGTTTCATTGAATTGGACAGGCTGGATCGATGGGCAGAGGTCAACTGTATGAGGTTTAATAAGGGCAAGTGCAGGGTCCTGCACTTCGGCCACAACAACTCCATGCAACGCTACAGGCTTGTGGAGGAGTGGCTGGAGAGCTGCCCAGCAGAAAGGGACCTGGGAGTGCTGGTTGACAGCCAGCTGAACATGAGCCGGCAGTGTGCCCAGGTGGCCAAGAAGGCCAACAGCATCCTGGCCTGTATCAGAAATAGTGTGGCCAGCAGGAGTAGGGAAGTGATTGTGCCCCTGTACTCGGCACTGGTGAGGCCACACCTTGAATCCTGTGTTCAGTTTTGGGCCCCTCACTACAAGAAGGATGTTGAGGTGCTGGAGCATGTCCAGAGAAGGGCAACGAAGCTGGTGAGGGGTCTGGAGCACAAGTCTTATAAGAAGTGGCTGAGGGAACTGGGGTTGTTTAGTCTGGAGAAGAGGAGGCTGAGGGGAGACCTTATCATCCTCTACAACTACCTGAAAGGGGGTTATGGTGACGAGGGTGTTGGTCTCTTCTCCCAAGTAACTAGTGATAGGACAAGAGGAAATGGCCTCAAGTTGTGCCAGGGGAGGTTTAGATTGGATATTAGGAAAAATTTCTTCACCGAGAGGGTCGTCAAGCATTGGAACAGGCTGCCCAGGGAGGTGGTGGAGTCGCCATCTCTGGAAGTGTTTAAAAAACATGTGGATGTGGTGCTTCGGGACATGGTTTAGGGGCCATGGTGGTGCTGGATTAATGGTTGGACTTGATGATCTTGAAGGTCCTTTCCAACCTTAGTCATTCTGTGATTCTGTGATTCTGTAATTGGCAGTATTTAGACAAAAAAGATTTTTGCCCAATTCTGGTTTATAATAGAGTAAGTGATGTGCACATGAGCGCAGGACTTACTTTGAAAGACATGCCTCTAACTTTCTCAACATCTGAGAAACCATTAGCAATAGACTCACTTTTTATTTGCAAAATATTAAAATGTACTTGAAAAAAATACTAAAAATACTACTACAAATAAAAAACAGAGTTCCCTAAAAGTTAAGGTTGTCTACATAAATATGAGAAATGGGTAAAGAACCAATTTTTTATTAGCAAGAAAATATATACTTTGAGACCTGGTCTTATGCCAGACTAGGATAAGGTTTTAGAAATAGGAAACCAAATCTTCCACTACAACAGTAGACTGAGGTCTACAGACCTAAAACAGGTCTGAAAAGACATATAAAGTTTCAGTGCTCTCAAAACTAAACCATTTCGAGTGAATCAAAACATCTTTTCAAAACATCATGAATTACATGGTGTTACACTGTCTCTCGAGGGAAAGTAGAAGAGATGCAACCCTGATGCTGCTAACAAATATCCTTCAGGGCAGATTAAGCTCTGGGTGTCCAGTACATGCTGCATGATGGCACTCAAGATAACCTGCTCCATATCGTTTCTGAGCATCAAGGTCAGGCTGACAGGCCTGTAGTTCCCCAGATCCTCCTTCCAGCCCTTCTTGTAGATGAGCGTCGCAGTTGCTATCTTCCAGTCAACTGGGACCTGCCCGATTAGCCAGGGCTGCTAATAAATGATTGAAAGTGCCTTTACTAAAGTCTAGGTAGATGAACAACCACAGCCTTTTCCTCACCCACTAAGCGATTCACCTTGTCACAGAACAAGGTCTGGTTGGTCAAGCAGGACCAGCCTTTCATAAATCCATGCTGCCTGGGCCTGATCACCTGGTTGTCCTGTACATGCCACTGGACTGCACTCAGAGTGATATCCTCCATAACCTTCCCTGGCACCGAGGTCAGACTGACAGGCCTGTAGTTCCCCGGACCCTCCTTCTGGCCCTTCCTGTAGATGGGTGTCATATTTGCTAACTTCCAGTCAACTGGGACCTCCCCAGTTAGCCAGGACTACCGATAAATAATGGAAACTGGCTTGGTGAGCACTTGCACCAGCTCCCTCAGTACCCTTGGGTGGATCCCATCAGGCCCCATAGACTTGTTTGTGTCTAAGTGGTATAGCTGGTCTCTAAGCATTCCCCCTTTTATTATGGGGGCCTCATTCTGCTCCCAGTCCCTGTCTTCCAGCACAGGGGACTAGGTACCTGGAGAACAACTGGGCTTAAATATAGTATATTTAAATATACTGGTCTTAGATATTTATGTATCTATAGTATAGCTTGTTGTTGTCATAAAGTTGCTCAACAGAAAGTTTCGATTAGAACTGTAATACGAACTCAGTCATTTTTATGCAAATAGTTGCATGATTTTCCCTTTCAAATTGAAACGGCATTTCTTTCTAATACATTTGGTTGTAAAAAAGTAGCACCAGCAGAAAATGTATGAGAGGATACTCTTTTTTCTATGTGGAAAAAAAAACTCCAAGTGTTGTAATTTTTATTTCATACCTTTTAAAATATTTTACAATGGTGGTTGCGACACAATGTACTGCCGATTGTGAAATAACAAACAAGAGTATCAGTGCACATTCAGATAGCTTAAATGTAAGGCATGCCTACTTCTTGAAGGCATGCAAGTATCAGACATACATAAAGATTAGCCAGGGGATAATATATATAGCACTTATTTGAGGAATTATGAGAACTATGAGACAGTGTCTGCAGTTTTCATACACATGGGCCACAGAGCCATGAAATCACTGGTGGAAGTGTGCCCCTTGTGTAGCACATGAAAAAAACAGTATTTTGCACCAGAAATTTTCTACCCAGTTACTAGAAGATGAAAATCTGTTTGACCTCTAGAAATGAACCTTTCTCAAATGAGTCATCATTTCTTGTGCTGTTTTCGTGCCTCTGTTTGCATCTTGTAAATGATACTTAGCTCCAGAAAAATGCACAACTTTCTGCACCTGAAACCTACAGTCACATAATGATATAACTGCAAGAAGTTCCTGTTGAAGTCAACGGAAGATGCGCAGATGTAAGTTAGGGCAGAATCTGGGCCTTTATGGACCTGTCTGTCCTACTCCTCTGCTGTCTGTCACTGACATTAGTGCACACTCATATGCACAGCTTTCTCCGTACCGTGAAGGCCAGAGTGCCATGTTAAAGCATGCAGGGAAGGGGCTTAAATATATATAAGGCTTTTTTGTGCTTCAGACTTTCTTGCTGAAGGGAAAATTAATGCATGACAGAGTGGATTTTGACTGCACCCCAACTGATGGGCAGTGATGGGACTCAAATGCAAAGCCAGAAGTGTACCCAACAACATGAGCCCCTCCTATGCAACTGAACACCAATAACATAATCTCTGTTAATGGTACCGCTGTACATTGCTAAGTATCACAAAATAGTGCAGAATGCATTTTAACAGCTGTGATCTTTCAAACATGCAAATGATTACCTTGATTAAATAAATCATCGTTCCACTGCACTGAACTTCTATGGCTATTCAAACAAATGAAGCATTGTGAATGCTCATCTGAAACCCATCAGACCAAAACCTCTTTTCGTCTAACTTCACTGAAGCCAGAACATGATAATGTAAATTAATTCTGCTCATTATTTTCATATGTCACAGTGACAAGCAGCCAAACAGCTAAGCTCCAAAATAGGCCCAGAGAGGAATTGTAAGAACTGAGACCTTAAAGAAGATAATATTTTCTGCCACCTACAGGCACTTGAAAACATTGACAGGACTTATAAAAAAATGAACCAAATACTGGAAAATGTGTAGTCACATGAAACAACACATAACATGGAACAGCATATACCAAGAGCTAGACATATGTGGTGGCTTTTGAATGACTGAGTATGATCTTCTACCTAGTGCAGTGTCTCCTTTGAGGCAGCACTTATCCCTAGAAAAGGAGAGGAATTCTTTTGAGCCCAGCAGATTTCATTTTTATTCACCACACTTCAGGAGAGTAGGCTTCATTTTGTGTCTCAAAGTGAACACGGTCTGTATTCTGATATGCTCTACTCTGCCAAGGCGATATGTAAGTGCATTAACAGAAATGAGTATCAGAATTAAACTGCAATTTTGCTGCCTTTTAAGCAAAGAAACAACCTCTTGCCTGAATAATCAAGAATTTAATTACTTGCTCTTTCCACTGTCCCTCATCCCCAGAAGTATGCGCAAGGTACAAGAAAAAAATCTGTCTATAAGCGTTGATTCTAGATTATCTAAATATTTACAGTTAGTGTTACATGTGAGATATACGGTGCTATATAAGATATAATCTATTTATCTACAATTTTTAAGCTATAGTCTGTTTCTCTTGCTGGTTGCTACACATAATAGTGTCAAAATGCAGGAAAACAACTTATTAAAACACCAAGGTCCCTGGGATTTTTTGTTCCTATTTCCTCCAAGCATTTTTCTTAGGTTTTATTTTACCTCCCTCTGGGAAAGTCTGCTGTTCTATTTCTTTTCAACTGCTTCTTCTTTCTTATCTTCCCACTGAAGTTTCTAGGCCTAAAATGTTGGAAAAACTGTTTGATTCTTTTCCTTGGTTACCAAATATAACTCCTCTCCTCACAGAAGTTAAGGGTTAACAATTTACACAGCACTTGAATGACAATGCCCTTTTATTTTCAGTCAGTTATGGGAAAAGAACTCTGCATCTCCCAAATACTTACACAGTGTGGCCTAAACCTAGAGTAGAGACGGGGGGGGGGGGGGGGGGAAGAATCTTTCATCTAAATGAAAAATGTAGGCAAAGATCAAAACAAGGCTAGTGAAAACAGACATTGTGGGACAGGGTAAATTAGCAGAGACCATGTTTAATTTGTATAAGGTATTTCAGCTGTGTCAATTAATCAAGCAGATAATTCTCTGTATAAACGTCTGCTTTGGCTAGCACTGCCTGGAGATTAATTTGGTCTTTGGTTTTGAGGGGTGGTGAGCTGTTTAGAGAAGAGGTTGCTGTTAGCATAGCAAATAGATATTTTAGAATAGGACAACAGAATGAGGATAATCATATTTTTGGGACCTGGCAAAATGGCTCTTGGAAGCTTATTAAGGGTTATTTAATGTAGACTCAGAGTTTCAGAAAAATATTTAGACAGGATTTGGGAAGTAGATTTTTCTTCCTGGAATACCATGAATAAAGCATTGGTTTATGTTTTGTACCAATTACTTCAATCTACGTAGTAAGAGTTATTATTGAGAAAACAACTTTGGATAGACTAGCTTAAGTTTCAGCTCAGAGTCTAAGAACATCTCTTGAGCTAGATGTTTGCCATAAAACCAAACACTGCTCTTTTCTGCAGCAATGAGTAAACAGCAGGCATAAATGTCAGCACTTGTTCAGTTGTTCCTAGGAAGTCTGTCCATAAGTTAAAAAAAAAAAAAAGGGTGGGGTGGCTGGGTAGAAAGTTGAACTAGCTTTCTTGACCACAGAATAAAAAGTGAGCAATTTGCAAATGACTTCTTGCCAATCACATAATACACAGACAGGTGGTTCAAATGTAGTCACAGCTGAAAAGTCATGGCAAAAATGGTATAATGAAGTGTGGTGCATAGTAATCTTGGTGAATCCTCACTGATAGAGGTTATCCTAGCAATCAATGTAATTTCATGGGAGTAAATTAGAGCTTAATCTGCCCTGAAGGGTATTTGTTAGCAGCATCAGGGTTGCATCTCTTCTACTTTCCCTCGAGAGACAGTGTAACACCATGTAATTCATGATTACATGCCATGTTCATTACAAGGAGAAGGAGTATGGATCTGCTCCACACCACACGATCAGCTTACTTGTCGCATATGTAGGAAAGGGTCTACTCTGGTCCCTAGATAAAAGACAAGTGACCAGAAAAACTTGTAGAACATCACCAGGACAAGAGGGGATTTCACTAGCCGGATGTGAGGAGTCCAGACTGTCTGCCAGAACTCTTGTGAAATTAGGGCTCAAGCATCAGCTTACCAAGAAACTTCTAGTTTGAGTTGAAGTAGAGTTGTCCGATGCTTAAATTACTTATATCAACGACAACAGCTGCTGAGCTTCTTATGGGAGACAGTCTAGTACTATATTGTTCCACTGTGCCATGGCATGTGCTGTAGTGTGGGGGTTTATTTTCTTAGATTGGATATATTTTTCAAACCTCAGTGGAACTGGTAAAGCTCATCATGGACAGCCACAGTTTGACAGGCCATGCAAGGGAAAGAGGTAAAATACGTTTACTGGGCAAAGTATACATCAGCTTTAGCATCACTCCTGCTATGCGATGTCCAGTTGTTAAATGTTGTGTTTTACACCAATAAAATAGTCTTGTCAGGTCTTGGCCTCGTCACAAAAATAAAAAAGAACGCAAAACCAAACACACAAAACTACTACAAACAAGAGTAACATAAGCTTTAGTGTGCATTAACAAGGGGTTTATTTTAAGCCTCTCGCTGCCACTAAGCCCTTCTATTGTATTTTAACTACATTATGTAGGTTTTCTTCTTGTTATTTGTAAGACATTAATGAATTCTGAGTAGAGATTTAGTCCTTTGCCATGGAGCCTGATTTGGCCTAGGGACTGGTATTACAAGCAACACCAAGAAGCATGATTTGCATTTTTGCAGTGGGAGAAGAACTTTTCTCCCTGGATCGTTTTAAAACCATGTTGTTTCCTCTGAGTTAGCATTTAGGTCCTGCTTGACCAACCTGATCTCCTTCTATGACAAGGTGACTCGCTTAGTGGGTGAGGAAAAGGCTGTGGATGTTCATCTACCTAGACTTTAGTAAAGCCTTTGACACCATTTCCCACAGCATTCTCCTGGAGAAACTGGCTGCTCATGGCTGGGATGGATGTACTCTTTGCTGGGTACAAAACTGGCTTGATGGCCAGACTCAAAGAGTTGTGGTGAATGGAGTTAAATCCAGTTGGTGTCCAGTCTCAAGTGGTGTTCCCAAGGGCTCGGTATTGGTGACGGGTCTGTTTAATGTCTTTATCAATGATCCAGATGAGGGGATTGAGTGCATGCTCAGTCAGTTTGCAGACGACACCAAGTTGGGTGGGACTGTTGATCTGCTTGAGAGTAGAAGGGATCTGGACAGGCTGGATCGACAGCCTGAAGCCAGTTGTATGAGGTTCAACAAGGCTAAGTGCCAGGTCCTGCACTTGGGTCACAACAACCCCATGCAATGCTACAGGCTTGGGGAGGAGTGGCTGCAAAACTGCCCAGCAGAAAAGGACCTGGGAGTATTGGTCAACAGCTGGCTGAATGTGAGCCAGCAGTGTGCCTAGGTGGCCAAGGTGGCAAATAGCATCCTGGCTTGTGTCAGAAATAGTGTGGCCAGCAGGAACAGGGAGACGATCGTGCCCCTGTACTGAGCACTGGTGAGGCCGCACCTTGAATACTATGTTCAGTTTTGGCCTCTTACTACAAGAAAGACATTGAGGTGCTGGAGCGTATCCAAAGAAGGGCAACGAACTGTGTGAACGGTCCAGAGCACAAGTCTTATGAGGGGCAGCTGAGAGAACTGGTGTTGTTTAGACTGCAGAAAAGGAGGCTCAAGGGAGACCATATCGCTCTACAACTACCTGAAAGGGGGTTGTAGGGAGGTGGGTGTCGGTCTCTTCTCCCAAGTAGCAAGTGATAGGCAACAGCCTCAAGTTGCTCCGGGGGAGGTTTAGATTGGGCATTAGGAAAAAGCATTGTTCCAAGCATTGGAACAGGCAGCCCAGGGAAGTGCTGGAGTTGCCATCCCTGGAGGTATTTAAAAGATGTGTAGACATGGTGCTTCGGGACATGGGTTATTGGTGGACTTGGCAGTGGCAGGTTTACAGTTGGACTTGATTCTATGAAAAGATGTTTTGATTCACTCGAAATGGTTTAGTACTGAGAGCATTGAAACTTTATATGTCTTTTCAGACTTGTTTTAGGTCTGTAGACCTCAGTTTACTGTTGTAGTGGAAGATTTGGTTTCCTATTTCTAAAATCTTATCCTAGTCTGGCATAAGACCAGGTCTCAAAGTATATATTTTCTTGCTAATAAAAAATTGGTTCTTTACGCATTTCTCATATTTATGTAGACAGCCTTAACATCCTTACTGAACCTGCAGGGAAGAATGGTCTGCGTGAACGCTCTCCTGTCTCCAATTATTTAGCAGTTACATGTATCTATTTCTTCTGATTTTTTAAAACCATTGTTCCACGAGGTCATTTAGGAAAACAACTCTTCATGATCTGCATGAATTTGCAATCTTTGAACTTAGGCTCCATTTGTTTGTGTTTTTAAAACTGTATTAGAATTGGCAGGAGGCTTCTGCTCACTAAATGCTTCCTTTAACAGTTTCTCCAGCCTTTGAATCTGTCTCAGGAAGCTTAATTGTGCAGTGGAGAAAAGGCAGTCTCGAGGCCATTTGAAAGCAGGAGCAAAGGAAAATGAAGTATAATGTGACACTATTTTTTTACAAGCACATGTCCTTTTTCACATATCTATCCAGGTCTTTCCACAAATACTTATGACCATGGAGCAGAGACTTTTTTTTTTTTCCTTCCTCTGGGGTTTATTTATGTCTGATTGACTAATATATTGACTTAGTTATTAACTGGGCTGCAGCAATACATCTGAACAAGAAGAAAGAGAAGTAAAGGTAAGGGATCTGCCAGGCAGGAAGGAATTGTTTTCTACTCAAAATCACACATCCTGTGTATGTCCACATACATGGCTTTGAATAATCTCTCTAGACAAACTGCAGTGTATGGATACAGCCTCTCCTGTGCAAGATTTTTCCTATTAACTTGCAACTTAGATTTTATATAACATTTTATGGCATATCATATGGAAAATAATATGAGTGTCTATGGAGAGGTTGTGAACTAAAGTTCACTTTTCCTGGAACCCTGCACTATAAACCACATGAAGCCAACAGATCACATTGCATCACATCGGTTTTGTTAGAAAGTTTTACATAAACCAGGACAAACTGCATACCTAGAAACACTTTGGGGGTGTCAGGTACGCAGGGGAGAAAACAATCAGGGTAACACCTAGGTGTTTGAAAGGAAGAGAGATGGAAATTTCTGCAGTAAATTGCAAAAAGGGTATCTTGGGGTATAACTCTGTACCCACTGGGTAGTGCGTCTGATGGCAGGGAGCCACGGGAAGATTTACAGGTATTCTTCCATGAATCTGCTGGCTGCAGGACCCTACAAAGCCCTGCCTTTGGGTGTCTCTTACCTAGTCATATGAAAAGCTGATTTTAACACCTCAAAGAGAGTGCATGTCAGAGTGTCTGTGTGTGGGCACATCAGCAAGTTAACTAACTTTCTAATTTAGTGGCATGACAAAGCCTGACAGAAAGAGATTAAGTTACAGTTCCTAAGAACAAAGCCAAGGTAGTTATCCAGACCTCACACAAGAGAGGTGTCCCATGGACTTTCATGGTCGTTGGCAAGAAAGATCCCAAGCCCTTTACTAGGATCAGAAATCCACTCTTTGCAGAAATATCTGAAAGACTTGAAGGTACTTCTTGTGTCTGCACACGCTGACCAGTCTACAAAGCGGAGTGAGCAACCAAAGATGCTGCTCTCCTTGTAAGCATCTTCAGGGTGAAATAACAGTGCCTTGGTAGAGATTAACTGTTGTTTGTAGGAAGACAGAATTTGTAATATAGCTCACATTTCAGCAGACAAAGAAAAAGCTTCCATAATTCTTACTATTTGCCAAGTCCTCTGATTCATATCAGCTGAGGATCTGGACACAAACTTTTTTTTAACATATCTTTAAATTTGGCACTGCCATATTTATGTAAAGCTCCGGTTCTGTCCATTTACTATCTCTGCTTTTCTGATCCTTAATATCAAGCCTAATCAACCTAAAAAAGCAAATCCTACTATGACATGGTAAAGATTCAGATTTACTCTAAATTTCAGACCTTAAAGGGATATCAGCTCTTTGTGAAAGAGGGCTTCTGGTTTGCTTCTTGTTTGGAATAAACAAGGTGCATTTCTATCTACAGGGATTGTATTCTATCCATCATCCAGAGTCTAAAGCAAGAAAGTGTGTTTTAAACCATGCAGTATAATACCTGCCGTAAAGATGATTGTTTATGTAATGGTGCACACGTGGAATAACTTTTTTAACTGACAAACTTCTGATGGGACTTTATAGTGGTGTAACAACCTGGGAACTTGCATGCTTCATTACCCCAGAATTATGTACTGAGGCTGAGATGAAGAGTAATAGAATTAAGGATGAATCATATTATTATGGCAAAGGATATAATAATAATGTGCTTTGTGCAATATATTATCTACTTTCATGCTCAGAAACTCAGAGACAAGTCAAATCATGATCTTGCATGTGCTTCTACCTGGGGTGTGCCAGGCAGCACAAAGAAAAAGGCCATGAAATGACTGGGGATTAATGTACTTTTCAAGGGCACTGCGCAAAGATTAAGCCAGTGAGAATGTGAGAAGATCAGAAATGTAGCAGCTCCTAGACATGCTAGCCAGTGACAAAAAGGAGTAAAAGTATGGGATTTTTTTCTATAATTCAGAGTATTAATTATAGTAATTCAGAAAGACAGACTGAAAAAGGAGCTGATTGAGAAAGATAGTGAGAATTAATTTTGCCATGACATCGGGAAACAAAATGCAAGTTCTCCTATGATTTTATTTCTTGAGTGATGGCTCTTTAAACATTTTTTGCTGTGACAAATTCTCACAGGTTTGTCACTGAAAGCAGCTACACCGGTGACTTTGGACCACATCACTCACACACAGAACAAGTTTCTAGTGGCCATGGCTGAACTGCTACATCAGAGCTCTACAATTAATTAAGTCCTAACTAAATCTGAACACAGTTATTAGCATTCATCTAGACACCATTAGGGATTAAAAGACCCAACCTTAATTGCTTAATTTTTTTTGCACCAAATCTGTATATTAACCATTTATTACCAAAAGTATGATCACAGAATCACAGAATCACTAGGTTGGAAAGGACCTTCAAGATCATCAAGTCCAACCATTAATCCAGCGCCACCATGTCCCCTAAACCATGTCCTGAAGCACCACATCTACACGTTTTTTGAACACTTCCAGAGATGGCGACTCCACCACCTCCCTGGGCAGCCTGTTCCAATGCCTGACCACCCTCTCAGTGAAGAAATTTTTCCTAATATCCAATCTAAACCTCCCCTGGCGCAACTTGAGGCCATTTCCTCTTCTCCTATCACTAGTTACTTGGGAGAAGAGACCAACACCCTCTTCGCCACAACCCCCTTTCAGGTAGTTGTAGAGGGCGATAAGGTCTCCTCTCAGCCTCCTCTTCTCCAGACTAAACAACTCCAGTTCTCTCAGCCGCTCCTCATAAGACTTGTGCTCCAGACCCCTCACCAGCTTCGTTGCCCTTCTCTGGACATGCTCCAGCACCTCAGCATCCTTCTTGTAGTGAGGGGCCCAAAACTGAACACAGGATTCAAGGTGTGGCCTCACCAGTGCCGAGTACAGGGGCACAATCACTTCCCTACTCCTGCTGGCCACACTATTCCTGATACAGGCCAGGACGCTGTTGGCCTTCTTGGCCACCTGGGCACACTGCCGGCTCATGTTCAGCTGGCTGTCAACCAGCACGCCCAGGTCCCTTTCTGCCGGGCTGCTCTCTAGCCACTCCTCCCCAAGCCTGTAGCGTTGCATGGGGTTGTTGTGGCCAAAGTGCAGGACCTGGCACTTGACCTTATTAAACCTCATACAGTTGGCCTCTGCCCATCGATCCAGCCTGTCCAGATCCCTCTGCAGAGCCCTCCTACCCTCCAGCAGATCAACACTCCCACCCAACTTGGTGTCATCTGCAAACTTACTGAGGAAGCACTCAATTCCCTCATCCAGATCATCTATAAAGATATTGAATAAGACCGGCCCCAGAACAGAGCCCTGGGGAACACCGCTTGTGACCGGCCGCCAGCCGGATTTAACGCCGTTCATCACAACTCTCTGGGCTCGGCCATCCACCCAGTTCCTCACCCAGCGAAGAGTAAACCCGTCTAAGCCACAAGCCGCCAGTTTCTCCAGGAGAATGCTGTGGGAGACGCTGTCAAAGGCTTTACTAAAGTCCAGGTAGACAACATCCACAGTCTTTCCCTCATCCACTAGGCGGGTCACCTGGTCATACAAGGAGATCAGGTTGGTCAAGCAGGACCTGCCTTTCATGAACCCATGCTGGCTAGGCCTGAGCCCTTGGTTGTCCTGCACATGCCCTGTGAGCACTCTCAAGACCAACTGCTCCATAATCTTCCCTGGTACAGAGGTCAGGCTGACAGGCCTGCAGTTCCCAGGATCCTCCTTCCGGCCTTTCTTGTAGACGGGCGTCACATTGGCAAGCCTCCAGTCTTCTGGGACCTCCCCTGTTAACCAGGACTGCTGATAAATGATGGAGAGTGGCTTGGCAAGCTCCTCCACCAGCTCTCTCAGTACTCTCGGGTGGATCTCATCAGGCCCCATAGACTTGTGGGTGTCCAGGTGGCTTAGCATGTCCTTGACTGCTTCCTCCTGGATTATGAGGAGTACATTGTGCTCTCCATCCCCATCTTCCAGCTCAGGGGGCTGAATATCCTGTGGATACCTGAACTGGCTATTAAAGACTGAGGCAAAGAAGGCATTAAGTACCTCAGCCTTGTCCTCGTCCTTGGAGACAATGTTCCCTGCCATATCCAGTAAGGGATGGAGATTCTCCTTGCCTCTCTTTTTGTTGTTAACATATTTGTAAAAACATTTTTTATTATCCTTTACGACTGTGGCTAGACTGAGCTCTAGCTGGGCTTTTGCCTTTCTAATTTTGTCCCTGTTTGACCTAACAAGATCCTTGTACTCTTCGTGAGTTGCCTGCCCCTTCTTCCAGAGGTGATAAACTCTCCTCTTTTCCCTGAGGCCCAGCAAAATCTCCCTGTTCAGCCAGGCTGGTCGCCTTCCCTGCCAGCTCTTCTTATAGCACATGGGGACCGCCTGCTCCTGCGCCTTTAAGATTTCCTTCTTGAAGGCTGTCCAGCCTTCCTGGACCCCTTTGTCCTTCAGGACTGTCTCCCAAGGGACTCTCTCAACCAGTGACCTGAACAGGCCAAAGTCTGCCCTCCGGAAGTCCATGGTAGCAGTTTTGCTGACCCCTCTCCTTACTTCCCTCACAACCGAGAATTCTATCATGTCGTGGTCGCTAAGCCCAAGACGGCCTCCGACCACCACATCTCTCAGCAGTCCTTCTCTGTTTGTAAACAGCAGGTCCAGCAAGGCATGTCCCCTGGAGGGCTCACTCACCAGCTGTGTCAGGAAGTTATCCTCCACACACTCCAGGAACCTCCTAGACTGTTGCCTCTCTGCCGTGTTATACTCCCAGCAGATGTCCGGTAGGTTGAAGTCCCCCATAAGAACAAGGGCCAGCGAATGTGAGACTTCTGCCAGTCGCTTATAGAATGTCTCATCTGTCTCTTCATCCTGGTTGGGTGGCCTGTAACAGACTCCCAGCAGGATATCTGCCTCATTGGCCTTCCCCCTCATCCTTACCCATAAGCACTCTACTTGGTCTTCACAATCTTCGATTTCTATGCAATCAAAACACTCCCTAACATACAGAGCCACCCCACCGCCTCTCCTTCCCTGCCTATCCCTTCTGAAGAGCTTATAGCCATCTATTGCAGCACTCCAGTCATGAGAAGCATCCCACCATGTTTCTGCGATGGCAACTACGTCATAGCTGTCGCGCTGCACAATGGCTTCCAGCTCCTCCTGTTTGGTGCCCATGCTGCGTGCATTGGTGTAGATGCACCTGAGCTGGGCTATCGATTTCAACTCTGGCACGTTGAACCTACCCCTAGGTTCAACTCTAGTGAGCCCGGTTTTATCCCCTCCCCGCTCCAATTCTAGTTTAAAGCCCTCTCAACAAGGCCTGCCAGCTCATGAGCAAGAATCTTTTTGCCCCTTGGCGTCAGTTGCATTCCATCAGCTGCGAGGAGGCCCGGTGCCGTGTAAACCGCCCCGTGGTCAAAAAACCAAAATTCTGACGACGGCACCAGCCCCTGAGCCACGTGTTGATCAGGTGTGCTTTCCTGTTCCTTTCAGCGTTCTTCCCTGTCACTGAAGGGATTGACGAAAACACTACCTGCGCTCCCGCTCCATCAACCAGTCGCCCCAGTGCTCTCAAGTCCTTTTTGACTGCCTTCGGGCTTCTTAGCGCAACCTCATCGTTGCCAACCTGCATGACCAACAGTGGGTAGTAATCAGTGGGCCGAACCAGACCAGGGAGTTTCCTGGTGACATCTCTCACCCAGGCCTCAGGGAGGCAGCAGACTTCCCTGTGAGTTGGGCCTGGTCGACATATTGGGCCCTCTGTACCCCTCAGAAGGGAGTCGCCTACAACAATCACCCTCCTCTTTTTCTTAACTAAGGACGTCTTGATGCGTGGGGCTCGTTGACTCACCCTAGGCACCCCCTAGGACGGACCTTCGTCAGGGTCCTCATGTTCCTGTCCTTCATGTTCCAGAGCCCCATACCTGTTGTGTAAGGGCAGCTGGGACGGTGAGGGAGGCCGGGAGGGAATTCGCTGACCTCTCCGAGGAGGGACCTGCTTCCATTTCCCCTCATCTCTTAGGTCCTCTCCTTCTGCCCGGCAGCAAGAGGACAGGGGATCTCCTGCTGCTTGTGGAGCCTCCACCAGCTGCCCCTGCCTCAGGGCTGCCAGGGTGTGGCTCCACCAATCCATCTCCCTCTCACACTCCCTAATGCTCCTCAGCCTCTCCACTTCCTCTTTCAGCTCTGCCACCAGGCTGAGCAGGTCGCTGACCTGGTCGCACCGCACGCAGGTGGTGTCCCCGTCGGTCTCTGGAACAACCGACAGGCTCAGGCACTCTTTGCAGCCGGATACTTGGACAGCCGCGTGCCTGAGCGGGAGCTCCGTCTGTGTCGCCACATTCTTTCTGGCCCCGGTTTTCAGCCGAGTGGCGACCATGGCTCAGCCTCCTCTGGGAGGACGATGGCTACTTGTACTGTACCCCGCCCGCACGCCTTCCCTGCACGCCCTGCCCGCGCGAACTGACGCGCTACGCCCTCCTGACCTGCCACGCCCTGTTTGCCCGCCCTGTTCGCCGCGCTCCGGGTCGCTCACGCTCCCGGGGGCTGCTCTTGTAGGCGAGGGGTTTTGGCCGCCGCCGCCCTGGGCCCCGCCCACGCTGAGTCAGAGCTGCCGCTCGTTAGGAGCCCGCTCCGCCGGCCGGGGGTCGGGGGGGGAAGCTGGGGCACTCTCTCGCTCCCTGTGCTGCCGCCTTCGCGGTTTGGCCGCGTCGGGAAGGGTCCCCCGGCGCGATCCTTCGCTCCGTAGCCCTTCGCCTCGGTGGCTTCGATACATGTCGCCTTCGGTGACATGATACATGTCAATGCACAGAAGAAACACAAAAAATGAGGAAAACCCTCCTTGCCTCTCCCGTAATGACTATTGTTCTTGGTATCCACTTTGAAAGTTTTCTATATCTTTGATAGCAGCATGGAAGTACTCACCAAATGCATTAGGAGTCTTATTTAATGCTGTGCTGTAATGCAGTGCTGTAAACTTCCAGGTGATTTCAAGAAATATAGCTCCAAAGTATCTTTCAACAGAAAATAGGGACCACAGATGATACTGCCTTAACCTGCAAACAGAGGTTCCCTCTCATACCAAACCTTCATCTTTTCCAATATGCTCTAGAAGCTATATAACCAACTAGTTGCTTCTCAAAGTACTAAAAAACCTTTAGTTTGTAAATGTTTTCTGAGAAGTGACTGGATAGTGCTACGTTTGCTATACACATTCAACCAGAAAAACTAGAAAAATCAAGATGGAAAAAAAAAATTACAAAAATCAGAGCTCCTCTCCAACTTCCAGTGGCTAAAATCTGAGATACCTGATCCTTCACATTTTCAGTAGTTTCCTCTAGACCCTGCAAAAGGCACAAATAGATCCAAGTTTGATCTTCAGATAACCTTACTAAAAATCAACCAATTCACTAAAAATTGCATTCATTTCCATGAGGATGTTTGTCAATGAGCCAGCACATAACACTGAATCCAGCACTAACTCTGTTTTAAAACATTTCTCAGTGCTTCCTGTGCGGGAGATCTCTCTTCCAAAAAATATTGTGGGTAGAGTCAGAAATTGTTTGCACAAAGAGCAACTACTAGAGGGACTACAAGAATTCAACAAGAAAACAGTTGAATTTCTATGCAGAAAATGTCAGAATTTGTATTAGTGTATGGAAACTCGAAGTCCCAATTTGCTCCTACATAGTCTAACAGATGTTAATTCTGCTTCGACTATAGATAATGGTGTTTCTCAGCTGTTCTCCAAAATCCGACTTACAAGGAAATTTCAAACAACTATAAAGCTAATTTTCCACTGCAACCTCTAAGTGCCAAAAACCTCTATGAAAGTGCTGAGGTCTCATAGCATAACATTATAAACAGATCATATTTGTTCACCAGTACGTTATCTCACAAGCTGAAAGACCTTTTAAACTTTTTCTCTCACCATATGGCACATTCTATCTTAAAATGCACCCTGTTCAAGAAACTTCTAGTCATTCTTTTCTCTTACTCATTTTGCTGTTATTTTTCTACAGTCCTTGCTTCTCTTTTTATGCCAATATGCTTTTATTATAGCCAGACATTCAGATTGCTTTAATCACAACTATTGCTCTAACAAAATGGCTTTGGCCAAACTCTGCTCATGTTCCATGAAAACAGTCTCAAGAAAAATTACTTGGGCTGGGCCCTGAAAAAGCAAAGAAAAAGTTTTGAAGACATACTAACTTCCTGTAGTATATTAAAGAGATTATAGAAATCAAATGTAGCATAATAGAATCCTTTATGACACATTATTTTAGCTGTACAGCTCAGCAAGCTCCTTGGAGCAGTATTTATGATCACACAGAGCAAGCTTTGATGAGTGCATGCCATCTGCTGGAACCAAAAAGGCTTCTTACAGAGGAAATCCTAAAAGGCAGCAATAATTTTCATCCAGTGTAAAGCATCTTCTTCATTGTCTCATGTGCCTTTGTAATTAGGGTTTGGAGCCTTTTTTTCATACCGTACCTTTAAAACAAATGAAAAACAGTAGTAAACACACTGAGACCACATTCTTGGGAAAGAGGGAAAAGTTTCCTATTCACATGGACTAAGAATTTATTCTAGTAGCTGTATGAAATGGAATCGTTTATATTGTTCCCTCCTTATCAACATATCAGAGATGTCTGCTAGGAAACTAAACCCAGAAAACCAACAGTATTGAGATGGGAGCTCATAAATACAAAATAGCTTTCACAAAGAAGTGTATATTTAGGATTATGGGCCTGAAGATGGATGATTGGATTGTTTTCTACCTTAAGAATCAGGGCACGTGCCACTCTGTCAAAGGATCTGCCTTTGTCTCCCTCAAGTCTGCTTACATGCATTTTACAGATGCAAAATAGTTGACAGAATTTCAGCACTGACAGGAAAAAGTTTATTTTTGGCATTCCATAAGTCTCTATCCTAGCAAGACATTTTCTTGAATGTTTCATTTTTGCTGCTTATTTAGTATTGCCCACTTGACTGTAGTATATCACTTTGGGTAGTCTTGGCTGTACTACTTCAGTTCAGCCTGATGGTGAAAGATGATCCACTTGAAGACAGAGCAGCACAGTTATTATATATGTGTTGAAGACAAATCTTTATATCCAAAAGTTGTGAGACTCAATAGCAGGATGCATTACTCTGAGGTGCAGCAGCTGGTTTTCTGCATGATGCAACTACCATCACCGCATGAGGACGCAATAGATTCTGTGAAAACTAGGATGGATTTCCTAACCCTGGCCAAACTCAACCATGGAAACTTGAATTTTTCAAAGGTAGTGGAGATGTAAAAAGGTTAACTATCCAAATTATTCTGCGCTCCTCACCCTAATGGCTTTTAATATGAAGACAGAAGCAGGTCAAACTAAAGGGCTCATTTAACTCAGTTTGAAATCTCTGACAGTGACCAGCTCTAGACACCCAAGACATGACTGTAAGATGAGCATGTAGCACAGTATTTCCCAAAGTAGTGTCCTGGCACTCAGAAGCCTGTGGGTTGTGGATTTCAAGTGTTATTTGGACATAAACTGTAAGAATTCTTCAATACAAAGTTAGAAAAAGGAAGTGCATGCACACATCACAAGCAATTTTTCCCATTCTTCCTCGTGAGACTTGTAATCCAGATTGCTTAAGGAGAGACAGAACCTGAGACGGCATTGGGAACCTTTGTGGAACATGCTGTACAAGCAAAAAGTTTGCATAGCTTTAGCTTGAATTATGCTCAGTTGCATCTCAAATCGTAAGTTACAGAAGGATCTTAACCCTAAACACATTTACTATGTCTATGTTTTCCATGGTGAATTCCAAAGCATATTATGTAAACATCATCTCCAGCAAAATGAGGACATATTGCGGGGTGCTTTAGTCCAAGGAATAAAAAGTCTAAGCCCAATAATGAAGTTTCGTCAGCTAAATCCTAAGGCTTTTAGCTATGAAAAATCTCATTCATTTTTAGAGGAAATTATTGCCAAGAAAATAAAAAAAACCCCACACCACTAAACATCTAAGCAATGGATATCTTCAAGTGAATTTGAAAAGGGCTAGTAAAACTGTGAAGCATGACACTCCTCAGTGTCAACTGACCTGTCCCTGCACCAGTGTCAGAGTAAATACACAGACCTGGAGGCTCACTTTACAGCACACGTTACACCCAAACACAATCTTCTGGTCTTTTAATCTCATAAATAGTGGTCTCCTGGGACACAGCTGCATTTTAGCTCAGCAACTTTTACACATGTCCTTAAAGTTAAGGACATGTTTAACTGGTTGTTTAATTGTCAGGTGATGATTAAATCATTTTGTAATACAATTCACTTTATTTTAAGCTTGAATTTATTCCTATTCTGTCTCCTTCCTTATTCTGCTTTAAACTCTCCAGCAAGTGGAGCTTAAAAAAAAAACATCTTCAACTGAGCAGGAGGAACATGATTCTTTCTAGTAATCTGAACAGCACAAGGTCTCCATTTCAGAGGAAAGACTACTGATCTGAAATGGCCCAGGTATTCCGATGAGTCCACTTTTAGAGTGACAGGAGCTAGAAAACATGATTTATAGTGAAGGTATACTCCTTGCAGCTTGCTTGATGTACCTCCACGCTTGATTCCCTACCACGGTTTGAGAGCTGGCACAGACTTTCAGAAGGCAGCAGAGGCTTGAGCAGAGCAGCACTGAATAGCACCTCACACCGCCGCACTTACTGGTGTCATGAGTCCAAGTTACCTTACAGGCCTTGCCTTCACAAACCATGGTCTCTCCGTTCTCACTAGCTGCAATCCTTCTACCACTAAGGTCTCTCCAGAGTGCAAAGTTGTATGTTGTGAGCACAGGCCAACCCTGTGCCAGATGAGGATAGACCATGCTCAGTTCCACCAAGACACCGCTCAGAAGTTTCTTTAAGATAGCTTAACTTCCTTTTGTTGAAGGTCTGGCCATGCTATGGCCTTTCCGGTACACACAACTCATTGAATAAGTTATAAGCCAAAATCTACTCAGAGAAATAGAATAAACATTCCTGAATTAGAAATAGATTAAGCAAAAAATCTTACTCTCTCCATGACTAATCCTCTCTATATCTACAGTCACATATTTGCATCTTGCTCACCATGTAATACAAAAAGTTCCCCAGCTAATACATTCATTTGGATTCACTGGGACATGTTCTAGTAAGACATGACAACGCCCTGCAATCCAAACCTGGCCTTGAACTTACCTGAGAAAACAAAGCTTTAGCCCTGTTCCAAGAATTACTTTCCCAGTCTGTCATTCTTTTTTGCTTTTGAATACTTTCACATTTCCAGAGAAAGTCAAGACAGACTTGAGAGCCACAGAAATCTCTTGGCAATGCCTGAAGGAGCTGGTTCAGACCAAGCAGTTCTGCAAACATTACCCCAGTTTCCTTCTACCTAAACCCCTGAATAATTTGTGCTCATGGATCTCGTTAGCTCATGCATCCTAAAGCCAGACAGAACAGAGGTATGAATTTTCCTGCCCTTGCCTATTTTGGCTTTATCTGTATCAAGCAGAACTTGGATCCTGAGTTCTACTGGAGTTATATTGCATTCTGCAAGCCTCTGCATACAGTAATAACTCTAACTGGCTCATGCCTGAGCCTGTTACAGTTTCCTGTATTGTTTATATGAAAAAGAAATAACATTATTCTTATTGCTCTTCCTCCTCTTACACATCACGTGGGTTGAAAACAACTTGGCTTGTTATCATGCTTGCAAAAAGTATGTTACAGATTGTCTGGGATGATGAAATGCACACCTGCACTAGCAGCCAATCTACTTCTAAACTCATTAAAAGGAACGTTGGTTTGCTTTGTTAACAGAGTATTTTTCTAGTACAGACATTTTTGTCAAACATGTTAAGCCCGGGTTTGTTTTTACATTCAAATAGGGTTTATCTGCATGTAGCCTTAAAAAGGGGATGGTTGGAAGAATTCAACAGAATGTTACTACAATTTTTAAGAGTAGAACACTACAGTTGGTGTCTATCATTCACCCATTACACCAATGTGAAATACTGCAAACACTCTACAGCCCTTAGAGCTGCTAAGACACTCGTATCTGACTTGCCTGTTGCTAAAAGTGTTCTCACAGTGGTCACAGTCCGCTCAGCCCATCTTCTGCTACCTAATGATGTGCCATCATTATTCCTGGAAACTTTATACCATTCACTCTGGTTACACCTGGCAAGATAAAAATTGATAAAGGACAAGCCTACATCTTAAAGGTACAGGCCAGTTACTTTTTACTGGGAGAAAGGATAAAACAATGTTTTTTAAGTACTGCACAACTGTTTTATAGAGAAGGTTTCTTGCATCTTCCTCAGGGCCACTCCTAATGGTCTGACATCAAACATTGATGTAAGCAGGTGCAGCAGTAAATAGGCTTCCTAAAATTAAAGGCGTTGCTGGCTATAAAATTTTCCTTCTATCTTCTCAGAACTAAGAACAAAGCAAGTATTTTATAGCTCACCTTTGTACTCTGGGATTACTAAAGTCTGCATGAAGCTACCCAACAATAGATCAGGCTTCTTTTCTATGGGTACAGTTGAGGCCAATGCTGGATTTTCTATCTTTGAGGAAATAATCTTTCTCTGACTTCTTTGCCCCTGCCCTCCTCTCTACCCTCAGATCCTGTTGGCAGTTCTGGCTTTTGCACAATTAAAGTGCTTAAGCAGTTTAAAGAACTTCAGTGTAGGATGCGCATGTATACATGTATAATGCCATTTTCTCTCTCTGCTTTCAGTAGAGGATGCAATAAAGTCAAAACGTACCTAATTTAGCACACAATCTGTACAGGGAAGATTTTGCTGTACCCCAGTGTCCCTCATATTTAAGCCACCAATGTTCTGGAAAGAAACCCTGACAGACCCAGCAGGATTATTCATAAACTTGACAATTTGTATTGACATTTATATTAGTTAAAGGTAAGTGCAAACCATTCCTAAGGTCCACAGTTCTCCGTAGGTGTACCTTGGTGATACCATTTTGTTTCCACTGTGCATTCCCTGAAGCCTTACTGTGGACTAGCCTTACTGATGGCAGAGCTACAAGAGGAGGTAGAAAGGTTAAGGAGCATCAGGGAGTCAGAGAAAGAGATTGACTTGAGGAACCATGCTCTGCCCTCCCTGAGACAGAAGCTAGATCAGTCACCAGAAAAAATGCAAGGTCAAAAGTGTCCTGTATTCTCCTCCTGCCAGGCTGAAGGCAGTAGCTTAAAGGCAAGGAACAAATGGAGGCATCTCATGCTTGGGGTGTTAGATGAAACCCCTCCTTGCCCACCTCACCTGCCCAGGTGCCTCTGTACAACTGGTATGAGGCTCAGGATGTGGAAGGAGAGTCCATGGATAAAGTGTACAACAGTCCAGATAAACCAGAGGTGCTGCCAAGGTCAGAAAGGCCCCACATCATGACCACCCCATGAGGAAGAAAAGATGGGTTATAGCTGTAGGAGATTCCCTTCTCAGGGGAACCAAAGGTCCAATATGAGGACAGACCCTTCTTTTAGGGAAGCCTGCTGCCTCTCTGGAAACTTCCTAGCCTTGTGCGGCCCTTGGGCTGTTACCCACCACTGCTATTCCATGTGGGTGGAGATGAAGCTGCAACTCATAGTCCAAGGGCAATCAAAAGAGACTTCAGGGCCTTGGGACGGTTGGTAATGGAATCTGGAGTACAGGTTATTTTTTTCTCCCTCCCTCCAGTTGCAAGCAGCTACATAGGAAGAAACAGACGGGTCCAGTCTATTAATGCATGACTCCGTGACTGGTGCCACTGTCACAATTCCATTTTTTTTGATAATGGGATGGCCTACATGGCACCTGGCTTGCTGGCATCAGATGGCATTAACCTTTCTCAAAAGGGGAAGAGGGCCTTTGCTCGCAAGCCAGCCAGACGTATTGACAGGGCTTTAAACTAGACTCGAAGGGGGAGACAGATAATATGAGGCTCACCCACGACAAGCTGTGGGACAACACACCAAGGTGCTATTGAGGCTCCTCAGCCTGTTGCAGCAGCAAAAGACCTCAAAGAAACTAAAGGGGGTTCCTCTAAGAGGGTGACATGGCCAACAGCACTGCTGAAGTTCTTCTACACCAATGCATGCAGCATGCACAACAGGAGGAAGTGGAAGCTGCTGTGCTGCTAGAAAGCTATGACCTGGTCGCCATTACTGAAACTTGGTGGGACAAATCCCACGACCAGAGTGTGGCTATCGGTTGGGTACAGGCTGTTCAGAACAGACAGGCGAGGAAGGAAGGGTGGTGGCGTTGCCCTCTACGTTCAGAAATGGATGGAGTGCAAAGAGCTGTCTCTGAGGAATAGCCATGAGCAGGTTGAAAGTTTATAGGTAAGAATCAGGGACTGAGGCAAGAGAACCTTGTGGTTAGTGTCCTTCTCGGCAGGGCTGCTCTTGGTCCCTTCATCCCCCAGCCTGTACTGATACTGGGGGTTGCCCCGAACCAGGTGCTGGACCCTGCACTTGACCTTGTTGAACCTCATGAGGTTCACATAGGCCCATTCCTCAAGCTTGTCCAGGTCCCTCTGGATGGCATCCCATCCCTCAGGCGTTTCAACCGCACCACTCAGCTTGGTGTCGTCTGCAGACTTGCTGAGGGTGCACTCAATCCCACTGTCGATGATGTCACTGGTGAAGATATTAAAGAGTACTGGTCCCAACATGGACCCCTGAGGGTCTTCTGAACTTCTTCTGGACTATATATAAGCCTATCCTTTAGACTGCAGATAGCCAATAGAAATTAATGACCCATTCTTCTACATTTCAGCTACCCCCCAACACTTTCTATGAGCCCTCTGTGCTGGTACTACATTTGGGCCACTGATCCAAAGACTGAAAATTATTCTACAGCAGCAAATTGATTGCAGTGACTACCTTGTGGCATAACCTCACTCTCTCTGTATAAACTAGTCCTCTGATGCCCATTTCAATACCCCTGGTAATACATACTTCATTTTTATGTCTTCTCGTTTCCAGTTCTGTATTTAACAGAAAGAAGTGTTATTGTCATTAAGACTGTATAAGATGGACACTGTCTAATTAATAGGGGAAGTCTCTTATTTCATTCATGTGTACGTCAAAGATCACATTTCAACATTATATTCACCTTGGAATATAAAAGGTTGATCCTCCACACTCCCCAATGAGAAATTTTTCTGCTTAGAAGGAGTCTAAGAACGAAAGTATTCACAGGTTTTCTATTCGTAGAAACCTGTCAGTGGACAGGCATGTTACAGTCTAGACCCACTTACTTCTACTAGAAATAATAGCTCCTCAGACTAATACTCTATATAGTAATGCCCCAGACTGTTAATAAGGATCACCTAAAAGAAAGCTCACCTTCATGCTGAATCCTGAACCATGTTTTTCCTCTTTATTAATTAGCTTTTCCAAGTTAACCAAGGTCAGTACATCTCTTTTTTGTCTCTCACTCACCTGCCCCTTAATCTCCTTATTTTTCACTTCTTTTCTGAGGTGCCACCTCTCACACACTGACAGGTACACATGGTTTATACAATTTTTTTTTTTAAGGCCTTAGCCCACTAATGAATTGTCTTGGGTTTTTTCTTGTCTGTTGGGGTGGGTTTTTCTGTCACTTCTACAGAGTGACTTCTGCATTTCTGTCTTCTTTAATTCAGAAATGCTTTGGGCTTTTGAAACTCTGCACAGCAGAGTGAAGTGTTTGTATTAACTTTGCTTTTGTCCACCTCCTTATGTCCAGCAGGCCAACCTACAGGCCATGGGTTTGGCTCTTTTAAATATGAAATGCTTCTCTTACTTCCCTTCAATGTAAAAGGGGAAAAAACTTCCAAAGAGGAACCTTTACAATAGGGTCACACTTCACAATTCACACTTTAAATGCTTTTTTCTCAATGTAGTGTGAATGGTGCTGTGAAAATGGACTTTAACGTAAAGCTTAAAGTGGAATTTGTTGAGAACAAATTTTGTTTTATATCTTACTTGGAAAAAAACCCAGATGCAAGCAACTCAGAGGTTTGGCTGTGCCCCACTGTACATTTTGTCACACTCAGCAATTAGGTTCTTTCTCAGTAAGCTACATATGATGGCAACTGTAGTATCCTGGCATTTGTAATGAAAAACACAATACTTAAAGCCAAGGCTACACAGAACAGAGAAGCCTCCACCACATTTCTTGCACTCAAATACTGTGTAACAATTGCATTCTATGTACATCTGTGCTTTAGCATTCCCTTACACACAAAAAAGAATAAGAATGTAGAAAAAAATTCAATTTCTTCATCTCCTTCGCATGTTATTGGCTTCGTTACATAAAGCTCTGTCCAAAAGGCAGACTAACTGAATTGTTAAAAGCAGCAATTCTGTTTCTGTCTAGTATGGAAGTTGTTCCCTACAATCTCACAGATACTAATCCATTCTTTCACTCCCTGTAACACATCTTCCAAAGAGTTACACAATACTCCCCAGCTCAGTCTTCTGTAGCTCAGTAATGAAAGCTTTCAAGTAATAATAAAAAAAAACATTCTGTAGTGATATAATGTACAGGGGAACTTCAAACCTTTTTTTCAGCAATTAGGGTCTGCAATGCCATCAAAGAATACGTCCATCTCTAAACTTTTGTTATTGGAGCATGGAAATAAATAGCTATGCAAGTTCCTTTTGGGGATATTGGGCATACATGTGCAATGTCTTGTGGAAAAAAAGGTTCCATATAATACTGTCAAACAAATACTTAACTACTTCCTTAAGCAGAACACCCTCTGACTTTTGGGGAGTGTATAGCTTACCTCCAAATGAAAGAACAGATTTATTTTTCAAGCATGCAGTATTCGCGTAAGCTAAAATGAACTCAGAAGAACAATCAGTCCCCTTGTTTCAGGGAGCACTCTTGTGAACAGAACAAGAGGAGGTGCCCGCATGATTTACTAACAGACCACATACACTGAAAGGATCCTATTTAGTTTTACACATGTAATGTGCAGGTTATTCAAAACATTTGCCTTTAGAAATGTTTTTCATGACAGCTTTTTGCTGGTATGTTCTTTCTTTCTAGACTTCCCAGTCTGGGTTTGAAAAACAAACAGGTTCTCCGCATTTGTTTATTTCTTTATCATTGAAAAAATACAAAGTTGATGAGAATCTGAAAAAAAAATATTAAAAATATATATAGTTGTCAGTTTGAGAGACATAAAAACACGCAGTCCAAGAAAAAACTAAGTAAGTTCCATATACTACATGGACATATTTTAAAGGCAGAACTACAGTGGCTATAGGAAGACGCAGAGGAGTTACATTCCTCATCATACCCTTTTTCCTTTAAGGTTAGTGGAAGCTTTGCCCATAGCCTAGACTTTTTAAATCTAGCCAAGAGAAAAAAAAACAACCAGAACTGATGAATCCTGGGAAAAGTGTCAACCAACCAGAAAGAATTTGTGTGGCAGACTTCATAGAAAGGCTAATCTTGGACCAGAAACATAGGCAGGAATTTTATGATACCTGGCAACTAATTCAAAGGCCTAACCAAAGACAGTTCATTGTAGGCATCAACAAATGCTTTGTAGGAGACAAGACAGCTGCCAAAAGGCAAGATATACACTCCAGTTCTTTTATCAGTGTTTTTCTTCTACTGTGAATTTGAATCAGGAGCTGAATTATAGTGGCAACTATTAGGACAATCTGGCACTTCTAAGGGAAAACTTAAGTGGAGTAAGCCATCTCAGCTTTATTGACACTAGTGGAGGTAAACTAGTTAATGATGAATTCGTTCACTAGCATTTTTTAGAGTTATAACTCCTTTAGAGTTGTCCTTGACTCTGTCAGGGGTTCACTTTGGTGATCTGCTGAACTTCTCTGTACCACCATTCACCTGCCAGCACAGTAAATGTAATGCTGCCCACAACAGTGTTGTTAAGATGCAGAAACATGTTCGAAGGCCACTACAGAAATACAGCCGGTTTAGTGCTGTTTTATTTCAGCTTCCGTAAGGAAATTTGATTGAAGGGGAACAAGGGAAGCAGCTCCCTGGCACAGACGACCAGCAACACAAGTGCTGGGGGACAACGCCAGAGACCCATCAATGCAGTGACTCAAACTGTCCGATGCAGCGCTGAACACTGCGAGACTCATGGCAGAGCCTCGAGGCTTCTGCCACTTCATGCTTGTAGGCAATCTCCTGAGCGTTGAAACCACACAAATAACTGCCTCAAAACAAAAACCTAGGAGAAAGCCTCACAGCTCAGCAGCAGAGCCTTTATCATCAACTGGTGGTAGCAGACAAAGTACCTGTTTCGGTAGTCCTTACGGAGTCCAGAGCTCTCCACAGACTGTTTTCCAATGAAAGCAAACACTGACCATTACCATATTCAAGGTCCTTGCCTAGCACCCCTTAACAATTCTAGCTGTATAAACTAAAAGCCAGTGTGGTTTTTTTTACCCTCCCCTTCCTCTCAGCAGTCTTCCAGAGAGCAGATCTGTCTGTCATGCATCTTCCTCATTTCAAGCATGGATATAATCTCTGCAAACTTGTATCCAAATCCTTTTATGCTATCCACCTTTTGCCTTGAGAGGGAAAACAGATTTTAAAGACCTGTATGGAAAATGCTAAAGCATCATTATATGCTGTCGAGAATTTCTGATGTTTCTTAAGAACAATTTTTCCCTGTTTTATGACCACCTTTTGTCTCAACCTACTCCCCTGGATTTGGCACTGACCTCCCTTCTAGGTAGCATTTATTTTACAAAGTTAATATAGGACTCACATTTCTTGTATCTCAAAGATCATCAACATGGGAAGGTCATGCAAGGTAAGCTAGTGTGTGAGTGTCAATACACCCTTACTTTGCATAATTGCCTGTGTAGATGTAAGCCACTCTAGGTGCTTTCTTCCAGAGCAGAGTCCTAGACACAATACAGAGAAGCTAGTGCAAACCTTAATGTACTTCTTAGTAACTTTATTTCATAACAAACCATCCTGTGTTTCCTGTTTCGGAATGCTAGATCCCAGTCACCCCAATAAAAATCAGAAATGATTCACAGGAACTATGTTACAATGATAATAATTCATAGGCATTTTCCATAGAACAGACTTCTAAATGTCACTCATCAATGACATTTAAAAATATTGTCCTTAGGAAAAAATATATAAATGACCTGACCCTTAGGTTTATTACACCAGTCTTAGAGAAGTCTGATTTTGATGAGTCTAATTCTCCTTACGCTGGCATCAGACGATTCGTACTGGAGTCAATATGAACTGCAGTGAGAACGTGGACCATCAGTTCATTGGATTCACTCTTGGCATTTTAACAATGCACATGAAGTGAAAATTAAGGCACAGTCCTGGAGCACTTTTAGGCCAGAGTCACCACAGGCTTTAGTATTCCTTTTTAATTTTGTTATACCAGTCATCTTAAGAGAGTTACAACAGCATAAAACTAAACTGACCAACAGTGGAGCATTTTGCTGTCTGCTCAATTAGTTTACTTTGCTGCCAATGGATAATCATCTAAACATTTTCCTCTCATTTTACCACTGACTTAATAAACCATTGTGCTTTTATTGTCAGATTCTAGGACAAATTCCATCAAAAAGCAGGGTGCTTTAATCCAGACAATGTACTGAACTCTTATTTTGTTCTAATTACACTTCCCAATGGCATCTTTACAGAGAGAAAACAAAGAGGAAGCTAAGATAGCCTAGCAAATTAAATCCCATTTGTGGCTAAGAAGAACAACGAAAATTAAACATGTTATTAGAAAAGCTGAATATGCCACTTAAATTTGCAACAGGCTTATACTGAGCTAGACACTGTTACCCTTATCACAGTGAGGATCATCAGGTTTCAACTCAAGACTCGTCTCAAAATGCAGCCAGTATTATCATGTAGAAGAGCAAATAATGTAAGATTTTCTAGAAAGAAAACAAATATTGAAAAATAAGATAGACATCACTGGCCTTACTGTCTTAATGACAACACTCCCTTATGTGAGCATGCAGAACACTTCATCACACAGAACATTGTGATTGATTCCATCTTGCAAAGTTCCTCACTTTTCATTTTTCTATATCTGAAAGCCAGTCTGTGATTTTGATAGTGTACACTATGGTGCGTAGTACATACTATCACAACATTTGGCCGAAAGTGCCAGACACATAAACACCATAATACAACAAAATAAGGCTAGTCCCCAAAGACATCTTCCTGACATACTTCAGGAAGAAGCAAAATAACTTCCATTTATGATCTGGGAGTTAAAGTAGACTCTCTGAACAGATGCAAAAAAGTAGAGTTTTCACAAAACAAGGGTTCTTTTTGCAAGTTGTATACAAGAGAGGCCCTGAATCTTCCCTGCTTGTGAAATGGAAACAGGTTATGCTGAATATAGCAAACCATCACTAAAATACCACATTATAAAACCAAGTGACTGATAGCTTTATTATGGTCAGAACAAAAGGGGCATTTTATTCTGTGGTTGTACAGTGGGAACTGAGAACTGGACTGCATGTCTTGTAAGCTTTAATATAACAAATGTAACTCTTCTCATAAAAAGCTAGGTATTTAAATTAAGACATAATGTTGGGATCACCCTGCACAGCTCGACCTTAAGGAGAAGGAGCTGTGGTGTTGATCTGCACGGCTCGACCTTAAGGAGAAGGAGCTGTGGCACTGAGAAGCTGGTAAACAGCTGGACATCTGCACGGCTCGGCCTTGAGGAGAAGGAGCTGTGATAAACAACTAAGAAGAAGTGAGGAAAACAGGAACACCTGCAAGCAGCAATCCTGACTGTGTGAGGGGCGCGTGGACAGCGCGTGATATTTTGTATATAGCCAATTGCAATACTGTGTGTAACAAGCTGTAACCAATCATGAGTGTGTGCGCAGTGACTAAACAAAGATTATGATATATATTGGAGTCAGACAAGACAATAAACGGTTTTCAGAATATAACTCTCATAGAGTTGTGAAGTTCCTCCTTCTCCCGCAACATAACACCAAGTGAGGATCAGAAAAGCATTCCATTGTGAAATAGGCTGCTCTATGGGACAGAAACTATTTTCTATCTGTGGCTGTAGTAGACAGGACAAGAACTTAATATTTAGCAAGGAGTCTAAGGTTAGGTGTTACAACCACTCTTCTACTCTGCAGAAGTAACCTGCAGAGGCTAGGGATGTCCTTCACTGACCCTCTAGTTTAAACAAGAACCTGTCAGAGGTGAGACAACAGCGACTGATCCTGTCTCAGATGTAGGATAGAAGACCGCCTTAGGTCCCTTGCAGCATTATTTCCTCACAGTATAATGGTTGGGTTAATGTGTTGGTTTTGCTTCCACTAATATGCAATAAGCATTAACACAAACAAACAGCAAAGGGCTTTGGTTGCTTGACTGCATTTAATCTCTTACTATCTGTCTGCCTCAGACAGTGAATGTGTTTTCCAGTTTGTGCTGCGCAGAGGAGTCAGGCTACTCTCTGTGAACCAAGTTTGATGTGCTAAATCCCTAACGGTGTCAGGGTTGTTTGGGATGTAAAGCACCCTGCCACTTGCCAAGTATCAAGGCATTTTCAGGCACCAAAGGTTTCGAGGATGTTCATTAGTGGGAAGATTCCCACTGACATGTCTACATGTATGCTTGTTTAATAACATGATGCCATTTAACCGTTTAAAAATAATGCAGAATTTCTGTTTCCTTCAAAAACCCAGGGTACGACCATACCCCATCTAGTGCAGAAGTATTAAAATTCATATTTTACTCATCTCAACACGAGACAGGTGATTATTCATTCTTGCATTGTGATTCCACGTTGTTTTAAGCACTGGTGTCTTATTTGTAGTCCTTGTACCTATTCATGGGTAAAAGCATGACAGTTTATTTTTAGTGAACTTTTTTTCCAAAGTTTTATTTTAAAGTCTGGCTAATCTTTGCTGCACCATAGACTAGGATGATTTCTTGATAAATCTTAGCTTAGATTGGTGGTGAGCTGCAAGAAGACACCAAATGCTTTTTCAATTAATCCTCTTTTATATCTACCCTTAGAAGAGGGTAAGGAAGACAGAGAAAAGAGACAGAAGGCATGCAATGCTTCCCTGGGATCCTAGTGCAGCCTGGAAAAGATGGGGGAGCCACATGCATTTAGTTGTCTTCTGTTTCTTACCATGGTCTTTTTTGCAACTGTACAACACATGAATTTGTCTACTCTGCCTGCAGTTATTCACTGCATCTCAAAGAGACAGGAAAACATGCATCAGATTTGCTTGCTCAAATTTTCTTACTTTTATCTTAGCCTCTCTAACTAGGATGTTAGAAAAAAAGGGCTGAGGGAGAAACATATTCCAGTTTACAGAATGGTGCATTTTTAGATACATATTATTGTTAATTTTTAATATATAACAAAGACAGTGCCAAAGCCATCAACAGTCTTTGAAGCTTTTCTACCGGAGCCTGTGACTGGCAATTCCACAGCTGAACCTGCAAGACAGAAAGAGGGAGACAGACAGGCATGCCTCTTTTCTGTTCACAGCCTTGCAGCTGCTAATTCTGAGTGCCCCCTTCCCTTGTACTGGGAAACATGGTGGTATGATTATTGCAGGTGGCACAAAGGTAAAGGTCACTTAGCTATAATGAAATAATTAGAAGGGATTTCTCCAGTGTGAGAGAGGTCCCAGAGGCAGAGAATCACACACATATGCACAGTGGGCATATGGGTACAGGAAAGGCCATTTCACACACAGAAGAGTTGTAAGGACAAATGGCAGACTCCATCCGTCCTGAAGTGACACCCTAGACCTTGGACTACTCCCAGCTGGGTAGAGGTAGAGAACATACTATGTTTTCCTAATCTGTGCTAGAGTAATGGCCACGTGGAAAATAGGGGAGCTCTGGCAGGCACCTCCCCATTTCGTAGAATCATAGAATCATAGAATTGGAAAAGACCATTAAGATCATCAAGTCCAACCGTTAACCTAGCACTGCCAAGTCCACCACTAAACCATGTCCCTAAGCACCATGTCTACACGTCTTTTAAATACCTCCAGGGATGGTGACTCAAGCACTCCCCTGGGCAGCCTGTTCCAATGCTTCACAACCCTTCCAGTGAAGAAATTTTTCCTAATGTCCAATCTAAACCTCCCCTGGAGCAACTTGAGACCATTTCCTCTTGTCCTATCACTTGCTACTTGGGAGAAGAGCCTGACACCCACCTCGCTATAACCTGCTTTCAGGTAGTCACAGAGAGTGATAAGGTCTTACTTGAGCCTCCTTTTCTCAAGACTAAACAACCTCAGTTCCCTTGGCCGCCCCTTATAAGACTTGTGCTCTAGACTGTTCACCAGTTGTGTTGCCCTTTGGACTCCATTCACCACAACTCCTTGGACCTGGTCATCAAGCCAGATTTGTACCCAGCAAAGAGTACACCCATCCCAGCCATGAACAGCCAGTTTCTCCAGGAGAATGCTGTGGGAAATGGTGTCAAAGGCTTTACTAAAGTCTAGGTAGATGAACAACCACGCCTTTTCCTCACCCACTAAGCGATTCACCTTGTCACAGAACAAGGTCTGGTTGGTCAAGCAGGACCAGCCTTTCATAAATCCATGCTGCCTGGGCCTGATCACCTGGTTGTCCTGTACATGCCACTGGACTGCACTCAGAGTGATATCCTCCATAACCTTCCCTGGCACCGAGGTCAGACTGACAGGCCTGTAGTTCCCCGGACCCTCCTTCTGGCCCTTCCTGTAGATGGGTGTCATATTTGCTAACTTCCAGTCAACTGGGACCTCCCCAGTTAGCCAGGACTACCGATAAATAATGGAAACTGGCTTGGTGAGCACTTACACCAGCTCCCTCAGTACCCTTGGGTGGATCCCATCAGGCCCCATAGACTTGTTTGTGTCTAAGTGGTGTAGCAGGTCCCTAAGCATTTCCCCTTTTATTATGGGGGCTTCATTCTGCTCACAGTCCCTATCTTCTAGCTAGTGGGGCTGGGTACCTGGAGAACAACTGGTCTTACTATTAAAGACTGAGGCAGAGAAGGCATTAAGTACATCATCCTTTACCTCATCCTTTGTCACTATGTTTCCTCACACATCCAATAAAGGATGGAGATTCTCCTTAGCCTTCCTTTTGTTGCTAATGCATTTATAGAAACACTTTTAATTGTCTTTTATGGCAGGAGCCAGATTAAGTTCTAGTTGGGCTTTGGCCCTTCTAACTCTCACCCTGTATAACCTCACGACATCTTTGTAGTCCTCCTGAGTTGCCTGCTCCTTCTTCTAAAGGTCATTAAACTCTCATTTTTTTTTTCTGACTTCAAGCCAAAGATATCTGTTCAGCCAGGCTAGTCTTCTTCCCCTCCAGCTCCTCTTCCAGCACATGGCCTGCTGATCAGGCCTGCTCCTTCACCTTTAAGATTTCCTTCATCAAGAATGCCCAGCCTTCCTGGACTCTTTTGCCTTTCAGGACTGCCTCCCAAGGGACTCGGTCAACCAGTCTCCCAAAGATGCCAAAGTCTGCCTTCTGGAAGTCCAAGGTAGCACTTCTGCTGACCCCCCTCCTTCCTTCTCCAAGAATCAATAATTATAATTTTGTCCCACCACCATCTTTTGGGGGGCAGAAGCCCTAATTCCTACATGACCATTCTCAGGCACTTCTGTGGTTTCTAACACATCAATAATCCTTGTGCCTTTGCTGCCGCATGGATTTCCATCCCCTACCTGCACTGAGACAGCAGACTGAAGGACCTCACTAGCACACTGTCCCTCAAACATTGGCGTGCCACCCCCAGGCTTATCTCTAGCGAGCCTGGTTTTATCCCTTTCCCACTTCAAAAAGAATTTAAAGCTCTTTCAATGAGCCCTTCTAACTCCTGTGCAAAGATTATTTTCCCCCTTTGAGACAGGTGTAAGCCTGTCTGCTGACGGCTGTCCTGGTGTCGTGTAGACCAACCCATGATCAATAAACCCAAAATTCTGCCAGTGAATTCTGCTCAGAGCCAGGTATTGATCCGCTGGCTCTTCCTGTTTCTTCCCTCATCATTCCCTCCAACTGGAAGTATAAAGAATACTACTTGTGCTCCTGATCCCTTAAGCAGTCATACTACAGCCCTGAAGTCTCTCTTGAGACTTTCACTATGTCTCAGGCACAGACCTTAGTCTGATTTTCTTCAGTAAGAAAAAACCCCTTGGTTTTAGCTTCCTAATGTGCTCTGCAGACAGGAAGAATGCAGCCTTTATTCTTCCAAGCAACCTCACAGGGACTGCTTATGAGACCAGGCATTGTGAAACCAGGCTTGAACTCTTCTGCCCCATGCTTAAACAATCCTCCTTTCCTTTCTGTTTCAGGAAGGGCACGAAGAAGATACAAGTACAAGAAAACACCAGGTAATTCACACTTTTTTGTGAAATGACACCTAGATGTACTATTCAGCTTGAGATGTTTATTGAGCTCTGAGCAGTGCAAGGCCTTGTAAGTGCAAGTCACTGTCTCAAAGTATTTGAGTAAAACTTATAAATGAGACTTTAGCTGCAGCATTTTACCCTTCTTGGGGCATGAATTTCAGCTCTTAAATCCCCTGGCCAATCCCCCTAACACCTCTGCAGGGAAATCAGCTGAGTGGGGTAGGACTTAACACATGTCAACTTGCAGAGAGGCCATCAGCTGCCTGCAAGAGATGGCTAGGCTGGATGCAGGATGGAGGAAAAGATAAAAATGTTAGGGATGGGTGGGGAATAGCAGAAAGCAGCATTGCTCTTGTTACAATCAGAACTTCTGGGGTTTCTGGTAATTCTGTATTTTTTTCTTGGTCGTGAAGCAATGACTGTGTCCAAACCAGTATGTTAAGCACATCACAGGCTCGGGCCTTTCCCATTCACCCGTACGCTGTTACACGCCAGCCTTCCTTCGGGAAGTCTATTACAGCCTGCAGGCAAAACAGAGCAGGCAAAAATTACATATTAATCCCAAGCCTTGTGGATTTTCATGAAGGTTTACTGATATTTCTTTTTTCTTTTTCTTCTGCTTTATCTTTTTTTTTCCTTCCCTTTTTCCTTTTTCTTTTTACTTTTTCTTCTTCTTTTCTTTGCTATCTGATTTGTAGTGTTTCCTTTTTCAGTCACAAGCAAGAGGGAGATGCCTTGAGTATTCCTGAATCATGATTCTATCTGAGTTTACTGAATTGCTAAAATATCTGCTAAGGACAACCCCATTGCTGATGTTATGGCCCCGCTGTCTAGTTTTCAGTGGATTACATTTCAGGATCACTCCTTGGCCTTCATAAATAGTTAATTTCCTACCACAGACTGCACCCTACATGGGGAAGAAATATTTTCTTTCCTGCTAAAAGGTGGCTTTTGGACAGTCGTGCAGATGCTGCAGTGATAAAGAAACTGGAAATAAACAAGTGTTCTCCTTCCTATTTTGCATGCTGAGTATGTCCACAAAGAATCTGGTGGAAGGTCTCAAAACCCCAGAGGACAACAGGATCCCACTGCAGAAAAAGGAGGGCTGGATTTTTTGTTAATTTTCATTAGTGCCTTTGGACCTTTCCCCTCTCAAATAAAGCTCTAAACCAGATATCTAGTAGGTCATCTGGGCACTTTGTAGGCAATTCAGGTGGTGTGCTTTGTGATATATTAGAGTGATTTTTCCAGCCTGCTTATTAAAGTTCTAAGGAATTTATCATCCACTACTTCCCCTGAGAATCTCTGAAACTGTCTAATGAATACATGCATACATTTGGATTTTTTTTCAGTAAATTCAAGCTCATTTTCACCCTGTTTTTTTCCATATGAATATCCCCATGAAAATTAATTTCCTTCCTTTCTTGATGGTACAAATACTTGTCTCAACATGCAGCACTACATCTCAGCTCAGAGCCCAACAAAAGAATGTCCTCAGATAAGCACAGGCAGCTTACTTAAAACTTCCACTAAAATCACTCTTTCTTCTCCCAAGGTGATAACAGTAAAGGCTAGCTCTGCTTTGCTCTCTAATTTCAGCAGCCTGTTACAGAAAACTTACTTCTAACAAGAATCTGACAAAAAACAAGAGTATGCTTTGAACTTTGAGTTTCTCCAAGAAGCCTGCTGTGCTGCCACTCATTTGAGGTACGCTGTTTGGCCCCATCTGCTCCGAGCTCTGCTGAACACCTGAGGTTTCCCATTCCCTCTGAAATGGGATCCCACATTTACCTCTATAAAGGTGCAGTGAAGCGTGATCTGGCTTGAACAGCTGGCAAAAAACTGCCTACTCTTCAGTTTATTGCTTTTCCTAGAAACAATCAATGCCATCTGCCAGGTGTCTCAGTAAAGTGAGGCATCCTACAACTCTGATTTCCTGGTTTTATCTTTTTTCCAAAGGACTCATTAAGGGCCTGTGATGGACAGCCAGGCAGATACAGCTCTGGTCTGTTCAGCTGATGAGGTTATAATATCTGTCCTAGACCATCAGCTTTATATTTCAAACCCTGCACATAAAACCTGTCTTTGGTTCAGAGCCTGTTGAAAAATTAAGCATTGTGTCAACCAGTTGTGTAAGCTTAAAGGAGTTGTCTGACCCTTCACAGAATGGCTGCTGTCTTTGCTAATACCAGAACACAGAAGTATACATTGATCTTGATATAAAAGATATAAAATATTCTGCCCTCAAATTACGCCACTGGCATGTTTAATTTCCAAGTGAATTGACCTCTTATCCTCATGATGCTTTTCGTACAAACCCTAAAAAGAACATCCAGGCAATTTTACAAAAGAAAATGTTTAAAATGTTGTTCTGGTTTCAGCCAGGATAGAGTTAATTTTCTTCATAGAAGCTAGTGTGAGGCTGTGTTTTGGACTTGGGATGAGAAAATGTTGATAACGTGCTGATGTTTTGGGTTGTTGCTAAGTAGTCAAGGACAGTCCAGCTTCTCATGCTGGCCTGCCAGTGAGAAGGCTGAGGGTGCACGGGAAGCTGGGAGGGGACACAGCTGGGACAGCTGACCCTGGCTGACCAAAGAGATATTCCATACCATATGACGTCATGCTCAGTATATAAAGCTGGGATGAAGAAGAAGGAAGGGGTAGAGGGACGTTTGGAGTGATGGCATCTGTCCTCCCAAGAAATCACTACCCTGGAGATGGCTGAACACCTGCCTGCCCATGGGGAGAGGTGAATGAATTCCTTGTTTTGCTTTGCTTGTGTGCGTGGCTTTTGCTTTCCCTATTAAACTGTCTTTATCTCAAACTATGCGTTTTCTCACTTTTACTCTTCTGATTCTCTCCCCATCTCATGTGGGGGGAGTGAACGAGCGGCTGCGTGGTGCTTAGTTTCCGGCTGGGGCTAAACTGTGACAAATATGTTTGGGGGGCATATCTGAACAAAGAAAATCCATTACAAAAATTCTTAATAAACAGTGCAAAATCAAACCTTCAGAGCTCCTCAATTTAGCTTCTGTTTTCTTAGAAAATTAAAACGCTACAGTCTTTCCCTACATATGTATTGGTCAGAAAAAAGTTTGTGTATTACTGATTGTATTAAAAAAAAAAATTAAAACTTCTGCAGTACTTTCACAACCATGCTATTCCTGGATAGAAAAGCTGTATCAAAAACGAGCAGACATCAGACACATTTTTCCTCTAAATTCTGATTTTTATAGTTACCACTCAGATTCTAATTTAAAATAGTAATTTATTAAATGTCAGGATGCATTTTCTATACAAAATATAAAACAAGTGAGTTTTGCATTGAAACGTTGAAGCTCAGAGGAAGAAATTCCCTTTTAAACATAACCCATTCTGTCTGTCTGCTAATGATTAGATAAACTGCTATAGCTGCTTAAAGCTTGAGAGTAGGTGACAAAGCTCCAGGAAAAATATATAAAGAAAAGAAAAAAGATCTTATAGCTTACATAATGTATTATGAAATCCCAGTACTACAAAGGTCTTGCATTATTTTCTCAATAAAACACATGACAACACAGTGCACAGCCATCAGGAATAGGATTTTGCATTTTCTGCTGCTGAAAACTATTAATAATTTACTCCTGACTGACAGTATTGGGTTACCATAGTAATATCTGAGATCTCTATTCATAAAGACATATTTGGGCTGCTTTGAACATAAACAGTGCATGTCTTGACAAAGCATAGATGTGTATACACTAAAGCTGAGGTTGCCCCATAAAACACACAGTCTGCAACTGACTGAATGATGGATTGTCTGTATAAATTTCAGGCAAGCAGAAAGTCACATCTCTGCTGATGTAAATTGACAGAACTGCACTGAAGACAAGCAGAGCCATGACCAGGGAACACAAGCAGAAAATACATCTCACTGTCTGCAAGGTCTCCTGGCTGAGGGAAAAGTAACAATAAATACTCTGTTTCAATTTTCTTTCTCGCTTCACTTTCTCAAAAATAGTTGCTGGGTTTCATGTTCACATTATAATAGGATCTGTTTCTCCTAAGGAGCACCAGTTGCATGTGAGCATATATGCACACATACAACCATCCTCAATGTGGAGTTAGAACAGCTCCAGTTTGTGTCATTTGGCCATAAAAGTCTGTGTCACATTTTTGCACAGCTCCTTCAGTTCCCTGGAGCATGAAAGTAAGTTAGGAGGAGTGGTGACAGACACATGGGATGCCTTGTGGTGATGCCCATGATTTCAGAGGGAGAGTCTTGTAGCTTCGGCCATTTTTACCAGCTTGAAATAATTATTATTACTAGCAACATATAATTCACTACTGCATGAGTTGCATATATGTAGTCAGCCTTGCTTCCCTAACAGGGCCACTCCTCTATGATGGATATAGCAACAGCATGGTGTAATATAATGAGGACTTCTATTTTCGGAGAGGCAGAGTGAATATTACATAGCAGAGGGTGTTGGTGTTGCAAGTGAGTAGAAAGGGGAACTGGGTTTATCCTTGGACCCAGTCCAGCCGGGCTCAGCTGTGATCAAAATGCACAACCACTAATGGCAGTTGTGTGATAATATGCAAAACAAATTACTTCAGTTCCTAGGGAGCAGTCCCACAAACCAGCAAAAACATTAATTGTGGTAGACAGAGCAGGGAGAAGCCAAAGGATAAACTGCCTGTTGGGACTGGATTCACTCCCTGCAAGACACAGGATGAGACTTTTCAAACATACACAAATCAGACACTTGAATATTTGGAGGCCTCTCTGGAAGACCATACCAAAGCAGCACTGAGACCTTCCTACCCATGGACAAATACCAGCTGAAATCTGTTCTTCTGGGTTGCTCATTTAGCATTCATTCATAAGCACTGAATTCACTCTGACCTAGAGTAGACAACAAGCATGCTACCATGAAGTAAAGCCATTAGATAACTATGGTTCAGATTAAAAACTAAGGCTAGGAAAAAAAAGAAAATCAGAGAAACTGCATATACCTCTGAAAGGCAAATGAAGAGGAAAGAGAAGCTCAGTATGTATGTATTTGGGATGAGCTGTGAATAAGGTAGTAGTGAGAAGAGGGTAACAGGTGAGAGAAAGTTAATTCATATTCTTCTTATATAGCACTAGAGTGTGACTATCCACATTAAAAGTGTTGTACTAAATACACTAAAAATGGTATCTAATTGTCTAGACAGGATTTTAGTTTCCTAGAGAAGGCGTGCTGTTGGTGGGTTGGCCTTTGGCTTCAGGTTCTTGTCTGGAGATCTGATGGAGATCAGATCTCAGCTCTGCACAACTGCATCCTTCCTGCTCCAGCTAGCAAGTTGCTCTGAGGAGAGCCTACAGAGGGCTGGTGCACCACAGCCCTGGCTCCCAGGGCTCGATCAGCATATGGCAGGCAGAAACAGACTCCCTCTGCCCAGGCTGACCAGAAGGGTTAGTGGGATACCAGACACAGGCTAATAATCTCAGCTGATAGACAAGGTACCCTAGCTCAGATGCAGCACTGGGCTAATACAGCCACACAACTCTCCTTGACTCAAGCTGCCCCACATCCCTCTAGCCCAGAGCACAGGCAGAGCGACCTCAGCGCAAGTGCTATCCAAATAGCTGCACCTTAAGACTAACCATATAAGGAGAAAATAACAAAGTTTCAGCTCTCTAAGTCCAATTTTGACCAAGCCTAGCTCTTTCTGTACCTCAAGCATCCACCTGCATGTCCTAATCCCAGTTTTTTTCCCAGCATGTTACTCTAAATCCAGATACAGCAGCACTACAGATGGGGCTCTGAGCAACCTGTAGCTGAAGATGTCCCTACTCACTGCAGGAGGTTGGACTAGACAACCTTAAAGGTCCCTTCCAACCCAAAGATTCTATGATTCTATGAGTAAGCAAATAGGGAGGAGCAGAGACTGATCTTTCTCCACTTAAAAAGATGTGATTAGCTGGGTTTGATGATAGGAATCACCACTCCTCCCCTCTCCTCTCCTTTCCGCTTTGGGGAGCACCTGAAGAAAATCACAGACATAATTTTCAAAATACATCATACTGTGTATTATAAAGCAGATCTGAGTATTATTTCAATACAAACAATTCTGTTTTTTTAATATGGTGAGTCTTTGCTGACCATCTGCTGGCAGAATTGAATTCCAGGTTTGTATTTTTCTAAGGCAGGAAAAAATGTCACTCCACAACTGCAGATTGGAAGTGGTATTGTCAGTGCATTCCTAAACAGAGTTTCATTAGCCTATTTATAGTATTTCATTTTAAAAAGTCCACTTACCATCTGTGAGCACTTTCCTCACAGCCTCTTTGAGGAAGCATCTACTTGGCTTGCTTTGGTTTTCTCAAATCATCTTTTTTTAGTGCCAGTTACACCCTTCTATACAGCCTTGTTGTGCCCTTGTTATATACTACCGCATGGCAGCGTTTACTGTTAACGAAATGTCCTGTGAAGGGAGAACTGGGAACGTTAGCTTTTTAGCCCCCAGCTCTGCATATCACATAAATGTTTCTAAGATCTACCTGTGTTTTTTTCTCCAAAAGAGCCACAAGCAATTGCACACGACCTGTTTTCACAAGTGTCCTACTCCTTTTATACCCACAGTGCAAGAGAACTGCACCACAGAAGAAACAAGGCGAAGTCTGCAACAAGCAAAGGCCTGCCACTCTGACATAGCTGCATTATATTTCTAAGACAAGTAAGTATGAGTCAAATTCATTTTGTGCATAAAATCCAGCAATTTTATTAGCTGCCAGGCTCAAATTTGCAGAGTTCCTTGTGTACTGCTAGCTGGTCTATAGTGCTAGTCAGAAATGAGCAGAGTCAAAAACCAATTCTTTAACCCCATCTCCTGGCCTCATCTGGGCAGTCACATTCAGAACCCAGCCAAAGAAAACTAAGCTGCTGAAACTTAGTGACTTGAAAGAAGATGTGATTTTTTTAGGACAGCAAAGCCTTTACAAGTCTAAGGCCTGCTTGCACTGGGAATCTGTTGTGGTGCAGGCAAAGATACCATGCTGGTTATCCTACACTTTCAAGGTATAGTCAGCTACTTCACCTTTGCTTTGGGGTAAGTGTATCTATGTGAGGAATTAGTGCAGAGTAGCTAGTGCACAGACAATTAGCCAAATAGCTTGCTTCACAGTAGACAAGCCCATACATTTCCAGACAGACTGCTTGCATGTTTGTGAGTAGCTGTGAAGGACTTCTAAAGAAAGACTTTCAGATCAACAGGTAATCCAGCAAAGCATCAGAATTTACACTAATGTATCATGTATTCTATGAAAGTCTGGACTTGAGCAAAAAGACCAGCATATTCCAGTGACACTGCTTTCTTCCTGCCAGCCACATGCGCAATAGTCTCACTGAAGGAAGAGTAAACCTGAAATGAAATTTTCCTCTATTGTAGCTGAGGAGAAGTGATTGCCAGAACATGGGCAAATAGTCTGAGCAGTCTATACTGGCACACAAATAAACTATGCATAGTTGACCAGGAGAGCTGCAATTAAATGTGTACCACCTTCCTCACATTCCTTTGTAATAACCTTTATTTGTTCTTGCAATGAGTAAAGTTTTTAAAAGTAACAGACGGGCAGAATATCTACCTTTCAGCTATTAAAGTATTTGGATAGCACTGTGAAAATCCTACAATGCCCTTTTTTTCTCACTTCCTTTTCAATAAAAGCCTGACATTTGTATCACGAATTAGTTCTAGCAACTATCAAGTCTGATTCTAGTTCAGGTGACCAACTATTGCCAATAGTCTGAAGCAAAAATATGATATAGAGGCTTGCAGAACAGATATAGCCAGACTGCTAAATCCTACTTCAGTTTTTGTCAGGGGGTCACTATATGATCTGTTCAAAAAATTGAATGAAAAATTTTCAGGTCTAAGGCATGCTAGAATGTACGGGCAAATTTGTGGGACACTGCATGTGAACACTGATGTCCACATGAATGTTGGTATTTGTACTCCCAGTCACTAAGAATACACACTCGCACAAGAGAGTCTGCTTATTGAGCCTGCCAGGGACCATCAAGGAGTGCAGTGCACATAGGGCCTTCAGTTACACGCTCCATCCACACAGGCATTTAAAGAAGCCATAGGGAACTCTCACTTTGTATGTGGATGAGTGAATAGGAAAAAAAAGAAACTAAACATAACAAAAGTGTTATGGGCAAATAATAACTAGATGGTAAAATATAACTTTTCATTTTTCATGTTTGCCCAGGAAAACTCATAATGCATAATCCCACTGACCTGGAAGGATGCATTTTAAATAAAACTTACAAACTCTGTAAATAAAACTTACAAACTCTGAAATCTTCATATAGAATGTACACCTGTGCATCTGAAACCCACTGAAATGTATTTGAGTGGTGCTTTATTTCAAAAGGAATTAAGAGTGTAATTCTTGAACAGAGGGATGCTCATCTGAGAAGACATTGAAAGATATAGATATGGCTTAGCCAACTCCTATACCACCTTCTCCAGAGAATCTGGACAAAGGATATGTTGAGGAGTAAATACAAGAAAAGGATGTCTAGTACACTCACTAACCATTACAAATGATCCCAAAGGCTGAAAATTAAACCACCTGCTAGAATATTCTAATACTGGGATGGGACTATGAAGATGACTTCCACAGAGCCCAGATACTTCTTTTACATTGAACTCAGAACATGGTGAAACAGTAGAGAGAATCTGCCAATAAATCTTTAAGAAATGTATTATAAGGCCAGTAATACCCAGACAGAAAAACCAAATGATAGCTATGCCATCTGCACTTTAATGTAAATTTTGCAGTATATCAAATGGGGCAATTTAAAACGATGTCATGTTTGTCATTTATGTCCTAGAAACACCTGACAACTTTGTCGCAAATCACTACTTGGACATAATAGTGACTGTATGTTTGCATGTACTTCTTTTAGTATGTGTCTGTATGTAAAAAAATGTCTTCCATGGCTCAGTAGATGTGTTGAGCATCTTCTTTAAACAAGGAAGACACTTGACAAGAATTCTTTATGGCCATTTCAAGAAAACACACTATTCCCTTCTTTTACACTTTAACCTGTAAAAAATGCCCTGTTGGGGTGTTATCTTGCTTACCTAATTGCTTATTCAACTGACAGATTAACTTTTTTTCTGTCTCCTGCTATTCTGTCCTGCTAGGTAGAATATGAAGTTACGTCAAGAGCATAAGTCATGAGAAAGAATCTACCTCTTGAAACATGACACACTATGCCAGAAATTGTTAAAGAAACTATCAGCTTTGGATAGGTTTTGACTTTCCTTTTCCTGAGTACGTTTTTTTAACAGTCTGCAAAACAAATAGTGATGGAAGGTTTGTGAAATTCATTAAGCTGGTCATTTGCCAATAAGGATCTTTCCGTTCTGTCTTTTGACGTATATTTGGCATTAGTGTATTTCCTGTCACTGGAAATGTCCTAACTATGGCTAAAAGCCTAGTTTTACAAATCAGCCACCATTAATAAACACACAGTGCTTAGAAACAGCAATTCTGAGAAATGCAGTCTGCCTCTAAAAATAAATAGTCGTTGTCAGGTTTTCAGATTTTTTAAGCTTCAGGGGGAAAAAAAATGAGAGAAAGCAAAAGGAGAACCTAAGCATTCCCAAACAATTCAAAAAATCTGAAGACAACCTGGTATTTTCTTTTCGCAGGAAGAGGGAAGCCACTGCAGGTCCAGGAAAAGAAGTAACTTCAGTCCCTCATTTGGCCTCCCTCTGCTCTAGTCAGGCAGCAAGGGGTCAACCAATATCACCTGGGATGAAAAGCATGGGAAACAGGTAGTTTTGCATTACCTGACTGGCCATGGCAACAGGACAACTGCCCCATCCACAGCTGCAAATTCCTGTGTGACAGGGAGCAAACCTCACACCTTAGCTCTCCATTTATAAAGATGAGAATACATTACTTCTCCTAAGCTATCTCTGATTTCTCTGTTTAGACAGGAAGATAAATTAGGTGACATTAATCTTTCTGTACATGTCATTTTAGCCCCAAAGAGGCACATCTTACGCATTCAAAAACAACACCTTGATGTGGCCATTCTTGATATGCCACGGATGAGAAGGGAGGTTGCCAAAACTACCATCTTTCTTAATGGGAGGAGTACAACTATAAGGGAAACTGGATGGAAGTTAAGATGCTCCTTCTCTTTCCTTTCTCTCCCCATTGGAAATAATGAAGAAACAGTATATGATAACTACTGTGATTTCCTTATGGTGTCTAAAATTATGGAAATACTTCACTTAGAGGATCATGTATGGTCACTGTGTAACCCAGGGTAATTACCAGGCATTAACACACAGGTACAAGATAATGCAGTTTTTCAGGCTTCAGGCCGTGTCTGACCTCCAGGCACCAACTGCTGTATTTGCAGTTCCCATTCAATGTGCCTGCCCAATCCATGCGCTGTTCTGGCAGGTTCCTCTCATCAGCTCTGAACAGCTTCTGAGTGACAACTTTCAGTGTTCTCTCTGCAGATGTAGAGCTGGCTGCTTTAAGGTGAGAGCTCTAGCTCTTTCTTCCCATCACCTCCACCACTCATTGGGCAATGGCTGTCAGAAGCAGCCTAGTAATCTGAGACACTTTTGTCAGCTGACTGCTTAAATCCTCCTGTATTTGCATGAGGAGGAGGCATATGATGGCTGCTACACCGATTCAGGTATCACAATGATTTTGTATCTTCAATGCAGAGCCTGAATAGAAAATATTATGAACTGTTACCACTTGTAGAATTAAGCTGTCACTTAACACTTCTTCAAGTTAATTATATCAATCCTACACTGTCGTTACATCAATTTGTCAATCAGTCTAAGCAATGCAGCCATCTGCAGGTTAAATAGCATGACATACAGCAGAAAATCACTTGTACTTATCAAAGCAAATGGCAAATCTAGATTGAGATCTAGATGCAGACACAGGGGAAAACTTCACTAATGAAATATTATTGTTCTTCATGTTTTTATTGTTAAGGGCTACATATGGTGGCTCTGCAGGATATTTTGGGGGCAGCCCAAAGGTCAAAATGGACAGGAATAAAGATACTGGCATTTGAGCATTTGTATGACTACGTCTTTACTAATCCCTCAAGATAGGGAAATGCATTATTTCCTCCTGATTTGGACAATACATCAGGACCATTGTTATTTTGAATGAGAAACATTTCTCTGTAGGTTAGTGAATAAATAAAACCTACAAATTGAATTGGTTTCAGACCCCACCTTACTCCTGTTGTCACCAGGGTCCCTATGTCAAAGGGCCATAACAACTGATAGAGTATTCTTTTAGCTAGAAAAACGCAGTGCACAAAGAAGTTCAAGTAATAAACATTGCCATGCTCTCGCTGCAGCAGTTTGCTGGATCTCTGTAAGAATGCAAGTTTGTCCGAAGCAGACAACTGTCTGTCTTGCCTACTGTAAACGTATGTAACAGTTAATGTACGGCTCAGCTCTGATTCCCAGTCCAGGCTTTTGGACACTGCCAGCACAACGATGAACAGCAGGATCCCAAGTGGATTGATCTCCCAATATGCAGAGGCTTCCAAAGCATGCTCAACTACAAAACTGAGGTACCTAAACTCAACAGACTACCTTACTTGTGGAAAGGCGAAATAACATAAATATTCAAGAGCACTTGGTAACACAGTACCACTGAATACGGTGGGAAGCTGGCAAGAATCCAAGTGGCCAGAATGAGATTCTTTCAGTCTGAATTTAGCTATGTATATTCTTGCTTTATGTTTCACAAAATCCTTAACTGTTACTGATAGTAATGTCTCATCACTAATTATTATTGAGGGGAAAAAAAAAAGTGTCTTGGCAAAAATAGCCTGGTATGATAAATACCAACCAGCATATTGGGATTTTATTCTTTGCACTATGATTTTGCGTCTACTGACAGGTTACCTAAAAAAATGGGGCTTACATAACCACACCATCCTTGTAGGTTTTATCTGTTTCCCACTGCCCAGTAAGTCTTTCCACCTGTTCACTGATTTCAAGCCAGACACAATCCGGGGATCAACATCTGAAAGACATTCAACCTTCCATTACTGAGTGAGGGTTGAAGAACCCCTAGACCTCCGTGAACAAGGCAGAGAGCCTGCAGCAGGAGTTACATTTTTTTTTGGCTTGCAAGGGTGCCACCATGTGACACAAATCCGTTCCCAGAAAAGAGGAGACAGGAATGTCCTCCTCAAGGTACTCCAGAAACTCACTTGAAGAGATGGTGACTGCTATGAGACCCTTCTACACTTAACTTCAAGCCCAGTGCTGTGCCTCAGATGGTCCTCCAGGTTCCCCACAAAAATGGCTGTAGGGAACCCCCTTCAGCAGACCACCAGAGAACATACACCTGCAAACGGGACAGGAAAGGAAGCAGTAAGAAAGGCAACACCTAATCCTCGAAGCAGTGGAAGATTTCCTGCTGACATGGTTTGGTATTACAGTGAGACAGGTTTTGTAACACTTTTGGCCTGCATAGCTGTAAGGTTCCTCCAGGACTTTTTATATCAATAGGAATTAGTATCTCCTGGCAGTTTCCAGCATGGGACACTGCCATCTGCCTGTTCTAAAATGTCAGGTGAGGGATTCTGATCTGTTTTTCACTTCCTGTCCTAGATTGCTGTGACATAAATAGTAGACAGCTGTTAATTAATTCCCATATGCATGGGGGGGGGGGGGTGCCATGTGTTTATATACATGTCTGCTTTTAAGGACAAATCTTTTCTCAGTTACTAGAGTATTAGTATTAGTAACTAAGAAATAGCAAGAGTATTTCTTACACAGATAAGGATGGGATGCTTAATTAATGAGATAGCTTTCTGCCTCAAAAGAAGTATGCTACAACCATACATACTTGGTATGCTGCTTCTGCCATTTTATGGGGCCAAGAGCCCTCTGTATGTTTGACATGAATTTGCAAGAGAAGCCTCTACATTCTGTATGACTGGAGCCTATGGTTTACCTCCAGCCATGCTTTGCCCTAGTCTGTGTTCTTTGTGATGAGTAGGCCAAGTATTATTCACTAGCAGCTTATGGACGCAAATGTCTCAACAGGTGATGGCAGCATCTCAGCTTGTGGCCACAGAAGCGGCCATGCTGCTGGCATGCACATGAGTATCCAGAAGATGACAAGAGCCTGGCAGGAACCTGCCCAGTGGCGAGCACTTACCTGAGAAATATCAGTAACCAACTGAGGGAAAACTTCTATCAGCAATTCAGTCCGAATCATGACCAAGCTTCTAGAGCAAATTTCCTGATGATGCTCACCTGCTGTGCTCTGGTTCACATTGCGGAGCTCTGTTAGGGCAGATGCACTGAACTACTTTTGCATTAAGCCATACCAGGAAATGCACTCTAGGAGCACACCTAAGGCTCTCCATATACTAATCAGGATGAACTATTCCTGTTTGCCTGGACTACTATTCATGTATACATAGGCTGAAGCCAATCTCATGAAAAATCAGTAACATGGACGTATAGTATCACAGGTGTATCCAAGAACTGAGATATGAAGATACTACATGGAGACAGCTGCACACCATGTATTTGTAGTATACAGAATCTCAGAACAGTTAAGGTTAGAAGGGACATCTGGAGAGCCTCTAGTCCACTCTGATATACCCAGTTACATGTTACATATGTGTTGGCATTTTTTTAGATTGCCATGGTCCTAGACATTTGGTGATTAGTAAAAATCACAAATGCTGAACATAATTTTCATACTCCAGAAGAAATAACATTGATCTTTTTTTCCTTGCACTGAGAAACCTGTTGAGAAACAGGCTTTTGGGCTCTGTATGGGCCTGACCTGGGACATAAAGGGTACCCATGTCTGCCTCTGTGCTAGCCCAGGACATGCATACTAGCGCTCTCCTTTGCTCAAGCTAGTTAGCCTGGCTAAAAGGCAGTCATTAGCCTGGATATAATGCTGGGCTAACACAGTTACACCACCATCAGGATCTAAACTGGTCCCTGATCATGTCGCTCCTCCAGGTTGGAAAGATGTACCAGAGGTGTCAGTGCATCAGACGCACTTGCCCAAAGGAGTAGGAACAGACAGGTTTCCACACAGCACCTGCCAGATACCCTTTGTGAATGATGTGCAGTGTGTCAGAAGCTTAGCCGTGCACGTGACTTGTTTACTGGTGATCTGTCACTGTCCCTGCAAGAGAGCAAATCTCCAAGATCCAAACTTAATTCACCTGCTGGGGTTAGCACAGTAAATGACAGGAGGAAAGTACCAGTGAATGGCTGGAAAGGGAAACACCAGGGGTTCCTGCCTCAGGGGAGATGAAGTCCACCATCTGGAAACCACATGGTATGGCTTGAGGAGGCCACAAGTAAATCAGAGGTGCAGTCACTCTCAGATTTGAAGCACAACTTTGGCAATGGGGCTAAGTGAGACTAATTTGATTCACACAGAAATGTGAACCAGCAGGTGATATAACTCCCCTTAGACCTGTTTATCTGTCTTCCCTGGGACAGATGTACAGGGATAAATGAATGCATTTCCACTTTTGGCAAGTATCAGCTTGAATGCAGGTCTTACTGCTACCATCTCTAGTTCTAGTACCTAACTGACCATCTTCTCACTCACACAGATTTTACACTTGGATACATCACTGATTATTCTGGATATGCCAAAGGGATGACTGATTAAATTGATTAAATTTAAACTTGCCCCAAAATATCTACTTCAGAGGTGCTGTCCATTATCTTTTTATCGGGGATGCAGTTCATAATGAGCAGACCCTATGCCTATATATGGTTACCAGTATTAAACACCAATGCTACAAACATGCCATTGTGAAAATCAACACCACAAAATACACTTACAGGTTTTGAGATTGACAGAGAAAAGGCTCAAAACTTCCTGGCAATTCTGGAAGTAACACCAGTGAACCAACTGAAGACAGAAACATTTTATTCCAAATTAAACAAAATAGTAATGAAGCATAGAGACTGGCAAAACTTCTTCTCAACTGGCTGCCTTCACAGAGACACTAGGTGAATCGTCAGTGTCTAGTGAGCAGGAAAGAGAATTATCATTAAAAAAAGACGAAACAGAAGCCATGAAGAACTAGAAATAAAAGAATGACAACAGAGATGGCTGAAAGTGTAGGAATTAGACCAGTACCTAATAGTAAAAGAGAAAGCCAAAAGTTACTGTGGAAATATATGACAGAGTTGTAATTGAAATGCACCAATATGACAGAAACAGGAGCAAAGTCTACTAAATAAAACTGTTGAAGAAAGGAGACAGTATCTGAAATGGAGCAATGAAGCATACACACATATATACATATACATAATGTATATTATAGTTGTAGGCAACTCCCTTCTGAGGGGAACAGAGAGGCCAGTATGCCAGACAGACCTTCCACCTTAAGGAAGTCTGCTGCCTCCCTGGGGCCCAGGTTAAGGACATCACTAGGAAAATTCCTAGCCTGGTATAGCGCTCAGACTATCACCCATTACTGCTGTTCTATGTGGGTGGCAATGAAGCTGCAACTCATAGTCCAAGGGCAATCAAAAGAGACTTCAAGGCCTTGGGATGGTTGGTAAGGGAATCTGGAGCACAGGTTATTTTTTCCCCTCTCTTTCCAGTTGCGGGCAGCAACATTGGACAAAACATGTGCACCCATTTTATTAATACATGTCTCCGTGGCTGGTGTCACCACCACAATTCTGGTTTTTTTGATAATGGGATGGCCTACACGGTACCAGGCCTGCTGATGTCAGGTGGAATTCATATCCATGGTGTCAGATGAGCACTTTCTCATACGGGGGACAGGGTCTTTGCTCATGAGCTAGGTGGGATCACTGACAGAGATTTAAACTAGACTTGAAGGAGAAGGGGAATAATATCAGGCTTGCCCGTGTCAAGCTGTGGGATGACACGACAAGGTTACAGGGACGGGGTGCTAGCGAGGGCCCTCAGCCTGTTGTTCTCAGACATGCTGGCTACACTGGAGCACACTTAAAATAACGGAGATGAGCCAGGGGCTCCTGAGGTAATAGGAGTCAACGGGGAAAAAACAGTGAAATACCTCAAAGGACTTAAGGGGGTGTTTCTCTAAGAGGGTGACATGTCCAACAGCCCAGCTGAAGTGCCTCTACACCAATGCACACAACACTGGCAACAAACAGGAGGAGCTGGAAGCCACCATGCTGTTAAAAAGCTACGACCTAGTTGCCATTACTGAAACTTGGTGGGATGAATCCCATGACTGGAATGAAGCTACCGATGGCTACAGGCTGTTCAGAAGGGACAGGTGAAGAAAAAGGGGCAGAAAGGTTGCCCTCTACATCAGGAAATACATAGAGTGTGAAGAGCTGTCTTTGAAGAATAGCTACAAGCAGGTCGAAAGCTTATGAATAAGAATGGTAAGAATCAGAGACCAAAGCAACAAAAGCCTATTGATGAAGCCTTCTTACTCCAGCTACAGGATGCATCATAATTGCAGGCTCTCATCCTGCTGGGGGACTTCAACCACCCTGACAACTCCTGGAAAAGTAGCACAGCAAGCTGTAGGCAATCCAGGAGACTCCTGGAGTGCATGGAGGATAAATTCCTGTGCCAGGTAATATACAGCACTACCAAAGGAGACACCATACTGGACTTGTCGGTCAACAACACAACTGAGATAATCGGTGACGTCAAGATTGGAGGCAGCTTGGGCTGCAGTGATCATGCACCAGAAGAGTTTGCAGTCCTGAGGGATATGGGGCAGGTGAAGAGTAAAGTCAGGCCCCTGAATTTTAGGAAAGCAAACTTCCAGCTCTTGAGGGAGTTAGTCAATAGGACGCCCTGGGAAACTGCCCTAAGGGATGAGGGAGCAGAACAGAGCTGGCAGATCTTTAAGGATGCTTTCCATAGAGCGCAAGAGCTCTTGATCCCCAAGTGTAAGAAATCAGGGAAGGCAGGCAAGAGACGGGCATGCCAGTGGAGTGGAGACCTGATAGGCAGACTAAAGGGCAAGAAGGAAATGCACAGGCAGTGGAAGTAGGGTCCGGAATCGCAGAATCCTGGGATGAGTACAGGGACGCTGCCCGGTTGTGTACAGAAGGAGTCAGGTAGGCCAAGGCGCGTCTGGAGCTGAACTTGGCAAGGGATGCAATGAACAAGAAGGGCTTCTATAGGTATGTCAGCCAGAAAAAGAAGGTCAAAGAAAGCGTATCCCCCTGATGAGCACGACTGGCAGACTGGTAACAACGGATGAGGAGAAGGCTAAGGTATTCAACAACTTCTTTGCCTCAGTCTTCACTGGCAATCTCTCTTTCCACACCTCTCAAGTGGAGGGACTGCAAGACAGGGACTGGAGGAGCAAAGTCCCTCCCACTGTAAGAGAAGATCAGGTTCATGACCACCTGAGGAACATCAACATACACAAGTCTATGGGACCTGATGAGATGCATCCCACAGTCCTGAGGGAACTGGCTGATGTAGTTGCCAAGCCACTCTCCATGATACTTGAAAAGTCATGGCAAGTCCCTGGTGACTGGAAAAAGGGAAACGTTAAACCCATTTTTAAAATGGGTCAAAAGGTGGACCCTGGGAGCTACTGAGTTGTCAGCCTCACCTCTGTGCCTGAGAAGGTAACGGAAAAGATCTTCCTAGAAGCTATGCTAAGGCACATGGAGAGCAGTGAGGAGATTCACGACAGCAGCATGACTTCACAAAGGGCAAAGCCTGCCTGACCAATCTAGTTGCCTTCTATGATGGAGTGACCACATTAGTGGACAAGGGAAGAGCTATGGATGTTGTCTATTTGGACTTCTGTAAGACCTTTGACACAGTCCCCCACAATATGCTTCTCTCTAAAGTGGAGTGATATGGATTTGATGGGTGGATTGTTGGGTGGATGAAGAAGGGTAGTGGTCAACAGCTCAATGTCCAGATGGAGACTGGTGATGAGTGGTGTCCCTCAGGGGTCCATATTGGGACCAGTACTGTTTTATATCTTCATCAGTAACATAGAGGGGGGATTGAGTGCACCCTCATCAAGTTGGCAGATGACACCAAGCTGAGTGGTGCAGTTGACACACCTGAGGATCGGATGCCATCCAGAGGGACCCGGACAAGCTCGAGGAATGGGCCCATGTGAACCTCATGAGGTTCAACAAGGCCAAATGCAAGGTCCTGCACCAGAGTCATGGCAACCCTCAGTATCAATACAGGCTGGGGGATGAAGGGATTGAGAGCAGCCCTGCCAAGAAATACTTGGGGGTACTGGTGGATGAAAAGCTGGACATGAGCCGGCAATGTCTGCTCACAGCCCAGAAGGCCAACTGTATCCTGGGCTGCCTCAAAAGAAGCATGGCCAGCAGGTCAAGAGGGATAATTCTGCCCCTCTACTCTGCTCTGGTGAGACCTCACCTGGAGTACTGCGTCCAGCTGTGGAGCCCTCAGCACAGGAGAGACATGGACCTGTTGGAGCGTGTCCAGAGGAGGGCCACAGAAATGATCAGAGTGATGGAGGACAGGCTGAGAGAGCTGGTGGTGTTCAGCCTATAGAAGCTAGGGAGACATTATTGTGGTCTTTCAGTTACTTAAAGGGGGCTTATAAGAAACACGGGGACAGAGTTTTTAGTGGGGCCTGTTGCAAATGGACAACGGGTAATGGTTCTAAACTAAAAGAGGGTGGATTCAGACTAGATATAAGGAAGAAATTTTTCACAATGAGGGTGGTGAAGCACTGGAAGAGGTTGCCCAGAGAGGTGGTAGATGGCCCATCCCCAGAAACATTCAAGGTCAGGTTGGACAGGGCTTTGAGCAACCTGATCTAGTTGAAGCTGTCCCTGCTCATTGCAGAGGGGTTGGACTAGGTGACCTTTAAAGCTTCCTTCCAACCTAATCTATTCTATGATTCTGTGATTCTATATAAACTTAAATGCCTACAGGAATAGCCCAGAGTTTAACTCATGTGTTGAGAAATAGTAACAGAGGCTACAGAGCAGAAAGCAGCCTGGAAAAAATACTGATTTTTTTACTTGATGTTTATATTTCAAAGTCATCAAGAAATAGATCAGTTGCAGTCACACTAATAATGATATGTTTCAAGTTTGTCAGCAAAACTTAAAAAAAAAACCATAAAAAAGACAAATATTGTTATAATCAAACCAAAATGTTTCCTTAATACACCGTGAAGTGTTTTCTTTTGTATTGAAGCCCCTACCATTTCATTTAGTCTTCCTTTTTTATTGACCTTTTTTTTCAGTTGAAAAATAGGTTTGAAATGAAAATGTTTGGTCTGAAACTAAGCACTTATTTTTTAAAAAAGTAAAAGTTAAATGTTTATAATTTTTAAATTCCCCTTCCACCTTCTTTTTTTTAAAACACTTCAATGCATTTGATTTCTCAGACATGTCAGTGAACCTGAAATACTGCATTTTTGTCAATTTCACCTGTTCTCCTAAAGATGCCTGTAATTAGCAGTAGTGTTCCTTAATTCTTTTATGCCTTTCTTCTTCTTTGTTCTTCCGTATTAGGATCCCCAATCTGGAAATCCTTACACAGGATCAAATAAGTTCTAGATAAAAGTTAGAAAATATTATGATCTTTGAACCTAGTCTGCTGTCTTTCCCAAGCACATGTATTGTAGCTAATTGTCTTAAAGCTTTAAATACACTGACAGGCTTTGAAATTAACATAGAGGTAGGATTAAATATATAAAAGCACACTTATTTGTATTGCTTGTATGCCTCTGGAAATAGCATTTTAAACTAACAAGCTGGAGGCTGAAAGTGTGACATATTGTACTGACTTGGTGTGAGAAGAGTTTTCATTAGCAGATGGACAATAACAGAGATGATGGATTTGACAGATCCAGACAGTGTTTTCAAGAACTCATACAATTAATTGTTCTAAATAGCAGGTATTGCAACACGTTGGGCTGGGGAAGGGAATTAAATCACACAGAAAATGAAAAGTTGTTAAATGAGAAGGTACTGAAGATGAAAGACCACTTGTTAGTACTGCACTTTCTCTCCACACCCCCCTCAAACACACAGCTTGCTCCTGTATGAAGACAACTCTTCACAGAGATAGCCTGGCACTGCAGCCTAGGGTTAGAGCAGGCTCCGCATCCCCCCACATACACAGCCCTGAAGCTCCCACTGTCACATAAACCAAGGAACCCACATGCCAACCACACTGCAATGCAGGTGAAACAGGACAGAGTTTTAATGACAGCCTTTGTTAACTGAAAACCTGTGACACTGCTCACAAGTTTACAGTTAGTAGCAGTCTTGGTTGGGATAGCCTGCAGATCAAGGGGAAACAGGAAGACGAATTAAAACTAAATGGAGTAATTTGCTAGTATAGAAATACAGTACTGCTTTGTATGCTGAGTTCTTATTGCACTTGTACATACACATCTGCATGTATGTTCATGGAAGAGGGGGTACATGTGTGTTTATTAATCTCACAGAAAACTACAGTAAGGCAAGACTTTTGAAAACTTTAGCCATTTTTTAAGGAAGCACTACCTCACTATCTAATCCAATACTATAACCTGCTTTTTCCAAAAAGTTCAGAATAAATAAACCCCTGTAGACTTTATAAGAAGTATTTTAGTCCTTGTGCATCTATATAAGGATCTGGATATGCAGAAAATTGAGTTAATGTCTAGGTGACAACTTCTTTTTGAAAGTATAGCTCAAGACCAAACTGAAAGTTGGGGCCATGAGAACTATCATATCATCAGATTAGTTTTAAGGAACATGGGTTATCTTCTGTGAAGCCTAATTCTATTTTATTGAAATGGATGAGAGATTTGCAATTGACACCAGTGAAACAAGGTCAGAGCCACAGCTAATATATCTAATTAGTAGGCTACATCCACTCCATCTGTCCGACAAAATGTCTGAGAAAGAGCAGAGGGTAAAACATCTCCATCCTGAGTCAGTGCCGTTCAAATCCTGCATAAAAATAACAGTGAGAGTTCTTGGAGGATTTCACCCTCGAAGTATCTAACCATTTGTGCCAGCACATTTTATCAAGTTTCCATTTAGAGGAATTTTGTGGGTAAATTACAGAGTAAAAACTCAGCTGACAAGAAATCTGTGGGTGTGCTTGTTGTACATATTGTGGCAGATCCTGAAAACCCACTCTCCTATGTAGGTGCCTGAATCCTACCATGAAATGCAAAGCTAGGTTTTCTGACTCACCTAGGTGTGTTCTCTTGTCTCTGGGCTAGGTGTGCAATACATGTTGGCAATCTCCCTCTCAGGCTTTTTCTTGACAATACAGTAAATGGCTTTAGGACTTAGGATTTACATTCAAATCTGTTCAAAAAATGTTGACAGGTTAACTTGCATCCACAGGGCTTGATGCCAGGTAAGGTATTTATTATTTGTGCCTCCTGTGTTAACTTTATGTTGAATTGACTAATAATCATCTTTCCACACCTAGTACAAAACCCGTCTATGTTCCATACTATATGCTGTGGCTCATTTTAGAGAAATCAAATCATACGCTCCCTGATCTAGACCAAACTTGTATTGTTTGGTGATCAGGTAGTACAGACAAATCGTATTCATTACCATGGAACTGTAGCTTCAGAGACAGTGACACTTGGGATGAAGACAGAGAGTATCTATAGAAGAAGAATGTAGGAACAATGAAGTTTGGAGAGGAGAAATTAACCACAGCTTGGTTGTTTAGTTGGGGTTTTTTTCTATTAAGTGAGATAATGAAAAAGTCAAATATCAAGACAGGTACCTCTGTTGTTTGCATGCAGTATATCTGCTACTCTGAACAAAATGGGAGCTCTGCATCCATGCCATTTCATATTATATAAACACCATTTATATTAAGTGTCATAAAATTGCGAAGCACTTACAACTATTTCACTGATCAAATCACGACACTAAGCAATTACCCAGACTTTTGAATTTTCAAACATAATCATGTTTCAGTGTACTATTCCACTTCACTAGATTTATTTTGTAGCAGGGTGCATACACATATGCACACACAGACTTGCCTGTTGACTGTGTACCATATATTCGTAAGGGTAACATCTGTTTTTTTCATAAACCTGCCCTGGGACTGTTCTCTAGCACCAAGACCAATGGAAATGGAAGCACCTGCACCAGTATTATTAAAATCTTCAAAATATGGTGATCACATCCAAACTACCCACTGGGAATGGTCACTGGCCCATACTGATAACCATGCCTATGAACTGGAAGAGGGCTGCCTGGCCAAAGCTGTGGCAGCACTGTTCTGAGGCTGGCCTGCACACAGAGGGTTGAGCTCTCAGCTCAGACACCTTGCTCTGCCTCTCTTTAATTTATTACTATAGATGCAGTGATAGTGTCTCCTAGTGGCTATATTATTGAAGGAACAGACCCAAACCCAAACTTCACAGCTGAAACTCCCCTTCTTCAAAGGTATGCAAAATGCAAACGTGTCTCTAGATTTTTAGAGTATCTAAAACAGCATCACTCAAGTAGGTAAAATAAAATAAATCATTTAAACACTCTGAGTTACAAATTGGCATGCTGATTTAGTATCTAAAATCTATCCCTAGGTTATAGAAATGTTGTGTTTTTTTAAAAAACGGTGGCAAGGTATTGTATTCTTTCCCTTTTGATATAGGGGAAGGGGGGACAGATGAGAGCCGTTAACAAAACCATGTGAAGCAAGGAGTTCAGGACTTTGCTCAAAGGTCTGAAGGCAAGCATGGTCATCAATTGGATCAGAGTCAATCTCATTTCAACTTTAGGTCCTCTCACACCCCATAAAAGCAAAGGAAATGCTTAAATGCTCTGCTACAGTAAGTCTCCATAGGTTCAACCTACTATATACTGAGCCCTATGCCAGATGACACAATCCGTGAATACAAACAAATTTCTCTGGATCTTTGAACCACACTAAGGACTCACGAAAGGCAATGCAAGCATAGATCAGAAGGCCACTTCTCCCAGAAGCACTCTGTATGCAGTCATGGTCAGCAGAGGACATTTAAACAGAGAACATCACAGAAACAACCAACCAACCCTGAACAGTATCAATACTTGCTTCTAGCCCTTCCTCCTTGAACTAGCTGTTTTCAGCACCAGCTAAACGCCAAAAATCCGTCTTGGTAATGAGATCTGTATCAGCGGATTTTATGAAATGAAGAATTAAAAATCAAGATACAGACCGCATATTCAACAGTAAGCCAAAGCCCCACTACTTAGAACTACAGCAAGGTAGACCCAAAGAACACATGGGTCTGATTTTGACATGTTGGGGGACATTTGCTTTCTCATTTTCAACCGACTGAAGTTTCCCATTGTCCACCATCCTCTTGGAACAGAAAGTTTTGGGCAGCAAACTTCCATACATGGATAAACTTAACCAAATAAGTCATTGAAAAAAAAAAAATTACTGGAAAGGTGCAGACAAGGAAATCTTTCCTAGCAAATCGTGCCTCTAAGTGAGCACTACTTCTTAACAATGGAATACAGATTTGCCTATATTTGTGTATATACTGGGGGCCTTTTGTTGTTTGCCAAGTATCCTGTCACACCCCTGACATCCCCACTTTGGAGATTTTATGTAAGCTCCCCTGTTAGAGGAGAAATAACACACTGCAAAAATGACTGTGGTTGGAGTAGTTCTGCCACAACAAAATAAAGCCTTTATATATAACGTATCTATCTGAACATCCGAAGAGCCTCCAGACATAAATATGGAGTGCATACAGTTTGTCCCCACCTCCAGCAGGTCTTTCTCCATGTACCTGTGTGTGCCTGAGATACACTGCTCTGCTTGCAGCAACAGCACTTTCTGCTACCTTTTTGCCACTGTGCTGGTGCTGGTAGAAAGCCTTTCTTGAACAAGGTCTGGTGAGTATCCTCTTTCCCTGGTGATCCTTATGATGCCTGAGTTTGCTGACCCTTAGGCCAGAATGTAAAACTTATCTCCATCCTCAGCCTTTTACCTGAGAGGAGAGAAAGATGACCAATCAGTTTTGGAAGAGGTTCTCACTAGTGAAAAGGGATTGACAAGTGAAATGCTTCCCATTCAACTTGTTTTCCACAATTCCATCAGCTATCAACAAGCACTAGTTGAATCATACCAAATAAACAGTTTCAGTTTGTCTTAATCTAGGTAAGTTTCCTAAAAAGTTTGAAAGCAAAGCCTAAACTTTTTATTTCTTTTCTCACCCTGACAATTTAGCTCTGTCCAGTAAGAAAAGCAAAAGCATGAATCTATTGAAGCCTTTCTGTTTCTGGCACTCTGATCTTTTTTAGCCCACCTGTTCTGTTTGTAAATACATTTAAAACCTCCTTTCATCCAAAGTTGACAAATCCCTCTAACACAGCCACCTCTCGTCATGTCTCCTCTTATTAAACCCCTGCACAAGAGATCCCACATTCCCCCACCAGTCTGAAATAAGCACAGACCTCTACAGCTGCCTTATGTGGGAATGAAAACAGCAGGTTATGGAGCACCCAGAGGGCAGCAAAAGCTGGGGTAGTCCAGGGATACAGAAGGGACAGAGAAGAGAGCTGCAACCCTATGGATGTAGGCTGGTTCCTCCATCTCTGAGCTTCTTCCTCATGGTTCCAATTATTTGTTGACACTATCTAGTTAAGTGCTTTCATGGTCAGAGGAAATGCTACAGGGCAGATTAAACTGCTGGGCTGCTACCAAAACAGGAATGTACAAATTTGGAGCAGAAATTCCCCGCAAAAGCTAGGCAGCAGCAAACACTAAGTTAGTTACCTCTGTCACAGTCCCATGAAGAACCAGAAAAGCCCCACAGATCTGCCCTCTGTCAGACCTGGGGGACTGTCCTTTTTCTAAAGCAACCAAACCTAATACTTTCTAACTTTCCACTCCTCCTGAGCCAACTGCTTGGGGGCGACTCTGCGGAGAGCGTTTCTTCCTTTGTCCAGGTAACGGGACAATTGCTTCCGCACCCTCCCAGACATGTGTTGGGTTATTTAAATCAGCTCAACAAGTCTTGCAGCCTGGGAGACACAAAAGCAATATAAACAGCTTCCTTTTGCACTCTGTCCTCAGAGAGTCCTATCCAGAGCAGATCATGCTGATACAACCTGACAACATCCAGGGATAAAGGGGATGCTCACACCAGATGCAGTCTAATACTAGCTAGTATTATAAGAGGGCAACCAGAGATCAAAAAAACATTTTATTTTCTTTCCTACTACCAGCTACTTTGGAAACCAAACAAGCCCCCAGCCCCATCAGAGCTATGAAGCAGCTGACCCTCGCAATCCTGTTCCCAGTAGGGAGAAAGGTTTCCTTCCAAGGGGCGCTACCAGGGCTGAACTGTGTTTGCTTTTTTTGAAGCCTCTTGTATAACCCTTCACCCTTCCCAGCATTTCTCTTGCTAGCACTGTAATGCATTGGCTCTAAACTGCAAAACTCCTCAAGAAGTTGGATTTGTTCATCGCCTTTTTAAGGGGCAGGTGGGGGGACAGCTCCTTGATTCTTTTTAAACTACTGATTATTGTTATTATATTTAGGAGGCTGCTCCCCCCTCCACCTCTGAGTTAACCATTCACTTGGACTTTTCTTTCAGGCAGGTGGTTTAAGCTTCATCTGCCCTCCAGGTGTTAAGTAAAGAAGTGATGGGAGCAAACCCAAAACCTTTCCAGTGGCTTATATTTTAAATTCTTTTTGCCCTCTCTCTCACTCTCCTAAATGGGGCTTGCCTGCTTCTTTTTTCCTCTTGCTCCCTAATTACTCCGTTAGGGAATGGCGAGAGGCAAGGATTAACAATGAAGCAGATAACATGAAACTGCTACCAAAAGCACAAAGCCGGACCCGCCTCATCCTCCCGTTCCTCCCTCCCAAGAGACGGTCCCCCTCACCCTTCTGTCGATGCCATGGTCCCGAAAGCCCCCGTCTTCTCAAGAGTCCAAGGGATTATTTTGGACAGTAGGGCGCGAAGGGGCTTGGCTCTTTGCGATAACCCTCGCTCGCGCCTGGGAAGGAGCACGCGATTCCTTGTAATCCTGGGGGCTCCGCGGGGCGAGGATCCGGGAGCTCCGCTCCTCGCCTCTCCCCCAACCCGCCGCCGCCGCCCCAGCGAGGGCTCTCCGTGCCCCGAGGACCGGCGCTGCTGCCCCTCGGCCGCCCAGCAGTGGCCGGCGGGGCGAGGAGGCGCTGGCACCTGGGCTGCGATCCCTGGCGCCCTCCCCTCGCCGTGGGACGCGTGTGCGTGTGTGTGCGTGTGCGAGAGGTGGGGGTGACTTCACATCGGCGCAGTGTTGGCTGAGGCTGGATTGGAAGGTTTTAGCCCTCGAGCCATGGATTTGCAGTCTATCCCTCTCTATTTTAGGCACGGGCTGACATCACGAGCCGTTGTTACTCTTATAAATCCCCCCCAACCGCTCCTTGACAGAAGCGGGGGGGTGGGTTGCCGGGCGGGGCGGGCGACGAGCCCCTCGCAAGGGGAGGGCCGGGCGCTGCCGACCGCGACCTGCCCCGCTCGCCGCGGACCGCCAACCGCCTCCGCGGGGCTGGCCCGGCCCTCCGCACCGAGAGGGCCCGCCGGGATTCCGCGGAGCCGGCCGGGGGCGACGGGAAGAAGCGAATCTCACACACACTCCCCCCCTCCCGCGGGTGTCCAGCTGCCACCTCATGCCCCTCATGTACCCTGGCGAGCGGACCGGCACTGCGGAACGAAAAAGAGTCCCGAGGCCTGCCCGGCCGAGGGACACGCCGCCACCTCCCCACCTGGCGGGCCGCGCCCCCGCAGCCGAGGCACCTGCCCCGCCACGCCGCGGCCGCTGCCTCCCGAGGCTGCACGGCCCGGCACGGCGCTAGGCGGCTGCCTCTCGCCGGGCCCGCCCGATTCACCCCTTCGCAAGAGCCTTCCTATCCCGCCGGGGCGACCCGGGACTGGCTGTCGGCCGCGGCAGGACCGAAATGTCGTGACGGGAGGCGGGAGGGGCCACCCACGCTCAGGGACGAGCAAGGCGCGGCGCTGCGCGGCCGCACCGAGTGCGCGGGGCCCCGCCACAGCACGGCGGCGGCGCGGGGCGGTGCTGCCCCCTGCCGGGGAGGCCGGAGCGGCGCCGCGGCAGAGGCCTCACTTGCCGGCGCTGCGGGACCCCAAGACGGCCGACGAGGCCCAGCAGCAGCGTCCCCGCAGGCTCAGCCTGATCACGGAGCAGAGCCCAGGCGCGCCGGGCCTGGCCCAGCCCTGCGCCGCCGCGGCCCCAGCAAGAGGCCGCCGTCCCGCGGTTGGCCGCAGCGCGTCCCCGCGCCCTCTGCCCGCTCACACCGCCCTCGACCGCGCCGCGTCCCGCGCCACGTCCCTACCTGCACCGCCCGCCGCCACCGCGCCCCTCAGCACCGCCCCGCCCCGCCGGGGCGCGCCGCACGTGGCTTGGGCCTGGCGGGCCCGGGGGCCGGGGCAGGCTGAGGTGCGGGCGGGGCCTCCTGCCGGCTGGGCCGCAGGGCGGTGCTCACGGCAGCTGCTGGGGCGCGGCCGAATCCCGCCGCGGCGGCCCCGGCCGTGCTGGCCGCCGGGGGCACGGCCTGGGCCGCGGCCGCCCTGGCGTGCGCTTCTCCGGAGCAGGGAGGGTTGGACGGGTACTCGGCAGCAGCTGGGCTCACAGGGGAGTACAGTGCGACCCCTCCTCCTTACTTCAGCACTCTTGGGAACCGCAGCACGGTTTATGCCGGAATTTATCAGAACCTGCAACCAGCCACAAGCTGGCCTGGCAGCCCACTGCGTGGCCTGCAAGCTGCAGCCAGACCATGTTTGCAGCATAGGGCAGGAAGTTCTTCTCCAATTTGGTAACCACACTCTTGTGCAGGGGCACGGGCACTCATGCCATGTCAATAAAGTATCATGCACCTTTGGTTCAGTTTCCGCCAACTGAGGCTCTGCCTGGCAACATCAGTGCTGTCCTTCCATCCAAGTCTGACCAACCTGATGTCCCGTTTCACAGGGAACAAACATTTCTGCCATAGCCTGTTCCGTCTGCACCAAGAAGGTGTCACAGAAAGCCAGCAGCCATGGAGGAAGCTCCCTGCCATGGTAAGGAGCTGCGAGGCTGCAGGGTGTGCACAGCCAAGCAAAGGCTGCCCAATCCTGTCCACAACTCTGCTCCCCCAGGACAGCTTTCCTGCAACTGAGCCTGTTCCAGTACCTGTCCTTAAAAATGGCAGGATGCAGCTTAGTATGCATTCCCTAGTCCTATTCAAATATACATTTTTTCTTGTAATCCTACCATGGACTTAGGTTTTTGAGGGAAACAAGTTACCAGCGCAATTCCATTCCAGTTACTGAAGGTATGTCTGAGGAGAGCATGTACTTCAGTTTGTCCATTTCCTTAGAGTGCTATTTTTCAGCAAAGGACTCTGGCTTTTGGAAGTAATTTAATGCATTCCCAGCCCCAAAAACATACAAAGGGAGAAGTATAAATCCATTGGAGTGAGTAAGAATGCAGAGACTGTTTTGTGATTTTTTTTCATAGCAATATCTTTATGGCCTTTCCAGAATGCACAGCTCTTTTCTTCGGAGGGTAGATGTGTTTCTGTCCATGTTGTGTTATTTCATACCCTTTCTCCAACAGATGGCATAGATACTCACCTGTTTAGAAAGGCATGTTTGAAATAGTTTTGCATCTTAAAAATAGATCCTAGCTATCAAAGGGATTAGTGATTCCAGTGCACAGGCTGTTTTTTTCAAACATTCATCCCCTATTTTTCCTCATTACTGTCGTTAGATGTTAACCCCTGTTCTGGTCAGGCTGTAAGTATGGAACTACTGTGGGTTAGCCTGCCAGACAGGATGGACAAGTTGATCTGTAATTCCTACAAACACTAGGCATGGTACAGGTGCTTGGATATGTTGATATGACTGCCTACGTGTACATGTGAATACATATGTCATATAACAATAGAAATAAAACATTATATTTGCCTTTAAAGATTATCCAGAATTGAATTTAGGATTCAAACATCACTGAGGTCCAGATGTAGAAAAAAATGCTACAGCTAATTCCTCTTTCTGTAAAGGACTATGCTAAAATCTGAATCCTGGAGTTGAGAGAAGCCTAGCCATTTTCTTGCTTCTGTTTTCTTTGAAGAGCATCATGACTGTAAAAAGGAGAGTTGAATTCTGCTGTGCACGCACAGCTGTAGCAACCTCCTCCTGTATTTTCATTCCATTAATTCCTTCAAGTTTCTCTTCAAGAATATACTTTTGCGTGATATATAGCCAGTGAACAGCTATATTGTTGCTGCCCAAGCCCAGAAACTTTCAGCTATTTGTTGACAGATGTGTGAGTGGTTTGAAGGCAAATGGGGATGGGATTCAACACCGAGGAGGATTTAGAGGATCAGTAAATGCCAAGCGTGGCTGATCTTTAGTAAAAGGAGAAGAATGAAGGCTAAAGCTGGAAATAACAAAGGCTTTTACTCAGCTGTGTGGACTGCCTAGTTCCCTACTAGACAAATCCTAGAGGGAGAAAAAAGTATTTAGGGCCTCTTCTCTCTCAATTGTAGCAGTGGAGAACAATAATGCAATAGAGAGCAATGCATTCACAGAGTCCTAACTGAGAAAAGAATCAGCTCACAGACCTTTATGGTTTCTGTTTTAGAAGAGAATTTCTCTTACCATTAGCATCTAGAGGCTCTCATTGAATGTAATCATGGAAGAGCTCTGACTGGGCAAGCCAGGCTCCAGTAAAAAATTCTATTCCTTTCTCATTTCATTCTTCATCAATAGCGTTAGGAAGCGTGGTGGTGCATTCTCTCTCCTCGCCCTGCTCCTGGACTGTTCTATGACCTTAGGAATTCCTCTTAAGCTGTGGCCCTTGTGCAATGAGTTTGGCAGTTAAGAATCACTTGACCGTACCAAGCACTCTTGCATAGCTAAGGTGGGGAATGGCACTGACCATACCAGTAATTCGGTTGCCTGGCCAAGGTGGGGAATGAGAGCGGGAATAACTAATCATCCCCTGATAGCCCTGGAACATATCTTATCTAATCTTGACTTGGGTGGATCGGTACCAGCATTACTGGAAATTTGAGAATTCCAGTAATTACTGACCTGGATTGTGGCCAGGATGGAAATTAACAGATGCCTACAGTCATCAGTCATCTCACAACCCTATAAAGAGTGGTCCTAAGTGAAGCCCTTTGAGCTCTCCTGGACCACACTGAGCTGCAACCAGCATCTCCCTCTGAGTGGGACGCCCACGATCTCTCAAGTTTGAGAAGTTTGGAGGATCGTCACCAAAGATGAACGGGACCTGGGCTGAAACCCCCACTTCTTGACGGGCGTCAACCCTTGCTCATTGAGAAATGCAAAGGCATTCAACGTGAATATTTCACTGAACTCAAGGGGAATTTTTAACAGGTACACCTTTATATATCTCTATATCTATATTTCTCTGTCTGTATGCAATTTGATTTTTTTAAAAAACTTTGTTAAGTATTCAACTAAGTTGTTGTGTTAATCATAACAAATTGTTGATTATCAATGAATGAAGTTCTGCTAGAAAATTATATAATCTAATCTTTTGGTTTATCTTAATAGTGTTAAATAATTTTAAATTTCTGCTTTCCACATTGTCCTGGTTTCAGCCAGGATAGAGCTGGTTTTCTTCACAGAAGCTAGTGTGAGACTGTGTTTTGGATTTGGGATGAGGAACTGTTGATAATGTGCTGATGTTTTGGGTTGCTGCTGAGCCGTCAAGGACAGTCCAGCTTCTTGTGCTGGGCTGCCAGCGAGCAGGCTGGGGGTGCACGGGGAGCTGGGAGGGGACACAGCCGGGACAGCTGACCCAGACTGGCCAAAGAGATATTCCCTACCATCCGACGTCATGCCCAGTACATAAACTGGAGTTGGCCGGGGGGCGGAAATCGCTGCTCGGGGACGGGCTGTCAATCACGGGGTGGTGAGCAATTGCTGTATTGGGCCTCACTTGTTCTTGTACATTCCTTTGTTGGTATTATCATTATTGTTCCCTTCTTTCTTTCTGTCCTATTAAACCGTGTTTATCTCAACCCACGAGGTTTTTCCTAATTCTCTCCCCCATCCCACTGTGGGAGGGAGAGTGAGCGAGCGGCTGCGTGGTGCTTAGTTGCCGGCTGGGGCTAAACCACGACACACATTAAATTGCTGCTAAAGTTATGCAAAACACAAAATCATATATTAAATCATCACACTGAAATCCCTGCCCCTAATCCCTTTAGATATAAACCATTGATTAAGTCTGGGACTAAGACTGGATTCAGCCACACCTAGTCTCCTCTCTGAGAAGGATTTTAGAAAGCGAGGGGGTCCACTCTGAACCTGGTGACTTAATGGGAGGGTCTCCCTCATCTTCTTTCCCTAATCCATATATAAATCACACCAACCCAATTCTGACCCAATTTCCCTGACCCTGTATAAACCATTTCCTCTGATCCATGTGTAAATCATTCTAGCCCAATTCTAATTTGATTTTCCTTTTTATGCTTTTTCCATGTTGAATAGGTGATAGAGTGAACCTTGCCATCTAATTCTGTTAAGCAGCACTTTTTACAAATTCATATTATTATTTTTTTCTAGTATCTTTGGCGGTGATTCTTTATGCAGCCTAAATCACCCATTTCCAACAGGAAAAAAAACATGTTGACTTTCTGCAAGTTTGCCCTTCTCCAAAACTGTCACCTAATTTCCTCTAACCCCTTCTGTCAGCAGGGGAGTACCACACATTCACTGGCACATGTTCCTCCCAGCAGAGAAATACATCTTATTTTTTGCATTTAATTCAGAATTTTTGTTGCTGTTGTTGCCATGCAGTTTGTCAGCCAAGCATAATCTCCTGGCAGGAGGAGACAGACAAACAAGATAAAGAGAAATAATATACTTTGGTTGTAGCCCTGAAAGTAAGAAAACTGCAAAAGCATAATGCTTTAAGTCTTTCTGCCCAGGAAAGCAAAAAATAAATTACATGGAATGACCTCCAATACTAACTGTTATAAATTTACCTGTCCAACTGAGTGACAGAGGCTAGTCAATTAGAAATTTTTGATTTATTAAAGCAAGCGACCAGTAAGCAAAACAGCGCTGGGCGACCGGGGAGTCTCCTGCTACACCAACGGCCGGCAACTTAACAGGTCTTTCAGTCTTCTCTTTATACCTTTTTTCACTCGCGCCTTCTCTCGAATCTTCCATTGCAATCTACTCCGCTCCCCCCTCCCCTTCTACCTCAGGGCATGTTTTGTCTTGTTTGGGCTTGTTCTGTCTTGTTGCCGGGCTTGTTTTGTCTTGTTGCCGGGCTTGTTCAGTCTTGTAGCCAAGGGGTATTCAAGGTGTTAAGCACCGATTTCTTATCATGCTGTTCCATCTTACTATACAGTTCTTTCATTCTTAGCATTACCATCTAAACTTTAATGCTTTAAGAAAACTTTAGCAAACATGGTTCTAACACATATCACAGGACTTAATTGTATAACACCTATACACAAAGTTTGATGAACAAAACAGTTTACAGTTTATCACAATCCCCCCTTTTTCTTTTCACCATTTTTGTTCATCAAATCGCTTAAGCTCCTGCTGGCTTAAAATGAAGGTTTCCTCCACCTCCGATATTCCTCTCAAAGGTTCATGCTTGGCTTTTATCAATACAAGTACCCAATGTTAAAGAGGACTGGTGGGTTCTTATTTCTAATTGAAACTTCCCTTTTTAGCCTGCAGAATTTGGTTGTGTCCCTTGTGCCTTTTCCTTTTTCCTCAAGCAATAAAACCTGGGGCCTCGGGGGTGAGTGATGTTATACATCCTCCTTGAGCGTCCCTTTTCCAGCCTCCACTTCTTTACGTCTCTGCCTCCTTCGCCTACACTTTTGCCTAGTGCAGCGAGGTGTACCATCTTCCCGGCAGCAAACGTATTCTTCAGGAGCTTGTTTCTCTTTTTGCTTTTTATAGGCCTCCCAATTTTTGCTTTAACTTGAGGTTGTATACAAGGAATGTTAGGCACTGTAGTTCTACAAATTACTTGTCCTACTAGGCTTGGATCCCCTTAATTATTTGTCCTGATTTTCACCACCCATAAAATCTCCTAATTTATGGGTAACAGGAAAAACTAGGTTTTATTGTTGATTACAGGTATGGGCTGTACTATTAGAAAAGGTCCTCAGTTTTTCCATTTTTCTGGAGTAAACCCCAGCTCGACTTGTTAGTCAGAGTCAAGAAACTCACCCCACGTAGAACTAGAAGGGGTCCGGTCAGGGCCATAGTGATCGGCAGTCATAGCCCGAAGGGGTTGCAGCCCTTGGCAGACCCTTTTTAAGCCGCAACACCAGTTCCCCTCCGGTCTTGCCCTCTTCTTTCCTTTAAGGGGGTGCTTTCTTAGTACCCAAATTAATTGAGCACTGCTTGTGAAGGCCAGAGCTTTGATAGATCAGTGGTTTGTCCAGACCTGAGCATTTGCCCGGGTCTGGCAATCATCTTTATTTGCAAGGCTTCATGGCTACAGAAAACTGCCAGTTAGCCTGCAACACTAATCTTACAAATACACACCACTTTCTACACAAAGGACAAATTCTAGTTCCAGCTCCTTTTTCCTGTTCTTCTTTTGCCAACAACTCCTTCCGATTATACTCGTTTGGAGTACCCATTGTTGTTTCCTATTACCCTTTCCCATTGTTTTCTTCCCATGGCACAGTGATCCCATACGAGAAAATCCCCGCTACAATGATCCCACCAATTCTCTTTACATAAATTGCATTTTATACAAACAAAAGAATAACAAATACAATCCTTTCTAGGGCAGAATATCAATCCAGTTCATTAACCCTTTTTTTCCGCAGTTTTAGTTTTAGAGTTTCTGGGTCTCCAGAACTCTCCCACTGCTCCTCAGAGATGGGTCCTTTCACTCGGCTGACATGAGTCCACCTTCTTTCAGCAGTCCGAATGGCGGTTTCTGTAGTAAGTAAAACAAGACAAGGCCCTTCCCAGCGGGGAGTTAATGAGGACTCCTTCCATGACCTGATAAGAACTTTATCTCCAGGTTGTATATTGTGTGGCCTTTGTACTGCTAAGCTCTTATCTCGCAGTTGTTTTCTCATAGACATAAGTTGAATTATGTATGATTTCAGTTGTAAACTTTCAACCTGGGGATGATCTCGGGGAACCTCCAAATCATAAGGCATTCCATATAACATCTCAAAAGGGGAGATTCCCACATCAGTACGGGGTTGAGTCCTAATATTTAATAAGGCTAGGGGAAGACATTTCACCCAAGACATTTTGGTCTCCATCATCAATTTGGTCAGTTGTTTCTTTATCTCACCGTTTACCCGTTCCACTTTTCCCGAACTCTGTGGGTGCCAAGGTGTATGATATTCCCATTTAGTCCCCAAAGCAGTAAAAACTTCCTTTATGATTTTTGAAACAAAATGTGGTCCCCTATCAGAGTCAATAGTTTCAATAGAGCCATACCTAGGTATCACATTTTCAAGCAGTAGTTTGGTTACCGTTTGGGCAGTGGCCCTGGCAGTCGGAAATGCTTCTACAAAGTGTGTTAAATGGTCTATTATTACCAACAAATATCTATATCTTCCTACCTTCGGTAGTTCGGTAAAGTCTAACTGAATTTTAGCAAAAGGTCGATGGGTTAACTCTCTTCCTCCTAATGGCCTTTCTCTTAGTTGGTGCTTGTTCACCCTTTGACAAGTTAAGCAGTTTCCAATTATTCTTTTTGCTATATTATATACCCCAATACAGGCATATTTTATAGCAAATTGGTCTACTAATGCTTGAACCCCCCAATGGGTGTTTTCATGGTACTTGCGCATGATTCTTATAGCCATCATCTTTGAGATGACTTCTCGCCCATCAGGAAGTTCCCACTTTCCTGATTCGATCTCCTTTGCTACTTGGGATTATCACAACTACAATGGAGCGCATCGCTCCCAGAATCCTTCCAACAATCATAACAGGGAGGCTCAAGCAAATTATCCCCGCAATTGATACACCTTTGACGGGTTTCATTCCCGTGATTTCTAACTTTCTTCTCCTTAAAAATCATCAGAGCAGCTCTTTTTGCTTCTTGATCTGCTAAGTTGTTTCCCTGGGTCAGCGGAGTCAATCCCCGTTGATGTCCTTTTAAATGAACCACTGCTATTCCTACTGGTCCCTGTAAAGCCTGCAAAATTTCAACTATTAATTTCTGACTTCAAGTTGAGGCGAAGATATCAGGATACCTTCATACTTTAGGAGCCTGGCATCAGTAATCCACTTCTCAGCTTTCTGTTGTAGGATTCCTCTGATATTGTGGGGTGATAATACTTTCAGCACCCTCCCTTCTAGTTCGTACCCCCACAATATTTGTTCTAATGCCAAACATCTCGGTGAACCCCCGAGGTAAGACTGTCCACCATAATTGTTGTTTTCTGTGAGTGTCCGGGTCTTCCCATTCAAAGGCAAAATAATCCCTGCAATCTTCCTTTAAGGGGCATGCCCAGAAGGCATCCTTTAAATCTATTACACTATACCATGGATCATCTGGGCCTAACTGGCTTAGAAGTGTGACGGTTTGCCACTACAGGGAATCTAGTAACCGTTCGTTTGTTAATTTCTCGCAAATCATGCACTAATCGATCACCGAAAAAGGTTTGATATCTAATTTTCCAATGGTCTCCGGAGTATACCATACCTCAGGGTTTATTCTTCCCTCATCAACTGCCCGTAAAGGAGTTCATTTCTTATGACTTCTAAACCAATCTCTAATTCTATCATTAAATCCCTGCCTAATAAGTTATAGTCCGCCTCAGGCATTAACAGCAAGGACCCCACCCCTAATTTAGAATCACTTTCAAGAACCACATTTTTTATTAGTTACTTTAAAAGGTTCCCCTTTTCCCGTCTTCCCACAATAAAAACAGGTTCTTGTTTCCTTTTTCCTTCCCTGGTCCCTACTTTCCTTTCCAGAGGGTCCCGATGGGTTATTCCGTCTGGGCGGAGTACCTCTCTGTCCTTCCCTTACTGCTGCTTAGTTTCTTTTTCTCTCCGGACATAAACCTTCTGCGCCTCCCGGAGTAACTCATCTAATCCCCTTTGCTGCCAGTCCTCCATCTTTTCTAATTTCTTCCGGATATCGATCCATGATTTAGCCACAAACTGAACGCTTGCCCTAAATCAGTGGTTGGATCTATCCCGGAGTACAATTGTAAACTCTTCCTTAATCTTTCTAACCATTCTGTAGGGGTTTCATCTTTCTTTTGCTGTTCGTTAAATGCTTTGTTAATATTCTGTCCTCGAGGAACGGCTTCTTCAATTCCCTGTATAATTATTACCCGTAAATCGGACATGTGGCCTCTATCAGCTTCGTTCTGATTATTCCAATTAGGTTTTTGGGTTGGCCACTTATATCTGCTGCCGGACCTCCTTGATGTTGATGGTCCCATATTCTCATTCCAGCTCGTCTGATCATCTCTCTCTCTTCAGACGTAAATAAAATACTCAAAATCGCTTGTAGCTCATCCCAGGTATATATATTAGGACCTAGGAACTGGTCTAATTTTTCCGAGACCCCTAGGGTGTCTTCCAACAAACTCCCCATTTCTTTTTTTTTTTTTTAATTCTCTCACATCCCCCGAGTTAAGTGGGACGGATACATACCCCACGCCAGGTTGAGGTCCCCCCATCGCAATTTCTCTAAGGGGGTATAACTTTGAGAGAGCTGGCGGAGGAGCTTGCCAAGCCACTCTCCATCGTTTATCAGCAGTCCTGGTTAACAGGGGAGGTCCCAGAAGACTGGAGGCTTGCCAATGTGACACCCGTCTACAAGAAAGGCCGGAAGGAGGATCCTGGGAACTACAGGCCTGTCAGCCTGACCTCTGTTCCAGGGAAGATTATGGAGCGGTTGGTTTTGAGAGTGCTCACAGGGCATCTGCAGAACAGCCAAAGGATCAGGCCCAGCCAGCATGGGTTCATGAAAGGCAGGTCCTGCTTGACCAACCTGATCTCCTTCTATGACCAGGTGACCCGCCTAGTGGATGAGGGAAAGGCTGTGGACGTTGTGTACCTGGACTTTAGTAAAGCCTTTGACAGCGTCTCCCACAGCATTCTCCTGGAGAAACTGGCGGCTCGAGGCTTAGACGGGTTTACTCTTCGCTGGGTGAGGAACTGGCTGGATGGCCGAGCCCAGAGAGTTGTGGTGAATGGCGTTAAATCCGGCTGGCGGCCGGTCATGAGTGGTGTTCCCCAGGGCTCGGTTCTGGGACCAGTCTTGTTCAATATCTTTATAGATGATCTGGATGAGGGAATTGAGTGCTTCCTCAGTAAGTTTGCAGATGACACCAAGCTGAGTGGGAGTGTTGATCTGCTGGAGGGTAGGAGGGCTCTGCAGAGGGATCTGGACAGGCTGGATCGATGGGCAGAGGCCAACTGTATGAGGTTTAATAAGGCCAAGTGCAGGGTCCTGCACTTTGGCCACAACAACCCCATGCAATGCTACAGGCTTGGGGAGGAGTGGCTGGAGAGCAGCCCGGCGGAAAGGGACCTGGGCGTGCTGGTTGACAGCCAGCTGAATATGAGCCGGCAGTGTGCCCAGGTGGCCAAGAAGGCCAACAGCGTCCTGGCCTGTATCAGAAGTCGTGTGGCCAGCAGGAGCAGGGAAGTGATTGTGCCCCTGTACTCGGCACTGGTGAGGCCGCACCTTGAATACTGTGTTCAGTTTTGGGCCCCTCACTACAAGAAGGATGTTGAGGTGCTGGAGCGTGTCCAGAGAAGGGCAACGAAGCTGGTGAGGGGTCTGGAGCACATGTCTTATGAGGAGCGGCTGAGGGAACTGGGGTTGTTTAGTCTGGAGAAGAGGAGGCTGAGGGGAGACCTTATCGCTCTCTACAACTACCTGAAAGGGGGTTGTGGCGATGAGGGTGTTGGTCTCTTCTCCCAAGTAACTAGTGATAGGACAAGAGGAAATGGCCTCAAGTTGCGCCAGGGGAGGTTTAGATTGGATATTAGGAAAAATTTCTTCACTGAGAGGGTGGTCAGGCATTGGAACAGGCTGCCCAGGGAGGTGGTGGAGTCGCCATCCCTGGAAGTGTTCAAAAAACGTGTGGATGTGGCACTTCAGGACATGGTTTAGGGGACATGGTGGTTCTGGATTAATGGTTGGACTTGATGATCTTAAAGGTCCTTTCCAACCTAGTGATTCTGTGATTCTGTGAACTCTGCCTGCTCCTTTCTCCGTCTAGTTCCGCTACGGGTTACCACCCTATTTTCCTCAGGGGAACTTGGAGCTGAGTCATTCTCATACCCTGGCGCCACCGAGGGGGGTGTGCCGAAGGCTGCGGAGGAGAGGGTGGTGGAATATAAGGGGGAGGCGAGGTAGGAACCCCTTCCTCGTCCCTCGGTTTCCTTTTTTTTTTTTTTTTTTAAAGGATATAGATTCACTTTCTTCCAAACTAAAAGGTTCCTTTGAGTGTCCAATCTTCAAAGGACCCAAATACAGGCCAATCCATGCAATAGTGAATCATTATTACTTTATTCTTACCCCGCCTAGAGGGGTAATCATCCCAATTTTTCATTAAGACTATCCGGTGGTATAACCTCAGAACCACCCATGGGACCAGAGGGCTTGCTTTTCCTCTGTCCCATCTTCCGAAGCGCCTTCTTTCACTCACACACTCGCTTCCCCTGGTTCGTGGCCCAACCCCTCGCGGGGTGTGGGAACCGCACTACTGAGGGTCCGCACTCACTTCGCCCGGTGGACGTCTCACACAAGCACGCTTCAGGATACCCAACCCCAACCGAACGGCTAACCAGCCTATACTCACGCGTCCTGCGTCTTCGTTCGGGCTTCGTGCACAAAGATTGTGGGGTTACCGGTTTTATTTGCTTACTGTCAAATTTAGGTTCGTCGGTAAAGGATTTGGCGTAGAAGCACCCTGACAAGGGCCGCTTATTCAGCGGGGCGCCCCCCCTGCCAAGGACCTCAGGCCAGATTGCCTTTATCCGAGTCACGGCACCAAATTGTTATAAATTTACCTGTCCAATTGAGTGACAGAGGCTAGTCAATTAGAAATTTTTGATTTATTAAAGCAAGCGACCAGTAAGCAAAACAGCGCTGGGCAACCGGGGAGTCTCCTGCTACACCAACGGCCGGCAACTTAACAGGTCTTTCAGTCTTCTCTTTATACCTTTTTTCACTCGCGCCTTCTCTCGAATCTTCCAATTGCAATCTACTCCGCTCCCCCCTCCCCTTCTACCTCAGGGCATGTTTTGTCTTGTTTGGGCTTGTTTTGTCTTGTTGCCGGGCTTGTTCAGTCTTGTAGCCAGGGGTATTCAAGGTGTTAAGCACCGATTTCTTATCATGCTGTTCCATCTTACTATACAGTTCTTTCATTCTTAGCATTACCATCTAAACTTTAATGCTTTAAGAAAACTTTAGCAAACATGGTTCTAACACATATCACAGGACTTAATTGTATAACACCTATACACAAGGTTTGATGAACAAAACAGTTTACAGTTTATCACACTAACTACCCTTTTAGCGGCAATTTTCAGATGCAAAAGTGGGTGGAAACTACTGAATGCTAAGAAACTCTTAAGATTTCACAGCATCAGAGAATCAGAGCTGAAATCAGAGTTGTTAGCTTACAATTGCCATAGCCATGCAATAGGCTAGGGTATCATAGATGATTTATCCAGGAGTCATTACTGATGGTAGACATTCCCTGTCCCTCCTCCCCAACTTTTTCTAGGGCTCATCTCTAGTCTTTAGCCACAACTGAATGGAGAATGATTTAGTGAAAGAGCAGTGATTAAGGGCGATGAGTGTCTCCATGCCCAGTGGGAGAATCTTTTGATGTCAAACAGTCCAGTCAAGAAAAAACTCTGCTAAATGTGAGAGCTGCACATTATTCTTCACCCTCAAGAGCTACAGAGGAGTTGTTTTGCCACAAAAGTGTGTGCACTCATAGAAACCAGAAGTTTTCCTGCGGTTTTCATGGAAAAATGTTTTTTAAAGTATCTTTTAGGTTTTCATCTCTTCAGAATACAAGGTGGGAGAGAACACCCGTGTACGTTTCACTGCAATGGTTCTTGTACAATAGCAGCACTGGATGTATTAAGAAAAAAAAAATCTTTTTATTTATGTAGTAATTGAATTTTGTGCTAACTCTGCCTTTCAGTGTGCCTGAAGAGTCCCAAGTGAGAGTTATATGCAGGGGCATAAGACAAGAGAGTCATATTCAAGAGTCATAAGACAGGGGCAGTAGAGAGTGACACAGATAAAGCAACAAGTAATGTAAATAATGTCACACGTGGGTGTGTAGGTTAGAAAAAACAAACCATGGTTTATTTAAATGTGTAAAGTACTTAGGAGGGTAAAAGATTACATTGTACTATGGCAATATAGACAGCACATACCATAACAAGCTCATCCATCATAATGAATTCAGGTTACTCTTTCCAGCCTCCTAATCTGCTTAGTCACACAGATCTTTGGGAGAGGCTTGCTGTCGCTTTCTCTAGGGGACTCCACACTACAAATTAATTTCAATCAGAATTTGCTGTCTTTTTTCTGTATGTCAGATCAGGAGCAGAGCATCATCCTTCCACAAGGGGAGACAGGCAAAATATGGCAAAACTTCTCATGCACTAAGACCCTCTGTCATGGGTTACTTAAAAGTAGCCTAATGGAACATCTGATCCTAGGGCAAATTACCAGGCTGTCTGCCTTAACCTTATCCCAGATATGGCTCATCACTGGGATGAGAAGCCTAAAGTAGCAGAGACTGAGAGAGATATTATGATAGTTAGAAAACGCCATTTCCAGACACGGCTTTTTATTTCAGGTTCTTCTCAATCCAGTCTTTGAAGGGAAGAGCTTTAGTGTAGCCACTGTAGAGTTCTAGGCTGCAAGTTTTATCATAACCCCAGCTCACTAATCCCATCAGGTGCCACCTTAGCTCAGGAGATGCTTTTCCTGGTAAAGTTATGGCTGCAATCCCACCAGTCTCAGCAGGGCAGATATTAGAAAAGGCTGAGTGGTCTTGCTTGGCACAGAACATGCTGTCAGTGATGCTGACTTGTATCCCATTATCCTCATACTGTTGCTCACACAACAGTGAATCCACCATCCGAACAGCTCCCATGCGGATTGTGTCATTCTTGTATCCAGGATCTTTAATGTCAGCCAATACCTTCCAGCCAGTAACCATTATTTTTAAATCCTCTGTGGATGCAGTCAAGTCATGAGAAGATGACAAGCAAATGGGTTGAACACGACTGCTGATTCTGGCTTTGTCCAAGAGTTTTATGATAGCTATGTCAGAATCAAGTAATATAGGGTCATAATTGGGATGCACTATGATGGCAGAAATCTGAGGAGGAAACAGAGTAGGAAGAATTGTAGAATTAACAGCAATGGCAAGTCAGCAACACTCTTTCCATACTACTATAATACATGTTAGTTTATTTTGCATAGTTGTCCTCTACCCTCCATTCCCAAATTATTCTTTCACCACTCCAGAAGAAGAGACGCGCAGCCAAAATTGCTATATTTGTCCTCATTTTGACTTCAACCTTTCTAGTTCTACATGAAGACAACAAACAACTCTGGTGAGCCTGAGGTGCTATTTCTGGAGCTGGAGTCAGACATAAACTTCTTTTGAGTTTAGAGCTGTACAGCCTTGGGGCTGAGATGTGAAATGCACTCATGGCATCAAACCAGGATCCAGAGCACAAGTGTTTCCCTCATAAATTATGCTGATCACTTTTGACAGTAGCTGGCATCTCTCCTACTTTTTTTCTGGCAATACCACTCAAGACATTATGGCCTATGGAATCTGAGCTGTTTGCTTAGTGATCTGTGTTAGGGGGTGAACGTACAAGTAGGACAATGTCAAGGGAATTGAATGAACTACAGCATGTGCCTTCCTTGTGCCATGACAGTTCTGTCAGTTGAATCTCTAGATACACATTTCAAAGAAGACTATGTAAAACAATATATTGGTCAAAGGATAATCTTTTTCTCCCCATGCAAGACAGATGTGATAAGCATCTGTCTGTGCTCATCATTTTCCACTCCCAGCAGACCTACTTACCCGCAGGTTCTGGATGGCCTTTTCATCCCTGTCATCGTCTCTGTAGAATTTCCCCAGAACAACCTTGAGTTCTGCTGTCTTGAGCACAATGGTCTTGCCCAGGTCAGTGACGCAATGAGCTGCCACCACCACAGTGCGCTCGTTCACCAGGGCCCCACTGCAGATAAGGATCCAGGCCCCTTTCCGGAGACTGTTCTCCTTTACCCCGTTAACTGTCCGATATATTGCTGCTTGCCAAGGCCACCTGGTAGAGGTCACTGTCTTCTGAAAGGTGATGTTTTCTGCTTTTCCACAGACTGAGGAAACATGAACCAAGAATGAGGTAATGCTTTTTCCTCACCAAAGAATCTGAATATCACTCTTGATTCCTGCTTAGGATGTGCCAAAAGAAACCAAACTGCAATGGTTAGCATGAGGGACAGCTTTCTAATTAATCTCTGTCTCCAACCTGCAAAATTATAATATAAGAGTATTTCATATAGCTTTTTTAAAAAAAAAAACATTCAATTTTTCCATTGTTTATCTGAATTTCTGGCTGAAGTAGGAATGTGGATTTAGCACTTGAGCAGGTAAATTTTCATGACAGCCTTATCAAGCTGCACTATAATGAGATGACTGCATAAAGAAATGGAAAGAACAACTCTGATTCTTGCTTATAATAAAACGCTGTAAAGCAGCACACTAAAACTCACCCTAAGCAGTCACAGAGTAATTGTAAGGTCCTCGCCTAGAACTGACCTTATCACAGAAGAGTTCATGCCTATGAGAACAGACTTGTCTTGCAACAAGAACCTTGATGCAAATGCATCTCTAACAACAGCCAACCTGGGGAAAAGAAAAAGCTCTGCCCTGTTCTAGGAATATATTACCTGGGCTCAGACCTGGGGTAAAACCTCCTGTATTAGGAAAGGTTTACTTCAGTGGAAAGAGTTACATCATGTGGTCACATTTCTTTTAGTCTCCCTTAGGACATTTTTTTTCCCTGGGATGTCTTGTGTGCATGTCCATAGTGAAAGGGATTGAATGGAATACTTTTCAATACATGAGATGATCTGAAAGCAAGACCACAAACAAGAAATCTAAATGTTTGCTTGATGTTAGGATCTACTTTTCACAGTTTGCCTGGTGTCAGTAGTGGATTGTACCAAATCTTGTGATGTTCCTATCCTGACTTGCCCAGTGCACTAGCTCTGGATAAGATTTTATCTGGACTTACAGTTTGCAATATGAAATCTTCCTTAGCAGGGTGTATTAAAGGAAGAACCTCTTTAAAATGCAGACTCTCCATTCTATTGCATAAACTTTGATGTTTTTGTCAGCTGTGTGCCAAAGTATAGAGATGAAAGAAAAATCACATTTGCAGTAAGTAATACAGGAAAACATGAAGTGATAGTAGGAAAATATTTTCAAATTAGGAGAAAAACTCACTACACCTTTTGCTCAATAAAAGAGTAGAAAAATTGATGGCAAATTAGAGTGCTGAAACCTTGATCCCTTTGCCATCAACTGCACAAGTTTTACTGATGGATACAAAAAGCCATATATCCTCCAAGTTTTATTGTTCTTGTCTCCCAGCTGGAAGCACAGCCAGCCTACACCACTGGGACTCCCTAATTTTCTAAGATGAATACACATCCTGATCCCCCATCAACCTAGAGTTGTATGCATTTTTTTTCCCTTGGAGACTCACTTGGAATACACACAGGGGCTCTCCCACTCCATTTTCCTGTCTTCAGACAAGTCCTCCTGCTGCTACCCAGGCGGCGGTAAAAAGGAGAAATGCACTCATACTGAAGCTGAGTGTGCAGATGTTGGTACCCTGGGGGCAGGTCTCCAAATGGCAGTGCTGGCTTCTTGGTTGGATAGATTTCAAGCTTTCGCTTGCTGAATGCAGATGAGTAAAGTTGATGCAAAGGTGTTTCCCTGTTTCAAGGCACAAAGAACACAAGGTAATAATAATAATAATAATAATAATAATAATAATAATAATAATAATAATAATAATAATAATAATAATGCCATCATTACCATAGCTTTATCACCAACTGTGTTAAGTATCATTTAAAAGCATATTAACTTTGCTTGTCAAATAGTAAGGCAAAAATATCGTTCCAACATAGTTTAGCAATACTCCCACTTACATCCCAGCTATTTTATTTACATATATACATGTACACATATATAAATACACATATGTTTACAAATTTATTATTTGTGTCTCTTTTTTTTTCATTTTACAGTTTCTGGATTGCAACCAGTTGCCTCAGTTTTTGCCATCCGCAAAAGGATTGAGATACCATGTTTTTAAATAAAGAAATTACACTGGAAGTTGGTATTGACATAATTAATTCTCACTAGAGAGGAGTTAGGCACATGTTTTCTCTAGTGAACATTTTAATAGGTAGTATTAGGAATTGATTCAGATTAAATGATAAAGTTGCTTGATTTAGCAATTAACAGAGATAATTGCCTCACCATAGAGATCTCATAATTGCAATAATCACTAAGCTTCCATTTAGAAATTGTACTGATTAGCTGAAACATGGCACATAATTAAAAAAAATATATGCACCAGTCTAGATATGGACCATAAGCTTGACTACAGTAATATTTAAATCTTCATCACTTAGAATGTGTCCCTTCCTCTAATGCTTAAAAGCATATATCTACAGAAAAAAACTATTTATGTCTGAAAAATTCAGCAGGAAATTAATTTCCCTTGAGATTTCTGGTAGTGCCTGCATCCAGAAAAGCCATAAGAATGTTTATTCACATGGTAATTCCATGTTTAATCACAGAGAGACATAGACTGCCTCCATCATATAGAATCTGTGAGGCGATACATAACAGCACTCAAGGAAAGTAAAGTTATTAAGAACAAAAGCAGTGGCAAGTTTCTTATATTTTGGAAGAAGGATGAGAGGTGCTGTTGTCATGCTTAGACTGCCAGGGTCCCATTCCCTACTTACACGTGACCTTGCAATATTGCATAATCCACACTTTGCCTCACTATTAATCTATGAAATGGAGATTCTACTTCAAGGGATAAAAACAGTCCACAAACATGAGATGCCATCATGATGCTATGGAGGTGGGAGCATGTATGCATTCTCATACAGCTGGTGTTAATATCTGAAACATTTGCCATAAAAAGACCTGTGTTGAAAAGTGAATTGAGAAATTTAAGCAAGAAAAATCCCTTTATGGCTACTAAAGCCTCCTGATGGCTTCTCAGGGCCATCCCTATAATCATACATCACAGAGGTGGAGAGGGGGAGAGTATTTCGGAAGTATGTGCTTGCCTTGTTCCTAAAGTCTTGTCTAAGCATCTGCTACTGGCCATTGCCAGAGGCAGGATATGGCTTGAGCTGGACCTTTATTCTGACCTGGTATGGCTGTTCTTAAGACCAAAGGTGAGGACAGTTCTTGCACTGCATCTAAAAATAAATGAATCAGGTACCCAAAAAAAACCCAAACCTGAAATAAGAAAGTACTACTCGGACAAAAATGAACCTGAACATTGCAGCATAACTAATTCAGATTGGGCTTATTTCAAGAAATCAGCAGAAGTGTAAGCCCACACAGGGTCCAATCTTTCATTCCTTTCACCCCACCTAGTCTACTTCCTCCTGTCCCACATGTCCACCCCAAACTCAACTTCCTATCAGTTGTTCTACGTTGCTTTGGATGGTGAAACTTAATAGGAGCAAATTACATTGTTATATCCCCTTCTCTCCTTGTGCTCTCCCCATTCATTTCTTCACTAAGATAGTACATGTTCATATTTTAAGACACATCATTAGCCCCAAGGAGCTGTTCTCAGACTGTTCTCATAGCTTGTCACAAGCTTACAGGCCTAATTCTGGCATTCTCTTGCACATCTCTAACGGCATTGCTTCCTGGCTGCCTCTAGCAGCTTGCAAACGCATGCTAAATCAGACCGCCCCTCCCAGCAGCTCTCATTGCTCAGTTATCAGCGGAGTTGTAGGAGTGGCTGCTCAAGCAGGCTAAACACACAGGGTGGAAAGGAGAGGAGGGTGAAAAGCAATCACATTTTTTTCTTTAAAGCGTAGTTGAGATATTGCAGTCTCACCTTGACTGAACCTGCATTGGAAGCACTTTCTGTCTCACCAGGTCAGAGATCTTTGGCTCTCTGCAGGCTAGAAAAAATACAATGTTGCACAGTACTTTTCCACATTCACAGCTCAAATGTTACGGTTCATACACATTTCCACTCTTTCCTCTCACTAGCTAAAGCGGACTGGATTAAGAAAAGAGACAGTAAATTATGTGCATTAAAATAAAGATAGGTCCTAAAACATAAAGCCTTAGAAAAATACTTCCCCACAGATTGCTAGATCTATCCCACTGACAACAGTGGAAGCAACTGAGTGTCTTCTGCACTGGTACTTTCAGCCATGAAGGAAGATTTGTCCATCAGTATGGCTGAATGCCAGATTTACGCCACTACAGCTGATGGTTTGGAATCGGAGCAAAGTTTTGCAATAATGGAATTATATAAAAAATACTTAATTTCCATCTGTGTAGCCACACACAGCTAATCCCAGTGACTCGGCATACAGAGAAAGGCTGCACGATGTTACAGACTTCTAAGATTCTGTTTGCTTGTGCATCCATTGGAAGGGAGCTGGAGACTCTGATTCAAAGGAACACCTCAGAGTTATCTGAATGTGCACAAAATAACAGAAGGGAGATCCAGGATTTCTAATTTTGCATATTTGGTTTATTTACTTTAAGAGCAGGATAAAATATTCAGGTTTATCAGTTCCAGTAACTCTGCCAGGATCTCCTTCTTGCTGCGCACAGTGGAAGAAAAGGAATCTTGCAGGATGTATTTTATCTGTATGCCTGAGCACTTTTATTCTGTGGGATCTAACAATAGCCAGCTCTTTCTGATTACTGTATATGTTAACCTTTATGTCACTATCAAAGTTAACATCAATAAAGATGCTTTCCACAAATGATTATACACTTCAGGGAGAGAGTATTTCCATCTAAAATAACAGAATAAAGCAAATTACCCAAGGGACAGACATATTTTCTTATATTATCATTACTTCAGTTAAAAAAAATCCATTAAAATATGTGTCAAACAACTGCTTTGGGAAAATTAATTTGGCAGTTCCCCAGACCAAATTCATTTATCCATTCAGGGTTTCAGACATGCTTAGAGTAGCTCCAGGTCAACAGCATAATTCCCTTTCTAGCAAAGCATTTAAAGATGTGTTTCAGTGTTTTGATGAAACATTTCAAGCATGTCCTCAACTGGTTTTCTGAACCAAACCTTCAAGGCTGCAATCTACAGGCTTGGCCTTTTACACTCATGACTGGTACCATTGACTTAAAAGGATTGTGAGAGGAGAGCTGGGCCCTGTGACAGCAACTCTGATGATACTATCATCAAAATCAATTTAATCATTCAAATCTGAATGATTATTTCCTTCTATTTCAGTTCCCTTCTGATTGTCTTTGGTTTTGATCTTACATAGGTTTGATCCTAGACTGAGAGTAATAAGGGTCTTAGGGAACACTCCTTTCCATGTTTAAAGATGGAATCATCTTCTGGAATTGCTGGCATCTTCTCTGGCTGAGTTTAGCAGTCAGTAGAGCTGGCAAACTACCAATCTATCAGTATCAGGTGTCAGTCAGATGGTTTATTCTTAGGGAAAATGATTGTTTGGTGAGTATAAATTATATAAAACAAACTCCAGTAAAACCATAGCAGCTTTTGTGAGTTGTGGTAAAAAAGATTCTAAACTACCTTTTATGCAGATTGGCTGCTTCCCTGACCATTCTCCATCATCTTGGCAGGTCCTCTGTTCATTCCCACTAAGAACATATGAGTTGTTACAAAAGAAAGCAATGACTGTGCCAATTTTTGCATAGCGTCCATTCAAAAGCCCAGTGTCTTCTACTACTCTTCTGTAGCCATTGAGTGGGCCACCAGGATCTGAGCAGTTTTTTTCATCTAGAACTAACAATAGGGGAAAAAAATAGTAACCATTTTATCAAGTTCACAGCATTATTTTCACCCATCAGACTGCTTGGCATTTCATTCAGATGTTACTACACAATCTACACTTTATTAAAGATACCTTTTCAAGACTCATCTGGGATATCTTTCTTCAAAAAGCTCAAAAATTAAAGAAGAAATTATAATATACAGATGTCTTTATAATACACACTTTACTCTTCACTGAAAGTGTAAGATTCTCAAATTGTTAAAAAGACCTTAAAACAGAGCGGACAATCCTGAAAAAGAACTTTGACTTTACATGATGTTAATGTCCCATTAACATTAACAGGGCTACTTCAAGAGCGTAAAAGGATGCACTGGAACTATTTGCAGAAAACAGGCCCTTGGTGTTCTTTTCCCTTTTCTGTACTTTCAATACTTCACTGGACTTGGATAATAAAACTAGACTACTTAAATTTAGATTTTATGTTTGGTTGCATTTTGGTTTCTTAGCACTGAGAGAGACCTCAATAATCCAGGGAAATATGGGAATTGAAAGAGAACATATAGATAAATATATTTACTGATACTGATACAAAAATTTCACGTGGAAATCTTACTCATGCTAGGTTCTGCTTATAAAACCTTTTACTTCATCCGTCCCAATATTTTCTCCTTCTTTTTACTTGTTGTTGTGTTTTTTTCTGTCAATAAATTTTTGGCCTAAGCCTGGATGACAGTATTCCCTATGTGATGCTAATAAATGCTTTTCCCTATGTTTTTCACTCCTCTGTTCTTTCTAGGTAGCAGCTGGAAAGGTACTTTTTTTCCCTTTGGATTTCATCTCAGTTTTCTTATCAGACTGACAGTAACATGCAAGTCTGTTTAATTCCTCTGTCTGATGTCTCATTGCATGATAACCAGTGAACATCTAGTTTAGACAGCTAATGTTGATTATCCTCTGATTATGGAGGGCTGAGAAGACTGAGACATACCAACTGACCAGAAACGACCTCTTCATGTTACTGCTTCAGACTTGGCTGTGGGCTGAGCCTCAATTCACAAAAGCACCAATACATAACAAAGCACTCAAACATTTATTTAAAACCCTGTGAAGTCAGCACAGTAACAGTGCATAGGTATGGCCCTGTCCTGTTCACATATCCTCATGTCACCAGGCAGAGCCCAGCTCAACAACACATGTAAGCACATAGCTAAGCGTAACAGTACAAGTTCAATGAAGAACATATGCTCTTGTCATTGAGTATATAATTCAAGATAAGCATATATTTCAGTGCTTTCTTTAACAACACTGGATGTTAGCATATACTAAAGGTTATATATGTACTTAAATACTTTTCCACATGAGTCATATTCACTAAACAAAGAGGACATCTGAACTTCCTCTCAACCAGGAGAAGGGAGAAGCAGAGCCCTGTCTCCTTTTAATTTGGCTCAATTTTTCTTCTCTGTGTCTCACAGGCTCTCTCACTTGTGAACCACAAGTGACTGTTAACTTGACAGCAGCTAAAGACTACAGGGAATGACCCGCAGTATAATGCTTTATTTGCAAGTTGCTTTCTACACTGATCTACATCTGATGAACGGAGTCATCCAGTAAGTCAATGAAGGCTGCCTCTTATTTCATCCTATGCCTATCAGTAACTTGAACAGTAATTCTCTTCTTCCCTAAGCTCAGGGTTATTTTTGATGGATTAAAAACAAAGAGAAAACATCTGGGAAGAAGAGACCCAAATTACACCACCTAGCACTTCAGTGACAGCCAAGTCGAGAGACAAGTCCTTCAATAGATCTTTAGCCAGGGACATCATGCAGCAGACACTTTAGCACAATCCTGGTATTACATTTACTGCAACTGGAGACATTCTCTTTAGATATAAAAATGCCTATTGCTTGCTCTTTCAGATGAACTTACATACAGTTGTTTCACAACACTGCCTTCAAATTTACATTGTTTGCCACACAACATTTGTAATAGCACTTTTCCAATTGATACAAATTATTCTGGAATATGAAAATAAAATTGTGCAATACAAAACAACTAAAGAAAAATTAAGTCTGTTTGGATGAGAAGAAGGGTCTTGGAATTTCACAGCTGAATCAATGTGAATGGTAGGCATGTCACCTTGCACAGCCAGAATGAATGGAAATTTCTCTTCTATCAGTTTTTCTCTAGGATGGGAATTCTGTTGAAATAAGAGTCTAGTTTTCATGCAGTAAGCCCCTAATCACCTCCATAGAGTGCACCAGACTTCTGCAGAGAAAATATCAGGTATATAGTAATGGAAGTAGCTATTCATTGTTGCACAATATGTCCCTCATTTTGGTTTCAGTCCTAGACATTTTCAGTCTGTGTGTAAGAAGGATGTATGCCTAAAGTCTTTGAGGAAATTATTTTTCAGTCATTTGACATTTCAGTCAGACCTTTATTTAAGCAAGTCTTGCAGGCTTGGGCTCCAGCAGAGTAAAATAACAATCCCTACTGCTTCTTAAAGACAGGAAGACAAAAGAACATCATGTTAAGCCATGGATCTACCAAATTTCAAATGAGACTTGGATATTCTAGTTTCATGTGAATACATTGGCCGAAATTTTTGATAAGAATCAAAACTTAAAGTGACCTTACCACATTCAGGATGATGTGTTGACCAAATCCCATCAAGCTGACAGTAGGCAATACGGCTGCCTTTTAAGCTGTAACCTGCGTTGCACTTGAAGTAAACCTGGGCCCCGTATTTAAAGTCATCTCCTTCCACAATACCATGAGCAGGAGCACCTGGAGTCCTACACATCACCACTGACAGTTCAGATATTTCAAAAAAATCCACTTTATTACAAAAACAGGACTGTGTTAGGATGATTCTTTATTTAGAACATTGAAAAACCAATTAAAATGGGCACAGGAGTCAAAATTACATGACAGGTATATGCCTATTTTTAGAAAGTTCTACACACACTTACATATAAGCCACTTCTCAAAACATATCTGGATCCATTCAGTTTAATGGGATTACTCAGAAGTGTGAAGTGATCATGTGCATAAGTGTTTGTGTCATTAGGGCTCATTTGCTCAAAATACTAGTACTTGAAGGACTTTCCATCTTAAGAGGGGTTTTGAATGAACTACCATGCTTGGTCAAGAAAAAATTAGATCCTTAAAAGCCTTATATTGTATTTTTTTAAAATTTTTCTTTCCATTTTTATATAGGTTTTCAGATAACCTCACTGAAATATTAAAACATCATTATTTGTGTAGATCAAATAATATCATAATGACATTAAAAAGGAACCTTGATATTTACCAAACTGTGATATTTACCCTTTCCACAGGGTTTGCTCTATTGTGAAAATACTTACAAACAATGGTTTATTTAACTACTACAAGTAGTAAACATTAGATTAAACATCGTAAGCAAAATTTCTCTGAGAGTATCAAACCAGCCATACTAAACCAGAACAAAGGTCCATCCAGCACAGAAACCTGTCTTCAACAGTGGTAATCATTAAATTTGATGGAAGGAATATGAAAACAGAGCAAGTCTATAGAATACTTTCCCAGCATATTCTGGCAACATTCAGCAATCTGGGCCTCAAGGACTACCTGAACTACAATGATATTTTTGGTATAACATACCCTGGTGACTTATTTCTTTTTAACACTAATTTGTCTGAGTATTTTCTAAACTCAACTACATACTCGGTGTTCACCATATCCTGTGGCAATGAGTTCTACAGACTAAGTGTTGTGTGAAAAATACACTGCCTTATTTGGTTTCTAGCCTGCCACCTGATAATTCCATTTGATGCTTTGCTTTCTCCATTATGAGAGACAGAGAACATCCATGCCCTATTCACCTTCTCCAACTCACTTTTTAAGACCAGTTTTCTGTCTGTAGAAATTACAACAATGTAGGAAACACAGGTTTTAGTATCTACACAGTTATCCATCTGTCTGTGTCTCTGACTTTGCCTGGCCATTCATTGTGGAAAACTGCATAGGAAAGGATTCAGTGCAAGATTTAGATATGCTTATGGGTTTTTTACTTGGGAGCTGTGGTACTAAGATAAATAGATGAATGCTAAAGAGATCACCTGTACTTTACGCTTTTAGTATTTAACTTTTTCTGTTTTGCCTCATAGCTAGCTGCTTACTAACTACAGGCAAATTTTGATCCTTACACTTCCAGAGAAAAAACTTTTCTAAGGCCTTAGCCCTGTAATCCTTACACAGAACACACATGAAGGCATCTATTTATATGGATTGTGAACCATCCAATTTTTCACATAAGGAAGAGATTCTTGAGAAGCAGTCCTGAAGCAGCAGCATTCACAAAAACAAGGCTCTGCAGAAATTCATCTCATTTTATGGATTACTACAAACATGAAACAATGAGTCGGTAGAATCATTTGTGCACTAGTAAGCACAAGCCTTGGAAAGAAAAACTGTCTAACATTTAAGCATTAGAGAAGGGCCCAGACTCACTGCTCCAAATCAAAACACATCCAGTTAGGGGACCTCAACATTTCCTCTTGGCTGCAAGTGTTCTGCATCAGTGTCATCTTTAGCAAAAGAATAATGACAAAAATTGAAGAAAATTAATTCCTAGCCCTTAACATTTCTCATGTGAAATACAGACACACATACATATACATGCATATATAGGTGCATATGTGTATACACAAGCACATACATAAATGAAAGGGAAATAATGGGAGCATAGACTTTCTATGTGTTTTAAATTCTCAGAACACTTTTCTTCCCAGTCATGATCTTTGTATTCCCAGTCACTCTCTCCATATCTTTCTCTGAACAGCAATTCATTTCACTATATTTCTCTCTTTCAATGTAAAGTCACACTCAGCTTGCCAAATGAGTAAAGATGATGATTAGAAACATCTGTGCACCACTCAGTTCTCCTTTTCATCATAAATATATGTTTTCTGTTTTTCCTGTGGTCCAGTTCAGCTCTGCAGAACAAATGTTTTGGTGCTTTTGTGTTCTATGTCCATCCTGGAAAAAATGTCACCAAGCTACACTTACTTTTTTTTCCACAAACTCTAAGTATCTCTTCTTGTTTGGTCTCCTAAGTGAATAAGATATTTAGATATTTCTAGTCCTTTTGATTTTCTGTGGTTGCCAGACTTTTTTTAGATTCTCTGTGCCAGTGTGAACCAGCTGGAACAACTCGGGTTTTTTATGATGTAAATTCAGTGTTTTGTGCACAGATTCATTTAGTATGGGAACTATGGCCTAGAGTAGAGGATATGGAGGCAGAAGGTAGTGAGATCTAACAATAGCTATAGAAGTGTGTCCATGGGTAAGTTGCTTCATCTGCTGTATCTAACAAATGAGAGCACTCTTTTCCTCACAGGGATGTTATAAGCATTAGCTCATACCCACTTGTTTCACAGAGTCACGTGGAGTTTCTCTGATGGCAAAACGGCTAAGTATTATTAATAGACATGTCCCTTTTATTCCCCATGCTTTTATCTACTGGTTGTCTCTTCTCTTGTAATGGCCTGTTCTTTAAAATTTGCCACTGGAGCACAGCCATTCATTTTATTTTTCCTTTGGATCATTTTGTAAGCTCATTCTTTCTCTCTACAAATTAAATGTAGTTTTGAATCTTGAGATGTTCCCTGTATCTCAGTACCACAGCTGAGCTCTCTGTTTTCAGCTATATTATCTACCCTGAAAGTCACATACAGTTACTCTAGTACCTGCCTCTACTGCTTTGGTTTGAGCTGTATAGCTTTCTTAACTCTTCAGTTTGACTTTAAACCCTTTTACCTAATATGTTTCAGGCAGCTCTTCTGCACCTTTTCATTTTACTTGTGAACACTTCAGGCAATGGAGTTTTGAACAGTTTTTGTGAAGGGAATCCTAGCCCCTGTGTGCTTCATCCAATTTCTTCTCTTTTTGTGGATAGCTTCCCATTAAGAGTGTGAATTTGACTGCTTCTTACATCTTTCATAATGTGCAGTATATTCCACTGAATTTTAGGACAGCCTACTTTATTTGAGATATTTTATTGAAGTCTTTCAACATTCTCTCTTGGTGTATGACTATATCCAACTCTCCAACAGACATTTCTCAGAAGTCAAAAAGAAACGAAAAGAACATTTTGTAAATGTCATTCATACCTAGCTCTGCCCTTATCTTCTGGGTACACACATTAGCCATAAAATCCAACCACCTGAACGGACCCAATTCTCTTCAGTTTCTAAGCTCTCTTAAGACATTTGATATGATTTCATATTCCCTTGCCTAGGCAGGATGGGCCTGATCCTGCCATCTACTGAGTATTTCTGAATATCAGTCCTCCTTCTTTCTGTGGTCCAGCTTTCACAGTCATGAGGTCACAGCCCTCGCCCACCCACGGCCATCCCCATTCCACCTTGTACCCACCCCCCGCTGTACCTCTGCCTGGTCTAGCCTGACTGCTACAGCAGAGACAGGGCTATGAGCCATTTGCACAGAACTTCCTTGGGAAAGCAGGTGGTGGGCTGGCCAGGGGCCAAGCTCACCAAGCTCAAGCCCAAGCTCTGCGAGCTCAAGCCCAGACTCCATGGGCTTGAACCGTTCCTAGGCCACTAGCTAGAATGCTCTGCTCCACATGAAATAAATGATTCCTACTGCCCTGTGACTCTGGCTTCCTACCTTTAAGGTGTCTAAGGACAAGCGTCATTTGTGCTGTGTTTGGCTAATAGCATTACTTCCCCATAGCAAAATGAGAGAGGAAGGAGTAGGAAAATCTGTCTTGATAACCCATGGGAGGACTTTCTCATTGACACAGCAGTGGTTAAAGAAAGAACTGTCATCCATAGGTCTTATCCTACCTAAAGGCCTTTTCAACATTTCCCTAGTGTTAGTGCAATGCCCTCTGAATAGCAGTCACTGCCCAGCTTTTAATACCTTACCTTACCTTTTCTCTCAGTGCACTTTGCAAAGCAGACAAAGGAAGAAGCAAAAGACAAAGGTAGAGAGCTTCAGGCAGAATTATCTATGAAATGTACCATGAAGTCAGCAATACTCACCTGAAACTAAGATTTGAGACAATCCTGCCAAAATGGAACTGAGTGTCAGGATCTCAGGTGCTAGGTCTCTGCACCTTCTTCTCCACAAAGAGAAGACCAAAGCCACCAGGAACCCAGAAAATGGACTAGGTGGCTGCAAAATTCTACTATGAGGTGGTAATGCACAGCCAAATATGAAAGACATTCACTCAAGGTCTGCCAAAAGAAGTCTGAGCAACCCAGAGACCCCATGAGGGTCAGGCTGATCCCATTTTTCATGCCATGGTGTCATCACATCTATAAAGATTCTGGTGAATTTATATCTAGAAAGCAATAGGAAAACTGGAGAGATTTCATGGAAAGGTGCAACTAATGTTAGGGAAATATAATCTTGAGAGTGACTAAGAGCTGAGAATGACCACCCAGGTCATATAAAAGCTAAAAACTACAATAATCTGAAAGCTAAAAGCAGAAAGGATACAGTAAAATATTTGAAGAAAGACGAAGAGGTATATTCAGGCAGGATAAAATGAAGAACAGGAGAATTCTTACTCAAGAAAAACTTAATAAAAGTCTCCTTGACAAATGTTTGAAAGGCATAATAGAATGTAAGTGGAAATTATATGAGTCTCATCATTTGAAAATTGAAACTCCAGCTAAAAAAAAACTGGAGCAGACTTTGGAGAGAACAGGGTGGCACTAGCAAGCCCATTATGAGCCGAGAGATTTTTTTCGTTTTAATTTTTCTATATTTTGCTACACAATGTTGCTCCTGGGAAGTTAATCTATACAGGCATATAGGTAACCCTTGTCACTTAGGCAAGTTTTGGCCTGATACATCTCTGTACAGTTCATAAGAGAGTAGCGTAGGAAGGTATAAGACAAGGTGGCTACAACAGGCACCTCTGGCAGAAATGGACAATTGTGACAACCCAAGTTGTTAGAGAGAGAATGAAAAACACAGCTGCCTCAAGTGTCTATATAACAAACTCACAGATTTCTGATAAAACTTATTACCCTTCTTGCCTCTTACTTTGGTGTCTTGGAAAAAAGAAAACAACATTTCTGTCCCAGCTGAAACATTAAAATGGCTCCACATTTCACAGACAACTTTCCACAGTCTGAGAAAACTACACTAGAGAGCAGTAAGTTCCTGAATTTTTAAGTAAAATGTTATTATTATTAATTATTAATTATTATTAATAACAGTGCAAATTCCTCTTTTAAATTATATGTAAGAGACATTCCTCAGATCTGAATTATCTGCCAGTTAGAAATAGTTCTCATGCTCATTTTATCACCAGTGAGATAAATTAGATCATGTCCTGAGTTATATTTTTCGCTGTGCTTCAAGTCCTGCCTGATGGAAGTATCACTTGCTTTTGTCCCAGGGTACCTTCATTAAATGAACACCATTTTTCTGCTGCCTTCCTCTCACCCACTTCCTCATTAAATAATATATATCACCCCTCACACATATCATACATTATCTCTAAATTCTGTACAACCTTTCAATAATACATTGCATGCCTGAAATAAATCTCAGTTCTCATTGCTGGTACTAATAAAAGGTTTACATTTCCATTTTTCTCCTGCCTGAAATATTAGGTGCAAGAGATCGTAATTGTATAGCTTTGTTCTTAATTTGCTTACAGGATTTTTTAATACTGCTACTGCTAAAGAAATTTATCTTGTTGCATATTCCCAAGTCAGAGTTTGGCTTTCAGGCTGACCTGTGCTAATGTATATAGCACATTTTGACTCTCTAGTAGTGGCTCTGGAGAACATTTTTCTAGGTACTTGTCATATTGTTTTTGCATAAGGTGTGCTGGCATGCTCAGCGGAGGCCAAACACTGAAAATGGCAACAGAAACTGCACTTGGTAACAAGTAAGGGAGTAGAGCAGCTTCTGTTGTTATGAATCCTAGCATATGTCTTCTGCAGCAAGAGAGAGTGCTATGGACTTGCTTTGGGACCCTGGGTGCCACCATCCTAGCCAATCCAGTCTAATGCCTATCAGAGAAAGCCTGATAGAGACTGAAACTGAAGAAATAACTATTAAGACAACTATTTTTTATAAAATATTTTTATTCTTAAAATAATAATTAAAAAATCAAATAATTAAATAATTAATTAATTCATTGCCAGATAAATAATTAAATAAATAATTAAATAATGAAATCATTAAAATATTTTATTCTTTTATTTTATATATATTATTATTTTTCTTTTTAGAAAATAAATATTAATTAAATAATTATCCTCAGAAAGAGGACATTTTGTCAGAAGAAAGCCTAAATGACATTCTCTCATGACCCAGCATGCTGCTAAAAGCCACAGCAGCCCCTGAGCCAGAGAAATGCTGTGCAGGGAACCTCAGCATCAGGATTTTGGATCCTGAGCTTTGGGAGTTCCTGGCTGAATGGCAGTGGCTGGCAACTGCTGTAGAGGCAGAGAACCTGGAAGCCCCAGGAATCACAGCTCCAAGATGCTGTTCCTGGAGAGAGAATAACATGCAGAGTATGTGGAAGTAGGGGTTTTTTCTCTCTGATTAAGAAGATAATAACTTTTAAAAAATCCATCAGAAAATACAAATTTCTTTGCAAATTTACTGCTGTGAGACCATTCTAGCAGAAAACTCCCAGCCAGCTCTACCTACATGCACTTCATGCAGCTCACTGATATTTGCAGTCGCTGCCTATGGCCTAGCCTGCTAAAGTCAAAGTCAATAAGTGGGAAATCCCATCAGGTTTGACTTTTGGCCTGCAAGTCTCTGATTTGATCAAATTCTTTTTCTTGGTTTAACTTTTGTTTCGAGGGCAAGTCTGATTACATGACTACCTAAGTATCATTATATAACAGTTCTTAAAGCTTATAATCTCTGTATTTCCAAAGTTTTTGATAAAGTTAATGTCTGTCTGCATTTTACTGCTGGGGAAACTATAGCACAGAGATATCAAGTAATTTACCCGAACGCAAACAGTGAGCGAGTGGCAGAGCTAGCAACAGTCCTGTCATCTCCCGATATTCTTACTACGTTTGCATTTAAACTGACCCAACTTTGTGCAGAAATCAGCATTAAATAATTATACCATTACATAATCCGTGCATTATTCTCAGCTGCAGTGTTTTGTACAAAGGTGATGGAGCTATATGGGAGCAGATGGTTCAGTGTGCCTGAATGCAAAGCACAGGAGTTAAGGAAGGAGCCATCCATGAACAGCTTAGCAGTTACTGCTGGGTATTGTGATGCCCTTTGCAAAGTCCCGCGAAGTAAAGAGCTTTTCCGAATTCAGACTTGCAGAATTTGTTGTCTTCACTCATAACAGAACTTATTTCCTAATCTTGGCCCCTGTCAGTCCATTGAAATCTCTGATGCTGTTTATTCCTACACTTATCCCTTCTCTCCCCAGCATGCATCCACAAGGTGAGGACACCCCAGGTTCTCACAGGGTTTGCTGACAGTAAAGAACTGACATGGGAGAGGACTCAGATGGCTTTCATTGAGACATCATACCTCTGCAGCTTGACATAGCAGCCCAGAAACAGTTAATGCCTAACACATAAGCCCACGGAGACTTACTTTAGCCAAAAGCATAAAGACACTGGCTATCAAAATGTTTTTGGAATGGCTGTGTCCTCAAGGAGGGAATGAGGTGAAGGATTTCTGGGGGTCGTGGCTCAGAGTGCTCAGGAGAACCGCTTTTTTATTCCTTCTCATAAGCAGCGAGCAGGGCTTTCAGGCAAGCATATGACTTTGGCAATAGGTTTGATGAAATAGCATGCCAGCATCAGGAGGCATCAGGAGGCTCTGCACTTTCCTCTGTGCAGGCTGCCAGACCTTGATGGATCACATCACACACACTATGAGGCAGGAGCCCTGACTCCAGACTGACTTACACTTTAGGAGTCCCAGTGTTCTTGTCTGGCTCCTGTCTGCCATCAGAGTTCTCTACATGCTGGGATCATGGGCACATTGTAAATCTGCTCACAGAAACCAATCTGCTGGATTCATGAGGTCCTGCAGCCCTCATAGAGCAAGCTGTGTAAGTTGCAGTGGGAATGTTCTCTCTGTGACACTGCTGACACTCTCCCTGAGCCAGCAATCATTTTAGCACAGGCTTTGTTCCTATAAGGAGCTCAATTCACAGTGATGGTACTTACACTAGGAAAGAGCCTGGCATCTTTTGGTGCTGCTCTCAAGATCAACTCTCAGCTCAAGCTCTCCTGAATAAATGATAGCAAACACTGAAGGATCCACCATAAGGACATTAACCTTATTGTCACTACCTCCCTGAACCTCCCCCCTCTCCTACGCTGGAGAGCGCTGCTGACTAGGAAGCCACACACTGACAAGCACCCCAGCTGTTCTCCTCCAGACCCTGGCAAGAGCTGGATGTGAATGAGAGCAGGAGAGGCTTGATGGCATTAGCCTTGCTATGTGATCACCATTTTTCCCCACAGCAGGAACAGACTGCCGGGAGATAAACTGTTTTGGAGGGCAGGTGGTCTTAGTCAGGACTCTCTGAAGGAAATGCTTTCTGGGGATGGTGTGTGTTTACACAGGTCATGTCTGAGGAGGCTGGTGAAGTCTGGCATGATTGCTTGTCTTCCTTGTTGCCCCTCAGAACTTTTACTTTTTGGAGCTGGCAGGGTTTGCATTTTAGGTGAAAAAAGAGTGTGGTTGCAACTTTTACAAAGAAATTAGAAGGGTGTGAACAAGGAAAGCTAAGAGTGTTAAGGTTTGGGTTGAAAATAATTTTTTTTAAAGGAAGACTCTCAGAGAACAAATACATGCAAACACTGCAGCAGATCCCGTACAGGAAAGGGCAAGGAAACCACTGTGATAAAAAGGTATTCACAGTGATGACAGTGTTTTCTGGAATAAGGAGTTTCCTGGACCTTGAAGAACAAGGATGCTCTGAACTGCTCTGCTTCATCATGCCTGTCACCACACACTCAGCAACAAGTGGGTGAGGTCTCAGAGGTACCTCCAACCTCTATGTTATCACAGGCACTTTAGCTGGCCAGGCCAAGATACTAACAGCCAGATCCACAAAGGTGCTCATGTCATGGTGATTTCAGTAGCTAAAAGAGCAAATAGGTGCCTAAATGTCACTTAGGAACTGGCCTTCAGTATCAAATACAAGTCCTGGAGGGGTAACAAGGATTATTCCCCAAAAGTGTCCCCCTGCATTGCAGTAGCTTCCATCCAGGTTGCCAGCAAGGGAGGATTTTTGGACAAACTATCTCTGCCCTCACTCATGTTTCAAAAGAGAGGAAACTCTCCACTCTCCTTTGAACTTCTTGTGATGTCCCCAGGACACATTATCCCAGCTCCATGCCCAACTCCAGCCACGGCTCATGCAGAAATGCTGGACAGACAATTGATCACAAAGATTTTTGATCTTAATTTAGCCCCCATGAAAGAGTCCTGGAAGTTCAAATCTCCTCTCATTGCTGCATTTTGCCAGTCCTCACATTAATCCCGGAAATGTCTAAGGAAATCATAACAAGAGCAGCTGATCAGCCAACCCTAAGTATCAGAGATAGTAGATTTCTAGTCCTGCTCTCTGGGCCTCTTGGCTTTTGCAGTGATTCCACCAGCTAGGAATAATTACACAAAACTATGATGTAATCCCTACTGAAATCCAAATCTTTTCATTCCCTTCCAGCCAATTGGAACTCACCCCTGATGTTTTCCAGCTCTCCACTTCTGTGAATGAGACCGTATCCATGTGAAAATATGCTTGGATCACCCACTGTGATTTATTCATCTGTACACAATTTGGAGGTTGTTGCTTACAATTAGCCATTTGATCTTTATCAGCATTGTTCTTAGCCCTTAGAAAGCTGTGTCTCTGGACACAACCTTTCCGGTACTTGGATGGCCTATTTAATTATACAACTGGACCTGTTTGTGCATGGGATACTGGAGTGACTGAAAACCTAACAATCCTCAATATTCACTTTCTCTATCAATGGCAAGAAGTAATATTTAGAGTAAGTAAGTTCCCCAGTGTGTCCCTTGGAAAACACCACAATATCACAATGCAGAGGAGAGCACTATCTGCTTGCAGGAAGATTGTAGGGCAACAGAGAAGCTGATATGCTCATTATTATATGAAATTACAAAGAAGAGTAAATCATCTTGAGGTGTTTCATTTTGGAGATGTCAGCTTTCCAGCTAAAGAGGGACAAGACCAGGCCATGCTGGATGAGAAAGAGACTCTAAGAAATGCATATTGCTTTGAAACAATGTTTGTAAACATGCATTAACTGTAACAGGAAAACACCATTTAATGATATAGATTGACCCTAGCATAGCTGTTAGAATAGTTTATTCAGCCTTTTGCAGGGATCTGAGCTGGATTTCAGACAGAAAGGAATATCTGGCATTGCCTGTTTAAGAAAAAAAGATGGAAATTACCAAGCATTGAGAGGAGAGTGTAGGGAAAAAGAAAATGAAGGGAATGAAAAAGCAGGAGAGTACTAAGGTAGTAGTAGGGCAATTTGGTTATCTATGAAATGCAGTTCCTGAGCTCTTGAAGAAACCAAAGAGAAGTATAGAAGCTGCAAGAAAGAGCACTCTTACTGCCTGGGGCTATTCTGCCTTGGCAGTGTTTTGTATCAGCTGTAAACAGTGTGCAAGACAGTGAAATCATGCCCACAAGCACAAAAAAGGGAAGCTACAAAGGTAGCTTGCCTCAGAGATGCTTGACTGTAAAATCCTCAAGGAGGAACAAAGCCTTTGAATGAACTTTCAGGGAAAAAGAACAAAACTGTTAGCATTTAAGCATGCTGGTTATTCCATCAAAGTTTCAAAGTAGTTTTAAGGTTACCCCAAAGCACTGCAAGAACGTGCAGTCTGTTCTTGCACCCCGAAAGCTATGAACAGTGTATCAGTCTTCAGAGAGGACAAGAAGTGGTCAGAGGCAGAGACCCCAAATCTATAATCTACTCCAGGCCCTTCTCTCATTTCTTCTAGCTCCAAAGAAACCAAAAGATAGACTTTCTCCCCCTCAGCTAGGAGGTAGAAAATATCTCCATCAGCAACTTGTAACTGTATACCAGCCCCATGTCATCTGTGACCTTTGCAAAAGTTGAGGGTGAGCCTAAAGTGTGCCACTGATGCAGACAAGTTTTTTTGGCCTGCATGCAGTTATTCTGTGCTAAGAGATGATTTATGCCATACATTAGAGCAGACCTGTCAGGAAGACTTAATATCCTAAGAGATTCAGTGATAAAACGACAGGGAAAAGTATCTTTGTCCCATCCAGCATGGCAAGAATACCTGGAATGTAGCTTGGTCCAACCTGTCCTCCTGCAACACTGATTCATCCTTCCACATGGCAAGTCATACCAGGGAGAATCCTGTGGATGGTTTTATCTCTAAGGCATGTTAGCAGACTGAGGAAAAAGCTCAGGATTGTTTCGGGGTGGGGCAAGTGGAGATTCCCTATGAATCCATGAAATATGGTTTAGAAAACACCTCTCTCGCTAATGGCAGGCCTATCCTTGGGTGGATTATGTTAACAAAGAGACAATTTCTGATTTATTTAGATGATAGCAATGCCTGGGGCTATGATCTGGGCAGAATACCATGTTTTTTTACCAGACATGTTTCACTTTCTGAAAAAAATAAAAAAACTGGCTAGTTAATTGACACTGAGAAAATAACAAAGGGACAAGAGGAGTCATCAATACAGCAGATGTTCTGTCTCTTTAAGCCTTCCCGTCAGCTACACTGGAGTTTCAAAACACTATAAAAATATTATGAGATCAAACACTGCTAAATGGTATGAGCAACTTCCTCCCAGAGACTGCATGACTTGCCCAATACAACAGTCGTATTGACAGAGCTGAAGGAAAGAGCAGTCCTAGGGACCAGTTTTCTGCAGGATGATTCACAAGTGGCAGCTGTTTACTGATTGCTTCAGATGTTTGTAGTAATTTTCATCCTCAGCCATTAACCTCATTATTCTCTTAGGTGTTTCTGTCCTCCTATGGGACATCTTGGCTGTTCGTGTAACAGGAGCCAAACAGCTTTAATTTATCGCTCAGTTAGTTAAGACAAACCAAAATTGATGTTAGGTTACCTTAAAGCACCAGACATAATGTTTGGTGGTTTAGCAGTTGCTGTGTGAACTCTTCCAGCATCCTTCTAACCAAGGGAGAAACCTCCAGGTTACTGAAGTGAAAAATGGGCGCAGAATTCTCTACCTCCATCTCAAGACAAGCCCTTCAAAATCACACACTAGGCAATAACCAATACAGATTTTTCCTTATGAACACGAGTCTCCTGGAAAGTACTACACTATGGCGCAGTATGGGGCACCAAGGATAACATCCCAGCAAATGTCTAGCCAGCATCACAATGTTCTCTGATTAGAGCAGGAGAAAAAAAGAGAGCATTATCCCATCAGAAATGAACCATGAAGGTAACTTACTAAAAACCTCTCTGAGGACTGCAGTACTATTATCTTACCTGGCTTTGCAGAGACATGTGGGTCAATGAAGCTTTCTGTATGACTGCACTGGCCACGTCTTCACTGCAGGATTATCTCACCCTGTCTGAACTAACTGTCCTTCTGAGAAGTCTTGCCCATAAAAAGCAGTTTAACCAAGTAATAGCGTTCAAGGCACAAGTAGCGATACTACGTTGCCTCTCAGAGGGGGTCCCAGGAAGGTTCTGGAGAATAAGCCTCCTCTGAGAGCACCCTGCCTGTGTTCACGCTACAGGGTTGCTGTATGACAGGCTGATTTAAGCTTTAGCCTGTAACCCCTAACGGGTCTGCAAAACCTGAGAACTGCCACATTCCAGTTGAATGTTTTTGCTAGTGTGTGAGTTTGAAGGCAGGTGAACCCTTGGATCGTGATAGTGAAAAAAGGCCACTAGCCTTTACTCCTTAGCAGCTCCAGGTATATATGTGCTTTGGCAGCAGCAGGAGTTGGGTTCTTGTTTCCCACCCTATACACGCAAGCCTATAGGGAGGACGGTAGAAATGTGATGGAGAAAGAATGGCTTTAATCTCATCTATTTGACATAGCCACCAAAAAGCCACCTTGATACAAGTGGGGAAGAACTCTGTCCTTTTAAAAAGCTGTAATAAGCTATTTTCCACTGGAGAAAAATAAGCAAAACCCAATAAACAACAACAAAAAAGCAATGGTAGGGCTAGAAGTAGGGAAATTAAGAGTCACATTTCTTTCTGGAACAATTTCCCTAACTGGAATAGGACTGATTTCCAGGCCAGAGTGGCAAGAAAGGACTCAGGGGCATTTGGTTATACCTGAAGTTCTCCACTGTAATCATGCAGCATAGGCATGGTCTAACAGTGGGCTGCAGATGGCACAATATACACCAGTGATTATAGACAGTGATTATGGCACTCCTTGAAATCTATTACTAAGAATCTTTCTAACAAAATTTTTAAAAACTCCAAGTGTTCCCTTAGAAGACTCTGCATTACATGTCCATGGTCAAGTACGAAAACTAGGTTTAATGTCCAGAATCTTTCCCCAGTGCCTCATCCTAGACTCTCCTGGGATTAAAACTCTGTCCAGCCTATGTCAAGCACTGACAGCTGGACTCATTTCTCCCATAGCAGAACAAGACAGTGGCGGGGGGAGTGTTAATGCTTTCTCCCTATTTTAAATATCAGTCAGTCAGTCCATTAAGGGTGAGGGCATCCCTAAGAACCAGCCCAAGTCACAGTTGTATGGGGCCAAGAAGGATGGAAGAGGATTATATCAGCACTGGTGAAGGGCCTGAAAACTATATTGAGAGGCCTGTTGGAACATAGTGAGGTCAGCCCTAGCAACATCAAAGGCTACAGCAAAGAGTTAGTTTATACAGCTTAGTCAGTTGGATTAGACTTTTCATTAGGATGCAGAACAAACCTCTTCTTCTTGGCAGACAGGAGCGAGAAACAGAATAAAAATGGAAATCGGATCTGAGCCCTGAATGTCCCATTCAGCTGGTTCCTCTTATTTGCGTAGGAATTCTAGTTTGCTTGGCTTTGTTTGAAATAAAGGTAACAGGAAATTTCAGGGCAGGATGAGGTCAAGGTCTCTTGCTTTGGGGCCAGCAAGCCCTGGGAGGACTCTTGAGTCAGAACACCCTGTCCTAGGAGGAGGACAAGCAGGGGGGAAAGCATTTGCTATGGGGTACCAGCAGTACCTTCACTCTACAGCTGCATATTCAGCAGGCAAACTCGACACTGAGACTTTGAAAAAGACCTTTCCTAGTTTGAGTTGAACTACTAGTTGTCACACTGTACACAGTCATTGACAGTCTGATACCTGAGTGGATGCTTTTCAGCATGCAGAGCACCAGGATGAGGCTACTAGTCAGCTTGTTACTTTTTCCCTAACATGCATCTTTTGAGGAAGTTGGTGCTCTGTTTCAGGGTATTGCAGGCTAAGGGAACATGATGATCTAGTTTTGTTTTTTTTTTTTTAATGCCTCTGATTGCAGGATTATTTGCATTAAAATCCACAGAGGTCAGACAGAAAAGCCTGAGTTTGATCTCAATCATGTCAGCATGGCTAAGGGGTCACTTGGAGGGGTATGCAGGTACACTGCAAATTCCGTTTAAGATCAGGAAGAAGCCCAAGTATTTAAAATAGGAATTAGTTTTCTCTACTTATTATTATCATCACAACAATGCACGCTTATGGGTAACAAGGTGTTTGTTGCTGGTCCCTAGAACTTGTCTTTATTGTGTTTCAGGGCAGAAAAAAGAAGGAAAGATCTCACTTTGTTGTTTAGCACTTCTTTTATAATTTTGTATAGATCCTTTTTTTTTAAACAGTTCCTGGAGTGAAATCAGACATATTTAGATAAAATATTTATTGCCCTGAAACAAGATTGATTGAAATATTAAGATCTGTTAGAAAGATACATGCCTGCATTTCACTTCATGTTGTTGAAGCCTTTAAATCTCTATACTAGCTCCTCAAATTGTAAACATAAAGACAATTTCCTGGCTGTCATAGTAGAAGAGAAAAGAGACTGCTAGTTATAAGCAACCTGTTCCTTTAATTATTTTATTAACATTGCAAATTGTAACTGACAGCACAATTTCCAGCCCCAGGAAAGCAGGTTGATCGTCCTGTTAAATAGATGGAATTTAGTTTAACAGATGAAAAAATAAGTTCCTTGTGGTTTATCATTTCTGTAATTCCAATAGTGATTCCCACATCTTTAAAACTAAAACTTGGTAACAGACAGTAAGACGTAGCTCTATTGGGATGGTGAGGAACTTAGAAGATTTCTGATTCTATCATGAAATGTCCATTGCTGAATTTGTTTAATTTGTCCTTAAATTATTCCTCAATAAAATAATCTCACAGTCTCCCTTCCTCTGAAGTATGTATGTCCCTTGGATTTCTTTAAAACCCTTCTATCTCTCTGGGTACCTTCTGCTGCACCATCACAAAGCTTCTACATGCACTTAACATTAAGGGGCTCTAATTTTCTTCTCTGATACCTATTTTTCATCAACATAAATCCATTGACTTTCATGGGATTGCATCTGACTTGCTCCAAGAAAACCAGACTGAAAGAATCAGGCTCACAGTGTCCAAAGTTATATTCAATATTCCAAAAGTGACCATTTTATGATTGTTTTCTGTGAAAGTAAATTTATTTCTCTTGGCTCCACTTGACAAGACAGCACTGTTGCTGCAGACCTAACAGACAGAAAGATCCTGAGCACGACACAATCTCCTCTTAGCATTTAAACTGCAATGCTGTTCAGGAAACTAAATGACTAATTTTTAAAGAATTACAGCCACAGATATTTTTTCCAGTTCTTCCTTTCACTCTTAAAAAACAAATCGAACCTTAATTTTCTGCCTTTTTCCCCCACTGGAAAATACTTAGGATATGCTTTGGCAAAACTGAAGGAAATATCTTAAGAAAAAACTTCCTTGAAGCCAGCGAGAACAGAGATTTGCCATGATGTTTTCCCACTGAGAGGTTTGCTATTCACCTACAAGAAAAAAAGTCAATCTTTAGCTATGGAAGGCAGCAATATAGGTGCTGGAAAAAGTATTTCCTAGCATAAGCAAAAGGCAAGCATACAGCCTCAAACGTCATAAAGTAATAGTATTTTATCCACCTAAACGAGTCTTTCACAAACTACAGGATTCCTGTTAAGTTAAAAATTTCACTGTATATATTTTTAAGTGTCTCCTCCCTTTCATTCTTCTACTACCTATATTCTTCATTGTTTAAAATAAAACAGAAATCTCAGTTTTTCTACTGCCTCCTCTGTTGTTTGCTCTGTGTGTTGTTGTATGGGTGAAGTTTCTACACTGGAATTACAAAAGAAAACTAGTGAGAAAACTCACTAAAAGAATGTGAGCTTCATTTCTTGCCTTGACTGTAGTGTAGATCCTGCCAAAATTAGAGTTGAGGTTTGCTGGAAATTTAATTGATATGAAATTTAAGTTGGTTTTGAACCAGACAGAAATCTTTTCTTTTTTTTTAACTCTCTCCTTAAGACAGGAACGGAACTAATCTCACTGAGCAGTTGCAAAGAGCTCAGGAGTTTCCAGTCCCTAAATGACCTGCTAAACAATTACTCACAGGAAAGAGGCTGTTACCAGAAGAGCCAGCCACATTAGCCCGGAGGGCAGTTTTCAGCAGCCCCTTCCCTACAGTAAACTTGCCGGGAATCTGTGCAATCTGGAAGAATGTGGCATGCTGTTCAGAACCAAAACTTTTTCAGGCTTATAGAAAACATAGAACTACCTCTCCTCTGGTCTTCTGGGAGAAAAGTCAAATCTTATGAGTTACTTCTGGATCTGTAGAAATTGAAAGGTCTTTTATCTCAAAATGATCCATGCAAGGAGGTACTATGTCACTCTGATTTAACTCCCCTGATGAAGTAAAAGCAATTCCAGGAAAGAAGTACACTCCTGACAAAGGCATGTATGGGGACAAGATTTTGAAGTAGTGAGGTTTGGTGTATAATGTCTGCTCTGACATAGAATTGAAAGCTCTGGAAGCAGGCAAGGCACTGTATGCCTTACAGCCAGAGTAATGCCACAGCAGGGCACAGTAAGCCATGCTTTCTGTCTCGGGCCAAATATGATCCCAAGTAGATTTCATTAGTATCAGGGAAATCCTCCAGGGTCAGCTGGAGCTCTAGCTCAGTTTTAAATATTTCACAATGCTCCTTTCAGGTAGTAAAGATGATATAGCCTTTATCATAGCATATATTGCACAATTCTTACTCCTTCTTGCTCTTTCAAGCCCTGTTAGATGAAAACATTTGCACAAGCATGAAGAATTAAATCATTAGAACAGACAATTGATTTGAACTCATTTGAAGCCACTTATTTTACAATCCACTTGGCAGGACACAACCAGGTGTATGACTACACATACAGTCAGGACCACCAGCACAGATACGGACAGAATCTACCCTTTTTCATTTGTTTTCATCCCAAGTCTCTGTCATTCATGGTGCCAGAATTTTACCTTTCAGGTGGCTGTGAGGGAAGACAAACTTCCTAGAGCTGACTTTGGCTAGAGCATCAAGCACAGGGCTCAGCTAGGGTATGTGCTTTTAAAAGAGAACAGATGATACACACAAAGGAAAATAGGAGGCAGATATATCTCTGTCTGATAAGCCAGGTCCATTACAAGATTTCTTGTATTCTCCATTCTGTTTTACCTTTTTACACATAGATATAATACTCCAGAACTATTCAGTGGATATCTTGATAAACTGCAAGAAGCATGTCTTAAAAATGCCTTAAGAAGCTCAGTGCGTTCTCTGGCACTGTGACTGACCTAACTTACATATCAATGACACTCCTAACAATTAATGGCCTGCGTCAGTGGCAACCCTGCAGGCTGGTCATACACACAGTGCCTGTACTCACAGTTTTCACAGCGGTTCCCTGTATAGCCAGCCAGACAAGCACATTTGTAGGTACCACTTTTGTCTAGAACACACGTTCCATCGTGAAGACATGGAGATGAAGAGCAAGCTATAAAAGAAAAGCAAGAACATTCATGGTCTCTCATAGGATTTGGGTCCTCTCTTATTTTTCCTCATGATGGTTGTGTCTTGGGGTAAATGACATACTCTGGTTAAAACTTAGGAAGACAGAGTAAAGGGCCTAATGCATGTCAAAAAGCCTTGTGGTCGTCTTTCTTACTGGAGAGGGGATCTTACAGGGATGGGCAGTCCTTTTCCCAGCATTCATCACTTACCCTTACCATTTTACTTTAACTGTAGTCAAATGGTGAGAAAGGTTTGTGGAAGAAGAATAATTTACAGCAAGCTCCAACAGTGTTTAGAGCTTAGCCTGAATTTAAAAAGTTTAGTATCAACCTACGTTTCTCCTGCCATTCATCCCAGAGTTTAGCAATAAGTTCTGGGATCAATGGTTCTGGCAGATTTTTTGGGTCTTAGATCTTGTCATCCCAGACTTTGGGACGTGCTTTGCCCCTGAGCAGCACTTCTTTGGTGTTGTGTTCAGAAAGCTCTGAATGGTCATCATGACCCTAAGTCTGCTGGGGAAGATCTTGCATACTGCAAATATAGCAGTGATACACATCAAACTGTATATATTAGCATAAATTAATATCAGAATGTGTAATTGCACCATTTAATATCAGCAAATTCCACCATGCAATAACACACAAACTTTTTTGTTGTGCCTGCTCTACAGGGAGATCAGTGAGTACAACATAATTTACTCTCAAAAATACAAAGAAATAATTTTCACTTAAATTAATTTCCAACCTGATTGTAGGTTTTAGCAGATAGAAAGTAGAGCCAAAATCTCAAGATTTAGATCCAGTTTAAGATTCAGGTAACTCCAATACCTGAGGAGTTCAGGATCTGATGCCCTGCTTCAAGTCCATCTTAACAAAACAAGACTCTGCAGCAAAGTTCATATCTGGATCCATACCAGAAGTTGAGTTCAGTTTCAGTTCACATTGACTACAAAACATATTTTGTGCCATCTTAAATAATTATCCAAGCATGCTTGAGAACTTACAGATTAAATTTTGAAACCTTAATTGCTAGAAAGGTCTGCATTCTAATTAATTTACATATCATCTTTGTCCTTCTACACTAAATGCACTGATTACTTCAGTTATAAGAGAAATATGAATCCTTGTACCAGCTGTTGAGTGTTGCAACCATGAGCAACCAGCCCTGGGGACCTATGGTGAGGTTGTGTACCTTCAAAGCATTCTCTCTGCTGCAGTCCAGAATGACAGACGTCAGAATCAGCAGTTTTCCTTGCAAAGACTTCATTTGAAGCATAATCTTTGAGTGTCTTATACTAAGATGGCAAAAGACAAGAAATACATAGATGCCACATATGGATTTCACTGGAGGTTTCATGTGGTGATGTAAGAGCAATTCATAAGTGGCTGGGCAATGAGTATCTTCCAGGTCTCATTGAAGACTAAGGTCTAACGAAGGACAGCAATTCATTCATTAAAAGGAATATATATGTGGCAATTGTATCCAACTAATGTAAAATATCACTGCGAAAGAGAAGGAGAAGAGCCTGTACTGATATTTTGTAGTCACTGGTTTGAAGCTAGTGAACTTTCAGCTTTGTCCTTGCCCCAGCTTTGTCTCATGATTCTGTAAAAGTAAGCACGTCAAGTGAATGAGGATAAGTGCCAGATATTGTCCTTGAAAATGCCTGATACTCAAGAGCACTAAATATTTTACTTTTTAAAGGAGTCCTGATTTCCTGGCTTCAGTCAAATAACATGGAACAGTACTACAAAAGGTTAAAGCCCCTACATTGTGTCAAAGATCCCTAGCTTAGGGGTACAGAACGTTAAATGTTACTGAAATTCAGTAACAGGCTTTCATCTAAGTAGACCCAGCATATGTCTAATACCTAAGAGACCATGATACCGCCCCATCTGGTCCCCCATCCTTCTCATTTGAAGACTTCTAGTCATTCATGCCAATTATTGGTTCCCATTTAACAGTTGGCATGGGATGGGACCTAACACCTGCTTCCAGACCAGGCAGCGCAGCAGGTTGTGTGGTTTCGTCCTTTAATAACTATACATGCAGTGACTTTTCCTAAAGGGGATTTAGGCTTTTGAAGCTTATTTTTTATCAATCAAATCCTTTCTGGCACTTGAACCAATGACCTCTGTGCAGTCAGTGCCACTGCTTCAGCAAGCTATGACTTGTGAGCCAGTACAGAGCTCAGAGGAAGGGAAGACAGAAAGGGAAGAAATTCAGTTCTGACTGCACAAAACACTTCCTCAGTCCTCTCCATTACACCACTAAGTGCTGGAGATGAGACATAAGATCACCTCCATGGCATGGGCCACATCCTGTAAACACAAGCACTGCTGCTGCTCTCACCTGCAGCACAGGAAATTGCTCTAGCAACCCCTATGCAATCTGTACCGGTGACCTCGGTTTTTCCACAGTGCTATGCACAGAAGGAAATTTCAGGGGAAGTACTTCAATTTGCAGTGTGCTGCCAGTGCTTTTGATCCTGTGCTGCCCCCGCTTTCAATTCTACACTGCCCCGTGCACACCACATTCTTCCCCTAAACTGTCCTGCTGGACAGGTTAACGCTTCACATAAAAAGACACTGTGAGTGTTTTAAAAGCCCTTCACTGCAGGTGCACATTAGGCCAGAACAGCCTCATAATAAAGTGCGGAGTAAGACCTCCTCACAAACTCTAGGAAGCCCTTTGCAACATGGTCTGTGTGGATTACCACACTCGCAGCCACCCAGCCTCAGAATAATTATCACTAAAAATGGGGCGGAAATAGTGATCAACAGTATTCGAATACCAACTGTTCCCTGCTGGGCAGAGAAAACAGAATCAGTTCATCTTGTACCATATGGAAAATGTTAGTAGTAAACTGCCTTGAGTGTAGGCAGCCCTTAATGCAACATAGCCCATACCACATTAATTTGTTCTATATCACCTCTCCTGCTGTAAGCCCAGGTGAACTATCAATAGCTAGCTGCTCCTGCTGTGTTACTAACAGGTACTTAAGGTAACATTTGAAGAACGGGGCAGGCTAAGAAATGGCATAGGCACTGCATCCAGTGGTATGCACATTTCAGATTTCTAGTTACACCCCTGATAGTTGTTAACAGCTGATCCACTGTATGTTTGTGTATTTATATAAGGTTTATATACACTAACTAAACTTCCTAGGCCAGATATACCCTGGATGACCTCATGAGATGTGGGTCGCCAGGGTGTGCAGAAGGCAAGTTATGGTGAGCCACAGATCCTGCAGGGCTTACCCATGTCAAAGCAGCACACTCTGATTAGCCTTCTGTGCCAGAAGTACTGTGGATAGATTTGACCAAAATACCTTGCATAGCTAAACAAGGAAGATCCAGGAAGAGTGTAGAGGCTGCTTCACATGCAATGGCAAAATGAGGAACCAGCTACACTTTCAATGTTATTTTATAGTCAGAAAGAAATGATGGAAAGCAGTGTGGTGGACACAAGTACTAACAAAACCACAGGAATTCTGGAGCCCTGCTTCTGTCATTCATAATAGTGACTTCATCACAGAATAGGAAATGCCTCGGTTTTTTTTTCTTAAAGAAAATAATCTGTCCTTTGTACACACTTTTTTTTAAAGCCCTGATGGTATGACCTCTTGCACACAGCATTGAGCAATTCTGCAATTGCAAATACATGTGCCACTTCCTCTATTTCCTTCTGTACTATTAGTTCTCAGATTCAAACAGAGAAGTCCCACAAAACAGCAGCATTGACAGAAAAAGTTGGCTGATGTGCTGTTCTTCACACAGGTATAAGGAATTCAGTCTTTGTTAGAAGACCCTCACATTCACATGCCATCTGGTGGCTTTTAAATCTTCCCTACGCTGATTTTGTTTAAGTTGCTGCTGGCAACACAGCATGAAAGTTTTTAATGATGCAAAACAGGGAGAGAGATTAGTGAAACTGAATTAATGAGCGGCATGTTCTTTTGGATTATTTTACCTGTAATTTCTTCAAAGACAGCATGAAATCCATCAAAGTTCTTGGATCCATCAGACTGGAAGAGGACATGAAGTGAAGACCCAGTGCTTCGGATAGGAGGTGGCCTCTCATTTCCACAGAATTTCTTAATTATTCGGCTGTCCAAATTGTCCCCATCACGGACCTCCACATAGTCATACTGGCACATGTAGTCAAACTCCAGGCTCAGCATGGAAAATCTTGGGCAACAAGGACACACAGTCAGACTGCATATGCTCACCTGTGCACCCTGACTCTGTTTTATTTGGATGTTTAACTGTGTTAGTGCTTTCCTCCCCCCCACCCCCCAAATGAATGAAAGTCCCTAATCACATGAAGTCTCCCACACTTCATCTCAATTTTTGCATCATGATCCTTGGACGCCACCTCAACTCTATGCAGTTGTTCCACGAGAATATTTAAGTGCCAGACCAGTGAAGACTAAATTGAAGTCAAACAGTCTGTTCACACGCATCAGGTCCCTAACCACGTTACAATGTTAGAACTTTCATCTAGGGTCAGATAATGTAGAGGGCATATTTCTATTGTGGCTATTCGCTAAAAAAATGTTCTATTCCCCCTAAATAAAGTTCTAAGTACTGAAAGCAACAGTATCAAACATGAAGGCTCAAAGACCAAAGCTCAAAAGCTATTTACATTGTGATGTTCAGAAGTCAGCAATTAGGGGTACAAGGAAAGCTCGGAGATGTAACAGAAACAGAAATAGGCAGAATAGGGAATCTGAAACATTACAACATGTTTTGCATTAGAAAGAAAAATGGTAGCAAATCCCCAATGTCTGGCACTTGCCCTTCTTTTGAGGGCAGAAATATGGGACAGGAGTTAGTGCAGAAGGGAAATATTTAAAGCCTTTTTCCACATTGTCTGTCTTTCCTAGCTTTGATCCAGCCACTGCGTAAGGCTCTCGTTCATTAACAGCAATGTTATATACTGCTGTTTGCATTCAGTGGGGCACAGACCCAAAGCATCCCACCAGAATATGAATGAGAAACAGACTGATAATCACCAAGTGCCTCTGGAGAATGAACAGACCAGGGGTTCTGGGCCCAGCCTTGGTACGGCAAATAAGAATGAGAAGAACTGGGCTTGGGAGAGGCCACACTACTAACTGTTCAGCAGAATATTTTATAAATTAAACTTTTTCTGTACTCAATCTTTCTGAGAACTCCTAATGCCACAGACGTGTATTTAGGATTAGGCTAAATCTCCCACACTGCCTATTCCAGTGTGGGCCTAGTGATTTGCAAAGACTGCATTTCACACCAATGAGGTGAGACAAACTTTGGATCTGCTGCTGGATCTCACAGTCTGAAGAAGCAAGAAAGTACTGGAGCCTATTTCCTGATCTTCTCTTGCTGGGACACTGGCCCCCATGTTAAGAAGAGCCCCATGTTATGTGAAACGACCTTTCTTTGACAACTCATCAGCTGATTTAAGAGTCACTCTTCACTCAGTCACCTTTGTTCAGGTCATACGGTTGGCTTTAGAGCATCAGGAGTACACTACATACTCAGAAATGAATGAGCAGTTGTAGAAAGCTACACCAGTGGAGCAGAGACCCTAATTTTTTAAATCATCTGGCAGAATGTAGAATAAGAAAAAAAATTACATCTGCTTTTAATACGCATTAGAAAGAGAATAATTCAACTTAGCTTTGCATGAAATGCATTAATTGAATTCTAGTTCTGACAGGTTTGCCACAGACATCCTCACAGACATTAGGTTATACACTACATCTTCAAAACATTCTTTCACTAGCGGATCATACCCCAGGGATCTACCCTTATGGAAGTTATAGAGCAATACAAACTAACCCACTCATCTTTGTCACACTTATCAGGCTGCAGTTTATCCTGACTCAATCCTAGAAATATTTGCTGGTTCTCTGAACTGGTACATTTCTGATTAAAATTAAGTATGTGTATGTACAGAAGGAAAGTTTCTGGGATGCCCACCATGTAATGGGACCCATATTATTTATAGATGTAAAGGTAAATTCTATCTAGCAGTGTGTTCCTAAACAAAGAATATCAAGAGATACAGAGCAAAGGCACAGAATCAGAGCCATATAGAGAATACTGTTTTTAATTGTTTGCTTTCTCTGCTTTAAAAATTGATGAAAACGGAGTGGTAGATGTGAAATGCATAGGGGGTTCTGATTTGCATTTTATTTGACTTAGCATAGAAGCAGATACACTGTATTGATGACATGGGATCCCATGATTAAAACTCAGAATTGCAAGGTCAGGAAACCTGCCAAAGCTTTTCAAAACCTCTTGGCTGTGTTGATGGGACCCTTTACAGACCATGAGGTCTATTGCTGTTTAAATCACAGGTACAGACAATGCAATGAACCTCAGTTCCCTCATCTGTGAAACTGTAACTATATCATAATTCTCTTGGATATTATGAAACTAGGCATGCTAATTTAGTGCTACAGGTCATCAGATACAAAATGGAATGCAAACTATTGTCTTGATTTCATCAGTGTCTGCAGTGTGAATATATTCACCAACCCCTCTAAGGAAAGCTTCTAGCCAAAGCAAAATATTCAAAACTGCATCTCTGCTGAGGCATTAAAGAAAATGATTGAAAGTTGTGAGCTACTTCTACTGTGGTATGACATGGCTCAGGCTGACCCAAAGAAAACCAAGGCTGGAAAAAAGCAGAGAAAACAAGCTACCACCACAACCTGGGCACCATTTATCAAAACAGCTCTGCTTAGCCAACCTCCAAAGAACTGTGTGGCACAGCTTGAAGCAAGGGAAGATTCATCTGTGCTCCTGAGAGTTTTACACTTCCTGCCCTATGTAAGCAGAGACAAAACACTTTGTTCCCCTTCTGTATCACACTGTCCCCATCCCTGCTCTTGCAAGCCATCAGAATGGCAGCAAACAGGATTTGTGCACAGAGAGAATGAGGAAAGGAGATTTGTTAGCAGTTGTGCTCATTCAGCACAATGCTAGCTGTGCATTAGAGCTCTAAGCAGAGGTAGCACTCAGAGCGTGTATCGGCGTGTTTTTACGAAAATGCAGTGAAGGCAACAATTCAGCATGGATGGCAGACTCAGGAGGAAGATTCTGGTGACCTGCTTAGTTGCACCTGCCCTTTTGTGTAGGAATGGCCTAAAGGAGAAATTTTATACTAAATGTATCAGTTTTCCACAGTATCTAACTGCTGAAGTACCTTAATGGCCAGCTTTGAGGTGGTCCACCTTGAAAACCTCAGTTAATTCAGAATACACTCCAGGGTTACCTTATGTGAGGTAGATATAGGTCCTCATGTTCTGTGTGTGCCCTGGAGCCTTCCTCCTATGCCTCCTGACTTGCAGGGTGGAAGAATTAAGTGTGGACGTTCAGGATAGTTCCTTATATTTCCCAAGAAGTGCTGTGTCATCTGCTGGGATCTTTAGGCATCCAGACATCAAGCTCAGCTCAGCCTGGGCACAGGGCTTTAGGTTTCTCCAATGCTACCCAGCTCAGATAAATGTAGTTGCTGACAACAGAAGATTGATAGCTCAAGCTTCCCTCTTGGAGACAAGTTGGAATGGAACATTATGTCACAACAAGGACATGCCTAGTATTGTGTTTGTTTGACTGTAGGAAGGCTGGACATGGGTAGAAAGAGAAAGGCACTCTCTACAGGATGCCCATGGTGTTAAAGTTTTGCATCTTCTGGTAACAGCAAAGGTAAACAGAGTGAACTGTACAGATCTCATGTGACACTAATATCTTCCTAGCATGCATGTGGGTGGCCCTCAGGGTCTAGAATGGAGGTCTGATTTCTCCAGAGAGTAAATACATCTGTTAGCTTACTTTACAGCACTCCCCTTTAAAATGGATGAGAATCTCCTTAGCGCAGCCACAGCAAATACTGCTGTTTGATCTAGTGTCCTTTGTTAACATAGCCTTTTCCTCCCTTTCTTGTACCTTGTGCCTGGTGCCACCTGGCTGCCAACTCTTTACCCAGAGATGGGTGCATTCACTAGTGATGTGCATGCACAGAGTTCATTTTCACTCTCACACCCACCCCCATAAAAGAGAAGACAGAGTGACATCTGTAGCTCCTGAAGCACTTTTTAAGCCTTACAATTGACAAAGCCTTATTCAGAAATGTGAAAAATACAGGTTGTCACCTCCCTGAGCTTGTGCTGTGCAAATCATACACCTAGCCAACAACATTTTATAAACAAGGTAGGTGCAGTGCATACCTGCTGGGACTGATGCAAAGTTCTGTCATGAGAACACAAAACTGCTCACATCATTGCTCCCCTGTGTCTCCTACACATTTCTCCAGAGTCAAGAGGCTCCAACGTTATCCAGGCAATAATTGCAGTTGCTCATAACTACACAATAGGCTTGCATTTGCAAGACTGAATAAAGGGCATTAGTGTGTGAATGCAACAAGGTCTTCTTTTCTATTCAATTGATTTTCTCTTATTACGTCTCTCTTTAAACATATAGGAAGAAACCTGTTTCTGTGTCTAGCATAGTTCTTTTACCTGGGCTCCAAAGCTGGTGAAAGATTGATGTGAAGGCTTTAGCTACTGTTTTTATTATATTAGCTAGTGGGTTTTGAATACAATCCCCTGCCAAGCTTCCTGCTGCATGTGTAAACTCCCTGCTACATAGACGTGAAAACAGTATTAATTACCCCAGCCAGGGGCTCTCCTGCACTGGGCAGGATACCCAATCAAGAACTGTAAGCTTGAGTCAGCAGAGTGGCTTAACAGGTCTAAGCACACACAGGTGTCCTAGTTTTGGATGGGACAGAGTTAATTTTCTTCCTGGTAGCTGGTATAGTGCTGTGGTTTGGATTTGGGATGAAAATAATGTTGATAACATACTGGTGTTTTCAGTTGTTGCTGAGCAGTCAAGGACTGTTCAGCTTCTCATGCTGGCCTGCCAGTGAGAAGGCGGGGGGTGCACAGGAAGCCGGGACAGCTGACCAAACTGGCCAAAGGGGTATTCCATACCATACAACTTCATGCTCAGTATATAAACTGGGAGAGTTGGCAGGTGAGGCGCAATGGCTTGGGAACAAACTGGGCATTAGTCAGTGGGTGGGGAGCAGTTGTGCTGTGCATCACTTGTTTTGTATACTCTCTTACCATTATTATTATAATTTTTATTATTCTTCTCTTTTTTCCTGTCCTATTAAACTGTCTTTATCTCAACTCACGAATTCTACCTTTTTTTTCCCAATTCTCTCCCATATCCTGATGGGGGTGGGGTGTGTGTGAGCGAATGGCGGAGTGGTTGTTTTAGCTACCTGCTGGGTTAAACCACAACAACAGGTCAGAGGAGCAATGACTTGCAGGAGAACCAATCTCATCTTCCAAACATAGGAACTGAGGCTGGTAGAGGACAGGGCTGGTAAAATGAGTGGAAGAAAAATGACAGAGGGAAAATGTAGGCTAAATGCAAGACAGGTCCCATGGGAAACTCTCTCCTGGCATGAGACGTCATATCAAAATGTTCCTACAGCTTTTCCTCAAAGAATGTCTTAGTTCAGCCTGGTACACTCTTCAGAAAATATTGGGTGATTTGATGTCAAGGTCTTGAAGAGACCTCTAGAGAGATATATTGTGCCCAATATCTGAGAAAGTCTCCTTAGCATCCAGCTGTCCTAAATAGGAATTGAAAGCACAGCACTGATGATTTGTGGAGTGGCTGCCCACCACAAGCTAGACCAGGGGAAAGAGCTGAGGTACCAAATGCAAAGTGGTGGCTGTACCTTCACTGCCCCAGGGCTCTCAGCTGTTGACCCTCATTGACTCTTGGTTTTCCACATACCCCAACATCCACCTGAAACCAGTGCTGGCTAAAAGTCAGTATAACCTACCTTAATTCAATGTTAAATCCAGCTTGAACATGAATAGTCCATTCACATCGTGCATTCAGTGGGTAACCCTCCAGCAAAATCTGTCCCCTAGAAGCCTGAAGAACCTGCCCACACCCTGGGGAGCAAAAGAAGAAAAAAAAAGTCTGTGTGAGGGACCTTCAAGAGGCATTTGAAGAAAATACATGTAGAAACAACATGGGAATGAGAAGACAAGGTGGCTTAAAAAGATACACACTTTCTTACAAGGCAGTATATAAAATAATGGGACAGCCACACAATGGCTATAAAGAGTTATAACTCTATTACAGTATTTTCTAGGCTAAGAGCACCCCTAGAAAAGCTTTAATTAATTGCTTCTCCCTGGTTTGCAATGCATTCCCATGAAACCATTTCTTACAGCTTTTGCCCCACTCTTGATTAGCCCACCCACCCACCTGGTGACACTACAGCTCAGAGAACAGTTTTGATGGACCTCATGCTGAGCTGTGTAATCACTGAAGCTGAGGAGGCTGGTGGGAAAGTGTCAAAGGTATAAAGAACACTTGAATTAGCTCAAGTGAGAGGAGGAGCTGTTGCACCCAACATCATAATTTCTAATCCTTCACAAGGAGACTGTTGGAGGAAAATCAGCTGATGTATTCCTAGAGGAGACATCTGTTTGTCCTCAGGATTCACCACATCATCCTTACATTTAATGCCACCATGCCAATGGAGACATATAACCATCACAGCTTCTCCACCAATGACAGAATGTAACACATATACAATATGCAACCCTCATCCCTTCTCTCAGGTTCATTCATATGCTTCGTCTCCTGTTCCACTCTGCCTTGTGTCACTCAGCTTTTCACCATACTATGAAATGTACTTCAGTGCCCAGCATCAACAGAATAAGATGAAGTACTCTGGTCATTTGTGTCCAGTCTGAGAAAACCATCAGAGGACAATGACCTGAACAAACAGCAGAAAAGGTCACACACTGAGGAAGCAATATCTTTTCATGGCTATCCTGCAGCTGTCCCTAGGCAGCTGTCCAGGGATAGTTGTCCTAATTCCTCATATTGGATACTGAACATTTTTAGCCCAGACAGTTCTCTCACCTTCGGTAACCTCTCCCCATCTCCCATCTACAAAATATGGTTAATGGTATTTTCCTCTACAGAAGAAGGAAAGTTGTATAGGGATTTTTGTAGACCCTTCTGTGACCTGTAAATCCAAGTGCTAGCAAAATGCACAGTTAAATCATTACGGACCAAACAGAGCTAATTTCTCATTTTCTACTTTGCTGACTATGTCTTTCCGAATGGAGTCTTGCACATAGCTACATTCCCTGGTAAGCCTTCTGTTGCTTTGCTGGGAGATGACGCTGTATCCATAAGCCAGAAATTACAGTTAAGTCTAGCAGCATCACCAAATCAGTGGACTCTGATAACACACCACAGATAATGAGGATAAGCAAAAAGACAAATGACCCAAAAGAACTCCACAGCAACTACCTCACTTCTTTTTATCTCTTGACTCCAACAGAAAGCCCTGTTCCTTCCATCTGTTTCCAAACAGGAACCCTAAACTTTTAACCAGTAACACAGAATGAATGTTTCTTACTGAAATGGTGGGTTTTAACACTCGCCTCAGGTCCCTTCCCTCCTTTGGGAAAAGAGGGTGACAGTGACCTGATTTGGTGAAGTATCAAGCATCTGCAGTTCCCATTGATCTTAGTGTCTGGAAATCAGTCCTGCTGCATCTGATCTATGGGGAAACATGAAAACTGCAGGTCAATTACTCCTCTTTCTTCTTAAGAAACCGTTGCTCAAAGGAAATACCCTTTGTTCATTTACGCTCAGTTACCCTTAATTAAGCAGGACCCAAGGAAACAGAAATCCTGCTCAGAAGTGTTCCTCAAAAGTGTTTCATCCTCCTCTGTGGCTCGCTTAGTTCCCTCTGTAAAAGGCAAGGATTAATGACTGTGCCCAGCAACCACATTAGGGTTCAGTGAGTACAGCAGGATCTGCTGTGGTGCACATGATAATGCTCCTTCCCACAGCAAGAAACAGGACCTTGTGCTGCTGCTGGCTCCTGCCTCAAAAACAACCCAAGACAAAGCTGCTAGAAACCTTCAGATGGTTTGACAGGGGACTTGGACCACCTCAAAGAAAGTTTCCCTTTCATCTCGAAGGGCTTTTAAGTTTCCAATGCCTTTAAACAAAGGAAAACCAAAGAACTGGTCCAAAGAGATACTTGTGTGCATGGCATACTAAATGCACTTTTCTGTTTGCAGTGGTACAGCCTGAACTCTCTGAACACTGGTGCCAAGGAAGTAGGTTTGGCCAGCAAAGCAGGTGGTCCAGAGGCTAAAAGAGGAGCCATTCAATGACCGCCTCCAGAAAAATGTTTCAGATTTGCTGCTGCCCTTCTCATGAAGCACCTTTGCGATCACATCAGATCTGTGCTCTTGTATTTCCAGGCCTTCTATCAGAAGTTAGGCTGACCCCCCCAGACCAACAGTTCAATCATTTGTTGATCAAAATGAGTCTTTTCTCTTCCCATTCTGAATCTGCAGGAGACCTGGAAAGGTCTCAAGAAAATTTACATCCTAAACACAAATGCTGGCAAATTCTTCCTCATTTACAAAAAAATAATCCACTTTGGCGGACTGTCAACATCCTTGTTCCATTCCTGTTCCTGAAAAAAAGGCAGCTTTCAGGGCCACAGTAAGATTTCCTCTAAGGCTTGTTACTAAGAGAAAAGAAAACAATTCAGGAGACCTCTGAGTTGTAGCCCACGGAGACCCATGGGTCAATGGAGGGAGAAATCCTGAGGAGACCTCCGGTAAGAACCCATTATCTGCTGTTTGAGTGCTACAGCATTGATGTGGGGCTCCTTCAAAGGTCAAGAGGACTGAACAGAGGTGAATGAGAGTAGAAACATTACTGGTATTCAGAAACAGGCTGATATGGGAAGGCAGCTGTCACTCATCATGCCTGGTTGCTACCTGTTGCTTGTTGCATCACCAGTATGATGTGAAACACTAATGTACACAAAGTCTCAAAAACTACATGTACCATTGTTCGTCACGAGGACCACATTCGGACAGCAAGGCTGAGGACAGCTGTTAGATAACATCACTTTTGCCCCTGCTTTGATAGAGTACGTGTTGTCAAGCGACATGACAATTGGAGATTGACAAAGGCTGTTGGGGTACAGGTGAAAGGGTTCTACGTGGTCTTTTTTTTCTGGTTTTAGATTCTGATGTGCCCATTAGGGCGTGATAGACCAATCCAATACACAGTCCCGTTAGGAAATGTCACAGTATCCAATTAGCTCTATTTAGTGTGGTTTTTTCCTAATAACATTCCTTTGGACTACCCTATACCATTGCTCTTTTTACCAAATGATCTGGTGTCCTTTGGCTGTTTTTCAGCCATGTCCAATGCGTCCGGCTATGCCAGCAGACAGTACAAACCATCCACCCGTCACCCTGTCCTCGCGATTGCAGGCAGCCCCTTGACACCTGCCCTGTGGCTGGGGCAGCACCACCAGCTCGTGGAGATGGATGTGCCACCCCAGGGCTGCCGGGCAGCACCCGCGGGCAGGCCTTGCTACTCCCCTTGGAGTAACCAGACTCTGCGACCACAGCTGCCCACCACCCCACTGTGGTATTAAATAGTCATTAATCCTGCTCATTGGCTAAATTGCAGCTGCGTGCTCCTCTCTATTCCTGGCACTCATCCCCTTGCGCCTACACGCGTGGCCCTTCCCCCATCCGGCTGATGGGAATGGGCCCGGGCCTTGGGGCGCGTCCTCCTCCGGGGCCCCCGGGCGCCACCTAGCGCCCGCGCGGCGGCGGTGCCGCGCGGCATTTGCGGGCGGGCCAGGGCGCCGGAAGGAAAATGGCGCGGAGGGAGGGCGGCGCGATGGAGGCTACGCTGCGGGAAGGGAGTCCTCGCCGAGACGGTTTCTTAGGGCGGTCTGGTAGTGAAGGGATGGAGCCAGAGGGGTGCCCGCTCGCCGCCGGGACGCTCGCCCGTTACGGCGGAGCCCTACCGAGCCGCTCGCCGTCTTGGTCGGCCTGGGCGCCCGCAGCCTCGGGGGCAGGAGGCGAGGCCCTGTGCTCCGCGGAAACGCCTCCTGCGCCCCGCGAGAGGGAGACAAAGCCCGGCGCTCCTAGGGCTGCGGCGGCGCGTCCATCCGGCGCCCTGCTGGGTGGCCGTGGGCTGCCTGCCCCGCACATGCGACTCTCTCCTCCGCAGCGGTCCGTGCTCTGGGCAACTGCCCTAAAGCGTTCAAACGTGGGCCGGGAGTGCGAAGTCTGTGGGTAGGTTGCCCTCGACGCAGGGGCAAGGTAGACGCGGGCCTTTCTGGGCAGGAGGAGGTAAAATCTGGGGAAGAACCTTATTCTGGGGATGCCTTACAAGGGCAGCTCTGTAAGTCTGCTTCTCTAGCCACTGCGGCAACGCTGCTCCCCCAGCCACCAACCTTGTGCGGGGGTGAGGCTTTGTGTGTGGCTTGTGCACACGACCAGCTTGGTCAGGGCTGGCCCTGCGGGCCATCCATGTGCTTGTTAGCAGAGGGCACCAGCATTTACAATATGGGATGAAGTTGACAGATTACATCCCTCAATTACCGTGGTTGTTCTGTCTCGTGTTCCAGGGATTTATTGGCACTCTGCTGCTGGGGAGGCACCCGGGGCAGGCTGCAAAGTTCCAGATGTGATCTTGCTTGCAGGTACCAAAGAGAGATGCCTCCTCCTTTGCTCTCTAAAATGTGTTGTGTTAGCCGGCGCATGCTGTCACTTAAAAGCTGGCCACGCTCCAGACCCAAAGGCACATAGTTGTGAGCCTGCAGGCCAGCACCCAGCATGGTTATAGCCTGCTTTCTGGACATGCACTCTGCATGCCTGAGCCTATTGTCAAGGCCAAAAGTGAGACAGTCATGAGAGCCAGAGCAGGGGAGCTCAGCATCACGACTCTCCCCTGTGGTCCTAAGAGTGGAAGAGACAATAGCACTATCTGCCCATTCTACCCTGCCTCTGAAGTACCACAGAATCACACAAGAGAGACCACATCCTCAGCACCACACTGCTTCCCTCAAAAGAGTAACTAGTAGAAAAAACACTGTAAGACAAAGCTCTGCAAAATTTCAGTATTGCAAAAATGTCCAAATAAACTGCAGTGTGAGGGTGTATTTTTTTTAAAACACAAGTAGGCAGAGCAGGCTGAAATACACCAATCTATTCAGGCAGAGGGAGGAAGGATTAGATGAGCTAATGTTTCTTTTTGGGCTCTGTGCTTATAAAAAGTGCCAGGGGAGCTCTAGCATTAACCCAGAGCAAACATAACTTTAAAATGCCATCAGAAATCACACTGTAAACTGCAACGGACTTGGTTTGTCAACTTCGAAGCACCAAGGTTGAGTTAGCCCTGTTGCTGAAACATGTTGATTCCCCATGTTCTGCTGTTTGAATCAATGATTTTATTTTGTTTGCTTTCACCTCCTGAATGGTCATGGGCTGTGTGGGGAAAGCATGTTCAATTGTTGCTTTAAAATCAGTGACAAAGGGGAGACAAGACTAAGGTGTGTAGAATAATGGACAGACAGAGTAGGAAAAGCAGATTCAGCTTCCATCCCTGTCAGTGAAATGTGATCAGAGACAATCAATAAAAATTGAAAGAAGGTTGGTGAAAGGCTATACCTTCACCAGTGGGAAATTGGTAACGGAAATACTGGTCTTAAACTGTATCCAATTAGCTTATGGAATTCGTTATTGAAATATAGCATTGGGACCAACAGCTTAGCAAAACCTGAGAAGCAGGAGCTTTTGTATGCTGTTGGTAACAAAACCTTCAGATATTGCTACCAGAGCCTGAAACACTCCTGGTCCATCATGGCACTGTTAGCTGCAAGACACTGTTTTCCAGAGTTGCCTTGGAGTGTGTTGGAGCTGTTCAAAGGAGGGAGGGAGTACTGGGATTGCCTTGGGGCTGGTTCTGCAGCCCTGGGGTTGAAGGAGGACAGAGGAGAAGCTCTTTTATATAGCTGTTGCCCTTGTAAAATATCTGTGCTTTGCTGAGGGCCTCTGGGGAATCAGTTATACTGAAACATATCCGAGAAATGGAGAGAACAGAAGATTTCCAGAGCCACGGTAGTTAAAGTTTTAAAATAAACCAAAATGAACCAGAAGTTTAGTGGGGTTGTAACCTCTCGTGACTTGAGGCCTGGGCCAATCCCTAGCAGATGAGCACTGGGAGAGAAGTTTTCCCCACTGTGGATCTGTTTACTGCTTGGTTGTATTTGCTCTGTCCCATCTGTGCCCTTGCAAAAGTCACTATACGGGAATAGCTGGAAAAGCACAGCATGGCTTTGGCTCCATCCCACCACTCCCCATCCCTGATATGCCTCCCTGCCTGTGTAGGACACTTACTCATGCAGTCCCCTCCATACCAGCCGGCTCTGCACTCCGCACAATAGATCCCCTTGATGTAGAAGTCGTCAAGCATCCCTCCCCAGGAGCCGTTGCGGCAGGACTTGCAGTTCTCAAAAATGGTGCAGCCTGAAAGGAGATCCACTGCGTTAAGAGGAAAGCCAAGGTGGATTGTCCTGCAGGGAGAGGAGCAGCCTCTCTCTTCCACAAAAAATGCCAAGGACAGCAACTGCTGCAGTGCTGATGGCTTCCCTGCTGTGAAGCATACCCAGCTTCCACCTCCAAAACCTAAGCAGCTCAGAGTCTGAGATTTGGAGCCAAACTCTGACTCTGGTCCAAACCTCTGAGTCTCATTGCTCCGACTGTAAATCCCTGTCTCAGGAGTCTGAACGTGGTTGCTGGTGCCACTCAGGCCCAGCTCAAGTGATTTTCATGTCTTGTAACCTGGTCCTGTCTCCTCCTTCTCTCACCTTTTACTTTGCCTTTTCCTCCTTGGTAGCCAGACTTCCAAGTCATCTCTTGCTTCTTGCTTTGGGGATGCAAATTGTCCCAGAGCACCTACACTTCGGGTATGAAGCCAGCTGCAACATCACCCAGCTCCCAAGCCTGCCCAAGTTGCCCTGAGGACAACACTGCTGGTAGAAAGTGTTTTTTTCTGGCAGCAATGCTACCTGCTGCAGGGGCACCTTGCCAAGGGTCTTGCTGCTGTCAGCAGAGTGGCAGAGGAAGTTCCTGAGGAGGTGCGGGGCAATCCCATGCCCCGGTGAGATGTGCCAGCCCTCACCTCCCCCAGCAGCTAGCATTACGTGCTGATGCCTTGGCCAAAAATATGGTGTGAACACAGTGTGGCCCTAAACATACCTGGGTGGATTAAGCAGGAGTCACACTCGTTCTCCTCATTCCTGCAGCAGGGAATGGTGTAGCCCACTCTTTCTTTCCGTCCTGGGCAGATACACTCTATTTGGTCATATTCACAGCACTCCCGACACATGATATTCCACTCGGCACCTGGGCAGTTTTCATTGATCACTGTGTACTCTGCAAGTGGGGACAAAAAAGGGGACACATGGAGATAATCCATTATCTGCTGAGGATTGACAGGATCTGTTATTCAGTGATTTGTCAGATCATGTATGGTATGAGGCTGGCTGTGGTCTTTGGACCAGGAAATTCCAAACTACATGGTAACACACAGCCAAAACGTTAGCTTGGTTTGGGTGTCTAAAGAACACACAGGCAGTTTTGCAGTGCCAGCCAGAGGAGGCAAACAGACCAGAGGGAAGGAATATGAGTCACTTCAGTGTTTTCTCTGCAAAGCCTTCCCACTTCTGTGGTGAGAAAAAAAGTTTAAAAAAAACACAGAGGGTGATGTCACATAAGAAACTCTTCTTCAGATCACAGGAATGATTTAGAGTCTCATATATAGTATAGATTACTTAAACTATAATAGCATGCTTTGGTCATATTTCTGTTTGTGTATTTGCTACTGTTGAAGACTAGGGTGTCCACCAAGAGAGGCCGATTTTGAGGCTGGAGTTTAGTGGGTCTCACTCCCTATTTTTGCTCAAAAAGCACACGGTGTTACACTCGGCTTCACTGCCAAAGGAAACAATATTTTTTATTATTTTTAAAGTTTCATTTTGTCTGGCATTTCTAATATGGTAACATTATTAATATCTTTTTACTATTTAGCGTAACCTCATATGATGATATGTAAGCTATGCTGGAAGTGCCCTTTTAGGAAATGACCTCAGACTGTGACTCCGGACTGCCACAGTAAGTGCAGATCCCATCTTTCTCCACCAGCGTGCTAAGTCCTACAAAGTGAAATCTAATGAGCGCACTGCACTGTCAGCATGTCTCCTAATGAGCTGACAGACCTGATGACTGCTTTCATGGAGTTTGATGGTAAGAGAGAGAGAGCAGACTAGAAAGATGAGACATAAAGGAAACAGGAGACTATTTCTTCCCTCTCTCCTCCCTTTTTTTTTTTTCATTGAGGTTAGATAACATCCTTTTTCCTTAAACTCTGAGTAACAGGGCTGCCTTGTCATTGCAACAAGCCATGCATCTCTAAGGAGCAGAACTCCCATCCATGCCTGTACCTGGCTCCCTTCTCACACTGCGGTTTTTTGTTTCACTGTGCCTCATAACCTAATTACTGTGTCTGCTGGAGCTCCCTACCACTGAATCTTGCTGCTCTGTCTCACTTGATTCTCCATGGCCTCATGAAGCCTGGTTCATGGAAGCTTATCGTGTCCCCTTAATGATATTTACTGGCTCCATAAAAAAGAGACCACCAAACTGTTTCTTCATTTTTTTCCCCCTTGGCTGGGAAATGAAATTCAACCTTTCATGCTCCTCAGAACTGAGCCTTTCCCTTGTGCCTGGTGTACCGACCAGGGACAGTCCGCCACCACTCTGAGTTTGGAAACCAGGCTGCTGTTTGTGCTAAAACCTTTCTATTCCCCCCTCCACTGCCATAATCATTCCAAAAAGAAAAAGAAAGCTGCATCTGTCATTCGATAAGTTTCTGCCATTTTTTATTCTGATAATAAATTCTTGCAACAAAATAACCTTAGTGCTTAGCAGTTGCATAGCCTTTTGCCTGTAGATCTCAACATGCTCTACAAAGGCCTTTTTCTAGATGGAAAACTGAAGCACTAGGGAGGTGAAGTGACTTTGCTCAGGGTCCCAGAGAAATACAATAGGAGAGCCAGGAATTAAACTCATGCCTTCTAATTCCCAGAACAGCAGTCAATCAACTTGTCCAAGTTGGGACTTCTTAACCTATGGCTATTATTGTCTTTTAATGAAGCCATTTATCTATGAACTGTATCTGATTCAGATTCCAAAGCAAATTGATTACGTATCTAATTATCTTAGTAGAACTGACACTCAGTTTGATATATCTCACCATACATGACTGAAAATAGCTGTTTCTGTGGTGTATGGTGGTGAGGAGTCTCACTCCTTGTTGAAGAAGGACTCCCCAAAGTCTAAGTAATAAGTAACTACCCAATACTCATGAGTTTTTGCAAAGCTTCCTTCAAATTCTCATGATTCCCAACTCAAGCTAGAGATCTAATTTCTCTCAAGATTGCTAAAGCTTATTAATAAAATGGTTATATCCATTTGGGCTGTAGCTGTAAATTGCCAAAGAGAATTTGCTGCCTGTAAAAAGATCCAAATGTTCACGGGCAAAGTTGCACCAAGTTGCACAAGAATGTCTCCATCCTTGCAGGAATTCAAAACCTAGTGAGATAAGGCTGTGAGCAACACAGTGTAACTTCCAAGTTAGCACTTCTCTCAGAGAGAGGCTGGACCAGATGAGCTCCAGAGGTCCCTTTCAACCTAAACTGTTTTATGCTTCCCTAAAATATTGCGCATGTATTTGTATGTGTGTAGAGAGAGTGTACATGTCTGCATATGCATATTTATTTTTATATGTAGTGCTTGTGTACACAACAGTGACAAAAAGCAGATGTCACACTTATTCTTGGTGCACTGGATGGGTGTATTTGTAGCGTAAGTTGAGTTTAAGGTAATATTTAGTGTTAAGATGGAAGCAGCAGATCTTGGCCCTTAGAGAAAGGTAAAAATAAATTTGCTGCCTTGTAGAAATGCTGTTTGCTCACTTCTTGCCCTTGTCTCAACTGAGACAATGAAAATAGACTGTGTTTTGATTTACTGACAATTTAATTCCCTTTCAGTTCTCAGGTACTGCAGTTCGGGCAACATATATAGCCTTGACAAGGAAATTTGTGGATTTGAGAGTTTTTTTGAAGTGATACTCTCTAGGATTTTCTTCACAGAAATCATGAGATCTATTACTCTGAAGTTTTGTAGAAGCTATTTAAATAAATTTCTGTGAAGACTTTTTGCACCTCTTTAATAACAGTAGGATTCCTTTTGTTTTGCATAAGTATCTCCAGGCTACTGAACATAAGGCAAAGGAAACCTTTCCTTCAGAAATATGAGGGAGATGTACAGAGCTGTTAGCATGTGTAATGAATGTTTGTTTGTGTTGCTGAGCTCAGCCTCGGGCTCCTGGGAGGAAGAGGCATAACCCCACATCCCCTTGCATGTTTAGGGAATGGTAACCACTGGCTTCTCCCCACACTCACACTTGGCCATTATTACCCCAAACCAGAAGAGAATGAGGCAGAGAAGAGCAGGCAGAAATTTATTGACTGAGTAGAATACTGGAAGCCAGGCGTTGGCCAGCTATGGCAGAGATAGTTGTGGGGTGCTTTGTGGGCCTGACTTTGATAATTCTCCAAAGCAGGCAGTCTGGCTTGCAGGCAGTGGCTGTGTCTCCCAGAATCAAAAAGAGTCCAGAAAGTGGCTTGACCTGATTTTGGGAGAAGCAGGAAGAAGCTGCAAAATATTTATCTGAAAAGAACAAACACGTCTCTAGACAGGCAAATAAACAGTAGATTAATTTATGTGTTTTTAATGATGGAAGAAAAGCCTATTAAATCCACGCATAAACAGCACACATGGAAGCAGCTGAAGATCATGGAAACCAAGCAAGAAATGGCTGTGTTGGGAAGGCATGTGAACCTCCAGGGAAGGTGCCAGCGGGAAGACCTGCTCAACTTGGGAGCCTGGCAGAGCACAATGCAATGTTTCACCCGATGCTTTGAGTCCAGCCGGAGGGACAAGTGAAGTGGGAGGTGAGTACTGAGGCAGAGGCAGGGTGGCTGGTAATTCTTATGCATTTTCAGGTTCGGATGGCAACATGTTCATGCTTTTCACTGACATCTGCACCTAGCTAGACCACCTAGTCCCTATAGCACATTGCAGATCCTAAATGCTGTCAGCGATTAATTTTTTAAGATGGCAATAGGAGGGCATGTTGTCAATGTCCTCCCTGTTAGCAGCGTCCGTCCAAGGGCTGAGTTACAGCAATGGCAATTATCACAGTGATTCTGCCACCTCCCCTGCTCACTGGTGCTGAGCCGAGGCTTTGAAGGTGCCAAAGGCTCCTCACTTTGGGGAGCCCTCTCCGCTAACAGGTGGGCCCTGAGCTTCCTCTGTGAAAACCTGTGTGCAGGTGATGAGCCGCAGCAAGGAGAAGATACAGCAGGACCATGTGGAGGAGTGGGCTGGCTGATCCTTCTCTGGCCTCTGCTGAGCTGGCACTGGAAGCTGACCTGCTGAAAAGCAGATGAAGAGCATCTACAGAGGAGCTGGCACCAAATGAAATGTACAGCCAGTTTGCTGAGTAGTTTAATGCTTACTGAATTCCCCTGTCAGTAACAGGACCTCAGTTTCTCCACAGATCCTCAAGACTGCAAAGGCAAAACTTTCATCCTTTGCTCTTGATTTTGACTCGGCTCAGTGTTTGCCTTTTTAAAGGTGGTGCTTGCCTGCCTGCCGCTATACCATGAACCCACAGGAGCCAGTGAAGGGAAGGAGTGGAAGTAGTTTACTCATGGTGCTGCAATAGCTTTAAAGGGTAAATAGTTTTAATCTACTGGACTATCAAGCTTCTACTGCTACTCAGTTCCTTCACGAAGTTGCAGCAAATCCAGATCTGATTTGACTTGCCAGGCTCACACACATTCTTCATTTTCTGTGGCCCAGAATTCCCTTTTTTGCTTCTTATTTTTGCTCTACCTTTTCAAAACATGCCACTTCCTTGGCCAAGATGTACTTGGGCAGCCCGGTATGCAGCAGAGGGCCTTGAACAGTTAGTGATGTAGTCATCATCTCCCTCACAGAAGCATGTCTGTTTTTCCTATCAATCACCCTCATGCTCTGGGCACACATATGATTCAGCCATTTCTGTCCTCACTAAACCTCAAATACTATCCTGTTACAAACTGCAGGACTTTGGAAAATGAGGTGATAAAAACCACACAAGTAATTATTTTATTAGTACTTGGGAAGGGTCGTGATGGAGGTTTGACAGAAATATTGTTTGAAATAAATTGAGTGGAAATGCAGCCTTCCAAAAGGGTAGTTTTTACTGGACCATTCTGAAAAGCCGAAAGTCCCGTCAGAAGATAAGTGAAGGCTCCATTAGCACTCACCCTGAAGACTGGAGATATGTTACTTATTCTTATGCCAGTAAGTTCAAAAAGGAAGCCCAAATAATAAAAAATAGCTGCAAGGATAAGACCATCGTAAAGCACTAGTTCTATTCGCTATATGGTCTGCTGGAAAGGATAGTGATGAATCCTGTGGGATATACAAAGAGCCCAGTCAAATCTCTCATTGAAGGGAAAAGCAGAGGCCTATCAGGGATGGCAAAAAGTCTGATCATCAAAGCAAGCTATGTCTTAGAGCTCGAGGACAAAGGAAGAACTGCCAAAAAGCCAAGCTGAATTTGACCTTGCAAAGGAAACTAAAATAATGGCAAAATGTTCTTCAGCCATATAAAGAAAAGAGAAATAAGGAAAGAGGAAGACAGACTCCTGTGAGATGGGGCTGTGGATGAAATGTAAGACTGTGGTAGAGAATGTAGTGAGTTATTAACTTTCACCTTCAAGGAGGTTGTTTATGGAAAACCTGTGAGTAAGGGTTTGCGGGTGTGGAAACAAATAAAGCATGATCCATGTATTAGTGAGCTTCTAACCAACTGCAGTTTGCATCTTGGGATATTCAAGTAAACCTACTTCAGTTTTTGTTTGTCTTACTAGGTCAGGCTTAAAGCTTTGGTGATTCAGGAGCAGATTCACAAGCACATTGCTGCCTCAGGGGTGGGTCAAGCAGCTCATCGTGATAAAACTTCAGCTTCAGCACACTTGTCTTTTGCCATGGTGAATTTGTCAGTCATAGATACCTTGCTAGGTAGAAAGAGGATTTCTGTTTCCAAAGACCTGAGAGCTAGGAAAAATATATGGCTAAGAACTAAGGTGAATTGAAGCAAGCCCAATTACACAAATTAACTCTTGTGTCTTCCATTTCTGTAGAAGAATGACCTTTTTAGGCTGCAGTCGCTTTAAAGCTGATGTAAGTCCATGCTGCTGCTGAGATGGGACACTTTCCTCCCTTCTCTCCCTGACTTCCTGTTCCCACTCCCTATCTTTGTGCTGGCATTAGCTGCTATGTGGAGGGACCAGAGGACTGATCCAGCAGAAAACCAGTTTGCCATCTCTATCTGTCCTTGGGGGAAAAAAAAGTTTACAACCTAAATGTGCTCTACAATCCTCCAAAAGAGAGAGCACCTTGGGACCCTGCTGGATATATGCATTTATCAGAAGTCCTGAAAGATGGAAGAAGGTGCTTTATAAGGACATCCATATCTTGGTCTGAACTGATGGAAATAAGAGCAGATATGAACATATACAAATTAGAGTCCATAGAGGATTAATTTTTCAAAGTGATTATTCAACCAGTTCATGTTCCACAGATGAGAACATGCCCCTTTTTATTTGATTGCATTTTTTTTTTTCAGCAGGATGCTCAAAAACAATTACTGCCTTCTGCAGAAGAAATGAGCATTTGAGTTTGAAGGAGCAATTTCTTAAGTATCTTATTAGGGAATGATTGGCCATGTAACAATTCTGAAATCAAGCTTTCTCATTTAAAGACAAAATAGTTCCAACAGAGGTGAAACCTAGTAACAGCTAACATTTTCTTTAGGTCTGTCTCATTTTTATTACTGTTTTATCCTGCTCCTTTCTTACTCAGCTCTGCAAGTGTGCAAGCTGGGCCCCACCTCATAGGTATCATGTACGTGGATGTTAACATTAACAACAAGAAGAGCTCTGAACACACAGGAGATCTAGAATTTGTCAGGTGGAAATGAGGAACATGTTCAGTGAAACTGTGGCTCCACTGTGATGACCAGTAAAGCTCTCCATTTGATTTCAGTAAGGCCAAGAGGAATAGACCTCAGAAGGGAAGAGAGATGTTCCCTTTAAGAGGCTTTTACTGGGGCTTTTGGAAAAGAGTGTACCCTAAACCATTAATAATGAAAGAAAGTGCATGTCTTTATTCTTAACTTCTTTTTGTCTCAGATAACCTATTGTGCAAATGATGCCAGTTTTCCTAATAGATGTGTTAAGATAATGAAAGGGATACTGCTGTCTCTAAAAACACTTGCTTCTCTTTAGAAATTTTGTACCTATTATTCTTTTTAGCAGCTGGGCTAATTAAAAGAGGAGCTAAAATGCATCCCTGTTTTAGTTTTACTCAGTGTACTTACTTTATGGGTTGCAGACCTTTGTTGAATAATTAGACTGCTTGTCCTACAGAGGTAGTTAGCATCCTTCCCTGACCATGAGTGTATGCTTTCACACAGCAGTAAGAGTGGGGGGAAAAAAAAAGAAAGGATTTCTATTAAAAAAATCAAAGCAGTGGGTGAACACAGGCAGAAATCTGCTATATTAAGCTGAATCTGTCCACTTAATAAATGTGCATTAACTGTCTTTTAAATCCCAAATCCAGGGTTATGTTGAAAGCAGACTGAACTACTACAGAAATTATATTCTGTTTAAGAATGCCTTGAAAACCTGTCTAGTGAAGTACAACCATGTTCTGCTGGATGAGACCACTATTGTCTTAAGCTCTACCTTTTGAACAATTCAGATTATGTTTCATACAGAAAAAAAGGCTAATGCACATTCTCTTTTGATTCAGGAATTGGGGTCTCCCTAATGTTTTTGAATAGGAGGGTCTCTATTCCAGGTTTCCTGTTGTCATATAGCATTTAGTAACTATAAATTCAGAAATAAATAGTCCTGATATTGTTTCTGATAGGCAATTGGTTTGCTTCATCATGCTCCTACAGTAGTATCTTTTTTTTTACATTTGTAAGTTTCTATTCTTAACTAGGCTATGGCAAACAAATCATAAACTCCCAACACTTCTGCTCCAAGGAGAGAAGAATTGTTAGTGCAATAATATTTTTGAGGTCTTCATTGGGTCCTTAACAGGATTTCCCATGTGACTTACAAAGCTTGTACCTCTTTCCACACTGTCTTGTTTTGCGTTGTCCATGATAAAAGTCAAGTATCTCGGTGTCATTAAAAGGAAAGCCAAATAAAAATTGTGCTTCCTATTTGTGAGGTCTAGACTTTGCCCATCTAAGCACTATAATGGTGAGTTAATGCAAAACCAGCATTAATACAAATATCTCTGGGGTTTTCTGTTTCCAGTCTTAACTGAAAACAGTACAGTCTTTCTACATGTTACAGCCTCAGTAATCCCACTACCCCTCAGCCAAGGTTGCCTCAGTTGTGATGTCCAGCCGGTCCTCTTTCAATAAACCTGTGTGCCCTGCAGCCCTTCCTCTTGCTTGCTCTACCCATTGTGAAGATAACTGACAAGTAGCTCTAGGGTAGAATGCTTGTTCCTATTGGAAATTTCCCATTCCCTTTCTTCTTACATTTCAGCAGCCCTTGTTCCCTGGTGGTAAGCTGTAACATGCAAAACAGAGCCATGCTCCCCACCTCCAGAGTTGAAATTCTGCTCCTGTCCCCATTTTCTTGTACCAAACCCTTATATCCCCTCCTTTACCTTTAGGGACAGGCCGGTTGGCCCACAGACCAGGTGTTCATGCCTCCACCACATTTCAGATCCAATTCCAGTCCAAACCTTGTCCTCCTCTGCATGCATCTTTCCCTTGCCCCCAAAACACCACACAGCTTCCTTTTATTGTATCTTTTTGTGATAGTTGGATTTAAATTACAGGCTATATATGCCACTAGCCAGGATGTTTTTAGCATCTAAAGCAACCTGAAGAAGTCTGCCCTAAACCTCCCTCTCCTTCAGTGTCTTCTCTGTAATTATGAGCTGGCATTTGTGATCTTATTACTGGCACTGTGTCTTCATCTGAGAAGGGCTGTGACAGGATAAAATAGCAAGGGTAAGGCTAAAACTCAGAGGTTGCCACATTACCCTTCAGGCCTTGATTTCCTTCTGGGATAGAGGAGCTTATTCTGGCCGGAAAAATTATACAGGAAGAGATTTTGTTTTCTCTGTGCTGCAAGACAAGGAACAGGAACAGGTTATGAATGTAGCATTTTGAGTTAGTGACAGCATCAATGAGGTCAGAGAGCCAAGCCTTTGCTAACGGGATCTGGAGGGCAAAGACAGACTTCTGCAACAGGGGAGATTATTTGGGAATCTGTGGAGAAGAAGCAGCTGCAGTATTGAAACTCATGACCGCATAACACGAGAACATGCTTGTGTTATATACACGGAGGAGTGGTGCTGGGCCTGTCTTGAGTGCTTGCTTGCTGTAACAGTATGAGACCTGGAACATGTTGGCAGCTTACTTGCAGTTAATGTTGCCCAGATAGAAATAGTCCACACAGCAGCAAAACTCCTGAGCCTTCATCTCAAATTTTACTCCTTACAGCTCCCCCAGGGTGTGTAGTCCAGCCCTAACCAAGGACTGCAGATGCCTTCAGACTGCCAGCCCTCTGTCCCTGCTGATAGCTTACCTCCCTGCCCTACGGCTTCCCTCCCTGTTTGCCCCTGCACCATGTCCCTGGTCTGGCAGGAAGGTGAGTAGCATCCATGCCCTCAAGGGACCTCATGATGCCAGCAGCACCCGCATGGCCCTGCAGTGAGGGCTCCCTCTGGGCCAACAGAGAGCCAAATCCTGGGCACCGGCAGGCTTGCAGGAACTCCTGCGATCCCCTTGAGGTGCCCTCAGGGTTGAGAGTGAGTAATCCCACTTGCTTTTCTCCAAAATAAAAAACAAGTCTCTTTGCCTTTACCCATGCTAGGAACCTAAACGTGAACTGAAGTAACCCATTTGCTGAGATTGAATGCATCTGGATGTGTCTATGAGTGCATCTGGCCTCCACTTCTCTAGACAGGCTGGAGGGGGAGGGGAAGAGAGGTTGGGAAGGGTTTAGATAGGCAGAAACACACACAAGCACACATATATTTTGAAGGAAATATGAGTCACTTGCACTTCAGGTTTATTCCAAAAATCAATTCCCAGACCTCCCCAACCCCTGCCCCCAACTCTTGAAGCAGACCTTGTGCAACTGGGTGTGATAAATATGGATAAAAATTGGATACATCTGTGGGGAGGAGGCAAAATGCTATTTTCCAACCTGCCCTGACATGCTAAGGCCACTGCACTTTTGAATCACTCCCTGTCTCTGAGTGCCCCTCCAGCTGCTGCTCCCGGCCACCTCCTCATGCTGCCAGCTGTGTTCTAGGCAAATGCCCACGCTGGCTGCTCCACCAGAAGCAGGGCAGGGGAGGCACAGTAAGGAAGGAGAGGGGGTAAGGGAGGCGGTTCTCTTCCATGTGTCCCCCAGGCCCTTCTTGCAATGCTCATGGTGTGTGAGGAGCTGGTGTTGCAGGAAACCGGCATCATCCCTCCGAAGCTCACAGCCCTTGTGTCCCATTGCCCATCATCCTTCTTCCTGTTTCCCCTTGTTACTGCTGCCAAGGGGGTCCCCAGCCCAGTGCCTGCCCACCCTGCAGACCAACTTCTCACCATTAGAGACCCTGCAGCAGGAGCGATTTGTTGCCCACCTTGCCACTTGACAGCCGCAGCCCATGTCTAGGGCTGCTCTGCCACCAGCAGGGCTATTTTTGTGCCACCCCAGCACGAGCCATGGAGACACCTCGCCTGGCTAGTGTGCAAGGTGGCACATGGCTGAGGGACAGGCCACCATGGGGACAAGTTGGTGCATGTGGGATGGACGTGTGGAGAAGTTCTCTGTGCTCATGCCCCAGGGGGAAACTTTGGCAGGAGGTCAGTCTCTGAGGTTTGGCTGCAGGTGCTGGTGACCAGCCTGGCAGGCAGACATCCCTGGTCACCACCTGTCATCTGCACCCTGGGTCCCGAGGGGCTGGCAGGGAAGGGCACTGCAGAGCCAGACCCTCTACCATGGCCCCTTGGTGAGGTGGGCTCTGAAACAACATGCCTGACACCGACTATTTATAGCCATCGCAATCGGAGTGCCTGTGTACCTGACAGTTCCCTCAGTAAGAAGCACTTACCTTGCCAGGAGTGCCACAATCTGTGGCAGCTTGAAGGGTGGGTGATTTGAGGGCACCTCACCTCCCAGTCCTTAGGGCTGCAGCTCCCAAGAAAGCAGCCTGCAATGCTGACAGCTAGCTGCTGCAAGCAGCTCCAGCCACCTCCAGGTGTAAACAGCCCACATCGTGGCCATAACAACAGCAAATTTGCACTCAACAATAAATGTTTTTTGCTTAACCTTATCAAAAAGAAACCATACATGCTGGTTCAGCAGAAAATGGAGTGAGGCTTGAGTATAAAAAAGATCATTCTGCTTTAATGAGGCTTCCCCTTCAAAAGAATAACATTGGCAGAACTAAAGCCCAGATCGGAAACAATGTGTGGCTTTTGTTTTCTTTTTTTCCTTCACTTTTTTCCTCTCTTGCCTTCATTCTTGGTGTTGGGGCTGGAGAGGAAAGCCTCTGTCTTGCCAAACTAAACAAATTACGCTTTACAATTCGGAGACTTAAATGCCTCTTTTTATCATCACTTCCTTAGCTCTGAGTGTTGAGAAAATAAAGCAGTAGTAAGCGAAGTGATTGCATACCCTTTTCTTGATGGCCATTGGCAAACAAATCCAGCCAGTTGTTTCTCTTTAAGGCTATTAAGTTTGCCTGGAAATCATCTCTGGGTAAACCTCCACACACACACACTCCATCTTGGCAAGAAAAAAATAAATACAGCAGAGCCCCTTCTTTCTATTATTACCGTCCCTGCAGATCTCTCTACCTTCCATGACAGCACATGAGATCAAACCCCTCTGACCACACTGAAGGAAAAGGAATCATTCGGCTGTGCCAGGAACGCACACACTTACTTACGGTACCTCTTGGCAAGCAGGAGATGAGCAGGAGCTGGAGAAGAGCGAGTCCTACATGTGTCCAGGGCGCTCGCTCCATACTGCCCAGGCCAGTGCAGCAGTGTGACTGCTCGGGAAGGGAAAGCAGGCAAACAGCTTTTACTGGGACCTCACCAGCTCCAGGCTGCGAGGGATCTCGGATTTCAGACCTCAGCTCGCTCCCATCCTCACCAGAGGGGAACTACCTTCAAGAGACTTCTCAGGCATCCAGAAGCACGACGTCACCCCAAACCTCTCCAACTGCTGCCTTAACCCTTTCTGGACTCTGGCAGCCAATCCATTTTGTGATGTTTTTTTTTGGCGCAGTGTTCAGCTCTGAGATAGTGATTTTCATCTGGGAAAGATAAAGTAAAGGGAGGGAAAAACAGAAATGTGAATATCTATTTATATGAGTCATCCCAGTTGCTGTGGGTGAGCTGAAGTTACAGACATCTCCAGAAGGAGGCACTTCCTACATGCTGCCTTTGGGCTTGCAGGGGTTCATGCATCCCTGGGGTGCTGCCCCTAACAGCAGGGCTGGGTGTGGGGTGGGTGCAGAGAGAGATTCCTGGCCCGCACTTCCATGACTGGGCAGCCTGGCCAAGTGACATGTTCCACTTTGCGACATGCTTAAAATAGCCATGCATTTTTATGGTGGGGCAGATGAATGAACGAGGCTCGCTAAAAGTTCACTCCACAGTGGATGAAAACCACAAAACACAAAAGGAATCACTTGGCATGCACATGCTTGAGCTAGTCAAAACCTTTTTACGGAGTCTATTTCTGCCAGGAAGTGCAATTTTGGCAAAATTGAAATGTTTTGTCGGAACATGTTGCTATTGAGGAAATATTCAATCCAAACAAAGGAGATGATAATTTTATTTGGATTTTTTCTTTGTATCGCATTTTGTTTTGCCTTTTCTATTAGCACATGCTACTGATTTCATTTGATCTTCAGCCCATATTTCACAGCAGTATACTTTTTTTTCCTAATAATTTTCCTGCACAATTTTTCCATACTATCCAGAGGAAATGTTTCATAGTTCTACATCAGACTTTCTCAATTTCATTTCTGTAGCAAATTTTCAAAATTTACATATATTGTGAGGGGGAAAAAATTGAAATATTAGCATTTGCTTTGGAGTAGAAACTCAAGTATCTCAAAAAGCTTTGACAAATACCTACAGCTGTTTGTAAAGCTCTTAATCATGTTGAGAAACCTCAAAAATTTGAGAGCAGTAGCCAATGGAAACCTCGAGTAGTTTACTGCAGTGGAAAATCCATTACATCTTCAGGTGGTCTTTCATAGGATGAATTCCTTTGTCCAGACATCTCCCTAGGTTATGGTTGTCTGTCTACCAAGCTATTGACTTTTAACTGTGAACAGTCTTTGTAGTCTTTGTGTACCTTCCATACAAAGCAATACCAAAGTATTCATGATCATCTTTTTTTTCTAAATCTCTTAACACTAATGCAAACCCACCATTGGGAATACTAATATAAGCAGACCTGAGATAGATAGATGTCAAGCCTGTTGAGTGGAAATCTCTCTCTAGGCACAGGAATCATTGCAACAATGGTCCATAGCAACCTGAAACCAGAACTCCTAACAAGCAGACTAAAGCTTTTCTGCCAATCCTAGCATGTGAGCAGTCCTCACTGAGCCAGCCCGGCTGGCACTCTGGGTGCTCAGCTGCTCAGGAGAAGGCTACCAAAGCTCTCCAAATCCCACTGGTTTAGTTACCACTTTCCTCCAGAGGTTAATGGGCATGTCGTGCCCTAGAGCCCAGAAACCCTGCCTTGGTGTCCCCCTCATCCTTTCTGTCCACTCACACATGTGCTCAAAACTCCTTCCCAATTCTAGCTTTAGGTTCCTTTAACAAGCCATTGCTGGTCAGTGGCAGGAGGAAAAAAACTAAGGAAAAAACCTGAAACGCCCCAAACCAGATGAAAAGAGTGAAAACAGGGAGCCCTCACCTCTTCACAAAGAAAAACAAAACTGTTTTAATGTCTGTGGAATCATGATTAGTTTATTTCCTAGCCCTTATTTCTAGTAAACAATTAAATTATTTAACCTAGTAAGTCCTTTTAGGACTGGAAGTTGGCTTATAGATATCTGAGGCTTAGATATCTCTGAGGGGGAGTCTCATGAGGACATAAGCCAAAATCTGGTTTTGGGAAATCTGGGAAATCCCAGAGCACTGAATGAGGCTGGACGCAGGGAAACAGAGTGTTAAGGCTGGACATGGCCTAATACTTAGTTTTCTTATGAAGGCCAGAACCTTTGGGGAAATCGTACCCACAAGGGCCACAACTATTTGTTTATCTGAGCCAGTTCTTGTGGTGAGACATTCAACACAGTAGAACGGGAGTAGCTGAAGTTGTGTCTTTGTTCTGTGCAAGGAGCAGCTCTGCAGGGACACCTGTTTTAGGGTAGAAAAGTAGTCTTTCTGTTTTATGGAGGAGTGAACTAAAGAGGAAAACTGGTAGATCTATGACATCTTTTTGTTTTTCTTGTCTCTGAGGGAAGCTAATTATGCCACCAGGACATGTAATTGCACTCAGCATTACTCTACAGTGCTTAACTTAGCTTGGCACCTTGCAAAATGAGTTCAGTTGATGGATCCACTGCCTCCTTAGAGAATGGCTCAGTAGCCAAAGAAGTGAACTCAGCCATGATCCCACAGATTTGCCCATGGCCTATTTACACAGGTTGTCTGGTGGGGTGTTGCTTTAGCCCCATAATGACTCTGGGCTACTTACACAGTGATCCTGAATGCACTTCTTGCATTCCTATTAAGAGGCAGGGACCAAACCAGGCAGATCGCACTGGCCAAATATTTCAGGCTGTATGTAATCCTCCATGAAAGAAAGCTAAAAGCTTTTAACCATGTGTCTGTGCTGCTGAGGAATCTCACTGTAGCATTTGGCTGCAATGTTTGTGTCATCTGCCCTATTGCTGAACATACTTAAGTAAAGGTTTGAAAATTACATTCCACTGAAACTGAACTGTAAAAGAGTGTTGCAAAATTGATAATTATCATATTTTAATAGTCATTTTAAAGTACCTAGCAATCCATTTCAACCTAGAGTAAAACGAGCCCTTTGATAATTAATAATTGACCACTGAGTGAATAATTAATGTGTAATTAATACCACTAACTTGTACTTCTAATAATCTGCCAACAAATCTGAGACATGAAAACACTGTATGGTCCAGTCTGCAAGAACAGAAAGAAAATCACCATCTTATAGTGGGGAAAAACTGAGATGCAGGAGGTGAGCTGAGGTTCATATGGCAGGTCAAGAAAGGAACACAGTAATTTTGCCCCCATATGGTACTTGAAGCTCTGGACTGTCCTGAGTGGACTCAGTGAAGAATAACTAGGGATGAATGCATAGCTCTGAATAAAATAAATTTGGACTCGAAATAAAATCATTGTCTTGGAGCCAGAAGGACTTGTTTTCAGCCTTTGAAATTTTAGTGAACTTTTTATTTCCTCCCATTTTCACAAACTACTGAAATCTCTTGTTTCTGTTACTGGAACATCACCAGAAAACTTTCTTCTTTTGTGACTTCTGCTTAGATGATTCAATCCCAAATGGCCCTGGTGACCTTCCAAAGCTCGAGAGGTTCTGCTGGAAGGAAATCTGTGATTTTCAATGTTAGTCATTTACGCTACTACAGATTGGATGCCTTCACAGGACATCCTTTTTACAAGAACTTTTGGAGCCCATTTCTCTCTCTTCTCACAGGCAAGATTCTCACTGAAACTAGTGGAGTCTTCTGACAAAGAAAGAGTTTGGATCATCTGAGCTCAAATGTGCTCCCAGCAGGGTTGGTGGAGGTAGGTCTTGAACTTTAGTGACTGCCCAATAATACCCATCCCAGTCAAACAAAATCTGAAGAAACCATTTGAAAGACATTGTAAAAGAAAATGGACCCATTGAGAGGCTGGAAAGGGCTTGTATCTCAGAGGGAAAATAAAGTTAAAATGAAACTCAGACCTGGAACTTCAAGAGTAGCAGCAAGAGCAATTAATAAAGGATTAGTACTAATGTTCTCACCTCAAAGCATTATTGTCAAAAAAAGGAGGTCCTTTTAGAGGAGAGATTACAAAGTGTTTGCCTTTAAACACAGCTTTTGAAAGGCATCCCAGGCCTTATTGTAACATCTGAGGAACATTTTATAAGTTTCTAGGAGTATTAAGAGTATACTTTGCCCTTTGGACTTCAAGGTCTGCCAAATGTGTGCAGTGCAATATCCAGCATTTATGAACCACAGTAGAATTGTGCCAGCCTATCTACACAGGCACCTACAGGCACGGACACTGTACAGCTTTTTCTGGCCTGAGCTCCACAAACTATTTCCATCTCTGTGTGGGATGCTAGTCCTCAGTGACTGAGGCATCACAGTCCAGGAAAGCTAAATGAGTGAGAACGGGAGAAGCCAAAAGAGCTAGGAGCTGTAGTGCCAGCACTCATTACAGCCCCTGGCCTAATGGGACTTGTAATGGCAACAGTAATGCTTGTGTTTGTTAAAAAGATTTTGTCAGAAAAATTGAGGTAGTTTAAAGTTTATGATTCCAATTACATTTCTGGGCAGGTGATCAGCAAAATATGGCCATATATTTCTGTGATCCTTCTGTGTTTCACCTTTGTATATCGTCTGTGATGATCTTCACCATAGCAACATGCAAGAACAGAAACAGGTGGAAGATTTGGTTTGAAATCAAAACTAACCAGTGGTCAAGCTTACTTAAAAATCAGCCAGACCCTGATAGTACAGTCTAAGGAGGTAACAAAAAAGGGCTGCCCTGTGTGGACATGAGCAACCTGTAGGTTCAGTCATTCTTCTGATATACATTTTTGCTTCATAGGTTAATAAATAAGGCTTTATAGGTTAATGAATAAAACTTAGTCTGTAAAGCAGATTCAAACTGATCACCAAAACAACAGAGACACAGAAAATTAGCAATTGTTTTGTTTTTATTTCAGTTGGGCTTATGTTTTATGATCTTGGGTATGAGTTATGTGAGTCAGCATGGATGCCAGGAAGAGAATATGATTATGAGACAGAAACCTAACCATGCTCCACCTAGAAGGCCAGCACTGCAGCATGAAGTCCAGCCAGATGAATGTGTGCATGAAATAAAGTTCCGAAAAATGTATGTTGGAAGTAATTGGTGGAAGGTCAGCTTTTCAGAGGTGATGAACATCTGTTTTTCCAAACTGGAAATGTAAAAGTATAGCACTTCTGGAAATATGATTCACACAAGCTATAACTGCATTGCAGTTTAATGGAGTGATGTAAGACTTCAGCAGTGCTGTCGAACAAATTAAGAGCTTAGTTTGAAGTGCAGGGTTTTTTGTGATCTCCTCCTTTCATTGATCCCCATAAAAACTGAAATTAAGGCTCACTTTTTCTGTCCCTGTAGGTCAAATTTGCCAAAATGTCCTTATGAATGTTCTGTGAAAAAGTCTAGCTAGGAACAACTGTGAAATTCTAATTACAAGGAGTAATGAAATCATTCACCTTTTATACAGTTGTCTTACAAGTCATACAAGTAAATAACCAGGAAATGTACAGTAACACGCCATGTATCTTCCCAATGCATCTTTTGTGAGTTCTGCCATCCATCATTTAACATCCTCTTATGCTAATAATTTCCCAGGTTTTCTGTCTTTCTCCCTTGATTGACTTGACTGACCTTGACAAAGAGTGGGGGGACCTGAATAAGATGACAAAGGCAATAAAAATATAATTATTCAGAAAGAGAGAGCAATATTGCTTAAACTAGTAGATGAAGTGATCTTTCAGAGCAGTAGTGCATTCTAAGAACAACTGGACAAGGTCACCAGGGCATTGCAAAATTTGATCTCATGATATAAAAAGACAAACTGATCAAAAATCTCAGGCCAATATGCAGTCATGTCTTTAATTTTATTTAAAAAAAAGTCATCAGAATATTCAACTAGTCCAAAACCAGGTGCTGAAAAGCAAATTGCTGAAAAGTAGCATCTCATCCACCTCTTCTGTCCCTATCAGACATTGATGTGTCAATTGACAGTCCCAATGATCCTGCTTCCACATATTCATTCTCCATGTCATCTTTGAACTCTGGCATGCTAGACCACTGTTAATGTTTCACTTAAAAACTTGGGAAAAAAATTGAAAAATGTTTCCTAATAATTTTTCTTTTATTCTTTTTTAGGCAGTGGTATCAGAATATGAATCAGAAAGATCATATGTTGTAACATACTGTCCCTCAGTATTTAAACGATGTGTAATTCTGAAGCACAGATCCCACCCACTGCGCTTACATTAAATCTTATGGGAAAATTTGTTTTGCTATCTGTGAAATCACTAACTGTTGCATTTTTCAGGAATGCATGCTCAGCGAGTAGTAGGATATGTCTGTATCAGGAAATCCTCTTCTGTGTATCTAATGCCACAAAACAAATGCATCTTAGTATAATTCTGTTACTTATAGCTATACAAGACAGGGAGATTTAGAAGACTTACAAGTTGTTAATCATAGAATCATAGAATAGTTTAGGTTGGAAGGGACCTTCAAAGGTCATCTAGTCCAACCCCCCTGCAATGAGCAGGAACATCTTCAACTAGATCAGGTTGCTCAGAGCCCCATCCAACCTGACCTTGAATGTTTCCAGGGATGGGGCACTGTCCTGGTTTTCACTGGGATAGAGTTAATTTCTTCCTGGTAGCTGGTATAGTGCTGTGGTTTGGATTTGGGATGAAAATAATGTTGATAACATACTGGTGTTTTTAGTTGTTGCCAAGCAGTCAAGGACTGTCCAGCCTCTCATGCTGGCCTGCCAGAGAGAAGGCAGGGGGTGCACGGGAAGCTGGGAGGGGACACAGCTGGAACAACTGACCCAACTGGCCAAAGGGGTATTCCATACCATATGACACCATGCTCAGTACATAAACTGGGGGGAGTTGGCCAAGAAGAGGCTGTGGCTCGGGAACTAACTGGGCATCAGTCAGTGGGTGTCAAGCAGTTGTGCTGTGCATCACTTGTTTTGTATATTCTTTTATCATTATTATTTAATTATTATTCTCTTTTTTTCCCCTGTCCTATTAAACTGTCTTCATCTCAACCCACGAGTTCTAATTTTTTTCCAGCTTTCTCCTCCATCCTGCTGGTGAGGACTGGGTGAGTGAATGGCTCTGTGGTTATTTTAGCTACCTGCTGAGCTAAACAGCAACTCCCCGTCTCCGTGCAACTTGTTCCAGTGATTCACCACCCTCTTTGTGAAAAATTTCTTCCTTATATCTAGTCAAAATCTATCCTCTTTTACTTTAAAACTGTTACCCCTTGTCCTATTGCTTCAGGCCCTGCTAAAAAGTCTGTCCCCATCTTTCTTATAAGCCCCTTTTAAGTAACTGAAAGACCACAATAAGGTCTCCCCGGAGCCTTCTCTTCTCCAGGCTGAACAACACCAACTCTCTCAGCCTTTCTTCATAGGCAAGGTCATCCATACTTCTGATCATTTTTGTGGCCCTCCTCTGGACTTGCTCCAGAAGGTCCATGTCTCTCCTGTGCTGAGGGCTCCAGAGCTGGACGCAGGACTCCAGGTGGGGTCTCACCAGAACAGAGTAGAGGAGCAGAATCACCTCCCTCCACCTGCTGGCCACGCTGCTTTGGATGCAGCCCAGGATACGGTTGGCCTTCTGGGCTGTGAGCAGACATTGTCAGCTCATGTCCAGCTTTTCATCCACCAGTACCCCCAAGTCCTTCTCAGCAGGGATGCTCTCAATCCCTTCATGCCCCAGCTTGTATTGATACCAGGGCTTGCCCCGACTCAGGTGCAGGACCCTGCACGTAGCCTTGTTGAACCTCATGATGTTCACATGGGCCAACTTCTGAAGCTTGTCCAGGTCTCTCTGGATGGCATCCCATCCCTCAGGCATGTCAACGACACCGCTCAGCTTCGTGTCATCTGCAAACTTGATGAGGCTGCACTCAATCCCACTGTCTGTGCCATTGATGAAGATATTAAAACAGTACTGGTCCCAATATGGACCCCTGAGGGATGCCACTCATCACTGATCTCCATCTGGACATTGAGCCATTGACCACTACCCTCTGGATGCAACCATCCAACCAATTCCTCATCCACCCAACAGTCCACCCATCAAATCCATACCTCTCCAATTTAGATGTCATCTATCCTTACAGAAGTCTGGATAGATGACATCTGTAGCTCTTCCCTTGTCCACTGACGTAGCCACTCCATCACAGAAATCCACCTGATTGGACAGGCAGGCTTTGCCCTTGGTGAAGTCATGCTGCTGTGTCGAATCACCTCCCTGTCCTCCATGTGCTTTAGCATAGCTTCTAGGAGGATCTGTTCTATGATCTTCCCGGGCACAGAGGTGAGGCTGACAGGTTGGTAGCTCCCAGGGTCCTTCTTGCTACCCTTTTTAAAAATGGGTGCAATGTTTCCCTTTCTCCAGTCTCCAGGACTTCACCTGACTGCCAGGACTTATCAAGTATCATGGAGAGTGGCTTGACAACTACATCAGCCAATTATTTCCTTAATCAAGGAAAAAGACTCTATACACAAAAAACATGAGCTAAAAAGTTCAGTCAAGTTAATGGTATAGCTCTGTTTAAAATATCCATGAAGATACTAAATAGCAATGTTTGCAATGATATTTTAAGCTCTGATGTAGCAAAGACTTAATCATGTGCTTAACTTTGGTTAAACCAGTAATCCCACTGAATTCAGTTGGGCTAAATGACACTTTTTTAAGTATTTGAAACCTAAAGGTCTTAGTGGATAACCATAACTGAAACTGGGAGAAGTGACGTCAGGGGTCACACAGAAAACTTTCTGCCCGAGTCCTGGGCTGGCTGGACTTCATACACCTCCAGACATGTGGAGCATTGCTATCATTACTGCAGCTGCTGCCCTCAGTTATGTAACTACAGGCAAAATTGTAAATTATATATAATATTTCTTCCTGTATTAAATGTGATCACAAACAAGGATTTTCCCAAATTATCAAAACAAACATTAAGCAGAAATTTCCTGTTTGTGTTATAACTATCCCAAGTTGTTTTTTCTATGCCTTCAGAAGTAGGCACTGTCAAAAACAGGAGCACAACTGAGTACATCCAGCTATTTAATCTCTGAGGGAAATTCTTCTCATGTTGATGTCCTCAGCTGTGTTTCCCAAATGTTTTGGCATGTTAAAATTTATAAAGTCTGCATCTTTCCTGAGTCACCTAGTAAGCATTGGCTTTTAATAAGAGTAGTATCTCAAGGCTGAAGCCAACAGCAGCACCTTGAAATGTTTAATTAGTTTTCATGTGCAGCTTTTATCTCTCTGCTCTAAACATACAACTGTTAAACACATCATTATACGTAAGACCTCTTGGGCAGAAGCCTACAATAGCAACTCAATGACCAACTTAATGCGATTCTTGCATATGGCGGTATATTACAATGCATAACTAAGGTTGACAGCAATCACTTTCCTTTTCATAATACATGGCATTTCTGCTCTTTCGATAGGATTTCTTTTCAATCAGTGAAAATTGGTTCTCCTGCCTCATCTTCTATTCCTGATCTAAGGTGCAATTCAACCAACATGTCTCAGTCCTGGCCTCTAGTATTTTGTACTCTTTCATGGATCTTCCACTTCAGACATGAGGATATCATCCATCTCACCAAATGTTAGATGATTGTACATAGATATCAGAGTTAGTGCTTTAGGTGCTCTTCATTATAAATGGAGACAGAACTAGAAACTTCTGGTATGTGATTTATTAGCACTCTTTTAAAAATCAGCATTAGGATGAATTTTCTATTCTTCTCCATGCACTAGAAAGGGTTTTTAGATTACTGCCTTTTAGGTAAACACTGACATTTAGGATGTCTGGTGTTAGATATGGTGAACCCAAACACAATTTGGTGAATTTTTGTGAGGACTGCATGCCATATAAAAAAGTATAATGCAATACTGACTTCATTGCAAACCTGTATTTCATGGGACAGACTGCACTTGTTCAGGTTACTATTCATCATAAAGCAAAATATTGTCTAATTCTGCAGAGTACAGATGCCAGAAGGGTGGCAGATAAGTACCACATGAGGATCTGACCTTCAGTGCCAGCCCTTCTCTGCTGCTTTAGCAGAGTAAAGCCTTACTGGCCAGCACAGACGAGCTGCTTTAAATATTTTATGATTTTCTCAACCAAAAGAAGCCACATGGACCACAGTGTAAACAAACAAAAGGGAACAATAAGATGCAGTCAACAGACATCTTCATATTCCCGGCTATCTGGAGTGTATTTAATATTATAGCATCCTCTTCCTCCACATGATCACAACTAAGGTGGAACCACTGCTTTCTTTTAAAGCCTTTCCCTTTGAAGTATAACATATCAACTGTAGAAAGAGGGGAAAACATAAATCAGGATGCCTTAATAAATACTACTCCAAAATAAGTTGGTAACACTTTTTTATTTCCTCTGTATGTAGGCACAGAGTAAACAGGTTAATCAGTTTAAGATTCTTTTATAAGGTCACAGTAAAAACTGAAAACGAAGGATTTGTTTTGAACAAACACGTTCAATATTTTTGGTCTTCTCTGGACACGCTCCAGCACCTCAGCATCCTTCTTGTAGTGAGGGGCCCAAAACTGAACACAGTATTCAAGCTGTGGCCTCACCAGTGCCAAGTACAGGGGCACAACCACTTCCCTGCTCCTGCTGGCCACACTATTCCTGATACAGGCCAGGACGCTGTTGGCCTTCTTGGCCACCTGGGCACACTGCCGGCTCATATTCAGCCGGCTGTCAACCAGCACCCCCAGGTTCTTTTCCGCTGGGCAGCTCTCCAGCCACTCTTCCCCAAGCCTATAGCGTTGCATGGGGTTGTTGTGACCGAAGTGCAGGACCCTGCACTTGGCCTTATTAAACCTCATACAGTTGACCTCAGCCCATCAATCCAGCCTGTCCAGATCCTTCTGCAGAGCCTTCCTGCCCTCCAGCAGATCAACACTCCTGCCCAACTTGGTGTCATCTGCAAACATACCAAGAGAGGACTTGATTCCCTCATCCAGATTAAACAAGGTAAAGGTAAAATAAAGGTATTAAAAAAGACCATCCCCAGTACTGAGCCCCGGGAAACACTGCTTGTGACCCCTTTTAAACTTGCTAAGATTTTTCTCCCAGAGGTATGCAGTGACAAAGATAATTTATCAAACTACATGTTGTACCAAAAATCATTTCTCTAGTCAGATTTGACCTGGCCACCTTCTATTTCATTAAATTAGGCTTTGATTCCTAAAAACCAAGGCAAACACTTAAACCATGCCTCTCTAACATTTTCTTGATTCAACAGGTTACTATTTTTTGTAACACAACTCTCATGTTTTTTTTAATTGCTACCAGGAGACCAGTTTAATGTTTTTTCTCTGCCTCTCCCCTTTTAGTCTCCATCCTCTAGTCCCACAACATCCATTTGAAACACAGTGATTGGGATGAGGTGAGTATCCTACAGGGGCCACCCTGCTGATTAGATCAGAGCATCACATCATTCTTTTGATCATGCTCTCCTCTGTCCCTACTTGCTGATTTGCTGGGATGCACTTGCTACTGCAACCATCACCTCTTTCGCCTGCCCACAGCAGGACCCAGCTCACTTGCCTGAGCTGATAAAACTAACCTATAAGTGAGAAGTGCAGGGGTAACTTACTTTTCCGATGCTTGTATTGAGCTTTGCTTGTCATGTTGTCTGCTTCCTTAGACCCTTGTTTAGACTATGCTTGGACCCTTTGCAATTTCCTTGTAGACATTCCTTGGGCTGGACTGATCAGCTTAACCTTATATCTGCCACAGTTGCTAGATCTCAGCTCACCCCTCTTTAATATGTGTATAAAACTACATATGGCTTCACATCTATGTTAGATACTTCACTACACCTATGTTGTCAGGTATAAGAAAAAACATTCATTCCTACTCTTTCTTGCTATCTCTCAGACAGTTTTGACCCATATACTTTGTTTCTCAGCCATGATAGTTTAAATTCATTTCTGTCCTTCTATAAGGCACCTCAGAAGGGGCTGCACGGAAGTCTAACTGAGCTAACCAGCTACCTGCTGCTTTACTCTCATGTAAATTCACTGGATTTCTGTCCTACAATACCCAGAGCTCCTCAGCATCAGCACAGCTACCACTGTCCTCATCTGCTGCAGCCTCAGATGGTTCCTGCTGAACTTCTGTCTTCACCATGCAATTGCCCATTATTTACGATGTGGATCTCACTGTCAGGTATACATGCAGCCCTATTGGTATGAGCGATTGGTGCAAGCATTGCCTAATTTTACCACAGGAGTCATGACTTTTTTTTAATATTGCTTCATGCATTTTTTTCCCATATGCTCAATTATGCAGGCATTAGGTCTCATTGCAGCATCACTGAGGTGTCTGAAATTTTTGCACCAAAAAATTTGTGTACGTTACAAATGAGAAATAATAGCACTACTGTCACTAAAGAATGATTCATCATTCTGTAAAGCTTTGGCAACATGACAAAGGGCAAATGTGCAGGAAAAGAGAATATTTTCCCAGTGTTAGTAAAATGTTCAACAAAATAAATATGAACTCCCTGGAGATCACAGGCAACTAACATCTAATTTGAGCCTCCACAGAAATGCATCGTTATTTATTTTATTCTTTGCAGTTCCCCAGAATAAGGAATGTATTTATGGAAGACTAATCTCTAGATGGTGGGTTTCCCATGAAAGGCATTTACCTTTTCTGTACTCTCTTTTGACTCTTCAGAAACTAACACATGGGTGTTCTGAGTATTAATTGCCAGACAGTTATTTTGTCTGGGGTGCAGCTTTGGGCACACAGTATTGGAGAGATTCTTTTAGCATTACGAATTGCCTTTGATTTACCCATCTCACATGTTGTGTAAAATAACTTTTAATTAATGAAGCACAGAACTAAATAGGTGCTGGACCAGTGAGTCAGTGAACTCCATAGCACATTCTGTGAGTACCTTTACCTGAAGGCAGAAACCCTGCTTTGGAGCAGCTGCTTCAGTCCCAAGCATGAACCCTGGTTTCCAGAACTGCTGTGCCATGGAAAGCAGGCCTTTCAGCTTCTGTTTTCACAGCAGAAGGTCTTCTCCTGACGTAGTAGTCAAAACAAGCTGTTCTGTAGCAAGGAAGAGTGAAAGAGAGAGAAACACCATGACTGAAGAACGAAGTAATTTTCATTCGTTGTTCAAGCCAAATGCCTGTCAGAGAAAATGAAGATACAGGCATTTTGCACTACTTTGTCCACTACTTTTTTGTACTTTTGCTTGTATTTAAGTAAATCATTGTATTCTGCAATCCAGAGTGTTTACTTTCCTTGCCATGGGAGTTACAATATTATCCCAAACACCCTCCAAGCAGAAATGCCAGGAGAGATGCTCCTGTTCCTGTACCCTACAGATGGCAGCAACAAAGATGCCACAGTGACACTTCCATAAGGGCAGTTTGGGCTCAATGGCAGCCTGCTGAAGAGGGTAGCCCAGCATCTTTACAGATAGTGCCCTCAGACAACCGGGAAGAGAGGGCACCATATGAGGAGACGCAGTCATAAGCTGGTTGGCTGGCTGGTGTGGGGAACTGCACCAGAAACAGGCAACCCCATCCTATGCTGGAGCATACACGGTCAAAAAAGCTCTCAGATAGATGCTTATCTTCATAAGGATAATGTTTACAGTTGAATGGATCCTCAAATGCTTTCTTGAATGGGGATGGACTGAAACACATTCACCAGCCACAGCTGTTGCACTGTCCTGAGGGGAAGAACTGTCATATCAAGGTCGTAATCTGGTTTAAATTGACCTAACGAATGTGAGGCTTACAAAGTTTTCAGATGTCTCCAGAAGTGTAATTACCTCATATTCCTGGCATAAGGGATTAGCCACTGTTTTTTCTTATCCTTTGCTTTTTCTGTCCTAATTCAGCCTCTTTAAACATGTTATTCTTGTGTAATAGAGGGAAAAGGCATGATTAAAATCACATGGCCAATAATATGGCACAGTTCTCAGGAGGAGGAAAATTCTTGATTAGGCCAAGTGAAAAAGCACACAAGCTTTCAAGCACACAAGCATGAGTGAGCCCAGAAGCTCATCAGTTTTTCCCAGCCATATCATTTGGTATAACAACAGCTATTTCCTCTCTCTGTGAACGGGCTTGTATGGATCCTCTGGGGGCACAGCATGGAGAATGCACGGAGAGCGAGGGATTCCACTGAAGTGTCCATAGCATCCCAATTTATAAATTGGCATAGCCTTGGGTGAAAGTGCCTTGTTATTACCCAGTTGGCTTGAAATCACTCTTAATTAAAGCCAGAATAAGATCAGTTACAAATAAAAGTATTTTTTCATGAGATTCAAAATAGAAAATGTTGTCACAAAATTTATAAAAGGTAAAGGTAAAACAATGGAATGAAAAAAACATTTGAGATTCAATAGGGATGGACTCCCTCTTATGTTGTCCTTCCCTTTCTCTCTACCTTTCTCCCAGCAGTTCATTGCATCCTTTCCCCATGCTCCCCTGTCAGAGGTGGTCTCTGATCATATAGCTTTCACCTCAGCCTTAACCCACAGGAGGACTTGGCTGGGCAGACCATGACAGCTCTCAAGCCTGGTCTCCCCTTGAAGCCTTCCAGGGGGTGTAGGCAGATGCAATCCCTCTCTCTGAAACTAGTTTATTTCTTTTCTATCCAGCAGGAACCTGATCATTCTTCATTAAAATATGTATTGATTCACTTTCTTGGGGACTTAAACATCTTTACAATGGACCATTCTTTTCTGACCAGTTGCCCATGCATTATGCTTCCTTCCATGTCTTCCCGCTGCCATATATGTGTGAGTCTCTGTTAATGACTTTACACTAAACCCCATACACCATAGTAAACTGTACTTTAACAAGTGTGCTTGATATCAGCATCTCTGTGGGATAACTGTGCACATGTCCTAACTGGATTTTGACTAAAAGCAGACATGAAGGTAATTAACCTGTTTATGGCAATAGTGGGTTTCGGGCTGTTGACTGTGAATATCTTCCTTCTAAATATACTCAAATAAGTATCCTACCCTCCTGCCTCATAACAATTAATGCTTTCTCACAGCTCTGAGCAAGGAGGTGTTGACTGTATCTCATTTTTTATTTGAGGGGCTAAGACAGATGGGCTGACAGATTAAGCTCAGGAATGTATTTGTTTCCATGGTCCAAAATGAGAAGTTTAGACCTTTTTTTCTTTCTTCAGGTTTTTGCTTTTAAATTCTGTTGTTTCTTCTAATAGTACCAGAGAAGACTCCCATTGGCTTCTGTTACTGCTGTCAGTGCCTGCTCTCCTGCTGATCAAATCTTGGGGTGGCAAGTGAGGAACCTGGAAAAATTAAATGCAAACAGTTGAAAAGCTTGGCTTAAGAACTCAGATGAGGTGTTCGGGTCTTCTGGGGATAAAATCTGCAGGATTCCACTTCTCTATGAGGAAAGCACCCTCCTTTTCTTGTATTCCCTCATTTAATTCTCCACAACACTGCTAATTTCTGCAGGATATAAGGCAGAGGTCTGACTACTTCCCACCCTTGGTGAAACACCATAAGGCAACATCTGGCACAGCTTTCCCTTTCTGTCATTTTGTACAAGATATGCAAAGCAACTGGTAGAAGTGGTTGTTTGGATGATGTGCCTTTGTTCAGAACTTTCAGTACTCCCAGAAAGCCCTGCTGTCTAAGCAATTGCTGTTTTGTTTTTATTAATTGCTTTAAACTTTCTGGGGTATTTCAAGCCCAGAATCAGTTGCAAGGTCGGCATCTCAAGGCTGAGGGGGAGACACACAGCTGGGCTGCTTGCCACTTGGTGACTCTCCAGCCAGAAACTTCTTTCTGCTTTGACTATGGCTCTTTTCTGACATTCCTTGAGCTATAAGCAGAAGCAGAAAGGTGAAATGGCAAAAGGAAGTGCAAGTCTATGCTCTTCTTGTTCCTTTTTGAGACAGATAAAAAAAGGCCTGAAAAGTATGACTTTTTCTCCCTCTTGAAAAGTCTCTATTCTCTTCTTGTTTTTAACCTTTCAAGCATCAGAAAGGTCAAGGCTCACCTTCACTGCTTTTTGGTGTGAAACTGTATGGATATCTGTGATACTGGCTGTATAGAGCACTCTGAGCTGAATCTTTAGCAAATTGGATTTTTTTTTTCTCCAGCTGTCTATAGGGGGGTTGCATTAAACATGTACTAAAAAAACCTTTTTAAACAGCCTAGATAAAATTTACTTTCTCTCTCAGCTATTCATGCTATACCTGTATCATAGATATCATACTCCTATTAGCTCTCAAGCTGTCCAGAGAGTCTATCAGAAAAAACAGGAGAGACAAGATCTGAATTTTTCATGTGCAAAGTGTCTGCTGAAAAGTTCTCTCAAAATATCTGTAAAGTAAAAATTCTTTCAGAATTTCTTTATAGCTAGAAAAGGAAAGATAAGGCATGGACCATTTGTTCTCCTCTTGAGATCATCTCCAAAAGCTGGGAAAAGAGCTGAATTTGATTCAAATAAGCTCAACTTAACTCTTACCAGGATGCCGCAGCCCAGGCTAGCCTGACAGTACATGGCCACCAGTTTTGAGCTCTGACACAAATGACAGCCCACTCACTGCAGCACAAGAGCCAGCAAGGCCAAGTGCTGGGTCCTGCACTTGCATCACAACAACCCCATGCAACACTGCAGGCTTGGAGAAGAGTGGATGGAAAGCTGCCTGGTGGAAAAGGACCTGGGGGTGCTGGTTGACAGCTGGTTCGATATGAGCCAGCAGTGTGCCCAGGTGGCCGAGAAGGCCAACAGCGTCCTGGCCTGTATCAGAAACAGTGTGGCCAGCAGGAGTAGGGAAGTGATTGTACCCCTGTACTCAGCACTGGTGAGGCTGCACCTCAAATCCTGTGTTCAGTTTTGGGCCCCTCACTACAAGAAGGATGCTGAGGTGCTGGAGCGTGTCCAGAGAAGGGCAATGAAGCTGGTGAGGGGTCTGGAGCACAAGTCTGATGAGGAGTCGCTGAGGGAACTGGGGTTGTTTAGCCTGGAGAAAAGGAGGCTCAAGGGAGACCTTATCTGTCTCTACAACTGCCTGAAATGAGGTTGTAGGGAGGTAGGTGTTGGTCTCCTTTCACGGGTAAGAAGTGATAAGATGAGAGGAAATGGCCTCAAGTTGCACCAGAGGAGGTTTAGATTGGATATTAGGAAAAATTTCTTCACTGAAAGGGTTGTCAAGCATTGGAACAGGCTGCCCAGGGAAGTGGTTGAGGTATTTAAAAACCCCTGGAGGTATTTAAAAGACGTGTAGACGTGGTGCTTAGGACATGGATGGACTTGGCAGTGTTAGGTTTATGGTTGGATTCAATGATCTCAAAGGTCTTTTCCAACCTAAATGGTTCTATGATTCTAAGAGTTTGCCGATTTCTCTTGCTCTGGGTCTGTAGGCTTCTTTCCAGATACAAGAGGCACACAGCTGATGTCGTGAAAAATGAAAGCCTTTCAGTCTTCAGAAGATGTTCATGTGAACAATAAAATCTCTGATCCCACTGGCTATTATTTAAAAAATGTTGGGTTCTACCTCCATGCAACATGTGTCAGGGTTGCATCAGGAAATAGCGTCACAGAGATTTCCATTGCACCTTGAGTAGTACTCTACCAATGCTTAGTACAGGCAAGCTGTTCACATGTGTACCAAATAGGCAGGCGAGTGAGGCTGAAAGCTCTGGCACTATGTTGTCCTCTAGGAGCTGGCATAAGATGAGAGCCTAGTCCTGAACAGAGCTGTGTAAAATGTGCTCAGCTGAAATACAAAATTGCATGGAATGAACATTACAGACTTGAAACTGAGCACTTTGGTCAAAAAGGATCCCTTAGTCAGGAATGCACTGGTCCTCAGTTCTGAGGAAACTTGGGTGAAATTGTGAAAACCATAAACTGCTTTTTTTTTTTTTAAACTTGGAAATTGCTGAAACTCAGGGAACACAAATCCACTGAGACAGAAGTCAAAAAGGTTGTCATTATTCTCATTTACCCTTGTACCCAGTTCTTCATGATGCCTTGCCAGGATACACATTGAGAAGTTTAAAAAGTCCTTGAATGAAGGAACACAACTCTCTTTCTGTACAATGAAAGCAGATATATTTCGGTGTGACACCAGAGAGAGTTATTCAACAATTCTTTGTTCAAATGAGAGACTTTGTCCAAGAGGAAGATGGCTGTGATGCTGGTAAATCTGACAATCTGTAATTCTATGTGATGCTTTTCCTCCTTGGATATCAAAGGACTTCACAAAGGAGGGTATTCTTATCCTGTCACTATAGGAAAGGGGAAATTATACAAGAAGAAATGAAGGAACTAGTCCACGATCAAAGGATAGCTTGGGGGGAGAGAAACAGCCACTGTCCTGTTCATGTCCCCCGTGATTAGCCTGCCCTGTGAAACACAGTGAAGGTGAGAGTTTGCTTCCTCAGTCTGCTCTTCAGAGGGAGGAATTCACACTGATGAAATTTCATCTTCTCCTTCTACTGCTGCTGCTGCTCTTTGTCCCCTCTGGTCATCCTGGCACATGTTTTCTCCAAACCCTGAGCAGCCAGGACACAGAAACAACATCAGTAAGCTAGGGCAGGTTTTCTATGACTTTCCTTGCTTTGCTGCACTGCAGTCAGTGCTCCAGGTAGTGTGTTACACAAACATTGTGTACCACACACATAAAACAGACAGTTCACATCATGCACACTGTGACCCACAGGGGTCTCTGTGTGTTGCAGTAGCCTGTCCTGTCCCCAGAGCAGCAGATGTTCAGGCCATATGTCTCCTCCTTACGACTCCTCACAGCCTGGGACAGGCTCACAGGGTAAGGCCTTGGGGTAAGGGCAAGGACGGTGGGGAAACACAATATCATTGTACAGGAGGAGGTAATTGGCCAGTCTGGGGAAGAGAGGCTCAGAGCAGCTGAATAATAAAGATGGAGTCACTTGCCTGAGATTCAGTTGTCATTGCCATTGGATGCTGAGAAGCACAGTCTTGTGATGTCATTTTTTTAAATTAAAGTCAAACACACAGTGGAGAATTACTCCATTTTTTACAAGTAAATATGTTTGTTTCACAAAGATGACTTCCGAATTATTATACACACATCATTAGGAGGTAGCAGCTCCAGGAGTCTGGAAATCCAGGCAGTGAGCTTTGCAATGTGATGTGCTGCAAGGGAACAGCCTGTCAATACCTTACACAAATTCACCTGGTGATTATATGGAAGTAGCTTCACCAGGTCTCAGCTTGGGTTGACATCTCATTGTGGCAGATGCTGTACATGCACACAGGAGAGATTCCTTGCCCATATGGGTTATGGCCTCTCTAACATAGCAACTTCAGAGCTTGAAGGCATAGTGAAAGGGGATGCCTTGTCAAGGATCAAGAAAACTTGTGGCAGAAGTACGAACACATTAAAATCAGATCTGCTGAGCTGAAGCCTGTGTCCCAACTTCAAAAGCCCTTGCCCTCCACTGAGCACTTTCAGACTACTTTTTACCTGTCTCTCCTTTCCAGATGTTTATTGGAAATTACTGTACCATGATGGTTAGAGATTCAGATCCACAAAAGAAAATAAAAGAACAAGAAAAACATCCTCAAAGGATGTGATAGAAGTCGGAAGGCTTACCTATGGAAATTATCTGTTTGCCAGGGATTTAGGGGTTGAAGGGAGACCTGTTAAGTGTCATTAGGGCCGGGATAAACTGGGACAAAACCCAGCATATCCTGAACACATACGTCATTTTCAACAGGGAGCTGTCAATTAGCACAGAGTGAGTCAGATGTCACTGGAGATAAATCTCTGCTCTTTGGGGAAGGGAGGAATCTCTCCATGACTCAAGAGCGGATGGTTTGGCAGCAGCAGCTCAGCCAGCTCCTATCACTGGATTAACAAATTACACAGATATGCTCCCTCCTTTGTATTTACAGCACATGATTGGAAAGAAGGCTCAGGAAAAAGGGATAATGTAAGAAGAGCTGTTTCCACATGTAATGTCAGCTGAGTCGCCAAGGGATTCTGATGAAAGCCAGCAGCCTGCAGCAGGATGCTGCCTGTCTGTCTACCTCTAGCACATATAACTTACTGTTTAAGGGCATAGGATCCCATCTCCTCATCCTAGATAAAACACAGCATTATAAACTACTGATATTTCCATCTCTCTAATTCCCAGAGCTTAAATTAATGCTGAGCCTGTGTCTTTAAGCCCTGTTTGTTGCTCTGGTTACCATAGCATTTAGTGTTTCCATGATTTCCTTTTTTTTTTTCCAGACATTACCCCATCAGCACAGTTCCAGACCTGGGCTTCCAGCTACTTTTGGCTAAAGTGAAACTCGTTTTTGTTGCTATAAAAATATTAAGCCATGTAAATGCCTGTGGCTCAGATTTAGGTCCCTGTGTCTAGGAATAGCAGCACAGCTGAGAGTGGACGAGAGAGGAGAGGAAGAAACAAACAGACCTCTGTGCATATCATCTCATTCCTCTGAGTCAACCTGGCCTTTCAAGGACAGGGAGAGGAACAGGCCTTTGCCCTCCTTTGGCATAGTAGCAATCCCTATGCTATGCTTTTTTTTTTTTTTTTTGTGTCAGGAATGCTTGTGCCAGATTGCACCTGCAAGAGAGCTGGCCAAGGCCAACATGCCACACCTGAAGTGCTGACTGATATATAAGGGCCTGGTCTGAGCCATAGCTGAGAGAATGTGTCACCCACTCAAGAATATGATGACTCAAAGACAAAAGAAATTCCTCAGTTTAGGCCTGAACCAAAGTCCAAGGCACTAGAAACGCAGCCAGCCCTTTAAGAGGTGCTGATCTGTGGTTAGACCCAGCTTGTCATTAAGGTCTTTGCTGGCATGCAGTGGACTTGGGAGGAAGTGTGACACCAGAGGCGCCTCCTTTGCTACATCCCACCTTTGCCGCCTGCATAAAACTGGAGTCAAGTCTGCTCTTGGCACTCAGGGATGAGCGAGATTAAGGGTCCTTCAAGAGACCAGAAATGGCCAGAGTATGAGGAGAGATAAGATGAGCCTTCTGAAGTGAACTATCTTCTCCTGAATACCAGAGAGTTCAGAGGGATATTTTGGTTGGATAGTCTAAGTGCTGTGTTGCTTCTTGTGCTGGACGCCTGCAGCACCTGCAAACCTCTAGAAAACAATGGTATAGAAAAAACACGACAGTACCTACAAAATGCAGATCCCAAGTATTAACGCTGCCCTGAAATCACTGCACTGGTCTGAGCCTCTGGTTGCCTATCTAGAAAACAGAAGTGATGAATGGATATTTAATTGTCTTAGTCAAGTGTCTGCTGATATAGGGATGGAAAATATGAGCTAAGCAGAAAATACCACTAATATTAAGGTATGTCTTACATCATTGTTAACACTGCTTTCTGCAAATCATTGCTGTTGACTCACCCTGGCATTCAAATCATTTATGCTGCACAAAGTGTCAATCTGTTACATTGCAGCACAGATTGAAAGAATAAGACAAAATACTCTAGGGAATATGGCATGACGTTTTAACTAGCTTTAACAGCTACAGCTAATTATCAACATACATTTCACTAAATTACATTAAAATAGTAAAACATTTCAGCTACTGTATTACTTCATGTTGTAAAATATCAGAATCAGCAGTGCATACTAGTAATGTATCAGGAAATTACATCAAAAAATGCAAATAATATAAAAAGTGGGGGAAATTAAACTAAATTTGAAGTAACAATGTTGTGCAAACCCAAACATTTTCTACGGTGCTTCTTAAATTTTGAACACTTTTTTTCATTCAAATTCTATTCATGAGCCTCATGGATTCTGAGGAGAAGTAAATTCAAGATCATTCCTGGAACTTTTATTGAGAACAAATTGGGAAGTGAGGTGCTAAATTCAATCAATTTTCCTGGTTTCTACCCACTTGTGTTTTCTTGTGGTTTGGGATGAATACTTCCTGTCTAATACTCATGGGTTATGTTGCTATACAGGGAAAACCACTGCAAGGAAGGAATTTCAATAAAGAACTCGTTCACCATACTACCGTGATTTATTTTTATTACCACTAGAAGTAGTATTTTTTTTTTTTTTAACTTTGCACATGAAAGGAAAAAAATGTTTCTGGAAAACAGGAAACTAGTAAAATCCTCAGGGTAAAGTCTCTCATTTGGACTTTCTTGGGAGAAAAGAAGGCTAATGACAGCAGCAAGACTGAGAGCGCTGGATAAATAATGGTTAGGGAAGTAGAAAATATTGATCAGCTGTGCCATTCCTCAGCAAGTGGGAATCCCCAAGCCTCGCTACCAGAGCACTGTGTAACAACGCAGAAACTTGCTGCAGCAGCAGCGAAGACAGTGAAGACCCACTGCTCTGAAAAAGCGCAGGCAAATGGTCTGGCTTCCCTGTGAAGACTTTTCAGTAGAGGTTGATAAACTCTGTCATAGCACAAAGGGGGTCTGCAGCAGAACAAGGATTACAGGTACATTTGTTGGGCAGCCCAGTAAAATGACTGGTGGACAACACCTGACCTTCTCAAAAGATCCCCAGCTAGGATTTCTGTTACCTGAACAGTTCACATCATTGTATCTCTCTAACTTTGCCAGGATCTGTAATGAAGTCTATTCAATTGGCCAACAAGGAGCACAACAAGTAACTAGTAAAGACTGAGAGCTAAGTAAGGCAATTTGGATCTTCTCCATTTCTGGGCTCCCTGGCTATTAGTGAACTTGCCCATTTCTGGGCAAGTCAAATTAGAGCCTGCGGTAAATACCAAGCCGGGTATAAAAACATTTGTAAAATCAAGATGTGCATTCAAGCAATGCTGTCTGACACTGCACAGCAGAACTGCAATTGTGAAAATCAAATCACGGTTTGAGAGGGGAAAACCTTCAGTTACATCTAAAATCCTAAGGAGGATTTTAAAGGGCCCTACAGAGGATCCTAAAGAGGATCCTAAATAAAGATCCATGACAGATAGAGTTTCACAAAGATTAGAGGCATACAACCATGTACTGAAGCTGCACATAGGAAATCCTCAGCTCAAGTTTCTTATTAGGGCAGGGCTCCTGACTTACCCCTTGGATAAGTTGGCAGGGGGGAGACCTGGATACACCTTCTCTTCCCTGAGCTCCCTTCTGTACGTGCCAGGCTACAGATGATTTCTGTACGTACCTCCTCACCAGCCAACCTAATTGCCCAGCTAATTGCCCCCTCACCAGCCAAGTTAATAGCCAAGCTAAAGTCAATGATTGGATTTTCACCGATAGAAACATCTTGGAAATTTAATAACACAACTCTTCTCCTACCAAGGCTGCCTGAAGGGAACTCCTATAGGCAACCAGCTTTCCTGGAGCAAAGATTGATTCCATCTTCTGTTGTTTTATTTTAAAGATCCAGACCCCAGATGGTGTAATCTTTTTGCCAATTACACTGCTGTCAGCACAGTCAACTGCATCCAAGAATACAGGGTGTCAAAGTCTCTGAGCTCCAGGAATTGTCTCAGCTGGCTCTTGGCTCCCCTTGGCTTCTGGATATAGTGCACATGTGCACAGAAGGCAGTCACTATCTCATATCAAAGTTGACATCCTAATCTATAGAGCTCTCATCATGAGGATTGTTTTTGATTGTGTGATTTTGACTTTACCACACACAGTGATAGCCCTGTGTGCCACAAACACAAATCCTGTGCAAGCTGCATGTGGCAGAGGTACGATCCAAATTGTTGTTCTGCTTGTTCTCAGAAGAACCTGACCTCCCTTGTTTCTGTGACTCTTTTTGCTCAACACCTTATTAATTAAACACTTCGTTTTCATGTGCCTTTTGCATCCTTGGCCTCATTTCATCCAGAGTCGGGAGAAGTCTCATATAGACAAGTGTTGAGAGAGCTGAGCTGTTTACTTCTATGTTGGTATTCTGACCATTAGGCCCTACTGAAAACAATAAATCATGGAATAACTTGCATTTAGGTAGAGACTCTTAGTGGTACACTGACAACATTTTAACCACTTTGGACATTTCAGAGTATTTGACCATGAACAGATTCAACCTTGACATTTTAAGATAATAAAGCAATTAAGATGGGTGTTGCATAGTAAATATTATTTTGTTTCCTGAGCAGAATTCATAATATGAGCCTGACTGAGCATGTCACAGCTGTAGTCTTAAGCACAGCCTAAGCATCATCCTCATGCTGCATATTTCATCTAATGAATATTGCGATTTCTTTGGTTTTGGCAGTACGAGACAGGAAGTTCTCAAAGTCCTCGTGTGGGCTTCTGAGTGCTGCAGCTCCTGGTGAGAGGATATACAGAACATAGGCCCAAGGTCTTCACATAGGCTTTGTCCTTGTTGTCCTTCACCCTAGCAGGCAGACAAGAGAGCACCAAAAGTAATTTTGTGTAATTGCTCCAAGTTGCCTGTCCATACAGTGGCATAACACTGCAGTACAGTGTGCTGAGAGTGTTTGTGGTGATGTAAGCTCTACAAAGCTGCATTGCTCCATGCTGGTTCTTAATTTGAGGAACTGTGTAAAGGGGCAACTAGAGAAATGCAATGTATTTCTTACACTTAGTTCTGTCCCAGAATATAGAGCTTGTGAAGGGACCTGTAATGCCTGTGTCTGCCTCAGTGATCCCAAAATCCTAATGAAGACCTTAAAGACAACCTTTAATGTAAGGACAGGGAGGCAGAGAGGGGTGCGGGTTGGTCCTGGTGATCTGAACAGGGAGGCTGATACAGCACACATGCCCGTGTGCCTGCTTGTCCAGCCCGGAGACACCAGGACGAGCTCAGCTCCTCAGCACCACTACTTGCCATTTCTTGTGGGGCAGATCACATTAAGCTGTGTCTCTAGTGCCACTCCGTATCTGAGGAAGTTCAGATGTCTGTTCAAATCCATCTCAAAGCTTAAAAATTAAATGTATATTTTCTCCATGATGCCTTTGTTTGTTTGTGCTGCCTCCTGTAATCTCCCTGGTCTGTTTTTTTGTGACTCAGTGGAAAATCAGCTCCTGTGATAGCTAACAAAAAGCAGGAGGAAGAGAGCACTCACTTCAGTAACTCATGACTATGTTTATTTTTCTCTTCTTTGGGGCGTTTATTTTATGACTCTCACTAAACTGTTTACAGAAAGTTTCACATCTAGGCAGAAAGTAATTTGCAAGGAGACTGGGCTAAATTAAAACAAAAATGTTGGGCTAAATTAAAACAAAAATGTTTCCCAGTGGAAAAAGAGCTCTTTTCTGTAATGTCTGTGCTGCTCCTCCTCTCCACCAAATATTGGGGAAGTTCAAATGTGATAAGGGGGAGCTGAGCAGGGATGAAGACTGAATGAGCTATAGCTGGTCTGAAAGATGGGGAAGCTCATTTATCCTCCCAAAACTTTTTGCTTTTTTCCAATCTTTAGTTTGAGATCAATGAGAAGGACACAGGACTACACAAATCAGGAGTTATGTGAAATGACGGTGTATATCAGCAACAAAAATAATAAAATTCTACTGTGTTGACTTTCCTGAGTGTCCAGCAGCTCTTCTCAGATCTCAAGGAGAACTTGAAGACCTCTTTAGACATTATCAAATAACTTATCTTCAGAGCATATCATTCTGCAAATGGAGAAACTGAGGCACAGGGAAGCTAAGTGGTTTAGCTGATGTAGCAGAGGGGAAATGCAGTAGGGTCAGTTGTAGAAATTGACACCTACATTACCTGTCTTGCCAAACTACTGGATGCAAGAAATGCTGAGGGAGAGACTCACTCTTATGCTTTTTTATTTCATCATTCCTGATAAGACACACTTTGTGCAGCACGTGGTAAGCACAACATGGAGCCTCTCACTCTGCTCTTAAATTAGTTGCAGGAGTCCTAAACCTGTCTCAGGCTTTTGGAGGAAGATGAGCAGCACCTCTTTCCCCAGTGAGGTGGAAGAGGCATATCCTACCAGAGTATATGCTACAGTAGAACTGTAAATCATACCTTTATTTTGTAGTTTTACAGCCTAAAGCTCCAGCCACTAACCAGCATTACTCCTTACTGCTGTGCTGTTTAGTGGCCAGCCATAGCCTTTGCAGGCTGAGGAACTAAGTATTGCTTTGGGCCAGTTAAGCTATGCAGTAACTGAAATGCTTTCTTGTTTGTAGATAAAGTGTTTGGATTTCATTTAGAGTTAAAATACATTTTGATTTAACAAAAGCATTATGGTATTTTTAATAAATTCTATTGAATATAAAAATGTTTATGGTGCTTAGATATTGGGCAGATTCAGTTCCTGACTGCAGTCCTTAACCTCTAAAGGGTACTTTCCCAGTTCCTTTTTAATCACTGTTGCTTACTTCTGACTCTTTTTTCCTTAAGAGAATGCTAGTTAAATACCAGATAAGTAAATAAGTAATCAATGAGACATTTATTGAATGTTAATGCTGTACTTAATAAGGCTTAGAAATTTAAATGGGTCACATTAAGATGTAGAGTGCACAGCAGGGAAACTTCTCAATGTCACCAACCCCAATCACAGAAAAATAATGAGCTGGGATCTTCAAAACTGGGACAGCTTCGTGACTCAGATGTGGGGGGATTCTTTTGTTTCGTGCTTCTCACCCCATCAGTGATAGGGCTCCTGACAGGGAATTCTCCTCTGCAGAATGGACCATGGTGTAGGGATCATTACGGTTGCAAAGACCCAAACTGATCAGTCAACTTGAGTCTTAATTTAAGGCTAGTCGTGCAAGTGTGGCAGTATTCTTGTGCTAATAACCTGAACCCAGGCTTCCAAGCTCAGTCAGGGATCCTGGCTAATGCAGCTAGATCACATACTGGCTCAGCTGGCTTACCTTCAGACAGTTTGGCTGTCCTTACATATGTCAAGTTCGGCCCTATTTATTTTCTTCAGTGAAGACTGAGAATGTCAGTCAATAACTTGATCCCAACAGCTGGAATGTGGAGAAAACTATTACAATAGGAATTGCAGCCACAGTCAATGCTCCCAGCAGAGCCATCTGCTGGATAAAGCTAGGAGGGGTGGAAATCTCATTATTTGAGTAATTTAAAATTGGACAAAACAAAGCCCTAGAGAAGAGTCCCCACAAGTGAGGAGAGAGCCTCAGTGTGCCCTGATGCAAAAGACTATACTGTCACATGAGATAGGACCATACCTGTCCTCAGTAGTAGATTTGCTCCCCATATGTGGCTGGAGATCACATCCTGGAGCCCACATGGTGCTGCATATACTGATGTGTACACTGCTAGTTCAGCGTGCTGGTACAGCCCTAACTGACTGTCAGGCCAGGGATGCCCTATGGGCAAGCTCCCTGGAGAGCCTGGTGTGGGTAAGCGATGCACAGACCTGAGAACCCCTGCACCATGCAGGCACAGTGCAGAGAGGACCTCCTCCGGCAGGACCCATGGGACAAAGGAGAGGAACTGGGACACTGCTCCCCATTTCTCACCATCTCACCTCACAGCTTCATGCAGGGGTAGAGGACACCTTCAAGGAGACGAGAGTTTGGGGAAAGAAAAGCAAAGGTCCAGGGATTTCATTTGTTTCTTTCTCCTGTGTCTTGGCAACAACACTCTTGGCAGCTGGAGTGGCTTCTCTGTCCTTGGAAAGAATCCAGCTGCCTCTCCAGGTAACACAACAGAGAGAAGATATTAGTGGCCTGGAAACTGGGTTTGCTATTTAAGCTGGTCCTTTTTCTCTGCTTCACTTGGAGAGAACTGAACAGCTAGCTTTCCACTGGCACAGCCATGGTTTTTACCTTAAGACTAATTAGAACAGTTTCACTGGCAGTGCAAAAGCTGCACTTTTTTAGGACTTGCTGAAAAGTTTAAGATGTGTCCTGGGTGTATTTTTGCAGTAGAGGCTAAATTTTATGACCTTTTTTTCCTTCCTGTAACAATAGTAACTCTACCTTTAGCCTGGCCTCATTTTTTTAGTCAAGTCTGTTCCATCTATGCACACTACGCTACGCTTGATCTTAGCCAAAAGGCTGAGAAGCGTTCTCAGTAAGTTTCTCTCAGGAAGTTTGCAGATGACACCAAGTTGGGCAGGAGTGTTGATCTGCTGGAGGGCAGGAAGGATCTGCAGAGGGATCTGGACAGGGTGGATTGACGGGCTGAGGCCAACTGTATGAGGTTTAATAAGGCCAAGTGCAGGGTCCTGCACTTCGGTCACAACAACCCCATGCAACGCTATAGGCTTGGGGAAGAGTGGCTGGAGAGCTGCCCAGCGGAAAAGAACCTGGGGGTGCTGGTTGACAGCCGGCTGAACATGAGCCGGCAGTGTGCCCAGGTGGCCAAGAAGGCCAATAGCATCCTGGCCTGTATCAGAAATAGTGTGGCCAGCAGGAGTAGGGAAGTGATTGTACCCCTGTACTCAGCACTGGTGAGGTCACACCTTGAATCTTGTGCTCAGTTTTGGGCCTCTCACTACAAGGATGTTGAGATGCTGGAGTGTGTCCAGAGAAGGGCAACAAAGCTGGTGAGGGATCTGAACAAGTCTTATGAGGAGCAGCTGAGAGAACTGGGGTTGGTCAGTCTGGAGCAGAGAAGGCTGAAGGGAGACCTTATCGCTCTCTATAACTACCTGAAAGGGAGTTGTGGCGAGGTGGGTGTTGGTCTCTTCTCCCAAGTAACTAGTGATAGAACAAGAGGAAATGGCCTCAAGTTATGCCAGGGGAGGTTTAGACTGGATATTAGGAAAAATTTCTTTATGGAGAGAGTGGTTAAGCATTGGAACAGGCTGCCCAGGGAGGTGGTGGAGTCACCATCGCTGGAAGTGTTCAAAAAACTTGTAGAAATGGCACTTCAGGACACGGTTTAGTGGGCATGGTGGTGTTGCATTGATGGTTGGACTTGATAGTTTTAGATGTCTTTTCCAACCTTAATGACTCAGTGATCTCAGTTTTTGACTGGGCCCATCACAGGTCTGTCCAAGTGCCTGGAGAAGACATTGAAGTGATGATATTTTTAATAGTGAGGGTATTTAACCCCTGGCCTGCGGGAGAAGGATGGACTTCACAACTCTATGAGAGTTATATTCCGAAGCCGTTTATTGTCTTGTCTGACTCCAATATATATCATAATCTTTGTTTAGTCACTGCGCACACACTCATGATTGGTTACAGCTTGTTACACACACTATTGCAATTGGCTATATACAAAATATCACGCGCTGTCCACGCTCCCCTCACACAGTCAGGATTCGCTGCCTGCAGGTGTTCCTGTGCTCCTTTGCTTCCTCTTAGTTGTTTACCACAGCTCCTTCTCCTCAAGGCTGAGCTGTGCAGATGTCCAGCTGTTTACCAGCTTCTCAATGCCACAGCTCCTTCTCCTTAAGGCCGAGCCATGCAGGGTAATCCCAACACTGGCCCAGCTTACCAGAAGGTGATGGAGAGTCTCTGCCTAAAGGCAGTATCTTTCCGAATCATACATAATTCTTCAAGTAAACCTTCATGGGTTTGCAGGATGGGTCAGGAGGAAAGAAGGTGCATGGGCTATTATCAGGGTTGTTTGACCTTCTCTCTCCTGGAAAGACACCGAGTTTGGCTATCTTCATTTAACCTCAGCTGGCAACTAAGCACTATGCAGCCGCTCGCTCACTCCCCCGCAGTGGGATGGGGGAGAGAATCAGAAGAGTAAAAATGAGAAAACTTATGGGTTAAGATAAAGACAGTTTAATAGGTAAAGCAAAAGCCACGCACGCAAGCAAAGTAAACCAAGGAATTCATTCACTACTTCTCATGGGCAGGCAGGTGTTCAGCCATCTCCAGGAAAACAGGGCTCCATCACACCTAGTGGTTACTTGGAAAGACAAACACCATAAGTCCAAACATGTGTGTGTGTGTCCCCTTCTTCGCCCCAGCTTTATACACTGAGCATGATATCATATGGTATGGAGTATCCCTTTGGCCAGTTTGAGTCAGCTGTGTCGCCTCCCAGCTTCCCGTGCACCTCCAGCCTTCTCGCTGGCAGGCCAGCATGAAAAGTCAGACAGTCCTTGACTGCTTAGCAACAAGTGAAAACATCAGTACCTTATAAATATTTTTTTCATCCCGAATCCAAAGTATAGCCTCATACTAGCTTATATGAACAAAATGAACTCTATCCCAGCTGAAACCAGGATATCAGGTTTCCCCTCTCTGTTCTGTTATGCTACACAAGGGCAGGTGCCTCGAATTACTGTGAACTGTATTGAACAATATTCTTCACTCACATGTTTTGGCAGCTAGAAGAAAGAGAGAAGTTATAAATATATAATGACATGAATATTGCAGACCATGGGATCTGACCCTTCAGGAAACCCTACTTGAAAGCAGAGACTAGTACCCAATGCATTGTTTATCCTCTCATGTGGTAATTCCCTTTTGTCTCCCTAAATAGCCTCAGCAGTTTCACTTGAAGAGGTTTCTTGAACCTCTTTACTTCCTGGACAAAAAAAAAAAATCTTGTGTTATGGACACAAATGGCTACTGTGTTTCCCTCCAGAATGGACTGTATTTCAGGGTGAGCAGGGAGCAGTGACCTCCCAGAACTGTTCTAATGTGGGTGCTGCAAGTTTCAGTGAGCTGCACACCACCATTCAGTGTTGCCAGTTCAGATCAGACAAGGAACTCACTCCAAGCAATGAAAAGCAAGGCCATCATGCCTAATGTTACTTATATGGAAAATCCTCCCAGGTGAATCATCAGCTGTCTAGAGGGTCTGGGTTGTATTTGTATAATGGATTCTGATGACTTATCATTTCAATATATTTCCTTCATGACTGTTTAGCAGAGCCTGCTTGTTGGAGACACTGAAAACTTCAGTCTGAGCATAACAGAAAATTCTCTCCATCTTTGCAGTTCAACTTAATAGGGATGAGAAAAAATCCCCTAACTGACTGGGCATCATCAGGCACCTGATAAGTCTTATGAACACTTTCAAGAGCCAGGCACAAGAGCTCAAGCATTTACTCATTTTTATTGCTTTGATATGAAAAGCAGAGAGTCACAGATATTAAAAACAGAGAGTCCCAGAGTACAGGGGAGATAGGATCCATTCTATGTATCAAAATAGCCTAGCTTCATGTTCTACATGGTGCTTCAGATTACAAAAAAAATCCTTGTAGAGTCCCATCTGTCTGGGAGCTTTTCTGCGAAATCAACTATGGAGCCAAAGCAATAGAAAAGCTTTCAGATTTCTCTATTCCAGGCTGAGACAAGTTTGTAAATACTTCCAGAAATTGCCAACATGCCTACAGGGCAAGGTCTCTAACATTCATCTATGAATGGAGGTGAATAGAATGAATGCTATGAAATGCAGAGCTCCTTAACTTCTTCAGCCCTCTCCCAGTCACAACGAGCTATAAATCCTGCCCTTTGGTTGCTGGAATATCTCATCATGAGGGATGCTTTTTTTAGGTTGAGAAATACAAATCCACCTTGACAGAGCCATAGTCAGGCATATACATGGGCTATGTTGCTGATATATTTGTACAAAGCACTCCTAGTGTGGAAATAACTTACAGTGACACTAAGCACATAACATTTTTGCACACTGACTTTTTGCCAGTATAGTTTATTCCAAAATTCCCACGCTTCCCCAAGAGAAACAAGCTGTACTGGCAGTAGCATTGTTTGGATGGTAATCCTGCATCTGTACTAGATGCCTTTGCAGGCACAACTCTCCTCCCTTAGCCAGCTAGTCTAAGTAACGTCCTTGCAAAGGGAAGAATTGAAACACCCAGCCCACATGGATGAGGGGCTCTGTGTGGGAGCTGCCCTTCTGCCAGGAGGCTGCAGGTTCAGGCAGCACAGAAGGGCAGCGTAAGGTGCTCCCACCGACAAGTAAGCTGGCACCAGAGAGGCTGCATCAGGAGGAACCTGTCATCAGCAGAAAAGGAGTGCTATAAATCAGCCAGTATAAGTTACTGGAATGTGGAGAGCTGATACTGCCCTGAGGGAAGGCTCCTGAGACCCACGTTTTCACAGATCCAGTGGCTCAAAACACAAAAAGAGGAAGTGTGGAGGAACAGGAACATGCAGCACTGAGGAAGCAGGGGCATCAATTCGCTACAGCCTGTCTGCAGCAGCTTTCACATCCCCAGGGCAGACCCCAGTTCCACAGGTGCAGGCACATTGCACCATGTGCTCAGTGCTCCTCTCCTGACAGCAATCTCAGATCATCCCAATCTGTATAAAAAGTTTAGGAGGGTGAAATCTAGAAAATTTATGCTGGACTGGAGTAAAGAGCCCCTATTCCCACTCCACGCAGGATTCTGAACCACAGTTCAGAATAAATGAAGGACTTCATGTGTTGTGCTACTGAGAGAGATCACCATGAAGCAATAGCTCAGGCTCACCCACCGCAGTCTCCAGGGAAGAAGCTCACAGCCCTGCTGGGGTTAATGTGGCAGTCACCAAGACTCAGTAACTTGGTGTTGAGGTGAGTTAGATCTGGCATTGGCTATACAGCAAAACCAATGACGTAGAGAGGTGTCTCTCAGCACTCAATGAAGGGAGAGAAATTTCCATGAGGCTGGGAAGGATTTCTGGGGGCTAATCTTGGTAGTCCAAAAAGGTCTGTACTGGGAAATAACTTCCATGGGAATGCTTCTGAGAGGTGGGGGTGGAGAGGCTGTACTGAAGCCTTGAGCTGTGGGAGAGTATCAGGTGAAGACACTCAATGCTACCACTGGTCAGAACTTGCCTGAGCCAGAGGGTGCCTATGTGTGGCTCGGGCAGTCGTCCCAAGCTGTCCTCCCTGCAGCAGGTTGTAGCTGCATCCCCTCTACCAGCTGCAGCTCCAGCCATGGGAGGAGGCTCCCTCTTGCCCCAGAAAGCACTGGTGGATCTCTAGGTGCTTTGAAGCTGTTGATAGTTTCGGGCTCTGGTGCAACGGAGATTTGCTCTGCACCTGCTTTGTCAGCCTTCCTTGCCCAGCAGAGATTGTTAGCAGAGGCAGGGCCCCTCAAGTCCAGCAAAGGCAAGCTGTGTCCAGAAGAGTAAAGCTCCCATCTGCTTCCCCGTGATCCTAATCCTATCAAAGCCCATTAGAGTTTGGCCTTTGACTTGAGTACGAAATAACTTTCACTGCAGGGGAGAAATCTTGAAGTCTCTGTTCAGTCCCCATTTCTTCTACCTTTGATGGGAGGAATTACTGCTGCCTGCAATGACAGCTACCCCTCATCACCAGGAAGCTGGGTACGGGGAGTCAGGAGAGGAATGAGAACAAAACCTTCACTAGGCTAAAATCAGTGCAAAACACTAGCAGCTAGGTATTCTATGAGCCTAACTTTGTCAGGCAGCTAAAGTCAAGTTAGTATAAGAAACAACGTAGGGAAGCCAGAAATTATTTTGTTATCTTTTTACTTGCTAGCATTCTGAGTTGGGACAGTGGCCAGCTCTCCCTTCCCCGGTATAGGGCTGAGAAGCCTGGAGACTGTTCTCCTTTATCTCCAAGCTGCTCATTACAATGTCTGCAAAGCAGAAACAAGACATCTGATTGACCCAAATATATCCGTGATCACAGTTTCAGGAATGCTTAACATGCTGTATATTGAACAGCCCATCAGCTTGGCTGCTATTTAACCTACTACCAATCATCTGGTTTTAAAAGCTTGTAAGCAGGACTATTAGCCAGTGGGATGGCTCAGAAAAAGTCTGGCTTGTTCTCATTCCAAAGAGTGTAGTTAGGAGGTTGAATATTTGGAGAAGATGCTGTTTTCCCAGCTATTGATTTAAGGGTGTAGTCAACAGTATACACTGTTGATTAGCTGCTTAGCTTACAAGAGGCAAGCTGTAATTGAAATGAATGTCATGCATAACTTGGAGCTTATATTCACCTTCATAACAGGAAATCCACGGCAATGGTACTTCTCCAGGGGGGGCTTCCCAGTGCAGGCACTGGCAGCTGGATGCTCACTATAAGCATAATTCACCCTGAAAGAAATGTGGAAATAATTCACTTAAATTAAAATGCATGTCCAACCTATGAATGGAATAAAATTCGTTTTCTGCTTTCAGTCCTTTTCCAACAACCTGTGAGTTTTCTTAAAGCTGCAAAGTGGCAAGAAAAGAGGCAATGCCACGCCATTTCTTTGATAAAAATATTCGGTCTACCATTGGATGAAAGCCTCCTGCTTAAGTGTAATGGTATTGTTCTTATTGGCTACTGTGAATTGTAGCAATCATCAGCTCCAAATCACACACCTGGTGTTCACCGTGCAGCTCATGTGGCTTCAAGGGTGGAAGTGTAAAGCATCATCTGGCAATAAGACTTCAGGGTCGGAATAGCATGAGACCTGAATTCATGGGTAACAAGAGGAATGATTACAGCTTGTATTACATTTGAGGGAAGCCAGGATGGTGACTATTTCTCATTATTTCAGCAAGTCCCTATGTGCATGACAAACCCAACAGCACTAGTGCTCCCAGTTGCAAGTGTCACAATTAGGTTTGAGGTCTTTTTGTTAGAAAAGCCATCAGCCACAATTTTTGACATGCACTGGCTGTCCCTTCTGTGCCTGGCACTCCTGTTTCTTGCCAAGAGACCCCTCCACGCAGGAGTGAGGCCTTCACCTCCGAAGGGCTTCTTACAAGTCGGTGTCCTCGGCCTGGGCCCTGCTGGAGTGCGGGGGGTGGGGGTGGCGGGGCCAGGCTGCCCGCCCGGTCCTGTCGGTGTCGCCGGCTGCAGCGCGGCGCCGGGACCGGTGGGAGGAGCTGGTGCGACACGACCGCTCGGCTCCTCGGTGGGGCGGGAGGAAGCGCTCAGTTTCGCACTTCCCGGGCTCGGGGGTGGCCGGGGCCGCCCTCCGCCATGTGACCGCAGGAGAAACGCTGCCGCCCGCGAACTCTGCGGTGCCGCGGCGCGCGCTGGAGGCAAGGTGGAACAAGGCATTGGTGTCTTACAGCCGGAGCTTCCCTAGGAAGGCTGTGGAGCCCCGGCTTAAAGGGGCGTTTGAGGCAAAAGACAGGGAATTGAGCTTCTGCTTTTTTTTTTGTTTGTTTTTAAGTTGTTAAGGTGGATTAGGAGAGTTTGAATGTTTTTAACAAAATCCTGGGAAAGAGAGAATTCCCTTTTTCTTATATTAAAAAAAAATAAATTGCATTCCATCTACCCTGGAAGACTGTGGTGTGGTTGGAAAACTGGGAGTTGTGTATCTCAAGAGAGCAGGAAGAGTTGAAGAGGTGAGAAAAAGGATGGGATTTTCTCTTTTGTAATGTTTAAGATTCTGTATGTGGTGGTTTTGGTTCGCTGATCCAACTCCAATTTTGGAGGATAGCCACGGCACTGATTGAAGTAAGGAGAGGTGTTTAATCTAACTTGGCTCACAAACATGTGTTCCCCGAGAGACGTGTCCAGTAAAATACAGAAAGAGCAGAGCTAAGCTTCCTGTCCTTGGGAAGGCAGGAAATTGGAAAGGGGCGGGGAGGGGGAGAAATAGCTGCTCTTCTAATCATCCAGGATACACCCTAAAGACCTCAAAGGGAGAAAATTTGAACAGAAGGGCTGGCGGTCGTTCCCTCGGGCAGGAAATCCCGCGGGGCGGGACCGTGCGCTGCCGCCGGCTCCGCAGGATTGAGACTTCCTCTCGGGGGTGTTTAAAATGCCAGGAAAAGCTGGTCCGCAGCGCACACGCGGTGACACACTTGTGAGCACGCCGCGCACACCGACGCGTAAGGACGCGAACTGCCCTCCCCTCCGTGCAGACAGGCCCCGCACCGGCTGTCCCCTGTCGTCGCCGCAGAGGGAGGAGGTGGAGGGGTAGGTGATGCTCCGTGATACTCTGACGACCGCGCCTCGCCCACGGTCAGCAGGCAGCCCTGTGTCCTGATGCCACAGCCTTGGCATCACGCCGCTGTGTCTCGGCTTGGTCCTGGGCGTTACGGTCCTCGGACAGGCAGCTCTCTGTGTCCGTACATGTACCCATACGTACACATGCTATACGGGCGCAGCTTGGCGCGTGTGTTTCGGACGATCCCCTTGTGCAACCGGCTGCCGGCCCCCGCTCCCGGCCTCCCGGGGCCCCGGGGGGAACGGAGAAAGGTGCCGATCCACGGGTGACCGCGGCGCGACGGGTCGCGGGAGTCGGCGCGGCTGCGCCCGGAGGCTCCACAGGAGCCCCACCACCGGCGTGGGGGGCGTCCCCACCGGCGTGCGCGCCGCCTTCCCCTTTCCCCTCCCTCCCCTGGTATGCAGGCTCCTTTGTGCTGCCTGCAGCGGAGAGGAGGAGACGGCGGAGCCGAGCGCTCCCGCCGCAGCGCTCTCCCTCCTCGCGGGCGGGTGGGCGGTGCGGCCCCCACGCCACCCCCACGCCCTTCTACGTCCTGGACGGGACGTCCCACCACCAGGAGGGCATCGCCGCTTTAAGCGGAGGGCTACGCCGGGAGACGGGGCGGGCCGGGCGCGCCTCCCCAGCTTCCCCACGTGGTGCGGGTGCCCGTGTTTCCCGGCCGCCGGCAGAGCTGGGCGCACACAGCGCGCGGCTGCCGCCGGGGCTCACCGGGCGCGCCTGCTCCCGCTGCCGCTCGCCGGGCGGCTGGTCCGGCCCGGCCCGGCCCGCGGCCATGCGCCAGCGCCGCGCCGAGCGGCCGAGCGGCGGGGCTGCACCGCCGCCGCGTCCCGCGGCAGCGGCGTGAAGTGGCGCGAGGATGAAGTGGGCAAGGCGGGCCGCGCCGGGCCCCGTGCTGGGGCTGCTGCTGCTGGGCGCCCTGCCGGGGCTCTGGACGGTGCTGCTGCGGCGGGAGGCGGCTGCGCAGCGGGAGTCGGAGCCGCGCCCGTCCGCGGGGCCGCTCCCGGGGCGATGGGGCTGGGGACGCTCCCCAGCGGAGCGCGGCGAGCTCGGCGGCGAAGGGCAGAAAACTTTCCGGTCTCTGCTGGCGGTGCCGGCGGTGGCGGGCTGGGAGGAGCGGGGCGGCGAAGGGCCGTTCGCTGTGGCCGGCTCCCCGCCGCCAGCCGGCGCCGCCTCTCCGGTGGAGAGGGGCATCTTCTGGAGCCGTGAGCTGGAGGAGCAGGTGCCGCCGGGCTTCGCGGCGGAGGAGGCGGCGGCATGGCTGTCGGCCGCCCGCGCCGCCCGCGTGGCCTCGCTGGAGCGGGGCGGCTGCGGGCGCAGTTCCAACCGGCTGGCGCGGCTATCGGACGGGAGCCGCGCCTGCGTCCGCTATGGCATCAACCCGGAGCAGATCCAGGGCGAGGCGCTCTCCTACCACCTGGCCGGGGTGCTGGGCATGCAGGAGCGGCTGCCGCCCATGGCTCTCGCCCTGGTGGAGGCCCGCGGACGGCAGTGGGAGCCGGTGCGGGAGGAGCTGCGCGGCTCTCACTGGGCCGAGGGCGCCGTGGTCAGCCTGACCCGCTGGGTGGACAACCTCACCACCGTGGTGGCCCCCGCGCCCTGGAGCGCCGAGGCGGGTGCCGGCCGGCGGCTGCAGCCGCTGTCGGCGGGGGAGCTGGGCGGCCTGCCGCCGTCGCAGCTGGTGGAGCTGGTGCAGTGGAGTGACCTGATCCTCTTCGACTACCTGACAGCCAACTTCGACCGCCTGGTCAGCAACCTCTTCAGCCTGCAGTGGGACCCGCGGGTTATGCGTCGCGCCACCAGCAACCTGCTCCGCGCTCCTGACGGCGGGCTCGTCTTCATGGACAACGAGGCGGGGCTCGTGCATGGCTACCGCCTCCTCGCCATGTGGGACCCCTACAATGAGCCGCTGCTCCGCTCCATCTGTGTCTTCCGCGAGGGAACAGCGCGTCGCGTCGCCGAGCTCCACCGCCGCCGCAGCGCCGCCGCCGAGCTGCGCCGCCGCTACCGGGCACGTGAGCCGCTCTGGGCACACCTTGGCTTCCTCTCAGAGCGGCAGGCCGAGCTGCTGCAGGCCCGTGTCGACTTCGTCCACCGCCACATCACCCACTGTCGCGCCCAGGCCTCTGTGCTCTGACGGCCCTGATGTGGGCGGAGGGTGACGGCGAGAGCCGGCTTCCCACATCGCTCTGGGTTTTCTCCCTTCCGAGGAAGCGGGATTTACTTGCCCCGGTGGCCGCTGAAGGCTGGGGAGAACCCTGTCCTGCCGCCACCTCCGTGCTCGGTGCCCCATAACCGCCGTGACTGCCGGGTCTGACCCTGCCGGGCAGGGGGCAGCCGCCAGGAGCGGGCAGTAACTGACTGCCTGCTGGGGCTGTCAAGAGGAGCAATTAATTTGCGTTTGTCGAGATCCCTGAAGATTCGGAGCGCGATTGGTATAATTATAGCCGAGTTCCACTCCGGGGCTCTGCTCCCAGAGCTTGAAAAAATTAGAAGATTCAGCATCTTGAGTGCTTTCCATAACACACTTGGTCCAACGCGCCCTCATAAGAGACCCTGTAGGAAGGCAGTTGTCTTTGTCTGGATTGGGGTCGACTACCTTTTTCTTCTAACAGACGCAGGCAAAAACATTTTTTATATATTCTTCCTTTTTCAACAGCGTATTTAAGTATGAATGTTGATATTCATAGACCAAGAACTGGTTGCACAATAGGAGACCCCCTAACTAACAAAACTGCCCTATTTATGAAGCTTGTGTTTTACTGATTAACGAGAGTGAACCTTTCTGATGATTGTTAAATCTTGTTGATGAGAAGTGTATTGGAAGCCCATATTCCATTAGCTCTTAGTCTTTGTTGTGGATATATCTGGTTAAACTGTTTTGATTCTTATGAGTTTGTTTGTAATCATCACGGTCATCGTTTCATCTGGGGAGTAAAGTAACTGACTAATGGGTGACACAAGAGGATCTCCCAGGTTTTAAAAACATTGCAATGTGCTAAGACTTGGACGCAGTACTTAAAGTGGAGGAAAAACTGTTTCATGCACTTTACTTTGACTTTTTAATTTTTTATAAAAGAAGACCTTTTTATTTTACAAAGTTTGCCTTTTATCTGCATTATATATGTTCATAAGCCTTTCTGTAACAAACTAAAGAAACTGATATTTCAGTAAAGTGTGTTAATGTTTTGCTGCCTTTGTCCTGAATGTGTGCCTGAGCTTTGACAGGGAAGCATGCACCTCCCTGGTCTTCCCTGATGGGTGACAGAGACCACCTCTTTCCAGCTTCTCACTCCACTGAACTGAAGGAACTTTTTCTTGTTCCCTCCAAGGCAAGGAGGGGTAGGGTTAAGTTTTCAAATGCTATCCTCCTCTCTCTCTCTGTCCTGGCTGTTGTTTCACTGATAGGGCAAAAACTCTTCAAGTGGCTAAAATAATGTGACTGTTACATACTTTAGCTCAATAGACTTTTGCCTAGTTTTTAAAGCCTGAAATGAGCTGCCTTGACTAGCACTAAGATAACTGAAGCAGTTAATTTCAGCAAACTGAAATGGATAGATGGTGTGAGCTTAGCTGCTGTCACCCTCTTTGGGTGCTGGGACCGGGTACCAACCTCTTAATACAGGTCACATCAAGTGTCACTGTACCAGAAACATCCCTGGAGGTGGCAGTTGGCTTTCAGTGGATGTTTATACTGATTCTCAGTCCTCTCTTCCCGTTTTGGTTATCTTTGCAAGGGGGGTTGAGGCAGAATTGAAGAACAGGAAAGCTTCCAATCTTGCTTGGTGGGTTTTGGTTTTTTTTCCCAAAAGTTTTGTTCTAGGTAGGGCAAAGCAGTGGCAGTGTGTGTACAAAATAAAATGTCTGCATTTCTTGGTTGCCTTTGTTACATGCACTGGTATTCATAGAAGACACCGTTGTATGGCTCAAAGTACAGCCAGAGTAAGGACAAAGGACAAACTAATTCTCTTTAAACCCCTAATGCCGGTATATATCCTGCTATAATCAAACAGCAGCATAATCTCTTCTGTATCTGGACAGGCACCAGGCATCTTCTCTTCATGAAAGCAGCAGAGTGCTCAGTGGCTGCAGTGCAACTAGGTGCTGTATTCATTAAGCCAAGTGCTAACCTTCCCCTGAACTGAGAGGGCTGCGCATTCATACCTGCAGGAGGTCTTTGGTCTGTTAATATTTATTTATTTAGATTAAACGTCACATAAAGACAATTTTCTTTGGCCATTACAGTGTTGGTTGAGGTTTTTTTTTTAATAGGACAAGAGTTTTACAAATAACAAAATTAATGGTTGATTAGTTAGCTATATTAGATACTGCAACTGTGTGTATGAGTATTTATTTTAAAATGTATCAGCAGCCTCCAAGACTGGCTTTCATTCAACTGCTTAACTGGCAAGGTTCTCTATTGAACTTGTATTTATAGTTCACTGCATTTATCTCTCCGAACAATGCACAGAATCCCATGTGACATTCATTTTCCATTTACATGATAATACACAATTTAACTGTGTAATTCTTAATTCTTCTTTAGCGTTGCTTTGTAACTTGAATGCAGCAACTCTGTCACATTCACCTAATGAAAATGCATTTAAATAATATACTGCTGGCATAAATTTTAAACCACTGTGAAGAGCAAACTGCAGTGCCACAAATATCTAAGGTTTCATTTCTGTTTAAGTATTTTTGTAAGTATGGCACAACTGTGGTTTTGACGGCTAGTGGGAAATAAATCTCCTTTGCAATGTCGTTAGAGCCAGAGCCTAGATAATTGCACCTTTTGAGAAGAAACATGGTTTTCTATTTGGTGACTGGTAACTACCTCGAGTTATATATAGGTTACGTGTTCAAAAATGGTGTAGTTGTAGGTTGGTGTGAAACTAGGGAAGCTGTGCCCTGCTGGGAAACGTGTTTATTTGAAGAGGACAGAGCAAGCTAGCTTGGACTGCATTTTATTCTTCTGGTGCACATCATCTGCTTCTGTGCCAGAGAAAGCTTTGAATTACCATCACGTTAAGGAAAACTTACCTTCTTCTGTGTGATTTCTTTAAAGCAAACAGTGCTTTGTACATTAGCGATCTGGTACACTTTTTGCATGCCATTTTAGCTGTATATGCTGTCTGATGTTTGACTATCTTCCTGGAGAACCAAGGGGTGAAACTCTGTAATTCCAATGGCACTAGTCTAACTCTGCTTTCTTCCAGTGGAGTTTCTTTTGAGTTACAGTAATCGGACAGGCAAGGAAGACTATTGCTTATTTGAGAACAAGAAGATAAGCAGGATCAGACAGTTCTGGCTGTGCATTGCTGGCAGCTCAGCAGAATTTTACCTGAGGCTCAAGGAATCAGCTGCACAACTTGTATCAGAATGGGGCTGTAGGGCTTTAGGCCTCATTCAGCGGAACACTTAAGGATGCACTTCCCACCGCTTTTCACAGGCTTTCAGTGAAGTATGTGCTTACAGGTTGGCTGTACTGGTGCGTCTGTCAGATGTGTGCTGTTGCACTGATCTGAGAAGGGTCTTGAAAAGTTTGGGTGGGGTTGGCAGCATGCTGTCGCTCCCAGATGCGAGACAGGAGTCTGGTTTTCAGCTCTGTGGACTCATGTGGTTAACTGATAACACTAACTTCAGAAAAAACCAGGAAAAAATATCTAGAAGATGTTGTAATTTGAATGCACTTCATCCAGTCCCACATTTCTGTATGTTTTCCTGATTAAATTCAGAATGCCTCCCCCAGATTTTTTCAATGGAATCTAAGGAGGCTGGTAGGGTAGGGGGTTGTTGCTGCTCCCAGCTTGAGTTCCTAGTCACTGAGATGTTACCTCCAAACTGTACTAGTGTGAAGGGAAGACCAAGTTCACAGTTTCTGAGAACTGCCCAAGGGGTATCAAAATTGTGCTTGCAGTGGCTACTGCACCCCCAGGGAGCAACAGACAGCAGAGCCTGACTGAATTCAGTGGGGTGAAAAAAGCAAGACTGCCATTTGAAGCACAAATCTCCTTTGCTTTTGTTTGCTTGCATCTGAAGTAATTTCCAATCTGGATTTATTTTCCTTGTGGGTTTCCCTTTGAGAATTTCCCTCGCGGCTTGGGAAGCTCTTCGCAGGAGCAGAGTCCCTCACCTCTCACACAAAAAGCCCCTGCCCTGGGGATGGAGCTGAGTTGCCGCTGGTGCTGCACTTTGCTGCCCGACTGAGGCCATGTCAGCCCATTCAAAAATTCAGGAAGTAACTCAGGGCCAGTGGAAGGCAGTGAAAATACAGTTAGTTACACTTTGACTTACTGAGCGTACAGCATGCTCTTAACATCAACACCATAGTTTTTGTGGTTTGCTTTCCCTTTGAAGTTCGGTGCATTTTTCTACTTAGAATTTTCTCACTGATGTTACTAGGTGGTCCAAAGCTACCTTGGAGATGAGATCATGTTAATAGTTAATCCCATTTTGCATGTTATTCCTACGTTGCAACGACAGCATAAAATTTAATCACTCCTTCAGAGCTGCACTCCCTGGGTTGAATGTGCTGAAGCTCCCATGAAAACCGGCTGGGCTGCAGGGTGAGCAGTGCCTGGCAGGTGCCTGCACAGCTCCTGTAACGCTCAGTGACCTAGAAAACCTTTTACCTTGCCATCTCAGGTGCTAATGTAGCTCTCCCCACTGAAGTAATGCTCACTCACCTGAGCAGAAGCTGTTTCCCAACATGGTGACTTGCATCCACAAAGAGTATTTTGTTATGCATCAACTGTTGTTTTATCAAACATTAGCAGTTCCACTCTCAGGAGCTGTTTAATCTGACTCGGTGTGTTTTGTGTATGGGACAGGAACAAGGTGTTATACAATGTTTTAACCCCCTCTTGTTCTGTGGTTTTCCATTGCCTGCTCCAGGTGGAGGTGCAAGATGAGTTTATGGGAAACATGCACACAGGCCCATGTGAATCGGGACCACTGCTGTGTGCAGATGTGAAAGGAGCTGTGCAGGGAAGGAGAGTAATCTCATCTGAAAGCAAGCCAGTGCTGCACTCAAGGAAAAGAGCTCTGGCTGGATTGTTGGAGGATGAACGACAGTAATAGGACAGCCAAGAGGATCTGACACTGCAATCGGACTGGCTATTTTTGAGTGATCCTGCTATTCAGCCTCTTCTTGTGAGTTTTGGGTTGTGGGGTTTTCTGTGTGTGGCACTCAGACCATTTCTGCAAGGAAACAAACCCAAGGCTAACTGCAAAACGCAGCTATATCCAACGCAGGGAAAATGGAGTAGGCATCCTGAAGATGCAGACCCCTTCAGTTCCTATCCCAGGAGGGAAACACAGGTAGGGGCATTTCAAGTGAGGTGCAAGCAGAATGCAAGCTGGGGAAGAGTGAGTTACAGCATACTGTAATACAATTAATACAGGCAGGTTTAAATTGCACCGTTACATGTACTGCCAGGATATCATCACGCTTGTCTACCCTCTGTCACCTGGGCTTTTTTAAGTGTCACAGTGTCAAGCCAGTCCTCGGTGCAAGCCAGCAGGAGGTGTTTTCAAAGAAATAGTCAAAGTCATGAAAGTTTAGAAAAAGATTTTGAGGCACTTAAAAGTAGTCAAATTCCACCCCAGCTATGTTTGCAGCAATGGGACGCAATGAATTCAAGTGTGCTACCTTGCAAGGTATAGAAAGACACAGGAATGGAGGAGAAAGCACTCCAGAAAAGAACAGAGAAACAGTTGAAACCTTGCGGATGCTGGGAATGGCAATCAGCAAACATCCTTTGAGGAAATTGCATGGGTGCAGAGGCAGCGTGTCCCCCGCAGCCCCTTTCTCCATCTTCTGTGACAGGTTTCCCGCAACAACCCCTGAAACAGGTCTTTTCTAGGCAGCATGTGTCACAGAAGAAGGAGAAAAATGTGCCTACCAGGAGGCCTTCAGCACATGAGTACAAGGGACCTGCCCTTCCCCTCTGTAGACTGCTGATAATTTGTGATCTTGAAAGCACAGGCTCATTTTCCAAACCCATCATTAAATGTTTTTTTTTATCGGATGGATTTCAGCCTGCATAACATTATGTATGTTCAATAAATCTTCCTGCTCTCAATATTTAATTGAACCCATTCAATATTATTTACCAAAACTTATGAAATGCTGAAAATGTTTTTACTTTCCCCGTTCTGAGTTGTGAGCAGTTCAGAAAAAGCTCCCTTTCCGTGCCATAAAATCCACATATGTAATTTAATATCCAAGTATGTAACAGTGCAGGGTTTCCCAAACTATTTGGACTAGGAGATGTTGTCAGCCTTAAGGCATCCTCAAAGCTTATACTTACAGCTGTGTGATGGTGAGGATTCACAGAGGTTTGGGGTCAGTGTGGTTTTGGGTGAGGAGTGAGGCCGGGAGAACACCCTCACTGCTGCTACTCGCTGCTCTTCGTGTTCCCCAAAAGCATGTGCAGGTGTTAAAATTGCTGTTGATCTGTATGGACTGAGTTGAAGTTGATTTTCCTCTTAGCTGAAATGTAGCTGAAGGGCTTTGTTCCCAAAGGTGTCTCACAGAAAGCAAAAGGCAGCTGTGAAAGTGTCTGTGTCCATTCCCCCCCACCCCCACAACTACCCCTCCCTTAAACTTAAGTCTTCTGCCAAAAGCCTTCTCTCCTCATGGCTGCGATCTTAAAAAAATGCCTTGTGGTAAGGACAGACAGGCATTTATCTCAAATGATAAATGCAACCTGGTAATGAGGTAAGGAATGAACAATTTTTATATCAGTGTCTTCAATGCCAGCACAAAAGATGAGGTGTGTATTTCTGTATATCATATGTTTCGGTCAGAGGAGTCATTATTTTTTAATGTGCCTGTCTTGCTGGTTTCCTTTTTGTGTCCTGCTTTGGGGAAAAGGGCATTAATAAACTATGGTTTAAAGCTGCTGTTGTGAATTTTTTTATCTATACATGATTTCTTGTAGACGAGCTAGGAATTGGCTCTTGGTATTTATTTGTTTAAGTGATTGTAGTTAGTCAATTTGCTTTAGTTTAGCTGGGTCACCTTCATCATCCCCAAAGTTTTCAATGCCCTCTAGTATGTTCAAGCTGAGGAAAAGTAATTGCTTCCTTTGTTTTCTTAAAAACATACAGAATTTGCTTATCTGACAGAGTTATTTTTTATTTTTTAACAGTGCAGTGCAAAATAAGATGGCATATGTTATGGATGAACCTGAATGCAAGGATCTGGAGGATATTAATGGTATTATTTCCTTTCACACCAGCTACCCAGCAAGGCAACTGCTCAGTGGAGATATTCCTGGTTTGATAGCCACCAGAGATCAAAACCAGGCTCTCCGTTTGCAATTTGTTAAATGCAAGTAATGGCCTAAATTCTTTTCTGATTTACAGCCCTGCAGGGGTAAGAGCATGAATTTGCCTGCAGTTTGGATGCAAAAGCTGGTGATGAGTATATCCATGATGAGCATTATTTAAGATACCGCTTCGTTCCGCTTTTAGAAATGATGAGGGGAGTGACAGTGATGCTTCTTGCTGCTTTCTTTGCCAACCGAGCCAGCAGACTGCCCGGAGCACAGTGAACCAGAGCCTGCTGTGACAGTGTCCTGGTTTCATTGGGGATAGAGTTACTTTTCTTCATAGAAGCTAGTAGGAGGCTGTGTTTTGGATTTGAGATGAAAATAATGTTGATAACGTGCTGATGGTTTCAGTTGTTGCTGAGCAGTCAAGGACAGTCCAGCTTCTCGTGCTGGGCTGCCAGTGAGCAGGCTGGGGGTGCATGGGGAGCTGGGAGGGGACACAGCCGGGACAGCTGACCCAGGCTGGCCAAAGGGATGTTCCATACCATACGATGTCACGCTCAGCATATAAAGCTGGGGGAAGAAGAAGGAAGGGGGGATGTGTGGAGTTATGGCATTTGTCTTCCCAAGTAACTGTTCCGCGTGATGCAGCCCTGCTTCCCTGGAGATGGCTGAACACCTGCCTGCCCATGGGGAGTGGTGAATGGATTCCTTGTTTTGCTCTGCTTGTGTGTGCGGCTTTTGCTTTACCTATTCAAGTGTCTTTACCTCAGCCCATGAGTTTTCTCACTTTTACTCTTCTGACTCTCTCCCCCATCCCACCAGGGGTGGGCGAGCAGCTGTGTGGTGCTTAGTTGCTGGCTGGGGTTAAACCATGACAGCGAGTCAGGATGACAGAAGGTTTTATGAACTCCTCTATCAAGGAATACTTCAGGTTGCACCAAAAATGAGGCAGTCATCTTCTGTATTATTAAAAAAATTACCTGTGTAGAAATTTATCAAAAGTAGCAGCAAAGAAGAGAAAAAAAAAGTATAATGTCACACAGAGTCCAGCTATATTACTTTCAAGGCTCATTAAAGTGGTTGGTAGATAGCATTGAGTCATTCCCTTCCCAACAACATGGCACAGTGCAGAGGGGGATGGAAACAGCCTGGGGACCAGCACAACACATTACGTTCAATGCTGTCCAGTGACAGAGTCTGAGGCTCCCAAAATCACAAATGACAGAGCCCAGTGCAGTCATTTATCCCTCCATTCAAACCAGCACAGAGGAGCTGCTAACCAGGCTCTTCGGGTGCCTGTCAGCTGTAGAGCAAAGGACCACAATCAATGACTGATAGTTTTCTAACCAGTTTATCATTTATTGTGAAGCTGATGAAATGTCTGACACTGTGAAGATGAGTGGTTGGAGCTGATACAGATTGGTTAAATGGATGCTTCTGGGTTGTCTCCTGTTTTTCTTTAAGAAGATAACCAAATCATTTCCCTTCCTTATGTTTCTGTTAGTGCTTCAGATGCCTGTGCTTGTCAGTGAATAGTCTAGATAGTTATTTTACTTGTATTTTGCTCCTCCTAGTCAAGGCACAAAAATGAGGCACTTTTCATCAATAATGAGTCTCCAGACAGTTTCCTTTTCTCGACCTCTCCAACATGATCAGGACACTGCACTAATTGTACTGTATACTCTATGACTGGTGTTCCTTGAAATTAAGCTATTCCCATAAAAATAATTAAAATTATTTTTCCTATATTTTGTAAAAGAGAATATTTAGGATTTTTTCCTTGTGAATCTTAATAAACCAGGCTACAATTTTTTCCTCTTTCAAACTGTCAGGTTTAGCTCCTTTATGCCAAAGGGAAAGCAGACAACTGCTTCATGTGGCAACATCTATTTGCTATAAAACAGCATGGCAATCCCATCTGTCTTAACAGTGCTTTTGGTGACATCAGGAAAGCTGTCTCTGATTAAAGTGGCATAGGACAGGTAGGTTACATACTGAAGTATGGATCTAAGGCTTGGTTGCTTCATGGGTGATGTGCTGATGCTTTGCGAAGGTATGGGCAGCTTGTGTTAGTACATAGATCACAGATGCATACACAGTGTCAGCACTGGTGAGTGCAAGTGTTAGACAGGCTTTGTGTGGCTCTGGGAGAGGAAAACCCTCAAGGATCAGCCCTAGTGCAACCATCTCCTCCTTTGCCTCCCACTCCCCATCTCCTCCTTTGCCTCCCACTCCCTTCAGTTGAAAATAGATGTTTAAGCCACAGAGTATCACAAAGCACATTCAGACAGGATCAAAACAAGTGCCCTGGGAAGCTACAAGATCTGTGCTAACCCCACTGATCTAAGTGTAACCCAGCATTGGCAGACTGGCAGCTGGCACAGGGGACAGATCCGGGCTCCTCCAGGAGCAGTCCACCCTGTCTGCCACAAGCACCGTGCCATGGCTCCGTGCGCCAGCTGGCCCCAGGCACAACCTGCCCCAAAGATCTGGGGCCACATGTGCCGTGTCACCGGCTGTGCTTGGGGCCAGGAGACAGGACAGGCACAGCTCTCATCTGACATAAGTAGGAAATCTGACATGTGATTTCTAATAGGTACCAAGTAGCAAAAAAAATTATGTTTCTGTATATTTGGTTCAACAAGGCCAAGTGCAGCATCCTGCACCTGGGTTGGGGCAACCCCCAGTATCAATACAGGCTGGGGGATGAAGAGATCAAGAGCAGCCCTGCCAAGAAGGACTTGGGGGTACTGGTGGATGAAAAGCTGGACATGAGCCAACAATGTGCGCTCACAGCACAGAAGACTAACTGTATCCTGGGCTGAATCTAAAGCAGTGTGGCCAGCAGGTCGAGGGAGATGATTCTGCCCCTCTGCTCTGGTGAGACCCCATGTGGAGTACTGTGTCCAGCTCTGGAACCCTCAGCACAGGAAAGACATGGACCTGTTGGAGCAAGTCCAGAGGAGGGCCACAAAAATGATCAGAAGGATGGAACACCTCTCCCATGAGGACAGGAAGGGGTCTTATGAAAAGGGTAGGGACAGGCTTTTTAGTAGGGCCTGTTGCGATAGGACAAGGGGTAACGGTTTTAAACTGAAAGAGGACAGATTTAGACCAGATATAAGGAAGAAATTGTTTACAATGAGGGTGGTGAAGCACTGTCACAGGTTGCCCAGAGAGGTGGTAGATGCCCCATCCCTGGAAACATTCAAGGTCAGCTTGGATGAGGCTCTGAGCAACTTGATCTAGCTGAAGATGTCCCTGCTCATTGCAGGGGGGCTGAACTAGATGACCTTTAAAGGTCTTTTCCAACCCAAAGCTTCTATGATTCTATGATTTGCTAATGAAAACTATTGCCTTGCTCCAGACTTGGTGCATCTCCTGCCAGGATCATCCTCAGCACTTCAGCAGCTAAGGCTGCTCTTGAGACATAGGGTTCAACCTCAGAGCTGGGGAGCAAAAGCAGAAGGATCCATCAGGAAACGGAGAGAGGCATCCTGCAAGTCAAGGCTGCAGCTGCAGGCTGCTCAGCTGAGGTTCATGGCCCCTCATCGTGGAAAGGCTGGGACAGGGGCACCGCCAAAACACGGGAGTGGGACAGCTGCTTCCACAACAGACTCAGCAGAATCTGGCCAGCAGGAAGGAACATGCTCCAGCGAACTTGTCTGTTCCAATGGCACTTAAAATGCTTAAATCCTTATTTACAACACCCTGGCAAATTTGAGTGCCTTGCCACGGGCTAAGTGGTAATGAGCAAATTCCATATCTGGAAAGGGAACTTGAGCATATTGACCTCTCGCTCTGTTCAAACTTCTCAACTCCTTTTCTTTACAGTCCAGATAATTTTTCCTTCTTTCAATGCTTTGCTGCAAGTTCTCAGACACCACTGACATTCGCACACGCTGGTACACGTTACACCATACACAGACAAGTCTGCCCTCCCCATGGGGCATGCTACCTCCTCTTTGCTACTCTGGGCTGGAAGGATCTACGCATGCTTACACATAGTACTGCAGAAACACCAGCTAGGGTGGTAAGAAACACATGACGTGTTTCAGCAGTGTTTCTTTCATTTTAGCAACTATTGGTATGTTGATAGTCATCAAGATAATTTATTTTCGGAAAGAAAAGTTCACTCATTGAAAAACTTTAAAAGTTATCCTGCCTGATACGAATTACTCACAAAGATCACTAACATTTCAGTTCTCAGTTTGCATAATAGCTGAAAAATATAGGTGTGCCAGATGGAGCTTTTTGTGCATTAGAAATGACAGAATTTTGACTTTTAACATTTCAGATGTGCATACATCTTCCTGAAATTGTTGGGAAAGGGTGAATGTAAGAAAAACATTTACAGCATCTCTGTACAGCTGCCAAGGAGCTGAGATATAGCATAGGTAGATAATAAATAATAATATTCATGTTTAATGATAATGACATGGACCATTCAGAGGTAGCAGTACAATAAACACTGTGGTAATGTTGTCAATGTTCCACTAGTGCTTTGGACTTTTGCAGAGCATTTCATTATCAATTTGAAGCACTTTACAAAAATGAGGTAGGCATCACAGTGCTCTTGTAGAGAGAGTCTTTTATTGCCCTCATTACAGAGAGGAATGCAGGAATGGAGAAGCCAAGGGCATGTTGCATAATGCTGGGAGAGCCAGAGCACCTAACTTAGCAGGAAGCAAAGCCAGTGATGGGTGACCTCTAGCAAATATTGCATTGAAGGTAAGCTAAGGCAAACCTCACACTAAAGCCACCAAGACTTCAGCACAGGTTTTCTTCTGCGCGGGCAGCAGCACGCTCTCACTTCAAACATGTTCTTGATGCTGCAGGCTGGCGGGACCCTTCACCATCTGCCATGGGCAGGAGGGGCCCCTGTTCATGGCCCCTCAGGGACCTGCTTCCCCCAAGCTGGCAGCTGGCAGCTCAGGCTGCCTGCGGTGCCGCCGGGAGCTTGCTCCCACTGCTTGGCTTCCCCCGCGCCTCTGCCCGATGCTGTGTTGTTGCCCTTGCAGGAGCAGCACAGCCACGTTGCAGAGCTCACCTTGTTTCCCAACAGCGTGAGGTAGGTGCTTTACTCTAAAGTAAAGAAAAGGTAACACAGTCCTGGGATTATAGTTACAAGCCTCAGGGTCATAATTGCAAGTAAAAGAAAGCTGTGACATGGTTATAGGCTGTATTTAATGTGACATCTTTGTCGGTCTCATATTTCTCCCAAAGTCCTTGTGTGACACATGCCTCAAAGGGCAGTAAAGTGGATTTAATGGAGTAACCGGACTGCAGACATTCCTCAGTATCCAGATTAATTATTTATCTCTTTTCCTACATTTACACTAGATCTTTCTGTTCTTAATGAGCACAAATGTGACATCAATAGCTCACATGCCTACATCTGTTGTCTTCTGGGATCCCCACCCTGGGGAGATGATTTAATATGCAACCTTAAAGTATGCTGAAAATCGGTAAGGTTTTACCCAACAGTGCTGTATTTACAGTACAAATTTTCTGTTGAGATTATGGTCTTTGTGCCTTCCTGCCTTTGCTAGCAATAAGCTAGAGCATCGTTGGATGCATTATTAAAAAGAGACCGGGAAACAGCTCTGTGCTGGTGAAGTCTTTCAGGCCAAGCTCCTGCTTGTTGACTCAGGAGTGTCAGGCTTGCAATGTGCAGGTATGAGTTTGCACAGTGGTTACTCTGATGCGACACACCGTCCTCTCTGGGGTTGTCTCTGGACTTGCTTGTAGCAAGTGGCACCCGCTACTACCTGCTGGCTGGTCCAACCCCACTTAGCAGGAGCACAGACAGCCTCACAGCACACCTGATTCAAAGGCATTCCTGGAAGAGCAGAGCTTTAAAATTGAAATTTGAAACTGTTTGCTTGGAGGAGTCAGTGTAGCACTATATATTAGCATAGGTATATGCACATACCGGGGCTACAGTAATGACTTTTAGAAAGATTTGGGATTTCAGTGTTGTTTTTTTGTGTGGATAGACACATCACTAGGAAATTATTTTTCCACTGTCTTGCTGTTGGCATAGGAATTTGCGCTTTTAAAAGCATGGATCATAATTATTGTAAAATTAAGCCATACAAGAAATGTATAGTTTTATGCATTTTATTCACTCTGTGGTTGTGTAAATAAAACCATAGGGACACTGCAGAAGAAAATCAGGCCATTGTATGCTGTTGACTATGTCATTTAATTCAATAATAAGTTAATTCAATAAGTTCAACCCAACTTCAGAATAACTGTGTTTGAAAAAAAGAAAATAAATAAAACTTTATTAAGACAGAAAAGTAATGAACTTAAATCATTAGACATAGGTAAGGCTTCTGTAGATCATCAGATATCAAACCAAATGTAATCACAAATGCCACCAAGTATTAGCAACACTTCTAGGGTTCAGGAAGAACTTTCTTTTGATTTAAACCACTGCAACTTGAAAACTGATTCTCTAGCTTTCTGCCAGTAGAAGTCAAATCAGAATCAGGTTTGGTATGTGATTAGTCCAAAAAGTAAACATTTGATCTTTCTTGGTGTGTTTTTTTGGGGGGGGGCTGGGTGTCTTTTTTCTATTATTACTTTTTGAGAATGACTTGTTTGCATATTTGTCTGTTGAGGGTTGGTGATATCTCTATTAGTTTGCTTTAGACTGCAAGGAGTGTCATCTGAAAGAAGTCTGGCATTCATATGCTTCTCACAGAGCCTCAAGTTTTGCTCTCAACAATTTTCTTAAGTGCATTGCATTAAGGATTGTGTATGACACATTTGCACCTGGAGGCAAAGCCTGTTCCTCCCCCTCCCCACTTCCCTGAAACCCCAAGTCTTTTCACATCAATTTTCCTTTGTTCAGAATAAAATAATATGTAAAGTATGTGTTGCCATGGATGCAAAACTGAGAGCCTATTGATCATCCCCTTATCCAGGTAGATTTCAAGCAGGATATTGAACATCAGAGGGCACTACAGCATGGATGGCAAGAGAGAGACAGATTGGGGCAGGGAGAAACAACTTTAAGATTTAAGTTCCCATAGCTCGAAAGTGTCTTGTTGAAATAAAACAAATCTTGTGCCCCCCAGGGGGTTGCTGGACTTGTTCTCCGTGTGCTCAGCAGCATGCCTCTGCCAGCATTTGGTTTTCTCCCTCCCCTCCTCAGTGTGCCTCCCACCATGCAAATGGCATGGATCATTCCCATTTTCCACCCAAACCCACTCAGATTTGAGCTGTGTCCCGGATAAGTAATTTTTTGTCTATGCCACAGATTAAGGAGCGATGGCATTTTAAATATTGCAGGAGATTGGTGTGAAGATGAATGTCTGAGAGTGCTCCGGGAGGACTCCTGACTGCTGAATTACCCAACAGGTTCAAGCTGCTCATCAATCTAGGGTAAGCAGGTAGGGAGAGGGGAACACACAGCTGCTCACATCTCAGGGACTTCTGGAGAAGACACCTCTGCCTCTGTGTTTTCCTCTTGCAGCAGGTGAGGGTGTGCACCCAGTTTTCATGAACAACACATGGGGTAATGTCAAGCCACAGGCGAGAAGCTATCATCTCACAAAAGTGCTCTAGTACCAGAGAGGGACTCAGAGGGGGTGTGGTATAAATAAATAAATTTCGAAAGTGGTTTACAATGTTCCCCAAACTTAATTTCAACCTTATTTTTTAACCTATTGTATTTGCCATGGCTTCATATCCTTTCCTTTCAGCAGCAACATGCTTATATCAGAACATCAGTTTGCCATTGTAATCACATTGGACTGTGGCCTCCATGGAACTCCACTAAAATTCTTTCATTTAATTTTGTCTAAAGAGTGTAGCATTGCCTCCATAGACTTGCACCAAAATTAGTTCATTTTGCTTCAGATTATCTTTTCCCCACAGGATTGCATTATTATGGCCTGCACTTGTGCCAAAAGCACACACTTTAATCCCGTTCAGGTCATGAGTTAAATGCCTTTTCAGGATTTTTTATATTATTTAGTGGGGTGACCTCTGCATACTTGTGGGCAGGGCACCACCAGACACCTGCTCAGCGGTGCCTGCCATGTAGCGGAGGGGGCCAGAGAAGCCTGCAATTGGGTGAGCATGAAGCTGAAATTAGCTTCTGGTTCAGGCAGCCCGATGTCTCTGTTTCTGGGTTGGGGAAAAGGTGAGGGCATCTGCAGAAACAGCAGAGACCATCGCTTCCCTTGTTTCCAGTAATCACCCTGTTGTAGGACCCTCTCTTCTTTGTCATTCATAAGAGCTACCGCAGCAGAAAGGCGCTTTCTTTTTTCTAACTGAAAAGGGCTTTAATAAAGCTATTGTATTTGATCACTGGCTAAGGAAATAATAATTCAGCATAATAGGAAAAAATCATTAATGTTCAATGAACCTAACATTCTGCTCCAGTTTTTGCTGCCCTAGAGAGATGGAATAAACTCTTCTTCCTTAATTGAAGACTAAATAGAGTGTGTTTCATTTTTCATTTCCAGCATTTTTTCCAATAGGCTTGTGATGTTCACTCATGCATGCTGAAAGGGGTGGACTGACTGGCAGCAGGGGAAAAATTTGGGTGGGAGTGTTTAGAGCACACAAAAACTTGCTTGCTCTTCATCAAATAGCTCTCTAGGGCCTTCAACTTCTTTCCTGACAAGCCTCATTTCAAAAGCCCCCAAGAACCGTGCCAAGGAGATGCGGTGGTCCACTCTATTATAAAAGAGAGAGGAGCAGAGAATGAGTCTCATGCCTCCTCTCCACTGCCATCCATCCACCTATGGCAGGGAACTGCACTGCTGATTTTTCTACCAAGGGATTCCCTGGGGCATAGAGGGGTTTTCTGAGCTGCCAGGTGAGTGACTTTCCTGCTGCCAGGTCAGATGGAGGACTAAGGGCTAAAATTGGTGTCTGGATGACATTTTGACTGCAACTGCAATTTTGTATGAAAGCAAGCTGATAAATGCTCACAGGCACGAGGATTGCACTGCTGCAGCTTGGGATTCGAATGCCACAGCCCACTCCTGTGTGAAGCGCAGCCAGTGTACTTTGCACGGGAGGAAGTTCAGGGCTGCATCTGCCTCCGCCGACCATTTCAAATGCTTCAGGGCCATCATTCCCAGTCACCTGCTGTCACCTCCCCTCCAGAGCCACAGCGCAGTGCCTGACCTGAGTGCTCCCCTCATGTGGGTGGGAAGGTGCTTCTGCATCCTTGGGTGTGAGGCTGGCTCTGGCTGCCATGGCTGGTGTGGGAGTGTGCTCTGGCCACATTCACCTGTGTAATACAAGGAGGTGAAACACACTGTTTCAGCTCTGCCCAAGGAGCCACTGGCTTGCTCACTGCCTGCAGGCAAAAGGTGAGCTGCTGGGAGCCTAAGTGCTGGGCCAACTGGATCTGATCGAATAAAATGCCTGAGCGCAGGTGTAATGAAACAAAGCGTTTCCACAGAAAAGCTGGGACACAGCTAATAGCATCACGTTAGCCTCCATTTGGTGCAATAAAAAAGGGCACTGCTAACAACTGTTTTTCCATAAGAGTTTTCCTTGATGGATTTTGCCATCGGAGGATGCACCATCCTCATGCTGTGCTGTTCAAGAGCAAAACTAGAGGACATGACGATCAGGGATAAGCATTTAGAAGCAAATGGGTAGCAGTGCTGCAGTGGCAATTTGCCTCAAGTAAATAATAAAAGATTTACAGTTCATATGGCCACAATGCCTAATGTTCGTGTCAGACATCACTGATAACAACCATGCCAACTGAAGTGATAATTAACAACAAGATTAAGGATAATAGCTTGTTCTGCAGCAACAGCGAGTCCCTAGTGATGTTGAGTGGATTCGCTGCCACTGAGGAAACTCTCCGTGTGCATTGCAGAACACCACGTGTTTAGGCCACCAATGGGCACCATTTCACAGGTGTTGGGCTCTGCCGGTCGGCGGCTCCGCACCGGTCGTGCGGCAGGTCCGCCTGCCGGCGCCCCACGGTCAGCATCGCCGCTTTAAGGCGCCGGAGGTCCGGCCCCGCCCTGCCGAGGCCGAGGGAAGCCGAGCAGTGCCGGAGCCGAGGCCCGCCGCGCTGCCTGGGTTGTGGGCTCGGGCGGGGGAGCCCTGCCTGTCCGGGCGCCGCTCGGTGTCGGCTGCGTCTGCGGTGCCGTCAGTGGTGCTGCCCAGGCGGTAACCGTAGTGAGGAAATCCCGGGCAATCAACCCCCCTGCTGACAAAATAGCCGGGAAACAACCAGGGGTCGCGCCGACCCGTTTGCGTCTTTGACAAGGCACAGCGGGAGCCGCCAGGACACACTTGGACCAGCTTACATACTGTTATGACTTAGCATATTTTGTATGTAAAGTTGGGATTTTAGTCTCCGGAGTTTATAAACGCAGCTTTTATAAAAATTTTGTGCCCGGGGGTCCACTGTAGCTTCAGTGGAAATTCGGCATGTTAAAGTTTCTGACAAATGAGGGCTACTATCTAGGGGAACGGAAGAAATGTAACTTCAAGTCGTCGTCTAGGGAGTAGCCTGTGATCTTTCTTTAATGCTTCAGGTTTGTCCTGAAGATCATGGCTTTCCTTTTTTGTAAAGGAAGTGTTGTACCACAGACCTGGTCATGCAACTAAGGTTGCTAGATAGCTGTGGTTGTTCTTGTTTGTCCATGTTTGTTTTCAGACATTAGGCAAAGCAAGAAATCCAGAAAATCATGAAGAGACATGGCTAGCTGAGTTTAGTTTGGTCTCGAGCATCCCTGCTTTTGGAGGAGGCAAGAATCCCTTCTTACATTTTGTGCTTTCGTTCAAGCTGCTACTAAAAGAAAGTACAGGTGCTTGAGCCCTTGACACAACTTCACCTTCTTAACATCTTCTCTGGACTCTGGTTTGGAGCGAAGTGGTCTCAGGCTGGCTTGGTGTTACAGTGAGATTACTGACAGTCCTTTCTGTCACTGCATGACCCACTCCCTGCAATTTGTGCAGAATCTGCCCTTGGTCCATGCTGACTCGTGTATATATCATAATGCACACAGGTGAAATTAATTGAATATTATTGGCTTACATTTACCCAAATCTAATCATGATGCTCCCATCTCCATCACTGACAAGATAAATACTTGGAAGCTAAAGCCTTAATTTCCATGGAGGACTACTTTTCTTGGGCTAGCAAGTTTGTATTCATTGTGTGTTCTGCTGTATGCCCTCCCAAGCACTTGGTACCTGACTGCACCATCTGTGTGAGGTGGACCTTGGCTGCGGACACCTGTACAGGTAAATTTTTTGTGCCTTGCAGGAGAGCATCCACATCTATGCATCGGTAAGCTTCCTGCTGCATGGAGGGATCTTGGGTCAGGTGAAGGCCGAATAAGATAGATTAGTATTTGTGTGTATTTCAAATTGTTGGCTTTGTCCCGACTGGAAAGGCTTTGATGGCTAATGTTTTTTGGCACTGGGATAGATCACATTGGCTATAATGTGTGTGTATAAGCCTAAGGACTCACCTCCTGCCCCTGCAGAAAAAGCTCCCTTGTGTGTTGCCATTGTGCCCACTTATTAGTTTATTAATGCTTCCTTAAAAGAGAACAGTAGGGCAAACCAGTTGGGACAGGACTCACCCTGCAGAAGAGCCATATAGCAAGGGAAACAAAAAGACTGCCCCACGCTGACCAGTGTTCAGAGCTGCGGAGCTGCCAAAGTGGAGTCAGGCCACGGCTGAAGCTGGAGTCAGATAGAACTTGTACATAAATCTCTGATTTTGTGTTCAGTGTCTGCTGTATCTCTTGAGAGAGGAAAAAAGTGTTCCTGTTTTCTGCCTTTAGCAGTTCACTTCAGAGGGATGCTAATGGACTACTGGGATGCTTTTTGGCTTAAGTCATTGTGCCTTCTGTCTTGAGTATTATTAGTCCCTCAGGACACTTAATGCTGATGCTGCTTGGAAAAAAGTTATGTGGAAGCAATCCTGCCAGCGTACCGTGTGAATTTACGGTTTCCTTGTTTGGCAACTTGGGGCACCTATGTGAAAACATTGTTGCTTTTGAGTTTTATCTCTTGCTGCTGTTTATACTTGTTATGTCACAAGCTGATTGCTCAAGAGATAATTGTGCTGTCCAAAGTGGAGGATGTAGTGATTGGCAGGAAGTCAGTGATTGGCACTCCATAAAAGCATCACGAGATTGAGAGCAAGAAAGGAGGATGACGAGCAGGGGAAATTCATTAACTTCCATGCACCAGAAACCAAATACATGTGAAATAGGATTTGGGTTTTTTTTGTGACAATCTGTTAAATGGAGTTTAGAGGGTATCTTCAGCCGTGGGATGAGTACCATGAAGTGAAAAAGTCTTGAGGTAGTGGTAGTTGGTGGTATGGCATTCACCTGCATCAGAAGGGATGCTGTTAGGGTCAATCAAGGTGCATCCAAAGAACCCACATTGTTGGTACTGTTGTTGGAAGCCATCGGTGCCCTTGGGAGGTAATGTCCTTTCCCACCTCCCCTTGTCTCCAGTGGTACAGTTAGTTTAGCCTGGTCTTTGCCCCATGCTCACTTTCGAAGGCTTCTGTACTAGCATTGACCACTTTCATGGTCCAGGGTCCATGTCCCTGGACCGGAAGGTTGAGATCATGGCTAGATGGGATATCTGCATCACTTCGTTTGCAGTTGGGAGTGGAGGTCAGACCCAAAGTGCCCGATAGTAGGTGGTGCCAGTTTGGTGTAGCTGTCTTTCCATCCCTGGTGGTCTGTGGTGAAGGGTGGGTATCAGGATAAAGCAAAAATAGCATCAACTTGGTGTCAAAATCCAGCAGTTTCACTAGTACATGGGGTGGATGTCTGGGCAGAAACACAGAGGGGACCTCCTGTATTCTTGCGACTCTTCAGTATGTGAGCAAGAAGGAGTTTGTCAAGAGGGGTGTCTGTGAGGGGCTAGATTTGGGAAAGAGCCTTAGCGTCACATCTCACAGATTTGGAGTCATCAGAAAACTACTGTAATACCAAATATTCCTCCTATTTAGGGCCTACGCTTCCCCTGTTATGTGTGAGAACAGTTACGGACTGAGAAGATGATTTAGGAAAGCCAGGATGCGTATCCATGACATCAACAGAGAGAAATGCTTAGGAGAAAAATATAGTTTAAGTTTCATCCTTTGTCTTCCATGCCAAGGACACCACCTATTTCAGCTTGGGATACACAGCAATGAATCTTCTCCTTTTTCTGTATTCTGAATTATATCTAATTATTTATGCAGAGAGGAGGAGGTATTGAGATACCAAATAATTGCACATCTAAAGAAATGTGGCCAGCAGGTCGAGGGAGGTGATTCTCCCCCTCTACTCCACGGTGGTGTGACCTTACCTGGAGTACTGTGTCCAGCTCTGGAGCCCTCAGCACAGGAAGGACATGGACCTGTTGAAGCAGGTTCAGAGGAGGGCCACAGAAATGATCAGAAGGATGGAACACCTCTCCCATGAGGACAGGCTGAGATAGTTGGGGTTGTTCAGCCTGGAGAAGAGAAGGCTCCGGGGAGACCTTATTGCAGCCTTTCAGTACTTAAAGGGGACCTATAAGAAAGTTTGGGACAGGCTTTTTAGCAGAGCCTGTTGCGATAGGACAAGGGGTAATGGTTTTAAACTGAAAGAGGATAGATTTAGACCAGATATAAGGGAGAAATTGTTTACAAAGAGGGTGGTGAAACACTGTCACAGGTTGCCCAGAGAGGGGGTAGATGCCCCATCCCTGGAAACATTCAAGGTCAGGTTGGATGGGGCTCTGAGCAGCCTGACCTATTTGAAGATGTCCCTGCTCACTGCAGGGGGGTTGGACTAGATGACCTTTAAAGGTCCCTTCCAACACAAACTATTCTATGATTCTATGAGTCTGTCCTGCCCCAGAAGGGGCAGCAGACCAAGAGTTGGAGCACATCTCTTGATAGGACCTGGCTTCAGGTCTATTAAGCAGACAGCATCACTGAGCCTGATCTTTGTTAGAAGGGTGCTGGCACAGGGTGTTGGTGCCTGTGGCACAGGCAGAATAATTGTAATTAGATGGGAAACAATGTGCAAGGCTGCTGCCAGGCTGTGTGGTCTTTGCGGCTTTGGTGGTCTCCATGTACTCCATGCTAGAGGTGGGGAAGTATTTTGTTGGCAGACACTCAAGTGTCTTTAGGATTAGGTGGGAGGTTGAGGATTGACATTCTGGATGTCAGCATTTGAGTCAGGTGTTAGTTATCTAAGCCTCCCTCTAGCAAGATGTCAGCACATTTTTTGGATTCTCTTCTGTTAAATGCCATAGATAAAATCAGAAAATGCTTCTCAAAAAAAGCCTCTATTAGACTCTGCCTCAACTCTTTCATTTGTCAGCGAGCTTCTGCCTCTCAAATAAGAGCAACAATTTTTTGCAGGGGGTAGTTGAAGTAAAGAAAACAAATATTTCAGGTATTCCTTAAGTGCCTCACAATTAACTTTTCCTCTCCTGAAGCATGCATCCTTGATTTCTTCCTTAATTAATACTTTTAAAATATCTCTCTATTCCCATTTATAAATAAATCAAAATAGAAGTTCAGAGTATTAATTTATCAGGCACTCAATGTGCCTTCTAGAGAGCAAATTTAACACCTGTACATGCAAGGACTGAGTGACCTCCACAAGCTCCTGAGCCACTGACGTTGGTGGTGGCTGTGGAGCATCCAGGAACATCTCATAGCCCAACTTCATTAACAAGGATGCAAAAAAGCCATGAATTGCCTGTGCAATTGCATTTAATTTTCATTCTAGCAGGTTTCCCGGTTCACTTGGCAACTATTTTTTTTTTCCAATTCATGCTTTTTTTTCTTTTTCTTCATTCTTTCTTGGTCCTTTTGACTGAACAAAAGCAGTCCCACAAGGGCAGGCTAAAGTATTCATAGTTTTGCTGCAACTTGTCTGATAGAATGAGCTGAAAAATTGCTGCCTCCCATTGTTTACTGAGAATCTTCGTTGTGCTTTGTAGAGTCGAAAAAAGTGCTGTCTAGTGCCCTCTGCTCCCCATCCTTACAGAATAGAGCCTGTTGCACTGAATCTGCTCAGGCTGGAGATGGTGGAAAGGCTAAAGTTCAAGTTCACAGGCCCAAAAGTAAGTTACAGCAGTGATTGCTTGTTTCAGTGTTCACTTGCTTGCTCTTGCATTTCACCCTCCTTGATCTAAGCACAGTGTATTGTTAATGCCTATCTGAACATTGCATTAAGCTCTAGTTAAGCCTGCCAATCAAAAAAACCCCCAGAAATCAGGCTTCTAATGTGCCTGGTAGTAAGTCATATTTTCCCCCTCAATTTTCTGACCAAAAATATGTAACTGGTAAGTGTGGGTTCGTTGTTGTTTTGGGTTTTTTTATTCTGAACAGCAGACAAGTGCTTAATGAACTTGTACCACAGTGTTTACCTTAAGGGCTAGCTTTCGTTATAAAATGCCTTTGGACAAGCATCACATGAAAGGTCCAGACTGTAGCTGCGGTCATACTGGAGCATCATAGAGAAGTCAAAGTTGTTCTCAGCTTTTCACGCAAGATCAGAAAATGTGATAGAAGTAACATCATCAGGATGAGTGAAGATAACAAAGCTGCCTGGGTGGTCTTTCTGGAAATAGGAGAGAAGGTGCAACATCTAGAGTACTGGATCCTCTATCTGGATCGATCTGGACATTGGAGCAAGAGCCACCAATGGTTACAGCTAATGTAAATCCTAATTTGCTAATCAAAATCCCGAAATGGTAGTATCAAATGATGTGGCTTTGGAGCTTCCACTGAGGCATCGGGAGTGAGGAAGCTAGAGGGCAAAGCCACAGTCTAGTATTTCCATTATATAAACAACCATAAACAACCATGTGTCTTCTAATCCACAGCGTATTTGTAGAATAAAGCATATTGTTAGGATTGAGATTACAGTGTTTTGTACAAGAAGCTTTTTATGACTATAAGGAAAAAAAATTGGGATCACACATTACAAACAAGTCGCAAACCTCAAAGTCAGTAATAATCTTCCTTTCAGGAAGACACCAGAAGTTTAGCTGCCTTATATTGATGTAAACTGAATGGAATAAAATAAGATCATAAACCAGAGACGAGAGTGACTAGCTGAGATACCCCAATAGGTCTTCCCATCTCTAACCTACAGCATTTATTTTCCTGTGGAGCATGATGATGGTTTCTGCCCTCCTGAGCTGCTGAGTCACATGCGTTAGCGCTTGTGAAGTTTGCATGAAATGTGGAAGTTGTATAGCAGTGGCAAGCCAATGCTAGACATCTGAAAGGCTGTGGAGGAAAGTTGTGACTGAAGACATGCAGCTCCTAGGTAGGCTATCTTGGCTTGTGGCTCTTAATAAGAGATCTCAGACTAATTAAGCTTTAATACTGTGGATAAGCAAGGCTGACAGCTCTGCTCTAGCCTGACTCACTTCTCAATGTGCTTTTGTGCCTGCTTGATTTTTTTCGCCTTCCTTCCCCTGCTGTAATCCTTATGGAACATCTGCCCCAGCCGGGAACAAATGGCAGCTTGTTCTCTGGACAGTACGCTCAGGTCCTGAAATCCTTCCGCCCTTTGTTCCTCTGCTGCTTTTTTCCCTCCTCTAACACTGCAAGTCTTGATTAATCTAAATGCTGAAAACCCGCAGGCACTGTAGTTATTTTTAGCATTAACGTTAGAGCTCTGCAAAGGGTGGATGAAGATTTATGATTTTGTTTCCTACAAATCTCATGGTCTTTCCTTTCTCTACTACAACTTGGATGGATTCCAACATTCCCCCCAATGCCCAAAATTGCCTTTTATTTCTTTAATTAAAAAGCTGTGAGGGCCAGCAGTCTTGCCTCGTGACTACGGGGCAGCAGGGGTCCTGCATCCCTTCTGAAGTTCAGCACATCTGGAATTTCTGCTCTTGTTTGTGGTCATTAAAACTTTATAAATCTTCATCCTGGAAGAAGCCTTTTTAGCACTTTCTGATGCAAGCTGGGAGAAAAAGGTTGCTTAAGCATGTGAGCACCCAAACGGAACTTTCTTGGTGGAAACTTGCTTTATTTTCTACTTTACTGTTTTCATCCAGTCTTCCATTTTGTCCTGCAGCTAACAAATCTGCGCTTGACTTCAGTGTGTTGTCTTCAAACTGCAATTAAGTGTCAAATGAACTGCAGTCATGTAGCCTTGAGAACCCCAAGAACAGTTTGGTAGGGATGATTAGTTGTAAAATATTGTAACCAGTTAGAAACTTGTATAAAAACTGAACTGTGAGCGACTTATCCTTATTAACACCTAATTAACATCTAACTGAACCTGCCCCTGGGCGGGGAAAGCCCCCTACTCACAAAAGCCCCTTCCTCACTGAGCATGTGCAATAAAAAAGAAGGATGCCGTGACTTTAATTGGAGACGAGGCTTGCGAGAACGAATGGGCACAAGGGCAACTGAGCAAACTCTTTAGAATACTGATAACTGTTGCTCGAAGTGTATAACTATTTTCTGTGTGTTAACTGAGGTATGCTAATTTCATCTAGCATCCAGACTTGCGCAACTCTAATAAATCAATATCTCATCTCAATGTGTGAGATCGGTCATTGCACGAACTCACATTTGTGACAAGTGGGCACCGAGCTGGCCTTGTGAGGGCATGGGGAAAGTTTTGTTTTGTTTTTTTTTTAAAGAAATGTCAAGAATTAATTTGGGTCTCTCTTCACTTGTGTCTCACGTGTTACTCTCCTTCCTGGGCTCAGCACATCCAAGCACGACAGCGGTGTTACAGACTAACCAGGATACAGTCGTTCCCACGGATTTTTTTTTCCCCAAGTCAGGCGTGCTGTACACCATATCTATTTCCTGGCACATCGAAGTCTAGTTTCCAGTTTAAACCCCAAAATCCCACTTAAAATTAATTCAAAGCATCAGGGAGGCATCTCTAATTACCATACATTTTCCAGCATGGGCTTAGGCATGAAAGTGTGCCCACTTCTGCCAGCTGTGTCCTCCTCCTGCTTGCAGTGTAGCTCCCCTACACTGTGAGGGCTGTGCTCTGGGTCTGTGAGGGCACAGAATGCTCCTTGTTGACAGAATCAGGTGCTTAGGAAAAGTTACTACTATCTAAATACTCTTTTCTGAAGGCAAAATTTATCTCTTTGGTGCAACATTTTCTAAAATCTGGATGATGATCAGCAATTCCTAGTGATGTGCCTTTGCAACAATGCTGTAGACATTGGGAAGTTGTTTTTTTTGTGGCTCTGGACACAGCAGCAGTTGCTGTGTTAGAGGATCCCACCTTTTCCTCCACCAAGCGCAGCAGTGAGTGAGCAGTGTGGCCATGGCACCAGCCACTGGGTGGCTAACCAGCTAGGGGTGTCTAGCTATATGTTTCCCCATACAAATGTGAAATCAATATGCTGATTAAGCAATTAACTGAACTTCATAAACTTCAGCTGGCAAGCTTTCTGGAGTCTATTCAAAAAGGCAGCAACAGTTCCTGGGTTGCCTAAGAAGGAAATAAGCTCAGGGCATTTCTTTTGTTTAACTAGAGGACATAAGCGAGCTGAAAGGGGAGAAGATTTAATGACTTTGTTTCAACCTCAACTTAAAAAAAAAATTAAAAAATTTAGACATTTCTATATCTTCTTCTGTCCCACTGCTACAAGTGGAGAAATCAATCTTTTCAACATCTGAATTGGATTAAAAAATTGCCCTTACTCACTACCATCACTAGCACCTCTTTTTGGTAGGCATTAGTGAGCAGATTCTTTTTGTTTGGCAAATGGTGGTTCATTTGCCCAAAGAGCTGAATGAGGCAACTGCTCTTTTGACTGGAAGAGCAAAGCTGTCAGGTTCCTTTTCCCTGTAGGTGACTATACTTCATATTGCTGATGCCAGATAATATTTGACATTTAATTTAAGACCCTCAGAGCCTGCATATTAAAACTTTACTATGATAATAGTGATAAAGCATCGGAGTGTTGTGTTTGACAGTCTTTTCTTCCTCTCTCCTGGTTCATCCCCATGCTCAGCTGAAGGATCTGACCTGAAGTAAGGAGAGGAGGACACTCAACCCTGAATTTTTATGAATTGAGGAGACCTGACTTACAGATAAAGATCTAATCGTGGATCTTATTCTGGCTGTGAGATCTTTCACTGGCTCACTCCTAAGACGCCAAGCAGAATTTATGCAGAGGAGAAGGAATGGGTAAGGGATAGTGTCAGCAGAAGAGAAGGGCCTTCTGTTTGTAATTCATCCAATTACTCATCTTCTCAGAAAGTAGCTCATACCGTATTGATCAGTAATGCATTTCCCACGAAAAAAAATAGCACTAATAGTATTGACAAGGCTGTGTTTGTACTGAGGAGAAGATAACTGGATTTTTCTGAAATCATGTTGAGCTGCATCTGCACTGATGGTGCTTTAGTCTATCCTGCAGGCAAAAGTAGGTCAGGCTGGTGGCTTCTGGGAGGAAAGATCAGGGATGGCATGGCAGCTTGTCCCCTTTGGGGAGCATGGCCTGCACTCTTCTGCACGGTGTCATGGGGTAGCAAATGACAGGGACAATATGTCTGTCTCTCATAAGCAGTCAAACTTGGTAAGAGCTGAGGTGATAATGCTGGGGCCCTGGCTGTGTCAAGTCAGTCGTGCTTTGTCCATGCAGTTTCCCTCCCCGGTGCACTTCCACAGGCTGGCGTATCCCACTGTGCCTCTCTGTGGCAGCAGGAGTTGGGCCTCACGGTGTCAGTGCCTCAGGATCTTAAATACATGTGTTATTTTTCATGCCTAACGTACAAGTGGTAGCTGTCCTGTCCTCTGACTGCACCATGAGTCCTGGAGAAGGCAGGCTGATTCACCCGGCAGTCTTTTGATCCTAGACAAGGTTGCAGAGAGACAATCCCTGTCTCAGCAGGGTGCGCAGTGGAAACTGAGCTAATATTTTTTTCTCCTTTTGCCTTCCCCCATTTAAAAAAATGCACCAATTCTTTGTCACTTGTGTTAGCTGAGTGGGGAGAAAGAGCCATTGTGAGTCATACTTTGAATATGGAGATTAAAATATTAGTCATAAGTATATGTTGAAGACAGTATTTGTGCTACTGCTGGTAGAAAAAAATGTTTTATAGAGTCTCTGAGATCTAATGTGCTTCCCATGAAGAAGATATGTACCCAGTCCTACAACAGAGACTAGAAAGAGTAGATGGATGGTGTTTGAAGTCTTTCAATTTAGAGTGGGCATGGCACAGTACGGGGGAATGGATGTCCTCTGAGTTGAACATTCCACATCAGGGTTTAAAAATAGTGCCTGCCTGCACAAAGGCCCCCAGCTCCTTGTGTCACTTCCAACCACCCACTTCCTCCGTAACTGTCTGGAGTGCACTTGTTTCTCTCCAGCTTTTAGCAGTTGATAAGACAGCTGTTTAAAAAAAGCCCAAACACCCCAAACCCAAAACAAAACAAAAAAACCCAACAAATAAACCCAAAATTGCCCTGTTATTCTTGGAGAGTCCTGGGGCTATATTAGGATATATGTGATGGAGAGGGTGTGCAGTTGTTTATGATGTAGTTAAAGCATGGCGAAGAGACAGCTCACATGGGGGATAAAAGTCCACTGATGAAATGTATCTCCAGTGCATACCGACATCCTTGCAATTGCGAAAAGCCAGTGAAGGCTAACCACAACCCCCACCGCCAGTCCACATGGTAACAGTCTGTGTCCATGCTGATGCTGCTTTTTTGTACATTTTCTGTGTCGAGATTGCTTAGCCTGGATTCCAGGGCTTTTCATATCTTAGCAGATAGAGTTGCCTGAGGGATGCCTGGCAGGGATTGCCCTGCCTCACTCAAACCACACTCAGGAGTTGGTTTTGACCCACCACCGCCTTTTTACTGAAGCTGTTGTACGGCATACTTTGCAGTGTTATGGAAGAGTAGCTCTTGACTGTGGCTTAGGCTTTTACACTTGAGAAATTAGCTCTGGTGATATCAGGAGCTTAGGCAGTGGGGCTCAGAAGGAGCTGTCGGCAGCAGGTTGCAGCCACTGCCACAGCCATCCCGTTGGTGCTGCCAGAGCAGAACATAGAAACCCACCAAAAAATGCTGATGGAAAGATGCTCCAGGGAGCATCAAAGTCTGCCCTTCCCTCAGGGCAGGATCATTTGTATCTGCCATTTCTAACAGATGTTTGTCTAACCTTGTAATGCAAACCTTCAGCAGTGGTATTCCACAGCCTGTTTGGCAAGTCAGTGCAAGCCTGTTACTACCCTGAGCATTAGAAGCTTTTCGTAACGTCTGTTTTAAATATTCCTTGCTGTAATTTAAACCCACTGTTATTAACTCTTGAGTACTCCTACCACTACCACCTTCCATTTTTCATTAAGAATAACTATTGCAAGTACTTGTTCCTTATTAATAAGTGGCTTGTTCAGTGTTCCTGCTTACAAAAATGGTTCATACCAGACGCTTTGACATGAATTTCAGACTAATACATTAAGTAAAATGGGGGAAGGTTGGCAGGATCTCGCTGAAGCAATCTAGAATAATCAGCTATGTTATTAGTTAGAAAATATGTCAGGCCATAACAGCACTGGATGATAGCACCATTCATGAAATAGGAAAGCAGAAAAAAGACATTTGCCAGTTTTTGGCATAATTGTGCAGACTGTTGTAAGATTTTTCATTGCTTAAGTGGGCAGCAAAAAGGAGGTGAAGGGGCTGATGAGTTGCAAGAAGAGGCAGTTTTGGGAGGGTTACCTTACTTCAGGTGCCTGCTGGTCACTCTGATATTCTGCTGCTAGAGGGGTCCTCCTGCATCACCTGCAAGCTGCGGGAATGCTAAGACGATGCTCTGCTGGAAGGCAGGGACTGCCAAGAGCAGATGATTCACATGCATCTTGCTTATTTCTGGCTCTGCAGCTGGGATAGCGTGCCAAAAATGAGTGAAACCAAAGATCACGTGAAGGGGTCTAGAAGGGTTTTTTACCACTTGATGCAGCCATTGGGAGCTATGCCTCATACAGTCAGAGATGATGCTTTAAAATTTGCTCTAGATCTATATAATTCTGCTGGTGTGACTGAATTACTAACAGCAGTATTTGAAGAGGTGCATTCAGCTGTCAACTTGCACCCCCACTCCCTTTTTCTTGACTGATATTTGAAACAACGATAATAAAATACATAGTTCTTAAGTTTTATTTATTTATATTATTACTTTACTTTTAGAATTATCTTGAACCCCTGTCTAGTGGGAAGAGTATGCAAAGAGGGAACAAAAGGGGATGTGTGGTATAGTTTATGTCCTCACTTGGAGCTAGACCTGGTTAGCAGGACGTAATGTACTCTGTAGCAATCACTGAATGTGTTATAGTATACAAATTTCATCTCTTTGCGACTGCTTCTGCTGCACTAATAGGCAAAATGGTGGAGGAGCCACTATTTTGGGCCTGTTCTCAGGCAGGATGGTTAAAGTGACACCCAAATATTCTGAGTTTACAGCTTTGTGAACTATGACTCCATCGTGTTATGCTGTAATCTCTTCTGCTGCTGTCTCTGGACTTTTCACCTTGTTCTCTAATCTGAAACAGCCAGTGTCTGTGTTCAGGATCTGATTATTCTGAAAATAACTCTCCTCATGGCCATAAAAGGACCTTATCTCAGCCATCAAAAGTAAGGGAAGTCACCAGAGTGCTGGCTCTTTAAGAAGCTTGAGGTGGGGGTGGATTGTATTGTTTTTCTAACTGATTTTTTCTATGTTAACCCGAAAAGTAAGTAGGAATCCATATGGGGCGGTCGCTCTCAAAGAGCAGGCTGGGGAGAAAGCAGCCTGCTTTTTAGTGAAGCTAAGGGTAAATGGTACCAGAAAATAAATTGGAATTTGGGGAACAAAGATTAAGTGTCACAGAACAATAAATACACTGAAAGCAGGTCTAAGGAGGCAGGAGATAACAAAGTAGTTACAGGGAGGTGCTGAGAGCACAGAAGTATAGGGACTGTGGTAAAGATGCTGGAGAGTTTCTCACTGCCAGCCCATGAGCCCATGCTTTTGCTGCAGCTGCTGTACAGCAGAGCAGGAAGGATTAGGTACAGCTAATCTCACACTGAACTCCAGACTGTTAAACTGCATTGGTTTGACATGTGCATTGCCATGTTTCAAGTGTTAATTATAAAATGGCTGGACAACATCACACTGCAAGCCTGCTGGGCAGGGTTGCTCTTGGTCCATGTGTTTCTATCATTTCCTTATAGGGGTTTATGACTTCACAGTGGAGAGACTAGCACCTGCTCCGGGATTTTAAATAAATAGATGTGCACTAGCAAGACACAAAGTGTTAACTGAGTATGTGTAGAAAATTAAGTACTCTTCAGCTGTGTTGAAGAACTGTTGTTCATTAACCCTCGTTTATACTGGCCAATGTATCTGGCACTCCAAGCAAGTGGCCATCAAAAGGTAAAGTGCACATTGTGCTAATGAAATGCTAAGCTATTATTAGAGGCATCATTTCTGAGGGAACTAAACTGCATGTTAAACAGATGAACTTGGATATTTGTGAAGGACTGTTCCTGAAATTGCTGAGAGGGGGAAATGTGGTTTTAATTGCCTGCTTTTTACGCTCATGAGTGTCTGGACTAGGAACAGAGAAGTGTGTTTGTCCTATCCTGTCAGCCGTCTGAAAGAGCAGGCGGGCTCACTCTGCCTTCCATCAAGGACTGCACGAGGTGCAAAGCAACAGAACAAAGTAGGAGAGTCAGGAGACATGAACTCAGTGTCTTGTCAGCCATAAACTTGATCTGACCCTGAGCAAGACATTCATACCAGGTGCCTGTGTCCCCCTTGGCTGCTCAGCACTGGTCATCTCACAGCACTGCTGATGAAGGAAGGGCCTGTGGATTAGTCCTCCCTAGTCTTGCAGTTGCTTATGCAGCTGCTCTATGCATCACTCCCTGTATTACGTGATCTGTTGTTCTCAAGTGAAAACTTTCCTTTTCGTAAAGTACAGTGGTGGAAATCTTACAGAGTTGCATCTTACAGAGATGCATGAGTATAAACCTCCCTTTGTACAGCCAGAATTTTTTTAGAACACTAAAGAACCGTTAAAGCAAGAACTGTTAAAGCTATGTTTAAAAAAACAAACCAAAACACCAAAACAGGATAAGTCAAATATCCATCTGGACTTTTTCTCTTTGAGCACCCAACAAGTGTCCTGCAAAAGGCAACGACAGTTTGAGAGCAAAGGAGAATTTGATGTCCTGATCCTTTGCCAGTGCTGGTATGTTTTCAGTAAGGCTTTACTGTATTTTCAGGGGCTTTTGGGAAAAGGCTGAGATCTTTCTCCCCTCATTAATTCCCTGATCCACTGAGGGGCTAAGACCTTTTTAAGAATTTTACCTGGTGTGTGGAGACTGTAGATCAAGGTGGCTGTAGCATTTGTTGTGGCATGTGGATTAAAATATCTGCTTATACCAGTGGGTATGGTTGTTACCCCGAGGGAAGAAAGGGAACCCTTGGCTCCAAGGGTCAGCACTCTGTTGCCACCCTTCACAGCAGGCTACTTTCTCCAACTGGAGATTCCCAATGTGCGTGGTCAATGAGGCCAGGTATGGATCTGGTGTAGAGGGGGCATCTCCTCACCCACTGCTGGCATCTGCCTGCCTTCCTGATGGTGGAGCACAGAACTGCTTTGGCAGGACAGACCCAGCACTTTCCAAATTTTTTTTTTTTTTTCTTTTTACGTTCAGTTATTATTTGACAGGCTGACATTGTTTTCTGAGGAACATGAACAGGGGAAAGGAAGTTGCTTTTTTTCCTGCTGTTTATAAAGCAATAAAACTTGGATGGTACTTCAAGGAGTAGGGAAAAGGCACTTTGCTAGCTTGAGGGCTTTCCTCCATGACATTAGAAAGATGGATCCTTTCCAGGGAGGCATCAGTGCCAGACTTTTCCTAACAAAGATTGAGTTAATCTCTCATTCTGGAAAGTCCCACTTAGCCAGCATAAAGGGGAAGACTGCCTGCCTTCTTTCTGTGAATTTTGTTTTAGGTGTAAATACTCTCTAATTTCCCAAGGCAGTGCTGAATTTAAGCATGCAACTGTTGATGAATAATGTGGCAGTCAAAAGTTGTTGAAAGTTGCAGCAGTTTGGCTATAGTGTTGGAAGTAGGTAGCTCTACAGTTAAGACATGGTGCTGTCATGTTGTTGCCATTTCCCTGACTCCGGAAGCTGCTTTACAGCAGTCTGCACACAGTGCCTCCTGCAAGAGAGACATTAAATTTAAATTCAGATTGGAAATGCGTAGTTATTCTGCTATCCCCCTGTGCAAAGAAAATTTCCAGGTAGGTGCTATATGGGCACCTGAAGCTTCAACAACAATTAGCTGATAAGCAGATACCCAGTAAGTGCCACAGAAATACCAGCATCTGAATGGTTTCTACTTGTTTTTCATCTTCCCAAATGAATGAAGAGAAAAGCTGGACTGAAAATAGTGTGAGGATTGCAAATTCTCTCAAGGCGTGGCCCTTACTTACAGTAATCAGGTTTTATTTTGGGAAGAACTCTGTGCAGAGGGTATTTTTGGCACTTGGTTCCAGTCACCTCATTAAAGTTCTCAAAACAACAACAACAACAAAGTGTATCACCCCTGGAGCACGTCAGAGCTTTGGAAAGCAGCCAGATAAGTCTGCTAAAAACAAAGGGAGAAATTCCCAGTCCAGGCTTATAAACTTCAAAACCCAGATGGGGTAGCGCTCCAGTGACTGTTGCTGCTGTACAGACAAGACAGGGCAGACCCTGGCAGGAGGAGGATGTCCCCTTGCTCTTTTCTTTTGCTTCTCTCCTTCTTCTTTTCAAAACAGCAACCACTCAGATAAGTACCTGATATGATGCTCCTGACCTGATTTTTATTATTAGCACTCCACTTCCAATTCCACCTTTTCAATCCTTGCCTCATAAGGTGAGGAGCAGAGCCTTTGTACCTGGCAGGATGGCTGGTAATAGGATAAGTGCATCTGCAATGAGCGTCCCGGTTTGGCTGCCTGCTTGTGCTGCTTCCTTCCCTTGACCCTTGCGAGATTTTGCTGGAGGATGCCCTCTGAGCAGTTTTGAAGAGAACTTTCCGCACAGGCTTCCACCGATATCTAACCAAGTTAATTAAAAGGAAAACTATAGCATAGAAAGCTACCTGCTGGCACCAGCTTTGCCTATCAATCAGGGTTAACCTGTGCCAGTTCAAAGATGCTGCCTGTGGATGGTATTCTAGCATGAGTTGTAAAGGATATATATTTTTTCTGTCTCTGTGCTAATTGCATAAGAAATTTTGACAGTACACCTATCACCTCAGCTCTCTGTCCTAAGCAGTTCTCAATTGATTATAGTGTTACCAAATCATTAAAATTTTGCCTGAAACTTTCTGTCTGGGCTATCTATCTCACCCAGTTATTATTTTTAGGTTTTCATCCAAAAAAAGTCCAACCTTTTGCAGGAACAAGACTAGGAGGAGAGCATTGCTTTACATTAAAACAAACGAGCAAACACATCCTGGCAGCTGCCTTCTCCCTGAGCTGGAGTGCCCCAAATGCTTGGAAGCCAGTTTTGGGATTTGGCAGAGGGGTGACCTTTGGGCTCATGAGTGAGCGTTTCCCTTTCTGTGAGAAGTTATCCAGTTTTAAGCCCTATCATGTGTATGCAGCAGTGACTTCAAAGTTTTCTTGCTGAACATTTAGGTTTTCTGTTCACTGGAAGGCTAAACCTGTCCCATCGCTTACAGCTGACCAGCCTGCTGGTGAGCAGAGCAAGTGAAGATGGATATGCCGTGCACTAGTTAGAGACAGGAGAAGAGACAGGTCAGGAGGAATCAAGCAAGTAGGAGGAAAGGCAGGAGGGTCTGTGCCCAAGAAAGTGTGCCATATCCTACACCGTCTGGAAGGGAACCCATGGTTGCTGTCAGCCAGGATCTTAGTCTACTCTGCTGCTAGAGGTGGCAGCCTGACTCTCCTTCTCTCCTTTGGCATGTTCCTACGGGGCAATCCAGGAAAAATAACCCAAGTTTTCCCCTGCATCTGCTGCCTGACCCAGCTCCCCATGAGGTGACAAGTGTTCATAGCATTTCAAAGGAAACAGGAGGATGGGATGAGGAGGGCTGCACTTCCCTGCAGACAGATGTTCTGCAGAACTTGCTGGCAGCTAGTACATCTGAACGCTGCTGGCAGTTTGCTTTGTTCCTTCTGAGGCCGAGAGGGTTATAGAGGGATGAAAGTTCATAGAATCATAGAATAGTTTGGGTTTGAAGGGGCCTTTAAAGGTCACCTAGTTCAAGTCCCCTGTAATGAACAGGGACATCTTCAACTAGATCAGGTTGCTCAGAGCCCTGTCCAACCTGATCTTGAATGTTTCCAGGGATGTGGCATCCCTTCTTGTTTGTTGCAGGGGCTGTACTGTATGGAGTGGATGGAGCATGCAGGGAGAAATAATATAATTATATGGTTAAAGCAATTAGATTGGTTAGTATAGTGATTTTTTTTGTGTACCCTTTCCCCCAAAAAACCCTATTGGATGCTTGAAGAATATATCCTCCTCTGATTAATCTTAATTGAAGCAATTCTATTATTATAAACATTGTAGTCCTCTTTTTAAATTTTCAAACTGCTCAGTGTTCTCAAGTAGCTTCTCAGAAGCTCACACAAAGATACTCCTTTCATTTGTGTCTCAGTTCTTAAAGTGAGAAGGGGACCCTGTTGGGAGGCGATGTCCTTTTGTCCAGAACACTGAGTCCTAATATTATTACTCCTTTGTCCTTCTGAATAGACTCTGAACAGATAAGATTTTACCTCATGTATTCTGCTCAGCTCAGGTGCATGTAGGTAAAGGAAGAAATTAGATCAAAGCTTCTGTTTTGCTAGGTCTATGTTCTTGGTATGTACAAGACATAAATAAAGACAGTATCTGCCCTGAGGAGCACTGAAAACTCCTCTGAAGCAAGGTCACAGTCCTTTTGTCTGTGAATTTTTCCCTGAATTCAAGTATCTTTTCAAAACACACAAAACACTGTAAGATTGCTGTGGTGTGCCCTTTGTGGTGTGACCCATGAAGGTAACTCAAACTTTATAGAGGGAGAATGGTGGTGCTTGCTTTGTTAGTGGTATTTCACGTGGAATATGCTGTACCAGAGCCTGGTAGTGACAGTTAGCTGAGTGTTTTTTCGATAAGAGGATGGTGTTGTCTTGACAGAGAAAGCCTTCTGGGGCTGGACTCCTGGGCTCTGAGATGACTTTTCTGATGATGATGATGACAAACAATAAGATGTCCATTTTGGTACTGTTGCATTGGAATTGCTCTAGTCATGCTACATTTCCGTGAAAGTTGCCCAGTTTTGGCCAGTGAAATACTGGTAAAACTACATATTGGCAAATCTGCTCCCACCACTTATCTGTGGATAATCATAGAATTGTTTGGGTTGGAAGGGACCTTTAAAGGTCATCTAGTCCAACCCCCCTGCAGTGAGCAGGGACATCTTCAAATAGATCAGGCTGCTCAGAGCCTCATCCAACCTGACCTTGAATGTTTCCAGGGATGGGGCATCTACCACCTCTCTGGGCAACCTGTGACAGTGTTTCACCACCCTCTTTGTAAACAATTTCTTCCCTATATCTGGCCTATATCTGGAAATCTACCCTCTTCCAATTTAAAAACATTACCCCTTGTCTTATCGCAACAGGCTCTGCTAAAAAGTCTGTCCCAAACATTCTTAATAGGCCCCTCTTTAAGTACTGGAAAGCTGCTCTCCCCGGAGCCTTCTCTTTTCTAGGCTGAATAACACCAACTCTCTCAGCCTGTCCTCACAGGAGAGGTGTTCTATCCCTCTGTTTTTGCGGCCCTCCTCTGGACCCTCTCCAACAGGTCCATGTCCTTCCTGTGCTGGGGGCTCCAGAGCTGGATGCAGTACTCCAGGTGGGGTCTCACCAGAGCAGGGTAGAGGGGCAGAATCACCTCACTCAACCTGCTGGCCATGCTGCTTTGGATGCAGCCCAGGATACGGCTGGCCTTCTGGGCTGCGAGGGCACATTGCTGGCTCATGTCCAGCTTTTCATCCACCAGTACCCCAAGTTCTTCTTGGCAGGGCTATTCTCAATACCTTCGTCCCCAGCCTGTATTAATACCGGGGTTTGCCCCGACCCAGGTGCAGGACTCTGCACTTGGCCTTGTTGAACCTCATGAGGTTCACATGGGCCCATTCTTTGAGCTTGTCCAGGTCCCTATGTCAACACCACCACTCAACTTAGTGTTTTCTGCAGACTTGCTGAAGGTGCACTTGATCCCACTGCCTATGTGGATAGCAGCCTCTCCAAGTTTGTCAAGGATATCTGATGTGAGAATCTTTTGACAGCGAATTCTGAGTTCACGGGGTTCAGAAGAAGTGCTGTTGCCTCTGCAAGCTCTTTCTCTTCTTACAGAGGAGAATCTGAGGCTGTGCCTTTCTAGGACATGTAATGCCTGCGGAAGGAAAGGTGGGCATTGTATATAGGTGCTGGGTGAAAACTCCCCTTCAGGGACTGGGATAAATGAAAAAAATTTCTGAGTGCTGGTCATGTTTTGTGCTAAACAATTTGAAAATCTGTCATTTGGAGGCATTACAAGAACATCTTGGCCAGAAAGTTTTACAAATAAGTGTTAAGTCACTTACTCAAAGTCATCCTGGTGTTTTACTTTAAAACCTGAACTATTCTTCAGATTTTCCTTTTGCTACCATTTCCTGGATGGATAAACCAAAAATGTTTGCTTTGACTGTTGTAAGGCACTTGTCACTTGTGTACTATTGGCATTTAATTAATGGTGGTGTTAATGGAATCTAGTCCTATTAAGTCACAACAAAATTAAAAACAGTGAGGTTAGATGTGAGGGGAAAAATAATAGCATCAGTTATCAATGAAACTTTCCTTGGAGGTTCAGAATAGGCCAGCTCCACAAAGGTCACCCTGCTTTGCAGGACCAGTATGTCTCTCAGATAACTGCTTGGTGGAAAGGTCGCCTTTTTGTGTGTTGTGGCAGAGTCCTGTAGATCATCTGTGGCAATTACTATTCTGTTACTCTTCCTGGTGATCCTATTTTCAGTTCCTACCTTCAGTGATTGGTATTTGGTGATCTTCTTCCTCTGGTAGGTTCTTCTTTCCACAAAGAAGAAAGTTTTGCAGTTTACCCCTAGGATCTTCTGGATCATGAGAATGTCTGTCTCTTCAGGCTTCCATGGTAACAGTGAAGACCCACAGCATTTTTGCTTTATTTTGTGGGCTACACCAATCCTTATGGGCTGGTACTGGCTACCCGTTAAAAATTGCGAATTATTTGCTTGTATTTCCACTAGAATGTTTGTTTTGCCATCAAATGCAATTAATTACAATATCTCAAGGAAGTGTTTTATGGTATGAACAGTATGTGTTAAGGGAAGAAAAATACTTTTTGTTCCTGTGTCAGTGGTATGTGTATGGCCTTAGTATTGAGGCCTGAACTTTGAGAACACAGTGGTTTTCTTTGCTATGTATATATAGCCATATGCAGGTAATATTTAATTAATTGAAATACAAAGGACAAGCCAAAGTTGAAAAATGAGTGGAGAATGTTGTATTTTGATGACTTCCAAAAGATGTCACGTTTAAGAGGTGTGAATTTATGCATTGTATTTCAGACTCCTGCTCAGAGGAGAGTGAATATTCATAGGGATTAGCAGCATATTCTGCATGAGAGGTGTCAAAACGGCCTGTCAGCATAATGAACACGTTCCTGTTATTCTCTAGTTTGAGATTCACTCTGTCAACTCAATGCACTTTTTAAAAACTTCTTATTTATTTATGTGATGCCAGTTACTGTTGAGGTCTGTAGAGACAGGCTAGATCCCAAAAAATGAACACTGTACTCAGGAGTGGTTCGATACTATAAAGAGCATTATTCCTAATTTGCCTCTGGCAGGGCAAATTCACCTCCATCAGTCTAGGGCAAAAGAGGTTTAGTTTGGTGTTGCCCCCGTGCTTTCATTTCCACAGATGTCAGGACCGAGACCTATGTCTCAAAGACAGACCTTTATTTAGAGATAAAGGCAATAAATTAAAAATATGTATACTAGTTTTGCATACTCTGTCTTTTATGGGGAGGGTAGAGATGATAACTAATTGATAAGAAAAACTGTTTGTTTATTCATATCAGTCACTGTGGTGAAACCAGAAAATCAGTCATGAAACTAAACTTCACGTCCCTGGTGACTTTGTGACCAGTATACTCTGTCCAGGAAGAAAATCAGTTTAACAGGCTTTAAATTTAGGAGCATGCTGAACCTGTAACTACTATCCAGTTTTTGTACATGATTTGTTTTTTTCTATTGATTATTTTTGTTTGACAAAATTTTGTGACAATCTAAGGACATAGGTAATCCAAGTTTTGTAGAGATAAGGTATTGTATTAAATCAGCAAAATAAGCTGGTGCTTTCAAACACACAGGCAGCACCTAATTACAATTTCTGTGCCCAAAAGCCTCTCTGCTTCTCCCAGCTCTACTGTTTGGTCTAATCTAAGATAGATAGTCTGACCAAAAAACCTGTCCTACCTGGTCCTTCACTGGTACCTACAGGCCACAGAAATGTTGCCAGGTTGTGCTGGTTAAGGTACACAGCTTGTCTCTGCTCACTTGCATATTTTTTTCCAGGAACAAACGAACAAAATGGATTGTTCACCAAACAATTTTTTTGTAGGTAAGGTAGGAAGCCTCAAAGCAATGAAGGAATGATACAGTTTTGTTGGAAAAATAGTCCTCCACCCTGCTGCTGTAGCTGTTTATAGCTACTTTTTAGTATGAGCCCATTTTTTAATATTAGTTTTTGAAACCATCCCAGTTAAAATCTGCTTCCAGGCAGAAGAAGGGGACCTAAGAGATGAGGGGAAATGGAAGCAGGTCCCTGCTCAGAGAGGCAGGCGAATCCCCTCCTGGCTTCCCTCACCGTCCCAGCTGCCCTTACACAACAGGTATGGGGCTCTGGAACGTGAGGGACAGGAATGTGAGGACCCTGATGAAGGTCCGTCCAAGGGGGTGCCTAGGGTGAGTCAGCCAGCCCCACGCATCAAGACATCCTCTGTTAAGAAAAAAAGGAGGGTAATTGTCATAGGTGACTCCCTTCTGAGGGCCCAGTACGTTGACCAGACCCAACCCACAGGGAAGTCTGCTGCCTCTCCGGGGCCTGGGTGAGAGATGTCACTAGGAAACTCCCTGGTCTGGTTCGGCTCACTGATAACTACCCACTGTTGGTCATGCAGGTTGGCAACGATGTGGTTGCACTAAGGCAACTAAAAGGGAATTCAGAGCACTGGGGCGACTGGTCGATGGAGTGGGAGCACAGGTAGTGTTCTCATCAATCTCTTCAGTAGCAGGGAAGAACACTGAAAGGAATAGGAAAGCACATCTGATCAACACATGGCTCAGGAGCTGGTGCCGTCAGCAGAATTTTGGTTTTTTTGACCATGGGGTAGTTTACAAGGCACCAGGCCTCCTGGCAACAGATGGAGTGCAACTGTCTCCAAGGGGCAAAAGGATTCTTGCTTACGAGCTGGCAGGCCTCATCGAGAGGGCTTTAAAGGGATTTGAAGGGGGAAGGGGATAAAACCAGGCTCACTAAAGATGAGCCTAGGGGTGCCGTGCCAGAGTTGGGGGTGAAATCGATAGCCCAGCTCAAGCGCACCTACATCAATGCATGCAGCATGGGTAGCAAACAGGAGGAGCTGGAAGCCACTGTGCAGTGGGACAGCTATGATGTATTTGCCATCACAGAAACATGGTGGGATGACTCTCATGACTGGAGTGCTGCAATGGATGGCTATAAGCTCTTCAGAAGGGATAGGCAAGGAAGGAGAGGTGGTGGGGTGGCTCTGCATGTTAGGGAGTGTTTTGTTTGTATAGAAATCAATGATTGTGAAGACCCACTCGAGTGCTTATGGGTAAGGATGAGGGGGAAGGCGAATGAGGCAGACATGCTGCTGGGTGTCTGTTATAGACCACCCAACCAGGACGAAGAGGCAGACAAAGCATTCTACAAGCAGCTGGCAGAAGCCTCCCATTCGCTGGCCCTTGTTCTTGTAGGGGACTTCAATTTACCGGACATCTGCTGGAAGTATAACACGGAAGAGAGTAAACAATCTTGGAAGTTCCTGGAGTGTGTGGAAGATAACTTCCTGACAGAGCTGGTGAGTGAGCCCACCAGGGGAGGTGCCCCGCTTGACCTGCTGTTTATGAACAGAGAAGGACTGGTGGGAGATGTGGTGGTCAGAGGCCGTCTTGGGCTTAGCGACCACAAAATGACAGAATTCTCAATTCTGAGTGAAGTAAGGAGGGTGTCAGCAAAACTGCTACCATGGACTTCCGGAGGGCAGACTTTGGCCTGTTCAGGATGCTGGTCAATGGAGTCCCTTGGGAGACTGTCGTGACTGGCAAAAGGGTCCAGGAAGGCTGGACATTCTTCAGGAAGGAAATCTTAAAGGCGCGGGAGCAGGCAGTCCCCATGTGCCGCAAGACGAGCTGGCGGGGAAGGCGACCAGCCTGGCTGAACAGGGAGATTTTGCTGGGACTCGGGGAAAAAAAGGAGAGTTTATCACCTTTGGAAGAAGGGGCAGGCAACTCAAGAAGAGTACAAGGATCTTGTTAGGTCATGCAGAGAGAAAGTTAGAAAGGCAAAAGCCCAGCTAGAACTCGGTCTGGTCACAGTTGTAAGGGATAACAAAAAATGTTTTTACAAATATATTAACAACAAAAAGAGAGGCAAGGAGAATCTCCATCCCTTACTGGATATGGCGGGGAACATTGTCACCAAGGATGAGGACAAGGCTGAGGTGCTTAATGCCTTCTTTACCTCAGGCTTTAATAGCCAGACCAGGTATCCTCAGGGTATTCAGCTCCCTGAGCTGGAAGACAGGGATGGAGAGCAGCATAAACTCCCCATACTCCAGGAGGAAGCAGTTAATGACCTGCTATGCCACCTGGACACCAAAAAGTCTATGGGCCCAAGAGTACTGAGAGAGCTGGTGGAGGAGCTTGCCAAGCCACTCTCCATCATTTATCAGCAGTCCTGGTTAACAGGGGAGGTCCCAGGTGACTGAAGTCTTGCCAGTGTGACAGCCATCTACAAGAAAGGCTGCAAAGAGGATCCAGGGAACTACAGGCCTGTCAGCCTGACCTCCATGCTGGGGAAGATTATGGAGCGGTTCATCTGGAGGGTGCTCACAGGGCATGTGCAGGGCAACCAAGGGATCAGGCCCAGCCAGCATGGGCTCATGAAGGGCAGGTCCTGCTTGACCAACCTGATCTCCTTCTATGACCAGGTGACCCTCCTAGTGGATGAGAGAAGCCTCTGGATGTTGTCTACCTGGACTTTAGCAAAGCCTTTTACAGTGTCTCCCACAACATTCTCCTGGAGAAGCTGGAGGCTCATGGCTTAGACGAGTTTACTCTTCACTGGGTAAAGAACTGTCTGGACGGCTGAGCTCAGAAGAGTTGTGGTGAATGGCATTAAATCTGGCTGGCAGCCAGTCACAAGCGGTGTTCCCCAGGGCTTGGTTCTGGGGCCGGTCTTGTTCAATATCTTTATTGATGATCTGGATGAGGGGATCGAGTGCTCCCTCAGTAAGTTTGCACATGACACCAAGCTGAGTGGGAGTGTTGATCCACTGGAGGGCAGGAAGGCTCTGCAGAGGGATTTGGCCAGGCTGGATGGGCCGAGATCAACTGTATGAGGCTTAATAAGGCCAAATGTTGGGTCCTGCACTTCGGTCACAACAACACCATGCAACGCTACAGGCTTGGGGAAGAGTGGCTGGAGGGCTGCCTGGCGGAAAAGGACCTGGGGATGCTGGTTGACAGCCAGCTGAACATGAGCCAGCAGTGTGCCCAGGTGGCCAACGCTGCCAACAACATCCTGGCCTGTATCAGAAATGGTGTGGCCAGCAGGAGTAGCAAAGTGATTGTACCCCTGTGCTTGCTTCTGGTGAGGCCACATCTTGAACCCTGTGTTCAGTTTTGGGCCCCTCACTACAAGAAGGACATTGAGGTGCTTGAGCGTGTCCAGAGAAGGGCAACAAAGCTGGTGAGGGGTCTGGAGCACAAGTCTGATGAGGAGCGGCTGAGGGAACTGGGGTTGTTCAGTCTGGAGAAGAGGAGGCTGAGGGGAGACCTTACTGCTTTCTACAACCATCTGAAAGGGGGTTGTGGTGAGGTGGGTGTTGGTCTCCCAAGTAACTAGTGATAGGATGAGAGGAAATGGCCTCAAGTTGTGCCAGGGGAGGTTTAGATTGGATATTAGGAAAAATTTCTTTATGGAGAGAGTGGTCAAGCATTGGAACAGGCTGCCTAGGGAGGTGGTGGAGTCACCATCACTGGAAGTATTCAAAAAATGTGTGGATGTGGCACTTCAGGACATGGTTTAGGGGGCATGGTGCTGTTGGGTTAACAGTTGGACTTGATGATCTTGAAGGTCCTTTCGAAACTTAATGATTCTGTGATTCTGTGATCCTGAAATTACTTTAATGAAGTTTCTTTTTACTGCTTGTAGCCTAACTGTTGGTAATTGAGATAAGATGTTTGGAAGTGGCCAATTTTCTGGTAATTGTCCACGTCAGTTTTGTTACGCCTCCGTAGCTTTAGCTTATCCCACCTCTATATCCACCAGTCTCAAGTCATACATTAATTCTTAAAGGGGATTTTGTTTTTCAGAATCTCTTCTTCACCAATACAGTGCTCATCACACTCTACATGTGGTGATGTTCTTCTCGGTAAGAACAGAGACTCAAAAGTATCCTGGAGCACAGGAATATTATGGATTCTATACAGATAATGGGTTTGCTGCCTTCTGGGTCTGGTAGCAGATCTGTGCTGTATCCCAGGAGCTGTAAATGCTGTATTTCTAGATCAGGATTCCCTCAAGAAAGGGGGGAATGAGTTTCAGGGTGAAACTCGCCCCTTCAAGACATGGCCGAGTACAGACCCTGTTCTGAGGCCATGTCCAGGAGTATAGTCAGAGTTCAATTATTGAGTGTTTTCTGAGTGTTTTCAGTTATACTCTCTCTGCATCCAGGCAGTCCTTTGAGGATGAACAGTGTAGACTTTGTAAAAAGATTTTTTTTCTCTCCTGAGATCTGCAGGTAACCAGGAGAAGCAATATGTGTATTCAACAGGAGTTTGATAAATCATGTCAGCTGGTCTGGCAGAAGCAGCAGAGTGCTCTCTGCCTCAAGGACTTGCAGGAAGCAGTGGCTGCGGCTTGTCTGTCTGTGGTGCTGGCAGAAATCCATGTCCACATGGCAAATCTGATCAGCAGAAACCTAAAGGCAATGGAACACCTGCCTTCAATGAGCTGGCCTTGCTCAAACCTGAAGTAAAACCTAAGAACAGGTAAAGTGGATTACTCTTCAGCTTACTCTTCTGTTGCTTATATCAGCATTAAGTATGTTCATAAATGCCACTAAGTATCCAGGGTGATAAGCCATGGTGTGAGCAATAATGTGGGACAAGTTGTGCGATTACATTTAGATGCCCACATATTTTCAGTGGCTATAAGGGGCAAAAAGCCAAATGTCTTCAGCCACTTAATAATGGATTTCTGGCATATTGTACATAAAATTGTTGAGAAATGCTGTTACTTCATAAAATGTGAAAGAGCGCTTTATCATTTTTATAACTCCGCTGACAAATAGGGACACCCAGCTATTCAAAGCCCCTTATAGACCAATCACTTCTCTGCAATAATGCTTTTTGAAAGCAAGAACTGTTGTAGATGCAATATTGTACGTGTGTCTCTCAAAAAAGAGACTGTTGTTACTATTACAGACACCGTTCTTAATTCATCTAGATCCCTAAGATGTGCATCTCTAAGCTTTCTCCTCATTGCCCGGGTCCTGGATGGCTGTGCATGGGGGGTATAACAGTGAAGGATTTCCCTTCTTGCCTGATACAAACCAGATTTTGGGTATAGATTTGGTCAGTTGTAGTTTGAAGTCTTTATATTCAAAATTCTGCTTAGGTACATTGTAGGCTCTTATTTGGACAAAGCAACCATGTTGTTGAACACCCTTAATGTTATAGCTCTTCACATGGAGGCTGTAAGTCATTTTGTGTAATTGCACGTTTAGAAACTCAGCTTTTGGCACAGATGCGCATATGGAGAAATTTCAACAAAGGCAAGAAAGACAAAAATGAAATCAGTCCCTTAGAAAACAGAGATAAACCAATAAGAGGGTGTATTAAGAGTGATAATCCCAATTGCATGGAGTTACAAGCTGCTTTTGATTTTTGGGAGGTCCGAGTCTGTGTTTTAAAGCCCTTGCTTCCTTGATTTGTTGTACTGAATGGTACTGATACTAGGCAGAGGTGAGTGAAGAATAGCTTAATTTTCTCTTCAACTCTGTACCACATAGGAGTACTGGCAGAGGTATATTGAATTTTCACTCAAAACAAAGAATTTTGTAGGGACCAGCAACACTAACAGCTGAAACAACTGGATTTCTTGTTACTCTGCAAATAGGCATATCTGCTAATCATCTTCCATTAGTAAACTTGTCCTTAGAGCTAGCAATATACAAACAAAAACCTCACATGTCCCAATGTTATCCTTAGTTATGTTAAGGTTTCTGCATATGTCCTAGAATGTATTTGTTTTTCTTTCTGTTTTCTGAAGGATAAATGTTATACTTTCATTCTTTTTTAGTGCCTGCCCACGTTGGTGCTAAGTGTCGGATAGCTAAGGTTTGGGTTGGATAAACTGCCATCCAAAATTCACTTATGGCCAAATTTCATAGTACATGCACCTGAAATAAGTCTCATATGACACCTCTGGTTCTACAGTCCTGTTCTGAATCCAAAACACAAATATGGTTAAGAGAAAGTGTGGTTGTCGAAGGAGAAGAAAAGCCTATCCAAACATTTGGAAAATGTACAGATTGTAATTTTTGTGTAAACTTTAGAAACCTGTGATGTCGTCTCTGTTTTTTCCCCAGACAGCTTTCACTTTTCCACTTTTTTTACTCATCACTTTGTTTTCCTTTGTCCTTCACTCAGCAATAGCTTCATAAAACCCTTGCTGTTTATAGTTTCAATATTTGTTGCAAGGTGAGGAAAATTGTTGTTCTTAGATCATAAAGTAACACAAGTGCTGGATTACACATGTATCAGTCAGGGCTTCAGGTTTCCAGCCAGAGATGTGGCGCCTGTTCTTCACATGGGACTCCTAAATAGATGCTGAAATTAGTGCTAAACCCATAAAATGACTGTTCACATGCTTGAACCTGTGGTGTCAGTATGGAATTTAAAAAAAATTTCATGCAGTCAATCAGAGCTCCATAGGTAAGGTGAGTACCTTGTGTGCTTAGCACTGCATAGGTGCTTGGTAAGAGACTAAGTGAGTTTGCAGTTCAATATTGGTATTTCCTGAAGGCTTATGTATTTCAACGGGAAGCCTATCACCTCAATATATACATTTTTAATTCACATAATTCTTTTAACTCAGTCCTCCAAAACTCAGCTCTGCTGAAATTCAGTTCATTGGACATTCAGTTCATTGGTGTTACAGCAGGGAGGAATTTTTAAGAAACTCAGATTTGAAAGAGCCCAGGAAGTCTGCACTGAAACTTTAATTTTTTTAATGCTCTAGGGAGAGATTAATTCTGCTCAATCACTTTTGATTCACCTGCAGCATAAAGGGAACTGCAGACACTTTAATAGCTAAATTGAAAGGTTGTTGAGTCACCATTATCTCTCTGTAGTCTTTGTTCTCTTGCTATTTTGCAGCTGCTTTTACCTTTATTCACTAAGTTGCCACAGAAATCTCTGATAGTGGTACTATGAGATTTTCATTTCCCTGGCAGTGGGAGAATCACAGTGCTAATCCAAATCATTACTGCTAGCACCAGGGGACTTCGCATTTAAAATGCAGGTTGTGCAGTGGAATGTGTAGCAGCAAGTGACTGTCTCCAAGTGTTAGGGAAGGGTATATTGGGTTTTGTGTATGAAGGTTCCTACACTTTTGAATCAGGCTTTAGAGAACTTACATGAAATGTGTCTCATCTGGGACTTGGGTCCTTGGGTACTACCATATTGTAAGTCATTAATAACTAAGTAAGTATGTCATCGTATCTCTGCATTTCAGCTATATGAACTGAACTGGATTCTCTCTTATGTTGAGGCTGTAATTTGTGAGTAGCACCAGATTAAGTTGCATGATCCTGCTCGTTTCTCAGGTTATCATGGAAGATGACTTCATGGGTCCTGAAGTACCTTCTAGACTTCAGAATGGTACACAGCATGGAGTGCCAAGGAAAAACAGAATTGGTGTTTGCTACCTTTACCTTACTACACCTGCGCAGAAACTGTAGGGGCATAGGTTTTGGGTCGTGAATGTGGGCCAAGAGGTTTGCAGTACAGAGGCATGGGCTCAGCTGTTCAGTGCATCAAGGCCCTTGTAACTTGTCATGCCATAAAGAAATGACTAAAATGAAATTCTGAGGGGAGTTTCCTGGTCTGACTGAAACAATGAGAAAAAGTTGATCCTTAATTCTGCTTTTCTACCCAGAGTGTATGAAGAGAGGAGCAAATCAGAGAAACTGTGTGCTACACAAGGTCTCCCAATTACCCATATGGCTGCAGGAAACCATAGCAGCAATGTTACACAGTAAGTTCAAAAGACACTTTAAGCAATTTTTTACTGTTCAGATGAGTAAAATTGGCTAAAAAAAGCCACCGTTCTGATCTAGGAGTTTGATAATTAGTCTATTTCATCATCACATGTCATTTCATAATCAGTTTGTGCAACTGAGAGCTTAAAGCATGTTGCATCAAGTCAGACAGACCTAGTGCAGCTTTCTGACAAAACACGTTGGTAAGCTTATACAGGAGCTGGCCTGCTCTTTCCAAAACCAATGGAGCAAATCAGTACATGCTTTAAATCTAGACACTTCAGAGTAGTTATACCAGTGTCACACTAACTGGCCTCAGATGTGTTAGGAGTTTGGATTTCCTTATGCTACACATACCCTTTGAACAGGTATTAAACACATTTCTACCTGGTGCCTCCTTTCTTTGGTGTGCAGTTGATGCACAGGATTACTCTTTTTACTGCTGAAGGGGAAAGGAAAATTATTTCAGAATGGTGTGTGTGTTTGGAGAGGAGGTAGAAGCAGCAAATATTTTGTATTTTTTTCCTTTTTGTTCAAATAAGTCCATCAATGTGATGATTGCAATGATGCTTATGACCCAGGCTTGAGTGTCTCTGTGTTAGCACAGGTGAAACAATGAAATGGTTTGCAAGCCTGGATCTCACTTGTGCTCTCCTCTGAGTTCAGAATTAAAATGAACTGTAAACAAAAATAACAGTGTTCCCCTTACCCATTGCTCCTGGGAGAAAGTGAAATAAGAAAGAGACTGCATAATAATGAAAAAATCCCCACATTTTTAGAATTGTGTCTCTCATAGCCAGCAGTCTGGTGAATAGTCTTGGAGAAGGGATTTGCTTTCTAAGAGCCTAACTGGTTCTTTTCTTGACCACAGCCTTTGTGTTTTACTCTGTATCTCAGGTCTTTTGCAAGCCTCTCTCTCATTGTTGACCGCAAGGGTGATAGACAAGGGTGAAAAATAGTAGTGTGTGTGAATATATCTGTTCCAGATTTCTGTCCTTGCCCTGATGGATGGTGAGGAATTAGCAGCAAGAGGAGAAAGCAATCTGCATTGCCATAGTTCATGTAAATGCCTAAATAACAATAAGAAAATTATCTGTAAGCAAAGGTGTCTTAATATAATGTCTTTCAAACTGTTATCCACAAGGCTTCAGTTGACCTACAAGGCAAATGCTTGAAGTGGTCTGTGGAGTGCTGAGGTATGCTGTAGATATTTAGTTGCTTGGTTATGCAAAGCATGTTAAATTTCATGACCACTTTGGTTTTTGTAACATAATTCCCTTCAAGATTGTCCAAGCAATTAGAAATCAAAGCTTGCTTAGTACAGTTTTGTCTGTCTGCTTTTCTCTGGCTGAAAGTAGTGGGGACGGGGAAAAGGTGTTTTTTACATGTGCCCATTGCAAAAACTCCAGTCTGCACAGATCTTGTGGGATTGATGTAGTTACGATCACCTGATAGAAGTAATCTTGATGCCTTCTGTAACATATATGGCTTTGAAGAATATTGATTCTCTTCTGATACGTGTTTTACACCTCTATTTTTGTTGACTTGACTGGAGTTCATTCTTATTGCAACGGTTTGTGAGAAGAAAGAATCTGTCCCTATGTGTTTTGCAGCATTTGCAGTTTAATTTAAATTCTGCTATGAAAAAGGAACAGGATCTGTGAAATGCTAGGTATCGTTAGGCTCCTGGTATTTACACACCATCTGCTTCAGTACACAATGCATAGCTGATCAGCTACTTTCTGTAGCAGGAGGTACCGTAGTGTTACTGTGAGTGGGTAATATTGGTCTCAGTTCTCTACTAGTATAAAAGGAGAGAAAACAGGTCTTAAAGAGGGTATACATGTATTTTAATCCTTCATAAACTGCTGTGAGCATATATTGTTGTGCTATCTAAATGCAGTAATAAAAGCATTTGGCCCATTAGCTTCTTCTTGACCCAGTCATATGTGAGGATGATGCCCTCAGCCATCAGACGGTAAGGTCTTGTCTCCCCTAATGACAGGAGGTGATAGACTCTCCTGTTGCTAAGTGTTTGGTTCAAAAAGGATGGCTTTGTAAAGTGCTGAACCTAACACCCTCGGGGTTTTTTTCTTTTTTGTTTTGGCCTGCACAGTCAAGATGAGGAATGCAGGCAAGTACACTTTTTCCCCCTGCTTTTCTAATCCTGCCTTCTTTGATATCTGAAATTCAGTCTTGAGAGCAGATGCTTTTAGAAATTTGTATGAGCCAGTGGGTACTGTTCACAGCATTAATGGTGAAAAACCTCCTTCTAATCCAGTTTGTGCCAAAAGGTGCTTGTTGTTAAAATGCTGAAACACATGTATCTAAAAGCGTGAGGAAATGGTTTGTTCTTAGCATGCATCCACAGCTCCCCTTAGCTTTGACTGGACCTGTACTTTGACTTTTGTTTATTTAGGAATGAATTTTAACACTACATTCTTTTATGTCTGTCAAGCACATTTAGTGCAGAAGAAAGCTTGTAACCATCAGATGAAGCAAGTTCTTGACCAAAAGAAGCAAGAGGAAAAGATACGAAAGAGTTCTAGTGGTGTTGTGTTTATTAAAGGAATTATGTGCTTGAATCAAGAAGGAGCTTGGGCTGCTGGCAGAGGGAAATATAAACTGGTGCACACGTAAGTTTTAAATAGCCATGGTGCAAAGGCAAAATTTAGCAAATAAGGTTATTCAAGTCTTAGGTGTTAGTGGATATGGGTTCTTCAGCTTACAGTATTATTTTCCTTTTTATAGCTATGAGCCAGAAGCTGGGTAAACTGTGGATGCTGACCAATTGGTTACTAGTATTATGTATAACCTATTCAGTCTGAAATATTTTCCCTTAAAAATGAGGAAATTAATGAGCACAGGAATGTGAGAAACAAGCATTGAATATGATGCTTCATACTACTTTCTATTTTTTATCTTATTTTTCAGCATCTCCGGCCTCTTAGTTATTTGCTTACAGAATTACTTGTGCACAAGTCTATCTGCTAGGTTGCATCTGTGAAAAAACGGGGATTCATTTGGGGAACATCTGATGCGACACTTAGGAAGCATTTTTTTTCTTGACTAATGTCAGCTAGTCAGCAGTATTTAAGCTGTAATCGTAAGGTGACATGCTGAATGGCTCTTTCTAGTTCTTCTTTTCCCGTTCCTGCTGGACTTTTAGAACGCCTTGCTGTTCTGCACTGAAGCTGTCTAGTTTAATGCTGCACCAACACCCAATGTTCTTAGATTCCCCAAGGAAACTGGTAGCATTTATAGACTGTCAGTCCAGCTGAGACTCAGGAGGGATGTGTACCTTTTTGAGGACCTACCCTCTCCAACCTGTATCAAGATCTTGAAGATCTTTGACTTTTTGGATAGACTGAGTTGAATGTTGTGGTGACAATGAGTTGATGAAGGTAACTGGGTGATGGAGAAAAAGCAGATCTTCCCATTATCTGGTTGTGGGACTCTTGGTCTGGTGGCATATGTTCTAATGTCATTTTGAGACTAAAGCCAGGAAACAAAAAAGAGTGCTAACTTCTTAGAAGCCAGTGATGGAGTGCTGCCTCTGCAGAGCTGTGCTGCTACACTTGTTGGTGCTAATTAGTTTGTGTCTATTGAGCTTCCTTGTGACTCAGTCTGTTCTAATTAACACTTCCCTGTAGATTGCTGCTGAACTCCAGAAATCTCATTCATTTGTGACCCACATTTCACCATCCCAGGGAGACAAATATATTTTGTTGACAAAGGTGCTGATAACACAATCGGACTGCAGTTTAATGTGTGTGTCTCAGAGATGGAGAGAAGTGACAAGACAGCCTGAGTGGTAGAACAGAGTTAAAAATAACACTGAGAATTGCAGCTGCAGTTTGTGTGATACTCTATCTGCTACAGACAATTATAGGCAATGTTTATTTCTTCTATCTCTGCCTCTTTATCCTATGTAGTAACATGAAAAGATACAATTGTTATAAAGAGAAGCTTAGGAATTATATATCTACTGTGTATATATTTATATATAAACACATATGTAGTCTGTCTTTCTATGTAGTCTATATGCATAGTTTGCTTTAAAAAATAAAAAATCAGGAGCTACTCTATTAGTTAAATATAAACCTTGCAAATAGAATATACCTGAAACTACTGCAAAATTTACATCAGAGGCTGTAGCACCCAGGGACCTTGCAACAGGTTTTAGAAATAATTTGCAACGGAGTATGTAAGACCTTTTTTCCTTGGGCTGTGGCAGCTGTCAGTGAGGCTGTGTGCTGCAGCAGAGAAAGGAGTAACTGCAAAAGGCAGTCTGACTCTCTAAGTACCAATGAAACAGCATTGGGCAAGGAGACCTGTGCTATTTCCATCCCAGCAAAGGACCCTGGAAATTCTGGAAAGTTTTCCTCTGCCACTATAACTCCTCCTGCACCCTCTCCATAGACACAGTGTATTGTCTATGGAGACCAAAACCTATCTGCAGTTGGGAAGTGCTGGCCCAAGAGCTGGGGCATTTGGTTCCGTCTAGTAGGAGGAGGCACCAACTAGAAAGCACCACCCTTCTACTCTGTGTAGAGATCTGTACCTTGTAGTTAAAACCTTTGAGGTCAGACATTTGTATGGATGTCCAAATGTGCCCTTTGTGAGATGGACTTTTCCCTGATGTTCTTGGTCTTTCCCTTTCTCTGCATCCAATATCGTTGCCTTCGGTGTGGGCTTTTTCTTTTACTGCTGCGTGAAGAATGCTCCTCTGGAAATGCAAAAGGCAGTTTTTCTGCCTTAACGTCTAACTCACAATTACTTTGCTTTTGCCATTTATCTTCAATTCTCTCTGCAACATAACAAATGGCTCATCTCATAGCATTGTTTCCTTTAGCCGTTTCTGAGTTGGCAATGCTAATATACTGTGGTATGCCAGAAACTATACTTTCTTTCCACATTGCTCATTGTCCCAGGTCCAGTTACTAGTTATTCTAAGCATCACTAAGAAAGCTGAAGAGACAGGCCTAAAATTGACAAGGACAAAATGAGCCTTGAACACTCTGGTAGAGCATGTAGTGTATGGAGCCTGCATAGAGTTCTCTGGATTTTGGTGATACTGGACTCTAATTCTGTTTTTTATGACCATGCGTTGCTTTTGCAGCCTTACTTACACGGAATCTTCAATTTTATGTATCAAGGATGATCTCTGTTGTTAAAATAACTTACAAAAGTGACTTTGGGCACCCATTCAACCCAGGACTGCCTTTGGGGAATCCAAGCTGAGTTAAAGCTGTCTCCATCACAGTAAAGAGATGTTAACAAGATCCCAGCAGAAGAATAAATTATGAACCAGAATAATCTGCTCACCTTACACAGATCAATACTGAGCTAATAACTTAGGTTTGCCATTGGGGGCTAGTTTTCCATTGTCTTTCCATCTGCCCTTCTTCTGTTTCAGCTTGATTAGAAATGGCTTGAGTGGGGGCATATTGGATGTGGCTGGAAATGGAGATTTAACTAATGTGTAGTCATTTAAAAAAGTTTTTTGTAAAGAATAGGTTTGAAGAGTGGATGTTTAAACAGGAAGCTTCCTGTTTTGAAGAAACATTTTTCTGTTCTCTTTCTACTCTTCCTGAGTTTTCTTTCTGTTCAGCTTGGCTTTACCATTACCCTGATTAATCTGAAGGGAAAATGTTAAACTATGGCAAATGTCGTGGAAAAGCCTACCAGCCCAAGCACAAAACCTTCCTGGGATGATGAAAAAGCAAGTGGTTTTCTTGATTTGACAGGCAAGTATTTACCCTATCTTTCATCTATCAAAAAGCTATATTATAGCTTGCAAGCTCCATATAATGCTCATGTCACTTTTCAAGTCCCTAGTATAAGCCATACTTTATGTAAAGCTTTGGTAGTAAGTTGTATACAAAAAAGAGCACAACATAATTGGAAACTCGAGCAATAACATATTTGCAGTTTGCAGTTGCTAAAATACAGACCTTCAGTGTTTCCTATGCCAGGACTCCTCATGGAGCCTAGCTTTAGAAATACCTGTCTGCTCTTGTAGAGCTAGATCAGCTTTTCTATACTGGCAACAAAGGCCTGATTCCTCTCACACTGAGGTGAGAATAGCGTAATTAAAAAACTAATCAAAATAGTTCCCAATTTCCCTAGGTATACGTAAGAGGAGATTCTGGCTTCTGTTTTCACTTTAACATAAGCATTTTTACTAGAGGCAGTTGGCACTGAGTAAAGCATCCATACTGGTGACCTGAGCAATATCTTCTGCTTTGAAGCATCTGTTTCATAAATCCTCTGCCCACTGCTGTGCATTGGACACAAAAAGAGCTTCTCCAGCCACTTTGTGGCTCAAAGAGCAAGAGCATTACTTCAGCTACTTCTTCCCTTTTTTCAGTTACTGGTCCATTGCTCTGTTGTTGCATTATCTTAATTTTAGTACACTTTTGAAGAAACACAGGCATGTGGCATGAAGCTAGGGAAACATGGGATGCGGGAACGTATAGCCATTCATCATTCAAAGAGATGTTGGGATGTTGTTCATGTAGGACTGATGCATGAAGTCCTTTCACAGTGGAGATAAGCTGAATCTTTTTCCTTTTCTCCTCTCATGTAAGATGAGAGTGTTTTGTATGAATTTAGGCAGTTTTTATTTTGGTTTAATTTCTAATTAAACAAAGTAGTAATAAATTTTCAGAATAAACAGCTCAGTAATCATGGCTCTCAGTCTGTAAGCTTCAGCATGCTCCTGACAGACTCTTCTCCAAAACAAAACATGTGAAGTGGTCTGTTCATTGCTTTTTGTATTGATTTAATGAGGCCATCTTAATTTATGACAGTTTGGATTTAACAGCAATCTTCTTCATAAATCTTCATGCTTTCATTTTCTACTATCATCTTCCTAGCATCTTCAGTGGACTTGCCTACATGCCATGTACTTTTTAAGCATAACTTTTGCACATTAATTAAAAAAAGGGAAAGAAGATCAGCGTTCAGAACAGGCCATAATAAAAACCCAAGTAACAATACTTCACTCCGTGTTGTGTGTATGATTTGAGGCATTTCCCAAAAGACATATCTCATCCATTTGACGTATAGAGAAATGGAGACTAGGAAGTCTTGCTAAATTTGTAGAAGTAACAGTAGCAGAAGCCAAACGAAGATTGGAGAGTTTCTTGGCCAATTTCTCAGACCAATAGCCCTGTTATTACTCCTGTATGTTCTTGGTTATGTTGTTCAGTACTGTCTTTGAGGAGGAGAGATATTGCAGAAGCCACAGTTGGTCAGTTGTCCTTCTCCAACACGAAGGACCCTACTCTGGTTGTGGTGGTGTTCTTGTAGTGAGGAGGTGAGAGGGTTGTTCAGAGCAACAGGCAGCCAGGCAGTGCATTACGCTGCTTTTTGGAGAACAACAGGGCACACAGGGAATGCAGCCATGTCAAAGGGTTTCAGTAAATGCTTCAGTGCAAGTCCCTCTGGCATGTGTGGGCTATCTTCCTTTTTGATGTTGTTTATCAAGAACAGCTCAGGTGTTGGGAAACAAATAACAACTTCTAGTCTGTTCTGTTACAGAGTTTTTGGTAGCTGTCTTCAGGCTATGCTTACATCATCTAGGCTTTGAAAGCAACTGCTTCAATGTCCTGAGAGCACCCTAGTTAGTATTCCATGGGCAAGCCTCAGGAGTGCTTGATCCATCCCTGTGTAGTATCCTCCAGCATGGTCTGGATGACCCCACTCCAAGAACATGCGCTCTGCAGACATACTCCACACATTGGTGGTGCAACTGTCGCAGGCCTCCTGTGTCTGCCTGTAGAAACACAGAATATCTGGAGTTGTAAGGGACACATTAGGAACATTGAGTCCAACTCCCTGCTCCTCTCAGGGGAGCCATGGCAGGTTTGAGGTAGTGTGATACAATATAATCAATCTGCCAGGCTTCCCTATATTGATATTTCAACCACTGTCCTCCGTACCAGAGAGGCTTTAGCCACTTGGCTATTTGATTATGCTGCATGTTTTGCATTCATGGATAAGCTGTGCAATGGTGTCAATGGTCAAGTCCCACAGTGTGCCAAGGATGGAAAACAGATCTACTGCTAAAACCAGAGTGAAGCCTTGTGCTGTCTCTATTCTGAGCTTCAGCAAGGTCTCTTTGGTATTGCCAACCAAATACTGACTGTTTTGCCCGGAGCCCTCCCCAGCCTAGTGCTGAGTTCCCACACAGCCCCGAATGGCAAGAAACAGGCTCATGAACATGTTTGAAACACTACTGAGAAAAGGGTGGGTTGTCCCAGAGTGGCATATACTCCAGGAACAGACACAACACTGTGCTTACAGGCATAAGTTGAAGGGACAGGGTGAAGGTATCCTTCTTAAGGAAGGCTGAGCACTGTGGAGACCTAAAAGACATTGACAGAGGGGTGCTGCTGCTTGAGGGATTTCCATGCAGCACTAAGTGCTGTTATTGATCTTACCAGTGGCAACATTGCCTGCTTGAGTGTCACCTTTCAGAGTAAGACAGGCTGAGCAACAAGACAAACTCCTCTCCCTCCAGTCTCTCTATATTAGATTGTGGAGGCAAGTGCTTTTCTTTGAGTAGCAGTGACAACGGCCTTTTCTTTGCACACAGTTTATGCAAGTGGGGATAGACAAAATGTTTTTGTTTTTGTTTTCCAGGCAGCCATAGCAGTAGTTCTATAATCTTTGTAGAAACAACATGTGAGACTTTAGAGCATCTCAGCCCTTAGTCAGACAGCAGTGAGGTGGTAAAGGGGGATTGCAAGACATGGAAATCGGTATGTTCTGGTCCTAAAGACTTTGGAAAGAGCCAGCTGTGCTCCACAATGATGGAGCACAGTGGATATGGACCAAGCCTGAACAAGACTTGATGGTGGACCATGCCTGAACAAGGGAGCTACCGGTTTCTCTGGCCCATGTGAGCTCCTAGAGATAGGTGCACACAGACTTTGGGAGAGCAGAAGAGAGGTACTGTAAGGGTTCAGCTCCTGGGCTTGTTCCCTCCTGCCCATGGAAAGCACCACTCAGGTAGCGAGCCTTACTCAAGGCTGTGGGGTGAGTCACTAAGACGTGATGGAGCAGGTAAGTATTGGGTAGGGTGACTATTTGGAGGTCTCTCCTCAGCTGTGCTGCAAAGTTTTGTGTGTAGAAGGTGGGGTTTTGGGGTACCTAAGCACTGCCCTGGGCAGTCTGGAAGACCCTGCTGTGTGGAAGCTCTGGAGGGGCTGCTGGAGCACTCATCCCTTGTAGGGGGTTTCCAGTGTTTGCTGGGGATGTGGCTGCAGAGTTGTCAGTAGTGGTTGGAGGGAGAAGAGGTGGGGCACAGGCATAAAAATTTCACAGTAAATGTCTCTCTCTGGGTGTGTACAGTGACTTCCCCAGAGGCTTGACTTATGTCAGAAAGCATCTGATAATTATTTATGAAAACTGGGAATTACTTATTAGTAAGAATAGCTCAGTGTCCTGATGCAATATCCCTCTGGAGTCACTGAAAATACCAACATCAACTGTCCTACCGTCCCTTTCAGAGCTGCTGGTAGTGCCTTTTGGTGCCATTGGCATTAATGTCTGTTGTTTCACCGTAGGAAAGCAGCAGGAATCAGTGAGCTACTTTCTCAGCCTGATTTAAAGGTAGGATTTTACTGAGGAGTTATAATATGGTGCTCCTTTCTCACCTCACAGATGGTTAGCTGACTGAAGCACTTTGCTCTGACCTAGCTTTCTCTTTGATGTATTGTCAATTTTAATAGTTGAGTAGAGTTTTAGCAATAAATGATCAGGCATTTAATCCAAAAATAGTCAATACATCAGCTGGGAACTGAAAGCCCACAGTTCATGCAGATAAAATGAACGTCCTTGGAGAGGGTCATGTTTTTATTGTTAACTTTATTTTTGCCAGAGATGTGATTGACTCTTCAAATGCCCCAGCAATTTTTTCATGACCACGTCATTTTCAGTTTTCGAATGTTGCTTGACCCACTTTGTGCATAATTAATGAAAAGTGTTTTATAAGGGCTCTTTCAGTGGATGACCTGTCAGTATGGATGGTGCAGAAATCTGTAATGAGGGTCTGACCCATTTTAATTATTGGTCAGTGGACTCTTGATTTGTGTGGATTTGGTTGTGAGGCTGTTCCTGTTAATAGGACATCACTGAAGTGATTGTCAAGCTGGGCAGGCTGAAGGAGATCGCAGCTTTAGAAAAGCCCAAGAAAATAAATAAAAGAGAAGGGGAAAAATCTGATCATTCTGAAATAGCAAGTTTTCCCATCTGATATAATATGGTAATTAAAAGCAAAAAACCCCAAGCCCCACAGATTTATCTCTAAGTAAGCAGTTGATGAGTCAGGTGCACAGAAAAAAGGGCACATTGAAAATACTTCTATGCAGCCATGGTGATTCAAAGCTTGTGTCAGTGACCCCCTGCCCCATGCCAAGAAGTTCATCTGAATTTGGGGAATTTGATTCCCCAAACAAAGGGTCTGGACTCAGGGGTGCAAAGAGTTGAAGGGCTCTTTGAGGAAAGCTGTTGTTTCTCCTACCTAATCCAAATGCTGCAAAAAGAAATAAAATGGTGGTCTGCCTCCAGCTTTGCTCCTGTATTCAAATCCTGCTCCAGACCATGTATTGGCTGAACTGGGGTCTCTGGCCATGTCAGAATTATTTCTGTAGTATCTTTAAAAAAAAAACAAAATCCAGCTATTTAAAAAATAAATAATATTTGCGTGACAAAGCAACAGTTAATGTTGCTGACCCTGTTTTTTGAGAGCTGGGTGCTCTTTTCTCTGCTACCGAGTCTGTCTGGGCTTGGGCAAGTATCTTATAAAATCCCAGCCATGACTTGTGCAGCACCCCTCAGAACACATACACAGCTCATCAGCATGACAGTCTCAAAGATGCTGCTGACAGCTGGACGTCAAATAGCAGAAGGAAGGAAGGAGGGTTGCCCTCTATCAGAGCTGCAGGGACTGACCTGTTGTCCCGGGGGCAGGAAGAGACAAGTGTGTACAGCCTCCAGGAAGCAGGTGGTGTAGGTCACTGCCAAAATCCCTCCTTGGCCCCAACCTGCCTCACTGGATCATCAGTAGGTTCCTGTGGCTGCAAGAAGTTGCCTGCTGCGACACTCAGCAGAGGATTTGTTCCTGTCTTCCTAGCTGAGTTTCTGTTTTCAGCTGCCTCCCAGAGGCTGAGCAGCCGGGCACAAAGCAAAGGTCATTTGTCACCCTGTTGGTGCAGGGTTTTCTTCTCTTCCCTCCTCGGGGGTTATTACACATATAGTGTAATAAAATGGGATATTGCTGGAGAAGTTAATGGGTGGGTCAGACCCTCTCAGTGAGAAGGCTTTTTTGATTAAAGGCTGCTGCTGAGAAACCTCTCAACTCTCACCCAGGTATGCCCTCACTAGCAACTTGATCAGCACCTGCAAAAAAGGACTATAAAAAGACAGAGGTGGGAGGAAAATAGGCTTGGTGGTGTGTCCCTCAAGAGGGACGTGTGTGTCTTCTGTCTCCGCAACTTCTTTACTAAAAATGATTGAAGTAGAGAAATTTAGCATCCTGCAATTGATGTGGTGTTATGTATCTTGTTGAAGTAGCTTATTTGCATATAAGATGCATAAGGATCTTGTGTGGTAACACGGCAGGGACATTGGGAAGGTTGACTGCTGCTCGGCTGCAAGCACTAGTGATCAGGTTGGCCTGTCTGTCTTGAGGATCTCACATAAGATTCACAGTGTGGCCAAGTTTTGCTCCTTTTCCTTCTTCAGTTGTTCTTCTTGACATAGCAAACTTGCTTGAGGTTGTTGGCAAAGATCATATGGCACAAAAAGGAGGTTTGGGTACATTTCTTTTTTTGTGTGGCTGCTTTAAAGTCACATAGGAACCTTGGGATGTCTAACTGCAGTGAGTGGGGTGATTCCACCTGTGTATGTGCTGTGGCTGTGTGGGACAGGTACTGGATGGCACTTCTGTTTTTTTACCGACAGCTTTCATGGGGTAAACTTTAATGAAGAACAATTCCTTTGCTTTTGGCAGAACAGAACCTCAACAATTAGTCAATTTGACTAGAAACCTCTTAGCTGGGTTGTTTGTCCCCGTTCAGAATAAAGCTGTTCCTTGCTGTGTAATTTTTCTTTCTTATAAAAGAATAATAATTTCTTTTTTTTTTTTTCCTTGTCCCTTGTCAAGTACCTTGGTTGTTAGGGGTCTCTTTATTCCTTTCCTCTCGGATGGTTGTTTCAGGGCCCCTATTCCACAAACTTCTCTGCAGACAAACTTTTTGTTGCTGGGTAAGTTTTCTGTTTGTTTGTTAACATTTTGCAACAGTTTCCTGTTTTCACCCTCAGTGTAAAGTGATTAAACAGATGTAATTCGGTTTCCGGTTTCTTAGCCCCTTCTTTCAAATACCTTCTCGGTCAGATATATGTATATATATTTTTCCCCCCAGAAATCTTACTTTTCCTTCTCCCACCTTTGCTTGTCCATTGGCAAATAAGTGCTCATTAGAAATATGTTCTTTCCTGTGTACTGTTTTCCAGGTTTATTGGGGTGGGAGGGAGCTTGCTGTAAAGCACTAGGTGTGTACGTAGTATCGGAACTATTTCTGCAATTACCCAGTCTGGGGAGCTGGCGTGTATCAGTTGGAGCTAACTAACACTTCTGCTGAACTAAAAGTGATGATCTGTCAGTTATCCTTAAAGACCCCTGTGGTGGGGGGAAAGGAGAACCCCTCTGCAGTTTTGGCGGCGATATACAGGTGGTTATCGCTGTTTGTGCTGCACAAAGCACCTGAGAAATGACCCAAAGCTGTTAATATTTTACTAAGGCCGAAACTCTGACTTGTGTGTTTGCATAAAATCTTCTCATGTAAACCCATTTTCTGATAGAGGCTCTGGAAGACAAATATTTTATTGTTTTACAATGTTTTCATTCTCAGACAGAGCATTATGGTTTTATTGCAGGTGAAAGTACGGAGAAGTTACGGCTGTATTTTTCACAAGTAAGGTGCCAGCTTTATCTTCCTCATTCACACTTGGCCGTGTTTAGTTTCTCATTCACTCCCTTCTGTGACCAGATGGAAAGGTGGGAGCCGACCACCTTTGAATTTTATTTATTTATTTAAGGCAAACTGGAAATGCCTCCAATTTAAGAAGGGAGCTGAACGCCCTTACTGAGTGCAAGCAAGTTGGTGGCAGGGCTGCAAGTGCCAAGTCACCCCACTGTCATTGGGGCACAAATCCTCTTGCTGTGGTAGGTCTTGGTCCACACACACACTTCCCCCCTGCCCCCCGTGACAGCTTGCCTCCCACCTCTGCCCAGCAGCATCCCTCCTCACCCTCCCTGCACCTTCCCTGATTCCCTACCCTGAAGGGGTATTAAACACTTTCTAGGAAGCAGTTCTCTTGGTCACATCTCTGTCTTTGTGTCTTATGTAAAAGATAAGAGCATGTAACTCCTTATTGTTGCCCTGGTCCTTGGCTTAGTGCTGAGCAGAAGGACATGGGTGTCACCTTCCAACTTACCACACTCCCCTTTGTAGAATTGGTTTCTCCTTGGCCAGCCCTCTCAAGATGAGACTGGGCTTGACCCTGTCTCATCTATGAGACTTGACAGCTTGCAGAGGGGAGTTGTTTGGCTTCACAGGCTGCTGCTGGGGATGAGCTCTGCTGCGTGCCACTATGGTGCCCCAAGGGCTGTGACTGGGATGGTCTGGGCGGGAGAGGTTACAGGGAGGAGATGTGGCAGATGGATGTGCTCTAACAAAGTGCCCTAATGAAGTGACCTACTTATGACCAACCTGCTGGGACATCTGCAGCTCCCACTGTTAAAACAGACTCCAGCCAGGCAAAGCCTCATAAGAGCTGCTGTTGGTTTTACTTAATAAGATGAACTGCCTGTGTTTCTTTCTCCCTCTTCTTCATGGAGTTTTACTGTTTGACAAGAAGCTGTTGGAATCTGGAGAAAAGCAATTAATGATGGAGTTGGGGTTTTTGACTGACATAGTAATTACGCTGGAAAATGTAATTTTCCTTGCATATTAGAGATGGGATTATTTCAAGGAGATCTCATTAATGTGCTGTTCACCAACAAAGAGCCCAGTAACCTCTCTCTTAATAAGATTAGTGTGGGGGTCATAATGCAGAAGGCTTCTAGGGTGATATATTCAAGGTTTTGTTCTAAAGTAATAAATTATCTATCTTCTGCTGTCTGGTAAGGGCATACAGGAGTAGATTTCATTTAAAAAGTTGGAGACCTGACTTTTACTCATTTCCTGATAGCTAGTGGATAACCTGTGTCCATCGTCCTTTGTCCAGATGCTGTACATCAGCAGTGAAACCACAGCATTCGGGATGGAGCCTGGAGCAGAGGTCAGAGCAGGCAGAAACTCTGCTGGCACCCCTGATTAGATCAGTGACTTACCTCCTGTATGACTGTGTGAAAGCATGACTTTATACTGTCTGCTCCTCTTTGTCTATCTATAACATCTGGATAATAATTGTCCAGACCTCATCTAGATTAATGTCTGTTTCTGCAGTGCTCCAGCTCCTTTGGAACAAGGTCTGGACCCCTTATCAGGGAGTACAGAGGCTGCCATCATGTACGACCTGTTGTGCTCTGAAGGGGAGGGAAATTGTAATACAGAGGAATGGAAAGAGATGCTGTCAATTTGGTTGTAGTTTGATCAACTAGTGAAAATTGACATCTTTCTGGGACACCATGGAGGTGATACAGATACTTTTTCTGGTTGTGCAAGACTTTGTCCACTCCCTGCTGATGCCTGTGGGGTGTTTTTGGGTAAGCCAGAGAGTGACATGGTTAAAAACCTTTTCAGGCAGCTTTCCCCTTCCTGACACTGCTCACATCTGGCTACCATCTGTTTTGATTTTGTCTCTGCTGTGCTACTTGTAAACATCCTCTTGAAATATCCGGGTCATGGAAAGCTTGGGAGCCCCCCACTTCCAGCACCACCCCCGGTGAGGAGTGGTCTCCTGCTGTGCATAAAACATGACAGACACTGACCAGTGCCGAAGAGGAAAACCAGCTGGTATTTATTATGGGCACTGCTGGTCTGCGGAGGCATCCCAGTTATGGGTCAGGAATCCCTGTCATTTAGCTAAATGTGTAAAAAAACCCCAGAGTCCAGTCCCATAGTGTCCTGTGCTAACCTTTGTACAGCAAGCTAGAAATATTTTTAAAGTTAAAACCACAAGTCAACTCTACCCCACAAAGGGAGATGTGCCAGATGGTAGAGTCTTTAATGTCACTATTGATTTTTACCCGAAAGGCACTGATTTATTGTAATGGAGTGCAGTGGTGTTAAACCCCTTGATAGTTTACCAGGGGAAGTCAGAACCTCTCTTGCATACAGGCTGTTTGTTTAACTGCTTTAGCATTAAAATAAGTAAATAAAGCATTGCTTGTCCTCTCAATTTCATGATATCTCATTTACTGTTCAGAAAATATGCAGAAATAGAAGTAGGGAAACGCTACTTCACATTTATGGAAGGTGAAAGCTTTTTCAGCACAGTGGTAATGAGCTGTGGTTAGGAAGTATATTTTTATGGAATTTGCTTATGACCTAGATAGTGCCAAGTTGTAACATTATGTTTATTGTTCTTATGCATCCATAGGTAGAAGCAGTGCAATAAATTGCAGAGTCATGACACTTTTGCTTCTGCATACACTGATAATGTATTTGTGCAAGATATTGTGTGTTAAATGTTATTAATTTATGGTTTGAGCCAGGGGAAGGGTGGCATGCCTGAGAACGTTGCTTTGGTGGACTTCATGAAAATTGAGAGCACAAGATTGTCCCTATGCCCAAGAAATGCTTTTTGAAGGTTATCTTATATAGCTGAAATATCTTACAGTGTAAACAGATAAGCACACTAATGACAGGGCAAAAGAGCTCTGAGGTGAGCAGAAGAGGGCTTTCATTCATCTTCTTGGTGCCACAGTCACATTTCTTGTGCAAGGGCAAGTAATAGTTTCTCTTTTTCCCCAAAATACCTTTCTTAAAGGCCACAATGAGTTACCAGTTCGGAGTGAAGCAGTCATGTAGCTGAAAAATGTCATTTTATTTGAAGTTTTTTTAATATACTGCTGTGTCTCAGTTGAGTTGCAAATATGATTTTGATACTTCTGGAAAGAGAAATCATGGAAAGTGCTCTTTTGGCCTCACAATAATTGATTGCTTTCTTTTAGGCAGTTGCAGGCGTACTGGAATCCCAGTTATGATGTCGTATCTGCTCATCCTCTCTTTATTAAAACAGCACTAAATATTGAAGACTGATGGTCAGGGGCTCCTTGGTGAGTATGGAAGGAACTGATAGCCAGTATAGCTTCTCACCGCTCCAAAACCTCAATTCCAAATTTTAGATGTTCTCAGTTTCTTCCCCCTAATGTATTGCTATTATGTCTGATTTTTAAAGTCTCTCTTTGCCAAGGAGTAAGTAATGCAATTGCATTTTCAGTGTAGAAAAACCAGGTCAGAGTCTGCATCAGCAGAGATAGCACTCCACTTTAGTAAGTGAACAAAACCACTGAACGTGTTTCTTCAGTCTGAAATCTGTAAACATTTATTCATTATCTGCTTGAAGACCAGAGTGTTATTTATGGCTTAACCTATAATTTCAATGCTAAGGCAAAGTAACTCTGCTGCTGTTTGTTAGGTAATCATAGAATCAGAGAATCTTTGGGTTGGAAGGGACCTTTCTTTAGAGGTCATCTAGTCTAACCCCCCTGCAATGAGCAGGGACATCTTCAACAAGATCAGGTTGCTCAGAGCCTCATCCAGCCTGATCTTGAATGTTTCTGGGGATTGGGCATCCACCACATCTCTGGGCAACCTGTGACAGTGTTACACCACCCTCTAGATACAAGGAAAAATTTCTTCCTTATATCTAGTCTAAATCTACCTTCTTTCAGTTTAAAACCATTACCCCTTGTCTTATCACAACAGGCCCTGCAAAAAGTCTGTCCCAAACTTTCTTATAGGTCCCCTTTAAGTACTGGAAGGCTGCAATAAGGTCTCCCCGGAGCCTTCTCTTCTCCAGGCTGAACAACCCCAACTCTCTCAGCCTGTCCTCACATCAGAGGTGTTCCATGCCTCTGATCACTTTTGTGGCCTCCTCTGGACCCTCTCCAACAGGTCCGTGTCTTTCCTGTGCTGAGGGCTCCAGAGCTGGACGCGGTACTCCAGGTAGGATCTCAACAGAGTGGAGTAGAGGGGCAGAATCATCTCCCTCGACCTGCTGGCCATGCTGCTTTGGATGCAGTCCAGGATATGGTTGGCCGCCTGGGCTGCGAGTGCATATTGCTGGCTCATGTCCAGCTTTTCATCCACCAATATCCCCAAGTCCTTCTTGGCAGGGATGCTCTTGATCTCTTTATCCCCCAGCCTGTGCTGATACCGGGGTTTGCCCCGACCCAGGTACCGACCCTGCACTTGGCCTTGTTGAACCTCATGAGGTTCACACGGGCCCATTCTTTAAGTTTGTCTGGGTCCCTCTGGATGGCATCCCATCCCTCAGGCATGTGAACCACACCGCTCAGCTTGGTGTCATCTGGAAACTTGCTGAAGGTGCACTCGATCCCACTTGTCTATGTCACTGATGAAGATATTAAAGAGTACGGACCCCTGAGGGATACCACTCATCACCGATCTCCATCTGGACATTGAGCCATTGACCACTACCCTCTGGATGTGACCATCCAACCAATTCCTCATCCACCCAACAGTCTACCCATCAAATCCATACCTCTCCAATATAGAGAGAAGGATGTTGTGGGGAAGCATGTCAAAGGCCTTACAGAAGTCCAGATAGATAGGCAACATCTGTAACACTTCCCTTCTCCACTGATGTGGTGACTCCATCATAGAAGGCTACTAGGTTGGTCAGGTAGGCTTTGCCCTTGGTGAAGCCATGCTGGCTGCCTTGAATTGCCTCCCTGTCCTCCATGTGCCTTAGCATAGCTTCTAGGAGGTCTCTGAGATGCATCTTGTCAGATTCCATAGGCCTGTGTATGTTGAGGTTCCTCAGAACCTGATCTTCTCTTACAGTGGGAGGGACTTTGCTCCTCCAGTCCCCTGTCTTGCAGTCCCTCCACTCAAGAGGTGTGGGAAGAGAGATTGCCAATGAAGACTGAGGGAAAGAAGTTGTTGAGTACCTCCTCATCCATTGTCACCAGTCTGTCAGTCTTGCTCATCAAGGAGGGTACGCTTTCTTTCACCTTCCTTTTCTGGCTGACATACCTATAGAAACCCGTCTTATTATACATTGCATTCCTTGCCAAGTTCAGCTCCAGCTGTGCCTTGGCCTTCCTGACTGAATCCCTACACAATCAGGCAGCGTCCCTGTACTCATCCCAGGATACCTGTCCCTGCTTCCACTGCCTGTGCATTTCCTTCTTGCCCTTTAGTTTGACCAGCAGATCTCGACTCATCCGTCCCGGTCTCTTGCCTTCCTTTCCTGATTTCTTACACCTGTGGATCAAGAGCTCATGTACTTTATGGAAAGCATCCTTCAAGATCTCCCAGCTCTGCCAGAAAACTCCCTGAGGGCAATTTCCCAGGGGGTCCTATTGACTAACTCCCTGAAGAGCTGGAAGTTTGCTTGGCCATAATAGTTTTGCAATGCTTCCTTAGAGCAAGACAAGTGTAAAGGCTCCACTGGATTGCAGCCGTAAGAAGTCAGTAAGGAGAATGGCATGATTTCAGTGAGTTACCACACGTTAAGGTTAGAAGGGATCATCCCTTCTGGCATCCCCAGAAGTCAAGGTTGGGAATTTCATCTGGTGCTGCTGCACTGGACCCATAACTTGTGCTCTAGCATGTCTATCCAGCAAGATTTCTGTGTGGGGTATGAGGGTTTAAGGTACCTGTTTAAATTAATTCTAGGCTAGTGGAGACCAGAAGCTGTTACAGGAGGGTGGCTTGTTGGTAATACAGGATGGGGAGTGGTGAACTGTCTCATAACACAAGTGACGTACCAAACTGCCTGCCTTCTGCTCTTGGGTTCCTATGTATATTAAACTGCCAGTCACACCACCCCGATCCCCTTTGGGTTTAACCCTTTCTCTGGCTTTCACAGTATCACTTTTTTTTTTTGGAGGTATTTTTTTTTTTTAATGTGTGTCTCATGTATTGTTAGATGTTCTCTTATTGGAATTTGACTGTCTTGTACACAGTAAAGCAGAGGGAAGGCCGTTACAGGAAGGATGCATGCTTAGAGTTTCAATTTTTTTCCCCACTAGCTTGTTTTACTGTCACAGTGAGATAGATATTGGGGGAAATGTGCAAAATGTATACTCAGCCATTGTTGTAGTTGGGTTGTAATAAGACTGTAGAAGATTATTGTATTTGAAAGACAGAACTTTTCAGCTGATTGTAATTTGACATCCAGTTTGAGTACCTGGCAGGTTTTCCAAATTAACTTTTTTTCTTTTTAAAAGTTTAGCAGTTTGACTCTGCAATATCTGCAGTTTTAGTGTGATATACTACCGTTGGTGCCTGCCTGTGGTGAAGTCTGTGCATTTTTTTTGTTGCACTTAGGAAAGAGCATCTTTTGCCTGCAGTGGAGCTGGCCTCTGAAAGAAGAACAAGAATTTTAAGATTCTCCTTCCGCATCCAAAAGCCAGACGCAGACAACAGGAGAAATAAATCTCAGTGTGGAAACCCCACAGTTTGGGCTCAGCTGGGCACTTGGGCGGCTTCTAGGAGAGGTCACCATCAGCCTCTGCCTAGGTAGAGCAGAAAGCCTGGATCAGGTTTTTCCACTCACTAAGGTGTTCAGAAGTGGAACCTGGCAGCTTCATGGCTGTATTTAAACACATGGTGTGGGAACTGTGTGACACACTGTTTTCTCTTATACTAGTTTTGGAAGCCAGCAAAAAATCACAAAACAGGATACCTTTCTTACAAATTCACCGTAGCAGTAATTTTGTGTATTATTGAGCAATAGCAGCGATTCTGCAGCTTGCAAATGAATTTCTTGGTTGCTTTCTGATTCCCTTTTCAGAAACACACAACAATGTCTCTTTGGGCCTGATGCATAGCTTGGGCATAGTGTGATATTTTCCTACAAAAACATTGATGTTGAAGTGAAGTAAAAAAAGCAAAGCACAAAAGCAAAGCTGCTGAATGAGAGTCTCATGTGTATTCGCACCCTGTAAAAAATATGAGGGAGATGTTTTCAAGTTAGTTTACCAAGTTCTTGTGAAATTGGTTGTAGATGGAGTCACATTTTGAAAACACATAGAAACAACTTTCTAGTCACCTATTTCCAAAACCAGTTTAAAACATAGAGACCACTAACTTTTATAGAAATTTAATGAGACCTGGACATAGAGATTGCTTTTGTGTGTGAGAGCTCAAACCTATTTGTTCCTAGCATCTGAGCTTTTAATTTTTTAGTTAAAATTGCCAAGGTTATAAATGCTTTTGCTGTCAAAGCATTCTCAGGAACATCATCTTAAGACAGCACCAGCAAATGGTTCTTCCCTTTTCAAAGAAGAAATAATAAAGAGTTTCTAGTTCTTTTTCAGTTTATAGGACAAACCTTAAAATGTAACTAACTCCATCACCTTGCTGTGGCCTGTCCATGTTAAAAATGGAGTTTTTCATCACAGGGAGGAGGTAAGGGACAAGATCAGAGGATTAGGAAAAAGAGCTGTTTTACTGTGGATTGTGAGTATCTCTCAAACCTGAGGTGGCTCACAGGAGAGCTGACTTTATGTCCTCTGTGGGAAGGGGCACAGGGCTTCCAGTTTCCATAACGTGCTGAAGGCACTGAGCCAAAATCGACACCAGTGGTAAGAGCAATGCAATCACCTGGTTTTCAGCAGTGCTGCATTCATTTACTTCAGCAATTCCATGTGCTCTGTTTCCTATTGGGTATTTTTTCCTTAACTTGTGATGAATAGCTAGCTGCCTGAGACGCTTTTAATCTTTCATCATAGGGATGAGAAAAAAGGGAATTGCCAAATGCTGGCATGACTTCTCATGGTGGTGTGATTTGGTTACAGCTGTTGCTGAAAGCTTTGCCATCGAGTAGTTGTCCCCTTTTCCTTTCTATGCCTGAGAGCTGTCACACCCTGCACCGCCTTCAGCATGAGAACCAGCCTGTTGCCACAGACCTAAAGGCAATGCAGGTATGGGGCAGTTCTTTCTAGGCTATCTTTTGTTGTTCTTGGTGGAAAGCCTAAAAAGCTGAGCTTGTGTCCAGGCTATACGGGTACCCACAAGGGCCACAGGCTCCTCCCTGAGAAGGAGAAAAAGATGAAACAGAAAGATGCAGAAATTGTTCATCTTCCCTGCCTTTTGTTCTGAAGGCAATTGTGTGCTGCTGAAATGGGGTGGTGCAAGTGCAGCGTGCTCTATGCCCTGTTACTGCACCTTTCCTGGAGAGACACCTATTACGGCGGCTTTCGGTAACAGAGTTGAAAGGTTTCAGGTTGTGAAGCTGAGACTGCCCCAGCTATGGCATTTGTAGGAAAGGTTTTGGATACCTGTCCCAGGGAATGTTTCTGACCTTACTAGTCTGTACCTGCACACATACACCCCCCTCACATTTTTTTCCACTTAGGTGAGCTTGATAGTAACCAGTGCTTTGCCTTTGGTGAGATGACTTTGCTCTTTGCTGGCTGATTTGATGTAACAGAGGAAATGAAATTTGTGTGCCTTAGACATCTTCCAGATCTAATCCTGACTGTAGATGAACAAATTAAGAAAAAACATTTGGGTTCAGTTACAGGTGCTTGTTCCAACCCTTAACCTTTCTGAGACTGTAAAATTTTCCAGGGGAATGGTTGAAAGTCTTTCTTTTCAGGTGTCTGAAAATTAGATTGGATAAGGCAGTAGCAAGTATCCTGTAGGGAACATTTCTGCACTGGAAAGTGGTCTTAGCTGGCTCAGATTCAGAGATGGAAAAAGATCCGTTACAGTACAGAGCAACAATAATTTTGCAACTGAGGTGCTAAAAACCACAGGCACTTGTATATCTCTTTTGAGCTTTTGAAGCAGTAGTGTGCCAGTGCCTGAGTTCCTCTTAAATTTATGTGATGCATCCATTTCCTTATCACTTTTATAGACAAGGGATCCAGCAACACATCACTTCTTAAATGTCCTGCCATTATGAATTCATTTGCTGTTCATTGTAATAGCGCAAATCGTGGTGAATTAATTTTGCATTCATGTAGATGTCATGAGGACTTTGGATTATTTTTTTTATAATTTAAATCAGTAAATGGATACTTAAAAGCATTATCCATATGCCCGTTGCTCTACCTAAGGAGCAAGGGAAAAGTGTGTCTGTGGATTCAGGTTTGCATAATCCCCTGCATAGTGGGGAAGCTTCCTCTGGGCTAGAAATTAGCAGCCAGCCTTTCTGGATTGATTGACTGTTCCTTGTGACAGCATGGACCTTAATCAATTTGTTGCGTACACAATGGGCACATCTGTTCATGCTGTAGGCGTTCCACTGTCATTTAGCAGCTGGCTCAATTTAGTGGCCTGCTTACTGCATCAGATACCTGCTTTAAGGTTTTTTTTGAAGGGAAAAAGCTCTCTGTATTTATCAGAGGAACCATCACCTTTCTTTTTTGGCAGAGTGCTTTCCCTCACAGAAGCACACTTTACCTGTGAAGGGTTGGTGCTGCCGTGATAAGCCTGTTGTCGGTGGATAAACTCTGCAGTTCAGTGGTGCGGAATCCCTGCTCAGTGAACCAGGAAAAAGAAATATAATTTGGTGGCAGCTGTTTGGAGTTCAAACAGCACCTAACTTCCAAGTGCTGATGTGAATTACAGAATGTGTGGGCAGGGTACAGAAGGAGGCAAGTGCAAGGGGAACAGAGGGCTTGCGCAGACCCAAGCGCAGAGTGAAGAGTGTTGAAGGAAGATATTTAAATGTCTCCACAGCTCTCGTACATGACCCAAAATCTACTGGGTCTGTCACACCACCAAACACACACATGCAAGTTTTAATATACTACGCATTAACATTGTTCCTTGATGCTTTACAAGTCTTTTGAAGACCTGAGTGCTCCTGGTGGCTCTGGGAACTATTCTGTGTATCACTGAGCCTGTAAGGTGCTTGAGTTTCCTAACACCCTTGTGAGTCAGCTGAGAAAACAGTGGCACTGAGGAACGCTGTGATCAGCTGAGGGTCATTGATGAGGTAAGCTGCAGGAAGGACTGAAATGTAGAAGCCACAGTTCCCACATTCCTTAGCCCTTTTCAGTCTCCTTTATTCTTTCCCCATATCTTGGTAGGTAAGTCTGAAGGCAGGAGTCCCTGGTGCCATTTTACCATATCAGATCCAACTGGCCCCAAAATATCTGTGACTTCACACCATGACAGGTTAGTGTCCTGAGGATTGTGTCACCAAACCGAGCATTCAGGTCTCAAACTGGTAGGCTTTGTTTTCAGAGGTTGGAAGAGGGAAAGGCTGAAAGGCTGGAAAACCAAAGAAGAGGAGACCCGGTTTCAACGAGAGCAGCAAAATTAGGGAATACTGAGTTGAGACATGTAGGCTTTTTTGATAATACAGTCACAATCTCATCATGAATAAAACAATGTGTTTTACTTGACTACTCCATCTAATAAGGACTCGCCTTCACTGGATTCTATCATTTTCAAAGTAATGAAATCTCTGCATCACCTTGAGAGAGATCATTTGACCCCTGTATTTATATGCATGTACATGACAGCAGTTTCTAGGTGGCACCCAGTAGGTCCATTGCTGCTTATATTTTTGATGCAGGAGAAAGGTTTCTCCTCAGATTTATTGGTTCAGACAGGTAGCTGGGAATCATGGTTTTGAAACGACCATTCTGCCTCCACTGCATTCGCTCTTTTTCCACGCTGAGAAGGTTGTCGTGTGGTTTAGGCATATAGTCACTTCAGATGCTAAATTGCAAAGAGGAATCCTTAATGTGAAAGGGAAGTGTGCAGATGGGTAGTAAAAGCAAAATAGCTGTTGTGCCTCAGATATAGATTCTTAGCTGATTTTGAAACAGTTTTGAAATATTCCCTTATTGATAAGCTGCACAAAAGAGGGAACTCTATATCCTACTTTTAGATATAAATGTACCCACTTTCCTCATTTCTTAAATACATTTCTTTGACACTTAATAGTGGAAAAAAGTATTGTTCAATTTTTCTTCCCTGCTGACTATATGATGTGAGTTGTCAGTTGCTGTTGGAAAATAAGCTCCACTGAATTCATTGTTTCCAGAGGGGCCTGAAGAAGAGTAAGCTGAGAGCCTGGGGCACCACAGGGTGCGAGACAGTTTAACTCTGACATTGGAGCTGTTGCCCATTAGAAGCAATGGAGAGTTGCCAGAGCTCGGGCTTGCATGGGAGCACCTGGTAGAGAGCGGCCACAGGGTTTGGCCCAAGCTCCCTGGCTAAATGGAGGCCTCACTGCTTCAGTGCAATGCAGCATCAGAAGGCCTCTGAGGACAGGGAATTTGCTTTGACAAAAATACCTCTTTGGCCCATTTTGTTCAGTGTATCTGGAAGGCAAATTGCTAATGAGTCATGGTAATGGGTGTGAGCTCCCAAACATTTAAGCAGAGCTAATGATCAAGCAATAACTGTAACCTTTTGTCTTCTGTTTTTTCCATCTCTTTCAATGTGTATTTAGCAGAAAAAAATGTTCCTAGGCCTTGTCATCTTTTGTTATTGTTGTTCATTATCTGGGTCCCCGGGAGGCATTCCTGTCTTTAATGTGAGCCAATGTATTACTTACTTAGCAGATAATTATGGAACTCACTCTTGGCCTCTGAGAAAAAGCCGAAGAGTTAATTATGGAGACAATCAACTGTTCAAGTTCTAAGACTGAAACAATATCAGAATGTGATACTTAATGAGGAGTGAAGCAACATGAATGGGTTTTGTTTTGGGAGTTTTGCCCGTTCTCAATCTTTGGGGCAATTAACTTGGAAAGATCTTATTCAGGATAGATGTTTAAACTATGGTGAACATGATCATTGGAGGATCTCAGCCTTAACATTTCTCTTACCCCAGAAGGTGATTCCCACTTTTGACATTAAAGAGTTCTAAAAAGCAGAAGTAGAATTTTTAGGCCCCAGGTCTAAATTAATGGGGTAGCTTAAATAAGGAAAAAAGTTTAAAACTAAGAGGGAAATATCACATGGCTCCCTAGAGAGAAAGAACTGTCAAAAAAACAGCTTGAGCTAGACTCAAAGCAAAGGGAAGTAAAGCAAATAATAGAAAAAAAAGATCTTGTAATCAAATAATTACAAAGTAAAGAAACAGTGAGGAGATGGGAGGGAGATGCTGTCCTGGTTTCAGCTGGGATAATTTTCTTCACAGAAGCCAGTATGAGACCATGCTTTGGATTTGGGATGAAAAAAATGTTGATAAAATACAATGTTTTGGGTTGTTGCTAAGCAGTCAAGGACTGTCCGGCTCTTCATGTTGGCCTGACAGCGAGAAGGCCGGGGGTGCACGGGAAGCTGGGAGGGGACACAGCCAGGACAGTTGACCCAGACTGGCCAAAGAGATATTCTATACCATATGACATCATGCTCGGTATATAAAGTTGAGATGAAGGAAGGAGGGGAAGGACATTCAGAGTTGTGGTGTCTGTCTTCCCAAGAAACCATTACGCATGATGGAGCTCTGCTTCCCTGGAGATGGCTGAACACCTGCCTGCCGATGGGGAGTAGTGAATGAATTCCTTGTTTTGCTTTGCACGCACAACTTTTGCTGTCCTTATTAAACTGTCTTTATCTCAACCTATGAGTTTTCTCACTTTTACACTTCTGATTCTCTCCCCTATCCCAGTCGGGGGGAGTGAGCGAGCGGCTGCGTGGTGCTTAGTTGCTGGCTGGGGTTAAACCACGATAGATGAATTATGCAGTAAGGATGGGTTACAATTAAATGTAATGTAGGCAAAGCTCCAGAACTAAGAAACTGCTTTGCCTTTCTGTTTAGGAAAGATGATGCGGTTGGACCTGATCAAGCCAATACCTTCCCACCCTGAGGTGAACAAAGGGAAGGTGACTACTAGCTCTGAGGAATGAAGGAGAGGCACCTACCACATTCAAGGTGGATGGAAAACTTTGAGAGGTTAGTGGATATGCCTAAGGGGTTATATCTTTCCCAGAATTCTGCTATAATGTGTACATGAAGTCCTGGTGTGGAAATAAGGATTTATTTTTTTTTTATATAAATCTATAATATCTGAAGAACAGGACTAAAGAACAGGAAATCTCAGGGACAGGCAGATAGGCTAATCTAACCTCAGTACATATACAGGACTACAGACCAATTTGGGAAGCAGAGGATGAGTGAGAATAAGTGCAAAGTAGGAAAAAATGCAACATAGAGTTTTCAGGGATTGTGTCAAATTCATATACCTTTAAGTAATGAAATAACAGATCTCCTTGGCAAAGAAATGCAAGAAACAGATTCTTTGATGCCATGATTCACAGGGAGTTAGATAAACTGGAGAAGACAGGGATTAGAAAGTAATACAAGCACTTGGGTAATGGGGAGATGGCAGGAAGTGATATTGTAAAGGGAAGAAATGTTGGAGGGAGGTTACTAGACTTTATCAAGGAGCAGTCTTGGGACCAATCTTACTTAATATGTTTATTAGTGACTTTGACTCTCTCTACTTCCTGAGCCAATGAAATAACTTTCTATTGCTGACACAAAGTTGTGAGACATATAAATAAAAGGAAGATCGAGATATTGTGCAAGAAGAATTGGATAACCTTGAAGATTAAGCAGTAGAAATGTTACAAAATGGAATGGTACCAAGTACAAGGTTATTCACCTAAGGATTAAAGATAATCCACTTTGCTGTAAACTGGGCTCATAATTTAGAAACGAGTAAGACAGAGAAAGATGCTAGTGGCTTGGGCCAGATAAGACTCACTGCATTTGCTTTGTCTACAAACTCAGTTATTTTATTGCAAAAAAGGATTGGGCTAATCATGTGCAATATATTTTTTGAAAACATGTACTGTATTTTGCAACATGAGATGCCAATGTGATGCAGCTGGGGAAAAGGCAAATGCATCCCATCTGTAGAGTCAATAAAGAGGGGCATTAAAGCTGTTGTGTATTTGGAATGAAGAGTGCAGTTCTGGTCACGTTCAAAAAGTATGAACTTAGAAATATGTTCAGTGACGGTTTGCTTTAATGAAAAGGTAGTACAAAGGGAGAAGAAGATTTGTGTCCATAGTAAAATGATGGTGAAGAGGCAATATGATTGCAACCCACAAAACCAACAGGGGTTTGCCCCGTGTGTTGAAAGGAATAATTTAAGCCAGCAGACAGTCTTGGCACAAGAACAGCAGGGGATAGGCTGGTGGTGAATACATTTAGGCTAGAAATTAGAAGAAACTTTCTGACTGTAGAAAAAGTGAGGCTCTGAAGCAGACTTCCACTTAGAGAATTTGGAACAGAGGCAAAAATACAAGTCTGAGATGGGGCCTAGTCTGGACGGGATGTATTTACCTGTGGTAGAAGGAAAAAGGGCTTGGGTGGTTCAGGGGGAGTCTTTGCATCCAGGGTTCTGTATTTTATCCCAGGATGAGTGAAGAGTGAATGAAATTGCCCTGAGACCCTTGAGATCTCAGTTTTATATATATAAAGTAGGACTCATTCCACATTTGTGCTGAAGAGTGCGATTTGACTTGGTGCTGCACTCTGAAAGCTTGAAGGGAGAGGAAGCCATTCGACTATGGAGGTGTTCGGTAGAGAAGGTGAGATGAGCATGCCAGCAGGTAGGAATGTACTTAGCAGCAATGAAATGACAAGATTTCCAACAGACTTTTTGATGAGCGCATCATAGAATCACAGAATCATTAAGGTTGGAAAAGACCCTTAAGATCACCAAGTCTAACCATAAATGCAACACCACCATGCCTACTAAACCATGTGCTGAAGTGCCACTTCTACACACCTTTTGAACACTTCCAGTGATGGTGACTACACCACTTTCCTGGGCAGCCTGTTCCAATGCTTAACCACTCTTTCAGTAAAGAAATTTTTCATAATATCTAGTCTAAAACTCCCTTGGTGCAACTTGAGACCATTTCCTCTCGTCCTATCACTAGCTACTTGGGAGAAGAGACCAACACCCACCTCACCTCAACCTCCTTTAAGGTAGTTATAGAGAGTAAGATGTCTCCCCTCAGCCTCCTCTTCTCCAGACTGAACAACCCCAGTTCCGTCAGCCTCATGAGACTTGTTCCCCAGACCACTCAGCAGCTTCGTTGCCCTTCTCTGGACACGCTCCAGCAACTCAATGTTCTACTCCTGCTGGCCACACTATTTCTGATACAGGCCAGGATGCTCTTGGTCTTCTTGGCCACATGGCACACTGCTGGCTCATATTCAGCCGGCTGTCAACCAGCACCCCCAGGTCCTTTTCTGCCGGGCAGCTCTCCAGCCACTCCTCCCCAAGCCTGTAGTTGTTATGACTGAAATGCAGGACTCAGTACTTCACCTTGTTAAACCTCATACAATTGCCCTTGGCCCATTGATCCAGCCTGTCCAGATCCCTTTGAAGACCCTTCCTACGCTCAAGCAGATCAGTACTCCTGCCCGACTTGGTGTCGTCTACAAACTTACTGAGGGAGCACTCAGTCCCCTCATCCAGACCATCTATAAAGATATTAGACAAGACTGGCCCCAGAACCAAGCCCTGGGGAACACCGCTTGTGACCGGCCGCCAGCCAGATTTAATGCCATTCACCACAACTCTCTCGGCCCAACTGTCCAGCCAGTTTTTTACCCAATGAAAAGTACACCTGTCTAAGCCATGAGCTGCCAGCTTCTCCAGGAGAATGCTGTGGGAGACGCTGTCAAAGGCTTTAGTAAAGTCCAGGAAGACAACATCCACAGCCTTTGCCTAATCCATTAGGTGGGTCACCTGGTCATAGAAAGAGATCAGGTTGGTCAAGCAGGACCTGCCTTTCGTGAACCCATGCTGGCTGGACCCGATCCCTTGGTTGCCCTGCACATGCCCTGTGAGCACCCTCCAGATGAACCGCTCCATAATCTTCCCCAGCATGGAGGTCAGGCTGACAGGCCTGTAGTTCCATGGATCCTCTTTGCAGCCTTTCTTGTAGATGGCTGTCACACTGGCAAGACTTCAGTCACCTGGGACCTCCCCTGTTAACCAGGACTGCTGATAAATGATGGAGAGTGGCTTGGCAAGCTCCTCCACCAGCTCTCTCAATATTCTTGGGTGGATCCCATCAGGCCCCATAGACTTTTTGGTGTCCAGGTGGCATAGCAGGTCATTAACTGCTTCCTCCTGGAGTATGGGGAGTTTATTGTGCTCTCCATCCCTGTCTTCCAGCTCAGGGGGCTGAATACCCTGCGGATACCTGGACTGACTATTAAAGACTGAGGCAAAGAAGGCATTAAGCACCTCAGCCTTGTCCTCGTCCTTGGTGACAATGTTCCCCCCTGCATCCAATAAAGGATGGAGGTTCTCCTTGCCTCTCTTTTTGTTGTTAACATATTTGTAAAAACATTTTTTGTTATCCCTTACAACTGTGACCAGACCGAGTTCTAGCTGGGCTTTTGCCTTTCTAACTTTCTCTCTGCATGACCTAACAAGATCCTTGTACTCTTCTTGAGTTGCCTGCCCCTTCTTCCAAAGGTGATAAACTCTCCTTTTTTTCCCCGAGTCCCAGCAAAATCTCCCTGTTCAGCCAGGCTGGTCGCCTTCCCCGCCAGCTCGTCTTGCGGCACATGGGGACTGCCTGCTCCCGCACCTTTAAGATTTCCTTCCTGAAGAATGTCCAGCCTTCCTGGACCCTTTTGCCAGTCATGACAGTCTCCCAAGGGACTCTATTGACCAGCATCCTGAACAGGCCAAAGTCTGCCCTCCGGAAGTCCATGGTAGCAGTTTTGCCGACCCCTCTCCTTACTTCACTCAGAATTGAGAATTCTGTCATTTTGTGGTTGTTAAGCCCAAGATGGCCTCCGACCACCACATCTCCCACCAGTCCTTCTCTGTTCATAAACAGCAGGTCAAGCGGGGCACCTCCCCTGGTGGGCTCACTCACCAGCTCTGTCAGGAAGTTATCTTCCACACACTCCAGGAACCTCCTAGACTGTTGCCTCCCTGCTGTGTTATACTTCCAGCAGATGTCCAGCAAATTGAAGTCCGCTGCAAGAACAAGGGCCAGCGAATGTGAGACTTCTGCCAGCTGCTTGTAGAATGCTTTGTCTGCCTCTTCATCCTGGTTGGGTGGTCTATAACAGACACCCAGCAGCATATCTGCCTTTTTGGCCTTCCCCCTCATCCTTACCCATAAGCACTCGACTTGGTCATCACAATTTTTGATCTCTATACAATCGAAACACTCCCTAACATGCAGAGCCACCCCACCACCTCTCCTTCCATGCCTATCCCTTCTGAAGAGCTTATAGCCATCCATTGCAGCACTCCAGTCATGAGAGTCATCCCACCATGTTTATGTGATGGCAACTACATCATAGCTGTCCTGCTGCACAATGGCTTCCAGCTCCTCCTGTTTGGTGCCCATGCTGCGTGCATTGGTGTAGGTGCGCTTGAGCTGGGCTATCGATTTCACCCCCAACTCTGGCACAGAACCCCTAGGCTCATCTCTAGTGAGCCTGGTTTTATCCCCTTCCCCTCTCGATGAGGCCTGCCAGCTCGTAAGCAGGAATCCTTTTCCCCCTTGGAGACAGCTGAATTTCAGCTGCTGCCAGGAGGCCCGGTGCCTTGTAAACCACTCCATGGTCAAAAAACTCCAAAATTCTGCCGGTGGCACCAGCCCCTGAGCCACGTGTTAATCAGGTGTGTTTTCCTGTTCTTTTCAGTGTTCCTCCTTGCCACTGAAGGGATTGATGAGAACACTACCTGTGCTCCTGATCCTTTGAGACCTCGTGGAAGCCCATGAATGCATGATAAATTGCAGCTCGGTTCTCTCTGGAGAAATGGACCTGTGATGAGCCAGTGCATCACAGTGCATAGTGTGTTTCTAGGGAGGGATGGCTAGGTGTGCTAGAGGGGTTCACCTCACTGTCTTAATTATGTGGATTTTTTTATTCTTCTCTGTCCCTCTTTCTGTAGTTTCCTGTCTGTCTAGTTTTCAGATCACATCATGAAATTTCACAGCTCCCCATTTTTTCATGGGTATATTTATAATTGCTGTAACACAATTTATAGGTGTTCAGTTTTATAAGAGGCACCTGAGCATGAGCCAAGGGCAGCCTAAGTACTCTTCTGATCTGATAAAGTCAAGTGACTGTTCCTGGGAACAAGACCAAATATTCATGATTTAGCAAACAATTTATTTTCCAGGCAAAATGCTTTTAAAAAAATAATCGCATTTTTTCATGAGCAATTTTGAGATAAAAATGAACAACTTATAGAAATAATGATCACAAGTCATGCTTCTGTTGCTGATTTTGAGCAAAACCTTGCTTTAAAGTGTCTTTGTCTACCACAAAGTGATTTTCAACCCACTGCAGGCACAGCATCCTCTCATACACTGTCACTTCCACCATTTGAGGAATCAAGTAAGCTGACATTTCATTCAGAAGCACAGTCTGGTCATGTCTATGTGCTGGAAATCTAACAGGGTCCTGAATATTACAGAAACAACAGTATCAAGCAGTCAGTTAGTTGAGTGCCTGCATCTTTCCCTTAAACTGTAGGAATGGACAAAGACACTGTCTTTGTGTAATAATTCATTTTTCTGCCAGCCCTGGCACCCCGATCAGAGGCATCATTTCAAGATCCTGAGTGCAACGTTTGGAACAGCACTTTTTTGTTCTTGTGAAAAATCAATCTTGAATGGCATAGAATAGGGCTGTCTTTCATGAAGCAATGAAATGACTGCTTGTCAGCTGTTTGTCGCGGGTCACTTCTGTCAGGCAGTGAGAATGAATTCAAACTAGCTTGACATGCACATCACGGTAAAATGCTACATGGTGCTGTGAGGTAGGAAGCACCACTGGGGGAATGTGTGGGGCAGTGGGGTAGATGGGGGCCTTGTGGGCATCCAGGACCTTCGCCACCCTGCATGTCTCCTTGCTTCTTCTTAATATGCCTCTAGTGCAGATGGTTGTGACTGTTCCAGTCTCTCCTCTTTACTTTTGGATTTTTACATGCATCTGTGATACGGACTAAAGGCTTTCATGCTTGTGTTGGAAGTTGGCTTGGTCTAAAGGAAGCTGCCCTTACAAGAACATTCTGCTGTTGAGAGTGACACAGAAGATGTTTCCGATCATTAAATGTGGCAGCTGTCCTTGTCCTACTGCAGCTCCAATGCAAATGGCTAAAAATGCTCTTGCACAGGTTGCATAAGGGGGAATGACTGCTTTCACTGGCTCTGAAATCATGTTACTTGTGAGATGCTGTGACAATATGGAAATACAGGTAGTATAGATGTTATTTTCTACAGTTTGCATAACAATTCATGTAGTGGTTCAGAGAACACAAATGGGAAAGAGGCAAGAGATCTGACTCTTTAATGCTATTTTGTAAGTACTTTGAAAAGATGGTAGCCAACCTCCATACAAAAAGCTCTAGCATTCATATTGCCTGCACTTTGCATCCACACTGTCTGCTTTACCTGGAACATCTATTTAAATTGCAGAAACAATTAAAAAAAATTCAGCATTAAAACCGGAAATGTGGGCTTTTAATTACTTTTGTCCCCTTGAATAATGAACACCAGCAGCACAAGTCCAGGGAGTCTATTTCAGCATACTTTCATATTCCCCTGTAATGTGTCTTCTAAAATCTCCTATCAGCTCCTTAGCAAGCCCACCTGAGGCTTCTTTCTGTGTACAGAGCAGTTAACATCATGTCCCTACCGTCAGTATTTGGACACTTCATCATGTAATGATGCTCTGCAGGGCTGTTGAGAAGTCAAGATTCCCAGTCCTGTGATGTCCAGAGGTTTTTCATAAGCTTGGTCCTGTGTTCCCTGGGGAAATTATTGCTTCCTCCTGATTTCTCCTGGTCCAGTCTCAGCTTAGGGCTTTGTAATGCTTAGGAGACAGTGTCTACTTCATATTATTAACTATTGTTAATGATACATGCTATTGGTGCATTGCCCATTGAAGTTGGAACTGGTTTCCATGGCTTGGATCACAGTGCACAGTAGAGTGCAAAGTTGTGCTGGCCACCTCGCGTGCTGGGGTCCAGTTCTTTCAGTGTCCCTCTCAACAGCTCTCAGGCAGTGACATGTCCACGGCCTTTTGCTGCGGACCAAGGTCTGGGTTCTTAGGTCCTGGCTCTTAAGAATTGCTCATCATGACATTGGATGATCTGGCAGTGCTAGAAGTGTACTGGAACTACAGAAGTTAGAGCTGACTTAACGGGTTATTAAAAGCAAACATCCAGCTTGCTGCTTTCTAGGTGTGTATTAATCAAACTATATCTGAGCCCAGTTGTGGAAGGTGTAGATTCAGTATGCTGGCTTTTATGTTCAAATTGCATTAAAAGTAGCAAAATAGGATACAAATTGCTTCCTGTAGACATGTGTGGTTTTTCCCCGTAAGTAGTTTGAATATAATTTCTTAGTAGCATTTTTGTCCGTTTTCTGAGCAAAATTGTTTTGTCTTTCATTTAGTCTATTGTGCCTCCTATTTCAGCTGCTTGCTGTGATGAAGCACCACTTGGATATATTCTCAATGCTGACTCCACCAAGAGGAGACCAGAAATCTCATTAAAGAATTGCAAAGACTTTGTGAGGCTGAAATGTCTCCTGCAAATCCATTAGTGTCCATATATAATTTAGTCTCTGTGTTTCTCTTTTGGGGCTGTCAGATATCTTGGATGGTATCTTCCTTTCTCTAAAAACTTAAACATGACCCTATGTAACTACTTATTCTTAGAACAGTGAAACCATTTGGTCTCTCATGAATTTATAAAATGTTTTTAATTATAAATCAAAGTAATTCCTTTTCCTTGACAATCCAAGAGACAAATCAGTCAGTTGACCTCATGTGCTTGGCAAAACAAGCATCTAAAGGAGAAGCAGTATCCTCGGTGTAAACAGCACCACGGAGCATACTTGCTGCTTGCATGTCTACCAAACGACCAGCCCTTCAGTCAAGGGCTAACTGAATTTCAGAAGTCATGGTGTCACAAAGGTATTGATCTCTATACTTTGCTTTTCTACCTAAAACTTCCCTCAAAGGAAACATTTTATGGGATACCAGCAGTGACAGTTTTGGTAGAGAACAGCTGCTGCTCTTGAATGGTGTATGGACCAAACTGTCAAACTGAGGTCTTCACAATTCTGGCTTCCTTTTTGTCCTTCTTCACTGGGCAGCTCCTACTCCTCAGCAGCACATGAAAGAAAGAACAAAGCTAGACACAAGTAAGCAATCAGTCTAATGCAAACAATGCAAGGGGTTAACCAGACCCTAAAGAAACAGGTCTTTATAGATCTTTGTAAACCTTAGGACAAGGAACAACAGGCTGGTTGAATAAAATGGTCATCTTAAAATGAGAGATGAGGGTTCCCTCTGGGAGAGAGCCTGTTAGCTGTGACTTCTTCCTATGATTCGTATGAAAGGAGTCTGTGGCATCCTTCTGGTTGCCAGTGAGATGCGAATCTAGATAATAAGAAGAAAGCAGTTCTAGCAGACACAGCATGAGGCAAAGGGTAGATGCTCTGCATCACAGGAAAGATTCCTCCTGGCCAGGTCGGAGGTGAATTGGGGGAAAGTAAGCATGGTTGCGGAACCTGTAAAATGAATTATATGGGGACTTTGCCCTTTTTCCTCCCCTCTTTTCTCATTGTCCTGTTTTAATTCATTTCAAGGTATCTGCATGCATATCATAGTCTCATCCCAAGAACTTGCTGTCCAGCTGTGCAGAGCCTCTAACATTGTCTGTCTTTGTGAGGAGATGGTAAGATTTGTGTGCTCAAATGAGTGCTGCCACATATGCGCTGTGGCAGCTTATAATGAGATAGACCTTAGCCATCCATTTGTCTTTCATAGAGGATCTTGCATATTTATTCTCTTTTTTTCACAAAAGAAACCACAGACAAAATCATTCCAAGGTTTCCCTGGCTTCCTGCTCTTAATCTACATTCTCAAGAACGAATCAAAACTGTGAGAGGAAATGGTGTTTTGTCCTATACCTTTTAGAGGCCTGGAGTAGAAGAGCAGGGAAGAAAATAAATGAGATATACTTTTAAATGAAAAAGAGTACATTCATTTGACAGTTCAAGGTCTTACTTAAGCAGACACACTGATGTAAAGAAAAGGTATGTGTGCATTGTGTCCCTTATTACTCTTTCCTTAATAAAAGGTTACAATGCTGTAGCTGCTATTCCAATTGACTTCGGTATGTTTTTCCTATTTTATCTTATTCTTTTGCTGCAGTGTTTTGTATGCAGTTGTGTTTGTGTCGAACCATATATTTTTGTAGTTCCTTTGTAGATTAAAAGAGGGAAAATGCAATGAAATAAGTTGCTAGTAAGGCTGTTACAGGTGGGTTTGGTAGACACTCACCACCTCTGCTGCTGCTGCTGGGCAGGCTCTTAACAAAACCTGTCACAGGACTGTCCACCACTTGATACTGTCCTTCTAAATGCAAAGAAGCTCTGGAAGTCAGGTTGCCTATGATCATTTGCACTGCTGAATAGCCAACAGCAACAGAAAAAGCTAAGGGGGGACATTCAGTAACTGGGGCTTTGGACTAGGAGTCCCTTCTTGGGACCCCGGTTAACAATCACAGTCTGTTTTAGCTGCGGAGGCTGAAATGCTGCTGCGTTAGCCTTCCTCCTGCCAGAGCGTCATGCTAAAACAACTGCTGAATGGGGCACGTTTCTAGTTCGCAGGCCTCTGTTTCAACACAGATAGAAAAGAAACTGCACAAGCCAAAAATAAGCTGCAGCAGCCAAGGAGCATATACATGTACCTCTCAGCCATCCCTGCTCTACCGGCAGCAAAGCCTTGGAGAGTGTGAGATGGACAGCTGAAATTAGAAACCACTTTAGCCAAAAGGCAACTCTGCCTTTGGCCACAAATGCTGTGAAATGGAAACGTCCCTTTTGTTTATTCCCCTTTCAGGCTTCTTCTCCCAGCTTGTTTGTTAGGAGTCAGGCCTCTGAGTGAGGGACTGTTGTGTATGGTGCTTTAATACAACTGAGCCCTGATCTGCATAAGGGCCCTTCAGCACAACTGTTGAACCAGCTGCTCTATTTAAACATACTTGTGACAGTTTCTTGGGTGAAAAAATAACATTTCTGTACTTTTATGCAAAGTGACTGTTTGTTTCCAGGGAGCGTGCTCATGTCTGTATTATACATATTTATACAAAGGTGTGTAAACAAGCGATGCATGAAACCAAGATTGCATTTCATCTACTGAGTGAGAAGAAACTTCGCTATTGGTGGGGTCTGGGGTTTTTTTCCTGATACTGATTGGACACTAAAGTAAGGAGGAGTACAGAAGAAATTCAGCTGGCTTCCATGCTAAATCATTCCTGATGTTGTGATCAGGGAAGGTGACAGAATCTGAATTTTCCCAAACGAGGAGGCAGATAATGGTGACAATTCTGGAAGTGGAAGAGGGATTTTATTATTGGCTTGTCCTTGAAGATACCTCTCCCAGCGACAGCCCAATGAGTGGCACATGTGTTATCATTCCAGCCACTTTCTCACTTGAGTGCAAGGTGTAGGATAGCTTTGAGAGCCCCTTGAAATGTGAATGCACCTCACTTGCATTCAGACATCCATGTTTTTGCTGCCTCCAACAGGATCACACTAAAAATGTCCCAGATTATTTAATAGAAACCGGGAACTACTGAACCTCAGATTTCTTTCTTTCCTACAGGGCCGTTGGTCCTGCTTCGTTTCTCTGCAAGATAAATAATATATTCTTTTCTTTGAATATTTCACCTCTTCTTTTTGCTGTTTTTTTTTGGTCTGTAGTCATCCTGTGCCAAACATCATGGCGTTCAAGCTAAAGCTAGGAAATTGTATTCAGCAGTGCTACATAAGTATAAAGCTGAAACAGCACATGGGGCAGATTTCTGTTAACCCTAATGTCTCCATTACCTGAATGGGTGGGAGGGATACCAGAGACAATCTTTTCCTGGACTGCCAGATGGAAAGCAAAAGTTTGTACTGTTGGAAGAAATTGCTCAAGCTTCTTCCTTGCTGCTATGCACACATCCATCTGAGAAAGGGCAGCGTGTCGGACAGAAGTGAAAAGATTAGTTCTGGATGAGATATAGCACAAAGCAGTTGGGTAGATTTATTAGGCATAGTCTCCAGTGTGAAATTGTCACATGAGCTTTGGAAGTGTGTGGCTGGCACAGGAGATTTTGGTACTGTGTCTGTTACTTCTGCTTTGGGGTTGCCCATCAATTAAGACTGCACACAAGCTGATTGAAATAAGGCTTGCCACTAGACAAATGGGGAAAATTTGCACCCCAGCTGCCTTGGAGGTGACGGCCTTTGGGATGCTCTTCCCAGACACAAGCTCGTAAGACAAAGGTTTCATTCACAAATGACCAAGCTGGCCTCCTTTCTCCCCAGCTGCATTCCCCCCACCAGCACTGCCCTATTCCCTTCTTCCTTTTGCCCCCTACCCCTGTCCGCCAGGGAAGCTCCCAGTAGCTCTTTCGCTGCATCCTCTGCCCTCACCCCCTTGTACAATGCATAAAATGTGGATTGACTGTTTGTGTTTGTTTTCCTGCTCCCCACCTCCCCTTGCCTTTCAGATGATGGATGGGCTGCACAACAGACACTGTGGAAGATAAATACGCCAGGGAAATTTCAGCATGTGCCGCAAAGTGGAGATGATTTGCTGAGATTCCCCGGCCAAGCAGTGAGCCGCTCTGCTGCCACTCACCACAACTGCTCAGGACAGGCCTCAAGCTTTCCCTCATGACTGCCCATGACCCCCCTTTAGACACATACGTTGTCTTGGCACTCGATATTGCTGCAGTCATGCCTGCAGTAATTGTATGTGTGAAGCACCTGAATGTCCTGTTCGCAGTGCTGCCACCACTATTAAAAGATATGGCTAACAATAAAAATCTCCATATTAAAGGAGTGGGAAAGGCAATTGAAATGGTAGCATTGTTAGAAAACAGAGGATTAAAACGCAGGAGGTTTCTGGAAGCAGTTCTGTTTTCTAAACATGAATTTTCTTTGTGTTGAATGTACTTTCTACAGCAGTAGCAGCTATAACTGGTGAATGGAAAAGCAGTTAGTACCCTTTCTGTGAACACATTTAATAGATATGCAATGGTATTGAATACAACAGGCAGTTTTTTTCAGCAGAAGCATGCTATACGGAGATACTGGTCTGAATGTACATACATGCATGTAATCAATATTTTCTGTGCACTTGCATGACTGTCCCTTACCCAGAACACAGTGTGGTGTAGCCCCACACGTTCACCCACAGCGGACTAAGACATCTGCTGGGTCTTGAGCTTTTCTGAGCTCTGTGGCTTACTGAGGAGGGGTGAACTGCTCATCAGGATGGCAGAGCCTGAGCTGTGCCACTCTTTGTGGTTTGTGGCCTTAGGAGGTTGGTTGACCTCCTGCCACTTTGGTCCCTTTTGCTGCAAAGTAGAAATGAGGGTGCATGCCCTGTCTGTAGTGCTGTGGTGGACTTTGCCAACATGCTCACAAATCTTCTGCTGAAAGGCCCAGCAAAACTGCAGAGGCAGAGCTGTCTGGCTTCCATGCCTCATGTCCCCAGACACCCTGGAAACAGAGCAGACAGGAGAGGTTGTGGAAACTTGGAGGGCAGGATAGCTGGATGCCTCAGTATCTCACCTAGTGTTGTTTGTAGAGGTTTGAACAGGCTTTCTTGGCAAGACCAGAGTGCTAAGAGAAACAGCTTTGAAGAGTTTCATTATTGCACAGGGACCTAGCTTGTTTTACCTGTAGCATGCATGACTGGAAGGGACTAAAAGATGGACAACGTAAGGTCTGTTTTGCAGAACTTGTGATTTTTGCCATCAGAGTCCCATCATACCAGCACTCTGGGTGACCTTCATCAGCTCTTGGTAGCCACCCCAGAGGGACTAAGGACTGAAAGGTCCTGGACACCCGACCCAGCTCTTACCAACAGGACTTTCTGCAGGGTGGGAGGTGATGCCTGTTTTGAGGCTTAATGGGGCATCAGCCTCCAGAGCTGTTTCAGCAGCAGGTTTCAATGACTCTGAAATCAGGCATCAAAAGAAGCAATTGAATTTGTCATTTCACATTAGAAGTTAATTTCAAAGGTACAAATTGCAACTATATTCATAGCATGAAAGGTATGGGCCACGTCTCTTTTCAGTTGTTAATTGGGACTCTGTTCTTACCGGCATCTTTCTTGCTTCTGTTAGTTTCCATTTTCTTTCCTCTGCATGTCTTAATTAGACATGTAGATGCATGTGGATGTGCATGTGTGTTTGCAGCTGAACAGTAGCCAAGCTGGTACATGGGTTCACGCAAGCTGCTGAAGCCAGGATGCACACTCCGGGAGGTTCCTATTCATGCACAGAGTGTCTGCGTGTGCCTGCTTTTCTTCTTTTTTTTACTGCTGATTTTTTCCTAGCAGTAATGCAGTATTCTTTATTGTCAGCCCATCACCCACTTGTGTTGCTAGTCCTGCTTGTTCATGAAAAAAAATTTCTCTGTCTAATCTCCTCCTTACTGTGAAGGTCCAGTTCTTTATTTCAGTGTGTAATGTGTTAATGACTACAACAATTTGGTAGTCCCTGCTCAATATCCCAGTTTTGAGGATGTTTTCAAGAAAAAGAGGAGAGAAAGAGGAAACCAAACTCTCATTTTACCTGCCTCTTGGAGAAATCACTGGACAGCCAAGGCTATGTCTTTGAAAGCAAAGGGGCTGCTAAGGTTATGAAATTCTCAAACATTAGCTCAGCATGGCTGAGCTGGGGCATAGGGAGATGTATGAACCCATTAATCATTGTGGGGCAGCTGCCAGCTCCCTCACTTTAATTGAGCCCTTCTAATATTTACACTGTTTGGAGGTTTTTTTGGTACTGCTGATAAAGGATTTCATTTCTTTCTCATGAGGCCGTGCAGAGACAGCAGAGGTGTGAGCTTAATTCAAGGTTGCTGAATGACTTGCAGCTACTGGCCAAAATGATGTTACTCAGCATTGTTTTCCTTCTGAAATTGCTGCCTTGGCAGCATCTCGAGGAGTTTTGCATATTTGTCTCTTTAAATTTCCTGTTCCTCACACTGTTCTATCTTCACAGTTTCCAGTCACTGCATTTTTATTTAAGATCTCCAGGGAAGGGGGCACATCCTTCCAATATCCCTGGCTTGAGAGGAGAAAGCAGGAGTGGAAGCATTTCTTAATAACGGGAGGAGGGGGAGATTGGAAACTATGCTACTACCAGTGTAATAGGTTGAAAAATCATTTGTCTGTACTCAGATTACACCTCAAGTAACTTTAAAAGATTATTATGCTTAAAAGAGCTCCTTTCTCTCACCATGAAGTGTCTGTTTGTCTGTCTAGGGACATGCTTCAGTGCTCACTTGCAAACAAGCCACACACAGAATTGTGAATTTTCATGCCCGCTTTTGCCTCTTTTATCCTTTCCCAGCTGTCACTCACTGACTTCTTCCCAGCAGGAAAAAGCAGGAATGTTTGTAGGAGGAAACAGAAAACAGGCTCATCCCCCAGTACTTGCAAGGTGATGGTGGCCTACTTAAGCTCTGCCTTCCCATGGGGTGGCAGGTGAACTGAATTTTCCAGGGGGACCTTTCTTTCAGCTTCACCCAGCTGCATAACTGCAAATACAATGACTGACATTTTGTGGAAATTGCCTTCTCATTTTGCATTTAAAGTGTTGCAAACTCTATTACCAAGCACATACAAGACAGTGGAGCTGAATCTGGGTGTTTATGCCAATGTATCTGTTTTGATTTATGTGGCATTGATCATCTTATTATAATAGAGTTAATGTGAGGGTAATCTTCCCCCCTCAACACAGTTTGATTCTGCATTGCTTTTGCATCCAGTTACTTTATTAGCTCAATGTGCAGCCCTTTGTCTACACCGAATATCCTTTGTAGGTCAACTGCCATGCAGGGAGCCTACATGTGTGCAGTGCTTAATTGGTCTCTCAGCTCTTTCCCATTCTCTACTTTGTTTTGCTTACAGAGCTCATCCTTTCTCTCCTATTTTTCCTTCCCAGGAGAAAGGCAAAAAATGATGATGGTGATGATGCATCCTCTGCTAATGGACCCTGGTGAGACAGTGATTTTGGATGCAAGGGAGACTTTACAGGTATCTTGCACTTCACTTACCAACCTCCCTCAGTGGAAAAAAAGGAAAAGAAGGATCACATGCTTCCAGTGATTTGACCTTCTTCCTGCCCTGGCAATAACTGTAAATCAGCCCGGGCTTGGTTTTTATCCTGTGACGCTGCAGCATCTCCCACAATACATGAGGCAGTGTGATCGATCTGTGTTGATTTCTCAGAGCTTCAGAGCAAAGAAAGAAAACATGAAGGTGCTTAGCTGGCGTTTTTGTAAGGTGTTACATTAGCTAGGTTTCCAAACCCTGTGGAGCTGGAAGCGATTTTTGGAAGGGGCTTAATTCCTCCTAAAAATCTCATCCTTACCTAGTATATGCTAGTTAGCAAACAGTAATATAGACTTGATATGACTTCATATGATGAATGAGCAGGGGCTTATTGTTAGAGTCTAGGGATAATCTCCTCACCGTGTTTAAGCGCTTTACCCCCTCTTACTTTCTGTGGTACTCTTCTTGCCATATTAATGCTAATAGTTTTTTTTTTTTAAATGATAATAAAGTTGATTCGTATTCTGGGAAAAGTGCAGCTCGGACCTAGTTGATTAGTCAGTTATTTTTAAATCTGTTTCGATTTAAAAGTAGCAAAAGGAAAGGAAAACAATAAGATCTCACTTTAGGTTTAATACCAGTGGAGGCTGTGGATGCAGTTCAAACTCTGCAAGGCTTCTGGTGGGAATGTTTCACAAAAGACACTTTGTCTCCTTTGGAACAAATGCCACCGAAGAGTGGAATTTATTTCTTAATTATTTTTGCAGGGCCCCTCTGTTTCCAGCATGCTCACAAACACTTCACACAGAGATTTGTTTCTTTGGAATGGCATGAGGGAGGACCAGAAGTGGGGATTTGCTTTCTATGCATGGCATGGTTTGCCTCGTCTGCATGAGCTCTTTCTTGTTCCTAGGATACACTTGCTTGACTTAATTTATAGGCTTGCTTTATTATTTTTTCCCTTTGGCTGAGATCTGTTTTGACTTTCCCACTAAGGTCCTTTCTGAGCAGGGGCAAAACCAACAACACTGAATTTATTTAAGTGGAATTAAAGGGCAGTCCTTGTGCTGAGGCTGGGGCTGGGCTGCTAAAGCATGCTCAGCCTCCTGAGGTGCTAAAGAACCTCATGTTTCATTCAAAAGCCAACTGCACTGAATAGCAGAGAGCCACTTCTACGGACTGCAATGGGTCTCTAACACAAGCAGCACAGAATGAAAGATGGGGTTTTAGGAAGTGATGGCATATAAATTAAAGACAAAAGATTTGACCAACCACGTTACTTTAAGGGCCCAACTAGTTCTGTTGCCTCAGAAGCAAGGGCTGGAAGATGATGTAGTCCCTCTGCTCCTATGGTACAATAGTGACTATTAAAAACATATTGGGATACTTAATGCATATACAAACATGAAGAGCCATTTTCATTAGTAAAATTAAACTCACTTTCTTCAGCAGTATTATGAATTGCAAAGAGGAATCTTTCTGTATTGAATCATCAACTGATGGCCCTTGAAAATTCAGCCCTACTTTGTGTCTTTGCAGATGTTTTTCTTGTTCATATACATGCTGTGTTTTGATTTTCCTTGTCCCCTTTTAAAATGAGAAGCAAACTGAAGATTTCGTCAGCGCTATATAGAAATGTAGAGACTGGACAAGAGAGCACAGTATAAAAACACGTGGCTTTTGTGAGCATAGCAAGGGTAACAGGCATATAAGAAGCACATGTACCAAAGCAAAAGAAGGCGTTTCTGATAGCGTTCAGAGCAGCTCTGATAGCTGGTTCCTCAGTGTGACCCTGATGCTAACACTTATGCAGTAGATTGAAAGCATTTAGCTGGAGGACAGTCTTTTGGTGTAGTGCCTGTTGCATTGGTGAGTGGAAGGAACTCTCCATGTATGTGGGACAAGGTCTATTTCTTTTCTCCTTGTTTTTTCCCCTAGAAGAGAAGCGCCAGAGGTGGAGTTCAAGAATTTACCTTTTTTCCCTCTTAACTGGTAGGCTAGAATTATTCTGGGAAACAATTTGGGGCAACATGATTGTGTTTGTTTATCAAAATTCAGTCTCTCTGCCTGATGCTAAATTAACAAGGCAACAGGTAACATGAACCTTCCAAACCTACCCTTGAAGGGCACAGATGGCTGAAGATATCCAGTAACTCCAGAGAGGCAAAGGTTTAAGATCCCATTTCATGCCTAGAGGAGGTGGCTGTTGGATCAAAACTGAAGCTGGTTGATTGGTTGAAAGTTGTATTTCCCATCCTGTGCTACTCCTGCCCTGAAGACTGCAGTAGTGGTTCAGCCTCAGGGCTGCTTACTCCTGCATTTTCAGCTGGCACTAGATTAGCTTGAAAAACTAATAGGACCTTTATACCAATCATGTGCAGAGTATCCTTCTGGCGGTAGATGTCCCAGAAAACCACTTTTCATAGGGCCTTTAGTACAACCACATATGCTGTGGGTTAAAAGTTTTTGACCCTGTCAGATGCTGGCTGTGTGCAGCTGGGCTTGTGTTTGTATCTTCTTACTAAAAAGGTTAGAAGGGGAATAAGAGGTATTAATGTAATACATTATTTGCCTTGTAAGGAAAAAATCCAGCGTGGTCTCTAGAGTCTTCCCTGCATTTTCTAGTTTATCTCTATTTGCTGAAGTCATTGTTGGTCCCAGGATTTTTACATGTAGTGAAATTGAAAGCACACAAATAAGAAAGAAACTAAACAGGAAATGAATGATTCTCATTGTACTAGGTGGAGGTGAATTGAAAAAGATGGTGGCTGGATACATTGCTGCTCCCTGAGGAAGAAAGCCCATTACTGTGGTTGAGTTTAGGATACTTTAGGATAATGAGTGCTGGACATTTTACTGTCTCCTCAAATGTGCTCCAACTTGAATGCTGGGAATAATTATTCTCGATCATCAGCTGACAAGAATTACATTAGAGAACCTAAAGCACATTTTCCTGCAAGGCAGTGCCCATACCCGTACCCTAAACCTATGAGATGTCACAGCTGGTGTGCAGGTGTGTCCGCACAACAAGGCAGAGGAGTGACTTTGATACAGGCAGCTGGCCTGGGTAGCAAAAATTAAAATGTAGTATGAGAGGCATCAGCATGGGCTAACAACGAAGGTAAGGACATCAGTTTCCACACACCAGTGTTTTCCTGTCTCTTTTTAAAGTGTGTCTTCTGGTTAGAGAAAAGCTAACACAGCTGGCAACCCTATCTCAGAACAAACCCTTTGGTTTCCTAAGGAGACCTTTCTAGTTGCCTTGACCAGCTGCCAGCTGTCAGTGGGGTGCTCAGAAATGGATTGGGTCACACAGATGACATTCTTCTATCATTCCTCAGTTACCATTGCTGCATACTGGTGCAGATGAGTTTGTATGGTAGCCCTCCACCAGCTAGACCATTGACAGACCTTGAGGATGTGATCTTCATGACAAAGCATCTGCTCTTTGAATCAGAAAAGGTAATGGCAATCAGTGGACCGAAGTAGTTCATTGTTAGGAGCCATTGGCCAGATGAGGCTTACTTTGGGCTGGGGTGGTTGTTTGGGCATCTTTTGTGGTTTTGATTAGATGTGATCTTGATTTCTTCATTTATGAATTTTATCTGGGGAGCCCTTGTTATCCTTTAAGTGCACAAACTTAGCCATTCTTACGCAAGATTTCTTTTCTCTTCACAGAAAAATTTCTACTCAGTCTCCTCCTGGTAATGAACACCAGAAAAGTGTCCTGAGTGAGACATATCTGTGGCAGGAAAAGCAGCTGATGTTTCCTCCTGTTACTTCACTTTGATGTGTCTTTGGTTCACCTAGATAATGTGATTTTTTCCCCACATACTTCTCCTTCAAGAATTCGCTGCTTGTCACAGCAAATGATTTATGCACTCGTCAACCTTTTTTTAGGTTGACAAATATCCTGCAAAGATAAGGCACTGGCCTTTGAAAATATGGTGCCAGTAATTAAAATGAGGAATGCATTACAGTAAAAAGTAGAAATATGGGTCTAAAAGCCACACTGGTATTTATAGTGATGGGAGTAATTGAGGATTTCAGTTTAATAATTCAGTGCAGCTGAGATTAATAAATGGTATGAGGTAGAAATGGTCTTTCAAGAAGAAGGATTTCAGGAGTATAGTTAACAATTTAATTTAGTATATCCTTGAAGATGCTGCTGGAATTACTGTATAATAACTCAACAGAGTCCTACAATTTCTAAGGCTGTTTTGTAAAAGGAGGAACATGCATCCTGAGTGAGGATTATGTAAAGTGAGTGAACCCATCTGAGAAGAAGCCAAAAAGCCTAGAAATCCCACTCCTGACACTTGTTCCTGCCATAGTCTGCAGTGGGTCACTTTGCATCGCTACCTGTTTCTGCACAGGTGGCAGCAGAGGGGAGGCACAGCACGCTGTAGGGAGGACCAAAGACCTGCCCGACCACGAGCTCCCACGATGAAGTGCCTGTTCATGACGCAAGCCCTCCAGGGTAGGCCAGAAGGAAACCCTCTCCTTGTTTCTCAAGGGTAAGACGATACAGAGGGTGGGGGAGGAAATCATTGATGTATGGGTGAATTACGGCAGGCCAGTGAGCAGTCCCACCTACTGTTTCCCACAGCAGAGGGTTGCCAGAGGGACCTCTCCCCAGGTACAAAGCTCTGGGTAGGTGCAGTGGTTGTGATCACTTTTATCTTCCTTGCTCCATCTCCCAAAAGCCTTAGGAGGCTCCAGGCCAGCTTTCCCCCTTATTGAATAGGTTTTAGGGCATCAGAACAGCTTCAAAATTAAAGGGCCATGTGTATCATTAGAGTCCAGTCCTAAATCTTACTTGCAAACACTATAAACAGGTGGCTTCCTACATGTAGTCCCATGGGGTTTATGACCTTGCTGTCTTTGCAAGTACTGTGCCAGAGAGCATTTTCAGGCTGGACCCCTTAGTTCTCATCATGTCCTACTTACACAGGAACTCTCCCAGTATGGAAGCTGTGAGCTTCATCTGTTTATGTTCCTTGGCTCAGCAAAATTACTTGAAAGAATTAACTCTGAGTAGCCAGTAGAGCCACTTGTCAGGACAGTTTGCTGGGTGTCCCCTTTAAGCATCAAGGATACGTTTGATGAGAATTTTTCTCTTTATTATGAAAAGACTAAACCTGATAAATGATTGTGTTCTCCACTTAAGGTGTGAGGCCAAGCAGCGCTGAGCTGTGGCTAAGTGTCAGGTTTACAATTTTCCATTCAGCTACAGAATAGCTCTGCTTTGGTGTTGTCCTCTGAAAATGGAAAAGATGCTACTACCCTGCTCCCTTGCAAGGATGCGCTCATTCAGGGTTATAAAGTAAACTGGAAATCCAAAGTGCTCACTAAGGGACAAGGTCTTGGGAAATTTCCATCAACTGGAAATGGCCTCCAGGAATGTGGTGTGTCATGCTGCCAGATGTAAGGCCTATGGCATTTGCTTAGTGTGCTTCTATACAGAGATTTGTCCCTATGTATGTGAAACCGGGCTGTGGTTTCTGGCTCCCCTTGGATGTTTTAGGTGCCCATACAGTCTGAGCTGCCTCCCTCTTCACGGCCAAAATGTGTCAGCGAGTGTCCTCAGGCACAAACTTGAGGGTTCTTGTGTTTCTGCTCTCTGAATTCAATCTTTTGCTACTTCTAACTAGAGTAGCCCTGAAAGAGCTGCTTCAGTGTGCAGCAGCGGAGCTGAGCAGCCCAAGCAGCTCCTCCATGCCCTGAGCTGGCTGCAGGTGGGGAGTCCACTCACAGCTGTGTATAGGCTGGTCCTGAGATACTTTCCACTTCCATGTTCATGTCTCCCCACAAGAGCTTCCTTCCCTGGTAATAATGAGGTTGTCATCCTGTGTGAAGAGACTCTGAAGATAATAACCATGATCAGAAGCTGGTCCTGGACCAGCTATTTTACTCCCCTGCCAAAAGATGAAAACACCCATCAGCTAGATTCAGTTCAGATCCTGATTCAGCAAGATGTCTTAAGCATGTGAACAGTCTTCTGGGCTTCTTCCTGGTCTAGTACTGGTGTCAGTAGGGTTAAACTCAGCTGCTTTATCTTGTTATGCTCAGACACTGGAAAAAACTTATTTCCTGTCTATATATTAGGTGGGTGAGTTACACTGCAGACATGTATTACAGCTGGAATGCATGTGTTGTGTGAAATGTACTGCTCTGACTTTGCAGTGATGATTATACGTATGGAAATTATTCAGGCTTTCTCCCATTTGCTTTGCAAGGTTCACTGTATACCTTGCTTATACCACTAACTTTCTGTTGACAGCGATGGATGAGTGGGGAGCCAAGCTCTCTGGCTGCTCTTTGAAGTCATGGGGTGATCCTACATGACTGGTCGATTGGTTTGCATATAAAGTACAGTTTAACAACTTTCTATACTTCTGTTTCTCGTTTCAGTTTCTAGGACAGCCTGAAATTATGTGGAAAGGTTGAGGGGAGACAGTTATAGCCACTCAGATGATAATAAGATCAATGAAAGCAGTGATGGACAGCGGGGAGGAAAGCTGGAAATCTTTTAGGGAGAATCTTCTCCTCTTTCCTTCCAGTGCCAGATTCAGTTACGGGCTGTTGGGTTGTTTTGTTTTGGTTGTTTTTTAATCATCTGCCTGATTGTGATTTTTTTTTTCTTGTTAGCTTTAGCTTTGTGATATCATGATAAATTGCAAAGAAAATAATGTTTTCAATCCAGAATCAAACCTCTCAGCTTCCTCTAAATCAAAATTTGCCTAACACTAAAGATTACAATCTAGAAACTCTCTGTAAAAATCACTAATCCGTAAAGAGGCACCACAGTATTCTTAGGGGGAGTTTGCGATCTTTTTTGCAGTTTAGTACTGTCTAGGACACCTGATAAACTGGAAGCAGCAAGTACGTTAAATACAGCACAATTGCTTGTACAGAACAGGCCACGGTTTCTGGTTTACTTATTTTATGAGTTTAAATCCTATGATATTTCCCCTGATCACTATAACAGGTTATACATAGTGTACATATATATATACACACACACAATAGGCTACACAGTGCCATCTTAGCCCTTAGCATGAAAATCACACTGTTTCCATTTTGTTCCTAGAGTGTGCTGCTTAGGTGCTGCCGCATTATTCAGTTGTGGACTGAATTATGTTTTGATTTGACCTGCCCTGCATGCACTGCTTGCCAAAATCCTGAATAAACCTTTATCAGGCAGGCAGGTAACAGCCTCAAGTGGCCTGCTCTCCTGTTCTCAGGATCAATGACCAAGTTTTATCATTGAGATTATTACTGTTGTCGTAGGAGCATAGGAACCTGCTCATGAACCCCAGCTCGGGTGCACTGGAGCTGTGCAAGCGTGGGACAGAGCTGACCGCTGCCCCGAGCAGTCCTCAGCCTGAGTGAAGTGCAATGGTGTTCTCTCAGCACAGCAGCCACTGAACTCCCCCAGACTTCTCTGCTGCTGAGTTAGGCTCGCAGTAGAGACAATACCAGAGGAGAGTCTGAAAGAAAAACAGTGATGCCACTTTTTAAATGAAACTATCTATACCCCCTGATTCACACCTGGCAATACTGAGCTTGGCCACTGCTCGTGTGCAGTACTTCTAAGCGCACAGATGATACCGTACAACTTTGTTCAGGCATAGCATAACAGATCTTAACCATCCCATTATACTATTGTAGTCTTCCACGTAGGTACATATATTTTTGTCTCTCTGCCAAAAAGAGCATTCCTCCTAAATATTTCCACTAAAAAACACCTTAAACTTGCAAATACGCATGGAACTGAAATTCTGAAATGGAGATTTTCACCATCTCTGTGCAGATGTTATGACTCTCTCTGCTCATTTAGCTTCTGAGACTGTTGATTTGAACTCCAATTAATTTTGGTAAAGACCACAAATCAGGTTCTGTCATAACTAAAGAGCATGGTGTGATATCATTATTGCTTACCTCTGAATGAACCTGAAAAGCAAGGTTATCAATCCAGACATAATTGCCAGTGTTGCCAATTAATTGTTCCTGAGCAACCGGGGGCCTCTTTCACTGGGAGCCTGTCAGTCCCAGAAGCAGCAATGCAATATGGCAGCCTTTGGGTGGAATGAAAACGCCCTTTCGAGCAAATGTCAGTTATCAGCAGTAGGGTGTTCTTTCAATCTTTTGATGTACATCTCTGATTTCACCATGACCAGATGGAGATGCTCTGTGCAGTCTGTACCTTCTTGGGTATGGCCAGGATCAACCAGTCTTGGCTAAGCCCTATGTCAGCTATATGCTTAAGCAGGTACTTACAGTAAAGCATGAGGTTAAGTCCTACTGAATTCAAAATTACTTAGATACTTAAGGGTGGTATTTAAAAATTACTCCAATAAAACCCATCCTTGCTTAGCTCTTAATCACAGAAGTTGCAGGGGAAAGCAACCACATCGAAGCAGCATCTGGGCTGCTAGAAAATTAACACATGAAGAACACAGTATATTATTCGTAGAAGGTTTTAAAATATTTTTGCCACTTTTTAGAATGAGGGCTAGCCTTAGCAATGAATGTTAATTCCAGCTAATTGGAGTTAATTCCAGCATTGATCTCTGTAAGCCCTCGTGTCTCCCTCTGTACAATGGAGCATAAGGGACTTTTTATGAAAGTGGTTTCACAGTAACCCATGTTACTCTAATGTAAACTTTGGGGTTGATTTCACATTTAACCTTTTCCATCCTTCCATCTGTTGAAAACAAATCATTTCTGGCCAAGGCTTACAGAGTGAGGGTCACTTTTTCATAACACGACTGTTTAAAAAACCCTTCAGATTATGTCATGTGGCTTCAGTTTAAATGTAGTTCTCAGCTAATTAATCTGTTAAAGTATCTATATTTGCACACAAAGAAAAACTATAATATTATCCCACTGGAGATCAGCAAAGGAATTTGGGGAATGCGAATGTTGATAATTGCAGTTCCTGCACTATAGTTAGCTGGAGCAGACAGATGACTGCCCTAAAGCAGACGTCTCTTGGTGCCAAGAGTGTCACACATGGGACAAAAGGCAGTAGATCCAATTGCAGGATGAAAAGCCAGATTCTGATCTCCCGCCTCATTTTATTCAGTCCTTTCTCAGTTAAAATTATCATGGGGCATTTCCCAAAGAAAGACCAGGAAGATTCCCAGAAATCTTAAGTAGATAGAGACCAGGGTATTTAATTTCTTTTCTGAGAGGGGGCTCTAATTGTTCTTTCCTTTTTTTTCTTTATTTCTTTTTTTTTTTTTAACCTGTGCCTGAGTTGCTAACTAACCAACACCAGTAAGGTAATTCTGCATGACTGTAGAGGTATTCCTGTGTGTGCATTTAGGTGCTTTTGGTATCTTGAAGAACTATGCATTTATTTTTAACACTTGCCATTCCTATGGCTTGGAAAGTAAAGATAACCTTGTTTCTCATTAAAAACACACACCAATACCACCACCACTTCAACCTTGATGATAACTACTGTTTTGGCTTTGTTTGCATTGAGCTTTTACTTCATAACATGGATTTTACAAAGCATAGGATGATCTGCATGTCCCAGATGACGAACAGTACTGTGCCAACTCAGTCAGATCGTATTTTCAGAAGGGTGTGAAGGGTCCATCAGACTGAAGTATTAGCAACATCAGTATTATTTTTAGTTGACTTACAGACTCTTGAGGGTGTATTTGGTTTGCATGGCAAGGTTTTGGTAGTGGAGGGGTCTGCAGGGGTGGCTTCTGTGAGAAGCTGCTAGAAGCTTCCCCTGTGTCCAATAGAGCCAATGCCAGCCGGCTCCAAGAGAGACCCACTGCTGGCTAAGGCCAAGTCCATCAGTGACAGTGGTAGCACCTCTGGGATAATATATTTAAGAAGGGGGAAAAAAAGGGCACGCAGCAATTGAGAATATGTGAGAGGAATGGCTCTGCAGACATCAAGGTCAGTGAAGAAGGAGGGAGGGAGGTGCTCCAGGAGCCAGAGCAGAGATTCCCCTGCAGCCCATGGGGAAGACCATGGTGAGGCCAGCTGTGCCCCTGCAGCCCATGGGGCTCCATGGTGGAGCAGATCTCCACCTGCAGCCTGGGGAGGACCCCATGCTGGAGCAGATGGATGCCCAAAGGAGGCTGTGACCCCTTGGTAATCCCGTGTTGGAGCAAGCTCCTGGCAGGATCTGTGGATCCATGGAGAGAGGAGCCCATGCTGGGGCAGATTTGCTGGCAGGACTTGTGACCTCATGGGGGACCCACGCTGGAACACTCTGTTCCTGGAGGACAGCACCCCATGGAAGGGACCCAGGCTGGAGCAGTTAGTGAAGAACTGCAGCCTGTGGGAAGGACTCACACTGGAGAAGTTCATGGAGGACTGTCTCCCATGGGAGGGACCCCACACTGGAGCAGGGGAAAGAGTGTGAGGAGTCCTCCCCTCGAGGAGGAAGGAGTGGCAGAAACGTGTGATGAACTGACCACAACCACTATTCCTGTCCCCCTGCACCACCTCCGGGAGGAGGTAGAGAAAATCAGGAGTGAAGTTGAGCTTGGGAAGAAGGAAAGAGTGGGGGAAAAGTGTTTTAAGATTTGGTTTTATTTCTCATTACGCTACTCTGATTTGATTGGTAATAAGTGAAATTAATTTTCACCAAGGTGAACCTGTTTTGCCCATGATGGCAATTGCTGAATGACCTCTGCCTGTCCTTACCTTGACCACAAGCTTTTTGTTATGTTTTCTCTCCCCTGTCCAGCTGAGAAGGGGAATGATAGAGCATCTCTGGTGGGCACCTGGCATCCAGCCAGAATCAATCCACCACGGAGGATAAAACAAGATTTTTCATAGAAATTACTTCAAAAACTGTGAATTGTGGGGCTTTGCATTGAGAACCTGCATGTTGCTGGTGGCTGCAGGCTGGTCATCCAGAGGTGCCAGCTTTTGCCTTGGTTTGCTCTCTGAACTCAACAGGCACTTTCTCTGACACTAGTACAAATTCAAAGACTCATCTGCACAGGTAGGCAATGAATGAAGCACACCAGCAGTCAGTCTTAATGACAGAAGTAGAAATAGGGAGAAATATTGCTTGAATAGACCCAGTAACAAGCTTTCAATGGGGTTTAAATGCTGCTGCCCCCATTGCTGCCCCCATCACAGCCAGTCTCACTCGGCTTCTGCACTTGCAGTCTGAGCGTAGACATGGGCCTCTGCAAAAGCAAGAGGTTCATCTCAGCCTGATGCTCCCTAACCATCTATTTTATTGGAATGCAAAGAAAGAGTGTGTTGTAGATTTATACTGTCTTTCTTATAGCAGAGGAAGAGGGGATCTCATTCACACACCAGTGCAGCTGGAGCAACCCCGCTGGTATTGATAGCATGTGAGGAGATCCACCGCGAGCTCAGTGCCCTTGGGTGAAGCTCTGGATCCTGAACTTGTAGTGCTGCAGCACTCACTCAAGACTGTACTTGTGCTCCCAGGTGCTTGTCTGCCTCCCCTTCTTTCCCCGCCCTCCTCGCCAGGCTTTGGCTATAACTGCAATAGGAACTGACTCTCGTGATGGCCACATCAAATCTCTTTATGGCAGTGGGAGCTGAATGCTGGCTGAGAGGTCTCCCCTGTCTGAGAGCCTTCACCCTCTTCTTTCACTAAGCCTTAAATAATGAAATCTTCCAGCAGAGCGAGCTGGCAGGATTGTCGCATGGATAAAGGCTACTGTTGCTCCTTCCTCTGTGTGGATGCAATTTCTGATGACTTTCCACACATTTGCAGTAGCATGAAGATAGTTGGGTTTCTAAGCCTGTGAAATACTTTGCACTGAGAGGGGTGAACATGGGCTGATGAAGAAGTGCTGTGCTGTGAAAAGATGCCAAAAGCGACAAAAACAACTCTTTACCCAAAAGCAGTGGCATGGCTAAGCCCTGCTTGTACCCTGGAGTGCCAGAGGAGGAGACGAGATAGGAGATGATGCTCAGGCACCAGCTCAGCAGACACCTTCCCACAGTGCCCAGCCTGCCATAGAGTGAGGAGATCACAGACTTCCTGGGGACTCATCTTCCCCTGATGTCAGCTCCTGCAGTATAGCAGGGGGCAGGGATGGTTTTGCTTCCCATCTCATCACAGCCCTACAACTTCTGTCCTGAGTAGACCAATGGGTCAGCTGAGGCAGCATCCTGCTGGTAGGACCCACAGCTCTGGCTACTTTGAAGGAAGATGCAGCTTCGTCAAGGGGATCTTTTTCCTACCTCTGGCTTGTGGTCAGCTTGAAGTCCTGAAGCCTAAGAACTGATGAACCTTGTAATTTTATCTCAGCTGTCAGAGCTGCAGATACTGTTCTGAATCACCTCGATGTGAGATCTTTGTTTAAAACTTGCCTGCATGCTTTACCTCCCTAATAGCTGATGGTTCTCACAGGTCACAGAAATCGTCTGCTACAGCAATACTCAACCTGTGTCACTAGTGCCTCCAGTGCATCTCATGCAGCCTGGCAGTAGCTCCCCTCACATCTGTTCTTTGTGAGGCAGGCAGAGAGCTGATCACAGGAGGCTGCGCGGGAGAATAACCCCAGGCAGAGGAGTCATGCTTGCCTCCGCTTCTGTTACAGTCAAGAAGGAAGAGAAACATGCTCCTTCTCCTCAGGCAGCTGAAGAAAAAAGAAGCCACAGAGGACCACAAAACCATCACAGGACAACATCTGTGAACATTGTGCACTGCCTCTAGCAGGCCAGGACACAAGCACATGAAGATAACCCTGTGTGGCAATTTTGCACCAGTTGTTCTGTGGTTTGCTTTCATATGAGAAGAATTAAATGGAAGCTGACACAAGATCAGAGCCAACAGAATTATGTTTTCAAAGGCAAAAAACCCCACAGAACATCTCACAGGCATGTTCCTTCTCACACAGCTCTCACCCCACTTAGTGCTCTCCCTCCATCAGGCAAGCAGGGGTGACTGAAAGCAACCTTTATGCACCTGAGGCAGCTAGTTCCATTAAGCAAATCTTCCTGAAAGAGAGAGTGAGAGCCCAGCTGGGGAAAGGTTTTCTTAGGCTATGGATTGCAGGTTCTTTATTTCTCTTTAAAGTCTTATTAAAAAAAAAAAAGAAAAACAAACATGGAGTTTTTATTTCTTTTTAGGGCCTTCTCAGTTTAAAATAAGCCTTCAGCCTGATCCTGGCAAGAAGCAGGCCAGACTAGTAGGTGATGAAGAAAACCAGAGGAACATGTTTTCCCAGCCTATACCCATTACAGATATGTGATTGTTTCTTTTGGAGAGATGTGTAAACCAAGCCCTGGACAAAGTTTTATAAGGGCTGGTGGATCATGTATTTCTACAGCTTGCAAAACTGACAAAGATAGAAGTGAGGATTATCCATTGCTCTGAAGGATAAATATAGGAGTATAAACAAATACACCTTCTCAGAAGAAATTTTTGCTTTCTGTAGCCTTAACTGCCCATCAGAGAAAGAAGTAAAAAGTAATAGAGAAAGCTGACCACTTCTCTCCTAGCAGCCATATTTCTACAAGCCAACAGCAAGAAAACCAATATAAACACCTGCCTTCGATAGCTGGCTCACAAGCACCTTAATTAGTCCTCCAGGCTTGTGCTCTTCTGCCTGAACTTGTAGCCAAGGGAACAGGATGCACCTCTTCACCTGTCCTTTTGGTGCCCAGTCACCTAATACATAAGTGTTTCTGTGCTATATGTGTTTATTTTTTAATATAACACTCCCTTGCATCTGTGAAATTGTGCCTGTATTAGAGCAGCTCTCATCACAACGAGCTCTGCTCTCAAATTCTATATTAAATGTAACTTTATGTGCTATTAGAGGGGTTAAATTGTAATATGGTCTAGTGACTGTACAACCAGTGGTGGAGAGAAGAGGCGGAGCCTGACTGAGCTCCTATTTTTGCTTGGTATCTGCTTTCCAGGGCACATTCAAACTGCACCCAAAGGATGCCAGGCACCTCTGGAAGCTCTCCAAGAGCAGGTGGCAGCCCGTGTCACAACTGTAATTCAGCAAAAGCCAGGGTGCACAGAATGCGCGTCTCCTTGGTGAATAAATTCACAATCTTTCAGCTTTTCCCAAGACTAAACACAAGTTTAATAGCTGCTTCCGCAAAGCTGAGAAAGGGGAGGGCCTGAGAGGGGAGCAAGTTAAGGCAATATTAAATAGCAGCTCCTGCTCTTGGGAAGTTGAAATGAGGTTTGGACCCACAAAAAAAATACATGGTGATGCCAGAGGTATCTGAAGGAAAACCTTTGGTCTTTAACATCGGTGCTCAGTGGCTGCCATGCTCCTGGGTTACCTAACACAGGCTTTTACATTTCAGCTGGGAGGCTTTGTAAGCAGCTAGCTGTTTGCAGATGTATGTACCCAAAACAGTAAAGTCCTGAGCTGCCACGAGCTGAGCTCTCATGTGAGCCCTGTGGTGCGTGGTTAAGTCTGCAGGAGCCGCAGTGTAGACGCACTTGGCAGGGCTGTCTGCAAAACAGAGGAGCATGTGCTGGTGGTGCCAGTTCTCTTTTCTGTCTAGTGCTTCTGTTATAGTTCCTTTCCGGGGGCAGGACTGAGTTGAGATGAGTTTCCTCCACTGCTTTAGAAGGTCTGACCTGCCCACCTGTAAGACAAATGCTGCAAGCAACAAACTGGTGCATATGAAAGCAGCTGCTGAAGCTTTGTGCTCCACTTTGTGCTCTCTGTTTTGGGTCAGGCCATGCATTTGTGGAGGTACCAAGATCAGAGCTGCTGCCTTTATTCTTTTTGTGGTTGTAGTCCAAAATGTGGTTTGGGGGTTGGTTTTGTTTCTTTGTTTTCTCCTTACAAAGCTGTCTACCCATGAGTAGTTGTCTCCAATTAACCCACAGAAAAAGAGACCCTGGTTTCAGGGAGGCAGTGCAGGAAGATGAGGCAATGCATTTCAGCTCCAGGACAGGAATTCAGGGTCTTAGTAGCTGGTTGAGTGCCTAAACCAGGCTAAAACACCCACTGAAGCTGGGGAGGAGCAGGGTTGGGATCATATTCATGCCCAGCTCCTGCTGTTCCCAGAGTTTCAAAGTATTTAATCCTCTGTGGGCTGAGACTTGAAAAGATTGTGTTTCGCCTCCTTTGAATGAGAAATGCTCCTAATGGGGTACAACGGAAACAAAATCAAGTTCAAAGAAACCACAGGAATGTGGCTTGCTGGACTTGTGATTCGACTGCATGGATTTATAAGGATGTATCCCAGCCTGCTATTTGATCACTACCATGTTGCAATGAGTGCTGAAAAGCACCTACCTGTGGTCACCTTTTCCTTCTGCAGCATTGGGGGGCCTCCCAGCAGCATGTCAGGAGGCTCTACAGATCACAGCAAAAGAGATCTCAGCCTTTTCAGCCTGGACCCAGCAGGTTTTAAATGCAAATATTGCTGCTTTAAAATTTTAAATTCCCTTATACTTTGGCAAAGGCCAAATTTGAGTGTTGTTCTTCAAGCCCCTGATGGTGCTCCAGTGGTCTGAGTGAGCTTAAACAAGAAAAAAATCAGGTTTAAAAAAGCAGCGGTACTGAGCAGACCTCGTACATAGTGTGAATGTATTTTCTGTACAGCCGAATGTCAGAACTGCAGGCAAAAATATTTATCTCTGTACAGTACGTGAAAAGGCCATGAGGAATCACAGCTTATCCTTACTGCTTCTATTCAGCAGCTCTGGGGAGGGTAAACTCCCTCCAAGTGCAGATGCCCCAGCTCAGGCCACTGAAGGAGTGTCCCCTCAGAATATTATCTCCCTGCTGCAAAACTGCATTGGTAACCAACATCAGCTGACATCTTTCCATAGGCAAGTAAATAAATGTCTTTTTTTTTCCCCTGACTTGTTGCAAAAAAACCACCCACGATGTGTTTGAGGGGAAAAAAAAGAAGTTAATTCCCTGATGTGAAAATCCAAAGCAATTGAAAATGATGAATTCTTCCCTGTTGAGGTATATTGCAACCAAGGGCTTGTCTTCCAGCTTTAGAAAAGGCAGTGTCTTTCTTTAGAGCAGGTCCAGCTTCTATTGGCAGAGGGGTGATGGCAAGGAACAAGGGGGTGAAAGCAAAGCAGCCCAGCTGGGGGCGGGGGAGGCAGCCTGTCCCCCTCTATGGTGGAGGTAGAGGCAGGGGATGCTGCCGTGGTTCAGGCAGGGCTGGGGGGCTGCCAGAGCTGCCCGCTCACATGCCCAAGGAGTGCCACAGCTGGGAGGGCAAGGGCAAACATCCAGGGCCACTGCAGCTCTGTCCGCCACGCACGGTCTTGCCCTGGTGCTAATTTAAATTTATAGTCTGAACTCCAAAGCCCTGTTTAATATTAGCAGCTGCGTCCTGCGGGGCACCACTGTGTGTGGCCCTAGAAAGATGCACCAGCAGATGGTTCCTGTCCCTGAGAGCCATCCAGCAAAGAGGCAAAACATCCCAGAAGAGGCAAAATAATTCTCTGTATTTCTATGTGGGGAAAGCGAGGCATGACACAGCAGGCACTGCAAAAATGTCAGAAATAAATCCTCTGCCTCCACCAGCAAGGAAACAGGGAGCACAGCCGTGTGTGGGGGCACGCTGTGGGGAAGCAGCAGCACCATCGCCCTGTGCCTGGGTCTTGCTGCAATTGGTTTGGGTACGCAGCAGCTGGGAAGCATTTGGGTTCAGGTCTGGATGTGGCCCTGGTGGCTTCCCCAGGTCCACTGCGACCTCTTTGCTGGTGACTGTGGAGAGGTTGGGTCCCCATTGTGTGCAGGGAGGTGGCCAGGGAGCCAAGACCTGGTGCTTGAGCTTTGGGAGCCCACACCATGTGTGAACCACAGAGGACATTCTTCCCCACTTTGCTCCCTGCCATCATGCTGGCGTCTCGCTGGCAAGACCCTGAGAAAAGGGCAAGACAGAAAGTGTACCTGAGCACTTACCCTCTCCAATAAATTGTCCAAACAATTCTTTGGACCCCTCCAGGGCTGAAGAAGCAACTGACATGTGGGGTGTGCTAATGTGTTCTGATAGATCTTTAGTGAGAGGCAGAAAAAGTAGCCAGTCACTTCCTCGCAAGGAGAGCCAGCTGCCTGCTCAGCTGAAAGCAGGGAAGTGATGGATGCTGCTGTTCCTGCTGAGGGAGGCACAGCCACGCAGGAGCACTAAAAGCACTGGGAGAAACAGGAAGGTGGAACCAGCAGGATCAGGCAAGGGTAGCTGTACCAACACTCGGAGGTTGCTGCTCTGACATATACCAGCTCCTTCTGGTATGATGGGACTCTTTTAATTTCTAAAGTTGCAGTCATTATTTGCCAAACCTGAGGGCATCTCATCTCCAATACCGATTTCCTGCCTTGGATGCTGATCCAGGCCATAATCACTTTGTTTTTTTTCCCAGGACCAGGCAAGAAGTACACTGGAAATGAGTCCAGAGCCGGGTCAAATGAAGAAGTATGATCCCCTGAGGAAAAACATTTCTCAGCTAATGAAGTGTAAACCCAAATGGCAACGAGGGGATGAGGACCAGCAAGCCACTAACCAGTATTCATTAAACCTCCAAGTACTCTGAAATATAATGATGGCCACAGCAAACCTGGCTGGGAGACATGGTGTGGGGCAAAGGCACCACCCTGGTGCAGTGAATTAATCTGAGGCATCAGGGTCATGCATCTGCCCATTTCTTGTGTTCCCTGTTAATTTCTGTCCCACTTTAAGAAGAGGTAAGGCAGGAGAAAAGGTGGCACAGATGCTTTTTCCTGGCGGGAATTGCAGTGCCGCTCTAGTTCGTCGTAGGTAGTGTCACAGAGCTGGGAGGATGAAATCCCAAAGCCATAAATCCCTCTGGCAGGCAGCTGAGTGCATGGGGAAAAGGCAGGCTGGCAGGCAGCTCCTGCCCAGTGTCTGTCGCCTCCAGGGTGTCTTTCGTGGTTGCTCTGGCAGGGTTCTGACAGCCGCATTTATCACATGCCAGGGCCCAAAAGAAAAATGTGCCACTCGTCTTATGGTCAGGAGTAGCCTGTTGATCAGTAATGCATCCTATAAATATTGTGTCCCTTCTGCTAACAGGGAGACCAGCAGTAACCAGTCTCTTAGTCTTTTGGGAGATAGAGTAGGTCATGAGATTAGTTTCCTTTTTTGTTTTTTTTCTTTTGTTTTTGGATACCCTTGTCAGCAGTAAAGTATATTAAATATACTGTAAGCAAAAGCTCTCATGCTACCCAAGAAAATATATTCATTTTGAGAGCTGCTTCATGCCAGTAGGTTTTCAGCATCTGTGTTTACTGCTCACTGGTTCTTTGTAGGCATAGAGACAGGTCACAGCCACTGGCAAATCACTTGAGCTCCAGAGAAAAGCTTTTTCAGATAATTGAAGTCAGCAGGAACTTATATCCTCCCTGAAACATGGAGGAAGCTAGGTGTCGAACCAGGGGCATTGCTGGAGTGGCAACAGGGACCCAGAGCACCCCATACAACATGGGACTTCCCACTCTGAGCTCCTATCCAGGCCGGGGCACCCCAGGGCCAAGCTGAACCCCTGCGGTGTAAAGACACACCCTGGGGTTTGCCTGGCCGTGTTAGTGTAAGCCCTCCTCCACCACCACTGCGGTTCCAGAGGGAACAGTCTGGGGGTGAGCAGGATCTGAAGAGCAGGTCATACCTGGCACCTTTGGAAGCTCAACTCTGTCAAGCTCTGACCCTTAAAAACCAAAGCTCCTCAAACTGGTCTTTGGCAATGCGGTGGCTGTACCCAAAGTTGGAATAGAGTGATGTCCCGGGAGGGATTTCAAGCACTCACCCTGGAGGAGTATTTGCAGAAGGTGATGAACAAGCCTGAGGAGGGGAATCGGAGAGCTATTTCCTCCGGCTGTGTTTTCTAATGCAATTCAGTCCCTGGGGAGCAGGGGACTAACACCTAACAGTCGCTTTGTGCCGTGTCCTGAGAAAGAGGCAGCAAGTCTTTCTGAATCTGCAGGTGGACTTGGGTGGCGATTTTGTTGTTGCCACAAGTGTCAGCTTCGGTTACAGCCACGCCTGCATTTGGACTTCCCTGCCAACGTGTTTAATCCACTGAGATACTGGCCTGCTCCCACCTCCTTTCTAGCCTTTGTATTGCTCCAGTGGCTTTCCCAGATTTCCTGGGGGAGTGGGGTTTGGCACATCCCAGGGTAATACTGCCTGTGGACATCTGCCACCCCTGTATTGGGAGAGCCATAGTGCTGCTCCCAGCTTAAGGGGATTATGTGGTTCTGCAAGACGAGGGTGAGCAATGGGGAGTTATGAGGATACTAAGGCACTACCAAGGTGTATGGACAGTAAAACACGCATCCTTGCTGGGTGGGAGTGAAGCAGGGGTGGAAGGAGGGTCCTGCCAAGCTAAACCCTGCCTCCTGCAGGCAGAAAGGCTGTGCATTACAGACAGTCATATGGGCAGCTGTCAGTTTACAAGAGGGCAGGAGAAGTCATTGGCAATCCTAAAGGATGCGGAGTAAACCCTTCCCATGCCTCTCCTCTGGATCTAGTGGGAATATTAGCAGGGGGAGAAATAATACATAAGGCAACTGACAACTCCTGCCAAAAAACAATAAATACATTTCCAAGTAAAAAGTGTATTTCCACGGCTTCTTCCCCATCTGCAGAGCAGACAAGACAAATATGGCCTAGTTTTCACAGGTGCTGGGCACCCATGAATCCCACTAGCTTTAGCAAGTGCTGCAGATGCTTGGCTCCTCTGGAAAACAGAAACCAGGTCATAAATCTCTCTCCCTCTACCTGCATCATTTTCAAACTTTTTAATTAAAACTGCCTTATATTGTTTCTGGGATCTGGAAATTAATTGTCATTAATACAGTTTAAGGCTCAGTTGCTCAGATCCTTTTGTCCTTCAGATGTGTGGTGTGCCCAGAAATCTGGTGCAGACCGTAATCCCGCTGCCTTAAAGGAAAAAAAACCTCCATTTTTGGAATTCACTTTGCAAGACTTGTGAGCCTTGTTAAGTTCAGTGCTGCAGCAGCTCCCCTATGGTGGCTAGTGGAGTTTCTGGCAAGATGGCTTATGTGATTGTACTAGATCCACACCACTATTACTGCTAAAGCATAGTCCTGTGAATAAATGAGAAGAGGGAAGAGGCCAAGTAAAAGAGATTGGTTTTCAGTTTGTGAACCTGGACAGCTATTTTCCCAACATTTTATATCCGTATTAATATCTTTCTTTTTCTCTCTCTTTTTCCTCTTGTTCTGACTATATACACATGCATGTAATCAACAGCTCTTTCTGCATTGCTTGGCTCCTTCATGTTTTCTTTTGCCTGTCAATACCTCCCAGGCAGAGGACTCTCCCCTGACTCCTTTCTCTCCACTGCTAAGTAACCATGAGTAACCATGGCCATGGCTCGCGGTCTGTCCAGCACACTGTTCCCTGAGCCGTGTGTGGTCTATTTGGTATGTAGCCCTTACAGTCTCCTGCATTTGTTCAAAAGCAGCTGGTGAGCAAAGAGCACAACAGCACACACTGGGCCGCTGTGGCTGCATTTCTGTTTCTTGCCTGCTTTTTTGTGTATTGTGGGAGGATTTCTTATTTGCATGTTCTCAACTTCCAGGCATGCTACATGTGCGCAGACATACACATTCAAATGAAAGACAGTCGTGTTTAATGCATGTTCTGCATCTCCATCTGAAATCCAGCAAAAAAGATAATCTCAAGAGTAAATGCTCCCTTGGTGTATATTGTAGCTTGTCCAGATACAGCTTTTCTTCACCAGCTTTTCCCTGTCTCTTTGTGCTGCCATCTTATACCGCTAATGCGCTGCTCTGTGCCCTTGCAAAAGGGCACCACATTAGGGATGTAGCTACTGTTATTCATTAACATCTAATCTTTTTTTGACATTGGTAACATCTGCAGCGTGGCAGGGAAAAATACACAAGACTTGGGTATGGAGTGGATAAAAGGAGAATTTCCCCATTGCCCTTCTGGCCTGCTTCACTGCCTGTGAAACAGAAAAGAGCAGGCAAGGTTGCTTCTTGGGAGTCAAGGTCTGAACCACACAAATATTGGATGGCCCAGAAAAACAGACGACACATTAGCGTTTTCACCACCTTCCAGGATCAAGTCCACATGTTGCATTAAACCATATGGACTTGTGCGTCGCAGTCTGATAAACACAATCACATGCTTCTTTCAGTCCCTCTCTCAAACACAGCCCTGCTCATGCTCGTGTGGAGAGCATTGCTCGGACCATGGGGGTGTCTGTCCACCAGGCAGAGACTGTCATAGGTAGCAAGGGCAAAAGTGGAACTAAAGCTACATAGCTCTGTTTGTTAGTTTCTGTCTGACATTGAGACTGTTGAAGAAAAATGCCTAGATTTGAGCAATAGCTTGAGATGTGATGTATTAACGTAGATTTTCGAAAACGCTTACAGGAAAACAAGCACCTTACCCCATGGTTTTTAGGTAACAGTACATAACCCTCAAGAGAGAATAATGTCACTTTCAAAAGCTACATGTTAGTAAGTTTACATGGGAAGTGTATGAAGGAGGATTATAAAATATGCTTATCTGTAGTTGCAGGAAACTGGCCTTGGTGGTCCATCAAGTCCCTTCTTTGTACTCCTAGTAATCTTCAAGATACTTACCTCATAGCTAGTAAAATGTCCCAGCAGCTTGTGAAAGATTGAGCAGAACGTTATGGTTGCCCATGCCTGTATCCAGTGGGTGGGTGGCTATTCTGAGCACTTAGCAGTAAGGATCCAGGCTATGTTTTCCTGTTAGGCTTTACTGCAAATTAAGTAACCACATACACAGAAATCATTACAAATACCTCTAAAATAGACTACTTTTTTTTTCTTTTTCTTAATAACTAAAATGACTGGAAATGAGCAAAATGCAATCCCTGAGTCAGTTAGGGATACAATTCAGATCAAATCAGCCAAGTCATGAATTGGCAGCAGTACGAAATAAAGTCAAGAGCTGATCAAATCATCAAACCAATGCACACAAGGTTTGAGTAATGAAGGCACACAACATATGGCAAATTTTATGAAACAATGAGCACTGCTCATCTTTACTCCAGTTACACTTGGCACTTGCCCACACATATTTTCTTTCTCTTTGCCTTCCTTAAAATCTTTGGGTTTTTTTTCCTAGGAAGTAACTGGAGAAGCAAAGGTAACTTTCTTTATTCTGATCCAGTAAAGATCACCTATTGATGATGGATCTTTTTGGTGTGAAACCAACTGAGGAAATACTAAGAGCTTGCAAAATGAGAATGGTTAGAGATTATTCTTGTTATTATATACAACATGATAGCTTTATTAGATAAGCCTATTTCACAAGATGGAAGATCAGAGTTGTTTGGAGAAGCAGGAGAGGAAATCTCCTTCTCTTGAAAGCTTAGAGAAGGTCCCGACCACAACCAGCTGTTGCGACTTTTGCCTTGGCCTAGCTGCAGCCCCTGAGCTGCTCTGATGCAGCCAGGGTTATGTGGGCTGTGTTAGGTGGTGAAGGAGAAGCAGCACAAGTTAAGCTGAAACCCAAAAAAGTGTGTGGAAAAGGGGGCTGAAGCTGTGAAAAACTGATTGCCATACATGCAGTTTGACTTGAGGTGTTCAGTGTGGGGATATGATGAGACATCTCATAGTTATTAAGCTAAAGAAAGTAGGTGTGTGTCTAAAGGTGGAAAAGAGCTGGATGTATACAACATTTATGCAATATGTCATCAGTCAATCTCAAATTCTTATTGGCATAAACAGCAGCTTGCTATCATACTATCTACTTTTTCCAATGAAAATTATGTTAGCCATCTATGCATAATGTTTCTTCTCTCATTCAGATGATCAGAACTGTCCTCTGTGTGTGTGAGAGAGAGTGAGCTCAAGGATTTAAGATTTGTGGGGAAATTCAGAAACAGCATTTTAGATGCCATATATCCGCCCTTGTACTACCTGTGTAGTTTGCAGGCTCTTTCTGTCACAATGAAGAACAGCCCCGCAAAGGCCCCTCAGCCGTCCTAGTGCCACAGAGGTTTCTTACTCCTTCCAACTTGCATGTCCTATTTGCTCAATGTGACATATTTATTACTAGCTTCAGTCTTGCATGGTCAACCTACCTTATGGACTGTGTAGTGCAAAGGAAGAGAGAAAATTTAATGAAGGCAAGTTAGATGGTAGATATTCCTCCAGGCTTGTTCTAGGGTGAGGGAGAGACGTTAGACGCAATCTCTGCAGGTAGGCTAGCAATGCACCTGCCACTGTTGCTTGCTGAAGAGCTGGGCTGATGGCACTTTACCAAAATAGGCTGCTATTATTTACAGTAGGAGATTGCCCAGATGCTGAGACCTTGTCGGCTTCAAGTGCCTTGTTCAGCAACAGGACAAAGGAGTGAAAGTCAGATGAGAAGACCACTCATGTGAGTTTCGTGGGGAAGCAGCATTGCTACGTTCAGCCAGACTAGGACTGGTCTGAAAGCTCTTGCTGTTAACTCACCACTCCACTGGCATTACACAATGAGCTCACAGCTCTGGATTGTTTATGGTGACCATATGTCAATGCAGAAAGCATTTTACCACTGCGCTTACTGTTAATTAGCTTCAGCAATGCAAACAATCCAGCGACTAAGTGGCAGTAGAGTCTTCACCCTGCAGGGACACCAGCATGCCCCAGGGCAGTTGGCCACCTACTTGGAGGCTGCTCCCTCCCATGCTCTTAACACTGTTTTCTGAGGAGGCCCTGGCAGATATCTCCACTGTCCAAGGAGTTCAAGATAACTAACATGGAGCTGCAGTTTGCTTCCTAGTTGTGCAAATGAGAATTTTTCTTTCCAGAAGAACTTGTTTTCTGTTGTCTGATTCAAAGGAGGTTTGATTCCTTTCCAACAGTTACAAGATTCCTCAATATGTATATTGGAAGTTATTTGGCATACTGGGGAGGTGCAGCTTCAGGACAGAAAGGGAAGCACCTTCCTAAGAAAGTCTGCTGCAGCAATATAATCAAGAAAATTTGGTCCAGAAACAGAAATTAAAAACACCCCTATTGGAAGTGTGTCCTGGGAACTTTAATGATCAGTGATGGTGCTCTGTTTTACACTTCACTTGGGAAACAGCTGCTCTCATGGCAAATAGTCACCCGTAAAACTGCAGTGAATCAGGAAAAAGGCATTGCTTCCTCAATCAGGGGCTTTGGCAAAGGGAGGCTCTGGAGACAACTCTAGAAAGTGGAGGAGGAAAGGGTGAAGGAGGAGGTAGTCCATAGTTGTGTGTATGTGCATACACACCCTTCAGCCCCTGAGCTGCATCTTGGCTCCATTATATTCAGTCTATTCAGATCTATTCTGGGACAACTTCTCAGATACGCTTTTATTTGCAAGCGTGAGCTGACCTTATTCCCCTTTATATTGCGGCTGTCTGAATGAAAACATCAGTGGAGAAAGTAAAGCAGCACAGTGGGCTGGAAAGTAAATTGTGTACAATACGTGCTCCTATCCTGAGCTCCTAGGCCATTCTGCTTCAGCTGTGCTCTCTGGCCAGAGAGTTGTGAGACACTTGCATGTTGAGCTGCATCCTGCTGCCTCGCACCAGCCTCCTCCCTGAGAAGATGGTGACAAGGAAAACTCCTGGTGTCAGCACACCCCAAATGGCTGTATTTCCTCTGCGAGTGAGAAAACAGTGAGATCCCTTGGCAGGCACTTCCCAAAGGCCACAACCCCAACAAACTCAGTGACCAGGTGATCTCGACGTGGTGTGATGGGAAGCCTCTCAGCCCAAGTGTCACCAATAAACAGAGTACAGCTGTATGGTCTCATGTTTCAGGCAATTTGGACACAGGATCAACCAGCACTCGAGCTGAAAAGATGTTTTGGTGGTGAGCCTGTCAGCTCAACAGCCAGGGTGAGCACAGCTCCTCCCTGACTTGCCTATGTGGCTCTGGCCCCTCTGTATGTGGTCTGGGCTGCCATCAGGCATCTCAAAACCCGCCTCTGTGGATGTGCATGTGTATGTGTGTGTGTAAATCCCTGGGAGCACAGGAGCTTGATCTGGGGAAAGACAGATGCACCAGGGGAAGGCAGGAAGGATTTAGGGTGCAATCATGGAACTTCTTGAGTCTGGCATGAATGGGGTGGCTTTTGTGGACAGAACCTTACCTCTGCCTACTTGCTGCCGCTTCTTGACAATAGTGGTTTTGCTAACATAATGCAGGACACAGCTGGCCAAACATACAGCCAATCCTGTGCTGCTTTGTGGGGATCCTGAGCACTTTGCTGGATGCCACTGTATGTCCCCCTCACGCCCCGTGGTGCTGCTGAGTCCTGCTCTGGCTACCAGTGCTCTTCTGGGACTCTCCAAAGTTCAGGCTCTGGGCAGTGAAGGAGTGGGTTGATCCATCGTTTATTTCCGGCATTTGTCAGCTCCGACTCACTGTGCTGTGAAAACATGAAAAAGTCAGGTCCTCATTGACCACAGGGCAGCAAACTCAGGGGTCAAAGGCATAGCAACAAAACTAAATAAAGCAAAGAAAAAAAGGGTAATACTGCACCAGAGGCAATGCAACAAGGCATTTTCAGGAAACTGCTATTTTGAAAGAGTTTGAGCGCATGCTGGAGACTTCATCTCTTAGGTCACTGTCTCAAAGACAACCGAAAACTAGTAGTGATCCAAAGCCATTGCTACTGGACAACAGCTTGTTACACACAGTGAATTGGTTATAACAATTTCCCATTGTTTGGGTCCCCCCGCCACCAGTTGTGCCCAGGTCAAGGACAGCGACTTCCCTGCACAGTGGAAGTCACAGTCACAGACTGTGACTGCTTGGGGACATGGCTGAGGTTTTCCGTGGACGAACAGTTGCTTTCGGGGTGCCTGTGTCCCTACGTGCACTGTATCCATGGTGCTCAGTGGCTTTAAATAGGATTCTGGGTGTTTGATGGCTCTCAAAATTAACATCTGGAGGTGATTTAAACAAAGGCTGTACTGAAATCAGCAGGACTCATGGTGCAGCTCACAATTCCATGTGGCCGCCAAGGCTCGCAGAAAGCAGACATGCCATAGCGCAGGCTAGCAAACTGGCACAGCGTGCCATCTGGTCCCATCTTTCCTGTCTTTGAGCTGGATTCTCACCTCCAGTGACATGGTAGCCATTCCCTTTTCCTTACAGGAGTCCCTCAGTGTTTCCATTTGTCTCACTAAAATCAGTCTGGCTCTAGGTTTTGACATCTTCGCTTCCAAATAGGAGAACCATAAATTTCTCCTCACCATTTTTGCAGAGGGCACATAACCAGAACACCACAGCCTTTGGAGGTAGTCCTGTTAAAAAGAAGAGTGAGGTGATGGTGTGTTAGAAAAGACCCCCAGGTAAGCCTTCATCACTATCAGCATTTGAAAGATGGTCAGCTGTTGGAAAAATCTCACATAAAATATCACGTAGTCCACTTAGGCCAAAGTGGGTTGGTCAAATGTGGTAGTAAGGATTTGCAAAATGTCCTTTCAGGTTTACAGGCTAACCAGACAAGAATATGAGGTAGAAAGTAGTGGGAGTGGAGACTTTAAAATTTGTGCTGGCCCAGAAAGCACAGACACAGCAGTGTGCCCACCCAGAGTTTGCTGAGGATGCACTATGCAAGAAGGTATTTTCATGTCTCCAGCTGCTCCTGCCCTCAGTGACTGCATGCCCAGTGTGTGCCACATCCTTGGGGCAGGGGCAGGAGTGCTGGGAGAAGCTTGCTGGAGACAAGGAACACCTCCAGCCAAGGGAACTTCAAAAATGAAGTTAAAGATTTGGTTTAAGTGAATCTTGCATCCCTGCCCGATTGCCAAGCCCTGCCCAACTGCCTGAAGTAATGCCATTTTCATCAGTGTCTTTTTCCACCCAAAAAAGAGGGTGTAGGGACCAAATGTGTGAATTTGATTTGGGTAATCAGTGTGGCTGAGGAATCATGCTTAGATCAGAGAGGGAATAGGAAGGTAACAGAGGGGAAGAAACAATCTTTGAGCGCTGCTTTTTGTAATCAGTCATTGGGACTAATGCAGCCTCTTTCTCTACCCTCGATATGATCATTGCATTTACACTTCTTGCCTGAAGATACAACCAATTTCAGGACACATTTATAAGCTGATTATGCCTGCCTCTCTGAGGTAGGTACAGGACATTTCCTCTGCTGTGAGAAGGCAGCCAGCTTTTTCCAGCAGTAGGTACACTGTATACTGGGCAGGAGCTTAGCCAGGCTCTGGCTGTCTGCAGGGGCAGGTACCAAGAAATCTGTGGGGTGAGGAAGGTCCTCAGCCTGATGGGCAAGTGGCCAGCACCAGGATGGTAACCTTCTCATCTTCCTGGGGGTTATTTCTAACATGGGTTTAAGGCAGCATTAAAGGCACAACTGCGTTACTGGGTACAACGTGCACTCAACTCCTAACTGTGGGGGAAACCCACAGTAGTGGCTTCCCTGCACAGGCGCTGCTGCCGTTCCTGTGGTAGGGGAGGAAAACAGCTGGAGCGGCCACCTGCCTGGGGTTTGTTTGAGCAAAATTACCTTTCCAACTTGGCTGAAGCCTTCCTGTGTGACCCTGGCACTCGATTGGCTCTGAGTGCTACCCAGGTATTGATGGATAAGACGCTGATGTGATGTGAGCTGAACAGCACTGCCAACAGATGAACTCTTGTGAGGCCAAGTAATCCCCTCACCAGGAAAAGGGATGTTCTTTCTGTTCTATTGAAAATCAGCTAGAAAATATCTTGGAAGAAATTCTGTTTCCATGAAATACATGGGAAAAACTGTTGCCTTTTTGGAGTCTGCTAGAATCTGCCCAGGCTCCAGGTTCTTACACTGGTGAGAAGTGGCTTAGGAAAAAGCAGAGCATCTCTCCTCTGTGTCAGCCCAGTATAAACTGTTCTTTGTTCTTCCCCCTCTGCTCTTCACCCTGCTGCACAGGTGTCTTGTGGTCGGGCTCCAAAGGAAAAAAATATTTTGTTTTCTTCTTGCTTTAATTGTGCTTTCTGAGTGTTTGTGTAGAGCCGAAGGGCAACATGCACCTACTTGTACAAACTTTAAATAGGCCCATTTGCTCTCACTGTTTAAGTGAGAGATCCAAGCAGTGTCAAATGTGGGCATCTGTTATTCAAAGGAAACAGTGGTGTCAACTTGTCATACTTCACTCCTGCTCCTGCATCCTGTATAGCGAAGCGGCAACCCATGCACAGCTGAAATTCCTGCCAACAGAAGAGCAACAGTCAGTAAGTGAAATCCACACAGTGCTTCATCTGGGTCTTTGAAATCGGACTCTTACAGGGCTCTTACAGTGTTGTGTGACCTCTTGCTAGGCTGCCAGACAGAAGTGAATTTTTCTCTTGTATGAACACAAAGAAAAAATCATCTGACCTCAAAGGATTCATTGTCAAAATGCTTTCCATCTGTGTGGTATTCTGTTTGTTATTTGCTTTTGTCTCCTGTTCCTGAAGGGTTAATTAAGACAGGTTTCCTTCCTGGACCATTTCTTCACTGTAGAGAGGCTGAAAACACAGATTTGTTTTTATCTATGACAACATAATTGTATGTCCTGAATCGCCACTGGCAGAGATGGAAGCAGCTTATGAGAGCAGCCAATATATCTTCCTCCTGATGCAAAGTTCCTTCTTGAAGGGCAGTCCTTGTGTTTTATTCAATATGATATATAGGAGCTTCGATTACTTCCCATGCTACTGCCCATTTCTCTGTTATTCACAAATCCTAGAGTTACCTGGAACCCTAGAAGATTTTGACTGTGTTTATAGTTTTGGCAGTCCAAGGAGGTCTAATTCTAGTTGCAATTAATGCATATTAAGACACATACATACAGATTTGTTTCACCGTTTGCTTTTGACTCTGGACAGGCTGGGCTGCTCTGCCCATCAGCCCATGGCTGCTGATGAATGAAAGATTATATCCTTTGAGTTTTATCTCAAACAGTGAAGTTCAACATTTCCTGACTCTATAAAAGCCAATATGCTATTTTGCAGCTTATGGAGATGCTGGGTGAGCACCTAAATACCCCTGCTTGTCCTGGTTTCAGCTGGGATAGAATTAATTTTCTTCACAGAAGCTAGTATGAGGCTATGTTTTGAATTTGGGTTGAAAATAATGTTGATAACATACTGATGTTTCTAGTCGTTGCTAAGCAGTCAAGGACTATTCAGCTTCCCATGCTCTGGCCTGCCAGTGAGAAGGTGGGGAATGCATGGGAAGCTGGGAGGGGACACAGCCAGGACAGCTGACCTCAGTATATAAAGCTGGGAGAAGAACGAGGTCGGGGGGACATTCGAAGTTATGGCGTGTCTTCCCAAGTAACCATTACGCATGATGCAGCCCTGCTTCCCTGGAGATGGCCGAACACCTGCCTGCCCATGGGGAGTGGTGAATGAATTCCTTGTTTTGCTTTGTGTGCACAGCTTTTGCTTTAGCTGTTGAAGTGTCTTTATCTCAGCTCATGAGTTTTCTCACTTTTACTCTTGTGACTCTCCTCCATCCCACTCGGGGGGAGTGAGCGAGAGGCTGCATGGTGCTTAGTTGCTGGCTGGGATTAAACCTTGAAGCAGTCAAGCCCTGGTTGATGCAAGGGCTTTTGCAATGCGTTGTATTCACTTAGAGCCTCTCTCTTTAAAGAAACAAAAGTAGGAACAAAAAACAGAAGTAAGGGAGGGAAAAGGGAGAAATCAAAAATCTCCAGAAAGGCCTGTGGGTCAGAAAGAGGTAGAGGCAGGTGAACTTATAGGCCTGGTCCAGAAGACCAGAAAATTTAGTGTGCTTTGGCTTGAGCGTTGCATGTAGAGCAAGCTATATGACCTCTGCTCCAGTGCGGAAAACAAGGCTTTTGTCTCCAGACTATCATTTGCAGCACAAGTACTGATTTTGCGACAGCAAACCCAAACTACAAGGACCCTCCAGGTGATGCCAAATACAAGACTATGGAAGACATCAAGAGCCATACCCGCTGCCAGCCAGCTCCGAGTCTGAAGATCTTTCAGTGGAGTGCCATGGTGGCAGGTTGTTACGGTCCTACTTGCCAATGACCTCTTCCTTGCTGGGCCAAGACAGATTTCTTATTTCAAGAGAAGGGGCTGTATCAGGACTACACGTGGGTATGTTTCTTTAAAAGAGTAAAGGCAGGCTGTCATCAAAAACAGCCTAGTCTATTCTGAGATCTTAAGAAGAGTCAGTGGAAAGATAATGTCAGTGTAAGGATTTCTACAGCTCCATGAAGACCATAGGCCCCACTTTCTAACTCAGTGAGCAACATGGAAGATAAGGGCATTGTATCTCCATTGAAAAGATTAATGTAAAGCATGAGGGTTAGTTCTCTGCAGTGCAAGACATTAGGTTTGAATTTTGCAAGCTTTCCCATTATTGGCTTTCTCCCTAGACAATCCCCATAGGCCTGTACCACCCTCCCTGGCCAACATTGAATCTCAGGGAGTATCTCTCATTCAACTTTATTTCCTTTTGCTCCAACTCCACATTAAAGCAACTGTTGCATTGAGACTGTGCTTCACTGTGCAGATTTACTGGGCCTCTCCCACACACTTCCAGGGATAAAACTTGCTTTCTGTATTAGAAAGGGAAGAGAAGCATGTTTTCTCCTGTCAGGCAGAGGGCTGTGGCTACAAGTCCCATCCCCCATCCAGCTGTGCCAGCCAGAGGTGGTACCTCCTCCTCCAGCTCATCAGGTCTCCTGGCAAACTGGTTTGTGTGAGCACTCCCAGTCCTGCTCCAGGCAAAACCAACCCAAATAACTCACAGCATCTACTTACGTTGTTTAAACTAATCCAGGTCGTTTTGCTTGAAGTGGATTAAGGGGTGCTCTGACTGGGAAGTCAGGGGAGAAATCAATTTGTCATCCCCTCTGAACCTGCTGAAGGAAAGGCTTCTTCTATATTCAGGCATCTGTGCTGCCAAGAGCCAGGAGCAAGACACAGGTGTATGCCAGATGGAGAGCTAAGGGGATGTGACAGCGAAAGATGTGCTGACAGCCTTGAACTGCAAAGTGCCTATGGCCTGACTTCACCCAGGAGCGTATGCTCCAGCAGCTGCGGCTGTTTCAAATAAGCCGGAGTTCAGAAGGTTCCTCAATTCTTCTGCTCTTAGAGATAATTTCCAGCAGTGCTTTTTGCCTCACCGACTTAATAGCCCCCACCTGACACTCCTTCACTGGAGCACAGGGTGCAAAACCCACGCTGCAAGTATCTCCAAGCATTTTGGCATCGTGCTTTGCTCGGCTCTGTTCTTTGTTCTGTGTCTGTGTTCCACTGTCTGAGCAAAATGCATAGAAGAACACTTCTTCCTATTTGTGTTAAATGCTTTAATTTCATGAGGCAGAGACCCTGAACTGGAGGAGCTCTACCTGTTGGCAAAACTGCACTTGAAGGAAAATCGGGGCTTTGTTTGGGAATCTGAGAGCTGCTTTGATAGTTTGTCTAGTAAGGCTTCATATCGTAACAGGATCAAATACGCTTTACAGACAGTAAAACTGAGTCACAGAAAAGAAACAGAGATCTAACTTTACACAGGAACACACACCAAGCCAGAGAACATGAATCTTGGTGTAGAAAAGGTCAGGCTTCCAAAACAATAAAGCAATTTAATTGTCTGACACATTTTCATTAATTACGTATTTCTGTGTGAACTTGGGACCATTTTTACTCTCCTTTAAATTAACGTTTTGGCAAAAGGCAAGTACTTCATGCTGTGAGGTTGGTGGCTATCTCTGATTCTTGTGCCTCTCCCTTTCACCCATGTAAATAATGGCAACAGAAGAGCACAGTGGCTGCTCCAGCCACTGCCAGAAGTCCCAGGTCCCTCCTGCCACACTTGCCCCACTGTCTTCAGCAAAGTCTTGGGGCTCCTCACAGGCAGGGATATTAGCATGCGCTGACCTGTGTCTCGTTTCAAATGATGTCACTCTTTTTGCGTACTTAATCTGTAGGACCCCACTGACTTGTAACCTGACCTGGAAATGCACTGAGACTGTACAGTTTATGCTCTGTCCCTACTGAACTGGTGATGAAGCAATGAAATCTAACAGCTGTGAAAAATGCGTTTCAAGTTGAATAATCAAGAAAGTGTTGAAGGAAAGGTCCCATTTTATTATGACCTATAAAATACTAGAAAAAGGCTCCATTCATTTTCCCCAGTATTTTTAATAGATTACTTAATTGGTTGCTGCTGAGGTAAATATAAATGTGTATAAAGAGAGTTTAAAAATTATTGTGCCCATACTAATGGCCCCTCACAATATTAAAAAAGAGAGTATGTGAAAATGCAAATACCTCTATATCTTTCTTGTCAGTTTTTATTTTGTACCTTGCAGGAGCCCCATTTAATCTCTAAGAATAACTAATACCCCTGGGTTTATAGCTTTGAGCTTCCTGCCTTTAATACCAGATTGGCAGCCCAGTCACAAATAGTTAAAAGCAATATCATAGTGTGAATATAATCATGGCCAGTAACTGGGCAACTGCCCGCTTGATCTGATTGTTGGCCTGTGATGCACTGTAGCCCGTTAACCTTGTTTTTGACTAGCTTCCTGGCACTTGTGGCACAAATGAAGTGTGACGTGATTAAATGAGACTGATCAGTTTTGCTCACCAGGACAATACCCAGCAGCTGCTGTGCTTGGGATTTCAATGCAGTAAAAGCTTTGAAGTCCCATAATTTAGCTGTTAGGATTGCTTTCCTCTGGCTGGAGGCATGACTGTCCTCCCCAAACACGTGTAGTTCGGTGTGGACACAACAAGTTTTCTATGGTGGTTCCCTGCAGATCTCTGCAGGGTCCCAGCTCATCCCCCAGAGGTATGTCTGCAGGGCAGGTGTGGCTTTCACACACACATGATGTAACCAGGAGATGATAAACTTACCACATGAGAGAAAAGCAGAACAGTGTGATGAGAGAGAGAAAAAGCAAATGCAGCTCTATAAACATTTGGTATTCTAACTATATTTTAACATGTTTTCCTGGAGTAGTTTTCAGCCAGATTTTTTAAGAGTACAAGTATTAGCCATGTAATAATCCAAGTACTCTGTGTTAGGTTGCTTTCTAATAGTGTGAGCTACATTAGGTGATGATAGCCTTTCTGCTGCAAAAGGATCGTTTCCCTTACTTGAAGATTTGCATATTTTAAGGCCAGAAAGATAATCATCCTGATCTCTGCATAATGTTTTGGAGCATTTCCCCTGGGCGCTGGAGCGACAGTGCCCTTGCCAGGGAGTGCACTGGGCTGCGTGCTGCTGGTGCTGCTGGTGCTGTTGGTGTGGTGTTCTGAGCAGCTACAGATACGTACATGTCTGGTAAGTTAATGTGCTGATGTGCCCTTCATAAAGTAAAAAAAAAAAACTCTGCTAACCTTGCAAGCCCTCTATTGTTTACTCGAAAAGACTAATAGGAAAAAAGGAAGGAGATAGAAAGAAACAAGAATTAAGATGAAAATAAAATAATTACCTTGGATGTGTTATGAAATCAAGGACAATATTTTTCCTTCCTGCTATGGGCATTTATTTTCACTAGTACAGTACTGGGATAAGGAGACATTGTTCTCCTAATATAGTCAAAACAAATGTAAAATCCTAAGTCTGCCGTCGAAAATTACTTATGCTTGTGCAGAAGGCTGGGCTCAGGCAATCCAGATCATATTGCCCTATCTTCTCGTGTATAACTTTGCAAGTTTCAGTCCACATAAACAAATCCTAAATTCCCGCTCAAGGATGAGGCCTGTCAAATAAACACGCATCTGTGAGTCAAAACAAAATGCATGCAGAATAAAAATGCCTGAAATTAGCAGTATAATACAAGATTTTCTTATTGACTAGATTAATTAGTAGAGCTTTAGGAGCTACAGAAAAGGCTGCATGTGTGCACAGGCACAGGATGGCATGGGAGAGGACCAAGACACTGAGCTCAGTGGTGGCAGGCTGGGGGAAACACTCTCCTGGAAAACAGTAACTCAGCCGTCAGTTTCTGGTAATTTTGGGAAAGATTTCATGGCCAAACACTCACATGTCAGGATTACCTAGCACAAAATTATATGATGGTCAGCAAACAAAGTTGTTTTGAATTAAGATGAACAAGGCACGTAAACCAAGTTGGAGAACTCCTGTTAACTAATCACTTCTCTTGACCTTAACTGCTCTCTAATTACAGTGTCTAGGTCCTGGGTGCCTTAGATAAATGCTTATAATAATATAATGCCTGTTACAGAAGGTCCAGCAGTACTTTGTATGTAGACACATCAAGTTGAGAAGGGTATTAAGTCCTGTGAGATGAAGTGCAGGCAGGTCTGGTGTCTGCTGCGGGCTTCTCCTGCCTGCCCACTGCCTGGGGTGATGCTGCCACAGGGCCCAGCATGACTTGGGGGGCCACCCCAGTCCCCACTTCCCCTCCATCCACCCTTCCCGTCTCCCCAAGGTATGCCACCTCAGAAGATGAAGCCTCAGATGGCCCAGACGTGGATGGGAGCAATTCATTGCTCATGTGACACATTATTAGTGGGTGCTGGCAGTGCCAGGGGCAGGCAGCAGGCCACAAGCCTGTTTTGCTTGGAAGTAGCCACCCCACATTATGGCATTTTTAATGTATAAGTACAGTACTGCATCCAGCTAATGTGCCAGGCTGCTTGGCACTGCCAGTCGTGGCGTGGATGGGGCAGCCTGAGGGACTGGAATGGAGCCTCTAATCTGTGAAATCCAGGTCAAGACAGGACAAGTCCCATCTGATGACCCCCTCAGTGTGAGATGAAGCCCTGGCAAGCTACCACCAGGCACCAGCCCAGGTTTCTCTGCTGGAAACCACTTTGCTTGTTCAGCTGTAGGGGAGGAAGCCCTGAACAGGTACTAGAGGCAGGTACTTAGCCCGCGATAGCAAAACTACAGCCTGGGGGCTTCCCAGAGCCTGTGCCCGGTGTTCCCTTTTCTCCCCCAGGGAGGGACTGGTTTCTACCATGTTTGTAGCTTTTGACCATCTGAGACCTCACACTGAACATCACTCAGCTGCAGCGGGAAGGCAGCTGCCTGCCTCCCCAAAAGCAGAAAGGTCATCTCAGTACCTGAGGCAAATAGCCAAATGCTGCACCGCACTCACAAACACATTTGTTATAGCAGTCATGGGTGAGGTCTTCCTCGGGCTGAGCACAGGGCTTGTACATTGGGAAACTATCACCCAAACAGGTGAAGAACAGAGGGGAAATGTTGGGATCACCCTGCATGGCTCGACCTTAAGGAGAAGGAGCTGTGGCGTTGATCTGCATGGCTCGACCTTAAGGAGAAGGAGCTGTGGCACTGAGAAGCTGGTAAACAGCTGGATATCTGCACGGCTCGGCCTTGAGGAGAAGGAGCTGTGATAAACAACTAAGAAGAAGTGAGGAAAACAGGAACACCTGCAAGCAACAATCCTGACTGTGTGAGAGGCGCGTGGACAGCGCGTGATATTTTGTATATAGCCAATTGCAATACTGTGTGTAACAAGCTGTAACCAATCATGAGTGTGTGCGCAGTGCCTAAGCGAAAATTATGATATATATTGGAGTCAGACAAGACAATAAACGGCTTCGGAATATAACTCTCATAGAGTTGTGAAGTCCATCCTTCTCCCGCAAGGAAATGATTGCAAAGAAATGCTAGGATTAGCTGTTGGCTCACAAAAGTGAAAATGAATGGAATAGGATATTCTCTTGGTCAACTAATTTAACTCATGCTGGGAATGGAGGCCAGAACACTCGTACTCTGCCAAGGTAAAGGCTTTCTGGGCTGTTCCTACAGTGTGAAATTACTTTCATATTCCTGGTGTAAGTCCTCATTCTCTCTTCTGGATGCAGGTTAAATTCAAAGATGTATTCTCTATTTTTAATAGCCGCCTTGTTTGGTTTTTTTTTCCAGGTGCCTGCTTTTGCATTTCTCTGATATTTCCTGTAGGGATAGTCCTCAGTGATTCCCTATGACAGTCACGAAGACAGACTGTTAAATATGAAACACAGATGCCTTGAAGAATTCCCTGATAACGCTACCAAAAGGGAGGTGGAGGAGGTAAGAGTTAAGGGCGAAAAGCAGTATCATAGCAGAAGTTTGTTCAATCCTACATGCTGCAGGAAATAATTTTGTTAATGTAGTGTTGCAATCTTTTGAGAGTATTCCTCTCCTGGAAAGATTTCTTGGAAGCTCTTAAGTGCCTTTGGTAAGTCTTTGCATTTAGGCCATACATCTCTGGTACAGATGATTTGGAAACTCGAGCTTCTGATTCAGAACAATAGGGCAGACCCTAAGCATTGGTTTAATTATTTATCTTTTATTTGGGACAGGATTAATGCAAGATAACAGTCTGTAATAACATGCTGTTATTGTCTTGACCCAATGATTTTAAATTGCCTGATGTTAATAGCTGCTTCTTAGCATTCCTGTTGTCTGGCTTCCTGTTTACTTACCATTTGCTTTAAAGTATCTTAACAGACCTGATGTGGTATCAATTCATTAACTTCTTCTTCCTCTGTACAGAACAGAAAAAAATTGTGTCCTCCTGCCTTAATGATGAAGACAGGAAATTTGTCATGATGGACTAATGCTATTGCTAGGATCCCACTCACTCTTGAAAAAAATACTTTTACAACTTGTTTTGCTCTTTTAGTGTCTGCAACTCTGCTTGCCATAGGGTTCTCCTGGTTTTATTTTTATTTACTTATCCATTTTCTACACTTTACAATCTTGACTGACTGTATAGAACAGAAACTTATACTCAGATATGTTCCTAAGCTGGAGCTTTTGTCTCGTGGAGAAATTAGAGTATGGACAGCTATCTTTTAAATTACACCTCTCAGCTGGTTTCAGGCCACCTTAATCTGATTTGCTACAACTCAGTGCTAGTTGCAATTTAGCCATTAATAAGGCCAAACTTGGAAAGAATTGACTGACTCAAAAATAAAGCTTTGAAAAGAGGGTTAATAAAGATAAATCCCATTTTCATGCCATCCCAGCAAGTTTAGCTGACAGCATTTCAAACAGCTCCACTAGGGCCTGACTTTTGCTAACGTCTGCAAGCTCAGGGAAGCACTCCCTGTTTATATCACTAAATTTTTAGAAGCTGACCCAAAGGAATGCCTATACAGTGCTCTAGTCAACCTTAGGAGGCTTCTAGCTACATCGAATACATAAACACTCGGCTGTTACCAAACAACCCAAATCAATCAGCCCAGTGGCCATGTAAGTGCAGGACAAGCCCATGCTAAGTATTTGTGCAACATCTCACGCAAAACTGTAAGTGTTATATAAACAGTAATGAAGCTATTTCACAGGCATTAGCACCAGCTTCTAAAAAATGAACCCATTGGACTTTGGAGACATTTTGTTTTCGGATCCAAATATGCACTGGTTTTGTATGAAATTCCAAGCCAGTGAAAACTAGCTTTTGTTTTCAGTTCAACTCTGACTGACACCTGTGAGACACTTGTGTCACCAAAGCTGATTCAGATTCACCTGAGCTCAAGCAGAGTGGTTCTTGGGGATCTGAGTATACGCTTCTGACTGGTGAAACCCAAACCTTCCCTCATGCAGGATATTCACTTTCTGCACAACCCCTGTTATGCAGCCACATGCAAAGAAACAGGGATCATTGCTGCTTTCTTCTGTATCTGCTTCTACACCTACTGTTAAACTGGTACCTTTCCTCCAGACTTAGCTTGTGCTGAGGTTTGATTGTAGGCCTACATGATAGAAATAGCTTCTCTATTAGTGATTCCATGGTGTTTCCCTACATCCATGAAGGCTGTACTCTCTTGAAGTCAGCTGGATAGTCCTTTACCTGATACCTTGCCATTCGCTTGTGTGACATGAGCCTCACCTTGGTGTCCTACCATGTGTGGATGTGTGGCTTTGCACAGTGTTAACTCCGGCTGGAGTATGAGCAAAGATGGCTTCTCTCGTAGCCAGAGAGACCAGAAAGAACATTTCACAAACATAAGCTGGCGTGTACTGTGACCCAAACCTGCTCCTTCTGTTGGACAGAGAAAGAGAGGGAGAGTTTTTTGCTGAGGGAGACAGGCTGGCCAATGTTAGGCCAGAGGGATCTGCTGTCTGGAGAGTTTCAGGTGTGACGGGAGCTGCTGGCGTTCAAATTCGGATTCTGGGTTGTGGCACAGTCATTCATCTTGCTGTTGGCCCTGCTGATGCTCTCAGCAGCCTCTGGACCTAGAAAAGTCCTTTTTGCTTCTGGCAGGTGAAACAAATACCAATGCATTCATAAGAGAGGTAACTTTGGATTTCCATACAGACAGGTTTTCTCTTTTTTTTTTTTTTCCTTTAATGAGATTTCAGGAGAGGGTGAGGGAAGGTGGCTGATAGAACATTGTTATGGAGCTTGTAATTGCTTATACAGCTTTCTAACCTACCTGTATTAACAAAAGCATGATGGAAGAGAGGCAAGGGGCCCGCTGCTCTCTGGAGCGTGGTAGGGAAGGGCAGGGATGTATGCAGGGGTGGAGAAGGGCTCTTCTGACATTGCATGCATAATCTAATCTAGGCCATAATAATTTCCTACTGGCTCAGCATCAGTCACATCGTTAGCCTAACACTGAAATTAGATCTTGCTTGTCAGTGACATTTGCTTTCCTATCTGGACCATCTCTGTACTGCAGTACTTCCTGGCTCAATTCATGTGGGACCAACAATCCCAGTTATGTCGATCCAGACGTAGCAGAAAGCTTTTACTGAGCACTCCCTGCAGACCAGGGAAACCATCAAAGTGAGTGTTTCAATATGCCATTGCTCTCTTGTGTAAAGTAAGAACAACTCCATGTTACGACTTGGGGTCTTATTCCCTTCCAACTCCCTGCATTGATCACAAACAAACAAACAAACAAAACATCAAATACTAAAAAGATATGTGAAGCATATCCCTTATCTAAAAACATACTATATCTATGTCTATCCTATGTGCAGTCCAGCTGAGACAACTGAGCTGGTGGTCCAAATTCATTCAGCTGTTGCTCCTCTTTCCCTGTAGGCACTAGTATTTCTGGCCCCTGCATCACACCTCTGGTCATACAAGTTTGTGCTGTGATCTTACATAGTAAACATGGTTTAGCGAGCACATTTCTCTGTTAGGAAGCCTCAAAGTGTTCAGAAGTTGTGGCAAGGAAACGGGAGGTGTGCTTTCCTCAAATCAGGGCTGCCAGAGCCACTGCACTAATAATGCTGCAAACACTGAAGTTTTCCCTTTTCCTCATGCACCCAAAATGACATATCATTAAGGGGTCCTTGCAATAACGAGTGAGTTCTTCACACTTCTGAAAACTAGAGAAACCTGGACAAGTTCCTGTGTCGGTCATACATTTCTACTGACCCTCCTGTGCTTCCCAGCATGCAAACATCCCGCTGTACTCACTACTGATGGTTGCACCTCAGGGGTGGGAGGCTTGACCTGAGCCCCAGTTTGAGCACCCCCTCTTGCCCCAGGAGTGCTGCAGCTCTCAGGGTGCTGGCTCTGGATCCATAAAGAGGACATGCTTCACTTCAGGCACTGTCTGACTGTAAATGTATGATCTGTCCCATTGCAGGGGGGATTCATCTCCTCTTAGCTCCAGACATTTCCACTGCAGTTGTTTCCACCGGAGCCAGACATTGTGGGCTTCTTTCATATCTGGTGAAGAGAAACAGGCCATTCTGGGGATTTAGCTCATCCTGAAGCAGACGTTTCAAAAGTCTGATGAACCCTAGAAGTGCTTTCTAGGAGGACTTTATCCCTGAACATCTTGAGGAACATTAGTCATAGAAAAGACTGAATTCTGGACAAACTCCAAATTCCAGATTACCATTTTAAAATAAAACATTTTAAACAAACATTTTAATGTAAGCAGACATTAAATTTACCCTTGTTAGTAAACACAAAATTACTTAATTCACAGTTCTTCAAGTACCAGACAGGTTCCCAGTTAGGAACTGCAAACACCATATAGATTATCTTCTCCTGCCATCTTGTTGCCTTGCATTTCAGGAGGGCTTAGAAGAGATAAGACGGGTTCCTTTCTTCACCTCTTAACTAATCACGAAGTCATTCTGTGGTCAAGACCATTTGTAAAGGTGTCTGATTAAGGACCTCAGGATTCAATTCCAAAAGAACTAACTTAAGATCTGTCACTCAGAAAATTCAGTTTTAGCTTAGGTCTTATTTTCCTATGAGGTTTTAGTATCCTGGCTATTGCATTCCCTCCCACCTTGTATTTTTAACGACTTGCCTGCTTCTTGTTACATTTCCTCTACCCTGTGTACAAAGGCATCAGTGTAAGATAGCATCAAATTTTGTGAAAATAGAAAAAACCTAAAAATAATTCCACATATGCACCTAAAAGGAGGCTTTCATGATGTGTTTTTTCATGACCTGGAGCAAAAGGGAGGTACTCTACTTTTAAAATAGGTGTTAAACCAGAGGCATGAGTTAAACTCTCAGACCTTCAGGTGGCATAGACACCAAAGATGGTGTAACATTTTATTTAGCTGGGGATTAAAACTACATTACATGCATAATGTAGTTTTATGGCATTTTCCTGTAAATTACAGCAAATTTTCATCAAGACATATGAATTTGACTTTTGTTATTTATTTGTTAGAATCTCTTTAAGGGACAGCTGGTGCTAAACTGCTGTGGTCCTGCTAGGGAATATGTATTGATCTGGGCATTCATTTATTGAATATCTGCTTTACTGCCAAATAATCCTCTCTGTTAGCTTGTCTTCATCTACTTTAGATTCTGGAAGCAGCCTGGAAATTTCACACACTGCCATTACAGTTGTACATGGAAGTACATCAATGGAAAGTATTGATATGCTAATTGTCCAGGAGGTGATCAGAAGACCTGGGTACAACATAATCATCTTGCTGTTCTACATGCTGTCTATGATTACTTATTTTGAAATCATTAGCTGAAAATATTGACATGTTAGCTGATGAATAAAATTCACATCAAAGAAACAAAATTACTTTTTGCATTAAAAAGAAAAAAACACCTGAAAATGCAATGGATTTCTAATGAGTCCCTCCAGAAAACACAAGTACTCACAAGGTCAAGTATAATAAAACTCTGACCTGAGTCTGTGCAGAGTGGGGAGTGAGGAGCTTGCAAACAACTCTGACTGGCTTTGTAGTTAGAGAACTGTAACAATAGAACTGCCTAATTTATATGTACATTTATAAATACATAAAATGGAAAGGATGCAATTTTTTTGAAAGTGCTTTTATTTTGTAGTTAAATCTGCTAGTGTAGCCCCCTGCTGCTCCACAGAGCAGGATTAAAAGGTAAAACAGGCATCAGAACTTTCCACCAGCATTTCTGATCTTGAACTTTGTCCTTTGTATCAGAGTAGCTGGAGCTGGGAATTTGCTTGGCTTGAGCAAGGGATGTGGGGATGTGGAATTGTCTAGACAGACTGGGGCAATGTTGGGGGGGGCTGCAAGTGGGAAAACTGCTCTAAAAATGGTTCAGCTGAAATTTAACATAGCTCGGAGTAAAAAGAGGAGCAGGAAAAACAGCTGTGTGGCACCTAAGCAATACAAGTCAGGGGTGGGATCCTGTACCTTTTGTGTTATCAAGGAAAACATAGACATCATCCACTAATATTTGCAAGTTGCCATCATGGTGGGCAGAGTGATTGATGAGCTAAGCCCCTTGCCCTGCTGTCAGGCTATGCCCTAGGACATGTTGCTACTGCTGTGGCATTACCCCCTCCTACCATGGCTTTTGCAGTAGGAGCAAGCTCAAAACCAAGTGCATCCTGTTGTGCTAACAGTAGTGCACCACCACTGATGCAATTTACGCTAAAGGCGGGCAGGACAGGACTGAAATTGTGAAGTCCAAGGTTATGCCTGTAGCACAAAAAAGAGGAGGAGAAGGATTTTTGCCCCCCGCTCCTCCCCAGTCCCAAAATCACAAGCGAAGGGTAGATAGGCGATTGGATGGAGGAAGTCATGCAGATGAGCCAGAAAGAGTGGACGAGGGTCTAAACATGCTCTCAGAGCGTGGGGTAGTCTCCTGGAGCACAGCATGGCAGCCCCTTCACTGTGGGTCAGTAAGAGGGACCTAGGCAGGGAATGTAAAGTTTTACTGGGCAATGGAGAACAGTCCCACATTGCCCAGGGTATGGACAAATTGACCTTGCAAGCCTTTTCCTTCTCCAGTTTCTGAGTCCCAAATAGAGAATGCCATTACAGCTGCAGCTCAGGCCAAATGGGAGCTGTGCAGCAGGGGACTCTTTGCAGATTGTGAGAAGAAAAAAATGAAAATGAATGGGCCAGAGCTTCAGGGCCTTCCCTTTCCATAGCACTAGGACAGAAAAGCCAGCGGCTATTGTAAAGCAAGGAGTTTCTGTGCATTTTCTCATGTGCTGAGCCCACAGCCTCACAAGGAGGAAGAGGATTTAACACTTAAGCTAGCTTAATTTGTACTAGCAGAACATGCCAGATTGCATCCATCATAACACACTTTCTGGATGCTCATTAAAACCCTTTTTGCACACAGAATATAGAGTAGCTTGAATCTGCAGAGACCAGTCCTAGTATTAACCGTTCACATGCCTCAGGCAGCTGTGAGGAGAGAGCTCCTGGGAGCACAGAGGCAGGCCATGGCAGCTGATGCCTGAATCCAAGCCTGGCACTTCTGGAGCTCAAGGAAAGGTGCATTAGTTTGCCCAGGTGCTTCCTGTCGCTGCAGGCTCTGGAGTCCACAGTACGCAGGGGACAGGGGAGGCTTGTCTCACTCACTCTTTGAGCTTTGTTGTAGTTCAATCTGTTTTTTTGAGAAGGCTGACAGTGTAATTGCACACGTCTGAGAACTGTTCCTTACTTTTGATTCGATCCTTATGTTTTCAACTGGCACAGTGATGAGGACTACATCAACACATACAGTTAATAACCCTTCACATGTTAAGATATTATGAGAGAAGCATACAAGTGATATGAGGGAATATGAATGCCTATTATGACTCCTCCTTTGAAAACTGATCTCTGACTGTTTTCTAATGACAATAATGCTGCAACAGTCAGGAGAGCTTCAAGCTTGATGCAGAGCTAAAGATCAAAACATTGCAAAGCCATAATGGAGATGAATTCTAGTGGATAGATGGATATAGACTGATATTCTAGTATACCTGTTTAACTTGATAGATGATGATGACAAATTTATAAATGTATTTGGATCTACATTTATCATTTTGCTGCAATATATTAAACATGGGTTTATTATTATTTTGAATCCATCAAAAAGCTGTTGCTAAGCGCAGTGCCAAACTCCCTGGCTTGCTAAGTGGCAATTCAGTCATAAACAAAATATTACAATATATTATTACAAATTTTCATCTTTAATTAACACAGTCCTGACTTTTCATCATCATCAATTCTGTCACTGGGTATAACACATATAAACGACTACAATTAATTTTTTTCAAAGCACTATTTCCAGACTGAAGCCAGAAAATTTAAACTGCATATAGAGACATTATTGCATTTTGCTCTTTTGCCTCAAACCAGTGTGAACTCCCTAAAAATCAACATCTAGCTTATAAGAATGATTGTAAAATTAAATATACTGAGCTGGTTAGAAACAAGAAATGAAAAATCTGAGCTTCAGCTTAAATCATGCTTAGCACTGGTACCTCCTAGAGGTCAGGTTCTCTTGGAGATGAAGATCCTCTGCAATGTACTTACGAATAATCCTTTGTCCCCCAGAGTAAGAACCAGCAAGTCTGCCGATATGAGTTGAAGAGACTCTGTCATCCACAGTAACCTAAAAAGGGCACTCTTTAGGTTAATAATTGGCAGAGGTTAGTTTCAATAAACATCTGGATCATTTTTTTTTCGTAGGAAACCCTTTATGTTATTGCTTATCTTTCATCTGGGCATCTCAAATGAATAAGTAACCAAAAAGGGGTTAAATCCCACAGTCCTGCTGGCAGGTTTGCATTACAAAGATTAAACGCCTGTGCCTTGACAGCACAGTAACAAGGAGAGAGAACTTTATGCCAAAGCCAGATATCCTCACATGTACTGTCATCAGACACCCAAACTTTGACACACCGTTTGCTGAAAGAGCACCTGATTTCGTCACAGATTTGCCACAAAGAAATTTCTAAGCAGGACAGAATACAGCTGTGATGTGGATGGAGACAAAGATTGTGTATCTCTTACTACACCTATTTTGGCACCCACACAAGACAGTATTCATGCAGGGCATCCCCAACCTCCTTAATACTTTCATTACATCTGTCCCTACTTCAGCTTCCCTGAAGCCACCTGCAACCTTCCTGTGGAAGAGTGCAACTATGTGAGTCATCACATTCAGTTTTATTAAATGCTGTTTGATGTCAGGAGATTGGGATGTTTCTAAATTAGAAGATTGATGATTTTATTTCAAGACAGGGGAAAAGGTGAAACTGCATTTGAAATTAAAATCCAGCAGCAAAATCCCACATCTTTTAGAGCAGCAAAGGAAGCGCCAGAAACTTTGGCTAGTAGCAACTGTGCTAATATAAATGAGCCTTCTTTGACAAGCTTGTCTCTGAAGAAAATTTTTTTTCTAGCCCTTAGCCATAGTGCACAAAGTTACAAGAAGTGGCTTTCTCATAATGGATCCTGCCAAGACCACAAGCCAGGCACAGCTCTTCATTACTCTGGCATAATTTACTATGAAGCTAATAGAAGCAAGAAAATAATCTTTTTTTTGGAGTATATTCCTTGTTTGTCCTAATCATCGGCTGGTACCCTGCATTACTGGTAGCCATTCAAAATCTAGCCACATTCCAGGCAACCTGAAATTGTTTATCTACCCTTGCAATATCTTCGTGGTGTAGATGGCCTGTAGTTTCATCAAGAATCAAAGCATGGGTTGACAAAAGCGACTTGCTCAAGGCCACACAAAGTGTACAACAGAGCTGGGATCACATCTTTCTTCCAGGTATAAAACCAGAAATCCACCATGGTGATATGATGGCAGTTCATATGAGGGTAAAGTGAATCCGAGTGCGTATTGTTGACCTGAGGTCTGTGGTCCCACTCAGTTACAGATACTCAGACCTCTTGTTTGCGGCTAATCTAGTTTGAAGTTTACTGGTGTTCACACATACCCACTCAGAATAGACAGTGCACCTACATGTAAGATAGCTAAAACCAGGATTTAATTAGAATATAGGATAGGCTGTGGTGCTCAAACACAGGGCTGTTACACTTGGCCAGCCCCTTTAATCCCCTTTTCCCTTTATTTTCTTATGTTTTTTCCTCCTTGATCCACCTCAAACCTTCCCTCTCCCCTCCTTTGGTCTTTGCCCTAAACATTGTATAATAAATCTTTGCACATTCCCAAAATGCCGTTCCCATTACATCCCTTAATGTGTCCTACACCATAGGTGATTGATAGCCACCTTTAGTTTGCAAGGCACCTGGGAGACAGTTTCTCGGTTGACTTATCTTGGCAGGCTTCACACCAAGTAACAAGGTCTAATCAGTCTTCTGTGATGTGCTTGGGAGTAGCCAGTGTTGTGTACTCCATTTTCCCTGATGAAGTTACTGAGGTTTCTCTGCCTGTCTTTTTGTTCTCCCTGCATCTTTGTGTTTACAGGGATTACGCTTTTATAATGTAACCCAACACCCACAAGGTTACAAGGGATCACACTGGACCCTTTATCCTGTCCTGAGAAATGGAGGTGCTCTTCCCTTAGCGAACTAGAAGATCTTGCTTTCTGGTAACTGCCAAGGAGGCACCCATCCACCTTGCCCTCACCTCTTAACCCCTAGTGCTGCATGCAATCTGGGTGAGTTGGCTGGAGCCCGCTGAGTGGTGAGAAGGGTCGCACTGGGTTGTCACACTGGGAGGCCAGGCAGGAAAGGCAGTGGCTGGGAAGCGGTGTCCTGGCAGGCAGAGAATATTCCCACAGCCGCATGTCTCAGGGGTCAGAAACCACTCTTCCATCTCAAACCCCCTTCTGGAAACTAGTTCCCAAGCTGACTTCCATGTGGAAATTAGCTATCAGTGGTTAAAATGCCATTAAAGAACTAACAGAAGCTAAATCTAGATATTAAAATAAAAGTCTTATTTAAAAAAAAAATTAAATTTATCCTTCCAAATGATGTGATATCCTTATCAATAAATCTCCTCAAGCTCCTCTGACTATATTAAACATGAATTGTAAGAATTCTGCTTGAAACAGTATTTTTATGCAGATTAGCTGAGCACAGTTTTAGAAATCATTTGGCAGCTTTTTACTGTTATAAACTGGCTTTAATTCTTAGCTAAAATACCTTCTGCACTAAGCCTTCCTCTTCAGCTATTAAATACATGCTGCAAGCTTTTCAGAGATTTAAACTTTATTCTATACACATGCAGATCTACTTACGTACTTGACACATGCACGGGGGAATACTTTACAACGAAAAGGTACCACTTAATGAACAGGCAGCGATTTTCCCATAAAAGCAGAATGGCTCAGATGCTAATGTTGGTTTCCTTACTCCTGGTCATATTTTATATACTAAAAAATAATGTTCCTTAAAACAATGCCTGCCCCTCCTCCCATTGAAGCCAAGTGGGATCAGGATTGGGCTCCTAGACTGAAAATGCAATTTAAGTTTCCTAAATGCTGGATTTCAGACCTTTACAAGGCTGTTAAATCCCACAGGCTAGCCCTGATACACTGGCTATAATGAAAACGTCTCTTGTCTTCCAGTTAGGGAATGAAGACGAGAGGAGCATGCATCAGAAGATGGAGAGGGAGGCTTTTTGAGAGCAACATACCCCTTCCTCATTGCAGAAGGGGCAGAGCGAGTATTTATGCGCCTCATGAAGGTACGGCCTGTCTGCAGGGATGCATCTCTGACCCAAACTCTTCCAGGCATCACTAAAGGGCTCCTGTCTGCTGCTACACGGCAAGTGGGTAGGGTTTGTTGTGTGACACGCTAACTGCCACCACAACCCTGGAGGACGTGGATGGTCCTCAAGACTGGCTGTAGGTGTCTCATGAGCGACAGATTTGAGAAAGATGGGGCAGCTCTCAGTGGTTCGGTGTGCTGCCGCGGTGCGCGGAGGCCACTGCGCTGGGGGTCACCAGCAGCAACCTCCCGGTGCCAGCAGCTAGGATTGGAACAGTCGTGCGATCCACCAGCACGGCACACGACAGCCGTGGAGCAAGAGGCCGGGTCACCGGCACGGCCTGCAGGGCTGTCGTGCTCGGTGACAACCCGGGCCGCGCTGCCCGCTCTCCCGAGCCGGCTGCCCCCATTCACCGGGGGTCCCGGCTAGGCTTTCCCGGGTGCGAGGGCGGGCAGCGAGGCCCACAGGCCTGAAGACCCCGTAACACTTCCCGGCCGGTTCCCGGGACCGGGGCGTGGCCCCGCACTGGACCCTCTGCCGCGCCCCGGGGCCAGGCCCCTCCCGGGCGGGGGTGCGGTGAGCCGCCGGCGGGCCGGGGCGGTGGCAGCGGCTGGGCACGACCGTCCGGCGGGGCGGGGCGGTGGCGGGCACCGCCCTCGGGCCCTCCCCCCGCCCTCCCGCCGCCCCCGGCCGCAGGCTCCGTCGGGGCCGGACTGGCAGAGCAGCCGCGAAGTTTGCGGAGTGGCCGGCACTGGAGCCATGTGGCTGCTGTGGCTGCTGCTGGGATCGGCGGGTGAGTGCGGGCGGTGGCGGCGTCCCGGAGAGCTGCCCGGGAGCGAGGGGGCGTGCTCCGTTCGGCGGAGGAGGGCGCTGGGGCCTCCCTGCCTCCCCCCGCCTCCCCTCGGCGGCTCATTGCGGGCCGGGCCGGGGGCGCTGCCGGCCTGGCCTCCCCTCCCCTCCCCTCGGCTCCTCTCCCCTCCCCCTGGCGGGCCGGGCGCGGGGCACCGCCTGCCCCGCGGCTCGCTGGGTGGGCCGGGCCGGGCCGGGCCGGGCCGTGCTGGGTGGGGATGCCCACCGCGGGGGTGTGCGCGCGTCTCCGTCCCCTCCCTCCTTTCTCTCCGGGCGTGCTCGGGGGGTCCCGGCGCCCCCGCTGGGGGGTGTGTGGGGCCGGTGAGAGGCGAGGCGCCCGGAGGGGTTAGCGGGGCCGGGGCTGGCGTGAGGTTCCGGGGCGGCTGCTTGGGGTCGGGCGTCCCTGGGCCGCGCCGGGCATCGAAGCCGCCGCTGGGCCTCAGGGACCGGGGCCCCACTGGTACAGGCCGAGCCGAGCCGAGCCGGGCAGGGTTCCTTTCTCCCTTCCCCCTTCGTGGGGCAGAGGAGGCCGTCGCGGGTGCAGCTGACCGTCCGCCGGTGGGCAGGCGGGCTGGGCTGGTGGGGCCGCGGCGGGCTCGGGCCGGCGCAACGGCGGGATCCGTGTACCCAAGTGAAGCTCTCGGGTCCTGCCTGGCTTCGTTTGGGGTGCTGAAGAGGGATTTCCCACTTTTTATTCATACTAATTTTTGTAGAAACTCTTCCCCCCCCCCCCCCCCCCCCGGTCGGTATATGTCCATCAAAGTCGGCAAGTTGATGATGTTTTGTGCAGCTTTGCTGCAGGTGTGAATTATTTCTGCAACATGATCTTAGCGGGCACTTTTCCAGACAGTGTAAGTAGCCTGGCTGCATGCTGCTGTGTCTGTTTCCGAATCGCGCCTTGGCGATGAAGTGATGACACACAGTGGGTAAAACTTGGATTATCAAGTTCAATTTCCTTTTTTTCTTTTTTTTCGAAGAGTATTTGTTGTCATGAAGAACTGGTAAGTTTCACAGCTTCCATGATAAAAGTTTGTTTTGAGATTGGTGTAGATGGGTAGGAAGGAGAAGTGTAATAATACTTGCAATGTTTTGAAATTACATAACTACAAAGTTCATCTGCAACATCTGTAATTCTTATGTAGGTTTGAGTGTCTTCGCAAAAGTATTTCAGTAGTTCCTTTTTTGAGTTTTGCCTGAAGTTTTCCAGGTTTATCTGGATTGTGATATGTTCTTCCTTATTAATTTCCATTTTACTACAGTAATGTTACCAAAATTTCACCTAATTATTCATAGCACAGTATATGTTTCCATGTGTTGAATATATTTGCTTGTAATATCACCCTTAGATTAACACGGAGGGTTCCATGCTACAAGATACTGATCTTTACATATGAAGATTTCCCAGCCACCCACACACCATGTTCCTGCTCCACCTTGGCCTGGGGGCAGTGACCAAGAAGACCTGTTTCTCATATGGAAGTTAGTATTTCAGCTTTTCGACTGCAAACTGCCACTCTTGCCCAACAGTTACCCTGCAGTTATTTAACCAGAGGCTCTGGCTTACTTTGGGGCAGATTCAAAGAGCTTTCTGAAACTTTTTTTTTTAATGTGTTCTGTTATTCTTTTGAAGAATAAAGTATGGCGTCTTTGGGGATTTGTGTTTTAAATGTTGCTTCCTCTGTATATTTTGGCACCCCTGCAAGCTTCCTACAGGGAAAATTAGTTTGTCTCTGCCTGGCCTTCACTCTGTTTTGAATTTTAGTTCTGATAACTCCTGAAAATATTTATTTTCCTACTGAGTCTATTTTGGGTACAGATGGGAAACCTTGAAACCCTGGGGATCAATTCCAGTTAACAGAAAATACACACTGTATAGTGTCTCTATCTAAACAGTTGATCTGTTAGCATGCAGAAGTAACTGTTGACTTGGATTGTGTCAGTGATGATTTACAAGGCAAAGTTTGATCTTTTATTTGCATCTTTATTGTTAATATTATAGTTGGATCAAAATAGTGCTTTTGATCCTGAAAGACCTTATCTGCATGGGAAAGGTTTTATCTTGTTATAAGTGTGGACTTATACCAGAGTAGTTTAATTTCTATTTGTAATTGCAACTGATAATTGATCAGAAAGAGACTACTGATCTGAAGCTTTAACCCCTGTTCCCTGCACAGGAGCTCCCCAATTCCTTGCTTTCCTTTTCTAGTCCCCACCTCATTTCAAGTCTTGTCAGGCTCTTGGGTGTGTGCACGCACATGCACACCCAGTCTCTTTCATCTTGCTCTTGCCCATATAAGCAGGTTGTGCGCAGCTCTTATCCCCTGCTGCTGCCCTGCATGTGCCATGGTCTGACCCAGTTCCCAGCGCTTTACTTTGGCTCAGCGTCAGCCCAGGAGTTCCTGGATGTAGGTTAGGTCCTGCAAGGATTCCAGTTACAAGCTTAGGCTCTAACATCATTATTGGGTGAAGTTAATGTAGAAGAAGGTTTCTTAGTTAGAAAACAGACACCTGTGTTTATCTTCTTCCACAGTTTGTATTACTTAAGCAATACAGACTGAGCAATACAAGCTGAGTGAGTTTAGGAAAGGATGTCTTCAGAGAATTGCAAGTAATTATAGCTGAATAAACCAATAAAATGTAAACAGTCCCTAAAAGAAAAATGAACTCTGTAATCCTGACTACCACTGGGCTGTATCTTCAAGGTGATTTTTTTTATCCAAGGAAACCCGAATCTACTGAATATGTTTTGAAAATAGACTTGTGTAATTTTTTCTTCAACCTGTGTATTGTCCATTAAGGAAAGAAATGATGGCAGGAGTCACAAATGTTTAGCTAAATGAACTGCCTTTAAAATGTATGATTACAAAGTGAGCAGAAAAGGAAGATTACTTTTTTCCTGAAAACTACAAACCTTCCTGTTTTAGCAGTGAAGTAGGTCTTAAAAATGTCAGTTTTCAGCTGGCTGGAGAGTCAGAATGCTGTGCACGGCTGGAATTCCTGAGTGTGGTCCTCAAGATGTCACAGTTCAGTGTAAGGACCTTTCTGATGCATAAGCCTAATATATAACGTAGGTATTATACCTCTGAAAATGTATTCAGCTTGCTCTGTATTAAGGGGAGGCTTTTGGTCTAATACTGTTGGAATCGGAACCCTGTTCCACAGACAGCATAAGCACGCAGGGCCACTTGTGTTTCATTGCAATTTACAACTATCTCTCCAAAGCTTCGGAAAAAACAGGACATCCCCAAAATCAAGCAGGGGTAGATGTTGTTTGAAGAATAATGATGAATAATGTTTGAAGAATAATAATTGAAGAATAATGTTGATCTGTGTTGTTTGATGTCCACTAGCTTAAAACTTCCACATGCTACTAAGGAAATACCTAGTATTTCCTTACATGGATCTTCATTTGTACTGACTTTAGAGGTATTGCTTTTAGTAGAATTTCTTTGCTGAAAACTTCTATGTACTGTGTGGGAAGAGCACTGCTGAATACTGTTCTGCTCTTCTATTGTGTAAGTAGAGTGAGCAAGAAAACCAGTCTGTACTTGGACACTCGTGTCTGTCCTGTGTATACAGTAGATCTATTTCATATTTTTGATGCAGTGCTCTTAAAAACTCTTACTGGATCTAGTGCTCTGTAACCAGTGTTTGTCTCAGTACACAAGTCAGCTGTGGGCTTGTGTAGCACATCAGTGTGTTAGAGACGGAAAAGGATTTTTGTAGTAGCTTTGGCAAGTCAAGAAACTTCCAACTTGGCAAAGTAATAGAAGAAATAGGTGATGCACAACAAGCATTGGATATTTGCTGAAGACTTAAGTCTGCCAGTGGTTGTGATGAGAGCAGCCAGGGTGTACTAATCTTAGTGCAAATCTCCATGTCCATGCTGAGGAGAATGTTTGGGATTTCTCACACGAGCCAGCACCCCCAGACAGGTTCTCTCAAATCAGTTTCTGATTACTGAACATTTGATGTGTGAGGCTGTTAGACTTCACTCTGCCAAGTACATTTTTGATGCAGGGACTGAAGTAAGCAGATTATGATTTTGTGAGTTTCATGTAAACTTCAGGGATTTTGAATAGTTCGAATAGGGAAAGGGATGTGTTCTTGTCTAGACTTCGTGGGGAGTTTCAGGGCCCAGGAGCTTCCAGCTGTCCCATCCCACTTAGGATACCTTTGCCACAGCAGCAGCCTGCAGTTGCCAGGGGCTGTGAGGGTAAAAGCATGATTGCAATGTTGCAGTCACAGGTTGTGATAGGAAATGGAGATTGTTAACTATAAAATAGGTAGTAAAAATGCACCTTTCATACACTTGTGAAGTAAAATGTTACAAGCTTATAGTAGCCTGATACAGTGGGAGACTAGCAAGCTCCATACTTCTTTGGATGAAAAGATTTTCTGGTGATGCTGTAATATGTTTATTGTGACAGCAGTAACCTGGATCCTACTTCCATTTGTATGCTGATTATCTACCAAGTGAGGAATAAAATGGCTCCCTTTGCTGTAAATCTGCTAGACTAACAGGAGGTGATGGTTTAACAAACAGCAGCAATGATGAAATGAACTGAGGTACAAGCATATCTCTGTTTCAGGGCAGTAGTATAGGAGGGCCTAATACAGAATTAATTTATCATCTGGGAACAGACTTTATTTTGTCTTTGGGTTGTTTTTTGGTTTTTAATTCTATTTTTCCAAAGTGGTAAATCTTATCAGAATAGTTTCTGTGATATATCCTGTCCTGTGGTTGCTCTCTCTGTGTAAGCAGAAATGCAGTAATGGAGCAGGCCTGAATCTGTAGTGTGAGATCTGCTGTGATGATAGCAGTGCTCTCCATTTCAGTATCTTGTCTGTTGTGGAAGCTAATGATGAGTTTTATGAATTGCTGGGAAGCCTTGTAGACTGTCACTGTTCAGTTGTCCTACCTGCTGCAGACTGAAGCTGTGGATGTCCTACTTTTGGTGGAAGGCACTGTGTGATAAGTATTTAAACTGGCATTTTCAGGGTTTGAACTTGAAAACAGTTTCATTATCAGCAGGTAGATTTTTGAATGTGAGGAGGAAGAAAGATTTTTATGTCTCAATAGTTGTTCTTGGTTTGGGGCATTTTTGTCTTTTCGAGCATTAAGGCAAAACTCTTCTGCTCTGGCAAGATCTTGTAACAGGATATGCTAAGATGCAGAATGGAATATTTCAAGTGAAACCAGTTTTAATGATGTTTTTTACGGTATCTCTAAAGTGAAATGTTGAGTGATAGACTGCCCTTTTGCCTGAAATGTAAGTAGATCATGGCTGGAGGTAATTGTATAGTCAGCCATTAGTATAATCAGTTTATCATAAATTTACTGACTGCTGAAGAATTTTGGGGGCGGGGGGGGAAACATATGTGTTTAAAAAAAAACCCCAAGATGAAAATTTAAACAAATAGCTTAAGAAAAACAAACCAAAAAGCTTGGCAAACACCCCTGCAGAAAGCAATTAACTAAATTAGTATCTCTGATAATGAAACTTGTAACTTAAATGATCAGTGGAGATTTGCATTTGCCGTGGACTGAATGTGTATCCAGATATTTGCTTATCTGACATGTAGAAACTTGTTAAACTGCAGTAACTTGATCATGTTTGAATTATTTTTTTTCATGCAGCCTCTTGTGCTAGTAAAACTGTCAGATTAAAAGGCAGTTTAAGCCAACCTTACACTGCATGCAGTGTTGGGTATCAGCACAGAAAAGCCCTCTTGAGGGAGAAGATGGTGTAATACTAATCGGTTTTTGTGTGCGTGTTTTAATTTGCACATGGGAAATGCTGAGGCAGTGAGGAGATTTCTAAATGGAGCCATTGGTGTCTCTGCTCATTCTTGTTCTTGGCTGCTTGCACTGATATCCACATCTTGATTGCAAAGGAGCTTGTGGAATCAGATACCTAATTTAACTACAGCTTACAGAGATACATCCTCTTTGAAAGTTTGAGAAAAATAATAGGTAGTTCCTATTAGTGTGAGAAATGTGTTGAAGTACTGGGCAATCATGTGGGTGGATAATCAAAAGGGCACAGATGAATAAAATCAAAATGGAAGCAATTTGTGGGAGGGTGGCTGGTGAGAAATTTTTCCTCTGTGAACCTTAAGTCTTCTTCCTGCTATGGCCTGGATGGCTGTGAACTTGGGCACAATTAAAACATAAAATGCAAAAATGCTTTTTGTGTATGAGTAAATGGTTGTATAAGTTGCTATGCCACAGTGTGTGACATGCCACAGTGTGTGACATGCCACAGTGTGTGACATGCCACAGTGTGTGACATGCCACAGTGTGTGACATGCCACAGTGAACAGGGAGCTGAGGTAATGAGTGGAAGGTGATGTAGCTGTGAAACTTGGCTAAAATGATCTCTGTACCATAAGAATGAGCGGGTAACCCATTGTGGAATCATTTAGGATTAAGGGGCTGATGAACTCATGGCAGATCTGGATTTCCTGATACTGTGTCCTCTTAGCCAGGAGGCTTCATTTCTAAAATCGATTTAGTGTCTCTCAGGCAGCCTGAGAGGCTTAATTTATTAAAGGTTGGGAAGTATATGAGTTGAATATGGTTGAGGTGTGCTGTTGTGTTATGAAATAGTTTGTTTCAATAGGGCAAAAAATACAAATTTTCAGGTTTTAGTGCTATATTTTGTATTGGTCTTTCTTTGTTGAGTAGGGATCCTGATTTGTTTTTTCTTTTAAAATAAAGGAAAATCCACAAGTGCCATGCCTTGCTACGAGTCTCTGGTGTTCAGGATGTTACTTTTCATCTCCTTAGGCAGATTATTATTCCAGATGGCTCCTGGGGAACGTGATGGGGGTGATTCCTGGTTGGGGTTCTTTTATTGAAGATTTGAGATGGAAGTCAATTACATCGGATGAGATAGCTTATGTTGGTCTATTTTGAAACAGCTGGGATTGTTGTATGAAAAATTCAATTTTAAGTGACATTTTCCTGTGGGAATTTATCTATGTTTTTGATAAAATGCATTAATGTTACTGCAGCAAGTATGTTGTCCTATTAAACATTAAGATGTGAATTCTGGCTACTAAGTATCACTTTGTGCTCAGATTCCTTCATTCTTTGGAGTCCTTTCCTTGCTTTATAAATTTTGCACAAATTTATAATTTCAATTGTTAACAAGTCAGATGATGCTTATAGCTTCAGCGAGAATGCTGCTGCCAGCCATATCTGTGTCAACTGAAGACTTGTACTCAGCAGGGCAAAACTGTTCAGGATCTTAGTGCTGCAGGAATCTACTCCAGGTTGTATTATTGATCAGCAGCATGACTTTGGGTAAGATCTATTTCTTTCCTCACTCTACTCACTTCTGTTTTACCTGTTTAATCAGGTTTTTTTGGACACTAATTCTCTTTCTTCCCATCTTTCTTTTGTGCTATTAGTGCTACCCTAATTTTAGTCAAGAGCTTTATGCTACAAAAAACAGCCATATCTTTTCTACAGTTCAGAATAGCTCTTTGCCTTGAAAAAAAGTTCTGTCTTGCTGGTAGGGGTTGGATGCAAAATAAGTAGATTTTTCTTGATATGATGAATTTTTCGCAAGTATTCCTATTCTTCCTTTCTCTTCTTTTTGTTGTTAAAATCATTAAGATTTTTAAAACAGAGGAGTTTTAGGTTTCACATTTTTCTAAACATGACATAGACACAAAAATTGATATAATTATGAAAAGCCATGTATTTGGCAATTTGCACTTTTCTTCCCCTTTTTGTAAGGCAGGGCAAGAGTTGGCAACTTGTTGTACTGTTGCTTGTCCAGGGTGCTCTTCACAGGTAACCAGTTGTGCAGTACTCTATTGGACCCGCTAGCTAGCGGCTGTTTCACAGGGAACGTGGTCATTGCTTACACATGACTACAGAAGGTAATACTTCTGCTTGAGTTTGGAGGCTGCAGATACACTCTTGAGACTTGCATTCTGCTGCTGTTCTGATGCACGAGTAAGTTATGCCACAGGCTATTAAATGTTTCTGCTGGTCTTTCTGTAAGCTTAGCTAAAATTCTGCAGCTAAAAAAATAGCCATTATTTTTCCATATTGTGAATCCCTTTCTTGTCAAATTCAAAGTTCTTTCCTTTTCCTTCTTTGTCTGTATCCTTGTTCTCATGTTCTGAAGCTGCATGCTGATGACTTAGTTTACACTTGCTTCTTTCCACACCTGGTTTGTCTTACCTCCATCCTCTTTGCATCTCGGTACCCTTTCCTCTTTTTTTTTTTTCCACTGTGCCTCATCACCTCACCTGAAATTGTACCCATTGGTGCATAGTTCTAGCTGTGGATTTCATCATCATGCTTTTGATTCTGTACTTATAAAAGAAGGAAGCTGGTATGTATGCTTATTATACCCATACCTACCTGCTAGTATTGTATGCTTTGTAGGCCTAGCAATTGTCATCTTTCCCTTGCCTCTATCTATTGCAAATGCTCTGCACCGTTCTGCTGCCTGCCTTTGTCTGCAGTCTTTTGTCCCAGTTTGTATCCCTATTCTGTAGTGGGTGCCTTTCCTGTGCTTTGTGGTCTACTTCATCTTTCTTCTGGATTTGGATCTTGCATTCAATGGAATATCACAGAATCATTAGGGTTGGAAAAGACCTTTAAGACCATCAAGTCCAGCCGTCAACCCAACACCACTATGCACACTAAACCATGTCCTGAAGTGCCGTGTCCACACATTTTTTGAGTACTTCCAGTGATGGTGATTCCACCACCTCCCTGGGCAGCCTGTTCCAATGTTTGATCACTCTCAATAAAGAAATTTTTCCTAATATCTAGTCTAAATCTCCCTTGGTGTAACTTGAGGCCATTTCTTCTTGTTCTATCACTTGCTACTTGGGAGAAGAGACCAACACCCACCTCACCACAACCTCCGTTCAGGTAGTTGTAGAGAGCAGGAAGTCTCTCCTCAGCATCCTCTTCTCTAGACTGAACAACCCCAGTTCCCTCAGCCGCTCCTCATGAGACTTGTTCTCCAGACCCCTCACCAGCTTTGTTACCCTTCTCTGGACACGCTCCAGCACCTCAATGTCCTTCCTGTAGTGACGGGCCCAAAACTGAACACAGGATTCAAGGTGCGGCCTCACCAGTGCTCACTACAGGGGTACAATCAATTCCCTACTCCTGCTGGCTACACTTATTTCTGATACAGGCCAGGATGCTGTTGGCCTTCTTGGCCACCTGGGCACACTGCTGGCTCATATTCAGCCGGCTGTCAACCAGCACTGCCAGGTCCCTTTCTGCTGGGCAGCTCTCCAGCCACTCCTCCCCAAGCCTGTAGTGTTGCATGGGGTTGTTGTGGCCGAAGTGCAGGACCCTGCACTTGGCCTTATTAAACCTCATACAGTTGACCTCAGCCCATTGACCCAGCCTGTCCAGATCCCTTTGGAGAGCCTTCCTACCTTCAAGCAGATCAGCACTCCCACCCAACTTGGTGTCATCTGCAAATTTACTGAGGGAGCACTCGATCCCCTCATCCAGATCATCACTAAAGATATTGAACAAGACCGGCCCCAAAACTGAGCCCTGGGGAACACCGCTTGTGACTGGCTGCCAACTGGATTTGACTCCGTTCACCACAACTCTCTGAGCTTGGCCGTCCAGCCAGTTATTTACCCAGCAAAGTGTACACCTGTCTAAGCCACGAGCTGCCAATTTCTCCAGGAGAATGCTGAGGGAGATGGTGTCAAAGGCTTTACTAAAGTCCAGTTAGACAACATCCAGAGCCTTTCCCTCATCCACTAGGTGGGTCACCTGGTCATAGAAGGAGATCAGGTTGGTCAAGCAGGAACTACCTTTTATGAGCCCATGCTGGCTGGGCCCGATCCCTTGGTTGTCCTGAACATGCTCTGTGAGCACCCTCCGGATGAACCGCTCCATAATCTTCCCTGGTACCAAGGTCAGGCTGACAGGAAACTTTGATGCATAGGATGATCTTATGCTGCTGGACTTGCTCTTCTTCTGTCCGTCCTTCCCCCTATCCCCTGCTTAGCTGTGCTATGTCTTAACGTCCAGGTTTGGGCTATGTGGAACTTCTGCTGTAGCTGAGTTTGGAAGGTTGTGCTTGGTTAGAGCAGTCTGCCTGGGACTTGGTCCCTGTAGGTTCTTGACACAGTTTTACAAGGTAATTGTGCATCTTGAGCAAATTACTCAGTTTCTCAGGGATCATTTATGAAGTACAGTTAATATTTTCTTGACGGACAGTACAAGGTGTGCATGTATAAATGGCTAAATAATTTGTGAATGTGGGCACTGTTAGAGAGACTGAAAGGAAATATGTTAGAGCAGTTCCTCGTGGTGTTAAATATGCAGAGTAGCTCTACTTTGCTTCACCTGCCAAAGCACATCAATTCTTCACGAAATTGGTACAGTCAGCACTTGACCACCAAAAGAAACACTGCAGTCAATAAACTTCAAAGGCAAAATAACTCCTCTAACTTGTGAACCCATCTTCTGTCAATGGCACAAGCTGCTCTTGTGGCTAGGGCCAAAACTGTGCAATCTTAAGAGCTGGGTGGAACTGCACACTACTGATGTTCATATATGGTCTAACTGGAACCTTAAGTGCATGTGTATTGTCTTGAGGAGAATGGCCATCTACCAGAAGTGTTTGGGGCACTAATGCTTATTTTAGATGGGTCATCTTCGGGATGGGGAACTAAATCTTCCTTGATCTGAACAACAATACAAAACATGTCTTATCAAGGACTGGCATCATATAAAATAGTCTACAGCTTTGCTTGTTTGTGTAACTGGAAAGACACAATACAGATGCTGAAATCAAGATCCGTTCAGGCTGGCAGAATGCAAACTGCACTTGTGAAATCCTGGAGACTGGAAGAACTGTACTTGCTGCTCAGTCAGTTTTAAAAGACTAAGTCATTAAACTAATTAAGCATAATTCAAACTTGGCTAACAAGCAACAACAGTGTGTTTGTGGTGATTGCTGTCTATGTAAACTCAAAAAAGGCTTTTTTATTTTTTTCTTTTAAGACAAGCTTTTGAAAAGTGGAAAGAAGGCAGAGAGGGACAAAAAAAAAATCCATGTGTCTGATGTTAGTCACATATCTTAATAAAGCTCTGGCTGAATTTCAAATACCTGACTGTGAGCAAAATAAAAGCCTGTATGGAGTTACAGGTAGAATTGTACAACTTCCCCCTCCCCCTCCCCCCCCCCCCCCCAGCACAACCATTGTGAACTTTTAAATTAACAGATCATTCACTTTACCATGCAGCCGATGTTCTGCATGCTAAACTTGCCCTTTATTAAATCAAGTCCTGTTGGAATTCTGATTTACATTCTCTAAGAAATTTTTGTTTCCTAGTCTTTTCTTAGAAGGTGAGATCTACCTCCAAGTATTAGGCATATTCAATCTTGTGAATGTACTGGCTTTGAATATCAGCAAGCGTGAAGGTAAGAGAGAAGTGAAGCCCTGTGGTATTCTAGCCTGTGAGCTTGTCCTGGTTTCAGCTGGGATAGAGTAAATTTTCTGCCTAATAGCTGGTATAGTGCTGTGTTTTGGATTTAGTATGAGAATAATGTTGATAACACGCTGATGTTTTCAGTTGTTGCTGAGTAGTTGTAGTGCTTATACTAAGTCAAGGACTTTTCAGCTTCCCATGATCTGCCAGTAAGGAGGTGCACAAGAAGCTGGGAGGGGTCATAGCCAGGACAGCTGACCTAGGCTGACCAGAAGGGCATTCCCTACCATATGACGTCATGCTCAGTATAGAAAATTGGAGATGGCCAGGGGGAGGGAATCACTGCTCAGGGATGGGGTCTTGATCACAGGGTGGTGAGCAATTGTTGCATTGTGCATCACGTGTTTTTCTCTATTCCTTTATCAGTATAATAATAATAATTATTATTATTATTATAGAATCATAGAATAGTTTGGGTTGGAAGGGACCTTTAAAGGTCATCTAGTCCAAGCCCTCTGCAATGAGCAGGGACATCTTCAAATAGATCAGGTTGCTCAGAGCCCTGTCCAACCTGACCTTGAATGTTTCCAGGGATGGGGCACCTACCACCTCTCTGGGCAACCTGTGACAGTGTTTCATCACCCTCGTTGTAAACAATTTCTTCCTTATATCTGGTCTAAATCTATCCTCTTTTAGTTTAAAACCGTTACCCCTTGTCCTGTTGCTACAGGCCCTGCTAAAAAGTCTGTTCCCATCTTCCTTATAGGCCCCCTTTAAGTACTGAAAGGCTGCAATAAAGTCTCCCCGGAGCCTTCTCTGGAAAGCTGAACAATGCCACCTCTCTCAGCCTGTGCTTCTAGAAGAGGTGTACCATCCCTCTGATCATTTTTGTGGCCCTCCTCTGGACTGTCTCCAACAGGTCCATGTCTTTCCTGTGCTGAGGACTCCATGGCTGGATGCAGTAGTCTAGGTGGGGTCTCACCAGAGCAGAGTAGAGGGGCAGAATCACTCCCCTCGACCTGCTGGCCATGCTGCTTTGGGTGCAGCCCAGGATACGGTTGGCCTTCTGGACTGTGAGCGTACATTGCCAGCTCATGTCCAGCTTTTCATCCACCAGTACCCCCAAGCCCTTCTAGACAGGGCTGCTCTCAATCCCTCCATCCTCCAGCCTGTATTTATACAGGTGTTTGTCCCAACCCAGGTGCAGGACCCTGCACTTGGCCTTGTTGAACCTCATGATGTTCACATGGGCCCATTTCTTGAGCTTGTCTAGGTCCCTCTGGATGATAGGACATCCCTCAGGCATGTCAGCTGTACCACTCAGCTTGGTGTTGCCTGTAAACTTGCTGAGGGCACACTCAATCCCACTGTCTGTGTCATTGATGAAGATACTGAACAGTACAGGTCCCAATACGGACCCCTGAGGGACATCACTCATCACTGGTCTCCATCTGGACATTGAACCATTGACCACTACCCTCTAGGTGTGACCATCCAACCAATTCCACATCCACCGAACAGTCTACACATCAAATACGTATCTCGCCAATTTTGTGGGAAGCATGTTGTGAGGGACTGTGTCAAAGGCCTGACTGAAGTCCAGATAGATGACGTCCGTAGCATGTCCTTTGTCCACTGATACGGTCACTCCATCATAGAAGGACAGCAGGTTGGTCGGGCAGGACTTGCCCTTGGTGAAGCCATGATGCTGTCTTGAATCACCTCCCTGCCCTCCATGTACTTTACCGTAGCTTCGAGGAGGATCTGCTCCATGATCTTCCTAGGTACAGAGGTGAGGCTGACAGGTCAGCAGTTCCCAGGGTCCACCTTTTGACCCTTTTAAAAAAATGGGTGCAATGTTTCCCTTTTTCCAGTCACCAGGGACTTTAACTGACTTGCCATGACTTTTCAAATATCATGGAGAGTGGCTTGGCAACTACATCAGGACTCAGGACTCTGGGGTGCATCTCATCAGGTTCCAGAGACTTGTGTATGTTCAGGTTCCTCAGGTGGTCTGAAACCTGATCTTCTCTTACAGTGGGAGGGACCTTGCTCCTCCAGTCCTCATCTTGCAGGCCATCCCCTTGAGAGGTGTGGGAAGAGAGATTGCCAGTGAAGACTGAGGCAAAGAAGTTGTTCAGTACCTCAGTCTTCTCCTCATCCGTTGTCACCAGTCTGCCAGTCTTGCTCATCAAGGGGGTTATGCTTTCTTTGACCTTCCTTTTCTGGCTGATGTACCTATAGAAGCCCTTCTTGTTACTCTTGGCATCCCGCACCTTAGTCTTCCTGACCAAATCCCTACACAACCAGGCAGTGTCCCTGTACTCTTCCCAGACTGCCTGTCCTTCTTCCACTGCCTGTGCATTTCCTTCTTGCCCTTTAGTTTGACCAGCAGATCTTGATTCATCCAGGCTGTTCTCTTGCCTTCTTTTCCTGATTTCTTACACCTGGGGATTGGGAGCTCTTGCACTCTATGGAAAGCATCCTTCAAGATCTGCCAGCTCTGTTCTGCTGCCTTGTCCCTGAGGGCAGTTTCCCAGGGGGTCCTATTGACTAACTCCCTGAAGAGCTGGGATTTTGCTTTTCTAAAATTTAGGGACCTGACTTTACTCTTTGCCTGCCCCATATCCCTCAAGACCGCAAACTCCACCAGCATGTGATCATTACAGCCCAGGCTGCTTCCAATATTGATGTCACCAATTAGCTTAGTTGCGTTGATGATGCAAGTGATTATTATTTCCTCTTCTTTTGCTGTCCTATTAAACTGTTTTTATCTCAAGCCATGAGATTGTTTTTCTGATTCTCTCCCCCATCCCATCTTGTGTGGGGAGGTGAGTGAGTGGCTGCATGATGCTTAGTTGCTAGCAGGGGCTAAACCATGACAGAACTCTAAAACGAACTCTAAAACAAACCACAAACATCTGTCCTTTTACAGTCAGGTGGAGGGCTTCCCCTTAGATCTCCAAGCAGTATGTGAGTTTCAGGAACCAATTCTTTTTTGCTCCTCTCAAAAAGAAGCCACCATGTGCAATGAACAAATCAGGAGTGTACTTCTGGCCAAAGATCAAAGTGATCTGGCTAGAACATCAGCAGAGTACCTGCAAGAAAAAAAAGGACATTGCTAGTAGAATTCTTAAGAGTATTTATAAACAATATAAATTGGCAGTACCAGTTGTACCCTAAAAATCTTCCATGAGGAGTGTTAGCTTCTAAATCACAAGTTTGAGGTAGTGTTGTCAGCTTTTTTTTTCCTGTAAGGATTGGTGACAGCATCACACTTTTATGAAACATTTTCTCATTGCAAACTCTCTTCCAAAAAGACGAGTCCAGAATAGTTTCAGTGACCCTATTTCATGCTTGAATTATATGTCCATTAAGGGTGAGAGCACAACAGCCATTTGTCTTCCAGTTTTCATAAAATGTAAAACCAAAATGTTTTACAGCACAATTTCCTATTTTTACTGCGACTTCAAGTGATTTTCTTTTTTAAATGCCTGTCCTTTTCAATAACTGAGATGATAGTAGGTATTTCACAGAGAACTCTTGATTCAGAGTTCCTGGATGTCGGCTTTTTTGAGGTAACATGTAAAAGTGTGTGTTTGTCTCAGTTATATCAATAGAGTCCACCCAAAAGTAGTGGGTACTTGATGACATTGGTTTGCAGAGCTATACCTTTTCACCAGTCTCACTTTTTAAATATAGTATGGAAAGCTTTTGCCATTCTTATGCAAAATGATGCATATTAGTTACAGCAGAAATGTCCAGTGTCTATTCCTGCAACAGCATTGATAATGTTCAAGCTTTCAAAGTTAAAGGCTCTCAACTTATTAATGATTTCTACAGGAGTTAGACTTCAGTGTCTAATCAGATTGGGTATCCTTAAAATTTCTAATGGGATCCTTGAAAATCTGCCAGTGGACTATGTAAGTTTTCTGATTAATTGTTTTAATGGCGCTCTGCCTTGCTCTTTGGTTAACAGTCTTCACAGTAGCCTCAGGCTGCTTACTTTCCCGTTGCCTTTTTCTATCTGTAGATAAATGTCCACCTTATTGGAGCTTAATGGCCAATTAGCTGAGTCAAATGAAATCTGAAAATACAAAAATCAGTTCTGATCACTGGCAGGATATTCTTGTCCTAACTGAGGTTGAATCCAGAGTTGCTGACCTGCTGACTGCCACTGCTCCTTTTAAGTAGTCTTATGGGGAAACTGTGTTCAGCCTGTAAAGCATGGTTTAGGTATTTTTTCCCTGCAATCTTGGTGCTTCATTTGTTTGCTTATCAACTGCTGCAAAATTAGGCAGCCCACTTCTGTGAACAGACTTTCCCATTTAAAAGTTGATCAATTTCCTTTGAGCCTGTATCGAAGAGACCTGTGTAAGCCTGCCAGATCCTGCTGAAATTAAACCCACATGACTTAGACGTCTAAAGTACCTGGCCGTTATCTCTGTTTTGAATGGGAAGAATGTCTGATATGGGATATCTCAAAGGGGCAGTGACTTTTGGGAAATTGGGTGCTCTTTCCACCTTTCCCAGTCTGGCCCTTGAAGGTGGGATGAGTTGTGTGTTTGCAAACACCAGCCTTCCAAGCTACTTTACACATCCCTATAAGAAAACTGACTTGGCATAGCTTTAGTAAACATTCCAGTTTTGTTTACTTCAGTTTCAAAGGACTATGTTGGCCTATTGTTTTGGAAAAAAAGTGTTATTGAAATGTTGTAGTAAATGTTTTGGTTAGAGAACAGTTTGAGTGAGCTCAACTGACATTAATCCTCCTCCTCCTGAAGCTTACATCGCTAACATTCCTGTCGAGGAGTGGACTAGGAGTCAGCACACTAGCATTAAACAATTGTGTTTTTTAATGTGGCATCATGGTGTTTAACTCCAGTTAGATGACATATGGCTGCCAGTTTGTAAAGCTGAATCTGTGTCTGCCTCCACTCTGGCAACTTGTTGTTGTGGGTGAAAGCTCTAAGAGTGTGAGAGACTTGCATTTAAGTGCATGTAGACAGTACATAGGGCTGTCTGCTTGATAAGCTTGATGAAGAATTGGAAGGGGCAAGATAGATAACAATGTACAGTGAATGCTCATGTCCTCCCGTGTCTGTTTGTTTTTTAATAGTACAGATAGATAATGGCATCAGTGAAAGCTCAGGTGTAGGAGTACACTGAGTTCTCTTTCCTAGGTTACTTTTATGTGTTAGTGATGGGAAATGTGCCTGTGTGGTATTACTGATAGCCTTGAGTGGCTGGCAAGAGTGTTTTAAATCCAAGACTGAATTCCTTGTCTTTCTACTGAGCTCCTAGTTGAATTTATTTGCATTGGCAAAAAAGTTGGCTGACTTGAAGACACGCTATGCACAGACTTAAAGTGTCTTGAAATAGTAGGGTTTGAAGACCTTTGCTTTCTCAGGCCAATTCTGCCACTGCACATATGTTGTAGATTGCATTTTAAAGTGTTTTTTCCCTGGCTCCGATTTTGCTGCCCTTTACTTTGAACACAGCATTTTAATTTTTTTTTTTTTTTCCCCTCTGAAAAGGTAGTAAGATGTGATTACTGAAATTATTGAATTTTGTACATGGAACACTCACTGTCCCTCTCTGAAGTGGGAATATTTTACATGTGGGTAGGGTGGGACACAAATCAAGGTGATGTGTGTTCATGTACAAATAGAACTAAGATAAGATCCTAGCGATAACGGTGATCCTTGGCAATGCATAACATCAGGCAAATTGTTTGCTGTCTGCCTTGCTTTGTACCTTACTTAAAATGGAGATGCCAGTTACCCACCTCAGTTTCTTTAGTTTCATAAATGCTGGTAAGTGCTCAATTCCCCAAAGTGAGTGTCATCTTAATTGCTGGAGTTGATTTCTGATTGATTTGGTAAGTAGGACGCTAGGAAAAGGTTTCCCTTGTCAGTTCCACTTCACTGCTTTTGCCAGCGTTTCATGGGGGAGTTGTCCACATGCCTTTTCACTCTTCTTCCATGGATGCCTTGCCCTAGGGCCACAATGAAACTGGAGGAGCTTACAAAACAAATGGGACAAACAGCATCAGATGGGGTTGTGGATTTCTTTTTGTGTCAGCAGCATGTCCAAGAAAGGCTGAACTACAGGCAGGCTGGAGTTGGAGGGCTCAGACCTGCGTGTATGACACACTGTCACTGTGTGTCACTTCCATTATGCTTACTTGTTCAGATAGAGAGGCTTCTGGACTGCTGTCTTTCCTTCTTGCTGGTGCTCAAAGTGCTTAAAGGTCTCCTACTTTTGTCAGATGCTGTTGTTTATAAGCTTGGCTAAGACGACTGTTTCAGTTGTCCCTTTTAGATCCTTACTTTGAATCACGTGAGCTATTTCTGATGGTTTTCCATCATAATGGCAATACATAGTTTTGGAGTGGATGGCTGTTGTAGTTACGTTTTGCTTTCTTTATGTGAGGAATGTACTTTAAATCATACCATCAGAGATGAGGATTTGGAATTACAAAGGTTCTCATTCCAGTGTTTCTGGACTGCAAAAGGGTGAGGTGCATCTAGTCTCCCAGGGTGAAGTATGGCAGGTATCTTTTCTTGCAGCAGTTTGGACACTAGAGAGGGGAACTTTAAAACAGATGTCATGGAAAAATATGTGGTGCTTGTTTTTATTAGCATCGGATAGTCTCTGTTCTGTGTAAGATATGAACTAAAATACAAATGAGGAAACAGTGCAGTATCACAGTCTTACATACCTAGAAATGAGATGTTGGGAAGGACTATTGGTTTATCTATATAATTTATCCCCTAGGGCCACTGTAAGCATCTTTCATCCACTTTCTTGGATGAAGGTCCACAGGTGAGTAACTATAACAGCACTTGAATCATAATGGTGGGATGCTTCTCATGACTGGAGTGCTGCAATGGATGGCTATAAGCTCTTCCGAAGGGATAGGCAGAGAAGGAGAGACGGTGGGGTGGCTCTGTGTGTTAGGGAGTATTTTGATTGCATAGAAATCAAAGATTGTGAAGACCAAGTCGAGTGCTTGTGGGTAAGGATGAGGGGCAAGGCCAATGAGGCAGATATCCTGCTGGGAGTCTGTTACAGACCACCCAACCAGGATGAAGAGACAGATGAGACATTCTATAAGTGACTGGCGGAGATCTCGCATTTGCTGGCCCTTGTTCTTGTAGGGGACTTCAACCTACCGGACATCTGCTGGAAGTATAACACGGCAGAGAGGAAACAATCTGGGAGGTTCCTGGAGTGTGTGGAGGATAACTTCCTGACACAGCTGGTGAGTGAGCCCACCAGGGGAGGTGCCTTGCTGGACCTGCTGTTTACAAACAGAGAAGGATTGGTGAGAGATGTGGTGGTCGGAGGCCGTCTTGGGCTTAGCGACCACGACATGATGGAATTCTCTCAATTGTGAGGGAAGTAAGGAGAGGGGTCAGCAAAACTGCTACCATGGACTTCCGGAGGGCAGACTTTGGCCTGTTCAAGTCACTGATTGAGAGAGTCCCTTGGGAGACAGTCCTGAAGGACAAAGGGGTCCAGGAAGACTGGACAGCCTTCAAGAAGGAAATCTTAAAGGCGCAGGAGCAGGCGGTCCCCATGTGCCTTAAGAAGAGCTGGCGGGGAAGGCGACCGGCCTGGCTGAACAGGGAGATTTTTCTGGGACTCAGGGAAAAGAGGAGAGTTTATCACCTTTGGAAGAAGGGGCAGGCAACTCACGAAGAGTACAAGGATCTCGTTAGGTCAAGCAGGGACAAAATTAGAAAGGCAAAAGCCCGGCTAGAGCTCAATCTGGCCACAGTCGTAAAGGATAATAAAAAATGTTTTTACAAATATATTAACAACAAAAAGAGAGGCAAGGAGAATCACCATACCCTACTGGATATGGCGGGGAACATTGTCTCCAAGGACGAGGACAAGGCTGAGGTACTTAATGCCTTCTTTGCCTCAGTCTTTAATAGCCAGTCCAGGTATCCGCAGGCTATTCAGCCCCCTGAGCTGGAAGATGGGGATGGAGAGCACAATGTACTCATAATCCAGGAGGAAGCAGTCAAGGACATGCTAAGCCACCTGGACACCCACAAGTCTATGGGGCCTGATGGGATCCACCCGAGAGTACTGAGAGAGCTGGTGGAGGAGCTTGCCAAGCCACTCTCCATCATTTATCAGCAGTCCTGGTTAACAGGGGAGGTCCCAGAACACTGGAGGCTTGCCAATGTGACGCCCGTCTACAAGAAAGGCCAGAAGGAGGATCCTGGGAACTACAGGCCTGTCAGCCTGACCTCTGTACCGGGGAAGATTATGGAGTGGTTGGTCTTGAGAGTGCTCACAGGGCATGTGCAGGACAACCAAGGGATCAGGCCCAGCCAGCATGGGTTCATGAAAGGCAGGTCCTGCTTGACCAACCTGATCTCCTTCTATGACCAGGTGACCCGCCTAGTGGATGAGGGAAAGACTGTGGACGTTGTCTACCTGGACTTTACTAAAGCCTTTGACAGCGTCTCCCACAGCATTCTCCTGGAGAAACTGGCGGCTCGTGGCTTAGACAGGTTTACTCTTCGCTGGGTGAGGAACTGGCTGGATGGCCGAGCCCAGAGAGTTGTGGTGAACGGCGTTAAATCCGGCTGGCGGCCGGTCACAAGCGGTGTTCCCCAGGGCTTGGTTCTGGGGCCGGTCTTGTTCAATATCTTTAGTGATGATCTGGATGAGGGGATTGAGTGCTCCCTCAGTAAGTTTGCAGATGACACCAAGTTGGGTGGGAGTGTTGATCTGCTGGAGGGTAGGAAGGATCTGCAGAGGGATCTGGACAGGCTGGATCGATGGGCAGAGGCCAACTGTATGAGGTTTAATAAGGCCAAGTGCAGGGTCCTGCACTTCGGCCACAACAACACCATGCAACGCTACAGGCTTGGGGAGGAGTGGCTGGAGAACTGCCTGACGGAAAGGGACCTGGGGGTGCTGGTTGACAGCTGGCTGAACATGAGCCGGCAGTGTGCCCAGGTGGCCAAGAAGGCCAACAGCGTCCTGGCCTGTATCAGAAATAGTGTGGCCAGCAGGAGTAGGGAAGTGATCGTGCCCCTGTACTCAGCACTGGTGAGGCCGCACCTTGAATCCTGTGTTCAGTTTTGGGCCCATCACTACAAGAAGGATGTTGAGGTACTGGAGCGTGTCCAGAGAAGGGCAGCAAAGCTGGTGAGGGGTCTGGAGCACAAGTCTTATGAGGAGCGGCTGAGGGAACTGGGGTTGTTCAGTCTGGAGAAGAGGAGGCTGAGAGGAGACCTTATCGCTCTCTACAACTACCTGAAAGGGGGTTGGGGTGACGAGGGTGTTGGTCTCTTCTCCCAAGTAACTAGTGATAGGACAAGAGGAAATGGCCTCAAGTTGCGCCAGGGGAGGTTTAGATTGGGTTTTAGGAAAAATTTCTTCACTGAGAGAGTGGTCAGGCATTGAAACAGGCTGCCCAGGGAGGTGGTAGAGTCGCCACCTCTGGAAGTATTCAAAAAACGTGTGGATGTGGCGCTTCAGGACATGGTTTAGGGGACATGGTGGCGCTGGATTAATGGTTGGACTTGATGATCTTGAAGGTCCCTTCCAACCTAGTGATTCTGGGGGGGGAATCTTCTGATCACTTCTGATCACTTTCTTACAGTTTGGGACATTGTCTTTACCTTGCAGAATCTGAACTGTTTTAACAACTGTGCAGGGTTTGGCAATGTGGAACATTCTCAAAGGCTGTGCTACATGCTAAAAAAAAGCACACAATTTGTTGGAGCATGTCCTTCATCTGAGTCTGGTTTGCCAAGGAGGCATCAGAAGGGAATGGGTTGTATTTTTTGGGTTGTGGGTTGTTTTGTTGGTTTTTTTTTTTTTTTGGTATAAACATCTATAGTTTCCAAATGGATTCAGTTCTATCCTAAACACATATTTAAGTGTTTAAATACCTAAAAAAATTTAAAAACTTAAAAATATTAAAAAATTTAAATAATTTTTTTAAAAAATTAAATACTTAAAAAAAAATTATACATTTTTGAGGCTGTGTGTCCAGATTTTTCTCTTTACATGAACTTACATGGGTATGCTTCAGAGCATTAACTCTGTTTTAAACTTCTATGAATACAAAAATGAATTGACAACCCAGTTCTCAGAAATAAATCTTTGTTTTGAGGTGTTCTGATGTCTTTAAACTTCATTGAAATGATAAGGCTGGAAAGAACATCGCTGTTGCTAAGCTGCTTTATGGCCATTCCCTAAAGACTACTTCATTCTTGTTTCAATTTCTACTTAGCAAACTTTGTTTTGAAGGTGTTTGTTTCAGAATGAAATTTCAAAGGATGAAATTTCATTAAAACTGAAAGAAGTTAATCTTTTCAGCCAGCGGAGGAAGAGGAGAAGGAAAGGAGGCTTCTTTCCTCTTCAGTGGAAGAGGAGGAAAATAACTGAACACAAAAGATTCTGTTACTTTGAGTGAATAGTTTTCCATGAAGGAGTTGCTAAAACTGAGAGTTTTGACTTGAATTCATTGCAGCTAGGTTATCTTGAGCAGTTGTGTACCTGCACAATATGTTCCTAAATCTGCTCTTTAATGTCTCACAGACAGATTTATTATGGACTTTTCTAGGCAGCAAAATGAGAAGGGGAAAACAGTAATTTTAAGGTCTGAGCGCAATCACTGAAGCCTTCACTTTCAACAAAGAAAATGCTTGATTCTGTGCTCCTTTTCACCAGTGAGATTCTAACAGCTTCAGAGGAGCAACTCCAATGTAAAAATGGTGCAACAAAAGGAGGACCTGAGACTTGGGATGGTCTATGGGGAAGGAGTAATTAGATTTCAGTTTCCAGTGGCACACTGAGTTTTGTGCTCTGGTTGGGGGATGCATGGCGGGAAGGAAGCTTGTTCTGTCTATACATTTAAAGTTTTACTGTGGTTTTCATCTTGCCATGCAAATTTTTTTGTGCTAAATAAGTGTTTGATCACAAAGCATCTCTGTTAGCATGTGCTTCTTGCTGACAAGTTGCTTCTGAAACACAGAAGGTATATTGACGTGCTGGAAAAGTTGTGGTGTCACCTGTCTGTGGCAGTCGCTGTGAATGACATGACAATTTGCTGTGTCTGAGCCTGATGAGAAATGTCATCCAGGTACCCAAGCCTATTGTGTCAGTATTGTCTGGCTCTTCCTGAAACATTGTTCACAGGGTTATCTGATATACTCTGAAAAATTCTTCGTGGGCACTCAAGTAATGACAGTAACAAAGCTGCAGTTACCTTGCTGGTAGGAGTCTGTGTGAAAAAGTCTTCCTGCCTTTGGAGTGAATTTTCCTGGCTGCTGGAGGATACAGTGTACCATTTGCAGTGGCTTTTTAGAGGAAGTAAGAAGTTAATTTTCCATGGAGAGCTCATTTCTTTGGCCTTGGATTTCTGATTGTACCTTCTTTACAGCCACCAGCTAGCTGAGAGGACTCGTGCTGCCACTGCTACTTGTTCCTTGTGTGTTGCTCTCCCCCCCCCGGCCCTTTTGGAGTCAGTATATGGAATGTTATAGATGAGATCATATGAGTGATCTTAGTGACTGTGTAAGTGGAAACGAAGCAAGGACTTTCATTGTCAGCTTAAGGATGTCTGTTTGGAATATTAGACATGTTCAACTGTTCTTCTTTGAGTTCACACATGGAATGAACTAGTGTTATTTGGAGGTGGTAACACTTCAGTTAAGTTTGTCTGTGCAGTCATCAGCTGTAATGCAGTCAATACTTAGTGTATTCCTTTTAAATTTATTTCTTTGGAAATCTGGAGAAAACACAGCCATAGTGCAAAGAGCTAGTGGATAATTTAAGTGCTGCTGACTGAGCCACTTCATCTGCTTTGTGTATGAAACACATGAATATGGTGTAGGACACTTAGAGCCGGTGTTGTGTTTACCAGGAACAAAGTTGTTTGGTGCTAGAGTCCTGGGCAAGTTTTAGCATTGCATTATATTTTCTGTATCTTAGTTTTCCCTTTATACTTTCAGCTAATTCACAGAATATGGGTCAGTGTACTTGGTCAAAAGTAACTATTTTTGTGTTAACTTCCTGAATTAGATATATCCGTATACATAACTTGCGGTGAAGCAACAAATGCTTTCCTTTCTATGTTATAAACTATATTGTGTTCGAATATGTGAAAATTAATTACATAGGAAATTAGGAAAATGGGAAAGACCTATAGTAATCACATTCAGCCCTTTTTGAGTGATTAAAAAATTTAAGTTAAATGAGTTATATTTATTAATTGAGCTTCACACCTTTTAAAAAAAGGGACTCACCCTTGAACAAAAGAGAAGCCCTGTTGCTTAAGTAGAAAGCAAAGACAGTGGAGAGAAGTGCTTTCAATATAGCTATACAGTTCATTTCTCCTGCAAACACTCCAGTTACATGGCCATTAACAGTTAAATTATTAATGAAGTATTGCTCCTGACTGTCGGCTATCCTCTTTCCTCTGTGCTGGTTGCAAGGGTCACAGGAGTCTCATTCCACATGAAGCAGTGTGAGATGCAGACAGGCTTTCTTCCAGACTTGAAGTGGAGAATATGGCTGAGTTGTCAGTCTTTCACAAAACTCAGTTCTTCTAGTTTTTGAATGCAAGGAATTTACTTTCACATTACAGTGAATGACGAGCATCCTCTTACATACTGGCAAACGAAGGCCTGTCTGGAATGAATCGGTCTGGGAGGCACTTGCATGGGTCTCTCTGAAAACAGAGCAGCCTGATGTATTGTGTAATATATTAGGTCACAGGTTATCCAGTGACATCATCTGTCTCTCATGATGGTGCTTGTCGTGTGTCCTAGACAGTATGGCTTATTGTCTTCTGCTAATGTGTAATGTCTCCTGCTAACAGGACAGTATAGCTGAACTGTTAAATTGCTCTGACAGGGTGTCACTAAGCATTGGTGTTTATAAAGAGGAAAGCACCCTTTTTTGGAAGCATCATGAAGGATAGCGATACCCTTTTGTTTGTAATAAAAAAAAGATTAAAAGAGGTCCTGAATTCATGGTCTGTATGATCTAAGTGCAGGATTAATCTTCTTGGCCAGATATTTTTGCCTTTGTAAGAGTGGCTTTTATGCTAGAGTACTGATCTCCATATACTTAAGTAAATTGCCAGTACTGGGAAGTGTAAATGAAGGGGAAATTTAGGGAAGGGAATTGTGTTGAATGAAAGCCCCCCTCCCACTTCTTTTGTAGGAGGAAAGTCATTGCTCTTTTAAACTTTTTTTTTCCATTTGCTTTGCATCTTCTCTCCTGTATGTGATCTCTTTCTGAAGTGTTTAACTGATTTTTCCAAAGTTATAGCAGGATCTCTTACCTCAAAGAGCTTTGTACCTCACTTATGAGGCTTATTTCTCTGATCCTAATGAAGTGGATTGAGAGAAGAGAAAACCTCAATGTGTGGATGATTGCAGTTTACTGGGCTTTCTTACTGGGAAAGTGGGAGCTGTGACTCTGCAACTGTTTGACAGAAGATCTGAACAGAATGTGTCAGCTTGTCTTTTAAGAAAAGTTGAAATTATTGCAGTAGCTGGGAATCAAAATTAAAGAAATGAGTCTATGAAGAATCTCGGGTGCCTTTTTAACAACCATTATTGCTCCCAGGTGTTTTCAGTTCAGATATAGCCCAGGAGAAAAATGAGTTTTGAATGTTCAGCGAGATTCCTGTTCTCTTAAATATGGGCCCATGTGTTTAAAGCAAACGTATGTGTGGCAGCGACTCCAGTGCTGAGACTGAAAATCTTAGCAAGTCTGGAGTAGGTCTGCTTAGGTACTTCATTAGAAAATCTAAATGAAATGAGCACCAGCCAGTATAGGCTGCAAGTGGGTTGAGACATTGTTCTGTCAAGTAAGAATTAGTTATCGTAACAGCAGTGATGCACAGACACGATGGCTCATGGAAGTGCAAAGGCTGGAAACTGCTTTGGTTGGTCGCTGCTATTGCACACTTGTGTTAAGTGAAGTAGGAGAAACCTTGGCTGGTGCCCGTATGTTGTTACACTAGTGGTCTATTTTGATGGCAGTGGCTGTCAGTCTAGCATCTAGATTACCTGCCAGAGTGTCCTTAAAAGTATCTATTATGTACAGTTTTCATTGTCCTCTGAACTTCATGTAGTGTGTGGGAGGGACAGAAAGGAATGCACAAATGCCTATGTGAGTAGTGCTGTAAAGAAAATGTGAACATGGTTGTTACAGAGAAAATATGTTCAGGTTGTTCTTGTATTCCAAAGATGTCTCTTCCTGCTTGCCTTATCTTACCCAGATTTGATAGCTGCTTGGCATAAGTCTTGGCATTGCTTGGCACTAGCAATTCTTGCCCATTGACCTGAAGGAAATGACTGTTGAAACTCAGAAATGCACAGTTTTGAGCTATGCTGCCTTTGTCATTATCCAGTCAATACAGTCTGATTTTACTTATTTCTTTCTTTCCAGAGATTAGGGGGAAAAATAGACAAACTTTCATAAAGAGTGGTATCTTTCTTCTAATTCTGATTAATCAAATACAGTCTCTACCTGTAAAAAAGCATGATGTGAGAGACCCGCTATGATAAATTTACACTCTGCAATTTTCAGACATTAGTTGTCACTACATTGGCAGAGTGACTGGAACCAAATATACTTGCTTTGCAATTATATCTGCTGGGTTGGTGTTTATGGGAATGGCCAACTAGGCCAATGAGACTCAAAATTAAAATTAACCCATAATGGCAACACGATGAAACTGCTGTTTCATTAGTGCATTCATCAAGGCTCTTGAGAACCTCCATTATGGCCAGTCTCAGGTGCAGTAGGAAGTGATAATGCTTGCTTCCCTAGAACCTTGAAAAAAAGATTGGCAAATCTATGAACTTACTGCATCCTAAGTTTCAATTTGGGTTTTGTGTGAAAACAAATGTATCCTGCCTTGGAACCAAGTACATATGCACTTTGGTAATAAAAACTTTATTATTGAATATGTAGAAGCCATTGTCTTTTGCCTGGGCATTTTGCATTCTCTGCATTACTGAGATATTAAGGACTTTTGTTTTTGTTGAAAGTTTTCATTGAATTTCTAAGCTCTTGCCATTCCTTCTGGTCTAAATCTGTGTAACTTCGTAGGTGATTCCCCAGTTCATCGTTTTTTTCCTCAGCCCTGCCAGCATTTGCCAGTTTGGCATGCTCTGTCTGGACATGTCTTTGCTCCGGGTTCTTCAGAAAGTACACTTTGTAGCATACATAAGTGTGATGAATGCCAGGAGGAGTGTGGAACTTTCAGAGTTTGTTTAACCAGAAAAACGATGCATGGGGTTATAGCAAGGTTTTAGAGATCTCCTGAGTTTTGATTTGACTCAGGGGAAGAACACCTGATGCAAAAAAAAAGTTAAATGAAGCCTTAAAAGACAAGAATGGTTTTGTACCAGAAACTTACTAAAATTTTGTTAACTTGGAGTTTGTCCCAGGATTGACCCATCTGAGTAAAACATGTCCAGGTTTGGAAGCTGCAAGTGGCTCAAGTGAGACACCCAAAATATTTGGATTAGGAGCTGAAGTATATAAATGCTTATTCTTTCTTAAGTAGAGTGTACTGGGAAGCTTCTCTTTGAGACTTTTTGTGTAATGGGCACTTTGAGTAGAGTGGCATAATTTTTTTTTTTTTTTCTTTTGAGGCCAGGATAAACTTCTAAAAAGCAGGTGCTACTTTTCTTTCTTGGAAACTGTTCAGAGGATTTTAGGAAGTAAAAGAAACAGCATTGGCAGGAATCAAAGAAGAAGCAAAAAATGTGAAAAGGAAGAAAGCTGGTACACCACATAGACTAAGTCCTGGACTGTTTCTTGTGTGGCCCTTTCAGGAGACACTGACCACAGTTGCCTCTGCTGCTGGAGAAACGTTCCTTTTTCTCATGCACGCATCAAAAGTTTTTCTGCTTTTTGCTAAATCTTCCTCTATCTTCATTTCAGTATTCTTCACTCTTCACTGTGCTGTTAAACACAGCAACTGTTTGAAAGAGCCAAAATCCAAGATTGCCTATATTGCAAACAAAGCCCCGATTTTACTGCTAGCTTGAAAGTAGTTTGTAATACATAGTGTACGTGTACATATCTTGCTGTGGTGGTATTTGCTGGAAAGAATTGGTCACCAGTGCCTTGCACAAAGATTGTACAGCCATACTACACACCCTGCATTAATGTCTTGTCTGTGTGGGGGCACTGTATACATTACTCTGCAATGGAAAAACATCATTGCTCTGGGCTAGGGATTCTGGTACGATGAATAAGTGAAATAGATACGGTGAAACTAAACTCTTGTGAAAAGAATGAGTCTCTCACTTCAGTATAATTCCTGCCGTGTATCTTCTGAACAGCATGTTTCCCATTGACAGAATGCAAATGCCATTTGTTTTTCTGTTATTGATTTGCTTACAGAAAGCAGCAGAAATCTAATCTGTGCAGCAAACACTGAGTGACTTTATACAGAAGATAAACTTTTATTGTTACTGTATAAAGCACATCAAAGAGCTCCGTTTGAATGGGAGAAAAATCATGTGTTAGGTAGGTGGTTATAAAAGCTGTTATTTTTCACCTGAAGTGATTATTTTCTAGGTCTCTGGTAGTGATTATGGGAAATTCCCAACTTCAAATAAATAACCAATTGTTGTGTACATCTGTCATTCCTGAGCCCCATCTTCTGTCCCCACTTAACTCCTTTGAGGCTTGCCTAGTGGAGGACATGTGACCAGAGCTATGGGAAAAGGGCAAATGCACACCATCTTTTATAAAAGAAACCTCCGAAGTCTAAAGTAATGGCAAAATCTCTTCAAATAGACCTAGGGCATGACATTTGAAGAGGCTTGTGTCCTGTGATATTTCACTGTTGAATTAGACCAGTATATTAGCAGTGATCTCCAAAGTATTGTGAGTGATGTGAGGTCCTTGATGGTCTAAAGGGTGTCACTGTGGTTATCCCATGGCTTGTTGTGTTTTCAATATAGGGTGGATGAAAATTGGCTAATTGTAACCCAGACTGGTGATCCTCGACGAATCAAGGCTCTAGTTTGGCTTGTTATGTTGAAATTGTTTTTTCTAAAGGTGTGTATGTCCATTCCTGCATTATCATTGCAGCTGGAGTGGAATGAGTTAGTTGCCTTTGCCCTTGAAGATTCAGGGATGCTCTAAGTTCACTTTGCACCATGTTTTGTCACCCAGCTCACATGGTCTTCACGTATGCCCTCTTTTCAGTCTCACTCTTACCTCTTTGTCAGATTTGCATTCCGATTTGAAGAGGTTATCATCTATTTCCAGGTGATGCTTCTGTTTAGGAAGCTTTCTGTTCTGTCTTCACTGGCCGTGTGCTGTCACTGGCACATAGTACAATCATTCTCCTCTTCTTAAACTGTTGCCTTTCCTTGACTCTGATTGTCTTCTGCTAATTCTTCATCTAACTTTAACTGTTGCTTCAATGTATTGTTTGGAAAAGCATTCTTGTTTCTCTTCCAGATTTTTTTTTAGGAGCCTCAGGAGAGAGGTTTCTGGTCGTCTTGTTTTCTGTTCTTAGGGCAAGACTTCAAAGCAGGAGCTGAGTTGCCTTCCCAGGGTAGAGAAGTCTGCAGATCTCTCTCTGTCTAGATTAAAATCATGGTTATCTGTCATCAATCTCCTCACACTTGGAAATTAGCTCAGTGTTGTTGAGTGAGAGGTTATGAGCTTTCTCTTTATTGTTAAGGACATTGTTGATGTTTTGTTACTCTGGCCTGCATCCTGGCCTTTCTTGGACTTGGCCCCTCTGTGGAGCCTTACATCCCAGCTGTGCCTTGCAGGCTTTTTCCAAGGTGTGGCATTTTCATGTAGTCACACAGCCCGAGTTCTCCCCTTGTTAGCAGTACCACGTCTTACTTTCCCCTCCTGATGTGCTGTACTGACATGCAGTTAGATCCTAAATGCATAAATTACTCTCTTGATATCATCAGGAGGATATCATTGTCATAACTTCATCTTGTTTTGCTTTCTCCACCATGCTTACACAGTGACTTTGCTTTCAGAGCCCTGCACATCTGTAAAATAGTCATTCACCAGTAAGATGTCAGCATGGGATACCGGCTTTCACCACCTACCTGCTTGCTGGGACACAGCATGGCATGTCTGGTTCTGACATGCAGCTTTCCTTACTGGGGAAGACTTTGATATGCAGCTGCCATGACCAATACTGCTCTTAAAAACTTTCCTTTGCTGCTTAAAGAAGGAATTGTGGCATAGTTGTTAAGGCCAAACAACTTTATTAGACTAAGTGATGTCTGTTGGAGTTGAAAAGCAGAAGTGTTTTGGTTTTAGGTTATCTGGTTTAGCCTGAGAAAAGATTACAGTGCATGTCTTGCTCTTAACCTAGGGGTGCATTTCCACAGCAGCATAAGGTGTTTGGGCTGACCCTCTGTCCAGCAGGGCATGTGTGTTCCTTTCCTTCTCTTCTGTGATGGCAGATGTTCTTGAAACTTGGTGGTGGTTCGATTCAGACAGCGCTAAGAACTAAAGGCTTTTAGGTTAACTTTTTTTAAAGCTTGTTGCCCACCTGTGGTGCAGTTTATGCAGCTGCATAGTAAGATGGAAGACAGGAATTTATAGCCGCATTGGAGAAAGATGGGGCTGTTCGCTCTGATTTAGATCAGCTTAAGCTGTTGAGGAGGTGCACCTTTAGCTATTCACAGCTATGTACAAAAAGCAGCTATGGTTGGTTTGATGTAGTACTTCTGCCACTGACCTATAATACTACTCCATATTGTTGTCATCTTATGTATTTAGACTCTAAGGTCTCTGGAGGTGCAGAGGTTGTTTTTTTGTTTTTTTGGGTTATTTTCCTCCTCACTGAGTGAAACATTCTTCTGTCTACCAGTTAACAATTTCTGTTTATAGGTGTTTTTTTCTGTAACGTGTAGCTCTTGCTTAAACTGCATTCATTTGCAGAGGTTGATTCTGTGTGAGATCTGTGTAGTGGGACAGAAGACTGCAGAAATAATAAATATTCTTATAAGTGCTGAGTGACTACTCACTGGATAAGGGGCAAGATGATACCTCCTTAGTATCCTGCTGAGGGTTGAGATTGGCATTGTCCTTCGTAGTTACTGTTTTTCCCTTCCTTTCCTCCCGTTCCACGTTTCTGTATTACTGCATATTTGGCCATTGCTGGTTTTGTATGTTGGGATATAGAGAGGAATAGTGTGTCCAGTATCAGCCACCAAAGGACTTCAGTGCTTTTTATGCCTATAAGTTACAGCATACTTTAACCACTGCCATAGTGAAATGCTCCTAGAGCAACTGACATCATAGATATTTTTTTTTTAACACTGACATATACAGCCTCACAGTTAACTGCTGTCACTCTTTGTGATTACTTCTCATTGGAGCACCCTTTAAGCCATCATTGTATGGCACAACAAAACAGCCTGAAGTAGCACTTCCATGTGGGGAAATAAATAGTGAACTCAGATGCTTTCTCCAGACAGAACAACTGTGGGATTTTTCTTACATCGGGTGTAAGATCCAAAAGAATCTGCCCAGCTAGTAAGGCTGAGCATCCCAGAGTTTGCACATCTAACCATCATCCATGAAGGCCCCTAAGTACAGGTAATACAGTACATGTTTTTAAGCAAGAAAATGTGGTTAATAGCAGCCTTTTATGACCTCTTGCATCTACATAGTGCAAAAAAAGTCCTTGCAGAAACAAGTCACAAAGAGCAATTAAAAACCTTTCATCTTTGAAAGTAAATGTTCAGGTTCTGTGATTGGGAAACTTAAACTTAATTGTGCTAGGTATGTTTTTATTGACATAGAATAGTGTATGCAGAAATTTAAACCTAGCCCTTCCAATTGTTAAAAAAACAAGCACCCCCCCCAAGTGCTTGTTGTTAAGATGGAATTTCTGTTATCACCTTTGTTGTAGTTTATTCCTTTAAATGTGATTAATTTTGGACATTGAATTCACTTTTGTTCTGGACCTTCAGCTTGCTAAGTATTGATTGGACAAATGCTTTTTTACCAGCTCATCTCAAATTCATGTACCTGAACTGAACTGACAGGTTTTCTAATGGTTCTGCAGCCACCCTGCAAAATCACAAATATAATTCACTTCAAACTTTGTAGTTCTTTATTCCTTTTCTTGCCCTTCCTCTCACTTAATTGAATGATACATTCTTCTTTAATTCTGGCATTCACTTTGTACAAGATTTACTGTCCAGTTCTGCCATTTGTCCTTACTGGTTTATACAAGCTTATGATTTATACTGGGTGATGCTGTCGGAAGTATTCTGTTGCCAAGGAAAACGTTAGACAAAGAGGGCTGTGTTTGCTGAGAGAACAAGTAGCTAAAACCTGGGCATAGCAGCAGAAAGTAACTATATACAGATCTGTATGTAGTAGTTTTGTTTCATCTCACATGAATATTTGAAGGCCAGATTTATAGGTGACTCATTAGGCACTGCATTGTGGGAACATTTTAAAATTTCATGTTCTATTGTGTTTTGCAGACGGAATGTAATTGTCTCAGCAGCTTGTGAAATAAAGGCAAATTTGTATTGAGTCCCTAGGAAAGATCCTTGAATAAACTAAAACTGAATTTGTAGTACTCCTCCCACCTTCAAGGTGTTTATCTGTCAATATGATACTGTATTTTTTTCTTTTTCCTCCCTATCAATAGACCATTCAAGATTAGTGCGCAGACTTCCTCCTCTTGAAGAAAGAAGATAAGGTTCAGCTTGAAATCTTATCGCTAGGTGGATGTTGGCCATGAGTACATTTCTCTTATCCTATCTTTATCACCAGAGTAAGCAGTGGGATAAGACTGGTGGAGGAAGAGTTTCAGCATTAAGAGTTGTTGTAGACAGAGGAATGTAAACAACTTCTTTGGCTGTGGTTGGTATCATTTAACTTTCCAGTCAGCTCCCCCTGCCTGCCCTGATAATGGGTGGGTTTGGTTCCTGCGGTGGGTCTGACCAGTGGCCAGAGCTTATGTTGCAACCTGCAACAGTCCTATTTCCTTAGAGAGAATTGCAGATATCTCTGCTCTAAGGAAGCTGACGCTTACAAGCTGTGAAGATCAAGTAGTTTTTATCTTCCAAAATGGTGGTGAGTAGTAATTTGAGCATGAGGTCTACAAATCCAAGATCTTCTGCAGTCATACATGGGATGGGGGGAGAAGTTTGATAAAAGGATTTTATATTGATGGTAGTTTAGGACATGAGAAACAAGACTGAGATTACTTACTCTCTATTTACTCTCTTTACATCCATGCCCTATTGAGAATAATTTAGTCTGTGTTTTCAGGGTGACTAATACCAAATGACCAGATAGTGCAGGCTTGATACAGACAGCCTATCTGGTTGGTTTGGTGAGATGCAGCAGTGTTGTTGGTGAGAGGATGGATGATACAATTGATCATAAAGTTTACTAAGGCAAAATTAGTCCTCCTTCCCTTTTTTAAAATCCATGCTTTTAAAGTATAACTGGCAGACTAATCTGAGGTTCTTCACTGTGTCAGGTACTTGTACTTTTATTCATCTGACACTAGTTGTGGTATAACTTGATTTATTGTCTCTTCAAAGCATGGTCTGAACCCATCCAAGAGGAGGATAATATATCTAACTGTGTCATAAACATGCTGCAGAGAAATCTTTCCTCGAAGGTAGAGAGGCTGAGCAAAACAAGATAAAATACTCTCTTCTGAGTATTTTTCTGTCCTCTGTAGGTGTCTGTAGTTTGTAATGTGATCTGTGAGGTGATTCACTGTTGCCCTTTATTATAGGGTAGCCAGTGTGTAGTGATGAATGTATTACATACATGGTTCATGGAGAAGTTGGATTCTTTTCTATATACACAGGTTCTGTCTTTTATTAAGAAGTGTGTTGAAAGTTACTGAGTATAGAGGGTATAAAATCAATAGGATTCACTTTGCTTTTAGCATGTTTGAATATGTAAATTACATCTTTAGATTTTTGTTTGTTCTTGCTGATTTTGCTGCTACCCCCATCAGGATGCTTAGTTGTGGTTTTTGACGTGTATTTATATTGCTTAACTTTTTGCCACCAATACATTCATGTTCTTCCATCAAATTAAAACTTGAAGTTAAATTCAAAAGGTATGCATTTCTAGCCAGGGAAGATCTGGAAAAGTATTATACATCAGACACTAACCTGGTTGCAGCCAAAGCAAAGTTTCATGCAACAGTGTCATTCCAGAGGGTGTTAATTAAGAGTTCTTTGTAAGTGCATGCTCATTGCACAGTAATGCTTTTTTTCATAGTTTGCTTGAAATCACTGGGGGTGGAGGAACTGGAGCGCTCGAGTCTGAGATAAACAAAACAATCCTAAATTTGGAGTATTGATCTTGCTCTAAGCGTTGGGTGGATGAGTCAGTCTGAGTTGATCTTCCACTATAAGTTATCCTGGAGGAGTGAGGGCAAGCAGGATAGGGAAACTGTTTGGTACAGATAACCACTTACTCATGTGGCCGTTTTAGTCAAAAGAAAGAAGTTGGGGGTCATGTGCTGACCCCTTTTGCCATGAGTATGCGGGAGCCTCCACTAACAAAATTAGGGAAAAAGTAGCCATGTGATGACTCCATTGCTTTGCGAAGGATCATAAATGTTATTCACCAGGGGATAAAAAGGGCTCAACTCCATCATTTGTTTGTTTTTGTCTGGAGGATCATATGTACTTCTTGGAGTTAAATGTTTAAATTTGTAAGTGAATGAATCGGACTCAGTCTTGCTGCTGTCACGGTTCAGGCATGATCTCTGTATTTTCCAGGCAGAATGTCAGCTTGGCCTGGTTATCAGGAGTCTGGAGTAGTGCAATGGGGCACACAAGGTTTTTGTCTCCTCCTTCAGCCCTACCCCCCATTTAATTTCTCTTAGGTACCGCTCTTTGATACAAACACTCCTGTTTGACTCCTGTTGGCACGTGGTTACGAGTATATTGCTAAAGCAGAGACTGTGATAATGAAATCTAAATTCTCTCCCAAGATCTGTTGTAGGTCTTCTGTGCTATTGTGTGTAAATCCTTTAGTCTCTTCTTTTTGTGAAGACAAAAATAATGTTGCCCACGGGGTGATATTATAGTAATACATCCCTCAAAGTATTAAGAATAAGATATGTTTATCTCTGCAGCTTCCATAAGGGAGTGATCTGGTTGGGTAGCTTTACTTTGGATAAGAGCATATAATCTCCATTTGACTTTCTTGCTGTGGAATGCTTCTCTTTCGTGGTGCACCTAGTTCAGTAATCTAAGTACTTCTTCCTCCTTCTCCTGTTTAAACTTGTTTTAGTTTGGAGCTGTGTTCATTCTGTACTATTAATGGTCTATAGCCTGTTTCTCTTCCACCACACTTACTGTGCTGAGAGCCTTGCAGACCTAGGAGATTTATGTATTTTTGGTGTGTACTTAAGCAGTTGCACTGGAGGCAAGCAAATGTGGGGGCTCTAGTGAAATGCCCAGTCCCCCAAATATAGAATCCAGCCACGAAGGCTGTAGGATTAAAGTAAGCCCGTTCACCTCATCTCACTTCCTGCACATGGTTTTGCAAGGAAAAAGCTAATGGTTGTTTATTAGGGAATGATTTAGAAGATTATATTTAATTCACGTGCTTGCATGAAGAAGTGCTGAAATGCAGCCACCTGCTATAGGGAATGTGCCAATTGCTTAAACTAACACTGTAGGATATTTAGAAAAGGATATTCTATTCTATGCGTATTGTATTATTTATGGTGGAGATCATATGTTAATTGCTCTCTGGTTCAATAAAGGCAGCTTTTGCTGTGAGGAATTAATGGATGAAGGATGGGCATCCGATAGTAGTCTGCATTCCCCACCACTGTAATTTTTCTGTCTAAATTGAAAGCAGCTATCATTTTTAGTGCTCTAAAAAGTGTTTTCCCATTGACTTCGACTTGCCTCAGTAATATTTAGTGTTTCATTGGAACTAACTATAGGAGTTTCTGCTCTTTTCACTAGGCCTGATCCATTCTAAATCTTGAAAAAGCTAGATACTGAGTATGTCGCATCTCATGGATCACAGCTGGAAAACTGGAGGAGCGGAAGTTGAACCTGAACAGTGAGCAGTTCCTTGAATAATCACTAATTTACCTGCTGCTTCAGAGAAGAAACATTTTTGACCACTCTTATTGCAGTGAGTCTGTCAGTCTGCTTTTGCAAATAACCCTCATAACTTCTAATGTTGCATAAGCAGTGTAATCATCAGGCAGTTTAAATGAGGATAGGGGAGTATAGGGCTTAAAACCCTTGAAGGTGATTTAAGTTGACAGATAATCACTGGCAGGTGTCCTTTACTTTGTGACAGATGGCTTAGGTGTTCACGGCAGAGCAAAAGAGAGCTTGTCTTATTCTTTGCTTCCCAAAGCCAGCCTGAGTGTGTGCTGGGATGCTTTTCTCTGGCTCTGGCAAGGCACCTTTGCAGTAGTGCATAGGAAAGCAGATCAAGCTGAAGACTGGCATTTATGGGGATTTACACGATACACTTATGAACATGCAGCTGCAAAAAACTTTCTGGGTGATATCAAAGGTGTTTATTTAAGAGATGGAAAGTAAACTTAATCCTCATTACTGTGTTTTCCTTACCTATTTGGTGCTGTTAATGGGCAATCTTTTTATGCCCTACATGCTTGAATTCAGTATGAGAGTGTTTTCATTTTAACAATGGGTAAAGTGTAGTAAAGACATTGAGTAAGTTTCTTGCCACAGACTCTTTGGGTGGCTGCAGGAATCCTGACTTTGATGCTCTCTCATAAGCACAAATTAGCTCTGCCTTCTGTTTCAATGCAGTGAGTGTTAAGCCTACCTTAATTCCAGTGGTGTCATCTTGCTGACAACATACCTCTATTGCCAGTGAAGTTTATGCATGCGCATGTTAAACTGTAGTTTATAGGCAAAGCATAATGTTTGGAGTTTCTTCATGCTCAACTTTTGAATTCCTTTTCTGGGTGCATCATCTGTAAAGTAGATGTGGCGTGAGTCAGATGCTGCATGTCATCATGAAGAAGTATGATAAGATAACATCTGTCCTTAGTGGCTAAATTTACAGAAGCAACTGGACCTGAACGTAAGCATTTGTAAATAGTTTTGCAGTCTCTGAGGAATCAAATCCTGTAATATCCTACCAGGCACTTAGCACTGCTGATTTGCTATCTTTTACGATGATGGAGGAAGATCAGAAAGTGTTTATTCAAGTCTGCCATTATCATTCACTTTTTTCTTTAGTTGTGATGTGTTTTGCTCATGAGCAAATATTGGCACGTATTGAAGGTATGTCTTTTTGATGCCATTTCACTGCAAATTCCAGCTACAGACTTGCGCCTCTTTTTGTCCACAACACATTGCAAATTTCAGTAGAGTGAGCACAGATTTCTGATGTGCTGAAATCAAACCCAATTTACATCCAGCAAGGGGATAAGCAGAAAGAAAGAATGAATTAATTCAAGTATGGAGCATACTGTGTTCATCGTGTGGGAGGAAGGTATCATGAGTACCCCTCCAGCCTCACAGCTACATACCAGCCTGGATCAAAATAATTATCTTCACATTTGGAAAACTTTAAGAAGCAATCCATTGAAAGTATCCAGTGAATATCCCAGGATTCCCGCAAAACACATGCCAAAGATTTGGCAGTGAAGAGTTCATACTTCATCCTTGGCAACTGATCCTCTTTACAAAGAGGCTGAAGTTACTTGGCATTGTTCATGAGGTTGTTGAACACAAGTGTCTTGTATTACTTCCTCAAAACCTCCTTTGCCAGGGTGACTGCCTACTCTTACTGATTATACTTTCTGGTACAGAGGCAGCAGTGTTACCGGTAGTGATCTGTTCTGTAATGTGCACCCTGGAGTGCTTTCAGGTAAGGGGGGGTGGGGCTTGTGAAAGATCCTTGACTTGCTTTCTTAATACAGTATGGAGTGCTCAGTATGACTTGTCCTTTTATTTATTTTTGCCTGATTCTTTTTCAGCAAGTATTACATATTTAGATGCCAACATTTTTGGTAGTGGCTGGTAAAAACAGATTGACTTTCCTTACTCAGTCCTCTTCAAAGTGAAACACGAGTCCCTTTTTTTATTCAGCCCAGATGGTATGCTTCTTAAAGTGAGCAATGTGTTGCAGTGAAAATGGACTACTTCTTTCCCCTTCTTCCCTTCCTCCTCTACTTCACTGAACACATCCATGTAGCTCATATTTGGGTTAAATTCAAAATTAGTCAGAGCCTGCAGGGTAAATATGTCAGCCAGCTCTGCCAGATTGAAGGAATTTCTGACCCTGCCAACAGGTGGTATAGCAAGTTAGCTGCACAAAACCTGGCACCTGCATGGACCTTATTAGAAAAATGGACAAGGTGATTTAGTTTGCTTGTTTCCATGTCTGTCTTTTGCCTGTCCTCACAATGCTGCTCCTCATGTGCATGCACAGAGCCTCCCTGAGTCATGCAGGCTGTGTGCTGAGTGGGCAGGAACACTGCATTCCTGGGTTGGGAGGTGGTGACTGCACTGAGGATTTGCTTGAGGGTTTTTACATCCAATAGGAGACTTGCAAAGTGAAGGAGCAATATGATTTAAGGAGCAATACAATTAAAAATGGTTTCACATGTGCAATTGTTTTGACAATTCTTTATCCACCAATGGATTTTTTGGAAGTGGAGTAATGCACATAAAAGTTTCTAGATGTATTGGCTATGACTCTCAAATGGCTCTCTGTAACCTGCAGCTCTCTTCTAGCAGCTGATGAAGGTCATGTTTTAAGAGAAAGATCTGTTGCTTTGAAATTGGATGGAGTCAGAGTTCCATGTTGCCATTCCGCGCAAAGCATAGGGCTGTTGGCAAGTAACTTGATCTGCCACTCTCTTTTGTTTTCCTGTTTGGTGAAAAGGTTAGTGATACATCCTTGCTTTAAAAGAACATTGAGGATAAATTTATTGTATGACAAAGGAGGTCCCATAAACAAACAACTTAGAGGGTAACAAATAAAATTTGGTATTTGTTCCTGGAATGTTGCTCAGTTAAGTAGGGTAGAAGTATAGCATTTATTTAAAGGAGTTGTTAAAAATAACAGGGACTTGATAGGGTTTTTTTGGGTGGCTGTTTCATGGTTTGAGTTTTCTTAAACTCCAAAAATTTCTTAAATGATTTGACTTGGTCAAGATTTTTTCATTAAGTATGGAGATCATGGCTAAGGCTTTTCAGGCAAGACAACAGCAGCAGATCTGTGAGGAGTGGAACTTTGGTTATTCTGCACAGGAGGTGTTACAGTGCTTGAAATGCATCCAGTTAACCGTGTCTTTTCAGGAACACCGTGAAGCTTGGGGGGAGAAGACAGTTCTGTAGTTAGGACAGGTAGCTGTGAGACCTGGTGTCGGTTCTTAGCTAGCAACTTGCCCAAGTCTAGAAGAGGTCTCACTTAAGTGTTGACAGCAGGATTTTTCATTTTGAGTAGGTCCAGCTTCCATGTGGAAGGGGAGCAGGTTGGATGAGAGATGTAGGTGTGAGGTTAGACAATAAGGGAGCGCAGAGCAACAGAGGGAGATGCCATGAGAATGGCACTTTTTGATATTGCTGCCTAAATGTACTGCCTAGGTGCTTAGGTTCTGAGAGAGCAAAAGCCTCAGTAATTCTCAGTTCTCTTGTCAAGCTTGAAATAACTCCATTTTACATCAGAGATTTATTCTTAGCCAGGACATTTCAGTTTTGTAATACCTGAGAATTGTACATTCTCTCTAATAAAAGTTATGACAACTACCAGGAAAGCTTTCCAGTGGTACCACATTGACCTGAAAGCTATTTTCTGAGGGGAGTGTGGAGAAAGGAGTTAGGTTCTGCTTTGAAGCTCTTGAATGCTTTATAACGAGTTGAGAACATGGCACAGCGACTGTACCTTTACATTGCAAAGAATACCCGGCTATCTCACCTCTTTCGTATCGTGATCTGGTGGCAGCATGCTGTAGTTTTGTAATACCACAGTAGATTTTCTCCACTTGCTGGCAGAAGCTGATGCGTGCTGGGAGTTGTTTGCTAATAGGAGGTTGCGTAACGCTGACAGTTTCACTCTCTGTAGCTGTTTGAGAGTGTTGATTTTGGTTTGGCGATTACTTGCCAGGTACAGGTCAATGATATGAAGATTGATCTGAATGTGTTCAATCACTGGTTTAAGGAAAAACAAAAACAAAACCACCAACAAAAACACACTTGTTGGTTGAACAGAGAACTGCAGAACTTAGTTACCAGTTAAGGCTGCACTAGGCCGGGGTGGTTATTGACAGCGCCGTATCTGTTCAGTCCTGTCCATGGCAGGACTAACTAAGGACAAACTGTTTCCCACTGCCGATTTAGTTTTAGGGACTCAGGCCTGAAGTAGCGTTGGATACAGTGTTTCCTGGGGAGCTGCTGGGAGCTGTGAAGGCCCTTCCGGAGTGGGCTGGAGCTGAGCTTCTTCCAGTGTGCTCTAGGTTGTAGCCTTTTCCCATCGCAGTGTAGAGAGCAAATCATTCTTTCTTGATCAGAAGAGCAGCGATGCAAGGAATGCAGCTGCTAAAAGCAAAAAGACATCAAATTGGCAGCTGTATAGTCTGGTCTTGCCATTTGCTGGCTGTAATTTTCTTGCTTTAAGGTGCTACAGCAGGAGAGTTATGGGTGGCTCTGGGTGTGTGGCCAGTGGCTGGGATTGCCCCATCTGCCTCAGAAGACCTTATTTCCACCTTTTTCTGAACTAACTTGTCTTTTAACAGCTCAGGGCAAGTTTCCATTAAGATATCTGCTCTGTGCTGCCAGATTGTTAAAACATTCCCAGGAGACTCAGCCATTGCAGGGGGTTGGACTAGATGACCTTTAAAGGTTCCTTCCAACCCAAACTATTCTATGATTTGCCAGAAATAATATTTGAGAGTAAATATGTTGTTTGGGGCAGACACAGGCATAAAAAAATACCTCCTTGAAGCATTCCTATTGTGTCTTTTGAAACAGTGATGTAAAACTTAGCAGTTTTGCCTGTGTCAGGGATGGAGCATTTTGCTACACTGAGGGAAGCGCGGGAAGGGAACTATCTGCATTTGGCTGATTCACGAGTTTCTGGAAAGCCTCGTGCATAGAGGCTTCTTGTTTTGGCAACTGAGTTATCCAAAGATGCCTGTATGGAGCAGTCCTGCCTGGGACTGCAGGAATGAGTTAGGAAAGGGTCTTCCCTGAAACTGCTGAGCCTGGCAGATGTGATCTGCACTGTGCCCTGTGCAGCATCAAAGAATGGGGTGCATTCCATGCTGTGTTTATAGTGCTTCTCATCACCCCTGGATCTCAGGCCTTCCTGGGGGAGGAAGGAGTTGGACTCCCAACAGGAGCAGAAGGCAAGCTGGTGTAGGGTGTGAGGGAACTGACTGCAGCTCTGCCACTCCCCCATGGTTCCAGAAATCATGCAGTTATCCTCAAAATAGGTAAACAATTAAACTGCACATCAGGGACTAGTCTGGAGCATGACAGAGGAAGATGAGGGGAAGGATATTCTTTCTTTCATCCTCTGTCTTGTCTTGAAGCTTCCCCCAACAGCTCAACAACATGACATGTCATTTTGGTGCTTATTAAAACTATTGAGTGTCATTGTCTTCCGTCACTGAAGTTTGTGTTTCTGTGATGTTTCATTCCAAAAACAATGCACAAAGTGAGAAACACAGTAGATTAAAATGACTGACTAGCGCTGTGTTTAACCTTGAAGGCAAATCTCTAGGTTTCCCTCTCACACTGTTCTCTTGATCTCCAGTATCCTCCTACTAAATCCCCTCCACTTGGCAGACTCTTAGTCTGCCAACTGCCTTTACTAGCCTGTGGACAGATGTATGCCAGGGAGCTATGTTAACACAGAGAAGCTCAATTCTAACTTTGATCAGCAGCACTGTGTTTAAAGCTTAGTTGAAAACCCAATATGAATTAGTCAATGTGTTACCTAGTTCCTAGCTCTTGGGTAACAAGAACAACAAAAAAAAGTATTCTGCAAGCTAAGTACTGATCTGACAAAAGCATGGGAGCATGGAGCTGAGTTCTTGTAGCCTTGTCTGTTTTACTTGTGTTTAGACTGACACTGTGAAGGAGAGATTTTAAAACAAACTTTGCTTTAACCTGAGGATACATAAAAGCCTGCATATATGCTTCTAGAGAGAAAAAAACAAGAAAGAAGTCTGTAAAATTATGAGTGTGAATTGAGAACAAGTAAAATTATCAGTTTAGGAAAATGGAAGTACTACCAAGTACCATACTCGGGATACAGATAGGATAATTACAAAATAACTGGGGGCAAGATCCATTTGTCTGATCTTCATTCAACCACTGATAAAACAGCTTACTCAGTGACTGCTTTTGCTGCCTTTTTTAAAAACCCCTGTAAACCTTTATCTTTTTTGTTTGTCACAGAGAGCCAACTGTTACCTGGGAATAACTTCACAAACGAATGCAACATTCCTGGAAACTTCATGTGCAGTAATGGGCGCTGTATCCCAGGGGCCTGGCAGTGTGATGGGCTGCCGGACTGCTTTGATGACAGTGATGAGAGGGAATGCCGTAAGTGACCATTGCTATGACCATAACATGCTTAATATCACAAGACTTGGCTAGGCAGTGTTACTGGTGTGTTCTGTAGTGTATGTTAGGTAAGTAACAAAGCTGCTGCCAGTTTCTTAATTTAGCTATCGTTAGAAAAAAGGTACAGCCTTTCTTATTACTTCAGGTCTTCAAGGTTCTTCAAATTGTCCAATTTTAATACAGCACTTAGTAGCATGTACCTAAACCCTTACTCATAGATGGATAATTTAAAACAGACCTGACTCACAATTCTTCCAATGGAAGAGTGATGCTCAGTGATTATCAGGGATCCTGCATATACTGCTTCAGCATGCTGGCCTAGTGCTATAAGTTGATCTCCACTCAAGACTGGTTCCTTTCATGTCAAAATTTTTGACTGTATCATGTTATTTTTGTTTTCTCCTGTCAAAATCTAATTCTTAACTCTTTGAAACTTAATACTAACTTTCTTTAAAATAGACCAAATGAATTGACTAATAATGTTTACATGTTTTAATTGTCCCTACAGAACTTCCAGTTCTAGAGAGCTAAAAAAGTCTGATCTGGTTCTCTTCTGTGATTTCATCTTTTTCTTAGCATTAATTAAGCTTTAGTTAATGTTATTCAACCATTAGTAAGCATAAAACTTTCTAGCCTACACGTTTTACCCAGACAGCAAGATTATGCTGCAGCATAACACTATGATTTGAAATCCAGTTGGGAGTGAAAACCCCTCAAATTTCTGGTGATTCTAGAGTGACTGAGAAATTCCTGAGAAGTTACTGCTTGTCGTCTAACCTTTACTTACATTACTATATACTTTATGGAGGTTTTCATTAAACTGAATTATAAGAAGCTTACCTTTTTCAAGACACTTGCAAGACATCATTAGCTTTGCTTATGGAGCAGAAGGAAGAAAGAATAGCTTCTTCCAGATTAACTGACTAGAAATACCATGTTTTGTTAAATGCTCTTGCTTTTTTAACTTGATGCCTCTTCTTTAACCCCAGTTATCCATCCCTTTTAAAATAAGGGGACTTTAATAACTGTGCTGTGGAAATCTCCATACGTAGTTCTGCTTTAAGCAAGTGAGGTATTCTCCCTTTCTAAGGCATTAAAAATATCTCTATAAATATCTGATGCTTTGCAGTCTTTCTAAAGCATCAGGCTTGTGTTACAATATTGAAGACAGGTTAATTTTTTTTTTCTTACTTAGATTTTAACGTCTTAGGAAAGGATGGACCTGTTGTAAGGACTGATAATTGTCATGCATGACTGTTTAAACCCTAGCAGAATTTACAACAGTGGGAGCTTTGGCAAGAACAAAAAATGTCCAAAGTTCAACCTGTACTTTTTAGTGACATGTTCCTGATGAGAATACCTGTGTGACTCTCAGGTTCCTCAGTATCTGGCTCCTGAATATGCTACTAGCATGACTTTTGGTGTGCTGTTTCTACTTCTTAAAATAAACTGAATGATGGCACTTCTTTATTTATAAGATGCAAACCAGGAGGTATTCTGTCTTTAAGAATGTTGTCATCCTCTGTCTTGCGTGAATTTTGTTTCATCTGGTACAATTAGAAAATCTTAATGAAGATTTTCATTAACCTTAATGAAGATTTTCTTAATGAAGGCTGCGCTGGGTATTTAGCCATGAATCAGTAACAGGAAAATTGACTTTGTGACTCTGTTCAAAAATTTCCTTACCAAAACCAGTTGCATCTAGTGAATTGCAGACAGTAATGAACATAGTAACTGAGAATAAAATATAAATAGCTGCAAAATCACAGTTCATAAAAGCTGTTCTTGTTGTGACAGACTCAAATAAACCTCACTGATCTAGGCTTTGAGGCAATTATGAATTTAAGTTTCTGCAGAATTGTCCTTTGGGCTTTTTATTTAAATATTTCCAGCCCACTTGATTGGCTAACAGTTTTCTGGATGAGCATCCTTTTGATCGTGCCCAAATTAACGGAGATAATTAGACTGTCTCTCCTCTTCCCATACGTCTATTTGCTATCTGATCACCTTCATAAATGTAAAACTAGCATGGAAAAGAGACAACAGGGAGAGCAAAGGATTCATATCCTCTGCTGGCCTGCTGTTAACAGGTCAGATAAGCCAAAACAGAATGGAGATAGAGCTCATTTGAATCTCCAAACAAAAATTATTCATGCAAACAAGGTTCTGTAATGCTTCCAGAAAACTTCAAGCTGCCTGTTCTGCATCTCCATCCTCTTCATTTTAGTAGGCAGCTTTTAACTCTGTGTATGCTGCCATGAGAAGCATGCCTAATGACGCTGTGTGGGATGCTGTATATACCTGTCTAGCTACAGTGTGTGCACTACGGGGTGTGAGAGAAGTCACTGGGAGAAAGAATTAACAGCATTAGTAAGGAGGCTGGGAAGTTTTTGCATTGGTAGTTGTTGGCTTATGTCTGAATTGAGGATGTTGGCTTACTGTCTCAAGGGTGGATGATCCTTCTAACAGGAAACATCCTTTTGAATCCTGCTAAGCACCTAGCATTACTAATAGCTTCAGAGGGACAAATCAGTCACTTACGTATGTGAGTATATACATATAATGTGTGTAGCTAAAAACATTTGGTTTGCTCTTTTGATGAATTTTGAAAACGGTCCCATTCTTATGGTGTACAGTTATAGTGTTACCAACCAGTTTTTTTACATCAGAAAGTAAGCAAAATTTGGATGGGCTTATACAGCCCAAATCTGGTGTTTAGAGGCATTTCTACATCAGATTTAAGGCATTGAAAGGCAGCCCTAGCATCTTGTCCAAGAAGGTCAAAGGAAAAATCACTTTTCTCTTCTCCCCTCTCCAGCTTGTGTCAATCTGTAAAGATAGGCTCCTACATTACTTTAGGCTGGAAAGGACTCTGGAGGTCGTTGGTCCAGCTGCCCGCTCAGAGCAGGACTAACTTTGGAGCAGGGTTGCTCAGGGCTTTGTCGGGTCAAGTTTTGCGTGTTTCCAAGGATAGAGAGCCCACAGCTCCACTGAGCACCTGTTCCAGGGTTTGAATATGCCCACTGGGGATTTTTTTCTTCCTAGTACATTATTAGTTTCCAGTGATGAGATGGAAGTTGAACCAAACAATTTTTAAAGCTGTGCAATGCAATTAACATTCAGATCCTTTGGCCTTATTGAGTGGGAGAGGGGAATGTAGGAGCCCAGGAATTGTTCTTGACTGCAGAAGCAGCAGCTGAAAACTAAGAACAGTTGACATTCAAAGTGTGTTAAGTGTTGGCATCACATCTGGTTGTGTCATTGTATGAGTGTGTTATTTGTGTCCACCAACTCCAGTGAGGACAGCCATACTTGAAAGTATCATGCCAGCATTGCAAGGGTTGTAGCGTCTGTGTATATAGATATAGGTGTAAAACGTCTTTATTTTTTAATCATTTTAGACTAGGCTTTGTTACCTTCCTCTTTGTTACCTTCAAGCAGGGCTCTAATTACTAAAACTTAACTTGCAGCAAATTGGAGTCCTTTGTTTTCTGCTGTGATACTGCTTTGCATTAGCTGAGCTTTTGATAGTGAAGTCAAAGCCACAGCAGTTGCATTAGCAGCATGAGATGGCTGAGTTGCCAGTGTGTTACTACTCTGAGCTGTGCTTTAAGCTGCTTTGTCTGTGATTCCTCATCAGCTAACTAGTTCACATTGAAAGGCTTTAACCTTGCTTTAAAGTGTTTGTGTGTGAGTTTGGTTACAGGATGAGTTTGGTACGTGGACTGGTATTTCTGTGAAGACAAGTATGCTGTGTTTTTGCCTGCCCACTGAGGGAAGTTTCATGCATGTGCGTGTGTGGTTATGTGCAAAGTCTTTCTCTCTCTTTTGGGCTGGCTTATGGTTGAATGTGAATGTCCAGCTATATTTTATCAATTCGTTCCTGTAGCATCTCATCTTGTCTGTCCCTTTTCAAACAGGAAAACTTAAAACTCATGGTCTGGGTCTCATTTTCTGTAGCCAGCAAATGAAAAGTGCTGGTCTGGCTGTGAGGAGGAAAGAAGATGCAAAGCAGAATTACTTGTACCTTGTCCATTCATGTCTTATCTCTTCCCTCTCTTCCTTTTGTCCCTTTTCTGTCTCCTGCTTTGCAGGACCATCTCTGTTAACCATGCCTCTTTGCTTGTGGGTTTTTCCTTATCTCCCACACTTGCCAGAATCCAGAATTGCCAGAATGTCATCTTCCTTGCTTCATCTGTGCTTTGACTTGTGATGTTTAACACTTCCCATGCCAGCTGTCTGTATGCTGTTTAGTGCACAGAACATTTCTTGTATTCTTGCCTTCCGTCATGGTGATGTGATGACAGTTTTATCTGGGGAGGAGGGTTGAGAAGAGGCATAAGAGGGAGAGAATAAGCTGAGACAGTGACTCCTTATTGTTATAATTAAGAACTGCTTCTTCTTGAAGCAGACTATCTCTTTGGCTTTTCCTCCAAGCCACTAATTGAGCTTGAAAAAGAATTATTTGGCTATAGCAGTGTATATGTTTTGTGAGTATTTCCAGTTCTCTATAGTTTGAGTAATCTGCTATTGTCAGTGCATCTCCCAAAATGGAGAACTCTTTTGTAGTTCATTCTCCCTGGCTCTGCTGGTTCTTGTCTGTTGGATTGCTCATCCGCCTTTGTAGTCCAAGATCTGTCATGCAGGTTTCTTTTAGATGTTAGTGGACTTTTAACTACTACTACTGCTGCTTGTTAACTGTGTAGATGATTTATAATGGATGCTGAGGCTCCTCTTGACAAATGCAGAATCTTTAACAACAGGACTTTCCTGTGGAGTGTGTAGGTGTTCATTGCCTAGCATCTAAGTCCTGCTCTAGTTGCATACCAGGCATATATATACCTGGGGTTAGTGCTTGCACTGGTCAAGGTGGGAGCTGCGTGCTGTTAGCCACTCTGTTCTCTGTCTGTTATCAGATATGGAAGATCCAAAATGGCACAAAATAGAGAACCTGAATGGAAAGAGTATAGAAATGTGTGCTTGCATGTTTCAAAACATTTTGAGGTAAATGGCTTATCTTTAGTGTGGACCTTTATAAGCTACATGCTGACATACTTCTTTGGGGCCAAGACCTGTATCCCACTATTGGAAGGATTCTCTCCTTGTGATTTCAGAGTACACTACTGTTCTTAGTTAAGCTTATAATTTACTCCCTCATCTTTGTTTCCTCTTTTTTTTTGCTCTTTGTACATCTTTGTATTAGATTATTACAGAAAGAACAATGTGAACACTGAAAATGGCTTTTGTCAGCTAATGAGCAACAGCGAGTGGAGGGACGGCATGTTGCTGCCTTTGTCAGCTAACAAGCAGCAGATGGTGCAGATTCAGAGCATGGCACATCATCCGTGCTAAGTGCCTGGCATGACAGCAGCCAGAATTAGAGACATACCAAATACCCAGAAGTCTAGCTTTTTCTTCATTGCTCTTCTGAGAGCCATTTCTTACATGCCAAGTTTGTGTGTTCAGCTATGAGCAAATAGCGGCACACAGTGAATACAGTAATTAGCTTTGTTAATCTGAGGGCTAAAGAGTATAGGCTGCGGGCTAGAAAAAAAATCCTGTACAAGGATAGCCTTGGGGCGATGTGTTTTCATGTTAGGAACTTCTGTCTCTCACATGTTTCTGTTTCCAGTTGCCACTGTTGTTCATTCAACACAAACTTAAAGGTAAAGCAGGTTTTTGAGTCAATGCTAAAGGCCGTGTGATTGGAGTGTATAAATGTCTGAGCAACAGGGCATCAACCGTGCTTCTAAGAATATGCTGCCAACACACTTCTGCACTGGCTAGCAAGAGCTGGCCTCTGTAGGAACATCTGGAACTGCAGTAGTAAAGCTCATTTCATCACCAGCAATCCATCATCATCAGCCCTTGCTCCAGTGGTCCTTCAGACAGGCTTTTTATGAACAAGTCTTCTCCATGGGGGAGAATGTCTGCATTAAAATGAAGTGCTGCATGAAAATGGTCAATTTCTAATCACATTCCCCAAGCAGGTACCACAGGCATCTGCCAAGCAGGCTTCTGCTAGAGGTCAGCTTCCTCTCTTGCCTGAGACACATGTGCTTGCAGGGGACCCCTTGCAGTCAGAACTGAAGGATTTATCATGCCTGCAGTACTGGGTTGCACTCAGCATGGTGTGATGAGCAAGGCTTTTCCGGAGTCCTACACCAGCAGGCTAACTCTCATAGCCCTGAACACTGTGACTCATATTTGGGCAGTCTGAGAAACCAATTTCACCAAGGTAGTGGTGACAGATACCCTAGGAACTCCTAGATGTAGATGCTGCATGCTGTAATGCGAAGAAGGCAGCCTGAGAAAACTTAGAAACGTAAAACTTTTCTTTTTAGGTTCAATTTCTTGAAGTGTTTTGAGGGGCTTTTTTTAATGTGTAGTGGGACTGTTTTCTGATCTGTGTTTTTATGGTTGTAACCATGCTTCTATTGTTGTTTTTGCAAGCATTTTTAATTGTCTTTGGCAGGTTAGTAGAATAATATTTGATAGTGCTGTAATTACTTGTTCATTGCTGATATGTTGGCATATTAATCCTTGATTTCATCTTCTCTTATGTGTCTCTTAGCCACGTTCATGATTTTACCCAGTAGAGCTTGAACTGTGTGTTTATATATAAAAGAAATGCCCTATTTTTTCACAAACTGTGTGTTTATATATAAAAGAAATGCCCTATTTTTTCACATTCCATTCTGTATCTATTGTTTTTATGTTGGGTATATTTTCAGTTCATGTAATCTGTCTGAATGCACACAGTGTTTTATAGAAATGCTTTATAGTCTCAGAAGACTTTATAAATTTTCTGGTGTCATCAGGAGGTGGAGTGAGGGGGTGAGAGATGTGGCACAACTAAATTTGCATCACTCAAAGTGTTTCTATCTGCAGACTTACTCTTACTTGTATCTGATCTTACTCTTCATTGACCCTGCACTGGTGGTGAATTAGACTGGATTAGCAATATATTATAGTTTGAAAATACAGCCCACGATAACTATTTTTAAGTTTCCCCAAGGTTCCCTGTATGTTATTGTTCCATCTCCAATTTAAAAACTGCCTTCCAGATGAATGTTTACTGCTCCCTCTGGTGTTCACTTACAACAGGTTTTACTGCTCGACATATTCAGGAATGGAGAATCTGCAGGAAAGTGCTGTAACAGTTACACACAGTTGTGGATGAGATATAAAGAGTCTTTTCACAAGAATGCTAAATGAAACCCACACTCTGCAATTAGAAGCCGGGGTTTCCTAGATTATGTGAAGACTTTTCCTGTGCTTTAAAACCTTTTGTTTGGGAAACTGGAACTCTCACAGAACAAAGGCAGTTTGGTTCGGTTTTCATCTTAAGACAGGTACTTCAGGTGCATTTTGACTGACTTAATTACATCCAGTTTCTACAAAAGAGGTAGTTTTTTTAAGAACTGTATGTATTAAAAGCGTTGCAGCATCAGAGGAGTGGGAATTATTTTAAAAAGAAAAAAGCTTACTGAAATGGAAGTCACGGTTGAAGGAACTTGCACTGTCATTGGGGAAGCTCTTGAGTGCAAGAACTCCTACACTGCCTGGTGTAACCTGCAGTGGGAAGGAGGAGGATTGAGTGCGGGCTGCACCAGCTTCATATGCCTGGAAGCCTCAGATGAGGACTGTCAGACTGCCTTGTCCTGCCCTCTTTGATGTGGGGTAGATTTCAGAAGGCGGCCTTTAGATTTGTTGCTGTTCACTGCTTTAGGGAAAAAAAAAAATCATGGAGTTTGCCCTCAATCAGGAGAATCCTTCCAGTCTGCTCTACAGGAAGTTTACAAATATTAAGGCACATTATGTACCCGTACGTTTTCCCTTTGTAAGTCCCAAAATTAAAATGGAGGCACAGACAAAATTTATCAATAAATGGTCATTACTATCAACCCAAATCATTCTGGTGACAGTCTGAATTTAGATGTTTGTACTGCCTTTCCTTATGCCTTGCTGTGAGAGCAGGCACATTCATGACTTCCACACTGCTAAGAATAGGTAACCAGATCTAGCAGCCACTTTAAAAGACAGAGAGAAAAGCTTGTAGAAACAATGAGTTCTGCAATCTATATAAGCTATTTAATGACTGCTTATTATGATGGTACAACTATTATAGCTGAAGATATTTTGCTTGGGTTTAGGCACTCAGCAGAGTTGGTCTAATGAATGGCTTTCATGTACAGGAACAAAGGGCACAAAATAACTGTGGCTGATATCCTTTTAAATACTAGGCTTTAGGCTCAACAAGCAGAGCTCAGTGAAGAGTGCTGCACTGCACTTCAGAGCTGCACTGAAGAATGAGGTGCAGCATTTTGTTAGTAAGAACTGGCTGCCCAATTCAGAAGTAACATCCGTAAGCTAAACCAGCTGAGATGTCCTAGAAATACAGCAGCGGACCAAGAGCCTGGGTAGGACTAATCCTCCCCATCTCTAAAGATTACTGACCTTGAATTGTTTAAAGTGGCCTCAAAATGTGATTCTTAAAGCATCAGTTAAAGCCTGGTGTTAACTAAGGCTAATGCTATAGATGAGAGGCAGGGTGATATTTTCAAGAGGCGCATTCAAATTCCTGGGATTAAGATCCAGCATTGCATATCTGCCTGCAACAATTTTTTGAACTGCCCCATCATGTGTAAAGGAAGTCAGCTCACCTCCTGCAGTCTCTTGCTGCTAGCCAGGTGCACTTTTAGCTTTGAGAAGTTTCCAGTGCTGGTTTCTGATAAGTTTGTATTCTCTCTTGCTAGCTACCAGCTTATAGTAGTGTGAGCTAAATAGCTGTGAAGTGTGTGTTGTATCAAAGCTCACACATTTTGGAAAAAAATAAATACCACTTGCAAGCAAGTGATTTAGCAACCTGTCACTTTAAAAATAAAAAAAGGGGGGAGGAACTGGAGCATCAAAATCACTTTGTCATTGTTTGAGGATTTTATCTCATGATTCTAACACTGTTCAAAAGTATTAGAGCTCAGCTTGTACTCTTTAGTTCATCAAATCTGTATCTGCTACTTTGGCAAGTGTGGAGTGGCTATGACATGGCTCATGGTACTCACCAGGGACTTAGGTGGCTGTGAACTTTGGTCATTGTGTGCAGTTTTGGAGATGGTGACAAGCCTCTGCTTGTGCCCGAAGACAGCTGCATGGTTGATAAAAATACCTGAGCTAGCTGTTAAATACTAACTGATTTAATGTGCTCTGTGATTCCCCCATGAGCACAAAGGAGGACAATACAGGCATAAGGAACAAGATAAAGGCATAGAGATAGATGTAAAAGCAGTACATTAAAATAACTAGTATAATTACAGCAACTTGGATACTTTAAAACTCTGTGTTCCTGCTAAAATCTATGTGAAATGGTGGAAGTGTGGGGCTTGTGGGGTTTTTTTTGAGAGTATGATCTGGGAATTTAACTCTCCCTACAAACAGGACTAACAGTCTACCTTTGTGGTGCCCTACCTTACACTGCATCTCTAGCTAGTGCATTTTAAATGTCTATGGAGAAAGCACAAATTTGTAAGAAAAACCTATAAGTAGGTAATTTTTTTTATTGATTACTTATGGCAGGGGGTTAATATATGGAAGGAGAAAATCCTAACAGCAGGGCCAAAACTAAGGAAGAGAGAAGCATTCTACCAGAGCTTGCACCCTGGAAGGATCATGGCAATGAAAAGCTGCAGTCAAAATAGATTTTGTGTATTCATGTTAATGGAGTAAGCATTGTCATGTTCCAGGCTGACAGGTGTTGTGCAAAAAACAGTATTACAAAATTATGCAAAAACAATCTTTAGTGGTCCTGTTTTTATTTATAATCCAGTAATAATTTGTGTAAAAGGCTAATTAAATTAACCCCTTTTTTCTAAATAACTAAACTAGAATATATAGTAGAAAGCTAGGAATTCCTCTATAACAGTAGTTGTATGTTTTGTAGTAGTTGTACCTATACCCATGGAAGACTTCTGGACTCCTATTATCTTCACTTATCATCACTGAGTGCTTTTAAGTCTCTGTTTTTTCTTGCTGCTGCCTGTTATCTCCTAGTTGACCAGGAATATTTGTTGCAGGTAGGTGATAAACATCAGAATTCTTAAGCAAAGCTGAATATCAAACAATGCATGAAATGAGCATCTGTATTAATTGGGAAGATGCTGTAAGTCAGCTGCTGATCTTTTTGTCCCTTTTTCAGATGGCTTTGAAACTTGGAATGTCAAACTGGAATTAACTCTTGTTTTCACTCATGGTTAAGCAACCAAATACTTAGTAGTTAAAATAAGATTTATAATGAAGTGACCATGGTGAATGTTTCATTAGAAGCTCAATTACAGAAAGTTACACATGAATACGGGCAAGTGCAATAGCTACTTATATTTGATAGCTTCTTATGCAGGGAGATCAAGAGGGTTTGTAGTGCTAATTATTTAATCCTCTTGATGGTCTCCTCGAGATGGAGGTTCAGTAAAAAGCCTGATCGGAGAGCTGGGAATCAGACAGATTTAACAGTTGGATGGAATCAGCGGCACAACTGAAATAAAAAGATCAGATAGCCCAGGACTGGGTGAGGGATCGTAGCCCACCAGGCACACTGATGCCCTCTGTGGAGGGTTGCCTTTGCTACTGAAGTCCCTTAAGGGCAGCTTTCTGCCCTGCCTGGATGCATCCTGAGTAACTTAACAACTTTGAAGGTGTGCTTAATTTGTATGGTTGTAACAATTGATTTAGAATTTGTCCTTTTGTATATTATTATTACAGTTGCTTAATGAGTAGTAACTTCTAAAATACTACTTCTAGTGAGAAATCGCTTTACTGAGTGCCCGAAAAACAAGCTTTTTATCTGTGCTCTCTTCTGACATGTGATCTGATTTGTGATTATTTTGAAGGAGTGAAACAAAACTTCTAGACCATGAAAGATTACTTTAAGACCTTATGGTCTGTCAAGAAGTAAAGGCCACTGACCCATAGTAGTCCAACTCTGAAGTGCTTTCTCTTTTTCCCTCTTTTCAAAGGAAGCAGTTTACTCTTCATGGAAGCAGACTCCATTGGCTTTTTAACTTTAGCGTTGTCCTTTCTCTCTCACTGTAAACTATAGTGTAAATATTGCCCATGTAAGTGGGTGATAATTTTACTATGTTGGAGGCGGCCTCTGATGTTTCCTGTGAGGCTAATTTCACTACAAAGTACTTTTTAGGCTCACTTTCTCTGAGTTTACATAAGCGGTTTATGACTAGCAACTCTGTCATCTGAGTGGTTAAACAGGAAGCTAAAGTAGGAGTGATGCAAGGGCTTTTTGTAGGTCCAATGAGTACTCTGCAGTTGGCTGTGTTTTGGATCAAAACTCGTTAAATTAAATAGTGTTTTCGTCTTGAATTGGAGAACTTCTGGCATAGTAGACTGTTGGGTGGATTTTATACTGGGAATAGTACTCAAGTGCTAGCTTTTTTTCTAGGTAGGAAAAAGCAAGCAGAGGAAGTGAAACTTCTCCGTGTCATTCTGCAAGACAGCCCTGTTGAAGAGCTCTGTGAGCCAACAAATGATGCCTTCTGTGCTGAGGCAGCTGAATGACTGCAGGTAGTGGTGGCTTTACTACTGGGAACTGAACTGAAAATACTGTAGGGTCCCAACAGCAATCAACTAAACCAAAATAACTATTAATATTAACTGGGTTATAATCAACCCAGTTTTGCAATGAAAGGGATCATATCCTAGTGCCATCCTACTTGTGTTACATAGTGTTGTAAAATCAATTCTTTTCTTCTTTGTAAATTGAAGTTAAAACCTGTTTTTCAAAGAACAGGGACAAGTTAAAAAGATGGCTACCTTTAATGCATTCATGTAGAATCTTTGCTGAAATGTTGCGCCTCACCACACATTCATCAAGTAAGACTGGATTTACAGTGCTGTCTGATGTGGCTGTGGCATCTCTCAACATAAATTAACAACAATAGAGAAGTTTAAGGTGGTTCATTATGAAAACCAGGAAAATACCTGTTTCTCTGCAGTAATGCAGCATCTGCACACAACAGTTTCTGTCTGGAGAATTGCTCTTGTTGCATGCAAGCAATCAAGTTTTGATTAGCTGAGTAAATCATCATCTGTTGTTGGATTGAGACACATGGGTGTTGAAGCAGCGTATTTTGCCTGATTGCTACCTGGAGGGGTTCTAAGGTTCAAAGTTGGTGATGTTGAAATGTGCAGTTTACTTGTAGCTGCAAGTTGTCACAAAAAGTCTGCTGTCGGATCTGTTACATCCCATTTCCCTCACTCCAGGCAGGAAAATAACTGAGGAGTATTTTGAAATAGAAGTATTTGTAGAGTTAAAAGAAGGAAATGGGCTTGTCCTAGTGCCCTCATTGTGTGGGGTGCCTGTTGTGTGCTATCTTTGCCTCTGTTGCATGCAATAAGCAGTGCCTAAGTTCACTAACTAGGTGTGAAATGCTGGAGGTGTGGACTGGCTGGCTCAACAGTAATGACTCAGAAAGTTTCTCCCCTAAAGTTTCATTAGCAAGACTATGTACTGGCTCCTGTAAGAGAAACTCCACCTGTTTTAAATGTATAATATCTTCTCTTTAAGCATTGTGTCATTAGAATGGGACACAGCTCTAGAATTTTACTGTGGTATATATCTTTTTTCTAAGAAGCTGGGCCATGCCATCTTGTCCTGGCTGTATTCCTCAGATCTGTAGTTCACAACTGCATTTTACTTGCTGATAATTATAGAATACATTTGATGTCTTCTGCTTTATCTATGGAAAGAAAAATCACCTACCCATCACAACATCTGTTGTAACCTTCCATTCTGGTTTTAAGTCCTTGTAGCCAAGGCAAGAGTGTCAGAATTGCTTTTATACAAGGAGGTATCTATTTACAGTATAAGGTTTTACACCATATGTGCCAAATCTGTTTTTTTTTTTTTTCCCTGCTGAGAAATAATAAAATGGATTATACTTTTTGAAAAATAGTGCTGTTTCACACTTGGTACCCTAAACACAGTGAAATGTTTTTCTGTTAATGCTGTAGAGCCATGCCTGCAAACTGTCACATCTTCAGTGGAATGTACAACTGGTCCTGATTGGAAGTTACTATTTTTTTAGAGCCTTAAAAGAAGAGGGTGGGAGGATTGGTTTCTGCATAGCATAAGGAGCGACTTCACACACTCACACATACAACTGCCAAAATAGTTTTCTTGAACTTAAGCAAACCAACCTGGGGGGTAATGTTTGGCAAGCTTATACGGTGGCCAGCAGTTCTGTCAACATCTGCACCACTTGCTTTATGTTTCAATTTTAAAAGATGACAAGAATATTTGTGAAGAGCAATTTCTTTCCATGGTTAATGTGGAGTCGGAGGAGGCTCCTCCAGTACATGGTGGTTCACTGATACCTCTTTCTAAATACCATGGCAATTCCCTTTTATGTAAAGTAAATACAGATTCATGTTAATGTTTTGGTCCTGGATTGCTTCTGGCATGACTAGATAACAAATGAAGAGTGGAACTGGAGTGAATCAATCCTTTTCTGCCATCAGTTCACAAATTGGTTGAATGTCAGTTTATCTGGGGTGGTTTTTGTACTTGTTAGAACTGTAATTCTATCCAGACTGGATCTGCTATTTCAGTAGCCTTTCTTCAAATGCAATTTTATAAGTAGCTGTGTGATTTCTTGCTGTATTTCAAGTGTGTCTGTCAGTCCTTATTCCTTCCCCTCCAATGTGTGGTCTCTCAGTTTCTTAGGTTCTGGAGACCTGGGCTCAGGAGGACTTGCCAGTTCCTTTAAAAACGGCCAACTTCTCCCTTCCCTTTCCTTTAGCTGGTTATAACACCAAGGCTAAATAAGGTCAGATGATCCACACAGGTCTGTGTCCTTTTTCACTTATCTTTTCTCATTCCCTGATATCCTGGTAGTTCTTGATTACCCTGAGCCCATTTCAGCCAAGTGTAGCAGGATATAGATTGCAAAGATAATGCTGTCCTTGAAAGCTTATCAAGGCTAACGTCACAAAAGGAGCCAAATAGGTAGCTGCTGTTAAATAAACGTAAAAGCTTTTCACTTACAGATCTGCCTGAAAACTTGAGACCTGTGCAGAAGACACAATGATGAGCAAAGGAGAAGAAAACCTTTTTTGTAAGAGTCATGTAATGGGAGTAGGAATTGCAGGAGTGCTTGTGAATGGTGCAGCACATGACTTGAATCTGCTACAAGCAGTTGTGATCCTGGTGTACATACCTGTTATCTTGTGAGGGTGCCGAAGACCTGAAGAAAATGGATAGCCCCTTCATGTTAAGAGTATCTCCAGAGATCGTTGCAGAATGGGAAGATGCATTTCTGCTTAGGAAGAAATGATTGTGCTTTCCGTAGGAACTTCATGAGCAATGGCCAAACAGCACTTGCTTGAAAACCTCAGGAAAACTGCCAGAGGACAAGGATGTCAAATTGAAAATAAAGCAGGAATTCCCCAGTGGAGTTCTCCATAGTCAGGGGATGTAGTTTGGACTAACGTTTTTCCTGCATTTATGCACAGCATATGAGAAATACACTTCATGTCTGGAATTGGAACTTGGGAAACTGAGTTCTGTTTGGGAGCGAGACTTGTTTCTAGTAAACGGCTAGCAGTGTGACTAATGAATCACTATGGCATTTGAAATGCTCTTTTATGTTTTTGGGGTGTAAAATGTAAATGTAAGTTTGAATTGGGATTGGTTTGTGTATATATCTTGCCTGTTGCAAATATTGTATTTGTGTTTTGTTTGTTGTTTTTTTGCTTCCTTCCAGTTTAAAAAAAAAAAAATCAGTGGACTATGTAAAATGGTAACATAGAGATAATTTGAAGATGGTTAGTTTGTTAGTTTTTGGTCTGTGATTACTATTGTGTGCTCTTTCAATAAACAGTTATTCTGGCTGCTGTTTCAAGAGGAGGAGGAGATAGAAAAAGGTCTGGGGAGAAAACGTTGAACTTAATGTTATATAGCCACCTAAGTAATACTTCCATTAAATCATTGTCCTGAATGGTTTCTCCCTCTTTTTGATGGCGTGATGCTTTGGACAGAAGTAAGAGTGCATTTTCCAGAAACTCAGCTTTGTTCCTGGTCACTCCAGCACATTTTTCCTCCAGATGTGGTCAAGCATTAAATACTGCTTATGGCTTTGCTGTGGTAGCTCAGGGTAGTGCACCAGATGTGCTTTGGGCCTTCTTGCCTTAGGGCCAGGACAGCTGAGGTTGCTGTGATGTGAGTCCATTGTACCTGAAATGGGGCTCCTGCAACATTCACCAGCCACTTGTAGTTCTGGTCAGGAAAGTGCAGGGACATGGCTTCTGTTCTTCAGAGGGTCAGAGGCTCAGGTTTTGATGATTCTCAGTCTGAAGTCTTTCTGGAAGAGTAGGGCTGTAAGACTAAGACATGGTCCATATTAGAAATTTTAGAAATAAATAATTTTGAAAATTTGGCAGGATTTTCAGAGATTGCAAAGGGCATATCAGAATATGATTTGCCAGAGAGTCAATAGCCTTTGAATTCAGACCCCAAATGACTGAAGTGAACCTGCTTTTTAGAAATGGGATCCAGTAAATGTTAACAGGGGCAAAACCACAGTTGCTTCCTTCTTTTCTTATTTATTCTCCTTCTCTTCTTGGAACTGTTCTGGCTCAAAATACATCTCTAAAATGACTGCCTCTGGACAGTTTCCTTTTTGGTCTGAGGAATGTAAATGCACTTCATGGTTTCAAAAAGATGTTAGCTTTTAGTAAAAGAACAAGAAAAATATAACACGTGAAGCATTGGGCACCTCTTCATATGTATGTGTTATTACCACATGCTCCCAAGAGCAGCCTGGCTCGTTAGTGTGCTGAATATTGGTCAAATGCTAATACAGACTGCTTGCTTCCATGTCAGTCTGGGAATCTGTTGTAGAGGTGCTTGTTTTGTTGCTTTTGTTTAAAGACTGGGGGTATGGTACCTCAGACGTTGTGGTTACTGTAGATCCGTCTGCATCAAAACTCTTAACACAGAAGTTGCTCTTTGAAGTTGTGTGAAGAATTGCAGGGGCTTGGATGTCTTGGCTGAGGGTTTTCCATTGCTGGTGGTGTTAAATATGGTAGCTACTTCAGAGTAATTTATCACCTGTTTTTCTACAAAGTAATGGTTCACTTTGTTATTCCCCAAGTGGACCTTGGATACTCTTCAGAAAAAGTGGTAGTTGAATATGTGAAATTCAGTGATACATCCTATTTTACACTTCATAATTCTAACTGAAAATCTACTGGTATAATAAAGAAAAACGTAAAAGAGGAACTGCAGGAATTTGCTTTTGGAGGACACTAAATCAAGTGAGAGTCACTGTAGCTGTGGTTTAAAACAGTTCATATGCACTCTGCTGAATGATGGAGGAAGGCTTTGCTACATCTGCACTTAGTTTTTAACCCTGGAAAAGACAATTCCTTCTAAATTAATGCTGAAACTGTTTGTCCCTGTTGGATAGACTTTTTTTTTTGTCTGTACTCTGGTTGTCCCTGACCTTGTCCTGGCCTTATAAAACTGCACAGGTTGGCCTATTGTGTCATATGGCTACATAAAAAGACTGCCTGTCGCTGTGATCTCCAGGTCTGTCACATCTCAAAACCTGGGAGCTGTAAACGCATCTTGTAGATTTGGTGGAGTAGGAAACATTTACTCAAAAGGCCCATAAGTTATGGAGCTGGCTTCTTTTCTGGTGTTCTCACATCACTGGTCTGTGCATAGTATTACCAGGTGTTCGCATTACACTGTACACACCTCCCTGCAGTTACCAGCATGCTCTTCCCCCACAGTGACTGGCTTTGCTTTAGAGTGGACTTTCTGAAGAGTTCAGCATCCTGTCATGTGGACTATCTTGTCATGTACTACTTTGAAAAAAGCAAAAGGGAGAAAAAAAATCTAACCACATGTCTCATTAAATTGTTTTTTACTTTGTGAGTTGCTTTGTTCTAGGCTGGTGTTACAATAAGACTTAACTGGTGCTTGCCTTGAGCATTGTGGTGGAAGCATTTGCATCACTCTAGCTGAGGGCAGTGTTCTCTTCTTGCCATGAAAAGTTGCTGTGCAGTGAAGTAAAAAATGTGAAGTACTTGAGATCATAATGAGATTCTGTAATCATTTGTTAAACACATTTTGATGCTATTGTTAGTATTTAGTGTTATATGAATAGCGGTGCTAGTACTATGGAATAGATGTAGATTCTGTCCTGCAGAACTGTATAATGGATGATGGAGGTAAGTACAGCAAGAGATGCAATTAATATAACTTATGTTCCTTTTGCACCCAATTTTGTATAAATTGTGCTGAATAAAGGCAGCATTAATTATAGCATTTTCTTTTTTGAGTTTGATTTTTGCAGCCTGAAAAATACTTTAATGAAGGTCTCTGGTGTTTCTTACTCTAACAAAAACACTAACTCGCTTGGTATCTCTGTATTCCTCCTTTCCTTCTCCAGATGTTTCCTTACTCTTTGTATGTCTGTCTTTGCCTAAGTTTATCTCCAGATCCCAAATTCTCTGAGCTTGCTCCCATGTTCATTTTATTTGTGTACTTTAGGCTCTTCACTGTTTGGCTTCTCTGAGCAAGCAAGAGAAGCTTGATGGTGTACAAACTCTAGATTTTTGCTGCTATTTAGTGTTTGTGGATTCAGCATGACATAGAGGTGGGGGGGGGGTGTGTGTGTGGGGTGTGTCGGTCTATGACCAGTCCACCTAGACCTTTGCCTCTGAGGGTTGTTGTCTGCTGCCTGAGGACCTGTTTAGATGTCTGTCTCCTGGACTTGTGCTTGGGGCAGTGACATTTACAACAGACTTCCATGCAAAGAGGAGATAGTTGCTCTTGTTTTCTCTGAAGTATGACCCTACGTTTTAATACTTTTCCTCCAATGCTTCTAAGTTGGACAAATTCACATGGGTCTTTAAGGGACAGTTAGGAGTACCTGCTTGCCAAATTTACAAACTTGTACTCCAAAGCATTTGAGGAATTTAAATTTGTTTTGAGCAATTTAAATTTGTTTTGAGAGGCCATTTGGCTTGTTTTAAATTTGAATGTTTCAATCATTCTGGAAATTGTACAAATTGGAAAAAATTCAGCTGAAGCAAGTGAAATCTCTCAAAAAAACCTTAAAGCAGTGGAAAGCAGACCATAGGGAGCTTGGAAGGCACCTAACATCAGTGTCACCAGAGTTGCTTAGAATACCTTAACCTCTACTGCTCAAAAGTATCTCTAACCTTTGTAAATTGTTTCCTTCATCTTTGTCCTCTTCTGTCTATATCTTCTCCCAGCGAAAGCGAAATCCAAGTGTGGTGCCACATTCTTCCCCTGCGCTAGCGGGATCCACTGCATCATTGGCCGTTTCCGGTGCAACGGCTTTGAGGACTGTCCCGACGGCAGCGATGAGGAAAACTGCAGTAAGTATGAGCCTGCTTTCAAGTGAGGGCACTTCTTTTTCTTTCAGCTAATTAATACTACATAGAAAGGAAGCATTTGTTAGCCTTTAGTTTCTGAGTTAAATATTCTCCACCATTTACAACCTAGGTGATCCTTGTGCTTTTCACTTTGTAAATGATGGTCTCTCTTTTTTTTTTTTTTTTTTAAGATCCAACTCAGTCTTGTTTTGTGTATAATGCCTGTATGATACTTCAAGCCCCTTTGTAACTTTGAAATGAGATTTAATCTGCATGTTTGCTTTGAACAGGTTCTCTGTACTGAAATGTAACTCAAATTGGGCAAATACTAAATATGAATTAAAATTGTTTAATTTTTATTTGCCTGTTTCTTGTCACTGAAAGATATGACATTTGTTCATCAGCACATTTAAGTTTCTCTGCTTATACCTGTTCTCAAATGACAAAAAAGCAAATAAAGGGTTATTTAGTGAAACAGGTTATTGGAAGGAGAAGGAGGTACTCAAAGTCAGACATGCCTGCCAATACACTAGCTTGAACTGCTGTTTAGCAGCTTGCAGGGAAGTCGCAGCAGAGAAATCATCTGAAGTACTACTTGACTTGGACTAAACCCCCTGCGTGTGGCTGCACAGATTCATTTGTATCTGTAAATCTAGCAGGGATATTATCATAGCAGCATGGAAAGGTTATGTTCGATCCAGCCAGCTCTGTTGCTGTTATCACTAGCTGGTAAAAGCATGGGTCTGTAGGCAGAAGCTTACAGCAAATACTTGCTCATTCTCTTGTTGGAGCTGAGTTTTTCCTTTTAATGATATTTAAAGGTCAGGAGGAGGACAACAGACACCAGCTTTCAAAGATAACAAAAGCGGTGATCTTCACAGTGACCTATCACTGTCTGCTTCTTTGAGGACTTGCCTTTTTTGTTTGTGTGCTTTCCCCCCCAGCATGAACATCTCTTAAGGTGCCATCTGTTGTTGGCCTAGAGAGTCTGGTTTGGGCCCTGAGAGTACTGGGGCAGGGAGATAGTACCTCTGTGGAGCAAGTGAAGCTAGAGAAAGAAGATTGAAAGCCAAGGAAACGACTTTGGGTTATGCTTAAACAAGTGGACTAGAAAGAAGTTTTGACAAAAGTGCTTTGAATATCCTTGAGGTGGTGGACTTACATGTGGCAGGTCTCAACTGAAAATTCACCAGCTCATGGAGTTGGTTGTGAATGACATAATTTCCCATGCGCTTGTAGTGTGTAGCTCCAACAGGACCTTACAGCTGATGATCTCCCTGATTTTCTATGTAATTTAAGCATGTGCTTGGTATTTTCTAGCATATCCAAGTGTCTAGTCACTGCTTTGCTTATGTAGAGGAACAACGCTGTAGGCCCTAAAGTGACCTGGAAAATCAACTTGCTATGCATATGTGCAACAGTTTGAGACCAAAGGAGATTTAGCGTGTTCATGATAAACATGCTTTTGGGGAGCTGGAGGAATTGGGAGCATTTGTTATTTATATTGCAGGTTATATGCACGGCAGACTTCAAAGTTATATGGGTGGGTTTTTTTAAAGGCTCTTTAAAGGCAGCTTTTACTTTAAAGAATGAAAAATAGGAAGCCAGTTAATATTGGGAACTGTAATCCCCTTTGTTATGCGGCAGAGAAGCACTTTGAAGCAGACAAGGCATCTAAACAGCTTTTTTAAGGTTTTCAGTTGGAAAGTTGCATTCCATTTCAGTCACCTCATTACCAAAAGCTGGCAGGAGTTCAGAGAAGAGTGCCAAAAATGATTAAGGAACAGAGAGATTGGTTTATGAGGAGATATTAAAAACTGCTAAATAATGCATATCTCAGCTAAGTGATGACTATGTTGGAAGATAAGGCTACATATGCTGCATATGAAGGGTGCAGACTCTGTTCAAGGAGGGATTATGTACTTATGTATACTGGACTGTAGCTAAGAGTAGAGGGATGAAATTAGAAAGAAAAAGATGAGTATCAAGGAAACCTCCTTGACAGTGAAATACCTTGAAGCTATGATGTAATCTGCTAGGAGAAGTGGTGAAAACTGCACTGCTTGAAGCTTTAAATGAAACTAGACATCACATCTTATAGCATATTTACTGCTGGGTTTGGCATGGGTGAGAAGACTGCTTTACCTAAATTGAGTCTGCTTCAATATTATTCTGTTTCTGCTCTGTGTGCAACACTGGGCCTTATGTGAGAGGATTTTCTGGGTGGTGTTGTAATGTGCATACTACCCTTAAAAAGGAGTCAAAATTCAAACACTGAGAAGTTGAGAAATGTCAACATTGCCATTGTATCAATTAAAAATAATGAGGAGATGGGGAAGGTAGAAAAAGACAGAAGCAGAGGTAAATAAACCACTGCCCGGTAGTTCTCACTCAGGGTTCTTGGCTTATAATACGAAACTTGAACTAAACTGAGTTTGTTGTAATGGGTGTGAGCAAATGCTGAGCACTGAACAGTGATCATGGCAGGGGTCTCATGAAGGTGAACAGAAGGCTTATCACAACTGTGGGTGGACTAAATCTCTGCTAATTTTAATGAATCTTGTATGAATTAGAAATTTTGTGCTCTCTGTTTAGCGAGACAAGGTTAGTTTGATTGCCAAGTTACTCCCACATATTCAGCAAATTGACTAACTGTTGAGTTGTGACCTGTTGTTGATTGCTTAATGGCTATTTCATGCCTGGGTAAGAGAATTCCTAATGAAAGATCTCACTTTCTCTTTTTGCAGCGGCAAATCCCTTGCTTTGCTCTACTGCCCGATTCCACTGTAAAAATGGTCTTTGCATTGATAAAAGCTTTGTATGCGACAGTCAAAATAACTGTCAAGACAACAGTGATGAAGAAAGCTGCGAAAGCCCTCAAGGTAGGCACAGGGTGTTTATTCTGTTCTGCGGTATTATACCAACTCTAATTAATGTGGAACAGGCTCAGTAGAAAATACAATTCTGTTTGCTTGCTCTGTGTTGGCTAGAGCCGTGGTTTCCTAATTTTGCAGATAATGAGAGTGCAGCATGTAGAGTGTGTGTGCATACGTTTCATCTCAGTGATCAGAAGATTGTTACATTTTTCAGATTAGTAAAAATGCATTTTTGCAGGAAGTGCTTATAATCTGTGATCTAGTGTTCACTGAAGTTGCTGGGAATCCATTTAGTGACTTCTGTGAGAGACGAATCAGACCTGGAGGGATCAACAATAAAACTTCAGTTTGAAGTAGTTCAGTGGTTTGTTTACCAGATGAGTAAATCTGTGTAGGCTTAAAGCTTTAGATCCTCATTCTTAGTTACTTTCTGAAAGGCATGGACGGTCTGCAGTGAAAGGATTTATTCCTACCCTTCCTTATTTCTGTATTTAGAGGAAAAAAATGAGGACAGGGAAGAAAATTTTTGTTTGAAAATTGTTGTGTATTGAGTCTTGTGAGAATCTCAAAACACAATCTCTGACTTTTTTTTCTTTTTTACTTATGCTGTAAGTCTACATCTAGTGCTCCTCAGCTGTGGGTTTTTTTCTGTAACTTAATACCATAGTATTTTATAAAACATGAAGTGTAGATTAATGACTTGAGGTTAATAAATGATGTGTATTGGGTATCAGCTGCTAAACATTTTCACATCTGAGTTACTACAGAGAGATGAGAATAAGCAAAAAATGGGAGGGGATGGTGGATATTTGCAGGGGATGCGATGTGCTTGGGCCTATAGAAAGCAGGACACATAAAGAGAGGCAAAGCAGGGTATGAAGGAAGAAGAAATTAGGGAAATTGAAGGAGAATTACTTTAATATCTAGCTGCACTGATGATTTAGTCCTTTGAAGAGAAAGTAAGTCTGAGCTTGACATGGTGATGAATGTTCTTGACAGCTCACAGGGGAGCAGCAGCAGCAATGCCAACAAAACAGGCTTTATAGAAGTGGTATGTGACAATCTCTTCTGTGCCATTCTTCTGCCTAACCTATGAGCTCTTTCCTTTGGCTCCATATGTAAGGACTGAAGGGGTCATCCTGATAACACACCTGCTTGCTGGGCTGCATTGCAGCCTGGGAACATGGCTCTGCTAACATCAGAGCCTCAGAGAGGGGCGTCTGGCCTGCCCCTACCCTCTGTCTGGGCGGGAGGAAGGGGCTGGTGAGGAACTAGCACATGTGTACTGTTGCTGCAGCAATGCTGCTGCCTCTGTGCCAAGGGCTGAATTGTTTTTCACTACAGGCCTAAAGCAGATTAATAAGATTAATGCGGGTGGTAAGTTTTCTTGTTCTTGCTGGGTTTCTTCTTTTTTTTTTTTTTTTTTTCCTTCTGAAGCTTAAAGCACCAGTATTCTTTTCCAAGGTTGGGATGACTGCTTCCTCTGCAGATTAATTGGCTGGATTGCCTCCAGGTTGTTTGTTGTCATGACAATCTGCTTTGGAAGTGACTGTCAGGCTCAGGAGAAGAAAAGAGCTGTATTTCATGAAGCTGTTACTTTTGTCTTTATGTTTAGTCCTTCTGGAAAAGTCAGATTAGTAAAAGGGATAAGGAAAGTAATTCTGTCTGATTCTATGCATGAAAGAGCCCTAAACAAAGAAGAAGGAACTCTCTGTCATTAGGACCAGAGCAGCAATGGTTTGTGGGCTTTTTTATTAAAAAAAAGAGTCGAAGTACAGGGTTGGAAATCAGGAGTTCCCAAAGTGAAATGCTGGTTGTGAGGAGTGTGTGTGATTGCCTTTGCACTTTGGCAGCTCAGAGTCTCCCTGAATTGCCATTTCGCCATCTGTAAGTGGACGATGCTCGTGTACCTGTCTTTCAAAGCAAGGATTAAACAGTATAATGTGCTCAACATGCCATCTGAATGTAAATGACTATTCCTTCTGGAGTTTGCAGCTATGGGTATGTCTGTCCTGGCTTCCAAACACACCAGCTACTTTGTGTTAATTGAGAATTAGAGGCTATTGTGGACAGTCTTTCCTTTCTCACAATTCTTTCTACAGCAGACCTAATTACTGTAAATACAATGAGTTTTGTGTTAACACAGTACCCAAGAATCCTGGTCATTAACTAGACCTCAAGTGCTCTGGGTGCTTAGGGACAGAGCAAAGCAAGTCTGTAGGGTATTATAAAATCAAGATAAAGGGTTTTCTTCCCACTAGCTATGTTGTCATGTTGAATTTGGTAGCTTTAGTTCAGTGTAATTGACTGTAGTCTGATATACAAGATTGCCCTTCTATCTAAAATTGTGTTGATTTAGAAATCACTAAGCTTCTGAACCACTGTATGGTAAGTGTCATTATCGCCACTTAACAGATAGGGAAGAGGGGGCATAGACCAGCTAGACAAAATGCTCCCAGAGTGACATCCTGGCTGGTAGGAGTAGAGCTTCATCTGTGCTTGTGTGCTTCAGGGGGATGTCGTGAGACTTAATCAATGTTTGCAAACTGTTTTGAGATACTATGATAACATGTGGAACAGAAGTGTGAATTATTAATGGATACTTTGCTCTCCGTCTGCTCTTGGATATACTGACAAGCTTTTTAAATTAACACCTCTTTCTACTCCTCCATGAACTTCAAAGGCCTCCTTTATCCTGCTGTCATTACTGTAGCATATTGGTTTGGTTTGTGTCAGATACTCCTCCATGCATAAAGATCCTTTCAATCAAGAAGGGTCACTCTGCAGGCTAGGAAAACAGGAATGTGACCCCCTGCTGAAAAACTTACTGACCCAGCTTTGACATAGAACACTTCAAAATGTGCTGTCCTTGATGAATAATAGCTTTGCTTGCATGCTGCAATTTGAGATGAGCTTGAAGCCATGCATTTATAAAGATTAATTTTAGCCATAAGATTCATTTGAGGGGAGGGAGACAGAGGCCCCAGGATTTAGTTGTGAAAATGGGGGAAAGGTCAAATTTTTGAGAACAAGTTCCCGCTCCCCCTTCTACTTACCACTTGTAACTGAGTGTTGCACGTCTTATAGAGGTTTGTATGTCATGGAGAAAGTGTCAGTTTAAAAACTTAAACCGTGACAATTTATCAGCAAGTAAAACAATTCTGCTTTAAATCCTGACAGTAATTATTTGTAGCTTTTGTAGCTGCCATGGTAAACTTCAGAGGTGTTCCTTTAACACACCCCAGGTATACTTTGGTCATCTCCGGTTTCCAGCATGGAAGTAATATGGCCAGATGTTTCCCTTAGTCTAGAATGTGGTGTATTCATCAAAGTGTATGCCTGAGTTTTGGGATTGGATGGAGAATATAATTGTTTGGATTATCCATGAGTTGCATATATGAATTGCTCTTCCTAGGGCATTATCCCAGTTTTAACAACACTTGTAGCAGCTGGAAATTTCTGCTTCTGTTCTATACTTAATGGATCTTAATCCAGGAAAGTTCCTCTCCCCCATACACTTTTTTCCCCCTATTGCTTTAAGATCTCTCCCTATGCCTTGAATTAGCTGACAGTGCTAGTCATTCACAGCAGCTACTCTGGGTGTACTCCTTGGGCCTGCCTGTCACTGGGGGGATTTCTTGCTCTTCCACTCAATTGGAAGGGAATTCCTCCTTCCTAATATTTTTCAACAACCATGTAAATTTTTTCAGTTCTAGGACTGTATTTTATTTATTCTCTTAAGTGCTTTTTATCTAAATGTGTCTTCACAGTGCTGCTTCTTTTAGTTTCTCCTCCAGTTTGTACTTTTAGTCTAGAAAGCTTTACTACCAACAAAAGCATACTGGATATTTTAACTCAAACTCCTTTTCCTCTCCTGGCCCTTCTTTTCTTTCCTTCTAAGTCTGCTAAATACCTTTATTAGCTTTAACCTTGTTGCTTAGGAAAAGGGGTTTTATTGCTGCAAGTCTATATTCACTCTGGTGCTGTAAAGAGAGGCTCTTGGCTTCAGTAATGTTCCTACAATTCTGGCTCTGCAGTTGTTAGTAAACAGTACCACTGTGGTCAAGTTATAAACCAAATGTTTTGCAAGTGTCCTGAAGTTGATTCCTGCCCTATGTTTCTACAGTATATTTGGTACTGTCCACTGTTGTGCATGTGGGTACCTCCTTTTTTAATTTTTTCGTATTTTTTCATTGAAATTGCATTCGAATTTTGATAAACCCCAATATTCTAAAACAGATTTAGAAGCATACACAGTTGTCAGAAGTCTCTGTTCATTCCTCTGTGGCATCTATAAATTGCTTGTATAAAAATTGGCAGCATATTAAAAAATGGCAAATCTGACACTGTGTCAAACAAGTGGAAAACAGTTCACAAGGTTGACTTATTGAAATTAAATTCTGTAATGATAATTTGTGTGGATTTAGGCGTAGGTGAGACAAAGTTGGAAGGGGACTGGCTGTAATGGTAAACACTATAGCCCATTGCTGATGTTTGCACGATTGAGTTGCAATGCAAAGTGTGTTTTAGAACTGACAGCCAAGTGGAACAGACATAATCTAAATTTCAGTGAAATACTACAAAACCTAACTTATGAAACACAAATAGCTCCCAGAATATCCCACTCCATCCCCGTATGGAGCTTGTAACCAGCCCTTTGCATGTGGCAAATTGAAATTCTGAAATTCCCAAATGCTGTGGTATCACTTAGACATCCCAAAGCTTTGTAGTCTCATCCTGGCTGCATACGTTTCCTTTTATTGAGTCTCTCTTTGACTCATTATTGACTCAGTCTGTAAACTGAAGCTGAACTTGCAATTATTGTGCATCAGCTTAGCCCAGATTCAGCCTACAGCAGGAGTTCAGTACTCTGAGATACACTGAATAGAAGCAGAAACTTAAGGAAGGATACAAATAAAATGTCACTGAGAATGTTTTATTAAATGAAGATTTTACCTGAGCGTATTTAGCTCTCTAATATCCCTGTTTTATAATAATTGCTAGATGGAAATGTTTTTGTCAGCTGTGAATTCTTTCTTTCCTCTGTTACTCTATTCCCTGATTAAGTCCAGGCTTCCTCTTCTCTCCTCATAAGATTATTTATTTGAGAGGGTTGTCAAGAAATAAAGTGTCTATGCAGATGAATCAATAAGAGGTGTAAGGTGAGTTACAGTAGGCAGATGTTCATATTAGTTGGTACTGATATTTCAGATGACCAGTAAGCTCATTTGTGCACTTATTTCAGCAACATGTGGACTCCACCATCCAGGCTGCCTCCCAGGCCAGTCTGTAGTTTGTAAAATTGATTATTGATCACTTCACTTAAACAGCAGATAACAACACAGGCATTATTGTAAATGGTCCCAGACTCATTAAAAAGGGTGGTAACTTCTGAGTGGGACGAAGAGAGGCACTCTTCACTGTGCATCGAGGCTTTGCAATGAAAGTAGTTTAAAATAGATGTGGGGATCTCAGGGAGAGGTTCAGGCAGCTGGTACAAGTGGATTTGAGTCGCTGTGTCTTGCAGCTACCTCAGCTGGTAAAGATGCCAGGGTTCTGTTGCAGAACAGGCATATGTACCTGTCTTCTTGTGGATCAGCATGTTGCTCTTGCAGGCACTTTGGCCTAGCATTTTGGCAGAATAATGATAGACATGCTGCCAAAATGGTAGGCTACCACTGTTTGGAGAGCAGCTATTCTATTAAGAGCAACTGTAATGTGGCAATAGACAAGCAATGACTTCAGGTCTTCAAATGGGCAACAAACTTACTTTAAAGGGGGTTTATACATCTGGGAGGTGTCCGGCCTCTTCATCTGATCTCCTGTTCAGCCTACCTTTGATAGCTTGAAGCTCAAAGCAGTTATCAGCAGATGATGACTTGGCTAGTGTAAAAATCAGTTTTATGACCTAGGTCAAATCTTAGACAAGGTGTTGCATCACTGGGGGCTCACCATGGTTGTCAACACCTCTAGCAAGGAAAAAAAGGAAGGAAAAGAGGATCTGGCAACAATCATCTTGCCCTGAACGCAATTCCTTGAAGACAGTAAGGACGGGGAACTGACTTTGTGTTTCCGGCTTGTATTATGCCTGTTCTGTAGATTTCAGGATGCTGATGGTAGTTTTCCCTCAAGGCACATCTTACTCCCATGATGGAAGTGCTGTTCTTATGGCAGTGCCTTATTGGACTTGTGCTGTAGTCCCATGATTTTTTTTTTGGTTGCTGGGGCTGAAATTGTGGTTCTCAAGCTAGTTACAGAAACAGTACATGCAGATAGTAACCATGTATCAGCTACTTTCCTTTCAGCTGGGGGCTGATTAGGGGGGCTGGGAATCAAGACTGTAAATGGCATGGTTTTTTCCTCACCTGTGCAGAAACGAAATATGAGCTCTTAACAGGTGTGTTCAGATATTTTTACCTTCACTTTGTGGCATTTATGCCTAATTAACAGCTCCAGGAAGAGGTGTTTTCATGCCCAGTTTCTTTGCCCATGCTTCAAAACCTCAAAAACACGTGATAAAATGTCACACTAGAGGAAGACAAGTTTAAAATAAAGGACATTTTTTTTCTCCATTGTTCTTGAGGCTAATTAAATTCTCTCTTGAGCTCTCATTAGTAAAAATCAATTCCTTTCAAATACATTTTCCACAAGTTTTTAACAGCATGTAGGTGTTTGAAATGCAACATATGTATTGGCATGTCACACCTCCTGGCTGCTGAACTGCATTAACTTTTCATAGATGTCAGTGTCATTAAATTGTGCAGAAGGCTCCTGTTGCTGGAACATAGGTGCCAGCCTCCCGCCTTTATGCTGTCAAAAAAGGGAATCCAAATAAAAGGCACATATGTTAATCTTTGACTTGCTGTAAAACAAAATCAATTCCAGGTAAGGTGACCAAGTACTTTTTCTGTAGTTATTGTAGGAAAGGATTATAGCCTTTGTATTTAAAATGAAACTTTAATTTTCGTTAGTACAGTTTCACTACTGGGACAACCTGGTTTTTGTTGGGAAATGGTAGCTGTAATAGCAAACGCATGTCAGGGAGGAGCCACAGCAAAGTTTTCCTGGGTTAAGTACTGAAGAGAAGCTCTTGTTAGCAGAACGGGAGTTAGCTTGGCTGTCTCTTCTGTTTTTATCCTAACCCTCATTCATCAGACCAGCCTGCCCCAACCTGTAATTCTGCTTCCAAGCCCAGCTGAGAGCTGGTCTGCACAGCTCTCCCACCAGCTCTGTCCTGTCAGCCCTGCAGTTTCAATCAAATGGCAAACCTTGTTCTTTAGCCTGATTATTAACATTAATTTTAGCTAAGTGATAATGCTTCAGCCTAAATCTCGCTTTGACACCTGCCTGCATTAACCAGGGCAGCAAAAAGTCTGAGGTTAATTTATACTTCAGTGCCTTTGCAAATCTTGGTCTGGCATTGTCGTGTCTGTAATCAGTAGTTAGAAATTGTTTCCCAAGGTGAACTATTGAGGAAACTCACTACATTCAGCAGTTTACACAGGGACTTGGGCAGAGAGCACAAGAGTTTTCCTTTCTTGGACTGTTCTTTTTGTGCAGCAGTGGAATTGAATAGAAGACCGGTTTGGCTGCTCAGACCTGTGTGAGCAGGAGAAACAGATCCCAGCATCCTGTGTGTCAGGCTTTAGGGTAGGTTTTTTATTTTGTTTTGTTTTTTCCCCTTGCAGCTGCCAGCAGTAAAGTTGGAAGATGTGGGTCCTAAAATGTCAGGCTGCAGCTCTGTCCCCAGCTGAAACCGGTTTTGCACATGGTTAATATCTGTATCTTTTCACAACTTCAGTTATATCTGTGAATAAGTTTTTACATGTGAGCTCTGTCAAAGCTCACATGTGTGTTCTTACTCCAATGTAAAGCCACAAGCAAAGCCAACGTGACCAGGTGTAAAAGTGTCTCTATTCAGATGTTGTAGCTGTTTAATATATAATCAATTATGTAATTGACCTAAAGCAGCATGTTTTCAGCGTAGACAGTCCCCTGAATCAGGGTTACCAAAGTCTGTTGAAAAGTTTTACCGACATCTGCTCTACAAGAATAAATGCAGCAACTCCAGGTCAGCCAGATGTCTCTGGAGCTAGAAACAGTGCTGGTGCAATGCACTTGAGAGGAGGGCAGCTAGAAATGCAGAATTGCTCTCAGAAATGTAGGCGACCCCATGTGTGCAGGCCCTCCATAGGTCTGTTTGTGTCTGTTACTTTGAGAAATCCTTGCTTAGAGTAATTCCTTTTTTCTCTAAGTGGTTTCATTGTGCTGGCATAGCCACAATTTTACTCTGCTTTACGGAAAATATGATTTTATATCATCTTATAGGAGGAATAAGGGTATGGAAAACTAAATTGGGGGGGAATACCTTACAACTGACGTGGTATTAACATCAAAGTGTGTCTACCAGACCTCACTATGTCTTCATCCCCACTCCTTCCAAATGCTGGTCCCAGCCAGGTCAGCAGGAGCGTTAACTTCCTGCAGCTGAAGCATATGGCATTTGTTTCTTTATCGCAGGTCACACTTAAGTTGCTATACCACTGTGCTGTATTCAGTGTGGAGTATAAATTGCTTCAGGGTGATTTTTAAAACCCAAGCAAGTTGCCAGCCACAGTTCCAGAGAAAGGTATTTCATACTACCTGATCTAAAACTAGCAAATGAAACTTGGTAAGCAAGTGGATTACCACAAAAAAGAAAGTTGCTTGCCAGGCTTTAGATTAAGCTGAGATTCATCCTCAGCCAAGCATTTCAGTACCTGAAAATCTGTGAAGGATGAGGCTGTTGAATTTTAGCTTCCCCCTCTTTGCTGCTCTTGCATTAAAACTTGTGTCCCAGAGTGTGATCAAGCTTCCTTGGAAAGCTGGGCACCGCAGTGGATTTTCTTCTGCCTGCTGAAAATTCTGAAGTAGTGAGAGACATCACGCAAGCCTTTAGTCTGTGTGCTGCTCCTTGAGCTTGCCAAACTAACTCATGTTCCCATCTCACGTTACCAGATATTCTGTGCTAATTTGCTAGAAAGTATTGTGTTAAAAATCCATGTTTATGAGGGATGCTTAAAACACAAAACAATTATATGGTTTTCAATTACATAAACATCAACATGCAATGGAAATTAGAAGCTGAATAATTAATTTTCTGTTAATTTGTAATATTGAGTCTATGCAAACAGTAAAACCTGGAGAACAAGCAGCAGGAGGAGTGTGGAGGGTACCATGCCATAAAGTGCTTTTAGTATCTCCGTTCAAATTCAGTTCAGATGTCAAAGTCGGTGTTGGCTGTTAAGGGAGGTAGCAACCAGGTGAGTGGGAAGCGTTGGGTGCAGAAGTCCTTTCGTACCTATCCCTATTATCCCTAGTGTTGCCACTAACATAGCTGAAGGTTGGGGCAATGGGGGTGCCTGTTCATGTGTCCTGAGCACAGAGGTGGCAGCAGCTAGAGCCACTTGATGCTTCCTGCTATTGGCGTCGTAAATTACCTTGGGCATTTTGGGTTGATGTCTGTCATATACCAGATTTCTATTTTACAGATGAATACCAATCTTCTAACTTTTGAAAGCTTTATGAAAGATTATAAAGTCATTTGAAGAAAATGAATATTATGAATAATTTCTGAATATTATCTGTCGCCTGAAGTGCACCAACCAGTCGCTGTGGGGTCTGGGCATTGGTGCTGAATTGCATTCTCCAAGGCTTCAAAGCAGAAGCTTTCAAGGCTTCATTTGTTCTAGTAGCATTATTGCACCACAGTAAATGCCATGATTACCAACTAGTTCTTAAGTGGAAGTAATTTTGAGGATCTGTTGTTTTTGTTAAGAGGTTAGGAAATGTGTTATACTGCACTAAAACCTGTGGGAATGAAAAAGTAGATTGTTCCATTTGTTCAACTGTGTACTCTTAGATTGTCATTTCCCTTTGCCTCCTACATGCTGAATAGCTAGCAAACACCAACGTCAGTTTAATGATGGCTGTCCAGGAAAACACTTTTAGACTTTTTGAGACAGGTTTTTCCATGGCAAATGGTGTTCATGATTTACCCCTCTACAGGAGAAGATTTAGGACTGTCCTTCTACAGAACAAATGTTAGAGCTGAGAGTTTTCTGCAAGAAAGGTTTTCTGAACTAAAACTTGAACTATTGTGTCAGTTAACTTTGAAGTGTATGGTGGCTGGAGCCTTGCTGACTGTTTGCAAGGAGGTGGCTTGGACTTGGCTTGAGGGAAGGGGATTGTTATGAGCAATTAAATGGAAGCTCTGCAAGGTATTTGGCACTGATGCTTGTAAGAACCCATAGCCGTAGGAATATTGTATGGGAAAGAGAGAGTCCTTGCGGCAAGTGACTAACTGGCTGTCAAATTTAATTCTCTCTTTTCACATCCTAGAAGCAGAAAACAATAAGCATGTGACTTCAGGAAAGCAATGCTGTGGGGGAAGTTATATCCTTGTTTAATAACTGGATGACTGTGATCAACCAGGAAAAGGCAGATGAGAAGACCATATGTTCTGTTCAAAAGCTAACAAATTCCAGGCTGATCTTTTTTGGTTGTTTTTGCTTGCTATTAAAGCCAAATTTGTCTGACCAGATTGGAACAGGTATGTTTGTGATTGGTTAGATAGAGAGATTCTTCAGAGATGGGCTCAGACAGCAGGGTGGCTACAGTAGGTATGGGAGGACTGAAGGACCTATTACGATAAAAATGAGACATGGTGGCAGTGAGCAGAGCCTGGCTTGCAAATAGGGGGTGGAGATCATAGGTAGGGGCTTAAACCATGCTGTTACTTAATTTTTAATTTTTTTTTTTATCTTATTTTTATGAAAGGATCACTTGGCCATAGTCTTGTCATTTGATATTGTGTGGGAGCCAGGTCAATAATTAAGACTGATATGGTGATAACCTTCTGCTCTTACACACACATGATCAGTTTTGTGATGAATCAGCTGCCAGGTTTTACATTCCTGAGCCCAAATTCTTGCTCTTTCCATTGAGCTCGCAGCACAAGTGTGATTAAATCACTGAGTGTTTGCAGAAGCCACTGCTGGTCTCTCCTTTGTTTTCCAGACTGCCTTTTCCACCACCTCTGGATATATAAATACCAGATAGTTGATGATTAGTTGGCAGCCATATGAGATCAGATTCTCGTCATGACTGATAATTGCAAGAAAATATCCAGAGAGTACTTTCCTGGCCAAGCTGGATGTAATTCAAGACTCTGTGTGAAGGTGCTCTGGCTGGACATGCCTGAGGAAATGTGCAGAAGTGGTATCATGAGCTTGCATATTGGAGAGAGATCACAGCGCGATGCCTTTGCAAGCTCTACAGCCTGTCTGAGGTGGAAACCAAGCAACATGGAAAAACACTGTGAAATGAGTTAACCTTCGAATAATGCATTTCCCAGGAAGGTATAGGAATACTTTTGGTCTGTGCCTTTCTTATCCGTACATCAGTAATATGGTCAGTCTTTCCAGAAAGCCTAGTGTAAATATGGAGAAAAAATACTGAACCTGTTCCTGTGCTCTTTCATTCATCGTTTCACCCGCACTGTATTCTCTACTTTCTCATGTCGGAAAAACTCTTCAAGCAGTTTATTAAGTTTTTGTTTGTAAAGAAATGAAGTCAAATTTGTGTTTCCCTGTTTGGTTTTTTTATTGCCTTTTTTCCTGTAAGCTGTCAGGGGCTTTTCCTCACTTGTTCCTGTTGTTTGCTTTCTGGTTTCTTTCTCTCTTCAGTTTTTGAATCGTTCTCTTCTGGCTTTTCTGGAGGCATCAAACGAGGAACTATACATTAAGCCATATTCAGACTTCAGACCACTACCTACAGTTAAAATACTACAGAGTTTTGTTGCTCTATTCAGGTAAATCCCTGAATTTCCCACTCCATCATTGTTCTCATATTTTAGTGTCACCCTGGGAGGGGCAGGAAGTGGTATAGGCTTAAAACACACAAACAAATAAAAAAAAAAAAAAACAAAACCCACATGTGGGAGAAGTCATACCCTGAGAAGACTGGGTATAAACTCCTTTCTGTTCCATCCCGCTCTCTGAGATGGACCACATCTCTCTGAAACCAGTGTCAGACAGTGGCCCTCTACAAGAACGTTGCCAGTTGGCAGTATTCACAGCAAATGTGTGTTTCTGGATTATAATTTCAGCAGAGGTTTAATAGTAAAAGTTTAATGGTGTCTGCAAGTCACAATCAGGTGAGAAAAGGAGTCCATTTCAGCTCCATTTCCTTTCCGCCTATTTTACCACATGATTTGTACTGCTTATATTTTATGGCCTTGATTTATAGCATATGTCATGAGTTTCTCTGACGCTGCTAGCAGTTCCCTGCCTGTGGTTTGCTAGGTGGGAGCAGTCTCCTGATGCTTTTGACATGAGTTCTGTGCATTGGACACCGGAACCCAGCCCTTGCAGTGGAAGGGGGAGTCTTGAAAGAAGTTACTGCGTTAAATGTCTGCTAGAGGAGGAAGTTGCCACAGGAACTGGGTTAATAGTCCACTTCTGGAGTGTAAGCTGAGTGCGACCATTCGGCCAGCCCCCTGCCACGTGGAGCACATGGCAGTAAACACAGCGTTGCAGCGGTTGGTGTGCGGACCAGGAGCTGCACTAAAGTTGCCTACTCATATATTAAAGGGAAGGAGGGAGAGGAAGCCTTTGCAGCTGGGTTGAGGACAGGCGGCTGCCAGCAGTTGTCTCAAAGCGTTCTTCACTGCTGTGAGATCCGTGAATGGTGCTTCAGAGAAAAATCTGCCCTGACCTTTTGATGCTTTTCAACCACAACTCTTTTGTCATTTGCAACATGGTGGAGTTCTCTGCAGCACTCTTCCCCAAGCTTTTGAGTTGTGGGAGCTGATTGAGGAGAGAGGGAATGGGAAAAAAAATAGTCAGACTTTTTCAATGCCTTCCTTTCCAGGGGCTACAGGACTGCTTCTCCAAAATTGTTACATTACTCTTATGGCAGTTGCCTCTGGAATGGCAATCGCAACATAGTCTGTCTCTTCTCCTGGTAGTCAGAGGGGCTTGTTTCCTTTTTTTTTTTACCCCTCTTTTCTTTTCCATACCTTTGTCCCTTCTACTTTTACTATGCAGTGAGAGAGCCAGGGAAATAAAGAGGCTGCTGCGCACCCCTGCCCTTTTCACATTGAGAAAGGAATGTGTTTGTCTTGTGTGTCCTATGGCTGCATCCCAAGAAAGCCAAAAACTATGCTGGTGGTTTTTTTCCCAAAGTGTCTATTTAGATGCACAAGTAAGGTTAACTTTTAGCAGGTTCAAACATGCTCTTAGGCATATTTGAAAAGATCACCCTTTTCATGTAAAGTCAATTTTTTTTAAAGGAGGTAAATAATGAAGCACCAAAGAGAACTTAATGCAAGCAACACTTCTCCCTGCTTTCAAGAACACTGACCTGAGCACAATACCACACAGACTTTGTTTTCACTTCCCTCCTTGTTAGAGGCTTCAGAGAGGACCTCCATTGCTTGACGGTTCACTTTGTCCCATGCAGCACCACTCATGTTGTGCTTTGTTCAGTGTAAGTTTCAAGGCCTCAGGCCACAAGATTTCATTACCTGGGTGATTATTGTATCTGCAGTTCTCACAACAAGTTTTCCTGTTCTAACTTCACTCTGCTCTAAAGCCAAGACTCTTCAAGTATTACATTCCCTACCTGGTTTCTGGGCCTCTACAAGCCTGTAGTGCAGGTTACTTATTGCAGGTAGAGAATGACTCTAACCTTTACCTTTCCTTTCTGTTTTTCATGTAGAACAAACTCTCTAGTTCTTTGATTTCCCAAATAGGGGTGGTGAATTTATCCCAGCTGTTGTGGGTGAAGACTGATGTTGAGATTAGAGAGCTCTGCCCTACACTGGGCTTATTCCGCTATCTGTGAACCGTACAATGAAAGCGTGCCCTTCATTTAATGAACACTCCATCCCATCTGCATTTTTTATGAAGACCTTGTGGACCAGTTGTTGCTGAGTCTTGCTAAAATAACTCTCTTGCAAGAAGATTCTGCTTGTCCTGAGGTAGGATTGTGTAGTGCTGAGCTTGTCTTCTGGCTTGTTACTTTTCCAGTGGTTAAATCAAGCTGAATTCAGGCCCATTCTGTCATTAGGAGCTTACTAAACTACTGCTCTATGGCTTCATCTGAAAACATTGACGTTTCTGTTAACATTTTGTGTGTGGTTCAACATGCCCTGATCTCCTTCTGTCCTCTGTGTTTTATCTATTGTGGGCTTATTCCCACCCCAAGTCTTGTGTGTTTGCATAGGTACTTCATTTCAGTAGTACAGGAGGGATGCAGATGTTATGACTTCATTTTTTATTATTTATTATACTGTTTGGGCTTTTTTTGATCTCTGGAACTCAAAACAATGATCAAATAAGGGTTCTCTTTCATTTTTCTTGGCACAAGTTTCTCTCTCCATGGATGGAAGTGACTGAGGTTGATTCTCACAGAGTCAGTGACTGGTAAATCACGTGACTCCATCCTCAGTCCAGCTGAATTTATTACCTATTTCTGTTTTTCCTGGATCTCAATTTCTAAACACATAAGTGTTTATGTCTGCCCTACGTAGTTAATATTTAGTGTTTCAGGCTGAAAATGTGTCTTGTGGGCCTAGGGAGAAAAGCTTGGGGCTTTCTCCCTTCCCGTTTTGCTTGTCCCTTGGGCAGCATCCAGTTCCCACTGGCGCTCCCATGATGGCACTCCCATCATGCCATGGAGATGCCCTGAGGAGCACGAGGGGAGCAGGGTCCAGGCCCTTGTCCCCAGCCTCGCCCACGGAACGACCAGGACCCTCTGCAGGGGGGACTGTGCCTGGTGTCCGGCTGCTGCGAGTGAAAGGCAGCTCTGCTGCAGCCTCAGCAAGTGTACAAAAGCATCTGTTTTCTTAGGCACTTTCAAACTGCATGAAAACGATTTCAAGAAGCAGAAATACGTTTTACTTGCAAAGTATTGCATGAAATGTCCAGAAAATAGATCTGGTTAGGAGGAGACAGAATCACAGAATCATGAAGGTTGGAAAAGACCTCTAAGATCATCAATCCCAACCATCAACCCAACACCACCATGCCCACTAAACCATGTCCTGAAGTGCCACGCCTCCACATTTTTTGAACTCTCCCAGTGATGTTGACTCTACCACCTACCTGGGCAACCTGTTCCAATGCTTCACAACCCTTTTGGTGGAGAAATCTTTCCTAATATGTAGTCTAAACCTCCCCTGACGCAACCTGAGGCTGTTTCCTCTCGTTCTGTTGGTAATTACTTGAGAAAAGAGACCAACACCCACCTCACCACAACTTCCTTTCAGGTAGTTGTGGAGAGTGATAAGGTCTCCCCTCAGCCTCCTCCAGACTAAACAACCCCAGTTCCCTCATCTGCTCCCCATAATACTTGTGCTCTAGACAGTTCACCAGCTTTGTTGCTCTTCTCTGGACATGCTCCAGCACCTCAATGTCCTTCTTGTAGTGAAAGGCCCAAAACTGAACACAGGATTCAAGGTGCGGCCTCACCTGTGCCGAGTACAGGGGCATGATCACTTCCCTACTCCTGCTGGCCACACCATTTCTGATACAGGCCAGGACACTGTTGGCCTTCTTGGCCACCTGGGCACACTGCTGGCTCATGTTCAGCTGGCTGTCAACCAGCACCCCCAGGAGCTCTTCTGCCAGGCAGCTTTCCAGCCACTCTTCCCCAAGCCTGGAGCATTGCATGGGGTTGTTGTGACTGAAGTGCAGAGACCTTCCTTGGGACAGTAGAAAGAGAAGAGAAAGATAACAGTTGTGGTTTTTTTACTGCTTTGAAACAGTACCTCTCACAGCTTACCACATACTTAAATCTGTCTGCTTACTGACTTGTTTGTTTCCGTTCCAAACCTGAATATAATTAATGTAATTTTATAAACATGAGTGTATAGAAAAAGGGTAATGCAACTTGAGGGACCTTGTTCTTCAGAGGATATACTGCTTTCTCTGGCAGTTCCTTTTGCAGAGCAGTTTATGTGCAGCTTCAAAGCATTTATCTTGTTTAAGAACAATGTTAAGTATCTTAGTTTGCTTGGAAGGTGTTCTGGACTTTTTTGTGCTTTAATATATTTTAAAGATATTTTCCATGGTGAGACTTCAAAGTGGTGTTTCTACAATTCCTTTGACTGTGCAAGCAGGCTGTCATATTCTCCAGAATGGTGTAAGCTACATGCTGACACTTTTTTGCTTTCAGGACATTTCATCAGATGAGATGAGGTTTTTGTAGATAGGCCCACAAGCCAGATTTGAAAGTGTCAAGAAGAGTTGGTGCCACATTGCCAAACGTTTTATAAGAAGAGGGAGGAAGAAGGCTTGAGGGAAGGCATATATGGTTTACTGGTGAGGAACACGTTGATGTGCTGTGTATGTCCTCCTTGTATGTGGCCCAAAGAAAAAGCATAACCTGCCAGAGGCTCAGGTGGGCACAGGCAGTACAAGCCCCATCCAGAGCTCAGCCAGGGGTGCTGTACCAGTTGGTAGGTTCTCTGCACCACTTGATTTCACCTCTGTGCAGCTGGTTTGATTCTCTTCATTAAAATCCATTGCTGGAAGAATCTGCTGGAATGTCAGGCAGAAACTTCTAAATCCCCGATGTCTACGCACTTAACAGCTGTTAGAGGGAGTTCAGTGAGGTGGAAAGGGGGATCTATGGCCAAAATGGTGAAGTGCATGAGAGTCCCCCTTTTCCTTTCTTCCCCCACCCCAGTATCTCTTAAAACTGAAAGTTGTTGGTGCTGCTTGTTAAAAGGTATTTTCCTTCTATTGTTCATTGCTCCATCTCACATTCATTCACTGGTGGCACTGCACCAATCTCCTGTCTCACCAGTGTTGATGAAAAGCCTTTCCTTTTCCCTGCAAGCAGAGTGCCTTGAAGTGCAGGCGGTTGTTTTGGTGGCCTGTGTTTGCTGAGTCAGGGGTGCTCTGCTGAAATGAGGGAGTATGTTAGCTATTGTAACAGCACAAAAAGGAGAGGTTATTACTTGTATTGGTAATTCTGAAGGCAGTCTGTTCTTTCTTTAACTGGGGAAAGTGCTCTGATGTCTTCACACCAGCTCATTTGGCAGTTTCTGGTGAATCTGAAAGGGATGCTGCCTGTCAAACAGCGTGTCTCAGTGACATGAGAAGCTCTGGGCTTTTCTGCTGGACCCTGCGAGCTTGGAGATTTGGTGTCACCCTTCCCCAGTGATAAACGGCCTGTGGGTAAAACCGCTGTTTGGCTGATGTGGTTTTGGTTCTGTCGGTGGAGAAGCTGTAGTGGGAAAAGTAGGTGTAAGTGGGAGATGTGCCCCTTTACCACCATGCAGTCTAAGGGAGGTGAGGGAGGGGGCTATTCTGTAACAGCAAAGTGTGAGTGAGGAATGTGTGCAAGCTGCAAGTGAATGCGTTTTCAGAAGAGAGTGTCAACCTGTCTTTTCTGTCTTGATTTCATGCTGCATCTTAGCCATATGTCTGTCAGCTCTAGAGAAAGCTGCTGCCTTTTCTTTTTTCATGTGCTTAGCTAAGGTTATGAACGTTCATTCCTCACAAGGATGAAACTCCTGTCTTGTTATTTAAAAGGATTTACTATTACGAATTACGATGCCACCTCTGCTCTGGCCACGTGTGCTTTAAACAAAGCACAGGTTTGGTTTGTTGCGGGAGAGCTGTCACCGCAGCAGGAGTCCTTCATGTTAATGTAGCGCTCATTCCTACAGGACACAGTGAACTTGCCACTGTGCAGACCCACCATCAGTTCATACAACCTATCACTACCTCTTTTGCCATGTTGCATATAAACATACATTTTTAAAATGCTTCATGTAGGCTTCCAGAGCTCAGGTTGTTCAGTCTGTGTTCTGTTAGGTGTATCCTATATTCAGTTTTTCCTTGCAAACTAGCAAAAGCAAAGTTAATTACAGCAGCTTCCTCAGAAGAGACATGTTCAAAGAAATTCAGAAAGCAAAGTAGGAGTCCTAAGAGCTCACACAGAGAAACAGCTTTGCTCTCCATGAACACTTAATGATGTGCTGGTGGTAGTTCTGGTTTTAGGTACCTTTCCAGAGGAATTGCATTGAGGGCACAGACTGAGGTAAGTTGTAATTTGAGTCCTGTGAAAAATGCCAAGTAAACAGCAAATCAGGTATTGAAATGTGAAATACTGGACTGTATTTCAGTCAGGACCTTGTGTTTTCATCTGAGATGAAGCCTTGAATGTTGCGGAATCTTCTAGCATGGTGGTGCAGCAGTGTTCCTGATAAAAGTGGGCACTTAACTTGCCGAATTCCTATTTCTACTGTTTGCAGTAGCTTTTTTCTTCTCTTTCTTCCTTTCTTCACACTGTCACAGGCATCTCAGGAAACTCATTTGCCCTAATCCTTTGTTTGACTCATGAGATCCAGTGAGCTAATTGCTTGAGAATAAATTGCCGTAGCAATTGCATTCATAAATATCATGAACAGCTTCCTTAAAGTGGTGTTTGATTACTTGAGACAAAGCTTTCAAAACATTATAACAGCTTAAGCATAATTACTTGGCTAAAGCAATAAAGTTCTGTGGGTACATTTCATTTTTCATAACCCTCTATTTTTTTTCCCTTTTCAGAAAATGGACAAGAAGCCTGTATTAAAAAGTAATTAAATCTGCAACCCAAGCAAGACACAGAAAATTCAAAATTTAATACTAATGCAGTTTTTTCATTTTGCAGATGATTGTTGCCCTCTCACATGCACTCAAGTATGCACATCTCTAGCATTGACAGAGCTGACTGTTGCCTTTGAAATTCTTGGTTTCCAGGAGTTTCTCTCACAATCTCATTTCATAAATGTCTTTTGTTTTTTTTAACTTGAGCAGTTGCCATAAGAATAAGTGTCTGTCTAGAGCACTGCATGAGATGCATCCTGCAAAAGCTAGGCAGAACTATCTGTTCTGTTGAAAGAGAGTCATGTTGCTTTGATTTATAATTAATCTTTAAGACTTTGAAGCATCTTGACAGTATAAAACAAAACGAATCTGACTGTCTGACAGTGGTGTTTGCCAGATGAGACAAAGTGTCCTGCATTGCATTGTATGCATCACACTGAGGCAAGAATTCACCACTTTAGACTTTCCTAAAGAAAAGTCTATGTTGTGTGAGGCCATGCTCTTGTTGAAAATGCGTAGAAAGGAATATGCTTTAAGAACAAGCAAAAAAAAAAATAGTATTGGATCCCTAATTTTGTCTAGTACAACACAGGATGTATTTGTTGGGGGGGTTGATATTTGACAAAATCTTACTGCTGTTTCTTCTGGAGGTCTGATGTATTTGTTGTTGATTACATGTCTGATCCAAAATGAGGGGAAGGAGAAGATCCAGTCAAGCACCTCACTGCCTGAAGCTCTTCTGGCTGGAGGGCAGCTCTGGGATTTCCCATGTCAGGTAGTTCACCGACCAAAAAAGTAGAAGAGAAGCCTCATTAAAGTCTACTTTGTGGGTGGTAGGCATGTACAGGCAGGAGCTGGTGGGACAGGTGATGGGCATGGGAGGATTTATTTGCACTGGGAGAACAGTGTACTTATGTGAAGCTGCAACGTGTGGTACATGGTGCCAAAATTACTTTTTGTGAACACTGTCAAATGCTTTTGGAAATAATGTACACAAACTTGTTCCATCCTTCTGTGAAAATAAATTCCTTCTAGTTTTTCATGGTGGGGAAGGGGATTGAGTAGGCAGATAGTTCAAGATCATACTTCAAGGCACTTTAGTTAACGTGTCTTTAACCTTAAAAGGTTGTTACTGTTAGTCCATGATTCTGACTTTGAAGCTTACAATGGGTGGCATGTTATTTTACCAATCTTGTCCTTTTTAAACAAAACAATACACCCTTAGGTGGGATTGCTGCTCAGGATGGGAGGTGAGGCTCACCTCTTAAATAGAGAATTTTATGTTTGGCAAAGAACTTTCCTCAGCACATCTGTGTTATGCCAAGAACGTGGAGAATGGGGCTTAGCACTACTAGCCTTGTACTTTGTTTGTCGCAGAATATTTAATAAGCGATATACGTATCTAGAGGTGAGTGTCAATTTTTTTAATACGGAAGTCTGTTCACTTTCATGTGGCTTTAAGCTTAGAGTGAAATGCAGTAACTGATCTGGTTAGAACACTACTCTTTTAGTCCCGATTCTCTAGTGGATCCTTCCGTTACTGCTTCACCTCCCTTCATCCACACACCAGCAAGGTAAATGAGTTGCATTTTGTTGTCCTGGCCTTTGCAGCCAGATACTGATGAAGATAATGCTTCATTCTGAAGAAGTGAACCATCTCTCACTGTCAGACTTGCTAGCTACAGTGTGAGTGTTCAGTGGTAACGCCTCCCTTCTTCTGCAGCAAGTACAAACTTGCGTTCCAGGGATCAGCAGATCCAGAGCATCTCTGCTGGTCGTGGTTTCATTTTCCATGATCTGATTCATGTGTATGCAACTCACCACTGTGGGTTTTAACACTCAAAACATTTTTTTCCTCCTGGTCCAATACAGAAATCACTTTGAAAGCTGAACTAATGTTTGGAATACTTCCCATATTTTGCCCCAGAGCTGTGGATATGCCTGTTTCATCATATTTTTGTGATTTGAAAATGGGCCACTTCAGACACTTCCCTGTATAAAAATTGAGCTAGATCTTTCTCCAGATGAACCTTTAAAATTAGAAACTTCACACTTGAATGTCAGAGTTGTGTATACTTTGCTATGATGACAACCACATGGCCTCTGTCATGGCAGAGTGAAATGTCTTGGGCTGTTTCTGAGTAAGTTTGTGCCTGTTTCAACAGCTTCTGTGCTCACATACTACAGATAAAGAAGTCATCTCTGCGTCGTGTTGTGGCTGAGCTTTTCTGGTGTGTTACAGTCACTCTGCGGGGAATTACCAGCCTTTCATGTATTTGTGCCATGCCAGGGTTATGCTAGTTATATTTGTAGTTTCTGTTTTGCTATTAATGGTATCATGTAAATGCTGAGTTTGGAAAGCAATTTGTGTTTAAAATTATTGGAGCAAAGAGAAGATCATTCCTCTCTGGGCTACATATGGAAAGCTCTGGAATAATATGTTTGATTTCCTATCAGAATAACTTGCCATCGCCTCTGTCACTCCAGAGGATAATGTTTTTCCTTCTGGTTCCCATTACTATAATTAGATGCATTCACAGCATTCTGTTTCTGTCTACTAACATGTAATCATGTGATTGATTCTTGCATGCCAAGTAGATACTTTTTCCAAAGGAAATACATATCTTACATGAGTTTTCAGACCAGCTATGTAAATCAGGTGCTTGAATGCTAGTCTTTCAAACTTCTGTCATCTATACTTCCCCCTCCTGTATGTCCATACTTTAATTGTTGGTTCCCCTACTATGATGCTTAAGTCAGATATTCAAAGCACTGGCTATTTACCTTGCCAAGAGAAGATGTTTCTGTATCATGTGGATTTTTTTATTGATCAGGATTCAGTGGGAGACTGACTTGCCTTTCTGAATAGATTGCTTGTGTCAAGGAAAGCTGCTGACCAAGGATATTTTTAGACATTGTTAATGATCCAGAGAATGTAACGTCAAATATTTTCATTCCAGTCTTTTTTCTTTTTTTTGGCATTGCATCATGTTAACATTCAGCTTGTTGTGTCTGCTTTCTTTGGCACTATGAATTCTTTGCATATTTTGGGATAACTGTCCATGCAAACTCTGTGGCTCTGATTATTTCTGTACCCTCTGTTTCTTTTGTTCCCTGATGGAATGGGATAATATTGCCTCTGAACTATAGTAGAATTTCTAGAAGTAGGCAGCAGCTGTAAAAATAAACAAACCTAAAACACCCATACAAACAACTCCCCTGTTTTTTGACCTCAAAGAATTCAATTATATGCACATGGATAAGGCATGGATGATCAATAATGTCTTCCTTCAAACTGCCTTGTGCCAGAGTATAGGACCACTCTGAGACTATGATTCCAGAATCGTTAATTCTGAGGATGTGTGCTGTGGTATTAGCCAGTGGTACAGATTTGACCAATATTTTTGTTGTTAGCCATGACACTGGGTTTAGGTTAGCTGAAGGAGCACAGATGACACCTATCCAGCACAAAGTCTTCAGACAGTCACTTACTTGTTTTTAATAAATTTCTTATCCCAAACTAGCACTTTGCGTAGTGTGGCCCAGGTGTGTTTGATTTCAGATTACAGTCTGTGGCCCCAGGACTGGTGCTGTGGATGCAGTGGCTCGACAACGCAGCTAATCTAGGACAGGTATTGAAGCCCCATAGGTGAGCAGATACTCACTGCGTGCTTCATTTACTACTATCCTGACCTGAAATAGACCTTCTCACCTAAAAGCAGGAGCTCTCCAAATCTTCAGAGATGTAAAGAAGGGTATTTTAATGTCATTTCTTTATCCTGAATTCTCCAGTCCATTATGGCTTCAGAATTTATTGTGGTTTTTGATATAGGCCAATTGCAAAATAAATGAGAGCATCCCAGCTGCAACTGCTAGCATAGCCCATTGCTGCATTGATGGACTCGGGAGCAGGATATTGGTGATAATTCTTGCCATCTTAATCTGCTGTTGTATTGATATTGTAATGATTCTAATGACCCCTCTGTAATAGAGCCTCTTCTTAGGGAATGAGCATAGCTAGGAGTATTTGTGGAGCTTAGCTTTGTGAATGCATCCCCCGAAGAAGGAAGAGAGTCTGCTGGAGGGAGTTTGACGTTCAGTCACACATTTGACAGTGTGACTGAGAGTGCTTGCTTGCTGAATATGTGGAGGTATTCCTTGCTGTTCAGCTCCTCAGCGTTAATAAAGAAGATCTGCATTGCTGGCAACTGATTTTGCAAGTCAAAGATGTCATTTTTATTTTTAAAAATACTTTTCTGCTATTGTAGCTAGAGCATAAATATAGGGACGATCTATCTGTAGGCTTCCTGGCATACTCTAATTGTCACCAGAGATCATAAAGGTAAAGATCAAAGAAAGCATCCTTGGCATTTGGACCATCCTAATCAAAGAATTGAGAGACTGAATGCAGTTCCTTGATCATTTGTGATCCTACTATGTGACTTACAGCAAGTTTCTGTCTCAACTTTTCCCTCACCCCCAATTTTTAAAATAGCAGTACTGCTTCCTCATCTCCTAAGGATGTAGTTGGCGATTACATAAACTATTAGTTGATTGCTTGCTTAAGACTCTACCTTAGGTAATGAGAGTCACAAAAGGCAAAAATAAAAGAATTTTTAACATTATTCTAAGACACTGAAAAGAGCGTGTCCTGGGATTGACTCATGCTTGCTTGGTGTTTTTCTCTATTTATTGAAAGATACTCTAAATACACCAGATTTCACAGTGTCTCTTAGTTCCTGTGCCGCCGTGCTTGTTCAGTGTTATCGAGTGACAGAATTCAGCAACAGCACAGGACAGCCTTTGCATTGTCCACCAGACAGACACAAGCAAAGCACAGACTGCCAACCCACCAATGCCTTTGTTAAGAAAAGTTTGAAAAGAGGCAAAGGAGAGTTGTGTTTCTGAAAGTGACATGTGTTCATGGCTCTTAAACGGGTAGGTGGGGAAGCATGCAAGTACCAAGACACAAACTGCAACCTGTATTAGTGCTGAGTTCTGCGCAGCTGTGGGAAGCTGTGTTGTGCTGCTGCAGGAAGATAAGCACTTCTGGTTTATACCACTGCAAAATTCAGCCATTACCACTACAGAATTCTGGTGTTTGATCTCTCTTTATTTAGGATGAGAACTTCACTCTCAAAGTTGATAGTTTTTATGTAATGCCTGTCTTCAGCAGACTTTTACTTGATCTTTGGAAGACTATGGCCATGGTGGTGGTTTATATGTGTGTAACATCTGCGTATTCTAAAGAAGTGGGGCTGAATTTGGGGATTTAACATAGCTATTTTCACTACTCTCCAAATTGTCAGAGAAGAATGATAGGTGATTGTCCTGGTTTCAGCCAGGATAGAGCTGGTTTTCTTCCCAGAAGCCAGTGTGAGACTGTGTTTTGGATTTGGGATGAGAAACTGTTGATAATGTGCTGATGTTTTGGGTTGCTGCTGAGCAGTCAAGGACAGTCCAGCTTCTCGTGCTGGCCTGCTAGCAAGGAGGCTGGGGGTGCACGGGGAGCTGGGAGGGGACACAGCCGGGACAGCTGACCCAGGCTGGCCAAAGAGATATTCCCTACCATACGACGTCATGCCCAGTACATAAACTGGAGTTGGCCAGGGGGCGGAAATCGCTGCTCGGGGACGGGCTGTCGATCGCCGGGTGGTGAGCAATTGCTGTATTGGGCATCACTTGTTCTTGTACATTCCTTTGTTGGTATTATCATTGTTGTTTCCTTCTTTCTTTCTGTCCTATTAAACCGTGTTTATCTCAACCCACAAGGTTTTTTTCCTAATTCTCTCCCCCACCCTACTGTGGGAGGGGGAGTGAGCGAGTGGCTGCGTGGTGCTTAGTTGCTGGCTGGGGCTAAACCACGACAGTCCTTTTTGGCGCCCAACGTGGGGCACGAGGCTTGAGATAATAACGGTTGCAGGTCACAATATCAGTTTATTTGATTTGCATGATGCTCTTGTCTTTGTTGTACATGTTAAGGATCGGTGTTGGTCTCTGCGGGCTGCTGTACTCGCCTGCGAGTTTTGTTTTTAGAGCACTGACCTTGAGCTTAACGTGGTATCATCTGAACTCTGTACTAAAGCCGTTACTGTATTTTGGCTACAGTCTTGTGGAGACGATTAGCAATTATACTTCTGCCTCTGAAAGGCTTTCTATGGAGGAAATGCAGAACGGTACCTTTGCTACCCTCTATCATAACGTCTCCTCCTTCATCACAGTAATTTTTCCGTATTTTGAACACCCTTGGGTAGTTATAATACCTCTATTGCTACTTCTGGGGAACATTGTTTCGGTTTTGTCTAAAGTTGGCAAGCGATTTAAGAATATCACCTGGAGATCTGCCCCAAGGCTGGATAGTTATGAATGGCAGGGTGTGTGGAACAGCATGGGCAAATGCCTGGGGCGGTGGGCACCTCCGGTGTTTTGGAACTTCTCTGCCGAACAAGTGCAGAATCCTGATAAACTAGCAGAATATTTGGAAGAAGTATGCTGTTGGCAGCTCCAAGGAGACACAAATCATTGCCATGTGCTGGGGCCTGGCCCATGCCTACCGAGCTCTATTTAACACTATGCAAAGGGGAGAGAGGCTTTCTGGGTCTGATGGCAATGCAACAGGCACTGTAGCTACTCAAACCCCTGCGGTGGCCACTGTGACTACTCCAACCCCTGCAACAGGCAATGTAGCTACTCAGACTGTTGCAGCTGAACCAGAGAACCAGCCCATCCCAGTATCAGTTGCCCCTGTACAAAAGAAGAAATCTTGGAAGCGGAAGTCAGCTCGTTTAGTAAGGGAGGAGGAAGATTCTGCTAAGAAGGAGGCAGAGGAAGCGAGTGAGGAGGCAGAGTGCTCTGAAGCAGGGCCATTACAAGCACGGAAGAGGGAAGAGAGTGAGTCATCACTTGAAGAGGAGGAAGAGGAAGAACTCATAAAAGAGACGGTAACTACCCGATCTCTATCCCTGAGTGAATTGCGAGATATGCGAAAGGATTTCAGCCGTCGTCCAGGTGAGCACATTGTCACCTGGCTGCTCCGATGCTGGGATAATGGGGCCAGTAGCCTGGAATTAGAGGGTAGGGAAGCCAAGCAGCTGGGATCCCTTTCTAGGGAAGGGGACATTGACAAAGCAATTGGAAAAGGTGCACGAGTCCTCAGCCTCTGGAGACGACTCCTGTCGGGTGTGAAGGAAAGATATCCCTTCAGGGAAGATGTTCTATGTCACCCAGGCAAGTGGACCACCATGGAGAAAGGTATCCAGTACCTGAGGGAGCTAGCTGTGCTGGAAGTGATTTATGGTGACTTGGACAATGGACAATCATCCAAAGATCCAGATGAAGTCAATTGCACGCGACCTATGTGGTGGAAGTTTGTACGGAGTGCACCATGATCATATGCCAACTCATTAGCAGTAATGGCCTGGAAAGACGGAGAGAGACCAACGGTGGGTGAATTGGCTGGCCAACTCCGGCAATACGAAGAAAGTCTCTCTTCCTCCCTACGGGCCTGCGTCTCTGCTGTAGAGAAACTGTCCCAGGAGTTCCGGCAATTCAAAGAGGATATGCCCTACCCTCCACCCGTACGGACCAGTGTCTCAGCCATTAGGAGTAAGCGCTCTTCTGTTCAAGAGAGAGGATGTAGAGGATACACACCGCGAGCCACCCTGTGGTTTCAATTGCGTGACTACGGAGAGGACATGAGGAGGTGGGATGGAAAACCTACCTCGACCCTAGAGGCACGAGTACGCGAGCTGCAAGGGAAAACAATTACAAAAGGGGGTTCAGGTTCCTCCAGAAAAATCGTCGCTCCACTTTCCAGTGGGCAGTTCCCCAGAAAGAATAGAAGAGCTGATCTCACCTCTGATCCTCTTGAGGGGACTTGTGATTCCTATTTACAAGAAGTGGGTAACGAGTACTATGAGCAGGACTAGAGAGGCCCTGCCTCCAGCCAGGCGGAGGAGAGGGACAACCGCGTTTATTGGACTGTGTGGATTAGATGGCCTGGCACATCAGACCCACAGGAATATAAGGCTTTAGTGGATACTGGTGCACAATGTACCTTAATGCCATCAAGCCATATAGGGGCAGAACCCACCTGTATTTCTGGAGTGACAGGGGGATCCCAACAGCTGACTGTGCTGGAGGCCGAAGTGAGCCTAACTGGGAATGAGTGGCAGAAGCACCCCATTGTGACTGGCCCAGAGGCTCCATGCATCCTGGGCATAGACTATCTCAGGAGAGGGTATTTCAAGGACCCAAAAGGGTACCGGTGGGCTTTTGGTATAGCTGCCTTGGAGACGGAAGAAATTAAACAGCTGTCCACCTTGCCTGGTCTCTCAGAGGACCCTTCTGTGGTGGGGTTGCTCAGGGTCAAAGAACAACAGGTGCCGATCGCTACCACAACAGTGCACCGGCGGCAATATCGCACCAACAGAGACTCCCTGATTCCCATCCATGAGCTGATTCGTCGGCTGGAGAGCCAAGGAGTGATCAGCAAGACTCGCTCACCCTTTAACAGCCCCATATGGCCAGCGTGAAAGTCTAATGGAGAGTGGAGACTGACAGTAGACTATCGTGGCCTGAATGAAGTCACACCACCACTGAGCGCTGCCGTGCCAGACATGCTAGAACTTCAATATGAACTGGAGTCAAAGGCAGCCAAGTGGTACGCCACCATTGATATTGCCAACGTGTTTTTCTCAATCCCTTTGGTGGCAGAGTGCAGGCCACAGTTTGCTTTCACTTGGAGGGGTGTCCAATACACCTGGAATCGACTTCCCCAGGGGTGGAAACACAGCCCTACCATTTGCCATGGGCTGATACAAACTGCACTGGAACAGAGTGAAGCTCCAGAGCATCTGCAATACATTGACGACATCATCGTATGGGGCAACACAGCAGAAGAAGTTTTTGAGAAAGGGAAGAAAATAATTCAAATCCTTCTGAAAGCTGGTTTTGCTATAAAACAAAGTAAGGTCAAAGGACCTGCACAAGAGATCCAGTTTTTAGGAATAAAATGGCAAGATGGACGTCGACAGATCCCAACGGATGTGATCAACAAAATAACAGCTATGTCTCCACCAACTAGCAAAAAGAAACACAAGCATTTCTGGGCATTGTGGGTTTCTGGAGAATGCATATTCCAAATTACAGTCTGATTGTAAGCCCTCTTTATCAAGTGACCCGGAAGAAGAACGATTTTAAATGGGGCCCTGAGCAACGACAAGCCTTCGAGCAAATTAAGCAGGAGATAGTTCATGCCGTAGCCCTCGGGCCAGTCCGAGCAGGACAAGATGTTAAAAATGTGCTCTACACGGCAGCCGGGGAGAATGGCCCTACCTGGAGTCTCTGGCAGAAGGCACCAGGAGAGACTCGAGGTCGACCTCTAGGGTTTTGGAGTCGAGGATATAGGGGATCTGAGTCCCGCTATACTCCAACTGAAAAGGAGATACTGGCAGCATATGAAGGAGTTCGAGCTGCTTCAGAAGTGGTTGGTACTGAAGCACAGCTCCTCCTGGCACCCCGACTGCCGGTGCTGGGCTGGATGTTCAAAGGGAGGGTCCCCTCTACACATCATGCGACTGATACTACGTGGAGTAAGTGGGTCGCGCTTATTACACAGCGGGCTCGAATAGGAAACCTTAATCGCCCGGGAATCTTGGAAGTGATCATGGACTGGCCAGAAGGCAAAGATTTTGGAATATCACCAGAAGAGGAGGTGGCGCGTGCTGAAGAGGCTCCACCATATAATGAACTGCCAGAGAATGAAAGGCAATATGCCCTATTTACTGATGGGTCCTGTCATATTGTAGGCAAACATCGAAGGTGGAAAGCTGCTGTATGGAGCCCTATACGACGAGTCGCAGAAGCTGCTGGAGGACAAGGTGAATCAAGTCAGTTTGCAGAGGTGAAAGCCATCCAGCTGGCTTTAGATATTGCTGAACGAGTGTCCTGGTTTCAGCCAGGGTAGAGTTAATTTTCTTCATAGAAGCTAGCGTGAGGCTATGTTTTGGATTTGGGATGAGAAAATGTTGATAAGGTGCTGATGTTTTGAGTTGTTGCTAAGTACTCAAGGACAGTCCAGCTTCTCATGCTGGCCTGCAGCGAGCAGGCTGGGGGTGCATGGGAAGCTGGGAGGGGACACAGCTGGGACAGCTGACCCAGGCTGGCCAAAGAGATATTCCATACCATATAACGTCATGCTCGGTATATAAAGCTGGAACAAAGAAGAAGGAAGGGGTGGAGGGACGTTCGGAGTTATGGCGTCTGTCTTCCCAAGAAACCATTACGCGTGACGGAGCCCTGTTTCCCTGGAGATGGCTGAACACCTGCCTGCCCATGGGGAGTGGTGAACAAATTCCTTGTTTTGCTTTGCTTGCGTGCACGGCTTTTGCTTTACTTATTAAACTGTCTTTATCTCAAACCATGAGTTTCCTCACTTTTACTCTTCCGATTCTCTCCCCCGTGCCACCGTGGGGGAGTGAGCGAGCGGCTGCGTGGTGCGTAGTTGCTGGTTATATGGTATGGAATATCTCTTTGGCCAGCCTGGGTCAGCTGTCCCAGCTGTGTCCCCTCCCAGCTTCCCATGCACCCCCAGCCTGCTCGCTGCAGGCCAGCATGAGAAGCTGGACTGTCCTTGAGTACTTAGCAACAACTCAAAACATCAGCACCTTATCAACATTTTCTCATCCCAAATCCAAAACATAGCCTCACGCTAGCTTCTATGAAGAAAATTAACTCTACCCTGGCTGAAACCAGGACATTATAAATCTCATCCCAAATCCAAAACACAGTCTCACGACAACAGCACGACAGTCCTTTTTGGCACCCAACGTGGGGCTCGAACCCACGACCCTGGGATTGGACTGTCGTGGTTTAGCCCCAGCCAGCAACTACACACCACGCAGCCGCTCGCTCACTCCCCCACGGTGGCACGGGGGAGCGAATCGGAAGAGTAAAAGTGAGGAAACTCATGGTTTGAGATAAAGACAGTTTAATAAGTAAAGCAAAAGCCGTGCACGCAAGCAAAGCAAAACAAGGAATTTGTTCACCACTCCCCATGGGCAGGCAGGTGTTCAGCCATCTCCAGGGAAGCAGGGCTCCATCACGCGTAATGGTTTCTTGGGAAGACAGACGCCGTAACTCCGAACGTCCCTCCACCCCTTCCTTCTTCTTTGTTCCAGCTTTATATACCGAGCATGACGTTATATGGTATGGAATATCTCTTTGGCCAGCCTGGGTCAGCTGTCCCAGCTGTGTCCCCTCCCAGCTTCCCATGCACCCCCAGCCTGCTCGCTGCAGGCCAGCATGAGAAGCTGGACTGTCCTTGAGTACTTAGCAACAACTCAAAACATCAGCACCTTATCAACATTTTCTCATCCCAAATCCAAAACATAGCCTCACGCTAGCTTCTATGAAGAAAATTAACTCTACCCTGGCTGAAACCAGGACAACGAGAAAAATGGCCAATACTCTATACTGACTCATGGATGGTGGCAAATGTTCTATGGGGGTGGCTACAGCAATGGAAGCAGAGCAACTGGCAATGCAGAGGCAAGCCCATCTGGGCTGCTGAATTGTGGCAAGATATTGCTGCCCGACTAGAGAATTTGGTCATAAAAGTACGCCATGTAGATGCTCACGTACCCAAGAGTCGGGCCACCGAAGAACATCAAAACAACCATCAGGTGGATCAGGCTGCTAAGATTGAAGTGGCTCAGGTGGATCTGGACTGGCAACATAAGGGTGAATTATTTATAGCTCGGTGGGCCCATGACACCTCAGGCCATCAGGGAAGAGATGCAACATATAGATGGGCTCGGGATCGAGGGGTGGACCTGACCATGGACGCTATTGCACAGGTTATCCATGAATGTGAAACGTGTGCTGCGATCAAACAAGCCAAGCGGTTAAAGCCCCTCTGGTATGAAGGACGATGGTTGAAACATAAATATGGGGAGGCCTGGCAGATTGACTATATCACACTTCCACAAACTCGCCAAGGCAAGCGCTATGTGCTTACCATGGTGGAAGCAACCACCGGATGGCTGGAAACATACCCTGTGCCCCATGTCACCGCCCGGAACACTATCCTGGGCCTTGAAAAGCAAGTCTTATGGCGACATGGCACCCCCGAAAGAATTGAGTCAGACAATGGGACTCATTTCCGAAACAACCTCATAGACACCTGGGCCAAAGAGCACAGCATTGAGTGGGTGTATCACATCCCCTATCATGCACCAGCTTCCGGAAAAATTGAACGATACAACGGACTGTTAAAGACTACACTGAGAGCAATGGGCGACGGGACATTCAAACACTGGGATAAACATTTAGCAAAAGCCACCTGGTTAGTCAACACTAGGGGATCTACTAATAGAGCCGGCCCTGCCCAATCAAAACTTTTACGTACTGTAGAAGGGGATAAAGTCCCTGTGGTGCATGTGAGAAACATGCTGGGGAAGACAGTCTGGGTTACTCCTGCCTCAGGCAAAGGCAAACCCGTTCGTGGGATTGCCTTTGCCCAGGGACCTGGGTGCACTTGGTGGGTAATGCGGAAGGATGGGGAAGTCCGATGTGTACCTCAAGGAGACTTGATTTTGGGTGAAAATAGTCAATGATTTGAATTGTATTATGTTAATTGTTACACAATACAGTATGTCATTACTACTATGGTTGCTATCTACCATATCGATGGTATTACAGTAAGAATCACCCAGACTGATGAAGAATGAGCTTCACCGAAACTAAGCAACATGCAGCAGTGATGAAACCAGAACTGGCTTCAGCAGCTTGCGCCCAACAATTCCCTCGAGACCGACATCTTCGACCTGCAGATCATGGACATGGACCGTGCCAGATAACGATCCAACACCACATACCATCTCCCCTGCCCTGAGAGACTGCTATGATGGATGAAGCCCAGAGTCATGGACTGACTGAACTCCACAGACATTTTAAAGTGATGGCCCATGGACTAAGAAAGTGATATCTGTGTGTATATATTAAAAGACAGGAAGAGTAATACTGAATAATTGGAATGTATTGAAAAGTACAGGACCTGGGCATGACGTAAATGGTATGGAATAAGGGGTGGATACTGTCCTGGTTTCAGCCAGGATAGAGCTGGTTTTCTTCACAGAAGCCAGTGTGAGACTGTGTTTTGGATTTGGGATGAGAAACTGTTGATAATGTGCTGATGTTTTGGGTTGCTGCTGAGCAGTCAAGGACAGTCCAGCTTCTCGTGCTGGCCTGCTAGCAAGGAGGTTGGGGGGTGCACGGGGAGCTGGGAGGGGACACAGCCGGGACAGCTGACCCAGACTGGCCAAAGAGATATTCCCTACCATACGACGTCATGCCCAGTACGTAAACTGGAGTTGGCCGGGGGGCGGAAATCGCTGCTCGGGGACGGGCTGTCGATCGCCGGGTGGTGAGCAATTGCTGTATTGGGCATCACTTGTTCTTGTACATTCCTTTGTTGGTATTATCATTGTTGTTTCCTTCTTTCTTTCTGTCCTATTAAACCGTGTTTATCTCAACCCACAAGGTTTTTTTCCTAATTCTCTCCCCCACCCTACTGTGGGAGGGGGAGTGAGCGAGTGGCTGCGTGGTGCTTAGTTGCTGGCTGGGGCTAAACCACAACAGTGATAAATGCACACAGTAATCATCTGATCATGGGCACTTAACAGATGCATTATTTGACTTGCAGTGTTTTCAAAAGGCTGCATAAATAATTTTTAATTGTCAAACTGATACATTAGTAGGAAATAGGTTTTGTTTTTTTCAATCCTGATATTTTCTTATACTGAGTATATATTAATGCTTTTTACTATCATGGCTGATTTATTTTTGACAGCATACATATAAAAGTAAGTTCATCTCTCTTCTTAAGGGCTCTTATAAGTTTTAAGGGAGGAGGGGAATCATTTATGTAATTTTAGGCTTGACAGAGTAGCTATAATGTCAGGTAGTTAAAAAAGAAAAAAACCCACACGAAACAACACAACAAAAAAACAAAGTTCTATTGTAAGTACTCAGTCAGTTGTATGCTGACAGTGGCAAAATCTCCAAGTCATGGTGTTTGGTTAATGTTGTTTGCACCTTAATGTGGTATCCAGAACTTGCAGTAGGTTACCTATTTGCTAAAAGATTGTATCTCTTTCTGCTTTTAGCATAAGCTGCAAAGCACAAAATTACTGTCTAAACAGAGCAAGACTTCTAGGAAATGGGGAAAGTATATTTTTTAATTTTTTTATGTGAATGGAGTAATACCCCTCATTGAGATATGAATGGGTTTGTGCCAGTGGTCTTAAACATGGACTTCAGATAAATTTTAGTGGACTAACCATCTGAGCATTAGTGTCTTGTCTTTTGGTATCCAGCAGGGCAGAAACACACTGTCACAAGTTCACTTGAAAGCACTATTCAGGAAGAAGCTGGGAATCCATTTCTCCTTTGGAGAACCCTTGGAAAGGTTAAGAGTTAATTCATGCAGGTCCCCAGGTGACCTACAACAAGGTGTTTTGGAATAGGGTGATCTTGACTGGATCCTGCTGTATGTTTTGCGGTTTGATTCAAATTGTGCTTCTCCTAGTACATTATTTCACTAGGAACATGAAGCTTGTGGTTGTGGAGTTGCCCAAAAGAAATCAAAACTTCTTTGCCCAAAAAGCTAGCAGAACTGCTGTCTGACCTCGGCACAGGTGAAGTGGGCGTCTTTATGTATGTGGAACATGTTTGTATCACCCAGCAATTTGAAGTGCAACAAAAAATGTAGTTCCCCTTCTGATCAATACAGTCTGGTTCTAGCCTTTTTATCTTTGTTTTTTAGCATGACTCTTTTATCCCTCATTAATCCTCTTGAGCAGAGAGAAGGACATTTAATACAGAAGACCCATTTCACCTCTGAAATCCTGGAAGCTAACACTTCAGAGTTGTATGGAAAAAAAATAATGTGGGGACAAGAAGGATATTTGTAAAATAAACATTTACATTCTGATCTCAAAATACTCAACTTTGACCACTAAATCTCCCTATCAAATGTTTTTTATTCTTCTCTAGCAAAATATGAGGACATACACTCACTTTAGCCTTTTTTATATTTATACACTTTCATTTTTAATGAGTCCAGCAGTTGGTAAATACAAGTATCAGAATATCAGAACATAATTAAGTCACTTTTTGTTTCTACTGTGCAAGTAAATAATGATGAAGGGAAGTTTATCAGTTGTCACTTATTCTTTCTATTTATTTTTTTTGCTTACACAGGTAAAAAATTTACCAGTTTGTGTCTCTTGAGAGGATGAAGGGCTTAAGTAGCCTTTTCCTAGTCTTGGCATACACTTCTAATGAGTCTAGATATGTTACCCTCTGCTTCCAATGAAGTCTTTCTCATTTTTTTTTTCTGATTAAGCTTGGTGTGTATTAGAAAGGCAGATTTTACTTCTTTGAAAGACTGCCTTTATTAATAAAATCCACTACTCATCAAGAAGAGAAAAATACCTGTTAGCTAAAACAATGCAATTAGTTAAGAGTGTTTTCACAGTGGTGTTCTTCAAGAGCTAAATTTATGCTGGTTCAGGGCAGCTCTTCTTAGAGTCAATGATATAGAAAGAGGATTTTTAGCTGTAAATCAGTGATGAAGGCCAAAACATGAAGTAAATATGACGTGTAGCACAGAGAAGGCACTGACTTTTTTTCATTTGGTAAAATGGCTTTTATTTTATTATAGGGATGGGGGAGGATTTTCACTGTTACTAATTAACAGCAGGAAGAAGCATCTGGTGTTCTACAGAGGGTTTTTACTTGGAAAGGAATTTCTTTGTTAGCATCTTCATAATGATCATGTTCACACAGTCTGTGTACATGCCAGCCTCTGTTCCCCTGAAGTTACAGCATATAAGCCCCTTGGAGTTTGGGGAATGATGCAAATGCTGTGGAGATACTAGGGATAAGAGACTCATTGCTTCTTGATTTTGTGTGTGTATGAAGATGCTCCTGTCCCCTCTCAACTTGACAAAGAACAGCTCTTGTTTGTTAACTGTTTCTAATCTATATGTGAGAAGACGCTGTTTTGTTTTGGCATCTCTAAAAGTTGTTTGAGTCTGAAAGGATACTTATAAACAATTAAATTTAAAAACCATTTTCCATTCTGAAGACAATTCTGAATTTTATATGTTTCTGTACATACTGAAAAGAATTAATACAAAAACCACATCATATAAAACATTATGTGGGATATTCAGTTCATTGGTGTGAATTCTGTGTTCAGTGCTGCTCATTAAGCTGCTTCTGTTCAATTTCTTTGCATAACTAAGTGAAACAGTCCTCAAGTTACCTAAATTTAAAAGATACCATTAATTCTTCCACAGATAAATGTGGTGGCAATACAGTCTCTACCACTTTAACTCATCAGTTCAAAGAACAGACCAGTCAAGCTGAAAATCCAGCAAATGGGGTCAGGACATTGTGTGAAGTAAAAACATCATTACATTAAAGAGTATGATTTTCTAAATAGAAAAGGCCAAGTGAGAAGAATAAAGGCTGGAATCATTATTAAAATGTATAGTAATCAATGAACAATTATTAAAATTTATAGTAGTCAATGAGCAATAAAGCAGTTATCTATTATTGCGTTTCCTCATGGTGGACACACTTTCAAATGAATATGATTTACCACAGAGCTTCAATACATAGCTCTGTAATAGTAAGCTAAGCAAAAATTGGAGCAAACCAGTAATCAGCTCCAAGGAGTATAGAATCATAGAATGGTTTTGGTTGGAAGGGACCTTGAAGGTCATCTAGTTCCAACCCACCTGCCATGGGCAGGGACACCTTCCACTAGATCAGATTGCTCAAAGTGACATCCAGCTTGGCCTTGAACACTTCTAGGGAGGGGGCATCCACAACTTCTCTAAGCAACCTGAACCAGGGCCTCAGCACCCTCATAGAGAAGAATTTCTTCCTTATATCTAATTAAATCTACCCTCTTTCAGTTTAAAGCCATTGCCCCTTGTCCTATCACTACATGCCCTTGTAAAAAGTCTCTCTCCAGCTTGCTTGTAGGCTCCCTTTATGTACTGGAAGGCTGCTATAAGATGTCCCCAGAGCCTTCTCTTCTCCAGGCTGAACAACCTCAACTCTCACAGCCTGTCCTCATAGGAGAGGTGCTCCAGCCTTCTGATATCTTTGTGGCCCTCTTCTGGACTTGCTCCAATAGGTCCATGTCCTTTTGGTGCTGAGGGCCCCAGAGCTGAACTGCTGAGCTCCAGGTGAGGTCTCGCCAGAATTGCCTCCCTCGACCTGCTGGTCATGCCTGTTTTGATGCAGCCCAGAATATGGTTGGCTTTTTGGGCTGCAAGCACACATTTCCGGGTCATGCTGAGCTTCTCATCAACCTGTTCCCCCAAGTCCTTCTCTTCAGGGCTGCTCTCAATCCATTCTCCACCCAGCCTGTATTTGTGCTTGGGATTGCCCCGACCCATGTGCAGGATCTTGCATTTGGCCTTGTTGAACCTCATGAGGTTTGCACGAGCCCAGCTCTCCACCCTGTGAAGTTCCTTGTGGAGGGCATCCCTTTCTTCCAACGCGTCAACTGCACCACACCGCTTGGCGTTGTTGGCAAACTTGCTGAGGGTGCACTCAATTCCACTGTCCATGTTGCCGACAAGGATGTTAAACAGTGCCTGTCCCAATACAGACCCCTGAGGAATGCCACTCATCAGTGGTCTCCACAACATCTGATGCTGTTGGTGATTGATAGCAGTTTTTCACTTACCTGGTTGGGTGCTGGTGGGGGCTATCCTGAGCTCCTCCGGGTCTTAGAATTGCCCTTTCCCTTGAAAAATAGATGTTTTTAAAATTTTTGTACCAAGAGAAGTTTTGGGACTTGCATAAATTGTATTTGTTTCATTTCGGTAGAGGTGTGGGAGAAGGGAAGGAGGAAAAACAGTGGAAAAAAAAATTAATATATTTAAAATTTCACGAATGCCAGATCTTGAGTCATGTTCTTTGTAAGTAGATCTGCAGTGCGTGTCATTACTTACTGATTTTCATTTCCTTTTAACCCAATTAGAAGAAACGCATACACTAGCAGTCCCTGTGTTTTGAGGGGAAATGTACTATGAGGAAGGATCTTGATGTTACTCCTCTTGCAGTCACTCCTCTCACAGGCCAGGTGAATTTTATACAGAGGGTATAGAAGAACTTTTTTTTCCAAAATTAAGTATTGATCATCTTAAGATAGAAACAAGTATTAGGCATTGCAAAATGGAGCCCAGAGGTGAAGGAAAATGGAGCTGTGTAGGCTTTTGTGTGTGAATAGATGCCCAATAATGTGATGCTACTGGCACGGTAAGTGAAACTCAGTGATACGGATATATATCTCAACTTAAATATTCAGTTGACAGCCCTTGGATCTCTTGATCTCAGCAGGTGGAGAAGAGACTGCTTTCTTTCCATTATCTAGATTGATGTCTGCCAAAGGATATGTCTTCTTATTCCCATGTCCTAACCAGAAACTATTAGCTAACCTGTAGTCTACAGGATCGGCATCACATTTAGATGGAGGGTGTCTTATTTCAACAGCATGGTATGTTAATAAACTTATATTTGCATCAGTCTGAAAAATGAAATGTCTCTATCATTTCAAACTTCAGCAAATGCTTGAAGTTCAGTGCTAATATTGGAGAATGAAACTGTTACCAAGTACTGATCAGTGTGACAGTATTTGTTGCGAGAACTTGTCAAACAATCTTTAGATTTTTTTGGTTGTTAAAAAAAAAAAAGGAAAAAAAGAAAGGAATGCCTAAATAGTTTAAATTGCTTTGTAGATGTTACTGAGATGAATGCTCCAAGACTAGTTGTCCTAGGGGAAGCAATATTAGGATTGTCAAAATGTGAAGTACCTGATCTCAATATAATATACTCCATTTTCAGTGGGTAGTAAGTCATCTGGTGTTGTACTAATTTATCTGGTGTAAATGAGATTAAAATCAATATCAGATTAGTGGCTAATTAGAGGTCTGTTATTGGTGTGGGTATGTCTTCAGGGGCTGGGGAGAAATTCCCATGGCCAATTCTGCTGTGCAAACTGTTTTCTTTGTTCTTTCCCACATTTGCTACTATGCTTTTACTCCATGCCTGAATTTGCAAGCTCTCATAATCTAGAGCACTGTGTAGTACAAATGAAGAGCTCTCCTTGGGGGAGAGTATTTCAAAATTGTCTGCTAATCTCTGCTAGGAAAGATAAAACTGAAACCAGAGCACATGGTGAAAATTTGTATTTATTGAGAAGTAGATGTTACAAAATTCAAATCTTTCTGCCTAATATTGTGCAATTGGCTTATATTCTTACTGTTCTTTGTCAAGTCCCAATTCTGTCTGATTTTCTCACAGGCTTGCTTTATTGTTCTGCGTCCCTTGCATTCAGGTTGCAGTACAGCTGGCTGACAGATGAAGGGGAATTGCATTTGGTTTTCTTTGAACAAACTCTATTAATTAAAATGTCTCCCACTGGGCTTGCAGTTAGCTGTTTGTAGCACATATCATTAGCTTTTAAAAACCAACAGGATTGTAAACTTAATATTATTTTAGTTTAAATGCTGTGTGATTTAAGATGCATAGTGTAAACCCAAGGCAGAACAGCAAACCTGGACACACAACTCTGGGTGTCCCACAGAAGAATGTATTTTTTTGTTGATGGAGAAGAGTCTGTATTAACTAGAAGGGGGAGAAAGTTACTTTTTTTAATCAGCAAAGCAGGTTAATTGTTTGACAAGAGCAATCAAACGTGAAAATTAATACAGTCTTGACAGATACGTTCTTTTTTATACACATGTGCTTATATTCTTTTTTATATACGTGTGCATATACTACTGGAGAATAGGGTGCCTGCCATGTTTTCTTCCTGCCAAAATGCTTTCAAGTAATGAACAGCAGGCTTCATCCACAGACAGGTTGTGGCTTGAAAAGTTTAGGTCTCTATCTTCTGTTTCCTGCTTTTCAGCCTGGGTCGGAATATTCTTCTAAGCAGCTGAAAGCATTTGCTTGCATCTTTTTAGGACATTGTAATGATCAGGAGTTTGTTGGAGTTACACTTAGAGTTTGAGAATCTTTGGATCCAGTAGGAAGAAATTAATTGATTTCGCTGTGAAGCAGGAAGGGGTGAAAGGAGAACTCCAAGGTATGTGGTTTGCTATAAGATACCAAGAACAAGAGTAAGGAACATGTACTGTGTGTTTTAGGAGAAAGTGTCATTAGGTACAGGAGAAAGTCAGAGCCTTGGACTATTTCTATACAATTCAGTCTGGGTTAGGGTTTATTGAAGTGACTCCTTGAACTGTTAAAAATGCACAGTATACAATGGATGAATGAATAAGAGCTTTCCTTTACTGGAAAAGAAGGAATTTGCATATAATATTTAAAATGTTTATCACACACCAGAAGCCCTAGCACTGAATGTATTGCTATGGCAAATGCTTATGCTTTGTGGCATGCATTCACTGAGTATAAGTAAATCGAACAGATGGAGTTGGTCTTGTTGGTCTTCAGATTAAGGGAGATTTCCCTTATTTAAGAAAGTATTGGCCTTGTGTGATGTAATACAATGTATTTTTTTTTCACTCAGCTGATTATTAAAAATGCAGTGCAGTATAACAGATTGTTAAATAAGGATGTGCAGTTCATTAACCGAAATGCTTTATATCCAGTTAGCGTGAAACAACAAGCAACTACTAAGCAAACAAATAATTGTATTTAGAGTTTCAGCAAAGAAACTATGCCAAAGAAAGTTTGTTGCTAGTCTGTCCCCCATAATTTAGAACTACATTGATGATAATGGTGGAGACATCAGAATGAGAAGGATGCATGTTTGAAAGGTCTGCGCCATTGGGATGTGGCAAGTAGTTGGTGAAAAAAATAGACCTAGATTGATGCAGTTCAAGTGTTCTGTCTGTCTCTGCTTCCATTTTGCAGGGCAAATCAGTTTGACTTTGGTTTCACACCTGTATCTGATTGGAATGCTCTCAGCAGGAGTTCATTTACCAAAGACTCTGAAGGTGGAGGATTCACATACACAAACAGGATTAAGTTCCACCAGAAATGTAGCATTTGCATCCACTTAGCTTAGAAAGGCCCAGAATAAGCTGCTTTTCCCTTTCATCCAGTATCATAGTTAGTTAAATCTTTGTCCAAGGGTATGGAACACCTTGCTTCTCAATCATATGATGATTAAGAACGAAACACCTTAAGAGCGAGCCTTTAACTGTACAGCTTCAGGCTACTTGGGTGGAAACACTCTTTTGCTTCTGGTTTGGTTTTTTTCTTTTGGAGGTGAGAATTTGAGAGTCCTTGGGCTGGTAAGGGGGAGAAAGAGGAAGGATGCTGCAAAAAGGAGCATGGGAGGAGGCAGCTCTGTATTCCATTCTCCTCCTTAAGTATGGCTTATGTATTTATATGTTGCACAGTATAGAAAAGCGTAAGCAGTCCTTGGACAAGAGACCTGAAATGCCATCTCCTGTTTCCCAGGTGAACTCTCTAATTGCTAGGCCATGACCTGTAGCCTAGGCAGGTTCAGTAACTTTGGGGAGATAAAAGAACATGGGTTTCAACTCCCTTGGCCAGGTAAGATCACACAACCCCAATTTCCTTTGCTATCAGATCCTAGTGAAGGAGGAGAACAGAATACTACTGCTTTTGTGTTAATTGTCATAATGCTGCAGTTCTGTTATGGAATTAGCATGCAATGAAGAACATGCATAATATTTGTTCTGTACAATGAGTGTCAAGTTTGGAGTCTTTGTGTAAGATGCAGCATTGAAAAGAGGGTGTGCATCACAGAAATTGTCATTGTTTTCTCATTCATCTCTACAGATTTTGTTACTTCAATAATATTTTCCTGGGTATGGTCTCTTGCTACTCAACCTTAAAGCATCATGGTTTTATTCCCAAGGGCAGAAAACCTTTCCTTTACTGAAATTTGGCAAGTCACTTTCAAAAGGATGCAGTTTTTCTGAGTCTGCAAACCTGATTTATTGATTAATCCCCACAGAGGATGTAGAAAGTGTCATATGTTATACATTCTATGATTTTTTTGGTCTAGACAGAGTATTAGAGTAGGTTATAAAGATACTCAGGAACATCTGCAATTTTTAAATGCAAGAGGACTGTATTACTAAGTACCTTCTCAGCTGCCAGTTGCTTTTCACTGAATACTTATGTTTTTTGAATAAATACAAATGCCTGCAGTTGCTTCTTACTAAACAGCTTTGGCCTGTGTTCAGCTACTCAGGTATCATTAAGCAAATAATTGCTTTCATTGCTTGGGTTTTGCCCAGAACCAGAA